>NC_063163.1:92071959-93396523 GCF_023159225.1 Perognathus longimembris pacificus | reverse complement strand
TAAGTCTCAAGCATCTGGGTAAAGAAACCCATCATGCTTCTCCTCCATGAGGAGCTATATTACTGTGATTTGGTACACACACCAAGTCAGTGGACACACAAAGTAGCATAGAAATGGACTGATTGAAGGAAGCGTACTGTTTGATGTATAGTCATTGTTAGTTGGCAAGGTATCAGTATTTTTAAATATTTAGGATATTATTATTATATTTTTACCTAACATTAATGAGGTAGTATAATAGGATGTTTTCCTAAAATCAAGTCCAAGAGTCTCTTTGCCAATCCTAACCACTGATAAATGGAGATGCAAGTTAGGTCAGCCCATTGATCTTGCTGTGTGTTAAAAACTCAGTTTTGGTGTTG
Organism: Perognathus longimembris pacificus; assembly: GCF_023159225.1. NCBI lineage: Eukaryota > Metazoa > Chordata > Mammalia > Rodentia > Heteromyidae > Perognathus > Perognathus longimembris. The sequence goes on along the minus strand of NC_063163.1, from coordinate 93,396,161 downwards.
GGAAGTGCTTCCACCCTTGGCCTTTTTAGAATTCTACCCGAAGCTTCCTTCAGTGTCCATTGGAATTGAGTTTATTAGGACATCTCCAGTACAGAGAATCTAATCATGTTCTGTGCCTTGTTATATATATTGAAAGTCCTGCACAAGAAGAGCTATGTACAAGAAAAACACATCTATCAGAACCCACCCTTTGTTTTTCATGCATCCCATTTGATATTTGTCCCAATATTTATCCATCACTCCAAGGAAAAGCATTTCATACAATTATTTGTATCAAATCTCAGTTTAAAATTATGGTTTGTTTTCACTAAGGAAGTTTTATTTTGTTTCCACTAAGGAAGTTTGATTTGTTTCAAAGAAAGATTAATATAGATCAGTCAGACAGAACAAATAATGATTGTCCTGGAAATAGTCTATGAGTTAGCTCCCTTGTCATTCTGCTCCCATTCACTTGGTGTGAAAGTTTTTGTTTGCACCATGAATGTGATTCCCACTTTTAATTCCAACCATAGAATCACAGAGCACATGGTGCTGCCTCAAGGTAAAAATGCAACAAAGCTGGCTGCTTTTACTGAGTGCAGACAATTGTTTTCTTGCTTAATACCTTCCTAAACTGAATAAATACAAAGCTTCAGTGAATTTCCCAAATTCTGAACTAAAATGGATCAAACTTAAAATGTATTGAATAGGAGTGAAATTTTGACTGTTTTCTGTTGTGTTCACTCATGTCACTCCAAGACTAGTATTCATTTGAAAGCTTTTGGGTCACAGTCATGACCGTTCATTATCCTCAGTTTGTATTAATTGCTGTTCATCATAAAGGATAGTTCAAATTGTTTTATTGGTTTTATGTCTAAGATCCTGAGAAATCAACAGGAACAATGAGACTCTGTTCCATGTACAGATTATTTCTTGTTAGTTTATCGCCGTTAAGAAAATGACTCGGGACCAGTTTGCTTTTCTTTCCGACCTCTCCTTAGTTTCTCCTTTCATTTGAGGAAAATGCCAACAGTTCTATTTACACTTTTCAGATAAATGCCCTCCTCTCTGAGTAAATTTTGTGTAGCATTAATAATAATAAACTGTGTTCCTAGTCTCTCCGAAATGTTCAAGAACGATAGCATTTCATGAAGATTCTGATGAATTTGATGAAGATTTTGACGATGACAGCTCGGAAGAATTTTACCTACGACGACTAGTAAGGCAACATTTCTTTATCCTTTTAAATTAAGACAAGCAATTAAAACACAAACTAGTAAAACACACTGGTGTGTAATCCTGGCTACTCTGGGAGCTGAGATGAGGAGACTGTTTCTAAGCCTTCCATACAAAACATTCATGAAATGTCATCCAGCCAGTAAAAGGATAGCTGGCTGGTTGTGGTGGTATGTGCCTATTTTGTCATCTACTTGGGAAGTATAACTGCAAAATTGTCTAGGCAAGCCCAGGCAAAAAGCAAGACCCTAGTTAGAAAAACAAAAATAACAATAAAAGAAGCCCTTTTTGTTTCACTTAATTTTGATTAAATTTTATTGACAAGGTGATGTACAGGGGTGGGGTACAGTTATATAATAAGGGAGTGAGTACATTTCTTGTCTTATTTGTTACACCTTCCCTCATTTTTCTTTCCCTTCCCTAGTTCAGATAAGCATACATACAATATCCAGTGTACCAAAATCATATACAGTAACCACATGGGGTATGCCAAAGGAAATTCACCTAGTACATTAAACAAAATGACTACAATAGAATACACCTGTTTCCATCTCTTGGAGTTCATATTGCTTAGCCTCATCTTACATTATCCTATGTATGTAACTGTGGAGCTCTTGTGTTCCATCCTCTGATAGGTCTATCCTAGACCTTTTTATGTTTATTTAGTAATTGTTTGGTTTTAGAGACATACTGTAAAGTCACTGACCAAAACATGTGAAAATACCATTTGAAAAGAAGTTTGTCATTTTACAGACATGATCTCTACTGTTCTCCCCCACCCCCCAACAACCACATATCAGGGAGACCAGGCACCCTTGTTCTCTGTGTTCTAAGCTTGTCTCGCTCAACATTATTTGTTCAAGATCTGACCACTTCCCTGCGAATGCCATTATTTTATCTTTTCTCATTGCTATATAGTATTCCATTGTGTACAGGTACCACATATTTTGGATCCATTCATCTGTAGTGTGGCATCTAGATTGTTTCCATATTTTGGCTATTGTGAATTGTGCAGCAATAAACATGGATGTGAAGGTGTCTTTGTGGTATCCTGGACCCTGCTGTTCAGAATGGATGCCTAGGAGTGGTATGGCTGGGCCATAGGGTATGTCTATGCTGTGTTTTTTGAGGAACCTCCATACTGTTCTCCAGAGTGGTTGTACTAGTTGACACTCCCACCAACAGTGGCGAAGGGTTCTTCTTTCTCTGCATCCCCTCCAGCATTTGCTGTTGCCTGAGTTCAGAGTATAGGCCATTCTAACCTGAGGGAGGTGGTATCTCAGGGTTGTTTTTATTTGCATTTCATCAAAAAGGGCTTCTGATGGGGCTTAAGTAGTAAAAGACAAGTATGAGGCCCTGAGTTCAAATCCTGGGTTTGAGGACCACCAATATTAACTATAGAAACACTAAAGGTGTGAACATATTCAATGTGAACGTTTCAATGTGTTTTCTGGAATGATAGAAAAACAGACCTGTACCAACTGATTACAAATGCAGCATGCTATTATAAACCTTATATGCTTGCCGTCCTCTTGTTTTCAAAACGGCGAGTCTTAATTGGATCAAGTAGTTAAGAACTCATGATCTAGCTGGGCACAGGAATCTCATATTTGTATTCCTAGCAACCCAGGAGGATGAGAGCTGAGAAGCACGGTTGAAAACTCCAGGGCAGGAGTGAGACTGTTATACAATTAACCACCAAAAATGCCATCCAAAAGTGGGGCTGTAATTCAAGTGATAGGGTGCTAGCCTTTAGCATACAAGCTCAAGAATAGCACACAGCTCCAATTTAAGCCCCAGAACTGACATAAAAAAATGATTTGATGATCAAACTTGAGGTGAATCATTGGTAATCCAGGAAAGCTCATAAGTTTAGATATGCCATTTGCTTTACAATGGGCACTCTATCTTGCCAGAGTTTCTCCTCTTGTTGTTGTTTTCATTACTCATGAAGAGAACTAAAACCATGTGAAAATAAGTCAAAAGACAACAATGTGCTCACAAAATCTTTGTTTCTTTAGTTTACTATTTCTGAAGAGGAAGAAGTGGAAGATGGTAAGTGTTCTTGACTTTATGATGAAACAACATAGATGCTAAGATGCATATGGTAAATTTAGTAACTTCTCTCTTAAAATGTCACCCAAATTCTATGGCCCCAGAAGAAACCAGTATAGTATAGGGGTTGGATAAAAGTTTGATACTTTGGATAAAGACTGGTACTTTAGTTGCTGCATCAGTTGTGTTGCTATCTGTTCATTTGAAGTATTATATATGAAGACTACTGGAGCTTTGATGTGATTCTGTGCTTCATGAGTATGAACCTATATGTAACTATTTATATGTGTGATATTTTGGGCTTTCTTAGGACTTATTTGTGTCTTACTCAGCAAAAGTGCCTGAATAACTTCCTAAAGATCCATCACAAACACATTCCTACTTGCACTGAGTATCCAGTCCACACCAGATTTGTGCCTGGAGTTTGGTTTGGTTTCAAACCAATATTCATGACTCAAGATCCTGAATCAGTACATTGAAGGACAAAACATGAGCCCTTTTGAGTATACCTCTGGCATTGCTCATAGCTTATGAAATGAATTTTAGGACTTTCTAATGGGCTCCCTAACCCTAGGGCAGAGACCTTACCATTCCCATGTGAGGAGGCTATCCTTAAGAGTCACTAGTCATCAGTTGAGCTTTCTTTGTATTATTACATATGCCAGGGTAATAACAGATTTTCACATAAACTTTGTCATATGAAATACCACTAATGTACCCTGATGTTTCTGACCACTTCATAAATCTTGGAGGGGTGCAAGTGACTCTGTAGGGACAATATGGCCCACACCTGTAAGTTCTAGAATGCTGTCTTTACAGACTGAGCCAAACGCATAACATTTGGCTAAACTTTTTAGGGTGCACAGCATGCTCAAATTCTGGACACTTATTTTGTTGTTAGGATATTCATGTTACTATTGTGAGTCTCAAACATCTGGGTAAAGAACATTAGTCCCTAGCTCATTCCTCACCTCCACGATGAGCTAGCTTACTGTGATTTGACAAATCCACCCAATCAGTGGACTCAAAGTGATACAGAAATGGTAGGATTGAAGGAAACATACCATTTGATGTATGGTCATTTTTAGTTGGGAAAGTATCTGCATTTTTAAATATTTTAAGATATTATTATATTTTTACCTAAAATTAATCATGTAATATAATTTTCCTATACTTAAATCTTTAGTGCACTAAAGCTTCATTTAATGATGTGTGAATCCTATCAACTGATAAACAGAGTCACAATTTAAGCAGAACCAATTGGTCTTGGTAAACAAGGTAGTGCAACTGGGAAGATTTGGAATGGGCAGGAGGAAAGAATAAACTCTCATTGGACCAGTGTGTATAATGTGGGATTCTCCATACCTTTATCATATAACATGTATATTTGATACAAACTAAAGGATTCCAAGTTTCATTTTTTTCCCATTTCCTGTTGTCTTCTTACACAAAAAAGGAAGAGTACTGTTTAAGAAGAAAAAAATCCAGCAAGACTTCATTTCAACAAAAATGTTGGACATTGTGGTGCAGACCCTACCTGAAAAAATAATTACAGTAAAAGAGTTGGGGATATGTAGCTCACCTGGTAAAATGCTTGCCTGAGTTCAAACCAAAACAACCAAAAAAAATCCCCACAATTACTGTGTACATCTGAAAATCACAGAAACAATAGAGTATGTGTACAATGCTGAGACAAAGACAGAAAGAGGAAAGAAGCTGGGCACTGGGAGCTTATGCCTGTAATGCTAGCTACTTAGGTGGCTGAGAGGTTGGGTTTGTAGTTCAAAAAACAACCCAGGCATGAAATACTTTGAGACTCTGACCTCCAATTTAAACACTAGGAAAATGGAAGTGGCTAGGGCTCAAAGTGGTAAAGCACTAGCCTTGAGCAAAGAGTTTAGTGACAGTGCCCAGGCACGGAGTTTAAGCCCCATGAATGACAATAGAGAGGCAATACTTAACTGTTGTATTTCAACATTGTCAAATCTATATCTGATTATTTGGATAAGATTAGCAACAGAAGGTTTAGATAAATATATTTACTGGGAGGAAGTCTACTTCATGGGTAATGGTTTTTCATCAAATGAGAAATCTGCCAGCAATAATGGGAAATATCCAACCCCCAGACCATACATAAAGCCAGAGAAACCATTTGGTACATGTGCAAACATGTACACATCCTGATAATTTTGTGTGGCCCAAGAATGATGTTATCAATTGCCAGATGGCTCTCGACAGAAGTTTCCCCACTCCTGCCTGTAAGAAAACTTGGTGCTCGTCAATGACTTTAGACTTTAGAAATGTCATGAACACATTACCACATTAGATGAGTTTTCAAACATGTGAAGAGTGACAGGCCTCTTCATTGGCTCCTATTGTGCCTCTGACCACATTTTGGGTGCACTACTTGCTCTCCTGCAGCAACAGCTCAGCCCATGTCTGTTATACACCCACTGCCATACACTCCATCCCCAAGTCCACAGCAAGAAAGCTCAATTGCCAACATACTGACACTTACTCTGTTTCCTCCTAGATCCTGCAACAGCAGCACCACAGCAAAATTATTTCGTAAGAGCACCTTTCTGTGTCTTAAATAGTAGCAATGAAGCTCTACTTTCACTCAACCTTAGAATGATTGACCGTAGACATTATTTGTTGAAAAATGTAATTTCTGTAGTGGGGTGATCTTGAGTAAGAATCACTTCCAAAATTATAGCGATTGCCCAGGACAGTCAAAGTCCCCATTATAAAATGCATAGTAGAAGCATTTCCCTCAGCATCCATGTTCCTCCTTGAATTCAGGATAATGTATTTGACAATCAAAACATACATGAAAAGTACATGCTCAAGGGAAGCACTCTTGCCTTTTCTACTGGGAAGCAGCTTTGGCTGCGACCATTGCTTCAAACAATATTCTCTATCTGGTTGTCTAAGCTAGTGAGAGAAAACTGACCAGTGTAAAGTCAAAAGCCTATTCTAATCCTTACAATACTCTTGTTTGTATCATTACAGGCACCGAATGCAAGTGACAGGGGTACGTACTCACCAATTTCTGAGGAAGTATCCCCTGGGCTTCAGTTTAGAAAAGTCTCATTTTGGGTTGTGCTAGGAAGGAGGAGTGGGTCTTAGATGAAAAGCAATGATTTTGCTAGGACAGAACTATTGGCATTCAGGCTCTAGGCAGCAATCCTGGGTGAGAGTGAAAACAAAGCCAGTCTTTATGGAATGTGCCTTTACCTGGTGTTGTCAGAGATGAGTGAACCACTCTGCTGATTTTCTCCCAGATATGAGTACTGGAATAGGAAGATTTCTCTACTGATGGTCAAATTGTGGGTAGGGAACTGTGTTGCACGTTAGTTCCAATAGGAGAGTTTTCAGGAGCAGTGAGGTTCTACTCTCTGCTTGGGAGGATGAGAAAGGACAAAAGAAATCAGAAACAAATAGCAAATGTTGAGGTTTCTGGGTTGTTGTTTTTACATTTTAGTGGTAAAATGGTGTGTGACTGTTGGTTCTGAGTGTGCTTTGCATTTTGACCTAAAGATGATCTTTCCCCAAACTGGTCTTCTCTGCCTCTGCCATTGCCACACCCCAAATTTTATGCTGCAGGTTATAAGCACTCCATGAGGATTATGCACTGCAAGTTTCATGTTTGGCTTGGGGAATTCATCTGTGATGGAATCTGCTGGGCACAACTCTATCATACATATTTGAACCTGGAGACCATGTTTTTTTTTTTCCACTTTGGTCTTCCCAGATCAGTCTCATTAACATCACTTTCGTTGTTCTCCTCTTTGTGACTCTACCTCATTTAAATCTCTCAGGGGTGGATGACAGGATGCGACATTTCAGCTCATTGTAAAAGCTCCTCTATCTGGAGAGGAAAGAGAAACATGCCTTGACACACACATCCACCCTAGACCCGTCACACAATCACTAACATTAGGAAGAGTTTTGTAGTTTGCAGAAAGTCAAAGCCTAGCCAAAAAATTCCTCCTGTAATCATTTCCAGAGAGTTAGGCTTTAGAAGATTTCTACCTTTGTATTGAGGATTTCAATTCTAGACTAGATTATTACGGTGACAGGACAAAGGATGTTAATAGACACCTACATATATAACTTATGTATATGTCTGGGATACAGAGGCACAGGGAGAGCCATCACCGTCTTCCATAAGAAGAATCACTAACACCCAAAGACCTGACCCTGCTCCCGAGACATCTAAAGGTCCAAACAAGAAATTCTTTAGACGAAATACAAAGTGATCCTAAGGAGAAGGGAGGTAAGTAAAGCCTGGTGACTTTCCGACATTAACCTGGAACGATGGGCCCTAGAGTATGTGTGAGGGACAGAAGCTAGGATGCTGACTGAGCACAGTGGGCCCTGCCCAAGTTGGCTATCATCACCATTCACCGCTCTGCTCCTCCGGCAGGTCCGGACCAGCTGGCCTCTCGGCTCCTCCACCTACCAGTCCCAACTACCTCGCTGCTCCTCACCTGCTCCTCACCTCTTCCCACCGGTCCGGTCCGCCTCACTGCACCTCACCTCTTCCTCTTCCGACCGGTCGGGTCCGCCACAATGCACCTCAACACCTCCTCTCCTGTGACCAGTCTGGACTGGCTCACTGCTCCGCCCATCCTCCGACCCTCCCCGCTCCCCACCTGATCCTCACCTCCTCCAACCCGACCCGTCCGGCTTGCTGCTCCGCCCATCCTCCCACTGCTCCAGTACACCTCACCACTCCTCAACCCGGTCAGACCTGCTGCTCCGCCCATCCTTCCACCAGACCGGTCCACCTCGCCACTCCTCACCTACTCGCCACCTGTCCTCACCTCCTCCGACTGGTCCAGTTCGGCTCGCTGCTCCGCCCATCCTCCGACTGGACCAGTTCGGCTCCCTGCTCCGCCCATCCTCCCACTGCTCCAGTTCACCTCACCGCTCCTCAAGCCGGTCAGACTTGCTGCTCCGCCCATCCTTCCACCAGACCGGTCCACCTCGCCACTCCTCACCTACTCGCCACCTGTCCTCACCTCCTCCGACTGGTCCAGTTCGGCTCGCTGCTCCGCCCATCCTCCGACTGGACCAGTTCGGCTCCCTGCTCCGCCCATCCTCCCACTGCTCCAGTTCACCTCACCTCTCCTCAAGCCGGTCAGACTTGCTGCTCCGCCCATCCTTCCACCAGACCGGTCCACCTCGCCACTCCTCACCTACTCGCCACCTGTCCTCACCTCCTCCGACTGGTCCAGTTCGGCTCGCTGCTCCGCCCATCCTCCGACTGGACCAGTTCGGCTCCCTGCTCCGCCCATCCTCCCACTGCTCCAGTTCACCTCACCGCTCCTCAAGCCGGTCAGACTTGCTGCTCCGCCCATCCTTCCACCAGACCGGTCCACCTCGCCACTCCTCACCTACTCGCCACCTGTCCTCACCTCCTCCGACTGGTCCTGTCCCGCTTGCTGCTCCGCCCATCCTCCAACTGGTCCGGTCCACCTCGCCACTCCTCACCTACTTGTCACCTACTTCGACCAGTCCGGTCCAGCTCACTGCTCCGGCCATCCTTCGACCGGACTGGTCCGCCTCGTTGCTCCTCACCAACTGGTCACCACCTCCTCTCCTCCTCCCACCGGTCCTGTCAGGCTAGCTGCTCCGCCCATAGTCTGACTGGTCCGGTCCATGCCAATCCTCAACCAAGTCCCGCTAGCTGCTGTGTAGGGAGCCAACAATAAAGTCCATCCTCACCTCTGGCTTGTGTAGTTATCTCAAGGTCATGGAAGGACATGGTTTACTTCGACAGTACAAATCCTGAGATTTTTTATTGTTCCCACAAGTCTGTTTTATATGAACCACGCAACCTTATCTTGTTTTACTGCCTGTTGTTATTTACCAGTTTCAGGGCTTTCCTGTTTTCTTAAACCTTAGTTAATCCTATGCTATTCCCTGGTTCCTAAACTGCATATAAGCTGGAAGTTAAGAATAATACATGGCTGCAGTCTTGAGTTACAATCTTGAGCTGCGCACCTCCCGTACTGAAGTGCCAGGCTTTGAAGTCAGGCCCCACTTTACCACATGAATCCCACTTTACCACGTGAACCCCACTTTACCACGGGAACCTGAGATAAGTAGGCCCTGTCAGCAAACCCAGGACAAGCCCATTAGGGCCCAGTCGGTCTAGAACTCTGACTGCCCCCAGAATGCCTTGAGCCCTGAGCCAATCAGATTTGTACCTGTGTCCTAATCTTGCTTGCTTGAACACCTGACTATTGTAACTTTGTTATTTGCCTTTATAAGCCCTGTGTAATCACAGCTCAGGGCTTCCTCCCAACCTCCGCTGTGTGGGTGGGTAGGACATGGCCCAAGTTGCAGCTCGCTTAAATAAAGCCTTGCCTTGCTTTTGCATTTTGGAACGTCTGAGTCTCGGTGGCCACCTTGGTGGTCGTTTCGCGACTTGGCACAACATTTGGGGTTTCGTCCGGGATGGCCCCAGAGACCCCCGAGACCCCAGACTCTGAAGGTAAGAAAATAGCGCTGTTCATTCTGTGTGTCTGTGTGATTTGTAGTTTTGTTTTCTGTTTTGGCCAGCTGCCTGAATCTGAACCTGTAGGTAGTGAAGGACCAGCTGGAGTGGACACACTCGTATGGGCAGTCCTGGAGGACTTGGGGGAACACCTCAAGCCCTCCACAGTGGGCTCAGGCTTCCCACTACCACCCTGAACCTGAAGGACAGGACCGGGAGGCCCTTCTAATGGGCGCCCATCCAGTCCACTCTATATTTGGGGTTGTCTGGTCCGCTCCCACACAGGAATGGGAGAGAGAGAGCCTCAAGACTTGTGTGGTCTGCCCCCTCACAGGGACAGGAGAGACACAGTGAGACTGTGTGGTCTGCCCCCTCACAGGGGCAGGAGAGACACAGTGAGACTGTGTGGTCTGCCCCCTCACAGGGGCAGGAGAGACACAGTCGAACCTGTAAGCCGCGACTCCCTAAGTCTGTAAGTGTTGTCTGGTCTTTGTGCCTGTGATTATTTTTGTGTGTTTCTTTCTTGCACTGTGCCTGACTGACAAACGGATGATAGGGAACGTTCCTTCCACTCCCCTGGACTTGACTTTAGCTCACTGGAAAGATGTACAGGTGACAGCCCACAATCAATCAGTGAGAGTGTCTGCAAAAAAGGACTCTAGGGGACCCCCACCCAGCCTTCTTAAGCAGAAAATTGTTTGGTGTGCTAAAATGTTTTACTAAGACTAAAAATGTATTACTAAAACTATCAAGCCCTGGAAAATGAGGCTGGAGAATGCTAAAATCATTTGTTAAAGGTTTTTGTCTTAAAATGTACGGCCGATACTTATTCAGTGCGCTTTAAGATCTTTTGAAAATTGTGTGTGTGTGCATGTGTGAGTGTGAACATGTTCAAGACTGCAGTATGATGCAAAGCTAAGTTTAAGTTTAAATTCAAATGGTCATCAAGTTTGGGCATTACCAAATGCTTACAGGTATTATTGCATTGTTTTAAAGAGGAACTAGAGTTAAAAAAGGATTTCTCAGGGTTCTTTAATTAAAATTTTAAAAAATCAGCTAAGTGTCAGAAATTTGGATTTAAAAGGATATATATATATATATTTATACACACTAAACTAATGGGGATAGAAGTAAACTCTCATTAACTCTATGTATATAGGAAGAAATGGCAAAATGGGCCAATGTTTCTCACTAATATATTGGAAAGCTGAATGGATAAGTATTTCTAATTGTAATTCTTGCATTAAGGAAAAATTCAAAGGTCTTCATGCCATGCAGTAACTGCGACTGAAGAAAAAAAAAGAGGCTCTTTTAAAACAAGCAGCCCATAGGCAAAGGGCAGCACCTGGTTTCAGAATGCCTGTGAGCTTCAGTTTTTCCAAAGCAGATGGAAGCTAAAGTGTTGTGTTAGTGTTAAAAAGGCTTTGGAAATCAAGAATACATTTCTAGATAAGAAATTTGGAAGTAAAATTGTCCTAAATAATTATTGCAAAGTGAGAAAAGGAGAATTATGGCTACCAAATGTTTAATTGCCATTCCAGCTTCTTTGTAGGTTTTTGTAACAGTTCCAGCAGGCCCACAGAGAAGCACAGGTGATTCCTACAAGTTTGTCAATATCTAATACTGGCCCTTAATAAGTTCCAGGTAAGAGCATGCTTAAAAACTACTTCTGTCGGGGCTGGGGATATAGCCTAGTGGCAAGAGCACTTGCCTCGTATATATGAAACCCTGGGTTCGATTCCCGGGCACCACATATACAGAAAATGGCCAGAAGTGGCGCTGTAACTCAAGTGGCAGAGTGCTAGCCTTGAGCAAAAAGAAGACAGTGCTCAGGCCCTGAGTCCAAGGCCCAGGCCTGGCAAAAAAACGAACAAACAAAAAACTACTTCTGTGTGGACCACCTTGTTGCTTCTAATTGGAGTAAAGTGGCCTCTTGTAAGATTCACTGATCTGAAATCTGCGGTTCGAAGCCAGCCCGGGGAAGAGAAAGGAAGAGAAAGGTCCCTGTGAGAGACTTGTCTCTAATCAGCCAGCAGAGTGCTGGGAACGGAGTGGTGTGGAGCTCAAAGTGGTAGGGTGCTAGTCTTGAGCTGGAGGACAGCGCTCAGGCCCTGAGTCCAAATCCAGTGGAAAGTCACTCCTCCTGGGACAAAAGTGATGGACCATCCAGAGGCAGTAAGCCGCTGCTTGGATGGCAGAGATGGTGTAAGATCCTAGAGTCACTCCTGTTTGGCCTTTCAAAAGTTAATCAAAGCCGGGAAGTCCTACAAGAATAGTTCATAAGCATGCCTTTCCAATGCCCATGTCTGTCTACTGGGCAGGAACTTGCCAGTCATCTGTGATAGTGGTTAGTAAGGGTAAGTTTGTCAAATGAGAGGATAGATTAAAATCTCAACCCCCCGCATTTACTCAAAGCCTTCACTGGCAGTGAGAATTTTAAGCTGATACATCTGTTTAGGAAAGAAAGCTTGTAGACCTGAGATTGTGTCCTTATTGAGATCTGTTAAAGGCCTGCAAAGGTAACTTTTTAGGTCATCAGAGACCAGTTCCCCAGCCAGTCAGGAAAATGCTTTTACAAACTAGAATGTTAAAAGGCACAAATTTGTAAACCTGAAGTCACCCATCTGGGCTTCATATTAAAAGAGAGCATGCGTTGGTTGTCAGATACACGTAGACTTTGCTGAAAATCCCTGTGCCTAAATCAGCCAGACAAGTCGGAGTTCCTGGGAACAAACTTTAGTAGACACAGGGCCATGAGCTTTGCCTCCTGTGCCACAGTATTCCCAAGAAGGCTTGGAGTGGATAAAGAAAATTCCCATGGCCCACAAAACCCCTGGACAGAGAAGGAAACAATGACTGGTGGAAAACTTGTGAAGGGAAACTTATCCTGCCACAAGGGCTGGGTAAGGGGATCCTTAAGAGAATCCACTGAGCTTCTCACATGGGAACCCAAAAAATGCAGGACTTGCTCCAACACTCCAAAGTGAAAATTAGACAAGGAGATCAACTTATTGAAGATATTGTTAAAAATTGCAAGGCCTGTCAGCTTACCAATGCCCCCAATCAACAAGTTACTAAAGGAGCTCGCCTCTGTGGGAATAGGCCAGGCATGTAGATTTCACAGAAATTACAAATATTTGCTAGTTTTTGCAGACACCTTTTCAGGATGGGTTGAAGCCTGTCCAACAAAGCATGAGCCTGTGCCCCGGCCCACGGGGTTTCGTCAACAGGAGCCCGAGGGGGAATTGACCTGAATGAGAGACAAACCTGACACAAGGAGGGAGACCAAGACAGGATTCTGATCAAGGTCTCAAACTTTATTTTCGCAGGGCAGCTTATATAGTAATCAGCAAAGGGTAACTCACGTAGACAGGGTCATTAGGTTGCTAGGTTACAGAACCATGGGATGGTCTTTCTCAGGACAAGGACTGGGTAAAGTTCACAAGGTTGTTAATTAAAACTAGACAAGATGTTAGGCTTAACAGGCAAGGTTGTAAAAGCATCAAACATTCTCATCAGCTAAGACTTATAGTGTCTTCTTGTTAGAGCATGACAAACAGTGCCAGATTTTCTTATCAGTTAAGTTTTATAGTTTCTTTATGTTACATCCTGACAGCCAGCACCAGACATCCTTATCAGTGAAGTTTTGTAGTTTCTTTAAGTTACATCCTGACAGCTGTTTTGGCTCCCGGCAAGTTAATAACCCAGGGCCGAGGGTATGCTTATGTTTCTGCAGAAGATGGCCGACCCTTCTAGCACCTGCTCCTGTGGATCCAGCAACAAACACCCTTGCGCATCAAGACCTGGGTGAGATGTCCTCAGCTGGGTGATGAGGCCATTCCAATTCAGACTATGGCTGCTCTTAGCATCCATAAGAGACCTCAAAAAGGAAAGAAAGCTCCTCTACCTACTTGGGGACAGGTAAAAGCACTATCCAACAAGGCTCAACATGTGGTGTTATCTTCTAAAAAGGCGTTAACCCTGGAACATCTCTTCCTGGCTATGTGTGCCTTAATAACCTGTACTTCCACCGCCAAGGCCACGCCAGAGGTAACGTATTGGGCCCATATTTCCAGCCCTCCTTTATTGTGTCCATACTTATGGACAGAAGTTCCTGTTTCTGTTTCTACATCTATTCCTGACTTACTTTCTCCCCTTATGCGTCCAGTATTCCAATCTTTCCTTTGGAAGAAGGACATCTTTTCTCTTACTCTCAGTTCTCTGAAGCTATCTGTCTGGGCCATTCCCCATGTTATCCCTTTCGATATCAATATTGGATTCAGCACGGAGGATCATATAATTCTAGTAGAACTCGGTTGATTAGAAAGTCTTCTTGGTCTGTAGGGTCCCATACTTATAAGATAGATAATCGTTCTACCCGTTGGTCTGCCTAAATGTGACTCTTTTACTTATCTGAACTTAAATTTTACTGAAAGGCATTGGGAAAATTGCCGAGAAATGTTTCCTACCATATGGAATACATCCCAACATATTTGGTATGACTGGGGACCTTTTGGTGTGTGATTACAAAACTTCACCGAGTATAACTCATCTTGTGACCCCACTTTCTCTATAAATATGTCTAATGCCATTTCTGCTAAGCAGCTTTTAGAATGGTTTGGAGCAGGTTTTAGTGATGCCTCCCCTTGCCTGCTCTCGCCCATGATAATATGCTGTTTCCTCCCTCGTGTCATTTATGAAAACCACCTTTCTTGCCCCTGTAATGATAGCCAATGAAACTTATGTTGGAACTAAAAAATCTTCAGCTTCTTACAATTTTACCGTTATACAGTCCTATAATCTTTCTGCTCGTGTTCATTTCCTACTAGTTTTAATGGTTGGCCCTACAGTTGTAGTTAATCATCCTGTACTAACTGCAAGCTGTATACTTGCTAAATAACAATGTCACTTTTAATTTTAGTCAAGATAGAATTATGATTTTGACCCAGAGACATTCACTTTGGGTGCCTGTTCACATGCATTGTCCCTGGGCTAGAGGACCTGTACAAAGACTAGTAATATGCTTTTTTAAGCAGCTGCTGAAGAGGAGCCATTGCACACTTGGACTAATTGTTGCAGGACGGATCGGACTGATCGCCATTGCTACTACCACAGCAGTATCCAGAGCCATATTGCGACGATGTGTACAAATTCATGATTTTATGGTGCAATGGTATCAGGACTCCCATAAATTATGGCAACATCAGTTGGAATTAAATGCACATCTTCAAGATGAGGTAGAAGCCATTAACGGAGGAGTGCTTTGGCTTGGACAGAAATATCTGGCATTATAGTGATGACTTATTTTGACCTGTGATTGGAACTCAAGTCATGTCCATGTAACACCTTATAAATATAATGCCTCAGAATATGAATGGAACAATATACAAATGCTTATAGATGGAGCCATCATGAATGGTTCTCTAAGTGAACAAAGTTTGTACAGGGAGGTTTTTGAGGCTTTTCAAAAAGAATTACCGAATGCCTCTTCTGTCGATGAGATAGCCCAGGGACTAGCCAAGACCTTAGAAGGACTAGACCCAAGGGAATGGTGACAAAGTATTACACACAGTGTAGGAAGTGATTTTATTGCCTTAATACTTATGTATTTTTGCCTTAGAATACCATTGCATCCTTGGAGTAATAAGATGCTTTGCTAAAAATGAATCTTCTGATATTTTGCTCACTGCACTTAAGCTTGCACATGAGGTGGCTGCAGAGAAAAAATAAAGAGGGAATTGCGGTGGAGTGATTCTCTGACCTGTGGTTACCTCAGTCTTGGCAAAAAACTGCCAATGTCCTTGGAACACGAAGGGCTCGAGGAAGAAAACTCCTCTAAAGCGTCTGATGGCAAGGCAGACCATCTGGTCTGGTCATGAAACATTCCTAAAAAAAATTCATATCATTAACTATTCAAGTATTGTTAGCCTTTGCCATTTCCGTCCCTCCGAGCCCTGCCTTTAAACACTCAAGCATAGGATACCCCCAAGCACTAACTCGGCTACTAGTTGATCCAAGTAGCTGCCATAGTTCTCCCAGTTTATTATTCAAGGTCCTAGGTCCTGGGTGGCCAGGGAAATTCTCACATGGCTTGCAAGCACCCTAACTGGGTGCATTTCTCCATGCTTTTATGTTTTCTCCCACAGCTTGGCTTCCCTGCTGTGCAACCTGTCACACTCCAGACAGATATAGCTTCTTCCTTTCCAGATGCTGTTGGCGACCTCTTCCTCCTGGGACCAGGTCAGAGGCAGGGTGCCCGATGTTTGCAGGGTAATAGGTCTAGTCTTCTATAGCTGCCCCTGGACTCGGGGGCTGCAGCAGAGGCCCTGGGGGGCACGCATGGGGAGGTAAGGCCCAGCCATGGTGCAGCAGGGCCAGCTGCACTTGCCAACCTGGACCACCAGCTAGTCCACCTCCCGGAGACGCCCAGCATCACGGACTGCTCCAGCAGGAGAAAGCTATCTTCCTCCTCTTTCCCTTCTGCTTCCTTGTTGGCCTACTCTTCCTCTGCCCTAGGGAAAAAACATGGCCCCTGGCCAGGGCACACAGACCTCAGCAGATGTTGCTGCCTTCAGACTCTCCCTTTAGCAGACTACTGGATTGAGGTAGTAGAATGACCTCATGACCAACCTCCCAGAGCATCTTAGCTTGACCATGTCAACTAAGAGAATCCCTGCCACTAATCAACCTGTCTTACCTCAGGGCTGCACCTCAAAGTTAATTGTGTCAAGGAAGGCATGAACTAATGACTCATAGATATGTCCAGGAAGGGCACATCCACTTGTTGGAAAGTCTCATGTACTACAGAAAGTCTCATGTACTACAGAATGACCCCCTTGTTGTCCTAGAGTCATGATGGTGGCCACTGTTTTTCTTTAAGAAATGTGATTTTTACACCTGACAGTCCAGAGAAAGTTCAATGTGTGAACACACGGCTTCATATCAAGCAACAAATGGAAATGTGATGCAAACTAATAGAATTGATTGCAAAGTGAGAGAAGCTGTTTTTGTGGATTCTTGTGGCACAGGTAATATATACGTTATTCAGGGGTGACTTGCATTCTGCCACATGATGATCTGAGGGGAGGGCTAGGGAGAGAAGTAGAGGGAAATCTTTATCTTAACATTAATTACATTATCACCTAGGAAGGTATTTAAAGCTCCCTTGTTCCATCCATGGCCATCTGCTGAAAGTAGCCTTTTCTTGTTCCTAGAACTCCTGGAAAACAATAGCAAGCTCACCAAACAGGGGAGATCTTCAGAAGTTCTATATCTAAGGGATAAAAATAAAGCAGCTAAAACATCCACGCTCAGGTTGTATGGGAAAGTTTGGGTTTTTTTTTTCTCCTGGTTCAATATCTAGACATGGAATCACAGGGTCATATTGCCAGTATTTTCCAGCATGCCTTGTCTACACCTCTCCAAGTACTAGGTGATGCCACACATGTGTTTTCATGGCTTCTCTGACCTTTCTTGCCAGGAGACCCTTCTCAGACTCTCTGCCTGGGCCTCCTGCTGTCTCCAGAGGGAGCTTTGTCTTTTGTCTAGGACCTTCAAATAGCTTCTGCCATATATATCAATATCATATAGTACTTGCTACTAGCCTGGTGTTGGATGTGCATTTTGAAATTCCCCTATACAGATAGGTTAGAAAAATGTACCACTAGATTGTCAATCTACTGACTGCTCCCCTGTATCATCCTAGTTCCCCCAAAGGACCTGGTGGAGGGATAGGGCAAATGTGTTCTTAGTGAATTCCAAGCCATTACTGTCATTCATTTTCTTTTCTTTTCTTTTTTTTAATCTTTTAGGCATTTTTTTATTTTCCAAAAAGAATTGTCATTAATATATAAACATCTCAGTCTGTCAAAAAAAATTCTACAACTATACAGCTGTTTTCTCCATTATTTGCATAGCAAATAACCACAATGCAAAAATAAGAGGGAAAAAAGAAGCAAAACAGCAACTGATTTTACGCTTTTTGATGTAGGTACGTTTCCATGTGTAAACATTTTTGAAGCCTCTGTTGTATCTGACAGGTTGGATGTTTTGTGAATTAACTGGCAGGTTGGCGGGGATATTTGGATTGTGAATTGCCAGTTTAGAAGCAATTGTAGCAGCATAGGATGGAGGTGGGGTTAAATTCTGGAGCATCTCTGCTTGTCTATCGGGATTTCCAGGCTCTGAGCAGGGTGGTGATGGGGGAAAGTAAGTGGCCTGTTGGGGAAGAAACTGACTTGGCATTGTGTATGTGCATGGGGCATGCCCTGGAACTGTTTCACTGCAGTCTGCGGAACAGCAGAGCTGTGTGTGCTAAGACCTGCCATGGCGGCTGACATAGAAACGTTAAGGGTGTCCATTACTGCTGTCTGGTTTGTAGAACTGGGCATGTCTAGATCCGGTGTATTCAGTAGCTGGTACAGGTGGGCCCTGCTGGGAAGGGACAGACAGATGAATGTCTAGAGTGGGAAGTTCTTGTTTGTTTGATGAAAATATTGCTCACCTCTGGAGCTGCGGTCTGATGTGAGGTGAATATACTGGTGAACTCGGGGAGGGCCTGGGTCGGGGCCGGAGGAGGGGCGGTCGTTTCACTCTGGTGGCTGAAAATGGTAACCGGTTCTGTCGTGATCTCTGGGATTTGTAGAGGCCAGTTCTCAGGTGAGTGCTGTCTAGGAGGAAGACGTTCATGCTGATACTGTAAGGTAACCCTTCACTGTCAGTGAAGAACTGGTCTACCACTGAGGCACTGGCTCGTCTATACTTTTTATGCTCTGGAATTATTGGAACTGGAGGAAGCTGAAGCGACAGATACTTCTCCATTTCACATCTTGTCTGGACCAGCTCCTTGGCAGGCAGTCACGGGCCGGCGGCGGGCAGCAGCGCCGGCTGTGGGGGCGCGGGCTGCGCCTGCGGGTGGTGGTGGTGTGGGTGCTTCAATTCCTTGCCCACGAGAGCGCCGCGTCGTGGGCCGGGTTTGCGGCGTCCAGCGCCAGCTTGAGCTGCGCGAACACCGGCTCGTCCTGCGGGGCCGGCGGCTGGGGCACGGGTCCCAGGCTGGCGCTCATAGCACCCGCGTCGCCATGGGCAGCCGGGGGCGGCTCCGGGCGCGGGGCGCGGATCCGGAATGCTCTCCACGTAGCTCGCGCGCTGGCTTGGGACGGCGAACTCGGCGCGCCGGGTGGAGGGGAGGCTCCGGGCAGAACCAAGCTAGCCCAAAGCGAGCTCAGTTCTCCAAGGCACGCACGCACGCAAAGCCAAAAACTCTTCCACTCCGCCCCAAGTAGCCGCCATCGTCCTCCAGATGGCCACTTTCTCCCACTGCGCCGCGCCACGCTCTCAGGCTCTCCTGAACCCACTCTCACCACTGCCGATCTTCCCCGGCGAGCTGCGAACGCGCACCCCTGCCCCAAGACTACTCCTGTCATTCGTTTTCTGAGGTAGACGTTTAGGGATTTTTTTTTTTTTAATCTTAGCAATTGAATCCAGGTAAGAACTTTAGGTCATGTGCATTACACAGGCTAGGTATTATTTCCCTGGGAGCCTGGAAGCGACCCTGTTACCAAATGATGCCCGATCCAAGGGTGCGTGCACATAAATGTGAGATGTTATTGGAGGTGGTGGGATTTTCCTCAACATCTTCCCCTCCTTGGATTATGTACTTGGTAACTGCCTACCAAAAGATGTCTCTGTGGAGATTTATGTCCTAGGGCATGGGAAGGTTTCTCTATTGTTGCTTTAAGACTCCTTTGACCTCACCTCTACCTTGCCTTTTGCTGATTATTTTGGAGATGGTGTCTAGTGAGCCCAGGCTAGCCTCCAGCCACAATCCTTTGTATCTCAGCTTTCTTACTGTCTAGGACCAGAGGCATGTATATTAGTAATAGTAATAAATGGTAATAACAAGGTAGCCACAGTGAGCCAAGGACCCAAGTGTTTAACAAAACAATAAAATGTATGTACGATGCATGCAATAAATAGTATTTAGCTGTGAACCATTATAATGTGGATGCACCTACAATGCCAAATGAAGTACCAAGAAGACATAAAACAACAGAGGCCGAAAAGCAATGACTAGATGTCAAGGACTACAGAGAAGGTACAGTGGACACTTTAATCACGAGGCAGGGCCTTTCCATTGGGTGTGATGAAAATGGTTGGGGACTCTGAAGAGACTTGTACAATGTGGTAGGATCTGACTCCAGCAGGGCATGCTGCTGAGGTGTCTGGAGGACACGGAGAGACTAGTCCTCTGAATCTTAGAAAGAACCACAGTGGAAACCAGTTTATAGACTCCTCAAACAAATACAACTACCCTATGATTCACTGATGCTAATCCTGAAATCACAAGATTTCAAGGATATAGTAAAGCCATGTGTACCATTATGTTCCCTTATTGCAATATTCAAGGTATGGAAACAGAACCCCTCAGTGGACAAATGGATCAAAGTGTGAGATGAAAGATAGATGATAGGAAGACAATAAACACACACACACACACACGTGAATTTTACTCACCCATCAAGAAGCATCCTTTCTATATTACATCATTTGTAAATACATAAAACCTGAAAAAAATAAAGTAAGTTTTATTATGTTAAGTATTGTGTGAAGTAGTATCATGTCAAATATTATATAAATGTTATGAAGTCAGGACTAGAGAGACAAAGGACATATATTTTTATATGTTTAAGTCTAATTTATAAATATGTATGTAAACATAAACAGGGTCATATGCATAAAGTATGGTATATGAAGGGGAAAATTCCAGTGGCATAACTCCTTTGAACAACTCACTTATAGTCTAACAGAATGAATAGCAGAGCTGGGCACAAAAGCTCAGGGACAGCTCTCAGGCCCTGAGTTTAAATCCCATTACTGGAAAAGAATTGTAGTAAGCCTGGTACCTGAGGTATATGGAGTGGGACAAGTTAAACTGAAGGGTTAGACAAATGAAGAGAGGAAGCATGGGAGAATACAGTCATTATATACAATATATATGAAAAAAACTAGGAAAATGGAGGGGATCCGTGGGTTTGGGAGAGACTGAGAATTATAAAAGTGGTGATATTGACCAAGACACACTGACATCCTGACTTGAAATCCCTCTGTACAACTAAAGGCAATACTAATAATAAAGAATAACTCCATCTTGCAGAAAGCCTCTAGTTAGCTGTTCTGTGTGAGAATATGCCAGAATGCAGCAACATGTAGCCAACCTTTCCATGGCCTGACAGTTTTTGTTTAGGCCAGTTGAGTACATAGAAACAACTTTCCCAGAGTCTGATTTTCTCTGTGCTATCAGGAGTTAGCAGAATCAGTTCTGCTCTTTGAACACTAGGAGGTGGTATACAACAGGGTGTACATCAATTCTGCACTGGTCTTAGAGCCAAACCAAACAGGAGCTTCTTAGAAGTTGGTACCTTCATTAAATGCAGTTGCTGCTACACTGTCTAGTGCCAAACTCTTTGCTTACTAAATTAAGACTTGTATAAAACATTGTTGTCACTGTCCCAACTTGGAGGCAGATGTTTCCTTTACATGTCTTGGGAAACATCTTGAGACAGCCTCTTTGGGCACACTATATGGGAAAATACTCTACTGGTTTTCACACACTTGGATAAGCAGTTTCCACGGAAGTGTGACTTATTCCCAGAAGCCATGCTGCTCACTAGACTTTGACTAATACCCTTGTTTCTTATTTAGTAGATGGACAATCACACAGCAATAATAGGTTCCTATGAGCAAACTAGATTAAGAAGATCCATTAAATTTCATGGAAAATACTTGGTCTTGGTTATCCTGGGCACTTGTTCATGGGAGGGACCTCTTATCTATTTTGTTCCTTTTTTACTTTAACCTTCTAACCAGATGTATTTTTTCATGTCTCCAGGCCAAAGTTACATACCATGCTATAGCATCCCAAACTGTGTGATCTTCAGTGTCTCTTAGTCCTGTGGACCAGGCATCCATAAAATTTGACTTCCACAAATCCAGTTGGCTTCTGCCTTGGCTTTGTGGACTGCTCCCTAATTAGCCTCTGCCAATCAGCAAGTAGTTGGGGAGAGGCATCTGGAAGACCCTACTCAGCTTAAAGCAGCTACACGTGAGACATGCACACCACTAAAGCCAGTGTTGGTTTTCTTCTTTTATCAGTGGGAATAAAAAAAAAGTTTTCCCTTAAGGAGTAGTGTCAGACAGAAAAATACCCAGGGTCAAACCAAATATGGGAGAAAGCCAAGCTCATGAAATGGGCCAGATGAAAGGCAAAAAGTAAGAGGCCAAGTTGGTGAGATGGTCCCTTTTGAGACTAACTCTAATTGATGACCAATAAGCAAGGCCCATAAAGATAATCAGAAAAAAGCCCACAGAAACCTGCTCCTTCCTCATTTGGTGCAGCAGCACTACACTCTGCCTAGCTTCCCTGAATTTCTCTGTAATAGTATCCTAATAAACCTATTTCTCCTTATCATTTATTTCAGTAAATTCTTTTATGAATGCTCAACTTCAGAAAATCCACATATCCTAAACAGCAAAAGCAGGTTCAACTATCACACAATATACAAAATGGTTTACATTAAGGTTCTTGCCTTTTAATTGAATGGCCATTTCTTTAGAATCATCCATACAGGAACAATTCCCACATATCTCCCTCCCCCAAATCCCACTCTACAAATTCAGATTCATATTTTTAATTCTATAGGATATGTCTTCCAAGGATCCCAAATCCCTAAGTCAATGTCTGCCTTCCATTCCTGATCCCCTTTCCTTTTCCTGTTCACCCTGAGTCATTATTTGAAACTGTGGCTTCTGTGCTCTGTTCAGATGTACTTTTTTATGCTCAGAATTTCAGCTTCCATGTGCCCAAAAAGTAACTGTAGATACATGTGCCCAGCTAAGCAAGCAGCTATTAGGGGCACAGGTTGGGTTATGGGTCATACAAAGGCCAGTCACAATGGGGACAAGAGTTGGCACCAAGCCACTCCACGTTGTTATGCCCTAACTCACGCAGCACCTGCATCAGCCTGGCTTGTAGGTGAGCAAGCATCCCCAGGTGGTTGATATCATCAGCATTCTCATAACTCTCACGTGGGGCAGGATAACGCACACGTCTTAGCTTGGTCAGTCCAATGGTATGATGTGGAAGGCTTTCCAGAACAGACATGGAGACAGGGTTCCCAGAAAAGGTGAAGACTGTAAGCTGAGAGCATTGGCATATGGCAGGTAGAATGGCAGTGAGTTGAGAGTCTATGATGCCACATTCATTTAAGCTCAGGTTCTGGAGGGTGGCAGACACACTCTTCAGCAGAGCTCCAATGCTCTCAGAAATTACATTACTCAGGCTGACCCTGTTAAGATTCAGTTCCATCAGCTGCCTGGTGTTGGGGCACTGGGACAGATTCATCAAGTCTGATTCCAGAAGCAGGCAACTGGTGACCGAAAGAATCTTCAAGGGGCTCACCAGGCATCTGAGGAGAGACAAAACAGTTAGTGCTGGGAACTAGTGGTGGTGGGGTGGCAGCCAGTGGGGAAGACCTATTCTTAATGATAGTCAGTCTCTAATATAACATATTGTAAAGAGGCATTCAAGGAAGTCCAAGGTTAGGCAAAGTCCTTCCGACATTGTGAGCTGGGTCAAGGGAATGAAATGTCTAACTCTCCTTTTGTTTATCTTCTGAGCAGAGAAAAACACACACAGTTTAGGGATCTGGGTGCTAAACAAGATGACTATGGAACATACTCTGAAAAAAGCCTGAGCCTATGTCTTGGGGGCATTAGTTTATTTTGGTTTCAGAGACACATCTGGAAATACTTTCAATTATAAATTAGGGGAAAATTAAAGAAGAAAATCTTCTCATCACAACTCAGACTTCCTTCCAGCCAGTGTGTCAGCAAGTCATGTGGATGGCTTTACACAATGATGCTACTAGAAAATGTTTTTAGGAAGGACAAACCTGGGAGGTCAGCAGCATCTAAAGGGCCCTTCCAGCTGACAGGCACCAACCTCAGGTCCTTGTGTTATCAGCAAACCACCTATAATTGTTGACAATTCCTCACGCCCTTTACCTCCAGAATCATGCATTTCCCACCTACTCCCTTATATGGAGTTCAAAACAACACTACACACAAGAAATTTGAGGACGATTTGAAGGAAGACGCTCATGCTGACAATGCTGGTTGAGGGTAGGGTCTCATCTAAAACTCAATACTTGAAGTGATTTACTTTCTTCAATGCTCTCCATCTTAGTTATGATCTTCTAAATTTAAACTCAATTATTAAAGAAGAATTTGCAGGGCTGGGGATATGGCCTAGTGGCAAGAGAGCTTGCCTCGTATACATGAGGCCCTGGGTTCAATTCCCCAGCCCCACATATACAGAAAACGGCCAGAAGTGGCGCTATGGCTCAAGTGGCAGAGTGCTAGCCTTGAGCAAAAAGGAAGCCAGGGACAGTGCTCAGGCCCTGAGTCCAATGCCCAGGACTGGCCAAAAAAAAAAGAATTTGCAAACCCAACTCCCCAATAGTTTCCTAGCAAGCAGTCACTGCCAACAATACCATCTATCCTGGTTTATAACTGAAGATGGTCCATTCTTCCCCAAATTCATATTGAAATGGAGCCCTCATAATGCTATATTAAAGAAGTTCATGTGGGATGTTCAAAGGGATGATTAAGGCTGTACTTTCAGGAATGAATTAATCCAATCTTTCAATTAATGGATCAATGGGCTATCTCAAGGGAAAATTCTCTATTAAAAAAAACTGGTTTGGGGGCTGGGGATATAGCCTAGTGGCAAGAGTGCCTGCCTCGGATACACGAGGCCCTAGGTTCGATTCCCCAGCACCACATATACAGAAAACGGCCAGAAGTGGCGCTGTGGCTCAAGTGGCAGAGTTCTAGCCTTGTGCGGGAAGAAGCCAGGGACAGTGCTCAGGCCCTGAGTCCAAGGCCCAGGACTGGCCAAAAAAAAAAAAAAAAAAAAAAACTGGTTTGACTAGGTTTACATGGATCTGTCTGTGTCTATCCTTGTCTATCTATCTCCTCCCCTTTCTTTATTGACTTTTTGCTTTTTTTACTTTCTGAGCCACAGTCTCACTATGTAGCCCAGGCTAGCCTCAAGGGCACTCTCCTACCAAGCGTCACAAATGCTGGAATGACAAGTTTGGTTTGCACCACATCCAGTTTGGTTATATCTCTTAAGTCTCTTTAGTCAGGACATTCTATATTGCTTTAGGACTCTGCCAGAAAAAAAGGCTATAACTGGGTGCAGCCTATTTGTCTTGGACTAGAACTGAGAAACAAAATAATTATTATAAAAATAACAGAGCCAGGTGCTGGTGATCCACACCTGTAATCTGAGCTACCCAGGAGGCTGAGATCTGAGAATCACAACTGGATGCCATTCTGAGCAAGAAAGTCCACAGGACTCATCTCTAATTAACCACCAGAGAAACAGAAATGGCACTGTAGCTCAAGTGGTAGAGTACTAGTTGAGCAAAAGAGCTTGGGCACAGCACACAGGCTCTGAGTTAAGCCCCACAACTGATAGGGGGAAAAAAACAAAAACACAACAAAACCCCAACTTAGAAATGATGTGCGTAGCCTTTTCTTTTCTACTATTAGCAACAAAAAAGGAAAGGGACTAAGATAACCTCTAGCCTTTTCAAGAGCAGTCTGGTGACAGACATCATACATAGGAACAAGACAATTTCTTGACATCCAGGATCATATTGCTTGCGATTGGCACAGAATAGACACTCATTCTTGAAATAAACATGACTTGTGCTATCTCTTACCTGAGCACATTGTGCAGGCGGCCTTGAAGGAAGACGAGAGATTCCAAATGCAGCTCCTGGAGGTGATGCAGACAGAGGAACTGAGTGCTTAGCTGGTTGACACACTGTTCTTCATCCTCTGAGGAGGTACCGGGAGATATCTGGATGTGGGACAGGATGAGTCTGCGCAGATTATGCATCTGGCCCAGATGAGAAGCAAACTTCCCAAAAATTGGCAGTTTCCAGGTAAAGCTCACTTCCAAATCTTGGACAGAGTCCAGCTGTACCATCTTCAGGATCATCTTAATATTCTGCAAGGGTACTTCAAAAATCCTCAGCTTCTTGCAGCTTAGATACAGTAAACCTTTCCTTTGCTTGACCTTCTCAATAAGGGAAGTGAGCAACTCATCATGGCTTCCTTTATTGAGGTACAGGTCTATGAGCACCTGCACAGGAGCCAAGGGTTGTTTCACTCCCCTTCCAGAATCACCTACTTTTTGCTTCTTCATCAGTGGCTGGGCAGCCTCTGGCAGTAAGCACAGACCATCCCTGGTTCTAGTCCATAAAGTTTCTAAGTCTTGAGGAGTTTTCTGGCGTAAATCCAGAACTTGCAGTTTCCATTTCCTGTGGTGAAAACAAGTGATTAATTCAAAATAAAAAGAGTCTCAGAATACAGGCAAACATAAAGTGTCTAACTTGAACTTCTACTCAAAAACCTAGTCATTAGTTGCTGTTCACACCTCTATTTGGATTCTGCTTTTTCCTCTGGACATTTCTTCTAGAAGGATAACTTTGCCCTTAGATCCTCCCTGGTGTATGTTTGTCTACCCATCTGGGGTTGAACACCAGACCTCACAAGTGCTAGGGAAGGGCTCTACCACTCTGAACTATATCCCCAGCCTCTGTTTCCTATAACTTTATGTGCCACTGGGAAGGAGGGCAGACATGTTCCTTAAGTCCCCTATGCATGACCTGATAGCTTATTCTAAGAGATATCAGTAATTGCTTCTTTACCAGCACCCTCCAAAGGCCATGCTCTCCATACCTCTGACACCATCTGTCATTCTCATATTCCCAAGCTGCTGAGTCTTCCTCACCTAGGGCGAACCTCTTGAGTAAGAAGTGTATCCAGCCCTCTGAGCACAGCTTGGAAGGCCTCCTGGTGAGGCTGCCATTCCTTCATCAGAGTCCCCAGAGGAAGGCAGGCAAAGGGCCAAGCCTGGACAATCGCCTTCAGGACCTCATTGTGTCTCCCAGCATAGGCTGCTGTGAACAGAGATGGAAAGAGCTCCACAGGCAGCTCTTCCAGAGCAGCAATGGCTAAGGCCTCATCCTTCAGCAGGCTCTGCTCAGCCAGCTCCAGGAGTCTCGATGGGTCACACATGGTCTTCTTGATGAAACTGTTGCAAAAAAAATGCTGAGAAAACATTCATGCAACAAGAAAGTCTTCTTAGCCCAAGCATGAGTAACTTCATCTTCTCGCCTCACCCCTTCTGAATGACCAACTCAATCCCAATGTCATTGGTGTAGCAAAAGTGGAGATCTGTTTACTGAAATTCCATTCTGTACTCTGGCCAAAAAACACACTCATATCTCTGCTGGCCCAGTGATGAGGAGGCAGCAATATAACCACTGTCATCATCCTACATCTACTCACAACTCTAATTCCAGTCCTCCTGGAAAGCAAGTACCAAGAGCATAAAAGCTGAAATGGCCTGTTTTAGAGGAAAAGTTTGAAATTATACTTCTCTGAAATACTTCTTTATTAGAACTGTTTGGGATCTGTTTATTTCTGAATGTCAAAATACCTGCTTATACAGAGGAGTTAACTTGGGGATATGATCTAAGTAGAACTTAAAACTCATGTAAGTTTTATGTGTAATAATCCCACAGGGATTGAGAGAAACTTATTTAACGTTTTAAAATTATAGCATAAATTAATTGTACAAATGGATTTCATCAAGGCAAAAACTCAACAAGAATTGAGCACTACAGCTAAGAAAACCTAACCAACCAAACAAAACAAAAACCTGTTTTTAACCTAAAAGCCTAGAGAAAGATTCAGCAGTTCTAATGGTCCTGGAAACAGGGAGACAAACCAGAAGTCTATGTCCTACAGCTGCGCCTCTATATAGAAGCATTAGGTACACAGAAGAAATATTTATGGCCTCTGTGTCAAATGAAGTCTACTTATGAACGTTGTTTTACTTTATGGCATTATATATGGATGAGTATCTTCTTAAATAGAGACTAGAGAAAGAATTTTAAGATTCCAAAAATTTTATCCACTTTATATCCTAACTTGAAAAGGATATAGACATTTTTTACCTTTTTATGAACACTGGTCCTGATTTTTCCATAAAGTAGGAAGAAAAACTTAACACTTTTCCCAAAGATCCTTGCTTCAAGGATTAAAGTGACTATTTGGTGTCTGGTTTTCGCTTTATTGATTTCCACTCATTTACTATTAGAAGCATCAATGCAACCTGTGCAACCTTCTAAAACTATTGTATAGGCTGGCAATATAAACATTGCAATGTGACTGCCTCATTTAAATCTTGGTGACACAAGAAAAAGCGAATCTGCATGTGTGTTGATTTTGATTAAGCATCTAAAAAGTATAATGTATATTTTTCTAGTGCTATGAAAACTAAATTCCATTAGAATAGTGAACTATTTTTCTTTAGTCTTCAATGTTGGGCCGAGACTGGGAGGGATCACAGTTACAGGCCTGCCCATGAAAAAATGTCCAGGAGACTCCATCCCTAAGGAAGTGTGATGGCACATGGCTATCATCCCAGTTGTGATGGGATACAAAACAAAAACAATAACAAAAAACAAAGGCAAATCCAGGTCCAAATGTGGACACAGAAAAAACAAAGACAATATTTCAAAATAACCATTTCATAAAAAGAACTGGAGATATGGCTTAGCAAAAGAGTACCTGCCTACCAAGTACAGAACACAAATTCAAAGCCTACTACTACTCCAAAAGGGAAGAATACAAACAAAGCAAGTTGAACAAGAATGTGCACATCTATAATCCTGGATACTGAAGAAGTACAGGTACATATTTTCAACTACTGAAGCCTCCCAGTGATATTTAACCATGGTCCAAGACTGGCTTGGGAAAAATCACAAACCCTACCTGAAAAACAAAAAGCAAAAGGACTAAGGGGGCATATAGCTCAAGTGGTACATTGCTTGCCTACCAAGAAGCAGCAGGCTTTGAGTTCAAACTCATGAATCATCAAAAATAAATCAATAAAAAGAAAAGAGAAACAGGGAAAAGGGGAACAGGAAAGAAAAAAAGAAAAGGAAAGAAAAAATGGAAGTTCCAAAAACTGATGGTTGACAATGATGGCTTCATTGTGGATAAGTAAACAAAAATATCCTGAGCTTTTCAACCTCATCTTGCTGACCTACAGTGTCCACACACCACAGAAACCATTCAAGGCCAAGGTGTATCCCACCTGATATGAGAGGCTAGAGTAGTTGAAAATGTATAACCTGAGAGTGAACCAAGATAAACCAGTTTTCCAGGACTGACCACCTCAGGTCCACTGACCCCCAACAAGTCAAATTAGCATAATAAACAGACATTGTGAATGTGACCACAGCTTGAGTATGGGGTCCTCAACACACTAGAGCTGCTTCCTAAAAAACTGATTTGAAGTCAGGATGTCATGTTTGTGAAGCAGGTACTGTTCCATTTGAGCTAAGGCTTAGCCCTTAGTTATTTTTCAGGTATGGTCTCATGTTATTGTCCTAGGCTAACCTCAGACTGCAGTCCTCCTACCTGGGCCTCTTGTGTAGCTGAGATAATAGGCATACACAACAATCCTCAGTATACTAGCTGAAATGGTCTCTGTCACTCTCCCAGTCCCCATCTCATAAGTGGTTAGGATAACATGCATGAGCCACACTGCCCAGCTAAGTGATCCTTCTTGCAAAACAGCAAGAGAATACATTTGTGCAAAATGGAAAAAAATGATTTAGGAAAATAAAGACTTTTCCTACTTCCCTAAGAAATGCATCAGGATGGAGAGTCTCTTTAGCTACTCAATGACAAAGATCAGCATTAACAGGTGATATCCAGGTAACTGAGATGATTGGGGACCATCTTACCTGATAACTTCTTCCACACCAGCTCAACTCAGACTGCACTCCAGTACTCCAATATTTCTTTCTCACGATGTCCTGTCCTGCCAGTCACCAGCTTCCACACGAGTCTGACAGCAATAAGAAAATGCTCCAAAAGCAAGGAAACTGGGTTTTAACACATATGGTTATGGAATGTAGGCCTGGGAGAATTGCAGAGGAAACTGAGCTCTGCAGACTCCATCCTGACCTCAGGAGGACTCTCCTCATTTAACTGATTGATTAATTTTGACACAAAATATCTATGTAGACCAGGCTAGCCTTGAACTCTCTATCTTTCCAAGTCCTACACTCTAAGTGTTCTATACCACATCCAGCCCAACTCTCCTGTGTGAGCAGTGCACTTGCATGCCTGCCAGTCCTGGGGCTTGGACTCAGGACCTAGCCACTATCCCTGAGCTTTTTCCCCCTTTTTCTGGCTAGTCTTGGGGCTTGAACTCAGGGCCTGAGCACTGTCCCTGGCTTCTTGTTTCTCAAGGCTAACACTCTACCATTGAGCGAAAGTGCCATTTCCAGCCTTTTCTATACATGTGGTGCTGAAAAATTGAACCCAGGGCTTCATGCATGCCACATTCCCAGCATTCCCAGCTCACATCCCTCTAGCTTTTGGGTGGTTAAAGATAGGAGTCGGATTTTCCTGTGAATTGCAATCCTCCTATCTCAGCTTCCTGAGCAGCTAGAAATACAAGTGTGGGCCACAAACACCCAGCTCCAAGACTCCCTCGCCCCCAGTCTTGGGGCTTGGACTCAGGGCCTGAGCACTGTCCCTGACTTCTTTTGGCTCAAGGCTAGCACTCTACCTCCTGAGCCACAGCGCCACTTCTGGCTTTTTTCTATATATGTGGTGCTGAGGAATTGAACCCAGGGCTTTATGTTGAAAGGGGAATGAAGAAGTTGAAGTAAACCCCATTTCCAGGCAGCCCCCATTTTGTTGTCTGAGCAAACCCAGGGCAAGCTTATTAGGGCCCAGCCGGTCAAGAACTCTAAACGCCTGGGAATGCTTAACTCTAACTTCCCCTAGAATGCTTCGAACCCTGAGTCAATCAGATTTGTACCCGTAATTTTGCTTGCTTAAACACCTGATTGCTGTAACTTTGTCTTTTGCCTTCATAAGCTCTGTGTAATCGCAGCTCAAGGCTGCCTCCTAACCTCCGCTGTGTCCGTGGGTAGGACAAGGCCCCAAGCTAGGGCTCGCTTGAATAAATTCTTGCCTTGCTTTTGCATTTTGGAATGTCTGCGTCTCGTCGTTTCTCGACTTGGCATAACAATGTATATAAGTCAAGCACTCTACCACTAGGCCACATTCCGAGCCTTCAGCACCCGTTTCTCTTCGCTGAGTTTGAGGTCCATGTGAGTGACAGACCTGAGCTGGTGACAAGTGACCCTCCCCTGAGGGTCGCTGACCCCCGTCCCGCCCCGCGTCACTTCTCCCCGCTCCCTGCTCTGGGACCCCGAGCCTCTGAGGGCGGCCTCCACCCCCAGGCCTGCGCAGAGGCAGGGTCCCCAGGAGAGACACCCCGTTTCAAACCCATACCCTGCCCACAGAGGACAGCACCCCGTCCCGCCCCGAGGCCCCGGATCGCTGAAGGACGGCATCCAACACCCCTGGCTCCAACACCCCTGGCCGTGGCCGCCTTCCCAGGGCCGGGCCGCCGGCTCACGTGGGCCGCGGGTGCGCTTGGCTTCACCCCGCAAGGCCACAGCCCACTTTCGGGTGGAAAACTGGGAACCCAGGGCGGGGTGGGCACCGGGAAGGAGACGAGGGCGCTGCTTGAATTTACCGTGTCTTCCCCACCGCGCCTCGCCAGGCGTCCTCCAGGCCTCGGCTATGGCTGCTGTAGCCCGAGGAACCCGAGGATGACTCAGCAGTTTGCGGGCGCTCATGCGAAATCTCGCGAGATCTTGGTGGAGTGGACGGGAGTCCAGGACCGGACGTGCCCCGGGATTGGGAGGTGGGAGGAAGGGAGGCTGTGGGGATGAGTAGGCCTGTGACCCAGCGAGGGGTGGGGCTTGGGAGTAGGGGTGTCGGGCAGGGGACTAAGAGGGGGAGAAGGATCAGGGGAGACAGGGGTGTCAGGAGAGTGAGGGACACAGTGAGGCGACAGAAGGGTTGGGGTAGGGAGAGGTGGAGGTTTCCTGAGATGGGGAGAAAGACGTCCGGGCATGGAAGCCTCTGAGCCTGTTCTTTACTGGGCATCCCCCCTCCCCCGGGCTCTGTGGCATTCGTGGCCCAGCGACCTGGAGCCCTAGCTCCACCCCACCTTCCTACTCGTTGCCCGTGGCCTGTCCCTTGGTCCCTCCTCCCTGGAACCTGCGGGTCGTCATCTTCAGCCCACCCTGGGTAGAACCTGCTTTCCTCAGCCTTTCCTTTGGAGAGTTTCCCAGAGTTCTGCCAGGACTCCCCCTCCCATGTGCCTGCCTTGGCTCAACCCCTGCCCCTGCCCTCTACAGCTTTCTCCTGAACTCAGCTGGCTTTGGCATCCTTTTTTCATAAATTCAAGACTTCCCTTTTATTTATTTATTTATTTATTTTACAAACAAATACTTATTCAATACAAAATTATAACTAGGAAGAAAAAGCCCTTCTAGACTGCCTTGCCTTGACCACCAGGGCAATTTTGCTCTGAGAGTAGCATTGGGACACCGAACTCTCAGGGACAGTTTGCAAAGCTTTGTGCTCACTTCTTCTCAGTCCTTTTTGAGGACAGGGTCAGCCTTCTGGAGAGAGAAGGTGGATCCTTATCATTTCCTCGTGGAGAAATGAAGACAAATGAAAAGCAAACTACAAGCGCCGGTGTTCAAAACTATTCAAGATTGGGCCCAGGAAATGTTTGAGTCTTGAAATTCGCTTCCTCCATCAGGCCTAGAAAGTACTCAGCCCCAGTAAACCAAGTTTATATAAAAAGGGTTGCAGATGTGATGGGCTCTGGAACTTTAGCCATGTCATGCCGGTGAACCCCTAATGTCAAGCATAGGAAATAGTGACCTGGAAGGTGTAATAGCCAGTGGGACAGGAAGTCCTGTCCCTGCTGTTGTCACTGCCCCCGAGGAGGGGACATGGCATTGGGCTGCTGCACCATCAAGAATGTGGGAAGGGCAGCCAAGGAAGCCCTGCCCCACACTGGCTTTAGTGCCACTGTAGTGTGTGTGTGTGTGTGTGTGTGTGTGTGTGTGCATTCCCCTTTGAAAGAGGAAAAAAAGGGAGGAGGAGAAGAGGAGAGGAAGGAGGGAGGAAAGTAGGTGGTGCCTGCCAGAAGAACAGAAAGGAACTGGCCTGCAGAGAGCATAGAGGAGCCTGTGGCCTGTGGGGAAGTCTGAAGCCTGAGGTTTGTGGAGAGGTTTGAAGCCTGAGGTCTGAGGAGAACCCTGAGGCCCAAGGCTTACAGAGAAGCCTAAGGCCTGTGAGGAGGCCTGAGACCTGAGGAGAAGCAAGGCCTGCAGGAAGGAGGAATAGAAGGAAGCTCGCTCCTCAAGGGGTTTGGAGGTTGAAGCTGTTGGAGGTTAAGGAAGGGAGGTTTGGTCAGGACTGGTCTTGGTTCTGGGTTCTGGTTCTGGTTGCCCAGGACCAGGTAGTCACAGGCCAGTATTTGGAGGTGGAGGGCTCTTCTGGTTCTGAATTTTAGGCTGCAAATAAAGTTCCTTTGTAAATAAAACCCCTTCCCACCTTTAGTTATGCCTCCATGGATTTCTCTTGCTCTCGGGATATAACAGAAGGTGGCTGTTTTATCCTGGATCCATACTGTTATCAAGACATCTCCATGCCTGTGGACTAGAGGAGCTTCAGGCTCCCAGATTCCTGATGAACGAATGTGGAATAGTATGTACTTTCAAATGAGGTCCTTACATTGATCCATGTTTGACTTGGAATTATCACATAAAACAAGTGACAAAGATTACGTTTTTGACTGTGGCCTCCACAACTACAGAGAAGCAGTCAGGTCTCTATCACCCGTGTCATACACTACATCGCTCTGTAGGAGTACCAGGCCTTTCTGCTGGGAGACGGAGCCCACTCTTGGCGGCACTCAAAGGTTCCTTGGCTCTTTTCTCTGGTCACTTTACTTCCCAGGGGCCCTAAATGGGAATGGCAGGATTATTTACTAATGTCTCACACATCGAGAGAATCTCTGGCCATAAGGCTATTGACTTTGGGGAGTTAGGAAGGCAGGACAGATCCTCAGTACAAGAGCTGAACCACACTTTCGGCATCTTCACAAAGGGCACATGAGAGGCCTCCTCTTAAAACAGGCACTTAGTAGCCCTTCCAGCTCCTACAGGCTCTCCTTGTAATTTCACCTGCTGAAGGGGCAGGCACTCAGCAGCAGAGCCTACAGGATAGACATCTCTTCCTGCAACAATCTTAATGGCCTGGAGATTGTGACCTCTCCTATTTTCATATGCATGCTTACATACACCAGCAGTCAATCTGGGCTCTACTTAGTTTTGCTGCATTTCTTTCTCTGTGTGTGTGCGCATACTGTGTGTGTGCACCTGTCCTAGGTCTTAAACTCAGTGCCTGGGAACTGTCCTGAGCTTCTTTGCTCAAGGCTAGGCTCTATGACTTAAGTCATAAGTCCATTACTCTTCCACCTTCTCCTCCTCCTCCTTCTTCTGTTATGCCCATGTCACAAGGAGACCACCAAGAAGACCACTGAGAGACATTCCGAAATGCAAAAGCAAGGCTTTATTCAGGCGAGCTGCAGCCTGGACCTCATCCTACACTTCGACGCAGCGGAGGTTAGGAGGAAGGCCGAGAGCAGAGTTTTACATGGGTATTTAAAGGAAAAAATCACAAAGTTACATAAACCAGGTGCAGGCAGGATTGGGGTGTGAGGACAAATCTGATTGACATGAACCAGATGCAGGGTTGGGGTGTGAGGACAAATCTAATTGACATGAGCCAGGTGCAGGGTTGGGGTGTGAGGACAAATCTGATTGACTCGGGGCTAGGGGTTCTCTAAAATTGGTCTGACGACATTCCAGGGTGGTCAAAGTAGCTGGAACATTCCCGAACCTGTTGGTCCATCCGAGAAATGGAATTTTATGGCCAATTGGTTTATTCTTAGCTTAACCCAAACAACAAGATGGTTGCAGTTTCAAGATGGAGTCATCCTAGTCTTTCACTTCTTCTTCTTTGTCTTCTAATTCTTCCTCCTCCTCCTCCTCATCCTTTCTTCTCCTTCTTCTTTTTCTGCTACTGTTGCTTTTGCTCCTCCTCCTCTTCTTCCTCCTTCTTCCTCTTCCTCTACTTCTCCTTTTCCTCCTCTTCCTCTTTTTTCTTCTTCTTCTTTTTCTAGTTAATTGGAGATGTCTTATGGACTTTGTTGCCCAAGATCTGAGGTCCTCAGATCTCAGCCTCTTAAGTAGCTAGGATTATAGGCATGAACCACTAGTACCAGGCAGCTACTGTTTCTTTTCTTTTTTTTTTTTTTTTTGCCAGTCCTGGGGCTTGGACTCAGGGCCTGAGAACTGTCCCTGGCTTCTTTTTTGCTCAAGGCTAGCACTCTGCCACTTGAGCCACAGCGCCACTTCTGGCTGTTTTCTGTATATGTGGTGCTGGGGAATTGAACCCAGGGCCTCATGTACACGAGGCAAGCACTCTTGCCACTAGGCCATATCCTCAGCCCCAGCTGCTGTTTCTTGAGGTACCAAAAAAAAAAAAAAAAAGAAAAATTATGTAATCAATGCATAATTTTGAGTCCTTACTTGCTTTCTACTAGAACTATGCCTATAAACTCATCATGTTTCTCCTCTTCTGTTGGGAGCCCAGCCAGCAGCTAATCTCATTCTGACCTCTGGCTATGTTTTCAAGGACATGCAAGGACATAGCTTAACGGAAAATCGGAAATGCTTCACTATGTCTGCCATGAGTCCATTCTTATGTTAACTAACCTCATCCTGTCTTAGCTATCGTCAGGTATTGCTAACTCCAAGCCTTTTTGTGTTCTGGAATTTTAAGCCTATGCGATTTCCTGGTTTTCAAACTGCATATAAACTGGAAGTTAAGAATAAACATGGTTGCAGACTTGAGTTACAATCTTGAGCTGCAGACCTCCCATACCCCATCTTTGCCTCTTGTCTTTTTTCTCTTGTCTTGTATTTTTCCTTTTCTTTAATCCTCGCCCCCCCCACCTCAGTCAAGATTCCCTTTTCGCTGCCGGCTGGCTTCAGCACTCTTCCTCATCACTGAAGATGTCAGTCTTCCAAAGGAATCTGAGGAATGAGAAAGTGCTGACATCTGGAAGGTACACAGTTGGCATGTTTGCATACACCCAAATATGTCTAAACTGGCTGCTTTCAGCAGAACCTGACTTCCTTGGGTCCCCCTGCAGCAGGTGAGACTCAACCCTTCTAACCCCTGCCTATCAGGAATGCAAGTTTGTTAGGTCAATTCATTAGTGCATTCTGGGTGCAGAAACCAGAGCAATTCTAAATAAATAATATATGGGCAGGAGGAATTTTATAGATATGGTAGACCTATCTATATTGAAGTGTCACACAACAATGCTTGTACAATCATGGACCACAGGACAATAATAAATAAGTCTGTGTGGTCCAGTAAGGTCTTGACCAACTCCAGCTGCTGAAAGACATTCTGTTGTCTTTGCACAATAAGAAACATAACCTGAGGACCCATTACATGGGGCCTGTCCTTTCCTTTAAAATCCTAAGATGTGGGGCTCGGGATATAGCCTAGTGGCAAAGAGTGCCTGCCTCGGATACACGAGGCCCTAGGTTCGATTCCCCAGCACCACATATACAGAAAACGGCCAGAAGCGGCGCTGTGGCTCAAGTGGCAGAGTGCTAGCAGCCTTGAGCGGGAAGAAGCCAGGGACAGTGCTCAGGCCCTGAGTCCAAGGCCCAGGACTGGCCAAAAAAAAAAAAAAAAAAAAAAAAATCCTAAGATGTGTGTGTGTGTGTGTGCACGTATGCGTGTGTGTGTGTCAATTGCCTGTACAAAATCAAGTATTTGAGGAGGAAAATTATCAAAACTGGAGAAAAGAGAAGAGAATAGCTAACAAGAAAGAGGCAGGATGAACAGGAAATGAAAAAGCCTGGCAGAATGGCTCACACTAAGAATCTACTAGGGAGGCTGAGACAGGATTATCACAGCTGGAGACCACCCTAAACTGCCACTAGGGAATCTCCAGCATATAAACCTAGGAGCAGGATGCCACCAGTTGTCACAGCTACTCTGGAAGCACAAGATCTTAGTCCACCTCCACTAGAAAAAAGCCAGGGAGCCTCCTCAAGAATCTGAAATGCGGGGCTGGGGATATAGCCTAGTGGCAAGAGTGCCTGCCTCAAATACACGAGGCCCTAGGTTCGATTCCCCAGCACCACATATACAGAAAACGGCCAGAAGCGGCGCTGTGGCTCAAGTGGCAGAGTGCTAGCCTTGAGCGGGAAGAAGCCAGGGACAGTGCTCAGGCCCTGAGTCCAAGGCCCAGGACTGGCCAAAAAAAATAAATAAATAAATAAAAAGAATCTGAAATGCAAGGACTGGGTGCCTGCCTCCATTCCTAGCAGTCTGACTTCAATTCCGAGTAACAAGCAATGAAAAGAAAAGAAGTGAGAGAGGAAATGAATTACATGCACTCTACTGGTTTCTTCTTTGCTGCTGTTGAAGTCAACCGCTGAGTGACCAGGAGAAGTAGCAGTGATGTATTTGGGGCAGGAAAGGAGAGAGTTAGTTTGGAAATGGAAATTCCAACTCCTGTTGCTCCTAGAAGTATGTCACCAACCTCAGCACCCTCACTTGCCTCATCCCCATGCTGTGTCTCTACATTTGAAGTTCACAGCCATCCTGGTGCCCAGCCAGGTGATGGAGGCTATCCCCCCAGCTTCCAGAGTCTGGAGGTGAGACAAGCCATCCTTTGTTTTTTGTTTTTTTGTGTTTTTTTTTTTGCCAGTCCTGGGCCTTGGACTCAGGGCCTGAGCACTATCCCTGGCTTCCGTTTTGCTCAAGGCTAGCACTCTACCACTTGAGCCACAGTGCCACTTCTGGCCATTTTTTGTATATGTGGTGCTGGGGAATCAAACCCAGGGCCTAATGTATACAAGGCAAGCTCTCTCGCCACTAGGCCATATCCCCAGCCCACAAGCCATCCTTTGAATGGGTGGATGAAGAAGAGCCCTGCTTTGGGGAATATGTAGATGTATCATGTTGTTTAGCCCCAAAGGAGCCTTAATCTTGGTGCTGTTTTTATGTACAGTGTTTTGCTGAAGTTTGGGCTCCACCCAAACATGTGGCCATTGTCTTTAAAAGCTTGGTTTGGGCTTGATTTAGGTCTGTAGATCTTTGACACAAGAGTCTATCCACAGGGGCTAGGAATATGGCTTTAGTGGTAGAGTGCTTGCCTTGCATACATGAAGCCCTGGGTTTGATTCTTCAGCACCACATATATAGAAAAAGCTGGAAGTGGTGCTGTGGCTCAAGTGGTAGAATACCACTTCTTCAGCAAAAAGAAACCAGGGACAGTGCTCAGGTCCTGAGTCCAAGCCCCCTGACTGGCAAAAGAAAGGAGTCTATGTACAGTCCTGGGCCTTTTCAACATAGCATGACCGATCATGCCCCGTTGGGCAGCTATCCCATATATTCCTTGCTTGTTCATCTGTTGATGGGCACCTCTACTGATTGCATACCTTAGTGATTGCAAGTAGTGCTGCAATAAGCATAGACCTATAGGCTGCTCTTTTGTATCTGATTTTACTTCCTTCACTCCTCCTCTCATGAACTCTAGATTGGCATCAACTAAAGTAAAATAATGCACAAAAGGAAAGCATTCTTTGACATTGTATGATTCCTGCTGTGTCAGGTTCTTAGAATAGACAAATTCATGAGGATAGAAGGCAAAAGACTTACCAGAGGCTGGAGAGAAAATACATTGTGTGTGTTGGGGCTGGGGATATAGCCTAGTGGCAAGAGTGCCTGCCTCGGATACACGAGGCCCTAGGTTCAATTCCCCAGCACCACATATACAGAAAACGGCCAGAAGCGGCGCTGTGGCTCAAGTGGCAGAGTGCTAGCCTTGAGCGGGAAGAAGCCAGGGACAGTGCTCAGGCCCTGAGTCCAAGGCCCAGGACTGGCCAAAAAAAAAAAAAAGAAAAAAAAAAAAAAGAAAATACATTGTGTGTGTAAATATATAGTAATGTATAATATATTGTATATATTATACATCTATTGTAATGTATTGTAATATGTATATCAATCATACTTAAGGAATTTGGTGTGGGATAATGGAAAAGTTCCAAAATTGGAAGGTGGTAATTGCAGTTGTACTTACTACCATGCCACTGTATTGCACACTTAAATGTTAAAATGGTAGGTGTAGAGCCACTTTCCTTTCTCGAATGAAGTGTCGTTGTCCTGATGTATCATGTGGAGTTTTTTTCAACTATCTGTTCCTAGTAAATGCTGTATTTGGGGAAACCTTTAA
This sequence comes from Perognathus longimembris pacificus, assembly GCF_023159225.1. Classification (NCBI taxonomy): domain Eukaryota; kingdom Metazoa; phylum Chordata; class Mammalia; order Rodentia; family Heteromyidae; genus Perognathus; species Perognathus longimembris. Next base: position 93,357,012 of record NC_063163.1, on the reverse strand, counting down.
GTGAATGAGTAATTTTATTTTCAAATAATAAAACGGTTGATGGAGGATCTTCTCTATTCTGTAAGGAAGTCTACCTTTCATCCATCCTTCCTTGATCGCATCCCTCTAGTCTTCTCCCTTTCTTGTCTCTCACTATTTCCCCATAGACCCAACTAAACTGATCAGATCTCCATTGGTGCACTCTATCCCAATTCCATGTTCACTTTCAGTTTGTGTTCTATTTCTGGGATGCATTTCATTCCAATGCACTACAGAGGGCAATATGAAGTGCTGGAAGGCCAAGGTCTCAGTTGCCAAGAGAAGTTTAAAAGTCCACGTGCCTGGACTCAGTCCTGATATCTCACATGCACACCTGCCGAAGGCTGATCATTAACCCTGTGCTTCTATAAAGAAGAGCCATTCTCGGGATGGGATCTCCACCACCTGCCACCATGGCCAGCACATTAAGCCCCAGCACTGTCACTGAGACCCCAGAGACCCCTGCATTGCCAAAACGCATCCAAAGTGCTGCTGACATCTCTGTCATTATCATCTATTTCATAGTCGTGATAGCTGTTGGAATATGGGTATGTAGGATTCAAATCAGTTTTTGGGTGGGCATCAGGGTTGGGTTGAAGTGTCTTGGCAATTTTCATGGGTGCCATTGTGTTTCTATCTGAACCATTTCCTGGTGTGTGACATAAGTAATACTTTGCTGAGAGAATTAATTCATCATTTAAACAGAGCCAGGACTGGAAAACTCTCAGTTTATTTAATATATTTGGAATCTTTTGTACCAAGCCAAGTGAACAAAACATTTTTGTTAGCTCATTTTCTTTATTTTCCCTTTATTGTTTGTTTCTTTTCTGACTTTGCAGGTCGGATAATTAAATCATTTATTTGTATTGCATCCAGTCTTTTGAATAGGGGTTTCGATGCTCCAAATCTTCATCTGAGCACAGCATTAGGGTTACCTCACACTGTTTTTATAAATAAAATCAAGACCAGCTTTTCACAATAACATCTCTTGAACTCCTTCCAACTCTGAGTTTTGTTTTTTTTCTTAATAAAACTATGATTTTAAATTTCTTTAAAAATTGATGATTATCACAGTTTTTGGAAAAGACTTGTTCTCTGGGGGAGTGCCACAAAGTCACCTCTGTCAGCATGTTCACCACAGTGACTGGAGTACCATGTAAATCCTGTGAGTGCAGCTGCAGTGACACCTTAATTCTCACATGTCTTTCTGCTCAGGCCATGCTGAAGACCAACCGAGGCACTGTTGGAGGTTTCTTCCTGGCTGGTCGAGATGTCTCCTGGTGGCCAGTAAGTAGACCACTTTCCTGGAGATAAATTAATAAAGTGTGTGCTTGTGCATCCAAACGTGCACACGTGTGTTTATAGAAATGTTTGAGATGAGGCTGCATCTTCCTCTGTAAACCTAAAGAGTGAATTGGATGTTGTGGATCCTCAATGATTCTTTCATAGATCTTGCATGTGTACATAGTGCAAAAGAAAATTGAGCTTCAGAATTGACCTGGCCAGTAGAAAAGAAATAACCAACTTTTGCTGGGAGCCAATGGCTCATGCCTATAATCCTGGTTACTCAGGAAGCTGAGAAACCAGCCCAGGCAGGAAATTCTGTAAGACTCTTATTTCCAGTTAAGCACCAAAAAAGCAGGAAGTAGAGCCATGGCTCAAGTGGTAGAGCACTAGCCTTGAGCAAAAAAGTTCAGAGACAATGCCCAGGTCCTGAGTTCAAGACCCACAAAAGAGAGAGGAGAGGGGAGAGGAGGGGAGGGGAGGGGAGCAGACCAACTGCCAACTCAAATTTTATTTGGAAAATTCAGACATTGCCTTTGTGTACTATCTTGTGGAACATGCAAGTCTCAACCAATCCCAAGTTTTTGAGAAGCTTACTTTCTAGTAGGCACTCAAACAATCTCAATATCCCTCCCAACTAGCTGAACAGAAAAAAAATGAATATGACAGAACTAAACATTGGAATATATGAAGCATCATTGGGTCCCAGGCCCTTATTCTGTTCTTTCACAGCTGGTACTCCATTCATAACTCACTCAAGGGATCTCTCTTGATCTGTGAGTCTTTAACAGCAGACAATATGGTGGAAAGGGAGATAAATGAGAATAATGTCCTATTGCTGCTGACAAGTGTGAGCCACCGGAGCATGGTATGTCTGATAGTTTTTGACCAAAGATAAGCTCAACTCAGAACATATTGGTAGATGTATTAATGTACTTCAAAAGCAGATATCAGTGTTTTTTCTTTTTTAAGAAGCATGATTTTAAGTACTCTAGGGTTTAAAGTTTATATAAATTTTCAAATATATAGCTTTTACATTGCATTACAAAAGCACCTATAGTCAATATGTAAAACCAATGAACATGCTTGTTTTAAAAAAAAATCTTTTATTTTCTGAACTTCGAAAGCTTGTATCAGGAGGATACAATTTAACATGTCCATGTAAATGGCCAGTGCTTCTGGATCAGAGTCTCCTCCTTCTGTCATAGTCTCCATTCTATCTACTCCCTTTCCCTAGACCCACTCGATGCCGAAATTGACATTTCACTTAATTCTACATTTTCACATTTCACAAAATTTAATCACTCATTAGATTAAAAAAATTATTGTCCAGGTGATGTACAGAGGGGTTACAGTTACACACATTAGACAGAACATTTCTTGTCCAACTTGTTACCCTCTCCCTCATTTTTCTCCCACCTTCCCTCCTTCCCATCCCCCCTGAGTTGTACAGTTAGTTTACAACATATGGCTTTGTAAGTATTGCTGTTGCATTGGTTCGACTTTTACACTTTGACTCAACATTTTAATGTTTCCCCTTCCCTTCCCTAATTCAGACAAACATATATAAAATACTAAGGATACCAGAATCAAACACAGTGACAACAGGGGCTAAATCATAGGGAAGATGAACAGAATAAAAAATAAATAATTTCACATAGTACATTAAGAATAATAACGTCAGTGATAAACCACTTGTTTCCATATTTTGGTGATCATTTCACTTAGTGTCATCTTATGTGATCGTATGTACATAACTATTGAGCTATTGCTCATCTGCTAGGACTATCCTAGATATATACTAATTACTATCAAAGAGGGAGACCATAGAGTCTATGTTGCTTTGGGCCTGGCTCACTTCACTTAATATGATTTTTTCTAAGTCTTTCCATTTTCTTATGAATGGGGCAATGCCATTCTTTCTGATAGAAACATCGAAGTCTGTTGTGTATATATACCACATTTTCTAGATCCATTTATCTACTGATGGGCCTCTGGGTTGGTTTCATATTTTAGCTACACTCATTAAATTTTTAAAACTAATTTTGGCTATTCAGATCTTTTCCCCCCACAAACATCCTTCACATATGGTCCACATTCAAAAGTGGTGATATTCTAGATTTCTTCCACAGAACATGGCTTGCTGGCTCCCACTCTAAAACAGTAGTGATTTGTGTCCCCTTCATATCTCTCCATTTGCATTAAGTCTAATTTGAATCACTTAACTATAACAGTAATTTCTTCTGTTGCCTTCCAGATGGGAGCCTCTCTCTTTGCCAGTAACATAGGCAGTGGCCACTTTGTAGGACTGGCTGGGACTGGGGCAGCTACTGGAATAGCTGTTGTAGCAAATGAATGGAATGTAAGTAATGCAAAGGACTTTTACTCTAAATTGAGCCACATCAAGATATTTGGACCAAATCAGACCCAGACTTTTCTAAGACATATATCTGTTCTCTCTTTCTCTTTTTTTAAGTCAGTCATGGAATTGGAACTCAGAGTCTGAGCACTATCTCCGAGCTCTTGAGCTCAAGGTTAGTGCTCTACTTTGAGCCACAGTGCCACTTCTGTTTTTCAGGTGGTTAATTGGAGATAAGAGTCTAATGGACTCTCTTGCCTAGACTGGCTTTGGACTGTGATCCTCAGATCTCAGCCTCCTGATTAGCTAGGATTACAGGTGTGAGCCCCCAGTGTCTGGTTCTGTTCTTTTCTTCAGTTTGGATTTTATTTCTCAAATACTAGGGCTTGAACTCAGGGCCCAGGTGCTATCCCTTAGCTTTTTCACTCAAGGCTAATATTCTACCACTTGAACCACAGCTCCACTTCCAGATTTTTGGTGGTTCCTTGAACATAAAAAGACTCTAGGAGGCTGCCTTTGTCCTGCCCGGGCTGGCTTTGAACCACAAACTTCAGATCTCAGCCTGAGTAGCTAGCATTTATAACCATGAGCCATCAGGGCCTGGCTTGGTTTGATTTTTATTTGTCTTTCTCTTAGTTAATGTTTTGTTTGCCCTTTCCTACCTGAGCCATACCAGGCTTGTTATTAACTTCTTGCCATTTCTCCAGTAATTCTTGTACCCAAAATGTCATTTTCTCTATGGCTCAATGTCCACTTTCACTTGGTCCCCTTTGACAGTTTGAGATCTCTATCCTTTCTGGACATTGTGTCCAGACATAAACTAGGTAACAAGGAATATTTTTCATGTAAATCCAATAGTTCCTTTCTTTGGAGAAATTTACCTTCCAGTGGGTGAAAAATATGCATTCCACTACAGTATAGAATGCATGAGAAGAAAATGATGCACAGTATATTGAAGGATCCTGTGGGAATAAATCCTACATAGACCTAGCAGTGTCAAGGGAGACTCTTGGTACTGATGCCAAATGGCTAATTAGAAACTGTCAAACTGATCAAAACATCAACAGTGGAGGCAGCAGTAAATGTTTTGAGATACAACAGATAAAACTCTTGTGACTGGGTTTCTAATTGTTTGGCTATGGTTTCACAAAAGCCATCTGCTTTTCATCATACCCTAAGTTTGGAAAGGAAAGGAACCTGTCCCATCTTGCACTCAGATCAGCATATTACCTATCATGTGGCAGGGCACACAGTCAGAGTATTGTAAATGGTTCTTGAGTAACTGGTAGTTTTTGTCTATTCTTTTCTACCATCCTTGTTTTAGTGATGGCATTTGGGGGAGGGACATTGTGTGTCAACATGATAGTGCATATCAATCAGAAGAAGATGCTTCACTGGGAAAACAAATTTAAATAGATCATCATTGGGTAAACACAGGAAGTGACCTCAAGTCACCATAAATATCTTGAGGATTTGTCCTTGATTCCACTTGAGTAATACCAGGAGCTCTAGTGTATACTAGACTCCTTATAGGCTCCATAGTGAGAGTTTCATTTTGCCAGACCTATGGACTCTGCTTCTAGAGTCACCATCAAAGTGATCTATGCCCCAGGTGGCTGTGATTACCAGGCACAGATAGCTCAGCTGGTTCTTTGTAAAGCCTATAACCTTGGGCTTCCTTAATCTCTGTGATGCTCACTTTTCACTCCTGTAAAATAAGAATAGTGTTTGCTTCACTTGGTTATTAAAATGGCATCTGTAATACATGTCATGTAAAAACTCAGTAAATGTTAGATATTAAATGATAAGTTTTATTTTTTATCATTACTTTCTCATTAGAAAGATATGATAAGCACTGAGAATCTTCTATCACCAGAGTCCTTTCTGATTTCTTTGGATGATTTTCCAATGGCCCAACTGGACTCAGATCAATTTTGTTCCACATGCTTTCCCACATATCTTTGATCACATCCTAAACCACAGAAAATGGTTGCCTCTGAATCATAGACACAAAGGAAAGAAATCAACAACTAACTGAGGATCTTAAGTATTCAACAGGATAGGGTCTAAGACAACTTTTCTCTAGACTATGAGATCTAATAAGTCCTACAAGCAAGTCTCTTTCATCTCACCCTCTTTCATTGGTTTCTTGTAGGCCTTGGTGCTGGTGCTGGTCCTAGGGTGGTTCTTTGTCCCCATCTACATTAAGGCAGGGGTGAGTATCTACATGTACTCAGGGGCAGCCTCTCAAGCCTACCTCCAGGCATTCCTTTATCCATGAACTTTTAATAATCAAACATGAGTACTCAGCCTTTACTTGGCCTGTTGCTAAGAATTCACAATCAAGCAAATCCCTTCCTTGGAAAGGCTTGCAGTGTACACTATGGCTATGGTCAGGTGAGAAATCTGTAGTGATCTTGCATAATGAGCATTGTGATATAAAAATCCTGCATCTTGGACCCCTTATGTTCTTCAAGGAAAGATCCTCAAACGTATCCTGGCTTCATCTTTGAGAGATTCCTGTCACCTCCAAAGATAGAAAAACCTTACCTAAAACATAATGAAGTTGAAATTGTGAAAGGACTTTGCATATGGGGAATATATGGAAGAAGAGTGGTGGGAGATGGAGGAGGGTCTGTCGATGCAGGGAAAAGACCTATACATTCTAGATTTCAAAGCTGTGTCGTGCATTCTGTCAGATATGATAAATACAGGCTTTCACGCACTTAAGATTCATAATGAGACCTGTAGTTTAGGAAGCTCAGCTTAGATGTCAGGGTGAGAATGGATTGAGCAGGTGATCCATGAAAAGGTTTAGAAAATAATTTATGGTTCTAGAGGAAAGAAAAAGAAAAGTAAAGGAGTTGCTTCTGGGACTAAGTAAGATAAAAAAAAAAACAGACTTGATAGCAAATAACAAAGGAAGTTACTAAAGAAGCATTATTATACACTCTAAGGTCTGAAGTTCAAGAGCCTGGAAACCTGAGGCCTCCTCCAGTAGAGCAAGAGATTCCAGAAGGAATCTAGGTGGTGGATAAGAATAAATCACAAAATTCACTTTGGAAATGGGAGTTTTGTGCCTTTGCAATTTGATTTTAGTTCATTGTATTGCTGTTACAAAATCTTACCATCTGATACTTCATAAAGAAAAGAGGTTTATTCAGTACGCAGTTCTGAAGATTAAAGAGCACAGTGCCAGCATTGCCTTGACTATAGCCACTGTTGCATATGTTGAAGAAGCAGAAAAGAAAATGGTGGCATGCCAGAAAATATGGAATGGCCTTGCCCTATACAACCCATCCTCTCAAGAACCCACTCCTGTGACAGTGGAATAAAACTATTCATTAGGATAATCCATTCATTAAGTAATCATTATTCAATTGTCTTCTTCTAATGGTCACTTGATATCTATTCTTCACTCTGGACAAAATGTGAGCCTCACTGATCTTTTTGATATTCAAACCATAGGCCTGTGACTACACTGTAAAATTCATGTCTATCTCACAATCTAAATTGTGTTCTCTCTGGCAATCATCTCCAAGCCTCAACTTATTCCATCATCAATTCACAAGTCCAAGTCCAAAGTCACAGGTGAAACTCCACTGGAAACTTTCTAGCTATGACTTAGTAAAAATACGTTCTTTCTCTGATAAAACGGTGAGACAATTATCGGTTATACATTACTATTCCAAAAGAGAGACATAGCATCTCCCAAAAGGATCATAGATCTCATCAATATCAAAACACAGCACAGCAAATACTAAGCCTGAGGGCTAAACCATCTCAGGAGTCCTGTGGATACTGGGCTAGAACACGAATGTCCTCCCCACACACATCCCCCCAGACACACCCAAAGGCTTTGGAAAGCACCATTCTTATTACTTTGTTGGGCTCAGTTTATACAGTAACTCTCAGGACTTAGAGCCTAGCACTTGCAGCTTTTCCAGGCTAATGTTGCATGCTGCCAATCACTCTCACTTTTCTTGGTTGTCTGCTGGAGTTCCATTTGCACAACTCCACTAGGCACTGTCCCAGGAGTGATGTAGTGGTGCCTGGCCTTTTTCAGGCCTTCCATGGTAATCACCATGGAAATGCCCATGACTCCATAAGTCTTTGATTCTGTTTATCTTCAGCAGTGGTAACATACAGATGCCATCAAAGTCTGCCACTTGCTCTTTGTAGAGTGAGAGCGTGGAGTGTGCTTGGCCCCATTGGAACCCCTGCTATGCTGGCAGATCATTGCACTCTGCACTGTGTAAAACAGAATCCTGAGCTTCCCCTAGGCAGCAAATACATAAGACAGTACCATAGGTCCATTGCCTGAAAACATTTGGTCCTCCTAGATCTCTGGCCTATGATGGGAGAAACAGCTTCAGAGAATTTTAAGATGCCATTGGCATCTTCTTCCCATTATCCAGATGCGTAACACCTGGTTTCAATTTGTCTGTGTCAATAGCGTCTGTGGCACGCCAATTGCACACCTTCTCTTCCTGTTTTTCATAACCAGCCTGGAAGGTTTCCTTTTTTTTTTAATCTGCTTTCCTTTTAATGACATATTTTGACTTTAGATCATTGCCATGGGATTTGGTGGGATCAAGATGTTCAGTCTCATACTTCAGGAATGAAAGCCCCAATATAAAAAAAAAAGGGGTGGAAATTCACATATCTCTCTCCTTTCCAAAAAGAAACTCCTGTAGATACTATATGTGTATAATTGAATTTATTTCATTATCAATTTATTGGGTGACCTAATTGAGGTTTGTTTTTTATAAGTAATATTACTTTTAATGACTGCAATGTGGTGAAAGTAATAAAAATTATTTGTTGATGTATATAACAAAATAGTGTAGTGGGAGGCATTGAAGATCTACGTATATGTTAAACCTCCACTTTCTAAAGATCATTCATATAGTAAATATTGGAGCTAGGAAATCATCAAGAGGATCTGCCCCCAGTGCTTATATACATTCTAGTTCTTTCTCGTTCTACCCATGGGGCCATGTCTTTCTCTCTTGATTATGCCTAACATGCCAAGAATAGTGCTTAACTGTCCATAGTGACAATGTGACAATGCTCGATTCTGAGGTTGTATTCTTGTCTGCCTGTAGATAATGACCATGCCAGAATATCTCAAGAAGAGGTTTGGTGGGAAGCGACTCCAGATCTACCTCTCCATCCTCTCCCTGGTCATGCTTATGGTCATGCAAATCTCAGTGAGTACCTCATGGTATTTTAGCTCCCAAAACTTGGACCAGACAGCTGAAATCAGGAAATGTACAATAGTCTTTGTAAAGACAGTAATCTGAAGCCGTTTGCATGGCTTAAATTCCCTAGGATCTCTATATAAAATACTAATTAGACAAAAGAGAATGACTTTTCTTAAGTTTACCCTATTTTGTCTAAGAATCCCTCAATAAAAAAGATATCACAGTTAAATGTTAAATGAAGTCAGAGTTGGGTGCCAGTAGCTCACACCTATCAGACACTCAAGGAAGCTTAGATCTGGGGATCATAGTTCAAAACCAACCCAGTGGGGTATGGTTCAAGTGGTAGACTGCGAGCCATGAGCAAAAGCAACAGTTCCCAGGCCCTGAGTTCAAGCACAATATAAAATAAAAATGTTTTTAAAGAAGTTAACATTTTTTAAAGTTACCATTCCTAGGAAATGATCAGGAATAAGGCAGAAAAAATGATGAAGATTTAATAGCATGGGTAGGAAACAAGAAAAAAAATGTTATTGCTCCTTCTGCATTCGTGTTGAAAACAATTATGTCACTCAGTTTACAAAGTAGTTTACAATAGTTTATAACAGCTTACAATCCACACAGAGGTCTCAATGTTCCTAAGAGGAAAAATAAAGGGGGAATTTTTACTTTTGTTTAATCTGTTAAGCTGAGTCATTGCTATTGGAAGTTAACCAGCTACAACAACGAAGCTCACTGAGATTGGTTTTGGAAAGGAGGCGCTATAAGAGTGACAAAGGAACAAATCTGATCAAAGTACATTGCATGCATACATGGACAGGTCAAAATGAAATCTCCTGTACATTTAATTGATGCTAATTAAAATGTGGGAGAAAAAAATCTAGAGGAGACCAAGTAAAGCACATGGACCCATGAGCTATACACATGAGCTGTACAGCACATGAACTGTATGTACACTTGTGTTTCCAACTGAGCTTTACTTGGTAATCTCCCAGCTGCTCTCTAGCTCTGGCAGATTGACAGCAGCCATAGAGGTTGTGGGAGCTCATACTTCTTAGAGAGAAAGTGTCATTCAGGATCTGTGCTGTGTGGAACAATAGATAGCACAGCAGGAATCCATTCTTGCCTGCATGTTTATGCTTGAGGATGATATGATTAATCTTAGACTCGATGATGTACTTTTACACTGTGATAGCAGATTCTGTAGTGGTTAGTTATTAGATAACACTATGAAATTAGAATGGCATATTTGGAGGAGCTATTTATATCTTAGGTTGTAGGAAAAAAAGTAATTGGGGGACATTCAACTTCCAGCAGTAGGTATGTTGTCCCTTGATTCCTAAATATTTTATTTTATGTTCAGAAAGATAATGATCTTCTTTAGAAAACCACATTGCAAAATTTAAAATCAGGAAATTAACTTTGATCCAAGCTATTATCTAATCTAGGGTTCCATTCAGATACTGGAAGTTAGTCCAATACCGTCCTTTATAGCAACAACAACAACAAAAATCCTTTGTCATTGTACTTAATCTTTATAATGGGAAATATTTTCACTATTGTGATTTTATTCATGCCATCATACTGAACATTCAAAAACAGTGTAAGTTACAAGTTTTGTGCCACAATATTTTATTTGCCACAATAAAATGGTCACTGATATATAAGCTACTTACAGATAAATTTTTTTTTTTTTCTTTTGGCCAGTCCTGGGCCTTGGACTCAGGGCCTGAGCACTGTCCCTGGCTTCTTCCCGCTCAAGGCTAGCACTCTGCCACTTGAGCCACAGCGCCGCTTCTGGCCGTTTTCTGTATATGTGGTGCTGGGGAATCGAACCTAGGGCCTCGTGTATCCGAGGCAGGCACTCTTGCCACTAGGCTATATCCCCAGCCCCTACAGATAAATTTTAAACCATCTATTTAATATCTTGATGGTCACTTACAAAATAAGAGTCAAGGAATTTATAATAAGATAATTTAGTTTTTTTCTTTGTAATTGTTTTTAATTAATATATAATAGTATGTAGCCAAGTGCTGATTGCTCATGGCTGTAATTCTAGCTACTCAGGAGGCTGAGATCTGAGGATCACAGCTTGAAGCCAGCCCAGGCATGAAAGTCTGTGAGACTGTAATCTCCAATCACAGAAAAAGCCACCAAAAAAGCCAGAAGTGGGGCTGTGGCTCAAGTGTTAGAGAGCTAGCCTTGCACAAAAGGAGCTCAGTGAAAGTGCTTTGGACCAGAGTTTAAGCACCAGAGCTGGCAAATATATGTATATATGTTTATGAAATACGTGTGATATTTTGATACTGTATATACCTCTTTAAAAATAAAAATCAGGGGCTGGGGAGATAGCCTAGTGGCAAGAGTGCCTGCCTCGGATACACGAGGCCCTAGGTTCGATTCCCCAGCACCACATATACAGAAAACGGCCAGAAGCGGCGCTGTGGCTCAAGTGGCAGAGTGCTAGCCTTGAGCGGGAAGAAGCCAGGGACAGTGCTCAGGCCCTGAGTCCAAGCCCCAGGACTGGCAAAAAAAAATAATAAATAAATAAATAAAATAAAAATCAGGGTAACTGGCATACTCATCTTCTAGATACTTACCATTTCTTTGTGTTAGAAAGATGTTTTTGAACCTGTCCTGGGGCTTGAACTCAGGGCCTGGGCACTGTCTCTGAGCTCTTCAGCTCAAGGCTACCTCTCCACCACTTGAGCCATGGCACCACTTCCATGTCCCTGAGATTCTTTTTTCTCAAGGGTATCACTCTACCACTTGAGACAGAGCTCCACTTCCAGCTTTTCTGGGAGGTAGTTTATTGGAGATAAGAATCTCCTGAGGGGATAACAATGTGCAACAAGAAATTTACTCATTACCTTACTTATGTAACTATAGCCCCTCTGTACATCACCCTTACATAATTTTTTTCATTAAGAATCTCTTGAACTCATTAAACCTGTGCCCTCCTATGAGTAGGCGTATCCACCTGCATCATGTGAGCCCGGCCAAATCCATGCACCAATTCTAACTAGAATGATAGGTTGGTTCAAGTAGATACTATGAGACAGACTGTAACTCTATTGGCCACCTGCGTGGCGCCTAGCATGCTCTGTAAGTGTTGTATCTTCATTGGCCACCTGCGTGTGGCAAGTTTGACTGTGATGTTCGCATTATAACCCGGCTGGAAGGCCACACGGACACATGGTCCCAGCTCCCGAGTCTGGGCTGCACACGTGCGGGCGGATCCAGCTCCCAAGTCTGGTCCCTGATCCTGCACAAGTGGTCGGCAGTCTCGGTTCCCGATTCTCGGCTGGGACCAAGGCCGGTCGGTTCCCTTTTGGTCACTTTTTTTTTTTTTTGGCCAGTCGTGGGCCTTGGACTCAGGGCCTGAGCACTGTCCCTGGCTTCTTCCCGCTCAAGGCTAGCACTCTGCCACTTGAGCCACAGCGCCGCTTCTGGCCGTTTTCTGTATATGTGGTGCTGGGGAATCGAACCTAGGGCCTCGTGTATCCGAGGCAGGCACTCTTGCCACTAGGCTATATCCCCAGCCCCTTTTGGTCACTTTTTACGTCCCCAATAAACCTATCTTTTTGTTTAAAAAAAAAAATCTCTTGAACTTAATAACAGCATAACCAAAGAATATATTTTGCTTCCAACCTCGCTTTATTCAGGGTTGTGTTTGTGAGATTTATCATATTATTGGTGCAGTTACTCATTTTCATTGCCCTAGAACATGAATGATGCACCAATATATTTTTTGGCTTCTGCCCCTTTCTCCCTGCTCCATCTGCTTCCCCTCCCTCTTTCTCCTACTCCCTTTCTCTTCATTCATCCTCTTCCTTTTTGTTCTTTTCTCTGTCTCTCTCTCATTTTAACAATTTGAAATTGTAATATATACCATCTCCCTTTATCCCCCAGCAATTTTATGTAAATGTACTCCCAGACTTGACATTCATCTACGATTTTATCTAACCCTGTGATTTTTACCTGGTCTGATCTTTATTAAGATAGTTGCAAAATAATAAAATACTAATCAAAAACTAGCTTATTCATGTTTTTAGGGATAGGTGTAGTTTCTTGCAAAATCACAACAAAACTATCCATTTTAATCCAAGTAACATTGGTGAAATAGTTTTAACTAATTGATATCTATTCCTAAATGTGTCCATTGATTCAGCAATGCCCATTTTCACGTCTTCTCCAGTACTGGGTGCAGCTTAGAGTCAGGGATTACATTTAGTTGTCAAGCTTCTAATCTTCATTTGAGATTTGTCTGATGTTCCCTAATGATTGGATTTGTGTCTCACATTCTTGGCTAGAATAATAGGTAAAGAAAGTTGTGTTCTGTTCAATATATCCCATATGGGAGGCATTCATTATTAGAGGTAATATTAATTTTGATCATCTGGTAAAGATTTGGCCCAATTTCTACTGTAACTACTCTCCCCTGTGAAACTAATAATAAGTCTATGATAAGATACTTTGTCATCCCAATACCTTATTCCTCTTTAAAATTTCTCACCAGATTTAGCATTCCCAGATGATTTTCACCTAATCCAGTTTTTGCTGTGATGGTTGCTAAATGACAATTTTCCAATTTCAGAATTCCTTCCTAGTTACAGGTCAGCATTCAGCATGCTACCAAAGGCAAAAATCACTCCAACTTCTCTCATACTAATCTATTCATGAATCTATTTATCCATTTGTTTGCCTATAATCTATTTATTTGACTATAATGCCTTTGTTTACCTCTGTTTACTTATGGAAGTTCAAAATGATGCCATTACAATCATTATCTTCCCAGATGATTTGTCTATATATCCAAGTGTTTCTTAATGTATTTTATTAAGAAAAGTCCCACCGTTGCAGTATAACAAGGTGTTTAATAGTGTGAACCTGGGATCAAACTGCATAGATCCACTTTCTACCTGGATGACCTAGGATAAATTCACTGAGCCTTAGTCTCCTTGGATGCAAAATAACTATAAACAGCAATACTCACCTTACAGGAACTTTAAAGACTTCTTATAATTGAGAAGGGTATGTGTAAATTCCAGGTAGGAAAAAAAATCCTTGGTAGTTCAAGTTTTCCAGAAAAGAGAAAAATCATCTTTTGAAAAAGACATAATCCTTTTATGTGGTTATAGGACATGGAAAGTATTCATAATCCTAAAACTCATTTAGGACAAAATTTTTAATTTCAAGGATACATTTTTGGATACTCTTGGGAGAGGAACAGAAAGGCACAATGCCTATGTGCATCTGATCATACAAAACACTATTTATTGAAATGAACTCCAGGAAATGAAAACAAGAGATTTGTTCTTTTTTGCTGTCTTTTCTTTTTTCTATTTGTTGATTTATATGTCTTTGGAAGTGTAAGGGGAGGCACAGAAATAGAGGGGGAAAAAACAAAGAAATGCAGCACTGGTACTCACTGGATACTACATTGAAAATGACTCTACAATTTATGGGTATGGATGGAAGTGAAAAACTGGGAGTGAGTGAGGAAAATGGTGTGACATTGTTCAAAAAGAAATGTACTCTTTACCTGACTTAAAAATTGTAACCCTTCTGTATATCAGCTTTATAATAACAATAGAAAAGTTCTAGAAAGAAAAATGCATTTTTCAACTCCCACGTCAAGAGAGTTATTGTAAGTGATTATTGAGCCTCTCCAAATCATGTGTACTGAAAGAGTTCTTGGGTTGCGTCACCTCTTTCAATAAATGCCTTGATTGAGCAGTGAACTAGCTTCTTTTAGAGTACAAGAAGAGTGAGTAAAGTGTTGTTTATGGGAGATATTGTTGTGGGTCCATCTAAATAAAGTTCCAAAGTGTTTGAAGAAATCTATCTAGAAAAGAAAGGAAAATAGACATGGAAGTAAAGAAAAAAGAGCCTGGCACCTATTTCTTTCCTACCTTTTCTCCTTGTAGTCCAACATATTCTCTGGAGCCATATTCATCCAGTTGGCCTTTGGACTGGACCTTTACCTGGCCATCTTCATCCTGTTGGCTATCACTGCTGTTTATACCATTACAGGTGAGTGATGCTGTCTTCTGATAATCTCATTCCAACCTGTGAATGGTAATCTCATTGTTTGCCTTGCCATTGCCTAGATAAAGATATCATTTCATTCCCATCATAAGAATCAGGTCCAGGACCAGAAACACAACTGGCAGAAACATGGTCGAATCCTCAATGTTAGAAGTGAGTGGGCTTGACTGGAGAAAATGATATATTGGATGGAGTAGGAAACTTTATCAGTTTAGTTCAGCTGTGGGTTTGGTACCTAAATTGTCATTTTAAATTCTGTGTATCATATGTGGAGAGTTGACCATGAAAGAGCATGTCAGATATGAGACTAGAAAATGCAAGGGCAGGCTCAAATGAACACATGATGCAGGACATAGGAGAGAACCATGATTGGCACACATGAAAGGGAAGAGTTGAGCCCTATGATTGTGAAGAAAGATGTGTGTGTGTAACCGTCCTAGCAGACTTTCGTAATTGGGTATGTGCGTGTCATGTCTCGTGCATATTAATTAATAATAATTTGTTTTTCATGAATTTTTAATTATCATATATATTTTATTCCAGGAAGGTTGGAAGAGATAAAGCAAATAATAGCTTTAATAATTAAAAGAGCCCCTTATTTATTTTTGGCAATGCTAGGGTTTGTACTCAAGCCCTTTCAAGGAAAGCACTCTACCACTTGAGCTAGACCCCAGTCCTTTTTAATTTAGTTATTATTCAGATAAGGGCTTGCATTTTTCCCCACAGTCAGCCTTAGACTGCAATTCTCCTACCTATAGCCTCCCATGTAGCTGGGATTAGAAGCATACAACACCATGCCCAGCTTAGTGATTGAAGTAAGGTCTCACTAACTTTTCCTCAAGCTAACCATTTTCCTGTTCTCAGCCTTCTGAGTAGCTGTGATTATAAGCATGAGCCTCTTTGCCAGGACTTAGTTCTGAAACTATTTTTATGCTTTTGAACATATGTTTCAGATAAAATGAGAGATAGGGGCCTATTCCTCTGCTTTCCAGATCATTCTTGTTTTTTTTCATGACTCTCACAAAAGAAATACCTTTCTTGCTGAGAATCTAATGAGTTTAGAGCTGAAAGATTTGAATACTTTTTGTAGTACTAGGAATTGGACTCAGGGCCTTGAACTTGCTGGACCCAATACTCTTATCACTTGAATCACAGCCCCACCCCCTTTTTGCTACCACGGTTTTTGAGATAGCATCTCACTTAATGTCCAGGCCAGTCTGAACTATGATCCTTCTACGTGTGCTTCCCATGTTGCTGGAGATAACAGTGCACAACACTGCTCATAGCCATTGTGCTTCTCCTTTAACTGGGATAACAGTTGTGTGTGATTGCATACGAACACTGAGAGAAATGAAGTCTTGAGAACTTTTATACCCAAGCTGGCCTTGAACCTCAATCTCCCCACCTGCTTTTCTCAAGTAATTAGGGTTATAGATTTGAGCTGCCCCCAGATGAGAACTTTTTTCTTTCTTTCTTTTATAACATTGTTACAAAACACAAGTCAATAATTAGTTCTGATATTCATCTACTAAAACAAAAATAGGGTGCAGCCAGGCACCAGTGGCTCACACTTGTAATCCTAGCCATTCAGAAAAAGCTGAAAGTGGTACTGTAGCTCAAATGGTAGAATGCTAGTCTTGCACAAAAGGAGCTTAGGGACAGAGTTCAAGGCCTAGGACCAGCAAAAGTAAATAAATAAAAACAACAACAAAAAGCACAATAAAATAGGGCCCAACACTGAAATAAAATCAGTTGGCTAAACTTATTGAGCACATATACTGTGCCAAATGAGCCATTGTTATAACAAACTTCTATGATACCAAAAATTTGCACTTTTCCCTTATCTAATATTCAAAAACACACAAAGATAGAGCTCCACTAAAATTCACAGAAACTCTTACTAGAGGCAAGCCAAGGGAAAGAGAAAATCCATGAAATAACATAAATACTAAAGGGATAATTATGCCAGTACAAAATTTGTAGGTATGCTTTCTAATGACCTAATCATTGGGATAGAGAAGAATCCCAAGATGAAAGCAGATAAATCAGGACACCAGAGTAAAATGTCTTGGTCTATTGTTTTTCTCTCCACAGGGGGCTTGGCCTCAGTGATTTATACAGATACTCTCCAGGCTGCCATCATGATCATTGGCTCTTTGATTCTCACAGGATTTGGTAAGTGAGATGTTTCTTGCTGTCTGCTCCCCAGTGCTGCCTCCCAGTTGTATTCAGGTCACATTTCCCCCACCATATGTATAATTCACATAGTAGAAATGTCTGCCTGGTTCCTTTAATATTTCAGTATGCAGAATTGGAGGAAGAAGAATTCTGTGAGAAAGCTATTCACTTTAGCAAAAAAAAAACCCACACCTAAACATTAAGAAATTAAATCATGTCTTGTCCGAGCTGTAGATACTAGTGAGAGAGGGAAAACAAATGGAGAGAGAAAAGGGATGAATATAGTAAAATTAAAATATATACATATGATGAAAATGGAACAAGAATGCTTGATAAAACTAGTTTGGAAAGGAGAGAATGACAGAAGGGATTATGATCAAGATGCATTCTATAAATAAATGGACATGTTAAAAATGAAAGGAAAATTATTACTCAAATTATTTTTCCAACCTTAATTTCTTTGTGTTTGGCATGGACAAAATTGGTTCTATTGGGTTGGTTTATACAAATATTTCTTCATTGGATTCAAAGCATAGAAATCCTTCATCTTTGTAGAATTTTCATGATGAAGTTTTATATAGTTTAGGAAACACTTAGATAATAATATCAACTTCATTATAACTGTCTTCAAATAAATGCATAATTCCAAGATATATTATTGAATAAACTATCAATTGAGTAAAATAGATTACTCAATCTATTGTTGAAACAAACAAGCATACTATTAGATTTTTCCTGATGGCTCTCACTTCGGTCTCTTAAATCATGACAAAAAGCAATATCCATCTGTCTACTTTTTAATCTTCTTTTTATAGTGCTTATTTATCTCTGTATAGGAAATCATAAACACAATAAAAAGGATATAAGATGGAAATACAGTTTTTTCCCTGTCCTGTAGAGTCATGCTTCATTCAGGTATCAATGAATAAAACAATTCTTAACATGCATGTACCTAACCACAGAGCTTGAATGCAACATGAGTCAAAATCTTTTAGAAATACAAAGACAACACATGTGCGACCACAGGGAGTGATGTCCACACAATATAGATACCGTCAACCACAAACGATGCTACTTTAAGTAAAATTAAATAAACTCAAATTTACTTTCCTGGTTGCCTAGCCATGTTTACTGTGTCTGAACATATTATAAGTGGCTAGCTCAGTGCAGTCACATTCCAAATATGGTTTCACAAATGTTTTCTGGAAGAAGAAATTTTCTTATGCTGGTGGTATAAGGTAATATCCTGTCTTGAAAATCCACTGTGTATAATCTCAGCACAATGTTTGGTACATGGTACATGATCAATGACATAATGAATAATTAAATGAGTCAATCTCAGCCCTACAGTCATTGTGGCCATTCTGATGAATTTGGCTTCACTTGAACCCCAGGGTCCTCTTTCTAATACCAACTGTACTTCCTGTGTACAGATGACTAGCCTTTCCAGAACCACTGTGAGCTGAATCACACCCTCTCCCTTCATCATGCTTAAACTATTGTCTTTAATTTCTCTTCCATACCTTCCCTGTTTCTGTTTTATTTTAACATTTGCAGAATGTAATGCACCTAAAACCAGGTTATAAGGTCAAACCAGCCAAGCTCTGAGGAGGACATTGTTCCCTGTCCTTTTCAGAGGAGTGGGGTGTTTGGCGACTGATTCCTTTAGGATTACTCTGTGAGCTCGCACACGGCTTTGTCTTTACTCTGGAGGGTTGTGAGACAGCAATGACAATATGTTATATTTTTACCATACAGCTAGACACAAAACCAAAATTATATAGGATATTGTTGCTAACCACAACCCAAGGCAGCACAACAGGATACTGTAGCTGAAAAAATGACAAGAGAGAGGGGTGGGGGTGGAGGGCCAGTGCTCACTGGCTTCCACTGAGCAAGCTTATTTATTAGGTTTAGTATAGGGAAGGTGACTATGGGTACGTGCAAAAAACAAAGATCTAGTCTGTGAATGTGGCTTAGTGGTAGCATGCTTGCCTAGCATACATGAAGCCCCAGGTTTCATTCCTCAGCACCACATAAACAGAAAACGCTGGAAGTAGTGCTGTGGCTCAAGTGGTAGATTGCTAGCCTGGAGCAAAAAGAAGCTCAAGGACAGTGCCTAGGCTCTGAGTTCAAGCCCCAGGAGTGACTCCCAAAAATCCATATTGTTATTACAATCAGAGACAAAGCAGACTTTGTGAGAATAACTGGCTCCTTTATTGTTATGAGAGTAAAGACTGTAACCCAGGCAAAATCCAAACATGTATCTAGCTTTATCTAGATTTCAAGGTCTAACTCTCAGCCCTTCCAGCACTAAGAAAGGGAATGACACTCCAGTCTCTCAACCCACTCCAGAGCTGTCTGTTTTAACCCTGCCATGACCAATTCTCAGCATTCCAAGTACTGTCAAGGTAGCATTTCAACCTCTCAAACCTTTTCCAAGTCTCACAGGTCAGCTTCAGAGTTCCCTACAGGGTATCATAAGGAAAAAAATTTAGATATTGCTTTTACTATATGTACTTTGGGAAAGTCAATCTGGCTGATGTTAATGACGTCCTAGGAAGGTATGGGTCATGAGAAAAGATCACTGAAGATTGGACAAGGCTAATGTGAAGTGCTACACATATCCACTATAAAGGAATAATCATCAAACACAAGTGCTTTGAATTTCCATAACACATTTTATTGTATTTGATGTCTTTCAGCATTTGCTGAGGTTGGAGGCTATGAGAGCTTTACAGAGAAGTACATGAATGCCATCCCAACTGTAATTGAAGGGGACAATCTGACAATCAACCCCAGATGCTACACTCCTCAGGAGGACTCCTTCCACCTTTTCCGTGATCCTATCACTGGAGATATTCCTTGGCCAGGAATGATGTTTGGAATGAGCATTATAGCTCTGTACTACTGGTGTGCAGATCAGGTGAGAATATATATTTGTCTGTGTGGATATGCTCATGTTGCTTTGTCTGGTTCCACAGAAAAACATCTGGCTCCTATTTCATGCACATACATGTCATTTAAAGGGTCAAGCATGACTATAAAGCTGTTACAGAAAACAACTCCTTTGTGTTTTCCACTATGTGAGTCCTTCCAGATGCTGCAACTCCCCAAATCAGCCCAGATTACCTGCTCCCACCCCCAAAGTGTTTGGCTACATCCTTTCTCAGCATAGCTCCCAAAGGTTCTTGTCTCTAACAAGTTAGTATCGGGAGCCTATCCTAGGAAGAAAAAAAAAAAAAAAAAGCAGGAATAAACCTAAACAGGAATAATGATGCTCCCTGTGATTTCTTCCCCAGCTTTCCCCAAAGACAATCCAGCCCTACAACCTCTCTCTGGCAAGAGTTTAGAGACCTCTGCCAGCAAGAACAAGAGGGATGGCATCTTCTGTGCTGTCTCTCCTGGCTTGCTTGTAATGACAGATTACTAAAATTTCTCATTAGAGGAAGGCTGAAGACCTCTCTCTGACTGTTAGGAAAATCAGATCTTTCCTGCACATGTTTCCTGACTTATTTCAGTCATAACTTTAGACCAGATGACTCTCCATTCCCCTCCCCCCCAAAAAGCTTCTGAGGCTTATTGCTACTTGAACAGGAGATTGGGTATTCGCTTCATCATTTTCCTAGCTTGCTGTAAGAATTGAAGATTCTTTCTTGAAGTAGTTTCTGAGCATATTGAATGCCCCTGATGTCTACAATCTTTTCCCAATGAAGGCAAAGATTTCCTAAGGTACTTGCTTCTAATGCCAACAGAGCCTCTGGGAGAAGAGAGAGCTCTGCTAAAATTTCTTAATCCATAAAGCAAACAAAGGTAACTTTCAAATATTCAGCAACTGTCCCCCCAGGTTCAACAGGAGTACTGAATAGTCCCTTTTCTCAATGTACTATACAGGGGAAAATAAAGAAAGAAGGAAAGAGAAACTGGTTCTCAGCTACTTGCAAGGAAATAAAGAAATGTAATAAATATCCAAAATCCAAGCTTCTCAGGAGGCATCCCATGAGACTGACCTCTGTCTGTCTCCCTGTGGTTAATAACAATAATTTATACAATAATTTCATAGGATCCAGTAAGAACAAAGATGGCAAGTAGGACAAACAGAAAGAGTTAATAGGTACCTAGATTCTGGTTTGGAGATTGAGGAAGAATAACTCTTACATAAGAACAATCTACCAAGACTTGGACAAATGGCTCTTTTCTTTAATGTACAAAAACCCACACAGAGAGCAAAAAATATATAGAGACTCTAGAAAATATATTTCAAATGAAAGAACAAGAAAATTTCCCAGAAATAAAACCTAATGAAATGGAGATATGGAATTTACCTGACACAGAATTCAAAATGGCAGCTATAATTCTTTATACTGAGGGTTAGAGTCATGGCTCAGTTGGCAGAATGTTAGCCAATGAGGAAATATGTCAGGTATTGGGTTCAAGTCCTGGTCTTATGCCAAAAAAAAAAAAAGAAGGAAAGAAGGAAGAAAAGAAACTCACTGATATTAAAAAAAGAACAATATATCAATGTATTGAATAAACTGAGAACTTTAGAAAAAAGATATCAAATGGACATCATTCAACAAAAGATGTTTTAAATGACTCATAGCATATGGCTATAGAGAATCATCAAACCATAAGGAATGGCGACAAAGGGGAAGAGGGGGAACAAAACAGCTACAAATTAACCAGAAAAATAAAAACTAATAAAATGCAATAATGGGACTCAAAAAGAAAAGATAGATCCAGCAATACAAAGAACAAGCTTGAAGAGAGGTCATTGGAAATCATCCACGAGGGTCAAAAATTGGACATAAGAGTCTCATAGACTTTCCTGCCTGGGCTTTGAATCATGTTCTTCAGATCTCAGCCTCCTGAGCAGCTAAGATTACAGGCATGAGCCATCAGCATCTGGCAAATTTTAACTATTTCCTGAACCAAGGGAAAATGGAAACACAACATACTCAAATATTTTGGGACCAAAGCAGTTCTTCAAAAGCAATTTATATCAAACAAACACCTACAAATTTTTAAATAGAAAAAAACATGACAGTAACAAGAAATCTGAGAAACACCAATACTAGCTACTTAGGAGGTTAAGATCTGAGGATCACAGTTCAAACCAGCCCAAGCAGGAAAGTCTGCGAGACCCTTATCTCCAATAATTACTCAAAAACAAAAACAAAAACAAAAACAGAAGTGCCACTGTGGCTCGAGTGGTAGAGCTCTAGCATTGAGCAATAGAAGCTGAAGGACAGTGCACAGGCCCAGAGTTCAAGCCCAAGGACCATCAAAAAATAATAAAAAGGAAGGAAGGAAGGAAGGAAGGAAGGAAGGAAGGAAGGAAGGAAGGAAGGAAGGAAGGAAGGAAGGAAGGGGAAGAATAATCATTCAAATCCCAATCGTACTCCAAAACCTGGTTATTTTCCACTAACCATGATGACTTCAATACTAATTGTAAAATAATAAAAACCCCAAAGGGACCTTCAACTTCTTTGAAATCACGGGCTGATCTTTTTGTCCATAAATACGTGATGTTTTCCTGGCAGGTTATTGTGCAGCGCTGCCTATCAGGAAAGAACATGTCCCACGTGAAGGCCGCCTGCATCCTGTGCGGCTACCTGAAGCTGCTGCCCATGTTCCTCATGGTGATGCCAGGAATGATCAGCCGCATTCTCTACACAGGCAAGCTCTGAGTCCATAGCTCCTCCCCTTTATGCTTGAATCCTTGGTGATATTTAAGATGTAGGAAAACCCTGATAGACTAGAAAACCCTTTGGGAACAGAATTGAAAGCAAAATTACTGATGGAGGGAGACACTTGTACAATGTCAGAGGCAAGAACATTTGGCTTATTTTGGCCATTTCCATATCCCTTTTACACTCCTTACCTGTTACACAGACATTTGAAATGGTGGTCCCTAATTCCATAAATGACTTTAATGCAAGAGCATCCAGAGAATACAATCAAAGAGCATGGCAGGATGGAGTGGAATTGAGAAAATGTGAGTTATTGTGATCAGGCTCAGTGACATCTTTGATGATCTGTGAGATGCATTCTTACTTTTTGGTCCCTCTAGGACATCTATTGAATTTCTATGTTGGGAATCAAATTATTTGGGGAGCATTAATTTCTGAGCCAGGTCAGATGAACTACAACTGTACCTTCTTTATTATAAAAGGTGGAAGGATAGATAAGTGACTTTCTCTGGTTAGTCCAGGAACTTATTTCTATTGAGCAAATCCATCAGATAATACTGGATTCACTAGGCTTTCTCAAGTAGGCATAAGTTTATTTCAAATAAATTCCAAAATGGCCACTAAGTGACCGATATAATTTCTTATTGCAGTATTTTAGTGTTGGTTATAACAGTAGAGAATGCAGAGATAAATAGTGAGCAGGTACAAGAGAAGCTATAAGACATTCTGGAGATTCCATTCTGAGAAAAGAATGACACGATCCATGGTATCAAATTCCAAGTTCAAAATCAAATTTCCACCTCTCTGTACATCAGTTTGATAATAAAAATTTGAAAAAGAAATCAAATTTCCACATAGGCTCTTACCTCTCATCTCCAATGTGTGTATGGATTGTATTTGGTTGAGTCCTGCTCACTGAACTCACTTCAGCATCTCTCCTCAGATAAGGTGGCCTGTGTCATACCTTCTGAATGTGAGAAACACTGTGGCAATGAAGTCGGCTGCAGTAACTATGCCTACCCAACGCTGGTGATGGAACTCATGCCTGATGGTTAGTATATGTCCAGGTTCAGACAGATTTGAAGGCCAAGCCTATAGATAAACCATAAGGAAGGATTGTGGAATAATCCTTGGAAGTTCTTACTTTCATTAATTTAAATATTTCTTGAACATCCTCCATAAGACTATGGCTCTATGATGGGACTAGAGATTATAGAGATGAGCAATTTCTATTGAAAAATATTCCTTCTGATTTAAGGCTGATGACCAACTCTGTCAAAACCTTATAAATGAACTCTTTCTCAGTGAATGAATTGTATGGCCACAAATGCATAAATTCAGAGGACTACAGTTTCACTATTGGCCTTGTTTCCATTAGTGTAGTGATATCCAAACACTATATTTCAACCTATTTGATTTATAGCTAGCTATTAAGAGCCTACTGTTTTTTCAGGCATGGGTTTTGTTCCTTAGAAAAGGTCAGTGACATGAATAGAAATGCTCTTCCTCTTTGGAACTACATTGTGGTTTGTTTTGTTTTTATTTTTTTTCAGTTGTAGGGCTTGAACTCAGGGCCTTGGTGTTGTCCCTGAGCACTTTGGCTCAAGGCTTGCACTCTACCACTTTGAGCCATACACAGCTCTGCTTCCAGTTTTCTGGTAGTTAATTGGAAATAAGAATCTCTTGGACTTTCCTGCCCTGGCTGACTTTAGACTGTAATTCTCAGATCTCAGCCTTCTGAGTAGCTAAGGTGTGAGATACCAGGGCCTGGCACATTGCAGTTTTTTGAAAGATAGAAAATAACCACACCTATGAAATAGTTAGGATTCCTGATGGACAGAGAAAATAAGAACTGTGTGCACAGCTCAAGAATGACCAGGTGGGGGCTGGGAATATGGCCTGGTGGTAAGAGTGCTTGCCTCCTATACATGAAGCCCTTGGTTTGATTCCCCAGCACCACATATATAGAAAACGGCCATAAGTGGCGCTGTGGCTCAAGTGGCAGAGTGCTAGCCTCGAGCAAAAAGAAGGCAGGGACAGTGCTCAGGCCCTGAGTTCAAGCCCCAGGACTGGCCAAAAAAAAAGAATGACCAGGTGATCTTATATCTTATGGCCCTCGATAGTTAGCTACCACTTCTGTAGTCTCTCTTCCCCTTGGCACCCATGAGCATTTTCAGAATGAAGAATGACTTACAACCATAACATAGCACACACCCCAGCCTACTCTCTCCCAGATTAAGATCCTTACTAATGGGCAGAAGGAACTCTAGTGAAGATTCCATAATATTTTAAAATCTCAGCTTTCCCCCATCAAAGGCTCTGTCACCTATCAGATCCCTTCCTCTCCAATTCTCTAAGTCTCTAAGAGTTGAGAGAGAGAGAGAATAATGAATTCTTTTCCAAAATTACTGTCCAGAAAATGACCTCCAGGTTAATATTTAGAACTAAATCTCTACTGAATTATTCTTAAATCACCAGAAAAATTGGATATCTAGATAGATATTGATAATGACAATATCTGGTCCAGGCTGCATAGGACCCTCCTATCTTTGAATGGTACAGTACTCTGGTTTAACAAAGTACTCATAGATCATGGCATGCATACCCTAACCGATACTCACTCCCTTTCCTGGCTCCAGGGCTTCGAGGCCTGATGCTGTCCGTCATGTTGGCCTCTCTCATGAGCTCCCTGACTTCCATCTTCAACAGTGCCAGCACTGTCTTCACTATGAACATCTACACTAATGTGAGGAAGAAGGCATCTGAGAGAGAGCTCCTGATAGCTGGACGGTGAGAGAATCCAAAATTTCTAACTAGTCTCTGATTTCAGTGACAGTGAGCTAAAAGTTCTACACTGGGAAAAGGGACTTTTCAGAGGCCTTAATTCAGCTCTTTCCTTTCCAGATACAAAAACCGAGGCCATATTTTTTAAATCAGTGTATGTCACATTGTGCAAAGTAAAGAGTTTAATAGTGACATATATATACATACATATATAGTATACTTTAATCATATTCACTCCATCTATTACTCTTTCTTATCCTACTCTTTTCCCTTCTCCTTCTCAGGTGATAGAATGCCAGCTTTGAGCAAAAAATGTCAGGGACAGCATCAATCCAGGCCCTGAGATCAAGCCCCAGGACAGAAACAGAAAGAGAGAGGGAAGAAGGAAAGAAAGAAGAAAGAAAGAGAGAAAGAGAGAAAGAAAGAAAGAAAGAAAGAAAGAAAGAAAGAAAGAAAGAAAGAAAGAAAGAAAGAAAGAAAGAAAGAAAGAAAGAAAGAAAGAAAGAGAAGAAGGAAGGAAGGAAGGAAGGAAGGAAGGAAGGAAGGAAGGAAGGAAGGAAGGAAGGAAGGAAGGAAAAAAAGAGGGAGAAGGGGGAGATAGGAAGGGATGGGAAAGAAGGAAGGAAGAAAGGAGGAAGGAAGGAAGGGAGGGAGGGAGGGAGGGAGGGAGGGAGGGAGGGAGGGAGGGAGGGAGGGAAGGAAAAAGAGAGACAAAGAAAAATGGGAAAGTCTTATCAAGGAAAATGCTCAAAGTAAAGGTGTAGTTCAAGTGGTAGAGCACCAGCCTTGAGCAAGTAAGGGTGACAAGTCCTGAGTTCAAGCACCAGTACCAGTGCAAACAAAGAATTTAAGAAAGCAGAGTGGAAGTACCCACAATGCTTTTGCTTCCTACTTAAATCATTGTGTTTTATTTTTTGGTGTTGTGTGTTTTTTTTGCCAGGCTCTTTATCCTTGTTCTACTTGTCATTGGCCTTCTGTGGGTCCCATTAGTACAGGTATTTCAAAAGGGACAACTCTTCCATTACCTAGGATCAATCTCCAGCTACCTCGGGCCACCACTTGCAACAGTTTTCCTGCTTGGTGTCTTTTGTAAAAGAGTCAATGAACCGGTGAGTGAAAAAAAATTTTTTTCTCTGTCAGAATGAGAAACCAATATATATCTTTTGGGGGGCCAGTCCTAGGGCTTGAACTCAGGGCCTGGGCACTGTCTCTGAGCCTCTCTGTACTCAAGGATAGTGCCCTATCACTTGAGCCACAGCACCACTTTCTGCATTTTTTTTCTGTTTATGTAGTACTGAGGAATCAAACCCAGGGCTTCCCACATGCCACGCAAGCTCTCCACCACTAAGCCACATGCACAGCCCGATACATATCTTCTCCTTGGATAGGATAATACTTTCTTCACCTGAGTATGACAGACGTGCTTGTAGTGTCAGCTAGTCAAGAGCCTATAGAGGGAAAATAACTTGAGCTCAGGAGATCTGTACCAACCTAGGAAATGTAGTGGGACACCATTAAAAAGAATATGTCCTCTCTAAAAGGTTGAATGGAAGCCTCCACTATCTGAATCTTGACTACAGGATGAAGCTGAAGAAGACAGATATGAAACTTTTTTCCAAGCTTCAAATGATTTTCAAAGGAATCTGAAAAAAAGGATACTTGACACCTATTTAAATTATGACATTGTAAAATTGTAGTTACAGTATTTTTTTACATTGTACTGAGTATATACACATAAAGCAGGTCCAAGGAGCAGTAGGTTTTGTTTTGATTTCCAGCGGTGTAAAATTAGCATTAGATAAGGATATGTTACCTACCCTGTTTATTATTAAATATTCCCTGGAAAATATTAATGGTTTAATTGTGACTGTATTCTAACCAACAGTTTCCAATTAAACATTTAAGTATTAAAATTTTCAGTAACAATAAGGAGAACATCTATAAACTTGATGGTATTATAAATTGGATCTAAGCTGGGTGCCAGTGGCTCATACCCATAATCCTAGCTGCTCAGGAGACTGAGATCTGAGGATCACAATTCAAAGCCAGCCCAGGCAAGAAAGTTCCTGAGACTCCAATAAACCACTAGAAAACTGGAAGTGATGCTCTGGCTCAAAGTGGTAGAGCACCTGTTTTGAGCAGAAATGCTCAGAGACAGCACCCAGGTCCCAGGTTCAAGCCCCATGACCAACAAAAAGTAAAATAACAGATCTTTGGATTTCACACTTGGGCGTGGGAAGACAGGTGAACTAGAGACAGTGAAGTGTTACAAATGTAACAGGACAAAGTACAGAGTTGGGAAAATGGCAGAAAATAACCAAGGGCTGGATAATATGGTGCAAAAACATTTTAGGCCACTTGTTTTCAAACTTGATGAATGACACTTGAAAAATATCCATCCTCGAATCTTCAGTGGTTACTTTGAGTAAATTACTGTTCTCTCCTAGGAAATGTGCTTTCAGCTTTGTAAGTCTGATGGTTTAGCGGTGTCCTGCAGTGAGTACAATAAATGTTAAGTTGAAACCTTAAAAAAAAAATACATTTGTAGAACCAGGAATAATGGCTTACACCTATAATCCAAGCTACTCAGAAAGCAAAGATTGAGAAGACCATTTTGCAAGGCCAGTCTGAGCAAAAGTTAGCAAGACATCATCTCAAGTGGTAGAGCACTTGCCTAGCACAATAACCAGTACTATCAAAAACAAACAAACAAGCCAGGCACTGGTGGCTCATGCCTGTAATCCTAGCTACTCAGGAGGCTGAGATGTAAGGATGGTGGCTCAAAGTCATCCCAGGCAGGAAAGTCTGTGACATTCTTTTACCTCCAATTAAACACAACAAAACCAGAGTGAAGCTGTGGCTCAAACTGGCGTAGTGCTAGCCTTGAACAAAAGAGCTCAGGGACAGCTCCCATGCCCTGAGTTCAAGCCCCATGACCAACAAAACAAAACAAAACAAACAGTACATTCTTTCCATTGGATGTATACACAACCCAAGGCCCATTTTAAATTAGATTATGATAAGCTATGATTTCTTTTCCTCACAAAAGTGTGGAAATAGACAACCCATACTCATAAGAAAGCCTTTATATCTCTCATAAATCATATGCATTCATGGTACAGTGCTGAGAAAACCTATTGGGGACATAGATTTCCATGTTCCAATTATTGCTCTACCATGTCTTGTGGCCTTAAGTAAATCACGACTATAATATGAAAGCAATTATTGCACCTACCTGATGGGAACTGAATGAGGTGAAAAATGTAAAATTCATAGAAGAAAATCTGCCTCACCAATAATGGCTCAAACATGTTTGTTTCTATTATGATACAAAGAATTGATTAATTGGCACGGGCCATTTATGTTTAATCCTTTCATCATTCCTGTTAGGTTTGGTGTGGTGTTATTTGTTTTGGGGTTCTTTTTGGCTTGTTTTGGTGCCAGTCCTGGGACTTGAACTCTGGGCCTGGACAATGTCTTTGAGCTTTTGTGTTCTACTACTTGAGCCACAGCTCTACTTCTGGCTTTTTTTTTGGTATTTTATTGGAGATAAGAGTCTCATGGATATTCCTGCCTGTGCTGGCTTTGAATTTCAATCCTCAGATCTTGGTTTTCTGAATAGCTAGAATTATAGATGTGAGAGACACCTGTGCCTGGCTTCTGTTGGTTTTGTTAGCCTACCTTTCTGCTGAAGAACAGGTAAAGAGAAGTTACTACCTGAGTGCTTGCCGTGTCTGAATTAATAAGTGGGATTCGGGCCCAGTCTTTCTCCATCCAAAGCTCATATTCCTAATTTCCACTCAAGATACTTTCCTAAAACACAGCACCTGAGGTGAGAGAACAGGGGACACTCGTTTCCAAACCATGTTCCCATTAAATTTTCTTAGATAAAATAAATGCTTTCAATTGAGTTTAATAAACCTGTCAGAACTACCTATTCCCAGACATGAAAAATGGTATCATGACAGTCATAGTTCTATTCATTCTAGAACATAAATCACTAGTTTTAAAATCTATATATGATAAAAATAATAAAATAAAATTTAAAACTGCAGGTTTGGTCAGAGACAGTGCCTTTAAGTGTCCCTGCCTTCCTATGAAAAGCTTATGGTCATAGTCAGCCAGGGACCTGTCCCTGGAGAAGACAGGCGGGATGGTAAAGGTGACTCAAATAATGCAATCATGCTTTCTAAACATGGATTTTGTTGGTGCTCCTTTGGCAGGGAGCCTTCTGGGGACTGCTGTCTGGACTTGTGATAGGCCTTACCCGTATGATCACGGAGTTTGCCTATGGGACGGGGACTTGCCTGGTTGCCAGTAACTGTCCCAAGATTATCTGTGGAGTGCACTACATGTACTTTGGCATCATCCTCTTCTGTGTGACCTCAGTGGTGGTCCTGGCAGTGTCCTTCCTCACAAAACCAATTCCTGATGTACACGTGAGTAATGCATAATGGCTGAAGGCCCATTTCAAAAACGGAGTTTCTAGTCAGGAGCTGGTGGCTTATGCCTGTAATTCTAGCTACTCAAAAGGCTGAGATAAGGCTGGGAATATGGCCTAGTGGCAAGAGTGCTTGCCTCGTATACCTGAAGCCCAGGGTTCGATTCCCCAGCACCACATATATAGAAAATGGCCAGAAGTGGCGCTGTGGCTCAAGTGGTAGAGTGCTAGCCTTGAGCAAAAAGAAGCCAGGGACAGTGCTCAGGCCCTGAGTCCAAGCGCCAGAACTGGCAAAAAAAAAAGGCTGAGATAGGAAGATGGCAGCTCAAAGCCAGCCAAGGCAGAAAAAGTCTGAGTCTTACCTCCAATTAACTACCAATAAGCCAGAAGTGGAGTTCTTGACTCAAGAGATAGAACACCACCCTTGAGAGAAAAAGTAAAGGAACACTGCCCATGTGCTGAGTTCAAGCCCCAGTACCAGCACTAATCATAAGTATTAAATATTAACACAATCATAATTATATTATATATTACATAATCACAACTATTAAATAAATACAACTATATATCAATACACATGATATATTCTATTAATATGCACGATATTAGTATATACTAATTATTATAATATGTAAATTATATTAATAACATTGTATCTATTATATGCAATATAATAATGATCATATATTGTATAATTATTATATAAATATGCATTATTATATAATAGTAATTATTATCATTACTTCCTTTCTTTCTAAAGCCTAAACTAATACACAAGTGTCAGGTAAACGAAATCATTGTAATGAAATCAGAGCTAGGAACCCGACCACATGGTGGCAGAAAAGAGTTTATTGGAAGGAGAGCGAACTGCCAGCCCACACAAGATGGAGGGGCGGGGAGACAGAGGGGAAGGAGAAGAGAAAAAAAAGAGAGAAAGGAGACTCATGCTGAGCCAGATTATACAGGGAAATCGGGAGGTGGGACCACAGCGGGTCCATTGTTGACTCCGGTGACTAGTGGTTTCTGGCAGGTAAATAAGGGGGAGAGGGGTTGACCTAACAAGAATGTCCTAGGAAATTATCACTCAAGCATGAACCAAGCAACAATTTTTCACCTAGTACTCTTGAATTAAAAGTAAAGGATTGGAGGCTGGGAATGTGTCTTCATGATAGAGTACTTGCCTAGCATGCATGAAGTCCTGGGTTTGATTCCTCAGCGCCACATAAACAGAAAAAGCCAGAAGTGGTGCTGTGGCTAAGGGGGTGGAATTCTAGTCTTGAGCAAAAAATAAAAAGCATAAAAGAAGCCAAGGACAGTGCTCAGGCCCTGCGTCTTGACTGGCAAAAATAAATAAATAAATAAATAAATAAATAAATAAATAAATAAATATTGGAAAATGAGCTGGAAATTCAAAGAACTTAGTACAGTTAGGAAGTAAAAGTATAGTATATACTATAGTAAAACTGTAGTATAAGAAAAGGGTGCATAGTCTCTGCAAGTTCAAACCTCACAGAATTTCAGAAGATAAATTAATTAAATAGTCTCAGGGTCCTTGAGGCATATTTCTTTCCTACAAGTTAACCACAAATTATTTTTATTGTTATATGAAATTAGCATTTCCATGCTTTCTTTGGAAACTATGATTCATTCTTGTGTCTTTCCATTCAACGCTCAGTGGCTCAGTGGGTAGCACTGGAACATTGTATTTCCCCATCCCTTATAACCTTGTCTGTTTTCTGGGGTCAGTTGTATCGTTTGTGCTGGGCTCTTCGGAATAGTACAGAAGAAAGAATTGATATAGATGCAGAAGAGAAAAGACAAGACGAAGTTGATGATCCTATTGAAGATGGTGATGTGTTTTTATGTTATTAAATTCACCTTTTTAAAAAGCCATTATATGTGTAACAAATTAAAATTGCAATTTTACTCAGTGCTAGTGGCTCAGTGCTAGTAATCTGAGCTACTCAGGAGGCTAAGATCTGAGGATCACAGTTCAAATCAAACCTGGACAGGAAAGTTCATGAGACTCTTATTTCCAATTAACCATTAAACATCCAGAAGTGGAGCTGTAGTTTAACCTTGAGCAAAAAAGCTCAAAGACAGTAAATTCAAGCCCCAGGACTGACCAAAAAAAAAAAAAACCTTTCAAATTTTACCTCCTCAGCAACCAAGACATATGAAAATGAAATCCAGTTATTCGCTGCCTGTCCATTTGTTCATCCTCCAATCATCCATCCATGAAACTGTGCTAGCTGAATTAACAGTTACTTTGTGTGTGTGTGCACACATGCATGCACACATCTGCTCGTGCAAGCTGGGGCTTGAACTCAGGGCCTTATACCCTCTTTTAGTTCTTTCACTCAAGACTGGTGCTTTACCACTTGAGCCACACCTCCACATCCAGCTTTTTGCTGGCTAATGGGTGATAAGAGTCTCTCAAACTTATCTGCCTGGGCTGGCTTCAAATTTCAGTCCTCAGATGTCAGCCTCTTGAATAGCTAAGATTAGACACATGAGCCTCCAGTACTTGGCCCAACTCTCCAGTTCTTACTCACATATTGTGCTCAACAAATCACTCTTGATTGCTCATTCATTAGCAATAAATCAGTCTTGATTGGTCGTTCGTTCTTAATAAAGCAATCTTTGTTGGTTGTGCTGAAGTCCTGTGGCCCAACCTCTAGAATCTCATTTCTCATTATCCTCTCCTATTCACTCTCCAGTTCCAGGTAGGAATATTCCTTAATTTCTCCACATAATGCCATTCTCTGTAGAATTTTTCTACCTCTCATTCAAGAGAAAACAATGATCCATTAACTAGGTCCTAATTGCACTTCCTTCATGAAAACTTCCCCTAGAAGCCATCACTATAACCTTGACTGTCTAATTGATTTCTAAACCACTGAAAAGCTCTAGTAGGTCAGGATTTGTTGTGGTGAACTGCTCACCAGTGGCTTGGTTTGGTTGATTTTCTTCAAACTGAAGAAAGGATCGACATCATTTACCTCTTGAGTTGTATAAGCAGAGTGCCTTGCATTAAAATATCCTATGATGTCCCCCTTTTGTACTTGGTTTTAGTGTTAAATCAGTGACTTATTTTACAGACTAAATTATCCATTAGCCTATGTTTTACGGGAATATTACAATGAGATTGATATCTCCATTAAAATTTTAGTATTGTGCCAGTAATGCATTCATGTACTCTGTGTGTGAGAGAAAGTACAAAAGAGAAGTTTCTTAAATACTAATCAAATTTAAATAATGGCCATTCAGCATTTCCATATATCCATGAATCAGTCCTAGAAGATACTATATTTGTTGACTTGTGTTCATTCTATACATAGTTTAAATATATTTTCATATTGTTTTTCCTCCCTTTAGCTTTCTTCTATTTCTGTACCTGTATTTCCCTTCATTTTTCTGATTTCTCCTGTTTCTTCAGAAATCTTACCAAAATCACATTACTCTACTCTTTCCAAAGAACTTTTTTTTTTTTTTTGGCCAGTCGTGGGCCTTGGACTCAGGGCCTGAGCACTGTCCCTGGCTTCTTCCCGCTCAAGGCTAGCACTCTGCCACTTGAGCCACAGCGCGGCTTCTGGCCATTTTCTGTATATGTGGTGCTGGGGAATCGAACCTAGGGCCTCGTGTATCCGAGGCAGGCACTCTTGCCACTAGGCTATATCCCCAGCCCCTCCAAAGAACTTTTGGCTTCTCTTGTTATTATCTCACTATTCTATCTCATTACTTTTGTTCTCTTTGTCTATATTCCCACCTGCATTATTGGGCTTATTCTGTTGGATACAGTTTTTAATTTAGGTTGAATATTCTCTCTTTAATTTTCAGCTGCTTCATTTCAGTCTTCTTTAAGAACAAAGGATATATATATGTGTATATATATATATATATTTCTTTTAAAGTAGTACTTGGGCTGCAACTCACATATTTATTTTATGTAATTTTCTTTACCATTTATTTCTAAGGATTATCTTACTTCCTTTATAATTTTTCATAAATATTTGACTTGAGAGATATGCTTTAAATTTTCCAATGTAGCAACAAATAGCTTTGCATTATAATTTGCTTTGCATATAAACCAGTATATCATTGAGATAGATTTGAACAAATGTATAAGGTTAAAGGGCTAATGCACACACAATTCTTATTTATTCTCAACTCTCCTTCCATAAGATTAAAATCATACTTTCTAGCAACAATGTGTGTAAGTTTCTACTTTCATAATGACTCACTAACGTAACATATTAAACATGTCTGAAGTTTGCCACTTACAGATGAGATTGGGAAGTATTGGGGGGAGTGTTTTTGTGCTGGCCCTGGGGCTTGAACTCAGGGCCTTGGCTCTGTCCTTCAGCTTTTTCAGTCAAAGTAGCACTCTACCACTTGAGCCACAGCTCCACTTCCAGCTTGTTTGGTTCCTAACTGGAGATAAAGGACACACAGACTTTCCTACCCAGGCTGGTTTTCATCTTCAATCCTCAGATCTCAGGCTCCTGAGTAGCTAGGATTGCAGGCATGAGCGCCCAATGCCTGGCCTCAACGTAGGTCTAATTTAAATGTCTCCTTTCCAAGTTATCTTAAGAAATATCTCTCTTTTTCTTTTAACTGTTTCTTAATCTCTCTAGTATATTTACATGGAGTTGCCAATGGTCTTTCCTTCTTTAAGAAAAACATTAAATACTGAGAATATTAAATGCTTTGTGATATAATATCCCATTGTTTCCCTCCTTTTTCACTACTTTTGTATGTATATGTGGGGGGGGGGGGGTGCATGCAGTCCTGGGGCTTGAACTCCAGGCATGGGCTCTGTCCCTGAGCTTTTGCACTCAAGACTCATCTTCTTCCATTTTAGTGACAATTCCATAGTCTCACAGACTTTCCTGCCTAGGCTGGCTTCAAATCATGATCCTCTGATCTCAGCCTCCTGAGTAGCTAAGATCACAGGCATAAGCCACTAGTGCCTGAGGTTTTACTACTTTTAACTTTGTTAGATGCAAAATTTTCTATTTGATGTTTATGAGTGTGATCTTTCTTTCCTTTGACACAGATTTCCATTTGCCATCTTTGCAATGGTTTATGCTTCTTCGTTTCAGACCCTTCCGAGAAACCCCATGGGTGTCTCAAGAGAAGCTATAACCTATTCTGTGGCTTGCAGAAGACAGGACCCAAGCTGACCAAAGAAGAGGAAGAAGCCCTGAAGAAGAAGCTTACAGACACGTCAGAGCAGCCACTGTGGAGGAACATAGTAAACATCAATGCCATCCTCCTCCTGGCTGTGACAGTTTTTGTCTACACCTACTTTGCTTGAAAGTGGCTCTGTCTCAGCCACTACAACACTGGCTCAGCAGTGAATCATTTTATCAGCTTCAATTGATTGCAAAAAAAAAATACCCAAATTACATCCAGATTGATAGATAGGTAGGTGGATAGATAGACAGCTAGTTCACATCTATCTATCTATCTATGTATATATATTTATAATTTATTGCTTTCTGGAAAATAGGTCAAACTTCTTTCCAGCTGAGCACCGATGGCTCATGCCTATAATCATAGCTGTTCAGGAGGCTGAGACCTGAGGATGACAATTCAAAGCCAGCCTGGGCAGGAAAGTCTGTGAGATTCTGACCTCCAATTGACCACCAAAAAGCTGGAAATAGAGCTGTGGCTCAAATGGTAAAATAATCACCTTGAGCAAACAAACAAAAAGACATCAAGAACAGCTCCCAGGCCCTGAGTTTAAGCCCTAGGACTGAAACACACACACACAAACACACTTCTTTTTAGCTCTATCTAAGTGTGTATATATGTGTGTGTGTGTGTATATATATATAATGTTTGAGGACTAAAATGTAATAATTGAATTGGAGATGAATGTCTTGATCAAATTAAATACATCCCATCTGCGCATATGGTTGTCTTTTGTCGTTTATACTGACAACCTTAAGATCTTCTCACTTAGCTCCCTGGAAATATACAAGAAGTATATTTAAGTATAGCACTAAATGTCCAGAATTCATTCCTCTTGTCTCTGGAAATTTGTACCCCTTGAGCAACATCTCTCTTTTCAATTGACTTCCTATGCAGATGTGGTAGCCACTGGATGTTGTATGAGGTGCCTGTGAATTACCATCACATACCTGCAAAAATAATCCAGCCCTCTCCCCCTGTGCACATGACCCAGGACGCTTTCTCAGGAGGGGCAAACTTCCTTATGTATCTGCCTTTATAATTATTTGTAATGTACTAATGCATCTATCTTTAGTACATCCCCCACAGTGAAATAGAACTTAAGTGTGACAAGAACAGATCACCTAAAAATATTTTTTTATCTTTTCATTAATGGAAATCTGTAACTTTCTAAATGAATTATCCATCTTAAAGGAGCTCTGGGACTTATGTAAGTTTTACACATGTGTCAGTGTTAGAACTAGAACCAGAAATCCACATTTCCATACTTCCATATGTGTCTTTCCAAAAAAAATCTTACGGTCTAGTATTTAGTATGTAGATCCCAGTGTTTAACTCTTCAGTGAAACAAATGGATGCCTTAATTTAAAAAAAAAAAAAAAGCCCTGGGTTCAATTCCTTAGTAACCACATATACATAAAAGACCAGAAGTGGCACTGTGGCTCGCATGGTAGAGCACTAGCCTTGAGCACAAAAAGGCTTAGGGACAATGCTCAAGCCCTGAGTTCAAGCCCAGAACTGGGGGAGGGGAGGAGGAGGAGAAAGAAGGCTGGGCACCAGTGGCTCATGCCTATAGTATTATTATGAGGCTTAAATATGAAGGATCATTGTTCAGTGTCAACCTAGACAGAAAAGCATAGTAGGTACTAGATACCATCTCCAAAAATAATCATCTCCAGCAAAAAAAGCAGGGCTGGAAGCATGGATCAAGTGGCAGAATACCAGCTAAGCAAGTGTGAGGCCCTGAGTTCAACCCCTAGTAGGAGAGAGAGAGAGAGAGAGAGAGAGAGAGAGAGAGAGAGAGAGAGAGAGAGAGAGAGAGAGAGAGAAGCAAAAACATACTAACTCTGCAGATAGCACTCCTACCTATCAAAAAGACACTTGAGATGTTAAGCATTATACAGCCAAAAATAATAGTGAATTGTACATTTAAAATACCGTTTACTTCTAGGTAAGAAACTCTTGATAAATTTGTTGTTTTATTAGGAAAACTTCTATTAGATATTCTGAATGTTTTAATTAAGAGAATGATTTTTTAGACTTAAAAAAGTAAATGAAAATTTCTTCCATTTAGATTCTGTAAGAAAGATATGAACAGAAAAAGGAAAGCAATACATGAATGATTCATGTCTCTGTTTCGATTTTGTTCTTGATTGGATTACATGTGATCAGGGGTTAGTAATCAAGTGAAGATTTGACTAATGTTCTCTGTCTTTCCCTTGGGTATAGACCTTCTAGAACATTCAATGTATTTAGGAGACTAGTGCTACTATAGGTTCTCCTACCTGTGTACTGCTGAAGATAAAACTCTTTGGTCACAATTGGTTTCTAAGTTAAAGGCTTTCTGTTGGTGGTGGTCATGGGGCTTGAACTCAGGGCCTGGGTGCTGTCCCTGAGCTTTTTTTCTCAAGGCTAGTGCCCTTCCACTTTGAAGCACAGCACCACTTCTGGTTTTCTGGTGGTTAATTGGAGATAAGAGTCTCACAGACATTCCTGCCCAAGGATGGATTTGAACCTCAATCCTTAGATCTCAGGCTCCTGAGTAGCTAGGATTACAGGCATGAGCCACCAGCACTCAGCAAGGCTTTATTTCCTTTTTGTTTTTTGGCCAACTCAGAATATTTTAAAATTGCAACATTTAGAATTAAACTGACTTCATATATATGTATATATACACATATATAAATTGTGTGCATATATATATACACACACATACATATTTGAAGTTTTCAAACAATTGTTAGCATTCATTTCAAATTTTCCATTTGTTAAAAAATGAAATTTCTAAGTAGCTCTGTGCCTATTCTATTCACAGTGGCTATTTGTGTGTATATTTGTGCATGGCTTATTCATAACACTTTTTTTAGTTCAGAATTGCCAGCTTTTGGACACACACACACACACACACACACACACACACACACACACACACACACCCTTACCCTGTAACCTAGCATCAGCTTCTATAGGAAAGTGATCCCCCCCCAAAAAAAAAAAAACCAAACACTTCTCCAGAACTCCTCTCAGAACAAGGACAGGAATTATAATCAGATATGCCATACGCTGACAATTAATGTTTAATAATTATGTCTACCTCTCTCCCTTTGCCTCATTTCTTTTGTCTATAAAACCTAAAGCTCATGCCTGTACCCCTAAAGATAGCTGAAGTGCTATTTTTCTGTGCATGCCTGTGTCATATAATAAACCTCATTTCTCTGTCCTTCACCATGTCTCTTTGTTTGGGTGAGGATGGGGGAAAGTGGATGGACCAGACAGGTGAATCTCCTGAAGCTTGAGACTGGGTTATAAAAACTCTAGTTTCAGGAAGAGGAAATGCTTTGGCTGAACAGAATAGAGAGCCCAGAAATAAACCCATGCATCCACAAACAATTGAACTTTAACCAAGAGGCCACAATACAGATAGATGGGAAAAAAGGCTGAATATCCATACAAAGAGCAATGGAACCAGCTCTTTCTCTCACCATACATTAAAAACAAACAAAACAACCAGAATGCATGGAACAGCTAAGTATGCGGCCTAAAAAACAGACAAACAAAAATACACTAGAGGATGACATAGGGGAAACACTCACAGACATGATTTCTGGCAGTGATTTTTTGTGTGTGTGTGATAAGACCTTAAAAGCATGAGTAAAAATAAATAAATAAGAAAACAATGGAACTTCATTAAACTAAGAGGTTCTATACAAGAAAGAAACAGAGAGAGTCCCTATAAGATTCATCAGTAAGCTCCAGAACATAGAAAGAACTTAAAAAATTAACAACAAACAAACCCAAGTAAAGGATGAACAAATGATGTGATTGGAGTTTTCTCAAAAGAAAGATATACAAAAGACCAATACACATGAGGAAAACTACTCAGAATCACTCATCTTCCTCCTTAGCATAGCCTTCTAGCATAGCCTGTAGCTTAGTCCTTCAAGAGCACATTCTTTAGCTTCCATATGTTTACACTATGTCTAAAGTTCTTGATTTCTTGTTTCTCTTGTTTTTGGTTTCCTATTTGATGCCAATATGTTTAGAAAAAAACCACACATTATATGATTTGGTGGGTTTTTTTGTCCTGGGCCTTGGACTCAGGGCCTGAGCACTGTCCCTGGCTTCCTTTTGCTCAAGGCTAGCACTCTGACACTTGAGCCACAGCGCCACTTCTGGCCATTTTCTGTATATGTGGTGCTGGGGAATCGAACCCAGGGCCTCATGTATACGAGGCAAGCTCTCTTGCCACTAGGCCATATCCCCAGCCCTGGTGGGTTTTTTTTTGTTAATTTATTAAGACCTGTTTTGTGACACAGCATATAGTCTATTCTATACCACTGTCTCATGGGCTGATGTGTGATGTGGAAGTCAGATCTGGCCAGCAAAAGAGGGCAGAAGCTGACTCCATCCCCACTATCTCCCCAGCCCCCCTGCTCAGAAGCCTGGGAAGATTCCCTCTCCCAGTAAACAATAGTGCCCCCACCCCCTTCCCTATCCCACAACCACTCCCTTATGAAAAATGAGCACACCCCTAGCCAAGGAGTCAGAGACAGAGCTTGCCCGCAAACTAACCAGCCAGTCAAGTGTAAGCCGGTGAATTCCCACCCAATCACAAGCCATTGTCATGGTTATCCCTCCCCCTACCCTATTGTCAATAAAAACCCTGCGGACCAAGAAAGCGGGAGGTTGGGGGGGCGCGGGCTCAAGACCGCATGGCCACTGCCATGGACCGTTATGGGACTGGCTCAATCTGTCCTTGCATCAGATCGGCTCCTTGGTGGTTTATGGGGGCGTCGTCGGTCTGGCACATCAGATGCAAAGTATACACATATATGTATATGTATATATACAATCATATATATGTGTGTGCGTGTGTGTGTATGACCCATTGCTTTAAGTATCTTTTTTGTCGGTCATGGGGCTTGAACTCCAGGCCTGGGTGCTGTCCTTGAGCTGTTTTGCTCAAGACTAGTGCTCTGCCACCTTGAGCCACAGAGCTACTTCCTGTTTTCTTTTGGTAATTGGATTTGAGTCTCACAGACTTTTCTTCCCTGAGATGTGGGAACCCAAAGTGAGGAGCCATGAGGTCTGCCAAAGAGAATTGGAACACCATTCTCTGACTCTCAGAAGGCTGAAAGTGGCCTGAGAAAGATCTCTTGCTCTTAGCATTACAAAGGCCACAGGTTCCACCCTAGGTGTAAACAATTCAGCTTCCAAACTTCCCCAGACCTTGGATCCAGGTAGGAGCCTAACCAAATTGTGCTTGTTTGCTGCTCACCATCACCTCCTGTTTTCTGGAAGCCACCAATCCTAGGATTGTCGTCCCTCCCCCCGCCCCCCAGTTCTGGTGTCCATAACTTCTAAGAGACTGCTACCTTGCTTTCTGCACGTATTCCCCTATTTGATGATTAATAAAAGCCCTACAACAGATAGGGGAGAGACTCGACAAATGGGACTACTACAAAATAAAAAGGTTCTGCACAGCTAAAGACATAGCCACTAAACTAGAAAGACAGCCAACCATATGGGAAAGGATCTTCACCAACACAGCAACAAAGGCCTAATATCCGTCATCTACGGAGAACTCAAAAAAACTAAGCCCCTCCAAACCCAGTAAACCAATTATTAAATGGGCAAAGGAGGTAAGGAGATACTTCACAGGAGAAGAAATAAAAATGGCAAAGAAACAGATGAGGAAATGTTCAACATCCCTGGCAGTAAAGGAAATGCAAATAAAAACAACCCTGAGATACCACCTCACTCCAGTTAGAATGGCCTATACTCTGAACTCAGGCAACAACAAATGCTGGAGGGGATGTGGAGAAAGAGGAACCCTTCTCCACTGTTGGTGGGAGTGCAAATTAATACAACCACTCTGGAGAACAATATGGAGGTTCCTCAAAAAGCTCAGCATAGACATACCCTATGACCCAACCATATCACTCCTAGGCATCTATCCTGAACAAAGGGTCCCAGGATACCATAAAGACATCTGCACATCCATGTTTATTGCTGCACAATTCACAATAGCCAAAATATGAAAACTGTGAGACCAAAGTGACTCCATTTTGGAAAAGAAGCAACCATGTTAGAGCTGACTCCGAGAAGTTAAAAACATAGCTACTGGGAAAAAAACACAACTATGTGCCCACCCAGTAACCGACCAAGCAACAGATAGGGGGAAAGCTGCAAGGAACAGATAGGTAAGCTGACCTAGCCAGGAATAAACCATTGCTGTCTTGAAATGTAAAGATTGCCCCTAACCAACCAGGTTTGAAAATATCAGACATTACTCAAGGTCAACCAATAGAATGGCTGTCAACATGGAAAGTTCCCAAAGTTGTTTGTTCACCTGTATAAAAAGTGTGTAATCCCCTTCCTCAGGGCCTCATCTCTCAGCTGCCTCTAGAGAGCACATTGGCCAAAATGTGCATTTGATAATAAACGGCACCTTTGCTCTTGCATCGATCCCGGTCTCGGTGGTCTTTGGGGTATTTGGATTCTGGCACTACAGAAACAACCCAGATGCCCCACTACAGATGAATGGATACAAAAAAATGTGGTACCTGTACACAATGAAATACTACACAGTGACTAGAAATGATAAAATAATGATATTTGCAGGGAAATGATCAGAGCTCGAATAAACAATGTTAAGTTAGACAAGTCTAGAGCACAGAGAACAAAGGCACATGGTCTCCCTGATATGTGGGGTTCTTTTTTTGAGGGGGCAACAGTAGAGACCAGATCTGTAAAATAACAAACTTCTTTTCAAATGGTATTTCCACATGTTTTGGTCAGCGACTTTACATCATGTCTCTAAAACCAAACAATTACTGAATAAGCATAAAAAGGTCTAGGATGGACCTATCAGAGGATCGCAAGAGCTCAACAGATATATACATATGATTGTATAAGATGAGGCTAAGCAAAATGAACTCTAAGAGATGGAAACAGGAGGATTCTATTGTTGTAACATTTAATGTACTAGGTGAATTTCCTTTGGCGTACCCCATGTGGTTACTGTATATGATTTTGGTACATTAGATATTGTATATATGCTTATCTGAACTAGGGAAGGGAAAGAAAAATGAGGAAGGGTATAACAAATATGACAAGAAATGTACTCACTACCTTATTGTAACTGTACCCCCTCTGTACATTACCTTGTCAATAAAATTTAAAAACAAAAATAAAAGCCCTGTTCATGAGACCCTCTGAATCTGTTGCTGGAGTCAGGCAGCAGGTCCCCTGGCACCCCGAAACCAGTTCCACAGTCCAGTCTCCATCATTGTTTTGCTCCCGGCCACAGCAGTTTGCAAACACTGAGATGGCTTTGAACCATGAATCCTCAGATCTCCGCCTCCTGAGCCACTGGTGCCTGTGTACTTTTAAAATATCTTTGGAGTCCATTTGGTCTATAAGATTGTTGGATTTTTATATTTCCTCTTGATCTTGTCTACGTGATTCACTTACCATGGGAAAATGTGGTATTGAATTCCCAACTATTATTGTAGCTGAGATAATAGGCATGAGCCATGGTGGCCAGCCAAAACATGGTCTCTCTCTAACTTACACTCTGCCGGTCATCATCCATCATGAGTCCAGAGCCTAGGCCCTACCATTTGGACTTTCAAATTCCAAAAGTGTGGGCTAAATAATTCTCTTCCTTATTAAGTTATCTTATCTTAGGAATTGTATTAAAGTAACAAAATGCTGACTAATGTACAATCCCAATGTACTTGCAGAGATGAATGAATAGATAAAATATAATATATGCATGCAATGTTCTATTATTCAACCTTGGAGATTAACGTAATTCTACTATATGCTACAACATGTGAGATGATGAAGATAACTAGTCTGTTGCTATGCTGGCTTTCAACAACTATTGCTAATATTGTTCTGTAGTGTTCAATGTAAAACTTTTCTTTTACTGCTCTGTATTGTTCAATGTAAAACTTTTCTGAAGCTGGCCCCTGCTGTGAAGTTACGTAGTTGTATTTACCCAACACGCTTTGAACTTATTTTGTTCTGTATTGATCACACCTGTAACACTCCCCACCCCAGAGAGTTTCATCCTGTTTAGCCACCTGGTTGTTAGATGATTTCCAGTGAAGATCAAGACGCCCTGACCTGTTTGTTGTGACCGACACCTCTCAGAAGTAAAAAGCCCCTATAGTTAAGCTAAAGGGAAAATTCCTGTCATTTTTGGATATATAAGCAGCCTTCCGAGATGGCCCGAGACTGCATCTTGAGATCCCAACCTGCAGTCCTGGCACTCCAGTATTTTCTTACTCAATAAAATCCTTTTTAAAAAAATTTCTAATCTGAGTGTCTCATTGCATGTCAATATGTGGACCCCACAACACATGGAACCTTGAAAACATACCACATGCATAGGCCATATGCCAAATGACCATTAGTGTATAATTTCACCTTATGGGGTTCTAAAGAATAGATAAATTCAAAGAGACAGAAAGTAGGATAGAGACTTAGAGAGGGAAAGTTAGAGAGGTTTCTTGGACACA
The DNA here is from genome assembly GCF_023159225.1 of Perognathus longimembris pacificus. NCBI lineage: Eukaryota > Metazoa > Chordata > Mammalia > Rodentia > Heteromyidae > Perognathus > Perognathus longimembris. The sequence continues at coordinate 93,313,270 of NC_063163.1, read as the reverse complement.
GAAGTTGGAATATGAAAAGTTCTGGAATGATGGTGTCACAACACTGTAAATGCTGCTACAGAATTGTGCACTTACAATGGATAAAAATGATAATAACATGGTTGTATATGTTTTATACACCAAATATGGGAGGTGAGGAGGTCAGGGTTTTAGTCTCAATGTCAAGCAGGTTGTTTTCAGTGTCAAGGGTCTTTACTCATGAGAATCAACATCACATGACTTTAGGTTGACTTGCTCATTATCAACATTTCTAACAGAGCCCTGTCCTCATCCCTCATCCCTGGTCCTGTCAGAGCCATATCACCTTCATGCATGAGTTACCAAGGTCCTGTGTGTCCACTCAGACTACCTGTTCCAAACAAATGGATGACTTGGGAGCCCTTGAAATGCAACAATTAAAATATTTTCTCATCATCTTTTAAATGTTTATTTTTAATTTATTTGTATGGTTATGGTAGAGTTGACATACAGAGAAGTTACAGTTATGTGAATCAGGTAATGAGTACAATTCTTTTTGAACCATATCTCCCCCTTCTCTCACTTGCTCCCTGTTTTTCCCTCCCATCCATACCCATGAGATGTAAAGTTCATTTTCTCATACTGTCTAGTGAGTACCACTGTTGTACTTGTTCACCCTTTGCTCCACCTTCTCTGTGATGGCCCCTTACCCTCCCAAATACAAACTAAAAAGGAAAAGAAACTAGTAACAGCAACAATGGCAACTAAAAGATATCTCATTTCCTTTTCTTGGTGTTCATTTCATAAAATGTTATTTTATATGACTATATGCACATAGATATTGAGCTTTAGTCAAATACTCCTATGCATATCTTCCTTTGACCTCAGAGTATGAAAGTCTAGAGTCCTATATAATTTATCATGTACGTGTGTGTGTGTGTGTGTGTGTGTGTGTGTGTGTTAGTATCAGGAGTCCCCTGGGTATTGGTGGCTCATATATAGCTACTCAAGAGGCTAAGATCTGAGGATCTTGGGCATGAAAGTCTGAGACTCTTGACTCCAATTAACTACCAAAAGCCAGAAGTGGAGCTGTGGCTCAACTAATAGAGCACCAATCTTGAGCACAAAAAGTCAGGGACAGCACCCAAGCCCTCAGCACACACACACACCCCACACAAAAATATATATGTATATATGTGTATATGTATATATGCACACACCCATGCATATATACATATATGCACATACATATACATATGAATATCCATATATATACATATGCATGAATATATATGCATAGGTATGTATGCATAGTTACACATATATGTATATGTATGTATGTGTGAGGAATCTTATCTACTTTGTAAAGAACCATCACACTCTGACCCATCTCTTTCCTCTTCCCTCCACTTCTATATTTTTCCCTCCCTCTTTGTCATCCTTTCTGAAACTGGTCAAATCTCCTTCAATATCTTACCTTTCCACCCCTCCTGTCCACCCACTTTCTAGCTCTCAATATCATCCTATTTCTGTCCCCTCTCCAGTTTCTACACTCCATCAGAGCTGACACTAACCATTTGGGGGCCAGTGTTTCAGAGCTTGGATTTAGAAGAGGTTTAAAAGTCTCCCTGCCCAGGTCCTGGCTTTGCTATCTCGCCTGACCTGGCTGGGGCTAATCATTAATCCAGTGCTTATATTAATGAGTCACCTTGAGTTGGGGAGAGAACCATCCAGAGCCATGGACAGCGCAGTAAGCCCCAGCACCAGTTCTGGAATCCCAGAGCTGCCTGCCTTGTCAGCGCGCATCCAAAATGCTGCTGACATCTCTGTCGTTGTCATCTATTTCATAGTGGTGATGGCTGTCGGGCTGTGGGTATGTGGGACTCTAGGCTTTCGGGGTGGGCACCAGGGCTGGGTAAAGTGTTGTGAGGGGGGAGAGGTGTTGCAGAAGAAATGGAGGTGGCATCAGCATTTCTCACAAATGTCATTGCTTTTCTCTCCAAATAATTTCCTGGTGTATTACATTAATAACACTTACACTGAGTAAACTGGGGTTCACCTAGCAACCCCATCATTTGAACGGAGACAATGCCAGAACTACACTCACTCTGCTTAGTCTCTCCAGCACCCAGCAGAATGAACAAAAATGATATTTTCCATATTCTCATGCCCTCTATTGTTTGTTTATTTCCTTTTAAGTACCTAACTCATTTAGAGTTCGTTCATTCTTTCTCTTTGTTCTTTGAATAATGGGTTTGAGGCTGTAAATATGTTTCCAAGGACAGCTTTAGTGAAACATCATGATGTTTTCATGTATGGAAATAAACAGCTGTTTTGTGGTGTATTGAAGTCCTTCCAGCTCTGAGTTGCTATAAAACTGTAATATTTAAGTCCATCGAAAATTAGTGCAGGACATGAGCTTAAATGGAGAGAGGACTATTTGGGGAGAAGGGCCTGAGAGGAACAGGAGGGGTGTGAATAGGATCAAAGCACTTTGGACATATGTGTAGAAATGCGCTTTGGAAATATGTGTAGAAATGCCATAATGAAACCTATTCTTTTCTACCATATCATAAGCATAAGCCAGGCACCGGTGGCCACACCTGTAATCCTAGCTACTGAAGAGGCCAAGATCTGAGGACTGTGGTTATAAACTAGCCTTTTCAGGGAAGTCTGTGAGACTCCAATCTTCACTAAAATCCAGAAGTGGAGCTGTGGCTCAAGCGGTAGAGCACCAACCTTAAGCAAAAAGAACAGCACCCAGGCTCTGAGTTCAAGCCCCAGAATTGGTACAAAAAATTTTTTAAGTAGCAGAATATCTAGGTAAACATTTCTCTCTATAGGAGTGTTAAAACACTCACCAAGTGCCAGCACCCCAGCCTGACCCCAGGGAAGCTATGAGTCTTGTTATTGGTTCATAATGGTGATGGTGGTTGGCCTGATTCTCATGTCTTCCTTTCTTCTTAGGCAATGCTGAAGACCAACCGAGATACTGTCAGAGGCTTCTTCCTGGCTGGTCGAGACATAGCCTGGTGGCCTGTAAGTAGGTCCATTTTCCACAGATAAATATTCTGCATGTGTTTGTGCATAAGAGCATTGGAGAGATGGGTGCTTTTTTTGTTTTGTTTTGTTGTTATTGTTGTTGCAAGACTGGGACTTGAACTCCATACCAAGGCTTTGCTCCTTGGTGAGCACTCTACCAACTGAACCATGCTTCCAACCCCAATGTGGATACTTTGTAGATTTGTTACCTACTTGCTAGGTGGCTCTTTACATAAATCATTTACTTCATGGCTATGACCTGTCATTCCAGAAAAACTAGTATTACCAATTGAAGACTGGTTTGGTTGAGCTCTATTCATGGTTTTCCTCTGATCCTCTCACGAAATATTCTGTCTTAGCTTCTTTTTTTTTTTAGATCTGAGACTGGGACTCAACTTGGTACCTGACGTTTGGGCTCATTGCCTAGTGCTCTACCAACTGAGCCATGCCTCCAACCCCTTTAAGGGTCAATTGTGTCATGTCTTTTCTTTTCTGCCCTGGCTTATGAGATCCACACGTTTCTTCTTGGCTCCCATTGCTGAACTAATGTCATTCTTCTTATCTGGTAACCTCCACTTTCTGCTTCCTTCCTTGACTGTCTGGCTCTCTTCCAGATCTCAGGAACTTTGCCCTAAATGGTTATCTAGCATATCTATAACATGCATTGTACACGTGCTAATGATAGAGTTTCCCTATGATTGTATCCATGGTGATCCTCTTGGGACACTTGAGTTTGCCTATGTGGTCCTTCCACCATGTTTCTACTGAAGTAAAGGCTATAACTTCCTCCATGAGCTTTGAGACTCTTGAATTGTGCTAAGAATACCATGTCTTTTCAGTCAATTCTGTATCTCCTCACTTATCTAAATGAAATACAAAGGAGTTTGGGAAACAACCTGGACAGGATGATTGGATCTGACCAACTGCATACTCAAAATGGATATTTATTTGGGGCATCCAATCAAACATACATTGCCTTCTTTGTTTATTTATGAAACAAGCCAGTGTCAACCAATCCCAAAGCCACAAACCAACTCCATTCCTTCTAGCCCCAAGTATCTGAATAGAAGAAGGTATTTTACAGGTAGTAGTACCTGTAATCCTAGGAGTCATTTCAGGAGGCCAATTTGAGAGGATCTGGCTAGGCCAGACAAAAATGCGCAGAAGACTCTCATCTCAACCACAAAAGGCTGTGTGAGATAGCAGCCTACCTGTCATCCCAGCTATGTAGGAAGCATATAGATAGGGGGACTGTGGCACAGGTCATCACTAGGAAAAAAGTAAGATGCCATTCAAAAGGTAACGAAAGAAAAAAAATGAAGGAGATTGGCAGAGTAGCTAAAATGATAGAGCACCACCTGCCTAGCAAGCACCGGCCCTGAGTTCAAGCCCCAGTATCACCAAATGAATCAGTTTTATGGTGGGCTTTACAGGTAGTGACAAAAGAAACACTGTAGGGTCTCACTTCAATTTTGCTTTCCCAGACCGATGCCCATTCCAAGAAGTTCTCTCCTCTGTGAATCTTAAAGATAGAATATGCAGTGAAACAGGGAATAAAAGTCTCAAAACTTGGATAACAGAGGGAATTCTCTGCTACACAACTTTAGGGTCCAAAGTGGCTAATTCAAAAGATAAGATCTGATAGGAGATCTGGCAGAATTTAGCCAAGGATAGACTCAACCTACAGAATAAGTAGAATCACCAATGTTCTCCTATGGCAAAATTCAAGTTTTCCTATAAAAAGCCAACTTGTAAATATTTTAAGGCTTTATCAGCCATCAAGTCAACTGGACCCCACAACCCAACCATTGCAGCACAAATAATGCACCATCAATATGCAAAAACAAGAAACACAGTTGAATTCCAATAGAATTATTTATGGGTATTAAATTTTCATTTTTGTTTAATCTCACATTTTTATACTTCATAAAATATAATCCACCATTATTTTGTAATCATTTAAAAATAGGGGGGAAACCCACAACACTTTATTTATGGGCCACACAAAAACTGGTGAGAGGTTTCAGTTAGCTATGAACCCTAATTTCCTAACTCTTGCTCAAAAAAGTTGTGATTGGAACACATCAACATCTATCCGTATTCCAAAAGTCTGATTTGGTTCTAAGCATAGTTTCTTCTCTTGTCTTCCAGATGGGAGCCTCTCTCTTCGCCAGTAACATCGGCAGTGGCCATTTTGTGGGTCTGGCTGGGACTGGGGCAGCTTCTGGGATTGCTGTGGCAGCCTTTGAATCTCATGTAAGTGGCATCAAGGCCTCTTCCTTTACATTAAACCCATATCCAGAGCAGGATACTAGTAGCCCATGCTGCTAATCCTAACCACTCAGGAGGTTGAGATCAGAGGATCATGGTTCAAAGCCACCCCAGGGGAAGAAAAGTCCATGAGCCTCCAATTTCCAATTCGCTACCAAAAAACCAGAAGTGGAGCTGGGGCTCAAGTGGCAGAGTGCCAGCTTTGAGCAAAAAAAGTGAAGGGACAGAACAGCACTCAGACCCTGAGTTCAAGTCCCAGTACTGGCACATTAAAAAAAAATCCATATACTTTAATCAAACTATAACACAGGAGAACAATGAAAGGAGTCATATAGGTCATGATACATTGTACTTATAAATGGACTTGTTAAATGGTAACCCCTTTGTACAACTACTTAAAGGTAATACAAAATGTTTTTATTAATAAAAAGAAAACCATATCCCAAGGCCCTAACTTCAAAACCCCAGTATCACCAAATTTTAGAAAAGAGGAAGGAAGGAGGGAGGAAAGGAGGGAGGGGAGGGGGGAGAGGAAAGGAGAGAGGAAGAGAGGGAAGCAGGGAGGAAGGAAAAGGAAAAAAGAAAGGAAGGAAGGAAGGAAGGAAAGAAGTATTCAGATGCACTGAGAGATCACATAGAAGGTATATTCATGACGCAGCTGTGGGTAGGGGCTAGGAACAAATCCAAGGAGCTTCCTGGTGCTGATATACCAGGAAGTAGAAACTGTCCATGTGAGCATGACCTCGGAAGTGAAAGGAGACTAAAGGAGTGAATTAGTTGAGTAAGAAGAATCTACAAGATCGTAATTCAGTTCCAAATTGTTCTGTCACCATTTCACCAGCAGACCTTTTGTTGTTCTGATCAGATCCTAAGTTCTTTGTGGACTGGAAACTTCCACTCGTACATTTATGTCATCCTATCACTGAGTGCGGGGCTAAGCATGTAGTGAGGGTGGCATAGTTCTTGTTCTTGAGTAGCCTGAGATTTTTTTTTTAAATCTCTTTGTTTTGTTTTGTTTTTTGACGGTCATTGGGCTTGAACTCAGGGCCTGGCCACTGTCCCTGAGCCTCTTTGTGCCCAAGGCTAGCACTCTAGCATTGGAGCCACAGCATCACTTTTGGATCTTTTATTTCCTTCTTATTTCTTTTATTTGTGGTGTTATAGGGGTACTGTACTATTGGACTATACCTCTAAGGCCGTTTCTATGCATTTTTGTTGTTATTGTAAAGGTGATGTACAGAAGGGTTACAATTTTATAAGTCAGGTAAAGAGTACATTTCTTTTTGAATAACGTCGCCCCATCCCTTGCTTTCTCCCAGTTTTTCCTCCCGTTCCCACCCACAAGTTGTACAGTTCATTGACAGTGTAGCACCTAGTGAGGACCACTGCTGCCTTTGTTCACACTTTGTCTTCTCATTTCTGGGCCCACTCCCCACTGACCCTCCCAAAGTCAGATAAATGAACAAATAAGACAAAAAGGAAAGAAATCAGAAACAGCAAAAAGGAAAAAAAAGCTTTTGCTTCCATTTCCAGGAGTTCATTTCAAGAAATATTATTTCATATGACCAGAGGCATTGTGCTTTTGTGTTCCTCTCCTAAGAGTGTCCTCCTTTGGTCTTACTGGGTGTGAAGCGACTTGTATAATTTATTATGCCCCAGTGTTTTGTGGTTTTGTATTTTACCATGCAGTGTGCTAACTTGTAGATTTATAAGCATTCTAAGACCATTTTTTACACTCATAATTCTTTTTTTTTAATTTATTTATTTTTTTTATTAATTGAACATAAATTTTTTTACAAGGTGTTGTGCAAAGAGGGTGCAGTTACATAGTAGGGCCGTGTGTGATATCTTACGACCTGTTTTTCCATCCCTTGTCTAGGTCAGGTAGACACATATGCAATATACAATGTATCAAGAACATATACAGTGTTCACAGACTTGGTCTCTACTGTCTCTCCGTCTCACTCATAATTCTTGAGGTAGGGTCTTACTTTTTACCTGTACCTCCACACCAGCCATAAGCTTCCTATGTGAGGCTTTCTCCAAGTAATTGGGGTGACAAGTGTGTACCACCAGGTAGTTTCTCCCATTGACATGACGTTTCAAGAACTTTTTTGTCCTAGCTAGCTTGAAACCTCAAACTTCCTCCATCTCAGTCTTCCATGTAGCTGAGATGATAGGCATGCACCACCTCACTGAGCTATTAGTTGAGAATTGGGGGGTGGGGGGGGGTCCCTTATAGACTTTTTGCCTGGACCAGCCTCAATCTATGACCCTCCCAATCTCAGCCTCCAGAGTAGCTAATATCACATCATGGCATGCATATCAGCAAAGAAGAAGATGCTTATGTGCAAGAAAGTTGAGTCATAACAAACATGTAAACGTATCATCCCTGGATGGACTCAAGAACTGGCCTGGGGTCATCACAAATTCTTTTGCCCTTTTCTTGTTGAATTTTTCATTTTGCTACTTCACTATGCATCTATCCAAAGGCCAGATATGCCCTATGGCCTGAGATTTGTTTATACAGTACTATGGACTCAAGAATAAAAACAGCTTCCAAAGGTATAACGGAAAGAATGGCCTGACCTATTGCTTAATAAGCATCATTACCAGGCTACAGATAATGCTGCTTCTTCTCATTTTGCCTTTGGCCTTGGGCTTCCTTAATCTCTAGGAGGCCCAAATCCCACCACAATAACTGCCCACTCATTGTGAGGACCACAGAAGTCACATGTGGCGACTTTTTGTAAAGCTTGCATTCCAATATTATATGACTATCATTGCCATTGGACAAGCCTTAAAGGGTACTTGGAGTTTTCTTTCAATTTTACAGTAGGATTTATTGTGATACTTCCATACAGGCATACAATGTATTTTCATCATACGTGCCACCAACCCCATTACTCTTGTATCCGTCTTCTCCCTTCCTGTTTTATTTTTAATCATTTAATGTGTTTTGTTATTCTCTCTCCATATTACATATAATATATACCAATCAGATCTCCCACCACCCAAAATATTCTTGTTTATTTATTAGTTTGTTTACTTACTAACTTTTTGTGTGTGCCAGTCCCAGGGCTTCAACTCTGCACCTCAGACTCTCACTTGAGTCATGGCTGATTCTCTGCTACCTGAACCATTCTCCATTTCTACCATTTTGCTGGTTAATTGGCTATCCAAGTCATATGGATTTGTAGGCCAGCTTTGACTCTGTTCCGCCATTCTCAGATCTCAGATCCTGAGTTGCTCTCAGGAGAGAGTAGGTGTGAGCAACCAGCACCTAGCTCTTCTGACCATTTGTTTTGTTTTGTGCTGGTCCTGGAGCTTGAACTTAGGCCCTGAGCTCCATCCCTGAGTTTCTTTTGTCCAAAGCTAGAGCTCTACCACTTGAGCCAAAGCTCTATTTCTAGCTATTTATTTATTTTTGGTGGCAAATTGGACTAAGAGTTTCAGGGACTTTCCTGCCCAAACTGGCTTCAAATTATGATCCTCAGATCTCAGCATCCTGAGTATCTAGGATTACAGGCATGAGCCACCCACTTCTTCTGACCATTTTTTAAATTTATTTATTAATTAAACAAAATTTTTGACAAGGTGTTGTGCAAAAGGGATACAGTTACATAATAGGGCAGTGTATACATTTCTTGTGATATCTTACACCCTGTTTTTCTTTCCCTTCCCTAGATCAGGTAGACATATATACATTACACAGTGTACCAAAAACATACACAGTAGCCATGTGGCCTACGCCAAAGGAAATTCACCTAGGACTTTAAACGTAACGTCAACAATAGAGTTTACTTATCCTTGTCTTATATGAACATACGTACATAGCTTTTGAGCTATTGTGATCCACTGAGAGGTCTATTTTTGGCCTTTATATGTTGAGTAGTTGAGTTGGTTTTAGTTACATAATGTAGGGTCACTGACCTAAACCTGTGGGAAATACCATTTGACAAGAAGTTTTTGGTTTCGCAGACCTGGTCTCTACTGTCTCCCCCTCCCCCGACCTTAACAGTCATATATCAAGGAGATCATGCCCCTTTGTTTTCTGTGTTCTAGGCTTGTCTCGCTCAACATTATTTGTTCAAGTTCTGACCATTTCCCTGCGAATACCAATATTTTACCATTTCTAATCGCTATGTAGTATTCCATTGTGTATAGGTAACCATATTTTTTTGATCCATTCATCTACGGAGGGGCATCTGGGTTGTTTCCATATTTTGGCTATTGTGAATTATGCAGCGATAAACATGGAAGTGCAGATGTCTTTTTGATATCTTGGGACCTGTTGTTCAGGATAGATGCCTAGAAGTGGTATGGCTGGGTCATAGGGTATGTCTATGTTGAGCTTTTTGAGGAACCTCCATACTGTTCTCCAAAGTGGTTGTACTAATTTGCACTCCCACCAACAATGGAGAAGGGTTCCTCTTTCCCCACACCCCCTCCAGCATTTGTTGTTGCCTGAGTTCAGAGTATAGGCCATTCTAACTGGAGTGAGGTGGTATCTCAGGGTTGTTTTTATTTGCATTTCCTTTACTGCCAGGGATGTTGAACATTTCCTCATGGGTTTCTTTGCCATTTTTATCTCTTCTCCTGTGAAGTCTCTCTTTAGCTCCTTTGCCCATTTCATAATTGGTTTATTGGGCTTTGAGGGGGTTAGTTTTTTTTTAGTTCTCTGTGGATGACGGATATTGGCCTTTGTCTGTTGCTGTGCTGGTAAAGATCCTTTCCCATACGGTTGGCTGTCTTTCTATATTGATGGCTATGTCCTTAGCTGTGCAGAAACTTTTTATTTTGTAGTAATTCCATTTGTCGAGTCTCTCCCCTATCTGTTGTGTCCCTGGGACTCTATTCAGGAAGTTCCTTCCTGTACCTATAAGTTCTAGTGTCTTTCCTACTCTGTCCTTCAGTAGTTTCAATGATTCAGGTCTGATATTGAGGTCCTTGATCCATTTTGAGTTGATCTTGGTGCATGGTGATAGGCTAGGGTCTACTTTGAGTTTTCTGCATATGGCTGGCCAGTTTTCCCAACACCAGTAGTTGAAGAGGCTCTGTTTTTTCCATTGTATGTCTTTAGCTCCTTGTCAAATATCAGCTGACTGTAAGAGTGCGGTTTTATTTCTGGATCTTCAGTTCTATTCCATTGGTCTTCAGGTCTGTTTTATACCAATACCAGGCTGTTTTTGTTATGATGGCTCTATAGTAGAGCTTGAAGTCTGGTATTGTGATACCTCCTGCACTGCTTTTTTTGCCTAGAATTGCTTTGGCTATTCTAGGTCTTTTGCTGTTCCATACGAATTTATGGGTTGGTTTCTCTGTTTCAGTGAAGAATGTAGCTGGGATCTTGATGGGGATTGCATTGAATTTGTATAACAATTTGGACAATATGGCCATTTTCACTATATTGATTCTGCCTACCCATGAGCATGGGAGGTCTTTCCATCTCCTTGTGTCTTCTTTGATTTCTCTTATTAGATTATAGTTCTCATTAAATAGGTCCTTCACATCTTTAGTTAGGTTGATCCCTAGGTAATTAATTATTTCCATAATTTCCTTTTCTGCTTACATTGCTGGTGTACAGAAAAGCTGCTGACTTTTGTGGATTGATTTTGTATCCTGCTACCTTGCCAAAATGGTTTATTAGGTGTAGGAGTTTGGGGATGAGTTTTTTTTGGGTCCTTCAGATATAAGATCATGTCATGTGCGAATAGGGATAGCTTGATTTCTTCTTTGCCGATGTGGAGCCCTTTGATGCCCTCCTCTTGCCTTATTGCTATGGCTAGGGATTCCAACACTATGTTGAAAAGAAGTGGGGAGAGTGGGCATCCTTGTCTTGTTCCTGAGTTTAGGGGGAATGATTTTAGTTCCTCCCCATTTAATATGTTATTAGCAGTTGGTCTGTTGTATATGGCTTTTATTGTTTTAAGGAATGTTCCATCTATTCCTGTTCTCTCCAGAGCTTTTAATAAGTATGGATGTTGTATTTTGTCAAAGGCTTTTTGGGCATCGACTGAGATAACAATGTGATTCTTGATTTTAGTTTTGTTTATGTGGTAAATTACATTGATTGATTTACAGATGTTGAACCATCCTTGTGACTGTGGGATGAAGCTTACTTGGTCATGATGTATAATTTTCTTGATCAGTTTCTGGATCCTGTTAGCTAATATTTTATTGTGGAGCTTTGCGTCTGTGTTCATTAGTGATATTGGTCTGTAGTTCTCTTTTTTTGTTGGGTCTTTGCCTGGTTTGGGGATGAGTATAATATTCACTTCATAGAACGAGTTTGGGATTTCTCCCTCTGTTTTTATTTCACAGAAGAGTTTGAGGAGTATTGGTATTAGCTCCTCACTAAAGGTTTTATAGAATTCACTGGTGAATCCATCTGGCCCTGGGCTTTTCTTTGTTGGGAGCCTCTTGATTACCCCCTGTATCTCACTGTAAGTTATTGGTTTATTTAGTTGATTTATTTCTTTTTGGTTCAGTTGGGGAGTTTATACTTCTCTAGGAATTGATCCATTTCTGTAAAATTATTGTTTTTTAGTGAGTAGAGGTTCTGGAAATAGTTCCTTATGATTGTTTGAATATCATGTGTATTTGTTGTAATTTTTCCAATGGAGTCCCTGATTTTACGTATATGAGTCTCTTCTCTTCTTTCTTTGTTAGTCTTGCGAGGGGTCTGTCAATTTTATTTATTTTCTCAAAGAACCAGCTTTTAGTTTTATTTATTTGTTGAATGGTCTTTCTATTTTCAATCAGATTTATCTCTTCTTTAATCTTTGTGATCTCTCTCCTCCTAGTTATTTTAGATTCGATGGTTTCTTGTTTCTCCAGTTGTTTTAGTTTCATCGTGAGGTTATTCACCTGCTCTGCTTCCATTCTTTTAATGTGAGTGCTGAGGGAAATGATCTTGCCCCTCAGTACTTCCTTAGCTGTATCCCATAGGTTTCTTTGTGATGTATTTTCATTGTCATTGTGGCTTATGAATTTGTTAATTTCATCCTTAATTTGGTCTGTGGCCCAAGTGTTAGATAACAGTGAGGGGTTTAGCCTCCAAGTATTTGTATAGCCTCTGTGGTATCCTTTGTTATTGAGGGTTACCTTGATTCCACTGTGGTCAGATATAATACATGGGATGACGTCAATACTTTTGTATTTGCTGAGGTTCTTTGTGTGGGCTATGACATGATCTATTTTGGAGTATGTTCCATGGGCTGCTGAGAAGAATGTGTATTGGGTCTCTGTAGAGTGAAAGACTCTGTACAGATCTATCAGATCCATTTGGGATATGGTGTTACTTAGGTCTTCCGCTCCCTTGTTAATCCTCTGGGTGTTGGATCTGTCTCTTGGAGAGAGTGGAGTATTAAAGTCTCCCACTGTGATTGTGTTTGGGTCTATCTTGTTCTGTAGTTCTGTGAGAATTTGCTTGACATATGTAGGGCCTCTTTTGTTTGGTGAGTAAAAATTCATCACTGTGATGTCTTGATTCTGGATTTTTCCTTGTATTAAAATATAGTCCCCTCTTTGTCTTTTTGAGTTGATTTTAATGAGAAGTCCAGCTTGTCTGAAATCAGGATGGCTACTCCTGCCGTTTTGGTAGGTGCATTTGCTTGGAAGATCTTGCTCCATCCTTTCATTTGGAGCCTGTTTTTGTCCCTTGCTGTAAGATGGGTCTCTTGAAGACAACAGATGGCAACTTTTTGTTTACGGATCCACTCTGTCAGTCTACTCCTCTTTATTGAAGAGTTTATACCATTTATATTCAAAGAGATCATGGATAAGAGTGGTTTTTTCCCTTCCATTTTCCCGTTAGGCTGTTTTTTCTCTCCTTTTTTTCTTTTCTTTATTGAGCTGCTCTTTCTGTTGGGCTATGGCTATTGTAGTTTCTTTCTGTTTCTGTCTGGGGGCCCTGTAGGTTTTCTGTTGGGTGGGGTTTCCCTCTTAGAATTCGCTGTAAGGCTGGTTTTTTGTTCACATACTCCTTTAGCTTCTCTTTGCTATGGAAAGATCTTGTTTTTCCCTCAAAGGTGAATTCTAGTTTTGCTGGATATCTAATTTTGGGTTGGCAATTGTTGGCCTGGAGAGCTTGGATTGTGTTCTTCCACGCTCTTCGTGTGTTGTAGGTTTGTGTGGAGAGGTCAGCTGTTATCCCGATCCTTTCTCCATTGTAATATAGCTTTCTTCATTTTGGCTGCATTCAAAATTTGCTCTTTATTCTTGAGATCTGAAGTCTTGATTATTATGTGCCTGGGCAAGGATTTTCTAGGGTCTGGTCTGCCAGGGTTCCTATAGGCTTCAGTTACTTGGGTGAGGTCCCTTGTGAGATTGAGGAAGTTTTCTTCAATAACTCTATTGAAAATATGTTGTAGCCCTCTGCTCTGGTATTTGGCTCCTTCATCTATTCCAATTATGTGCAGTTTATATCTCTTGTCTTTGTCCACTAGCTCCTGGATTAGTCTGCCCTGGAGTTTAACCGTTTCTTGGAGTGCAGTAATTTTCTGGTCCTTATCAGCTGCATTGTCATCCAAAAGAGAGATTCGGGATTCAATATCACCAATTCTTTGTGATGTGGCTTCGAGTTTATGGATGTCAGTGAGCTATTTATGGTTGCCAGATCAGCTCTGATGGTGGAAATTTCTTCCTTTAAAGAGTTGTATTTTAAATCTATTTTTTTCATGCATTTCACTTCTCAGGATGTTAAGGTCTTCTTTAACAGAGGAGTGCACTGTATCCATTTTTGCTTCCATTTCTTTCTTGACTTCCTGAAGGTCCTTCAAGACTTCCATTCTCAACTCCTGAAATTGTTTTCTGAAATTGTTCCTGAGTCTTTCTGTCATTTCTGCTATCTTAGCCTCAGTTGTTTTTTTATTCTCCATCTCCTCTTCAGTCGTACTACTTTTTGGAGCTGGCGAGTTGGCTTGACCTTCCATGAAATTTGTAATATTTCTTTGTGATTTGCACATCTGGAGATCTGAACCTGTAGGTGGCGACCTTGGCTTGGCTTTTTGGTCCTGCTGGTCCGTCAATGGAGACTTGTTTGTGTCCTGGCTCTGGGTTTGAGTTTGGCTGTTGAACCTTACTGCCCAGTGGGTGAACGTGACCATCTCGGTTGTTGCTGGGGTGGTCACCCTCACTGCTCTTGGGGGTGGATAGGCTCTTTGTCTTTCTCTGCAGGACTGTGCCCTGCCACTGTGTTGTGCTGACCCTAGTGTGCCCCTGATGGGGGTATGCAGGTCGCTGATTCAGCGTGTCATGGAGGCTTTTCTCTTCTTTGATTCTCTTCCCACTTGGTACCGTGGTTAGAGGAGCTCACCTCTCAGACTGAGAATTGCCGCTGAGAGGTGGCTCTCCCACCTGTGTGTATTGCTCCTGTCAGAGCAGGTGTTGCTGTTGAGGGGTGGCCCACCCACCTGTGCGGAGTGCGCCTATCAGAGTGGGCACTGCCGCTGTGGGGCCCTGCCCACCTTGCAGAGTGCGCCTATCAGAGTGGGCACTGCCACTCAGTTGCCCTGCCCACCTGTGCGGAGGGCGCCTATCAGAGCTGGTGTTGCTGCTGAGGGGGCAGCTTGCCCGCTTGTGCACTCCCACTGGGGGTTGGGCAGTAGATCCTCCTGCTGGAGGTCTAGCATGCTGGCCCACCCTGGCCCTCTGGTGGGCACGTGCATGTGCACTCTAGTGCTTCCTTTGGGGGCATGCTGCCCCAAGTTGTTGGAGGGTGCTTGTGCCCTTTCGCGAGTCTGCTGTGGGGGGCGGTATGTGTGGACCCCAGCAGGTTCAAGTGTCTGGGCACGGGTTGGTGCCCATAGACTCTCTGCGCCTCCTCTGTGAGAGGGGTGTGTGTTCGGGCCCAGGTGTTCGTGCTGGGTGGGTATTGCACACCAGCAAGTCTGTGACTGTTGTTCAAAAAGTCCACGCAAACTAGGGCACCTCAGGTGGTGTTCCAAGGCCTACCAGTCCCCAGGCCCCTGCTGGGGGGGCGGGGGGGGGGCTGGTGCAGCCAGGTTCAGGCTCCTCAGCTGGGGCTTTGGGGGGATGCCTGACTAAGGTGTTTCCCGGTTACTTTGTTGGGCGCTGCTCTGCCTCTGCTAGCTCCCGTGTCCTCCCAGAGGCTGTAAGGTCCTAGAGCTGCCAGATATGGGGCTCCTTTGTTCCCTTGGGGTAGGGAGGGAGTTCTAACTTCTTTGTAGGGTTTGGGTCTCTGCTAGAGCTGGTCTCCCGTTGGGGTGGAGGGGGTAATGGAGAACTTACTGGTCCTGGATTGTGTGTGTGTCCTGCACTGCTGTGGGCTTTTCAGGGCTGGGGTGCTGGGGTGTGGCGATCGGTCGTTTGGTGGTGGCAGTCATGGCTCTCCCCATCCAGCTCTCCCTGTCTGCGCCGCCCGGTTCCCCTACTGTTGTTGTCTGTTCCCAGCCATTCCGTCCCATGCTGCTGTCTGTCTCGGTCGGTCTGCTCCATCTGGGGCCTGTGGAGTTCCTGTTGTCTGGGCTCTGCACTCCTGGTGTGACTTTTCGGCTGTTACTTCTCTGGTTGCTGACGGTCTGTGGTCCCATTTACCGGCACCAGGTCCCCTTTCCCAGCCTGGTCCTGTTCGAGCCCGGATCGGCAGGTGCGGGGGGGGGGGGGGGGTACCCTGGAGATTTTCCAGCTCCGTGCAGGTTATAGGCTCTTCTTTTTTTGTTCTTTTTTGTTTCCTGTGTTTTTCTGTTGCTTCTGGTTGTTGGGTTTGCTGAACTCTTGATGGGGTGTTGGGTGCTGGAGTTCTCAGCTCACTATTCGGTTGGAGTGAGTTGGGGTGCCCTATTATGACGGTGCCATCTTCCTCTCTCTCTCTTCTGACCAATTTTAACCACACATTCTAAGCCTGGGAAAATGGCAGCCTCTGAATCATAGAGACACAGGAAAGGAAGCCAGAGTTGTTTAGGAGTCATGCGTGTTAAATAGGACAAGGATGAGGATGTCCTAGTACACTTTTCAGACTCAGTGGTCATGAAATAATTAGGCCTTGGAGCCAAACCTCCTTAATTTCATGCTTGGTTTCTTTATAGTCTTTGCTGCTGTTGCTGGTTCTAGGATGGTTCTTTGTCCCTATCTACATCAAAGCAGGGGTGAGTATCCACAAGTATTCTGGGGAAATATTTCAAATGTATCTGTCAGGCATTTGTTTCTTCCTTTGCTCATTCTGCTCAGTTATAAAACCTGGATTTCCAACTCTCACCAGTCCTAATGCTAAGACAAATTCTCTGCCTAGAGGATCTCCCAGTACAGAATATGACCATGCCAAGGGGAAACCAGTGATGGCTCGGGCGTAATGACCATGGGGGTAGATGTTAACCTGATGTAGGAATCTTGAGGCTGGCATTTTCTAGCTTTTTTGAGAAAAGCTTCACAGCAGTGATCTGATGTAAACCTTAAGACTCACTTCTACAGGTGATAAAGTTAGGTAATGCCAGAAGAGTCAATAAAACAATAGATAAAAGCTTTACTTAGAGGTAAAACAGAATTATAGTTAAAACAGAGGATGTAAAGTCAGGTGCTGGAGGCTCATACCTGTAATCCTAGCTTCTCAGGAGCTGAGATCTGAAGATCATGGTTCATAGCCAGCCTGGGCAAGAAAGTCTGTGGGATTCTTATCTGTAATTAGCCACCAAGAAAAGCCAAAAATGGTGCTGTGGTTCAAAGTGGTAGAACATTAGTCTTGAGCACAAAAGCTCAGTGACAATGCCCAGGCCCTGAGTTCAAGCCCCAGGACCAGCACAAAATCAAAACAAAACAAAAATCAGAGGCAGTAAAATAGAGAAATGGGGGCAGTGGGAAATGTAGGTAGATCTTCTGGTATAGGTAGGATTCCGGGTGATTTTAAAGGTATGTTGTAGGGCCCAACATTGTGGCATATTTTTGTAATTCCAGCTATTCTGCAGGCAGAGACAAAAAAATCATGATGTGGAGCCAGCCGAGGCAAAGGTAGTGAGACTCTATCTGAAAAACAAAGTAAAAGCAAAAGGATCCGGGGACATTGCTCAAGTGAAAGAGCATTTGCCAAATTTACTTTAGAACAATCCACTCTAATAAAATTCTAATCTAGTCCTGCATAAGCAAGAGACCTAACACACTCCTTTGAGACCTACCTCATTCCCTCAAGAAAAGCCTTATTCCCTCCCTAATTGCCATGTCTTAAATTCCACCTTACTATAATATCATCAGACAGGAAATCAAGCTTCTAAAAACTTCTAGTGTGCTCCCTTTGGGAGACAAATAAAATCCAAAGCAGTCTCATTTCCAGGGGCGGGGGTTGTTATTTATTGTTGTTGTTGTTTTCATTGTTCTTTAGTTCCACACAGATGCATTAATCTCATACTTCAGTTTCTGGCATAGAGTTTTTGAAGTCTTCCCTGAAATGTCTCTTTTTTAATTAGCATAAATTAACACAGGGAGAGTTTGTTGTGATACATGCATACATACTTATCAAATGTATACCCTTAGTATTAGTCTCTACTCTTCCGCCCTCCCATACATTCCTTTTTAAAAGTTTTTAGTGGATTTCATTCTGCTGTTTTTATGCTACTACAGGACATTTTATATTCACCATTTGCTCATTGGGTAGCCCTTTTAGTTCCAGACCTGAAGCTCTGTGGGAAGATGCTATCTTTGGCTCAAGGGCTCATATCACAGAACTCACATGTTTGTTCTCTGAGGTGGTTACCATCTCTCAGGGGTCACTCTTAGTTGTTGAGCTACCAAAAGTTCCCCTTCTTGATTTTGGTAAGAGTTATATCAATCTAGTAACATCCTTTTATCAACTGGAGAAGACTGAACACAAGCATGATTTGCTCTGAAGCAATCAGAAAGCTGCACTTCTGCTATTCAGTCTACAGTTAGCCTTATATTTCAATAACGAAATTTTTCTCTAAACAGGGAGTTCATGTTGAGAATGGAGGTGTGACTCAAGTAGTAGAGAATCAGCTTGACTCAAAGAGCTAAGCAAGGATGTCAGGTTTCAGTATGTAACTCAGTGGCAAAACACTTGCCTCTCAAGTGCAATGTGCTGGGTTCAATCCTCAGTACCAAGAAAAAGAAAAGAATTCAAGGCTCTGAATTCAAGCCTCAGTACAAGCACAAAAGCAAAATGATAAGGAGGGCTAATATAATCCTCTTTTCAACAGACACTTATATTAATACATACTCAGTATATATTTATAATGTATGTATCTATTTATTGTGCAACTCTTATCTTGGTTTGTTATTTATAAGTAATACTATTTTTCATTAGATTCCAATATTACTAGCAAAAAGAAAAAGAAAGAATTTATTGGCCAGGCACCTGTGGCTCACACCTGTAATCCTAGCTACTAAAGAGGCTGAGATTTTTTGAGGATCGTTGAAGATTGAGGTTCAAATTCAGCCAGGGCAGAAAAGTCTGGGAGACTATTATCTCCAATTAACCACTATAAATACAGAAGTGGAGTGTTGGCTCAACTGGGAGAGTGCTAGCCTTGCGCAAAAAAGCTAACAGACAGTATCCAGGCCCTGAGTTCAAGCCCCAGTACTGACACATGCGTGCATGCGCACACATGCACACACACACACACACACACACACACACACACACATTTATTGAGTTTTAGGCATTTGGTGGTGGTGTGGCTAGTTTACAAGTACTTTTCTTTGCTTTTCTTTTTGTGGTACTAGAGACTGAACTCAGAGCCTGGCACTTGCAAGGCAAGTACTTTACCACTTGAGCTGTGACACAAGTCCTACCTGTATTTTCATAGTAAACACACACTTTGAGGAAGAAGATTCAGAGATGATCATCTGCCACAGATCACAATATGTAGTCATTATCACAGGCAGGAAGAGATTCCAAGATGGCCATTCTGCCACTACTGGCTCTGATCTTTGCAGACTTACCACTCTTACCAAGGAACCCTGCTGTTATTGTCCATTTCCTCCAGCAGTGCCAAGCATCCTGCTTAACTGTTCAGAGTTGCTTAGCAAATATTGGATGTCCTTGGCTCTGAAGGTGAAATTCTGTCTCTATCTGCCTGCAGGTGATGACCATGCCAGAATATCTCAAGAAGAGGTTTGGCGGGAAACGACTCCAGATCTACCTATCCATTCTCTCTCTCTTTGCCTGTGTGGCTTTGAAAATCTCAGTGAGTTTGGTACCTCCTGGTCTTGTAGTGTTGAGAATTTGCCAGATAAGGCCAGCATGCTAAGAACAGAGACTAGATATGTAGGCCATTCACAGCATAAACAGGGTCAAAGCACACAGATGTCTTAAGTTCCCTGTGATCTCTTTATCAAGTTCCAATAAGGAAAAGAGCTCGGGAGCCCTGCATTCATCGTGTAATAAACCTCCAAGTAATGAGAGCTTTTAAAGTATAAATCTACTCTCTGTATAAAAATAGAGGCTGGTGGCTCATGCCTATAATCCTACCTACTCAGGAGGCCGAAATCTTAGGATCGAGGTTCAAAACCAGCCCGGGCACGAAAGTCCGTAGACTCTTTCTTCCAATTAACCACCAGAAAACCAGAAGTGGCACTGTGGCTCAAAGTGGTAGAGTGCTAGCCTTGAGCAAAAGAGCTCAGGGACGGTGCCCACGACCTGTGTTCAAATCCCAGGACAGACAAAAAAAAAGTGCATATACAGATAGAATAGAACAGAACTATTCAAGTAATAATGATTACTTGGTAGTAAAAAGGATTTCTCTTGCCTTTTTTATTTCAGTGTGTGTGTGGGTGTGCATGCACGTGAGTGCGCCGGCCTTTTTTTTTTGCTTTTTTTTTTTTTTTTTGCTGGTCCTGGGTTTTGAACTCAGGGCCTGGGTACTTATCCCTGAACGTCTCTATGCTCAAGACTAGTTCTCTACCACTTGAGCCACAGGGCTATTTCCAGCTTTTTCTCTGTATGTGGTACTGAGGAATGGAAGCCAGGGCTTCATACATGCTAGGCAAGCACTCTACCACATTTCCAGCCCCAGGGCCTCTTTAAATTGCTGAACTTTTTCACTGAAGGCTGGCACCCTACTACTTGAATCATAGCCCTACTTCCTCCTTTTGCCTTTTCCACATTTTCCATTTGAGTCTCAAATATCTGAGCTAAAAGTCATCCTATTTTATGTAAAATGATTCCCTGTAAAACAGTGTCATAAATAAATATTAAACTAATTATTCCTAAGCTGCTGAGGGCTGTTGGTTTACACCTTTAATCTTAGCTACTCAGGAGGCTAAGATCTGAGGATCATTTCAAAGCCAGCCCAGGCAGGAAAGTACAGGAGACTCTTAGTTCTAATTAACCACCAAAAAGCCAGGAATGGAGGAACACCAGCCTTGGGAGAAGAAAAAACAAAAAACCAAGTGAGCATAAGGCCCTGAGTTTGACTCTCAGTACTGGCACAAAAATTTTTACTATTATCATTCCTTGGAGAAAATTAGTGATGAAAGAAGATATGAACTTCAGCAGCACATGAAGTTTCAATAGCATCTGAAGAAAACAAGAAATAACAGTGACTAAGAAAATAATCTCCCCAAGTTTACAGTCCAGGCTAGCAGTCCCAATGTTCACGAGGGAAAAAGCTAGCCCTCACTAACTGCTTTTCTGTTTGGAGGCGGTAGGGGGGGCAGGAGGGGGAGGAGAAGGGAAGTCCTTGTTGCAAGTCAATCAACTGCTTCCAAGGGATGCCATGAACTTTCCATATGCAAAGTGAGCATTTTTAAGCAGGCACTCGTTATTAACCTCTGTGTTAAGGTATCAAAGATTCCTGAGCCACAGGAATTCACCCTACAACAAAGTGATAAGAGATTAGAATGGCTGGAAATATGGCCTAGTGGTAAAGTGCTAGCCTCATATACATGAAGCCCTGGGTTTGAGTCCTCAGCACCACATATATAGAAAAAGCCGGAAGTGGTGCTGTGACTCAAGAGTGCTAGTCTTGAGCAAAAAGAAGCCAGGAACAGTGCTCAGGCCCTGAGTGCAAGCCCCAGAACTGGCAAAAAATAAAACAAAAACAAGACATTAAAATGCCTCACGTGAAATAATTAGCCTCTGGGACAATATATACAAATACACTGAAATACTATCTGGAACTGAGTATATGGACAAACAAACACTGGAGACATTTTGTGCACAGGCTGGAGAGGCCCTGCTCTCTGCTAGGTGGAAATGGAAGTGGTCTCTCCAGCAGTCCCCCAGATAGACAGATTAGAAGCAGAGGAGCCCCTGGAGTGCCATGGCTTTTGTGCTTACATGTCTCCCAAATGAGTTGGACTTGACAATCTCCCAGTTCTCTGTCTCTGACCTCTATAGCTTTGTGGCTCTAAGGCGCACAAACACATACTAAGGCAGTTAAAGGCTATGGTGATTGCCAAATGATGGGTTTCTAATTTCAGAACTCCCTCCATTAGTTACCAGCAAGCATTCAGCATGCTGAGGGCAAGGGTCACCACTCCCTCATCCGCCAAGCTATGTGATTAATATGAACTCCTGAATTGCCACTCGTCACTGGTTTGCATGGGATTATTACACATACTGTAATGTTCGTGTTATATCAGAATTGACCTACAAGAGTCCTCAAATTGACTTATGTAAATAATTCAATCCTGATATAGTTGACCAAAAAAAGTTTTCTGTTTTTGTCTTTTCTTTTTTTTTTTTTTTTTTTTGGTCAGTCATGGGGCTTGAACTCAGGGCCTGGGTGCTAGAGCTTTTGCACTCAAGGCTAGCGCTCTGCCACTTTGAGCCACAGCACCACTTCCAGTTTTCTGATGGTTAAAGATAAGCATCTCATAGACTTCCTGCCCAGGCTGGCTTTGAACTGTGATCCTCAGCTCTTAGCCTTTTGAGTACTAAGAATAACAGGTGTGAGCCGTGGGTGCCCGGCTCCAAAAATGTTCTAATGTTGGCAAGGGGCATGGTTCTTCAAGAATGCCTACCTAGCAAGCATAAGGCCTTAAATTCAAACCCCAATGCTGCCTACAGAGATAGATAGATAGATAGATAGATAGATAGATAGATAGATAGATAGATAGATAGATAGATAGATAGATAGACAGATAGATAAACATCCTCATAGGCAAACAAGAATATAAATTTTCAGAATATACTTAATGCTTCATCCCAGTCAAGAGGCTTCCTATATGCATTTAGCCTCTCTAAGCTTCATGGTATGAACAGCACCCTCAGGATGTATCACTTCATTTAATAAGCAACTCAATTGAGCAATGAGCTAACAGCTATGGATATACAGAAGAGAATGACAACTGCTATTTGAAGCTTTATGGAAGATCTTGCTATAGGGAGTGATATGTGGAGTCTTGAATGATGAATAAGAATGTACCAGGAAAAGAAGAGCATAGGCATGAGCACCACTGTTGAAGAGGAGAACCCAGAGATCTCAAATGCATCTTTCTTTCCCATTCTGACTGGTCCCTGTTTAGGCAGACATATTCTCTGGTGCAATATTCATAAAGCTGGCTTTGGGATTGGACCTTTACCTAGCCATCTTCATCCTTCTGGCTATCACTGCTGTTTATACCATCACAGGTAAGTCTGCTGTGTGTTTTCCCCAATTGTTGTCTTCTGCTGCTATCACACATACACACACACACACACACACACACACACACACACACACTACACTGCAGAAAACATAATAAATTACTAACTCTAGTATTCAATTCACAAGATAATGACATGTTCCCAATGCTGGAGTGAAAAATGGCTTTGCAAAATTACTAATGATTTTGCTCAGGTTGCTATGCTCAATGGAGGAAATGGAGGGAGCCTTTTGTTTTCATAGTTTTTATTATCTTTAGGTAGTGGTACAATGAACTGAAATTCAATGAATCAGTACAGTACAGTCTTGATCAATGTCACTCACCCCTTCTCATTCTCTTCCATCTTTCCCTACCCTACTCATACTCTCAAGTTATATCTGACTTTTTAATTCTGCTAGTATTAATAAATGCAAACCAAGTCAGGATTGTGGGTCAACTGGTTTCATGCTTTTCCCTCTGTTCTTCACTCCAGCCTCCCCTGAAATTGAGGGATTTTTTTTCAAGAACTTTCCTATTAAAATTTTGCCCCTGCCTCTAAGGAATATTTTGTTTCTAATTATACTTTTATTATCTTTGAATAATCATACAAAGGGGGTTACAATTCAACATAGCATGTGTCTCTCCCTCAATTTACCTAGGTTCTAGGCTATGCACTGAATATTCTGACTGAAAACACACACACACACACACACACACACACACACAGACAAACACACACACACAATGAAACCCCACTGTAACCAAAACTAATTCAGAACAAGACAAAGGAAATAGAAGAATCCATGAAAGACACACGTGCTGAGGAGATAATGATGTCAAGACAAGCTTGTGGCTCAGGAGCTTTTGATGTGTTTTCCCTTGACTTATTTAGATGATTTGAAGAAGGACATCCCAGACATGACAGAAGATACATGGGTTCACATGGATTAAAAAATTCCCTGGTCCTTTTCTTTCTCTTCATAGGGGGCTTGGCCTCAGTGATTTACACAGACACACTCCAGGCCTTCATCATGCTGACTGGATCTTTTATCCTCATGGTATTTGGTAAGAAATGACAACCTGGACAAACCTCTAGATAACAATTTCTCCCTGGCTACTTCCGACCATTGCTCTCAACTCTACTGAGTCACATTTTCCTAGCATTTACCTAATTCCCATCATTGAAATAAACTGCCTGGCTTTTTTTTTCTTGCTTTGCTACCTCCTCACAAAGAAATAGTACAGGATATTATTTGTTTGGAAAATAAGAATTACTTACATAAAGTGTCTTCTTGTTTAACATTAATATCCTTAAGTGTTCAGAATGGATAAAATCAATACCATGTGGTTAATAGCTTTACAGAAATATTGGTGCATTGGACCCAAAGCACAACAAAAACTTTTAAGTTATATACAATTTTGTAAAATGAAAATTTTAATATCTGGAAAAAATTAGACATCTGAAATCTAATTGTGGCAGCTTGGGGTGGAAATCCATTAAAATATATTATTCAACCTTTTTTTAAAATACATAAGCATAGATTAGATTTTCCATTGTGACTCTCAGTTATCTGTATCATTAGCTAGTTCCATTTCTTAAGTCTTGCTAGCAAGCAATTTGTTATTTTTTTTTTACTCTGCTGTGCGTTTATCTTTGAATAGATCATTAATATAGTAGAAAGGGTAGAGGGTGAAAATAAACATCTCTCTCCTGGACTGTTCCCAATATGCTCCATCTACTTGAGCATGACTAAATACAGCAAAACTGAATATACATGCACCTAATCACATAACTTGAAGATGGATGAAGCAAAAACTGAAATAACTGCAAATCCACAATGATGGTTGGTGCCACACAGTAGGGATGTCATTCACCATATGACCCTATCAAATTTGAGTTCTTTTGTTGATCAATATCCAAGTATCTAAGATAAAGCTAAGTGAGCGAGATTTTTTTTTGGGGGGGGGAGAACACTAATAAAAACAGAAAATTTCCATTGTATAATATTCTGGAGACCAGTTCCAATGAACCAGTTCCTGTGTACATTCTGTCTAGTCATATACAACTTCTGTGCTAATCTTATTCATTTTTCTTTGACAATGAACCTCTGACTTCAGAGTTAACTCCCTTGGATTCTCCTCAGTCTCACTTCTCTTACTTTTTGGATCAAGAGACAGGCATTCTTGTTTGTTTGGTTTTGTTGTTTTGCCAGTCCTGGGGCTTGAACTCAGGGACTGAGCACTGTCCCTGGCTTCTTCTTCTTCTTCTTCTTTTTTTTTTTTTTTTTTTTTTTGCTCAAGGCTAGCACTCTGCCACTTGAGCCACAGCGCCACTTCTGGCTTTTTCTATATATGTGGTGCTGAGGAATCGAACCCAGGGCTTCATGTATACAAAACCAGCACTTTACCACGAGGCCATATTCCCAGGCCTGAGACATTTTTATATCCATGGTCTTCCATGTATTTTGTTATGAATCATTTTTACCTAATAAAAGCAAATCCCTTATATTGTCCGGCCTGTTACATTCATTTTTCACATAATCCCAGCATGATACTTGAGGAAATGTATGTGCTCAATTTAATAATGAAGAGGAAGAAAGTGGAGCTATGTGGCTTTAGTGGTAGAGTGGCCAGCTTTGAGCAAAGAGATAAGGGACAGTTCCAGGCCCTGAGTTCAAGCCCCATTACCAGTACTAATTAATAGTAGTAGTAGTAGTAATAAAGAATGTTAACTTTAAAACTATATGATACTCTAATAAAAATTGTATTGTATGAAACTAAGTCAGCCCCAGATGACTGGCCTTTCTAAAATCAACTATAACTTTTGTGCACATGTGATTGGCCTTTTCTCCTCATCAAATCAAATCTGCTTTCTCCAATTTCTCCCTTTTATCGTCCCAACATTCTAATAGTTAAAATAAAGTTTGACACCTGAGAATCAAATTGTGAGTAAGGTCAGACCAGCCAAGATCTAAGGCCTTTGCTTTCCATTTCTTTCCAAAAATTGGGGTTGAAGGTGACTGATTCTATTAGGATTGCTCTGTGAGCTACCATCAGCTTTGACTCTGCTCTGGATGGCAGAGACAGCACTATCAGTCTGTTGAATATATATATATATGTGTGTGTGTGTGAGTATACACATATATACATATATATATACATATATATATATATATATATTGCTTTTGTGCTCAAGGCTAGTGCTCTACCACTTGTGCCACAACTCCACTTCTGGCTTTTTTTAATGGTTAATTGGAGATAAGAGTCTTAAGAAGTTCCTGCCTGGACAATCCTCAGATCTCAGCCTCCTGAGTAGCTAACACTTGTAAGTGTTAGCCACCAGTGCCAACCTTAACTGACAGCTATATTTTTGCCACAAATTTTTGCTAGACATGAAACCAAAAATTTAAAGGATATAAAGAGAAAAAAATAGTTGTTTTGTATACTTTGTGAAAGCCAGTCTGTTACCATGGACAATGCTAACGAGGTCCTAGATTGTGGGAAACGGTCACTAAGAATTTGGCCAGACTAATGGGGTGCTTTTATGCACCCCTTAACACAAAGGAGTAATCAAACATATTAGATGCCTTAGATTTTCCTGATGCTTTATTTTATATAATGTCTTCTTAGCATTCATTGAAGTTGGAGGCTATGAGAGCTTTGCAGAGAAGTACATGAATGCCATCCCATCAGTAGTTGCGGGGGACAACCTGACAATCAGCCCCAGGTGCTACACTCCACAGGAGGACTCCTTCCACATTTTCCGGGATGCTACCACTGGAGATATCCCATGGCCAGGAACTGTATTTGGGATGGTCATTACAGCTGTATGGTACTGGTGCACAGACCAGGTAAAAGAATGTGTGTGTGCACGTGTGTGCATGTGTGTGTCAGAAAGAGAGGAAGGAAGAAAGGAGGTGGGCAGAAAGGAAGGAAGGAAAGGAGGGAAGGAGGGAAGGAAGGAATAATTTATGTTGTTCTTTCTCATCTCATACAAAATCCACTCATTTCTCTGCGTGCCAATGGCTCACACTTGGAATCCTAACTACTCAGACCACTTCGATCTGAGGATCATGGTTTGAAGCCAGCTCCGGCAGAAAACTCCATGAGACTCTTATCAACAATTAACCACCAAAATTCAGAAGTGGAGCTATGGCTCAAGTGCTAGCTTCAAACAAACAAACAAAAAAGTCTCAGGGACAGCACCCAGGCCCAGAGTTCAAGGCCTAGAACCAGCACATATGCACATGGGCGTGTGCACACACACACACACACAATTAGCTTGTACACACCAACATTCAAAGAGTCAAACATGTTTACAATGCTTGTTATAAAACATAGCTACCTGCCTACTATCCCACTCTCTACCTTCAGAAGCAAACTTTTCTTGTTGCTTTAAGTACTTTGATATTTAATTCTACTCTATTAATCCTACAATTCAAAGTCTGATGTGTGGATTATCAGTATAGCAGGACATTACCTTAAACTTCACTACAAATCAACATTCTCATACCCTAACCCAAATACCTTCAATCTGAATATGCTCCTGAACGTGCACCCAAGTGATTCAAATGACTCATTCCTTCCTCTTGGTTATCCAAATTTAAGAAAAATGTTATGGCCCCTCATGACGATAGATAATTCAGGTCTTTCAACTTCTCATTCCCAATGCCACCAAAGCAAAATTCACATTTCTCAGCCTTCCCAATAGGATTATAGTCTTAAAGACAGAGATCAACATTGAATGCTATCATTTTAAGGCCCACATAAAGGTAATTGTTGAGCTACAAGGACATTCTTCGACTGATTTTTTTTTTTCTTTAGCTTTCTCTTTTCCATGGAATTAATGATTCATCATCCTCCATTTTAGTATTGCTTAGCAATCTTTCTTTTTGTGATTGTGTCAGTCCTGGGGTTTGAACTCAGGGCCTGGACACTGTCCCTGAGCTTCTTTTGCTCAAGGCTAGCACTCTACCACTTGTGCGACACTGCTTCCTGAATAGTTTTCTGGAGATAAGAGTCTCACAGACTTTCCTGCCACGCTGGCTTCAAACTATGATCTGATCCTCAGATCCCAGCCTCAGCTGGGATTACAAGAATGAGCCACCAGCATCTGAGCAGTAATTATTCTTACAAGGCACCAAATCCTCTACAAATTGCCAAAAAGTCTACTCTCAACACTTACAAATGCATCAAGTACTCTTCCTAATTCCTTTTCTCAGTCACTCACAGAGCTTTGCTCTCTGACTATGACAGGTTGTCATCCTCACCCAAAACGCCCTTCACTACAACCTTTGAGATTCTTTTGCTACAGTCCTAGGTTGTATCTCCTTTGTCTTCATCTCAGGTTATTTTATTTCTTCATTTGTTCTTTCTTTAAGGGTAAACAAGCCTCCTAGTCATTTCCTTAGATAGATCCCATCAGGATGTAGATTGTTTTTTGAATTTGCAAGTCTAAACATGTCCTTCTTTACTCTTAACTTTCCTTAGTTATTAGTTTAGCCACAGCCGCATTTCTCATTATGTTGGAAGTCTTGGATCTATTGTCTTCTGGAGTCTAAGATGAGAAACGTGGTTATTCTTAATCCTTTGGGGTATAGTTTCAGTTTCTCTCTGGCAGCTTGTGTTTCCTTTGTCCTCTGAATTTGAAATTTTCACCACAATCTCCTATGCTGTGGATCTATTTTTATCCTTTGCAATGTATGACTGTGATCCTATTTAATCTGGTAGCCATTACTCTGGATAATTTGAGAGTTTGGTTGTTGTTGTTTTAGGTGCGTCCAATTTGTGTTTGGGCTTTGCTTTCTTCTGCTTTGCTTTGCTTTGTTTTTAGGCAGTGTGGTATCACAGGACTATACTCCCAGCACTCTGCCAAGTTTAGGAAGGAGGGTTGCACATTCGACTTGGGCTAACAGAACATTGTCTCAAATTACAAACAAAGAAAAGCTCTCACTCTGTAATCCAGGCTGGCCTTGGACTAAGGCTATTTCTGCCCCAGCCTCCCAAATGCTGATTACCCGCATTTGCCCCCATGCTCGAATCTCGTCTTCTTGCCTTTGCTTCCAGTTTTCCATCTCCTCAGCTCTTTGCTCTACTTCATCCTCCAGTTTTCCTGCCTTTGGATTTAAGACTTTTTAATGAAAAAAAAGACAAGAAAATAGGGAAGGAAGGGAGGAAGAAGAAAAAGAGAAAAGAAAAGGAAAAAAAAGAAGGCAGGGAGCAGGAAGAAGACAAAAGAGAGAAAGAAAGGAGATAATTTATGTTATTCTTTCTCATCTCATACAAAATTAGCTTATTTTGCTAGATGCTGGTGGCTCATGCCTTTAATTCTAGCTACTCAGCAGACAGACCTGAGAATCTCAAGTGAAAGCTAGTCTGGGCAGAAAAGTCTATGAGATTCTTATCTCCAATTAACCACCAAAAAGCCAGAAATGGAGTTAGGGCTCAAGTGGTAGAGCACTAGTCTTGAGCACAAAAGCTCAAGGACAATGTCCAAGCCCTGAGTTCAAGCCCCAGGAATGCCTCCCCCCCCAAAAAAAAAAAAGTACTGGACAAAAAACAATTTTTAATAGAACTACTAAACAATAATGCTGTACCACTCCAAAAATTATGAATGTAGCATTATTCACAATTGCCACACTATGGAGTCAGCCTAGATGTTCATCAGCTGAATGTGTGTGTATGTGTGTGTGTGTGTTTAGTATTATCCATGTAGTATTATTCAATATAGTATCATTCAGTCTTTAAGAAGAACAAAATTATGCTGTTTGCAGGAAAATGAGAACTAGAAATCATCACATTAAGTGAAACAAAACAGACTGAGCAAAACAAATGTCCTATGTTTTCTCTCCTACACATAATGTAGACCTAAAAATAATGAATGGCATAAGTGTTTGAAGATTGTTCCAGGTGGGAACCAACAGCAGTGGGGAGGGTGAGGAGAGGGATCCTATTTCTTCTTTGTAGTACAAGAGTTGGAACTCAGGACTTAAGGCCTGTGTTTACCAGGTAGGCACTCTACCACTTGAGCCATGCCTCTTATGCAGAATAGTATCTTTTTTTTTTAGTACAGGAATTGTGGGGTGAATGCGATCAAAGTATTTAGAAAATACTTCCCACATATGAAAATAAAAGAATCAAACCCATTGTAATTGTTCTTAGGAGAGAAAAGCCAGTGCCTGTGGCTCACACCTGTTATTCCTAGCTACTTAGTAGGCTGAGATGGGAGGATTGCAGTTCAAAGCCAGCCCGGGTGGGAAAGTCTGTGAGACTCTTATGTCCAATTAACCACCAAAAATACTTTCTAAGAAAAGCAAAGCAGGAAGTGGAGCTGTTGCTGAAGGGTTAGACACTTACTTAGCCTTGAGCAAAAAAACCCTCAGGGACAGCACCCAGGCCCTGAGTTCAAGCCCTAGGACCAGCACACACACACATAAAAAGAGGAGAATAATAGGATATAGCACATGAAATCACTTTCTATAATTATCATATCCTCATCAAAAAAAAGAGAGAGGAAATGCTGTATAAAAGGATTAATGCAAATTATGGTCTTACTCTAAAGCCCATTACTTTCTGGCTCACCGCAGTATTTGTTATTAGAGTACGAATCCCTGAAATGGCATGCTCACCCTCTTTCAATCATGCTTTCCTGGCAGGTCATTGTACAGCGCTGCTTGTGTGGCAAGAACATGTCCCACGTGAAGGCTGCCTGTATCCTGTGCGGCTACCTGAAGCTGCTGCCCATGTTCCTCATGGTGATGCCAGGAATGATCAGCCGCATTCTCTACACAGGCAAGCTCTGAATCCATAGCTCCTCCCCTTTATGCTTGAAATCTGAGAAGGGGTATGTGTGTGTGCTCGTGCGCTCCACAACTATTGCTTGAACTCATGGACCGGGCACTGTCCCTGATTTTTCACTCCAGGCTGGCACGCTGCCACTCGAAGCCATAATTCTACTTCTGGTGATTAATTGGAGATAAAGTCTCGTGAACTTTTAAGTCGAGGTCCTCGGATCTCAGCCTCTTGAGTAGCTAGGTGTGAGCCACTGGCTACCAGCTTGAGAAGTATTTTCAAGTCTCATTTAAAACTTGACTTTGTATTAAACCCATTGCGATGGCAAGAAAAACAACATTACAGGCTGAGGGAATACTTTATGCAGGGGAGGTGAGAGGCAGGACAATTTTGGCCCATTTCCTACCATTTCCTTATCTCTCTTATTCTGCCTATGGGCATTTGAGACTTGTGGGTCTTGTTTTGCTTGCTAATTTAATTTAAGGACATTTTGAGGCTGTGAAGAAGAGCACTGTGGGATGAGAGAGAATTTGGCGAATGAGGTAGGGTGAGGTATCCTGGTTGAGCATGGTGACATCTTTGAGTATGAGATCTAAGAATCATGATTCAAAGCCAGCCCTGGCAGAAAATGATCGAGAGACTCTTAACTCCAATTAACCACCAAAAAGCGGGAAGTAGAGCTGTTGTTCAAGTGGTAGAAGCCAACCTTGAGGATAAAAAGCTAAGGAATAGCACCCAGGCCCTGAGTGCAAGCTCCAAAACAAAAACCAAAATTGCGTGAATCCCCTTTATGAAAAATACATGGAAGAGTCACATCAATTGACCATGACACATGACCTTGCTTCATGAATGCAGAAAATAGTGGGTTGACTTTGACTGGTCACCTAACTTCCTGTTGTAACTGCTGCTGTTTTGTTTTGTGCTGATGTGTAGTGATCTCAGAGGATGAAATCAGCAGCTTCTGTTTGCTCTAAAGTTGGACCATATCCCAAGGGACAGTTCTGCTCCAAGAGTCAGAACATGAAGTTCTATGGCAGTGAGATGCTTAGGTCATCTTCTGCACAAAGAGAGACCCAATCTATCATATCAATTACCAATTTCAATCTCACATCTCGAGGCAACTATGTTTCCTCATACCCATGTTATTCATCCACTTCTTCATCTATTTCTCTCCATGGTTGTACTGCTCGCTGAACTCATCTCTACATCTGTCCTCAGATATGGTGGCTTGTGTCGTGCCTTCTGAATGTGTGAAACACTGCGGTGTGGATGTTGGCTGCACTAACTATGCATACCCAACACTGGTGCTGGAACTCATGCCAGCTGGTAAGTTCATGTATAACCCTAGAGGCCAGATCAATACATTTCTTTTTATCCCCAGTCCAGGGCCTTGAATTCAGGGACCTGGGTGTTGTCCCTGAGTTGTTTTGCTCAAAACTAGCCCTCTTCCACTTTGAGTCACAGTGCCACTTCTAGTTTTTTGATGGTTAACTGGAGATAAGAAGCTCGTGAACCTTCCTACCCAGAGTTGGCTTCAAACTGCGATCCTCAGATCTCAGCCTCCTGAGTGGCTAGGATTATAGACGTGAGCCACTGAATAAACTGGTATTCTTGAGGAACTTTGACAAGATAACAGTCATATAGATGCAGATTCTGGCAGAAGAGTCCCCATTCCTTCAGGTTCTAGGCTGACTTCCAAGTTAATCAAGTACGTTTGGATGGTCTGCTTGCCAAGAAAATATTTGTATTGCCACAAACATACACTCCAAAGCTTAGAGTTCAAGTAACTTGCTTTCTGTCACCCAGTCCTCCTCAAGTCACAGATCTCAAGGTATTGATTATGTGTCAGCTTGGGTCCTTAGAAACACCAATGCATGAGGGAAAAATACCTTACCTCTTGCAACTCACATTCGACTTCATGAGATAGAAAATAAACTATGTTTATGAAATAAGTAAGTTGTTAGGATGACAGGAGGCGACCATTGCTGTGGAAAACAGAAGCAGAGCAAAGCACAGAGCTCAGAAACAGTAGTTAACATTGCCGTGACACACGTGAATTTTTAGCGGATGAAATAAACATTACACACAAGCATGACAGCAGCTATGCCCCCCATCCTTCTCTGTTCTAGAAGGTTCAGAGCCATTACTAATAGACAGGGGAAACTGGAGTCTGAACGTTCTATAATGGTTCAAAACTCTTGGCTTTAGCAGGACACTGGTGGCTCACACCTGTAATCCTAGCTACTTTAGGAGACTGAGATGAAGAGGATTGTGGTTTGAGGCCAGGCCAGACAGAAAAGTTCATGAGACCCCCTCTTCAACCAATAGCTGGGCTCTGGGTATATGCCTGTCATCATCTTAGCTACATGGGAAGCTGAATATGGTGGGCTCCTGGTTCCACATCAACCTGAGCAGGAAAGTCCATGACATTCCATCTCCACAAAAGTGGGCATAATGGTACATGCCTGTCTAGTAGCTTTAGTGCAATGTCAAAAGCAAGAAGTTCACAGCCTAGGCATGAGTCTAGGCAGGAAGTGAGACCCTATCTTTATAAAGAAAGAAAGAAAAGAAAATAGACACCATGCCTACTGTCTCCTGGCTCTCCTCCAGTCCCTATGGTGTCCATCTCTCCATTGGAGTTGATTTGTTGGTATTGTTTTGCTTCTCTTTCTTTCCTCTGCTACTCTCATGGCTCAGTTTTCTAACGTTGTTAAGTATAGTCCATGGGGCAGCAGGTCTTTGAGGCAGGAGTTCACCTGCAGTCACCAGCCCTCCAATAAAGACTTCCAATTGGACCTCTCAAAACAATAAATAATAATAACTTCTGCAGAAAAGGACTGAAAGCATGGCTTGTTGGCAAAGTACTTGCCTAGCAAGCATGAGGCCATGAGTTCAAACCCCAGTACCACTAAAACAAAAACAAAACTATCTCTTGGCTTTGCCCTATCCAAGACTTCCTTGGCAGAAATGCTGACTTGGTCTCTTCTTCTCAGCTTCTGTGAGTCTTTGCGAAGCAAAGAAATCTTCCATAAAGATGACACGACTGATTCTCAACAGGGTTCCAGCTGAAGCCCTCCAAGTTTGTATTTGTGATTTAAATTCTCAGCTGATCATCAGGAAATGTGTAGCAAAATCTATATACTATTGTGTATTGATGGGCACCTTGGTTAACCAATGTTTCAAATGACACGTAGTATCACTGAGGAATTCTCTGGCTTGGTCTGGCCCTCAAAGATCATGGCACCCAGTCCCTAACCAACACTTGCACCCTTTCCTGGCTCCAGGGCTGCGAGGCCTGATGTTGTCAGTCATGTTGGCCTCTCTCATGAGCTCCCTGACCTCCATCTTCAACAGTGCCAGCACCCTCTTCACCATAGACCTCTACACCAAGGTGCGGAAGAAGGCATCCGAGAGAGAGCTCCTGATAGCTGGACGGTGAGCAAATCCGAATCTCTAACTAGAACTCCTGGGAGAAGTACAAAGGCACAACTGATCTAGAGCTCCCAACTCTGCCTTCAGTGAGAATAATCGTGGAGTTCTACAACAGGGGAAGTGAAGACAAAAGGCATTTAGTTGCACTTATCTCTCCACATAAAGACATATTTTTCATGAAATAATTGTTTTGTCAGACTTTCAGGTGCCTCTGATTATATATCTTTCTGTCTTTTTTCTTTCTTCCTTCCATTCTTTCTATCTCTTCCTCTTTCCTTCCTTCTTTCTTTTCATTTTCTTTATATGTGTTTGTACTAAAGTTTAAACTCAGGGCCTTGAGCTCCCATTCACCTTTTTCCACTCATGGTTGGCACTCTACCATTTGAGTCACAGCTCCACTTCTGGCTTTTCAGTGAGTCATTGGAGATAAGATTCTCACGGACTTTCCTTCCCTGGCTGGCTTCGCATAATGAGCCTCAGATCTCAACCTCCTGAGTAGGTAGGATTGCAAGCATAGATTGCACTGCCCAGACTCTGGTGTTTTTCTTTTTTAAATTATTTAGACTTCTCACCTTACTGCCTCCAATCACGTTTTCATAAAGTACACAACTCCCATCTACTCTTAGCAGAGTATACAGTAGACTGATGCTTTCTCTCTATACATTTCTAAATGGATCTTTTCTATTCCTATACTTTCAAATTCACCAGCATATTTTGATAATGCGTGCAATATTTTTAATAATGAAAATGTGTTGCTGTTTACTTGTGGCATAGCACTTCAAATTCATTCCAGGACCTCACAAACAGGTAGAAAAGAAACTGAAGCCCCACTCTCCTCCCTTTTAAATGAAATCTCACTCACTGTGTGGGAGAAACCGGGACGCCAAAGCCTCAGCCATTCCAGGAGAGAAGCAATCGCATTCAAGGACACAGCACTTTGTGTCTATAGAAAAGAGTGCTGAGTGCACCTCTGTCATTCTAGCCATGGTGAGAGGATAGCCATCCACCAGCCTAGGAGCCAAACCCTGTTAGGAAACTGAGTGTTAGGAACGATCAAGCAGATGAAAGGAGAGAAAGAAGGCAGAGAGCCCTCAGCAGACCAGAGCAGGCTTTCATCACGGCTGCAAAGGGACTCCATGTAACACCAAGCAAGACTGGAGAAACAAAGAGGGGGAGTAGGTTCTTATACATTCTAGAGTGAGACTCTTCTTTGGCATTTCTTTTTGCACTGTCCTGTTAGGAATTTATTGTATGAATTGTCCTGTTTGGGGTTTTGTGGTAGACACCAACCGTCCTGCACTTTCAGATAAGGGCAGGGGTGAGGTTTTCTTGAGAACCAGGGAGCCCCCGGCCCGGGGAGGGGCCCAGTGGGCCATAGGAGCAGCATGGAGTGATGAGAACAAAGCAGATTCCCATCAAACCCTATTTCAAAAGTAACCAGAATAGCTGGGTGGGGATGGCGCACACCTGTAATCCTAGCTACTTAGGAGGCTGGGATCTGAGGATCATGGTTTGAAGCCAGTTCAGGCAAGAAAGTCCATGAGACTCTTATCTCCAATTAATCACAGAAAAAGCCAAAAACGGTGCTATGGCTCAAAGTGGTAGAGTGCTAGACTTGAGCAAAAAGAGCTCAGGGAAAGTACCCTGGCCCAGAGTTCAAGCCCCAGAACTGGAAAAAAAATCAAAAAATTAAAAAGTAACCAGAACAAAAAGGGCTGGAGTTGTGGCTCAAGCAGTAGAGTGCCTACCTAGCAAGCCTGAGGCCTTGAATTCAAACCCTAACATGCCCATCTTGAAAGGGTATTATCAGCTTTCTTATAAAGTTGGTTTTAAGAAAAACATATCTTTTTAAATATTTTTATTATCTTTAAGTAATTGCACAAAGGGGTTACCACTCAACGAATCAGTTTCTAAGTACATTGCATCTTGACTATGTTCACCCTTTTCATTATTTTCCCCCAACCTCCCTCCACAAATCCCTCCTTTTTTAAAGATTTTGCTCTAGTAAATGAAACACTTGGAGTGGGGAATGCAAAAGGACTTGACTTTGAAGATCTTGACTCTAAAAAAAATGCTGTAGGAAGAATACACATCTTTGCTGCTATGCTGGAGAAAGTGCTAGCTGGTATTCAAGAGGCTCAAGATAAAGTAGTCCTACTAATGATCTTGGACATAAATCTTCTTTAAATGTTAATGACAAATTGATGACTTTTCTTTGTCTTCTCTTATTAAATGGCGTATTATCTCCCATAACAGAAATATGGAGTGAGAGAAAACCTACACAGAATTTATGCCTTTGTGGGCATAAAAAGGCAATAAATGCATGCTACCTCTGGTAACAATAAAGGTTAGGAAGAAAAATAAAGCGGATTGGAAGGATGGTAGGGACTTAATGTAGGTGCCCAGAAAATCCTCCTGAAGAGGTGGCTTTGAGCAGAGCCCAGGAGGAAAGAAGAAAATGAGCCCCAGGTCATGGTGTTTTGGTTGACAACAAAGGGCAGAGTTTACACTTGGAAGAAAGTGGTAGGAAACTGAGCTTAGGTAGCCAGAGGCCCATTTACAACATAGCAAGTCTTCAGATTTTATTCTACACATGATCTGAATGAAAGCAATTGAGTGAGCTGTAGTAAGCTAGTGTCTTCTCGATGATGATGATGACAATAATGATGATGAGAGGAAGGGGAGTATTGATCTGTGTGACTGCTGTGTGTTAGGTGTGTGGTTAAGCCTTTCCATGTTGTGTAGCATCCGTTGTTGGAAGGCTGTAGAGATTTTTGCAAGTTTAATTGAGATACCTGTGCCTCAGTCTTCTGAGGCTCATTCCTCTAACCTCCCTACTACCACATCTGTGTTTCGGATAATGATCTTCTACTCAGTCTAGTGAACTATTGTTTTCATTTCTTTATACAACAAACACAGAAGACACTGCCATTTGGAAAAGTAAGAAGAAAGAGAAGAAGGAAGGAAGGAAAGCA
This sequence comes from Perognathus longimembris pacificus, assembly GCF_023159225.1. Classification (NCBI taxonomy): domain Eukaryota; kingdom Metazoa; phylum Chordata; class Mammalia; order Rodentia; family Heteromyidae; genus Perognathus; species Perognathus longimembris. The sequence continues at coordinate 93,276,263 of NC_063163.1, read as the reverse complement.
AAGGAAGGAAAATTGAATAAGTAATGTTTCTTGGACCCTAGGGTCTTCTAATAGTCTTTTACCACCAGCCAGTATTTTTTGTGCCAGTACTGGGGCTTGAACTCAGGGTCTCAGCCTTGTCCTGTAGCTTTTGCACTCAAGGCTGGCTCTCTACAACATGAGCCACAACTCCACTTTTGGCTTTCTATGCTCGTTAATTGGAGATAAATGTCTCATTGACTTTCCTGCCCAGGCTGACTTTGAACCTCAATGTTCAGATCTCAGCCTCCTAAGTAGTTAGGATTACAGGCATGAACCACTAGCACCAGGTTTCCACTAGCCAATGTTTTAACCTGTGCTATGGAGTATTAGGAGAGATAAGTGCACAGATTACTGTTTCTTGTCAATTCATCCAACATGCTGCAATATATAAAGTTGTTTAATTCTTACCTATTAAAACAAACTTAGTGTCCCTTAAGCAAGGAAAAGGCAAAAATGGGCATCTGTTTTCTTCTTTGTTCAAATAATTGCTCACTAATAAAACCAACATTTTGTTTATTTCTAAGAATATATGTTGCTAGTAGACAACATTTGAGCTGTTTTATGAGTGAGCATTTAATATCACAGATGAAGTTACCATGATTTGTGTTCCTGGTACCAGAGTTTGAACTCAGGATCTTGCACTTCAGCAGTTTGTTGTTGTTTTTTTATTGTCAAACTGATGTACAGAGAGGTTACAGTTTCATACGTTAGGCATTAGATACATTTCTTGCACTGTTTGTTACCTCCTCCCTCATTCCCCTCTTCCCCCTCTCCCTTTCCCTTTCTCCCCATGAGTTGTTCAATTGATTTACACCAAACAGTTTTGCAAGTATTGCTTTTGTAGTCGTTTGGCTTTTTACCTTGTGTTTCTCAATTTTGGTATTCCCTTTCAGTTTCCTAGTTCTAATACCACTATACATGATTTCCAATATACTCAGATAAGATACAGAGATAGTGCAGGTACAACCACAGGAAGAGGATACAAGAGGGTCATCAATAATAGAAGCTATGGTTTCACATCATATGTTGAAAGTAATTACAACCATGATATAACAGTCATTTCCATAACATGGAGTTCATTTCACTTAGCATCATCTTATGTGTTCATAAGGGTATAGCTATTGGGCTCTTGTGATCATCTGCTGTGACTAGCCTAAGCACTTCAGCAGTTTGCTTGCTTAGATGGTGCTCTATCACTTGAGCCACCCCTCCAGTCAGGCATTTCTACTGGTTATTTTGGAGATTAAGTCTTATTCCCAAGCTGGCTATAAACCACAACTCTCCAGATTACTACTCAGCCTCCTGAGTAGCTAGGACTAGAGGTGTGAGCCACTGATGCCTGGCTCAAGTAATTCTTTTATACTCACAGATAATCCCTTAGCAAAGCCCATCATGTCAAGTCAAGGAGTTTGATTTTTGTTTTGAAACCAATGGCTGGCACCAAATAAATTTGCAAACTAAAGCCCAGTAGAGGTACCTGTAATGTTTCTGTTTCATACTGAAGTCATTTTGCTTTCTTCCCAGGGTATTTGTCATTGTATTAATTGTCACCAGCATCCTCTGGGTCCCCTTAGTAGAGGTCTCTCAAGGTGGGCAGCTGATCCATTACACAGAAGCAATTTCTAGCTACCTCGGACCTCCCATTGCAGCTGTCTTTCTGCTTGCCATCTTCTGCAAAAGAGTCAATGAACAGGTAGGTGAAAACTGGGGAACTTTCCTTGCTGGAGTGAGAAAAAGGAACTTTTTCTCTTTCCCACTAAGGAAGCCACCTACATACTTCCTGCCCTACCTTTGCAATTTAAGTCCTATCTCAGTTTCAGCTGTGGTCGCCACAATTCCTCGTTCTTACTAAAGAGTGAGGATACTTTCCATTTATATTCTCTATGCCTACAAACCCTTTGTTTCTTCCAAAATATTATGTCTATAGTCAGGACAGTACTGAGGAACACAGCAAGTTCAGGAAATAAGTTATCAGGCTGAATGATGCCTCTACCACATAACCATATGATATTCTAAAACAAATAACCTCACTTTCTGTTTAATGAAAATGATTTCAAAGACTTCCGGGAAGAGGGCGGAGGAGCAGCAGAGCCCAAGCTGAGCTCCCTCCAACATCACAGTTTTACTACTCCAGTGAAACTTTTACTCCTAGAAAGACAGCCCAAGTAAGTTATAACAATACAGGGATTCTGGCCAGGAAGGAAAAATCGACTGTGCTGGCCTGAAAACACAGATTTGAGCTCCGGGCGGTGTCCAGCCACCACGTCAGTGCCAGCGCTGACACAGAGCCCCACACTCTGCACACCTAAAGCACACAGCGGTGACCAGGGAGAAATCCTCCAGACAGCAGCAGACAGATGCAGATCGCAGGCTGAGCACGGACAGGCTGAATTCGCAGAGAAAGCATGAGTACCCCACAAAAGACATTCTCACTCACACCCACAGAGCAGCTTCTGGGAGGTAGCCTTTCCCCCACTGCCAGAGCAAAGCGCCATCTTTGACACTGGCATAGAGTCAGACCAGACTGGAACTAAAGCAGGGCTAGGGAAAGTGAGGACAAAGGGGCCATCTTTGAAAAGGGCAAGAGGGACCAATCAGTGAGAGCCAGCTCTGCCCAGGAGAACGACCCCTGCCCAGGCAGGAGGCTCGTCCTGGCCCCAGCTCACACACTCAGGTGAACACAGCCAGAGGTGCCCCACCCTGCCTGCCAGAATTTCTAAATTAAAACTGAAAGCGGCGAGCAGCTACCAGTGGCACTGAACAACCAGACAGGAGAACAAACAGTTCCTGAGACAGATAAACAGTCCCATCACAGAGGAAGCCCAATTCCCAGCCCCAAACTGAGCTGAATTCCATAGCCAACTCCACCAAGGAGGCTGCCCCACCCAGGAGGGAGGAACCTTCCCCAGGCAAGCGACTCTCAGCCAGGTAAACCAGGCCAGAGGCGCCCCGCCCTGCTGAGTCCACAGCCTATTCAAAGCCAGGCATTAAAGGCAGCAGCCCCAAAGCAGACGGGAGGAGCCACGGTTCCCAAGACTGTTCACATTCCCCATCTACAGAGGACACCCAAGGCCTACCTGCAAGCTGTGCAAACCACATAGCCCCAGGATTTCACTAACGGGGAGAGGGTCAAAGCAGATCCACCCCAGAAAACTGAAAGCAAGTCAAACCAGCCAAGCAGCAAAATAGACTGCAGACCATCACAAGGAAGCCAGAGACTAAAGAAAGCCCACCCAAACAAGGAAGACTCCATTTTTTAAACTTCTTTTTTTTTTTTTTTCATTTCTGAGACTTCGTTGGTTTCTTGTTTTCCATTTTTATTTGTTTGTTTTATCAGGTTTTTTTAAATTTTTTTTTAAATAATTTTTCTCTGTTTTGTGCATTTGTCTTCCAGTATTTTTTCTTTGTTTCTCTCTTCACATTCTCTTTCTTTAAAATTTCTTTCCAGTGAAAAAACCTTCACTCTTTTCTGCTAACTCTCCATTGTCTATAATTTTAACCTGTTCTTTCTACTGATTCTACTCTTCTCCACATTTCCACGCCACTGAAACTAAACCAAAATCATCACCTCGCCCCATACATTTTACTCTATTCTCTTCTCTACCTCTAACCTACCCTCCTGATTTACTTTCAGGACCTCCAGATTCCATTTACCCCTGGTTATTGGATAGAGGCTATCCCTGCTCAATCAGAGTGAATCAAAAGGGTTCATAGAGAAAGCCAGTCCAAAAAGAACTTAATATAAGAACAAAAATTGCTCATAGGGTTGTAACAGTAAATAAGTAACTACTGAAAACAGGGCTCAGGATTAGTTGTTATATTGAAATTGTATTCTTTAGGTACACCAAATCTAATTTTATAATCAGGTATACAAGGTATCTGTATATAATAGTGAATTTCTAAGATTTACACAACAGTGCTTGGTAAGGTCTGCTTTGGATCTTAAACAGTGCTCACAGGTCCTTGTAGATTGGCATTCCCAATCCAAATGGGCAGAAGAAACACAAGAAAGATGGTAAACAATGGAGTCTTATCTCCCACTCAAAACAAGCAGGAAGCAGAGCAGTCAATCAAAGACATAAAATAGAACCCTCAAAATACCCTACAAAGTTTACTGATAAACATGATAAATGAAAAGTTTGAATCAATACATCAATCCTTCCATAAAGTAATAGACTATTTCATGGCCTCCACAAATAGAAAGATAAATGAACTTCAAGAGTCAAATGAAAAGATAGCTACCCAGCTAAAAGATTTGAGAGACAGCACTCAAAACCAAATTAATGAAGTTAATGAAGTAAAGAAGTCCATGCATGACCTAAGAGATAATTATACCAAGGACATGGAAATCATCAGGAAAGACCAGTCAGAAGGAAAAGAGATTCGAAATCAAGTAGCTAGCCTACAGTCCTGACTAGCTGAAGCAGAGGATTGAATCTCAGGAGCTGAAGATTCCCTAGAAGCTATAAAGAAAGATCAAAAATCAATACAAAACCAATCCAGTCAACAAAACAGATCACTCCAGGAGCTCCAAGACACAATCAGGAAGCCCAATTTAAGGCTAATAGGTATGAGGAAAACCTAGAGAAAGAAGTTAATGGAATAGGCAACCTATTTAACAGAATATTAGCCAAGAACTTCCCAAATATCCAGAATAATAGGCCTATACAGATACAAGAAGCATTTAGAAGCCTAAACCGACCTGACCAGAATAGGACATCCCATAGACACATTGTGATCAAAACAGGATTAATAGAGTCCAAGGAAAGAATCCTTAAAGCTGTTAGGGAGAAGAAAATAATCACATATAAAGGAAAACCAATCAGAATTACTCCCAGATTTCTCAGCAGAGACCATGAAAGCAAGGAGAGTCTGGAATGAGTATACCAAACCCTAAATAAAAATAACTACCAACCAAGAATACTGTACCCAGCCAAACTCTCATTCATAGCCAAAGGTCAAATAAAAGTCTTCCACAGTAAGGAAAAACTGAAACAATATAGCTCCACCAAACCAGCTTTACAGAAAATCCTCAACGATGTACTATACAGGGAAAATAATCAAGATCACAATACAGACCGAGAAATGCACCCTAAATAGAAAACCAGAATATTAGATCAAGAATTGGGAAGACACAGCTTTTAACAAGATAGCTATAATGAAAGGGACAAATTATCATCTCCCAAACTTAACTCTCAACATTAATGGACTTAATTCTCCAATCAAACAATAGGCTCATAAGATGGATCAAAAATCAAGATCCATCTTTCTGCTGCCTCCAAGAGACACATCTATCCAGCAAAAGTAAACATCTTCTAAAAGTGAAAGGCTGGAATCAAATCTACCAAGCAAATGACCCCCATAAGCAGGCTGGAGTTGCAATCCTAGTATCAGACAAAATTGACTTCAAATTTAAAAAGGTAAGAAGAGACAAAGGTTACTACATACTAATAAAAGGATCTCTCCTACAGAAAGATATAACCATCCTAAATATCTATACACCAAATATGGGAGCCCCCAACTTCATCAAACAAACACTATTGACTCTAAAAGCACTCATAGACCCAAACACATTTATAGTTGGGGACTTTAACACTCCACTGTCACCTCTGGACAGATCAACATGCCAAAAACTGAACAAAGGAACCACAGAACTAAACAATTTTATAGACCAATTAGACTTAACAGACATCTACAGAATATTCCATCCAGCAACAACAGAATACACATTCTTTTCAGCAGCACATGGACCGTTGTCCAAAATAGAACACATCTTAGGGCACAAAGAAAATCTGTACAAATTCAGAAGTATTGAAACATTACCTGCATTCTCTCAGACCACAATGGAATAAAATTAGAGCTCAACTCAAACAGCCACCGCAAAAATCCTACAATTCATAGAGACTAAACAACACACTGCTGAACCATCAGTGGGTCATTGAGGAAATTAAAACAGAAATTCAAATGTTTATGGAATTCAACCAAGATGAGTACACAAAATACTAGCTCCTTTGGGACACAGCAAAGGCAGTACTCAGAGGAAAATTTATATCTCTGAGTGCCTACATTAACAAACTGGAGAAACAGCAACTCAATAATTTAAGAAAGCACCTTAATCTCCTAAAAAGAGAACAACAAGCCAAACCCCAAGTCAATAAATGGGAGCAAATAGTTAAAATCAAATCAAAATTAAATGAATTAGAGGCAAAAAAAAAAAACAACCACCGAAGGAATCAACAAAGAGTTGGTTCTTTGAAAAAATCAGCAAAATAGACAGACCCCTAGCAAACCTGACCAAAAAACAAAGGCAACACACTCAAATAAACAAGATCAGAGATGAAACAGGTAACATCACCACAGAAATAACCAAAATTCAGAACACAATAAGGGACTATTTTGAAAACCTTTATGCCAACAAATTCGAGAACTTGGAAGAAATGGATGATTTCCTAGAAAAAATTGATATCCCCAAACTCAACCATGAAGATTTAAACCTTCTAAACAGACCCATATCCAGCATTGAAATAGAAATGGCAATAAGTGATCTCCCACCAAGAAAAGCCCAGGTCCAGACGGATTCACAGCAGAATTCTACAAGGCCTTCAAAACATAACTCACACCAATATTTCTCAAACTCTTCAATGAAATTGAAAGAGAACGTTCACTGCCAGATACATTCTATGAAGCCAGTATAACCCTCATCCCAAAACCAGGCAGGGACTCATCACGGAAAGAGAAATATAGACCAATTTCCCTGATAACACAGATGCAAAAATTCTCAACAAAATTCTGGCCAATCGAATTCAACAGGTCATCAAAAAAAAAAAAAATCATACACCATGATCAAACTGGATTCATCCCAGGAACAGGCCTGAAGACCAATGGAACAGAATTGAAGACCCGGGAATGAACGACAGAACTACGCCTACTTAATCTTTGATAAAGGGGCTAAAACAATAGTTTGGAAGAAAGATAGCCTCTTTAACAAATTGTGCTGGAAAAACTGGCTCAACACATGCAACAAACTAAAACTAGATCCTTATATATCACCCTGCACCAAAATCAATTCCAAATGGATTAAAGACCTCGAAATCAAAACAGACACCCTAAAAACACTAAAGGAAGGAGTAGGAGAAACACTTGGGCTCCTTGGCGCAGGACGGACTTCCTTAACAAAGACCCAGAAAGGCTACAAATCAAAGAAAGGTTGGACAAATGGGACTGCATCAAACTTCAGAGCTTCTGCACGGCAAAGGACATAGCTCGCAAGATAAACAGAAAGCCCACAGACTGGGAGAAGATCTTTACCAGACATTCAACAGACAAAGGCCTCATCTCTAAAATATATGCAGAACTAAAAAAATCACCTTCTTCCAAAACAAAACTGCAAAGAACCAATAGCCCCCTCATCAAGTGGGCTAAACACTTACAAAGAGACTTCTCTGATGAGGAAATGAGAATGGCCAAGAGACATATTAAAAAGTGCTCTACATCACTGGCAATAAAAGAAATGCAAATCAAAACAACATTGAGATTCCATCTCACCCCAGTAAGAATGTCATATATCAAGAAAACTAACAATAACAATTGTTGGAGGGGATGTGGCCAAAAGGGAACCCTACTTCATTGTTGGTGGGAATGTAAACTGGTTCAGCCACTCTGGCAAGCAGTATGGAGATTCCTCAGAAGGCTAAATGTAGAACTCCCCTATGACCCAGTAACTCCACTTTTGGGTATCTATCCAAAAAAACACAAACAAAATCACAGTAAAGCCACCAGCACAACAATGTTCATTGCAGCACAATTTGTCATAGGGAAAATCTGGAACCAACCCGGATGCCCCTCCGTAGACGAATGGATCAGGAAAATGTGGTACATATACACAATGGAATTGTATGCCTCTATCAGAAAGAATGACATTGCCCCATTTGTAAGGAAATGGAAGGACTTGGAAAAAATTATACTAAGTGAAGTGAGCCAGACCCAAAGAAACATGGACTCTATGGTCTCCCTTATTGGGAATAATTAGCACAGGTTTAGGCAAGTCACAGCAGAATATCACAAGAGCCCAATAGCTATACCGTTATGATGACATAAGATGATGCTAAGTGAAATGAACTCCATGTTATGGAAATGATTGTTATATCACAGTTGTAACTACTTTCAATGTCCCATGTGTGTCTGTAGCTTCTACTATTGATGATGTTCTTGTATCACCTTCCTGTGATTGTATCTACACTATCTCTGTAATCTTATCTGAGTATATTGGAAACCGTGTATACTGGTATTAGAACTAGGAAATTGAAAGGGAATACCAAAATTGAGAGACACAGGGTAAAAAAAAGAGAAACAACTACAAAAGCAATACTTGCAAAACTGTTTGGTGTAAATGAACTGAACACCTCAGGGGGGGAAAGGGTAAGGGGGAGGGGAGAGGGGGGTATGAGGGACAAGATAACAAACAGTGCAAGAAATGTATCCAATGCCTAACGTATGAAACTGTAACCTCTCTGTACATCAGTTTGATAATAAAAACTTTTAAAAAAAAACAAAAAACTGGATTCATCCCAGGGATGCAAAGTTGGTTCAATATACGCAAGTCAATTAATGTAATCCACCACATCAACACCGGAGCAAGGTAAAGAACCACATGGTTATATCACTGGATGCAGAAAAAGCGTTTCATAAAATCCAGCACCCATTTATGCTAAAAGCCCTGGAAAAACTTGGATTCCAGGGAACATTCCTGAATATAATCAAGGCAGTTTATGACAAACCAACAGCAAGCATAACTTTAAATGGTGAAAAACTAAAGCCCTTTAAAGCCCTTTAAAATCAGAAACAAGACAGGGATGTCCACTCTCTCTCCTTCTCTTCAACATAGTACTAGAATTCCTAGCCAGAGCAATTAGGCAAGAAGAAAATATAAAGGGGATCCAAAAAGGAAAAGATGAAGTTAAACTTTCTCTCTTCACGGATGACATGATCCTATACCTAAAGAACCCCATAGACTCTACTCCCAAGCTACTAGAGCTGATCCAAAACTTTGGCAAAGTTGCAGGATATAAAATAAACCCTCAAAAATCAATGGCATTTCTATATGCTAATGACCCAAATGCCAAGGCTAAAATCAGGAAAGCAATTCCATTTGCAATAGCCTCAAAAAACATAAAGTACCTAGGAATAACCTTAACCAAAGAAGTGAAAGACCTCTATGATGAGAACTTTAAAAACATGAAAAATGAAATTAAGGCAGAACTAAGGAAATGGAAAAACCTCCCATGTTCCTGGATTGGGAGGATTAATATAATCAAAATAGCAATATTGCCAAAGGCTATCTACAAATTCAATGCAATGCCCATTAATATTCCAACACCATTTTTTAATGAAATAGAGGAAGCAATCCAGAAATTCATATGGAACAATGAAAGACCCAGAATAGCAAAAACAATCCTAAGCAGAAAGAACAGTGCTGGAGGAATTACAATACCCAACTTCAAGCTGTATTATAAAGCTATAGTAATAAAAAAAAAAAAAAAAAAAACAGCTTGGTATTGGCACCGAAACAGGCCTGAAGACCAATGGAACAGAATTGAAGACTCAGAAATGAACCCACAGAACTACGTCTACTTGATCTTTGATAAAGGAGCTTAAAAAAATAGGATGGAAGAAAGACAGCCTCTTTAACAAATGGTGCTGGCAAAACTGGTTCAACACATGCAACAAACTAAAACTAGATCCTTATATATCACCCTGTACCAAAATCAATTCCAAATGGATCAAAGACCTCGAAATCAAAACAGATACCCTGAAAACACTAACGGAAGGAGTAGGAGAAACACTTGGGCTCCTTGGCACAGGACGGAACTTCCTTAACAAAGACCCAGAAAGGCTACAAATCAAAGAAAGGTTGGACAAATGGGACTGCATCAAACTGCAGAGCTTCTGCAGTTCAAAGGACATAGCTCGCAAGATAAACAGAAAGCCCACAGATTGGGAAAAGATCTTTACTGGCCATACAACGGACAAAGGCCTCGTATCTAAAATATATGCAGAACTTAAAAAAATACATTCTTCCAAAACAAATCCTCAAAGAACCAATAGCCCCTTCATCAAGTGGGCTAAAGAATTAAAAAGAGACTTCTCTGAGGAGGAAATGAGAATGGTTTTCTACATCACTGTCCATAAAAGAAATGCAAATCAAAACAACATTGAGATTCCATCTCACCCCAGTAAGAATGTCCTATATCAAGAAAACCGGGCTGGGAATATGGCCTAGTGGCAAGAGTGCTTGCCTTGTATAGATGAAGCCCTGGGTTCGATTCCTCAGCACCACATATATAGAAAATGGCAGAAGTGGCGCTGTGGCTCAAGTGACAGAGTGTAGCCCTGAGCAAAAAGAAGCCAGAGACAGTGCTCAGGCCCTGAGTTCAAGGCCCAGGACTGGCCAAAAACAAAAACAAAGAAAACCAACAATAACAATTGTTGGAGGGGCTGTGGCCAAAAGGGAACCCTATTTCATTGTTGGTGGGAATGTAAACTGGTTCAGCCACTCTGGCAAGCAGTATGGAGATTCCTCAGAAGGCTAAACATAGAGCTCCCCTATGACCCAGCAGCCCCACTTTTGGGTATCTATCCATAAGACCATAAACAAAATCACACTAAAGCCACCAGCACAACAATGTTCATCGCAGCACAATTTGTCATAGTCATAGCTAGAATCTGGAACCAACCCAGATGTACCTTAGTAGACGAATGGATCAGGAAAACGTGGTACATATACACAATGGAATTTTATGCCTCTATCAGAACGAATGACATTGACCCATTTGTAAGGAAATGGAAGGACTTGGAAAAAGTTATACTAAGTGAAGTGAGCCAGACCCAAAGAAACATGGACTCTATGGTCTCCCTTATAGGGAATAATTAGCACAGGTTTAGGCTAGTCACAGCAGAATATCACAAGAGCCCAATAGCTATACCCTTATGAACACATAAGATGATGCTAAGTGAAATGAACTCCATGTTATGGAAACAATTGTTATATCATTGTTGTAACTACTGTCAATGTGCTATGTGTAACTGTAGCTTTTATTATTGATGATCCTCTTGTATCCCCTTCCTGTGGTTGTACCTACACTATCTCTGCATCTTATCTGAGTATATTGGAAACCATGTATACTGGTAAACAGTGGTATATAGAGTAAAAAAAAATACAAACAACTACAAAAGCAATACTTGCAAAACTGGTGTAAATGAACTGAACAACTCATGGGGGGAAAGGGGAAGGGGGAAGGGAAGGGGGGAATGATGGATGAGGTAACAAACAGTACAAGAAATGTATTCAATGCCTAACGTATGAAACTGTAACTTCTCTGTACATCAGTTTGTCAATAAAAATTTTAAAAAGAAAACGATTGCAGTAGTCCTACCTATATAGGTAGATAATCCTACCTATGAGTTTGCTGTGAGGACTAAAAGTAGTAACATATATGAAATGCTGAGAAGAAAATCTACCATACAAAGACAGCTAATTGCAATAGCAATTTGCAATAGGTCAATTAATTAATCTATAAATAGTTGATTGTTGTTGGCCATGTATATTTAATCCCTTCATTATTCCTAGATGTGAGCCTTATTATGATGACTTTCTGATGAGGTAACAAGTGTAGCATAATTTCTGATGTATGTGCTTTCATAGCGCGTGAATTCCTTCAACAAAGTTATACACTTAATCTCCATGCAGTATTGTTTGCATAAAACATAGCATTTTATACAAGGCACAAAAAGGACACACGTTTCCAGACACCATAGTTTCTTCTTTTTTTTTTTAAGGTCTGAGACCAAGACTCAAACTTAGCACCTGATGCTTTCCCTCATCAGCTAGCATGCTACTAACTGAGCCACACCTCCAATCCCAACCACCATCATTTCTCAGAGAAAATAAATATGCTTAATTATCAGACTTCATAGACCTCTCAAAACTATTTACCTTGGCAAGTTGTATAACAAATCATAGAAGTCTATTAATTCTACTAAATAAATCACAAAAACCAGGCACCAATGTCTTTTTTTAATTAAATTTTATTGATAAGGTGATGTACAGAGAGGGTATAGTTACATAGTAAGGTATTGAGTACATTTCTTGTCATATTTGTTACACCCTCCTTCATTTTTCTTTCCCTTCCCCAGTTCATATAAGCATATATACAATATCTAGTGTACCAGAATCATATACAGGGACCACAGGGGGTACATCAAAGGAAATTCACCTAGTACATTAAACATAATGACAACAGTAAAATCCTCCTGTTCCATTTCTTGGAGTTCATTTTGCTTAGCCTCATCTTATATACTCATATGTATGTAGCTGTTGAGCTATTGTGCTCCTGGCAGGTCTATCCTAGACCTTTTATGTTTATTTAGTAATTGTTTGGTTTTAGAGACATGATGTAAAGTCGCTGACCAAAACATGTAGAAATAGCATTTGAAAAGAAGTTTGTTATTTTCCAGACATGATCTCTACTGTTCTCGCCACCCCCTCCAACAACCACATATCAGGGAGACCATGCACCAATGTCAATGTCTTAGACATAAAATCCTAGCTACTTGAAAAGTTGAGATCTGAGAATCAAAGCCCAGTCAGATTCATATCCAATTTACCATCAAAAAATCCAGAGTGGAGCTGTGGCTCCATTGATAAAGCATTAGCCTTGAGGAAAAAAGCTAAGGGACAGCGGTATCCAGGCCCTGAGCTCAAGCCCTCAAACCAACACACACACACACACACACACACACACACACACACACACACACACACACACACACACAAACAAACAAACAAACAAAAATTTTAATCTCCAGGCATTGGTTTCTCACACCTGTAATCCTAATTTTCCAGAAGGCTGAGATCTGAGGATTATCATTCAAAGCCAACTCAGGCAGGAAATTCCATGAGACTCTTACCTCCAATTAACTACCAAAAAGCTGGAAATGACCTTATGGCTCAGAGAGGTATCTTTGAGCACAAAAGCTCAGGGACAATGCCCAGGCCCTCAGTTCAAACATCAGGTCTGGCACTAAGTAAATACCTATATATGTACACATGTACAGACATATATACATACATCCATGCATAAAAATCACAAGTTTTTAATCTATCTACAAAACAAAAAGCCAGGAAACCCTTCAGCCTAGGTAGCGGTTGACAGTTGGATACTGGAACCAGAGAATAGTACAAGAGTAGTGTGTGGGCACCAGAGGCAACCACTTTCCTTATTGGAGAAACTTGTCTGAGATCCACCACCACTTAATCCTTAACTGAGAAAGCAGGTGAGGTGATTACTGTCACTTACCAGAATGATTTTCTCATCTTTCCTAAACACTCTGCCTTTATCCTTGTCTCTTTTTACAGGGAGCATTCTGGGGTCTAATGGTCGGACTTGCCATGGGCCTGATTCGCATGATTGCAGAATTCTCCTATGGAACGGGGACTTGCTTGGCTGCCAGTAACTGCCCCAAGATTATCTGTGGAGTGCACTACCTGTACTTTGCCATCATTATCTTTTCTGTGTCCGTGCTAGTCATCTTGGGAGTCTCTCTCCTAACAAAACCCATCCCCGATGTACATGTGAGTACAAACTATGACAAGATGCTTGTAAGGAAGTCAGAGTTATTCATCTTCCAAAGCTGCAACTGATATGGGAGTCACAGGTCAATGGCCATGGCACTCTCAGAGTTAGAAGATCCTAAGGGATCAGAATCCAGTCAATCCACTGGACAATTTGTGCCTGGTATGTGAGAAGCAACAGTGAACTAATAAGTATGCCAAAGCCAGGTTTCAGCAGCTCATGCCTGTAATCTTAGCTACTCAGGAGGCTGAGTTCTGAGGATCATGGCTCATAGCCAGTCCAGACAGGAAAGTCTGGGAGACTCTTATCTCCAATTAACCATAAGAAGAGGAAGTGTGGCTCAAAGTGGTGGAGCACTTGCCTTGAGCAAAATAACTCAGGGACAGCACCCAGGCCCTGAGTTTAAACCCCATGACTGACAAAAGAAAAAAAAATGTGCCATCAGGGTGCTGGTGGCCTGCAATTCTAGCTACTCAGGAGGCTGAAGGTATGAGGATCATAGTTTGAAGCCAGCCTGGGCAGAAAAGTCTAGGAGACTCTTATCTCCAGTTAATCACCAAAAAAATACCCAAAGTGGAGCTATAGCTCAAATGGTAGAGATTAAGCTTTGAGCAAAAAAAGCAAAGACACAGTGACCAGGCCCTAAATTCAATCGACAGAACTGATAGATAGATGATGGATGGATGGATGGATTGATAGATCGATCGATCGATGGATCGATGGATCGATGGATCGATACATAGGAAGCTAATTTAAAAATGATAGTTACTGGAAGATAGGCAAGTGGGAAGGAGTTCAGATAACAGATAACCAAAATAGATTACAGAGGAGTATTAACTTCAGTTAGTCCACAACAACTTATTATGTGTTTCATAAAGAACAAGGGAAAAGCAACTAAAATTTAAAGGCATCCAACATAAAGAACAGATAAAATGGCTAGTTATCATGATGACACATTCGTACCCATATACTAAACTAGCACTCTATACCCCATGGTTCAAAGCCATCCCAAGCAGAAAAGTCTGTGAGAGTCTTATCTCCAATTAACCTCCAGAAAACTGGAAGTGGTGCTGTGGCTCCTTGAGCTGAAGAGCTCAGGGACAGTGCCCAGCCCCAGAGTTCAAGCCCCATGACCAAAAACAAACAAACAAACAAACAAACAGTAATTATTTTAAATGCTTAGTGCATTGGTAAATGCTTGGTACATGAGAAGAGTTGAGGAAAGTCTTTTCCTTATGATCCATACTCTGTGGTCCAGTTTAATTTTATAAATATATAACTAAATTACCATTCAATTATTGGGCACATTTGCTCTTCACTAATGTACTATGCATGATCTCTGGTCAGTTGTATCGCCTGTGCTGGACTCTTCGGAACAGTACAGAGGAACGAATCGATTGGGACACTGAAGAGAAAAAGGAGGAAGAAGCTGCTGATGGTATTGAGGAAGGTAATAACCTGGCTTACATTTTGGTTTTCATAGCTTTTATGCCATCATGGGCCTCTGGGCCATGATGTCTCTATTTATCCCTTCCACCATAGATGGGATGGCAGGTCTACACCATGGTTGCCCAGCTTTTTCTGTTTGGATAGAATCTCATGAACTTTTTCCCCTGAGCTGGCCTCACACCATGATCCAGCACAAAGTAAATCATTTGTAGAAATACCTCTGTGGATCTAGGAATGTGGCTTAGTGGTAGAGTGCTTGCCTAGCATGTATGAAGCCCTGGGTTTGATTCCTCAGTACCACATCAACAGAAAAAGCTGGAAGTGGTCCTGTGACTCAAGTGGTAGAGTGCTAGCTTTGAGCGAAAGGAAGCCAGGGACAAGGTCAGGCACTGGGTTCAAGCACCAGGACTGGCAAAAAAAAAAAAATTCAAATTTTTTCACTTGTTACTTTTATGATTATACTACTTTTCTTTTTTCCTACACTTTAATAAGCATCAATTAGTGGTATGAGAGACATTTGTTTGCTTATGTATTTGTCTATTTTATTTGCTTATTTAGTTATTTATCTGTTTATGTGTCAGTCCTGGAGCTTGAACTCAGAACTGTCCCTGAATTTCTTTGCTGAAGGCTAGTGCTCTACCACTTTATCCACAGCTGCACTTCCTGCTTTTTCTACGTGGTTTATTGGAGATAAGTCTCATGGCCTTTCCTGTCCTGACTGGCTTGGAGCTGTGCTCCTCAGATCTCAGATCTCAGATTTATGAATAGCTAAGATTACAGGTGTGAGCCACCAGCTCTTGGCCTAGGCTTTTATTTTGACATGTAGACTTTGATCAGATTCACCCTTTCTGTCTGTCTGTCTCTCTCTCTCTCTCTCTCTCTCTCTCTCATCCCTTCTTCCCTCACAAACCTATCTCAGCAAGCTTCAGCGTTCCATGTTCTCACACGTTTACAAACAGTTTTCACCATATTCACCGCCTTCACTGTCTCTACCCTGCCCTCTCTCACATTGGTGCTCACTGTTTTATTTCCTGCTATTATTTTTTAAGTGTATGTCACTTGTCCAGAGGGATTACTAAAATGTTTCACACAAGCATATACAATACTTGAAACAGACTGACAAACGCACACATACATACACACTCTTACTCTCACTTTTCCCATACCTTTTACCCTCTATTATTCAACAGCTTTCGGTGAGTTTCATTTTGCTATTTTCATTCACAGATGCAAAGTAACTTCTTTATTTCATTAACCTTTAGGTCTCATCTGTGTACCTTTCCATTTATATTATTTGGGTTTGTTCTGGTGGGGGAGGGATCATTGATTTCTACCCTCTCTTCTCTTCTAAGCAAGTAACTAAGACTCTTGAAGAATCATTTTTTCTAAGCATAGTCTTATTTTTACTATGATTTTTCCCCACAATATCTGAGTGTAGAAATATGTTTTAAAAGTTAGGCAAAGCCAGGCACCAGTGACTCATGTCTATAATCCTAGCTACTCAGAAGGCTGAGATTTGAGGATCACAGTTCAAAGCCAGCCCAGGTAGAAAAGTTCCTGTGAGACTCTTACCTCCAATGAATCACTCAAAATCCAAAAGTGGCACTATGGCTCAAAGAAAGAAGTATGCCTTAAATTTTTCAATGCTACAGAAAATATTCTTGTACGTTGTTTTTGTTGTTGTTGTTGTATTTTTGCCAATATACACCTTTGGCACTGATTTTGAGAAGTTTGATTGTTGGATCAAAGAATTAACTATACAATTTTGCTATATATTTCAAATTCCCCTCTGTAAGGACTGAATTCTGTTTTCCATGTTACAAAGTCTGCCAGTGCCTAGTTCTTTTTTTTTTTTTTTTTTTTTTTTTTTTTTTTTTTTTGCCAGTCCTGGGCCTTGGACTCAGGGCCTGAGCACTGTCCCTGGCTTCTTCCCGCTCAAGGCTAGCACTCTGCCACTTGAGCCACAGCGCCGCTTCTGACCGTTTTCTGTATATGTGGTGCTGGGGAATCGAACCTAGGGCCTCGGGTATCCGAGGCAGGCACTCTTGCCACTAGGCTATCTCCCCAGCCCGGTGCCTAGTTCTATACAGACTCTTTAACATAGTACTTTCTGAAACCTTTATATTTTTTACACTGATAGATGAAAACTGATATTTTGGTTTCATTTTAATGTAAATTTCTCTCTTCTTCAGTGATCTTAAAAACTATTTACCTCCAGCACTGATGACTTAAGCCTGTAATCTGAGCTACTTGAGAGCCTGATAATGGGAGAATTGCAATTTAACGGTTCTTAAAAGCTTGTGAGATCCCTTCTCCACCCACAGGCGGATGCAGTAGCATGCGCCTGTCATCCCAAAGTGCATGGCAGGCTGAAATTGGAATAATTGTGGTTCCTGGATGACCCAGGCAGAAAAGAGAGGGAAGTTCAATGCAGGGGCATGTGTCTATCATCCCAACAACAAGAGGAAGCCTAAAACAGGCAGAGATCATGGGCCTGGAGCTCACCCTGGCAGAAAACAAGATTCTATCTAAAAAAAAATGACACAAAACAGGGCTGCAAGCATGACTCAGCAGCGGAGCACCTGCTCAACAAGTGCAAGACCCTGGGTTTAACACTCAAAAAGAGAAAGCCCATGTCCTGTTCTGTTTCAATTTATTTATCTCTCTAGTATGTTCAAATGGGGTTGTTTATGGTCTATTCTTTATTGTCTTAAAAATCCATTGTATATTAAAGACATAAAACCCTCTGGGGCTAGCAGGTGCAAATCTTCAGCACATTTTAGTGATTTATGCCATGCAAATTTTTTCTTTGGTGCTATTCCTGGGGCTTGAACTCAAGGCCTGGGTGTTTTCTCTGAGCTTTTCTTTTTTCTTTTGCTCAAAGCTAGCACTCTACCACTTGAACCACACAGCTCCAATTCCAGCTTTTTGGTAGTTAATTGGAGCTAAGAGTTTCACAGACGACTGCCCAAGTTGGCGTGGCACCGCAATCCTCAAATGTCAGATTCCTGAGAAGCTGGAATTATAGGCATGAGCCACCCAGTGCCCAGCTTTTTTGTTTTTTACATATTCAAATGTATCTGTATTTTCCCCCAGAAGTCCTCTGGCTTTGCTAAGTGGTCTAGTCAATCCTCACAGCCCTATGTGACTTCCCATCTGTTGTCATGACTTATTTTCCCTTGTTTCAGACCCTCCTGAGGAACCAAGTGGATGTCTCAAGAGAGGCTACAACTTATTCTGTGGCTTGCGGAAGACAGGGCCCAAGCTGGCCAGAGAAGAGGAAGAAGCCCTGAGGAAGAAGCTCACAGACACGTCAGAGCAGCCAGTGTGGAGGAGCGTGGCGAACGCCAACGCCATCTTCGCCTTGGCCGTGGCAGCGTTTTACTACGGTTACTTTGCCTGAATGAACTCTTATCTCGGCATCGCAGTGTGGGTCCAGGATCCCAGCACTTTCTCCATTCCCGCACTTGTTGCATTACAAAGAAAGACTAGCCGTTCCATCATGTACGCTAAAGAGACGACTTCAGGGCTGGGGATATGGCCTAGTGGCAAGAGAGCTTGCCTCGTATACATGAGGCCCTGGGTTCGATTCCCCAGCACCACAGATACAGAAAACAGCCAGAAGTGGCACTGTGGCTCAGGTGGCAGAGTGCTAGCCTTGAGCAAAAGGAAGCCAGGGACAGTGCTCAGGCCCTGAGTCCAAGGCCCAGGACTGGCCAAAAGAAAAAAAAAGAGAGACGACTTCAGACTTGATTTTGTTTTTTGCTTTTGTTATCCCTTTATGTCAATTTTTTTTTTGCTTGTTCCCCCCACCCCCGGGCCTTGAACTCAGGGCCTGAGCACTGTCCCTGGCTTCTTTTTGCTCAAGGCTAGCACTCTACCACTTGAGCCACAATGCCACTTCCAGCTTTTTCTATATATGTGGTGCTGAGGAATCGAACCCAGGGCTTCCTGTACATGAAGAAAGCACTCCACCTCTAGGCCATATTCCCAGCCCTTATGTCAATTTTTTTAAATGTTGATAATTAATAAAGGTAAGAAAGTGACTCCTTACAAGTACATGTAGCAGGTGGAGAGGCCCCAAATCTTTTTCTAAATTTGTGAAGGCATGAGTGGCAAATGACAGCTTGTATATATTTAAGGTGGGCAACATGATGATTTGATACAGGTAAACACTGTGAAATGATTACTGCAATAAAGATAATACATCCATGACCTGACTTACCTTCTTCTATGTCAAGAGAATGCTTAAGATCTACCATCTTAGCAAATTTCAAATACATATTTATTTATAAATACATCATATAATATTGCATATTCTATATGTTTGTATATTATATTACATTACATATCACATTAATATATGGTAATATTTATATGATATATAATACATCATATTAATATGACATATAATTGTGTTTATATCATTTAATTATAATTAATATTTATATATTATAGATATTATTCAGTCCCAAGAAGAATAGAATTACATTATTTACAGGGAAATGAATGGATCGAGGAACCATCATATTAAGCAAAATAAACTAGACTCAGAAAGACAAAAGCCATATGTGTTTTCTCAGTAGTGGATGCTAGACCTAAAAGACAAAGATTTACATAGACATATACACAAATATTAGTTAATCTGATTAAAGTACAGTATACATATGTATGAGATACCATGGTGAAGCCTCTGAACAATTAACCTGCACAACTCACATCTAGCAAAAAAAGGCAAGTGGAATGCACTCTCTGTGAGGTGAGTGCTGGGGGAGTTAAATGGAGAGGTGAAGGATGGCAAATCTGACTAAATAGTCCATGCTTGAGTGTGAAAATGGAACAAGGAAGCTTGTTGACATTGGCCTGGGAAGGGAGGGAGGGAAGAAGGAGAGTGACCCCTCAGGACATAGTGTATGGAGAGACAAAGGTGAGCAAATACAGCAGTGGTACTCACTGGACCCCACATTGAAAATGAACTCGACAACTTGTGGGTGGGGATGGGAGGGAAAAACTGGAAAAGAGAGAGGAAAGGGGTGACACTGACCAAAAAGAAACGTACTCATTACCTGAGTTATAAAACTGTAACCCCTCTATACTTATAATTATATATATTTATATATAATACATATTATATATATAAATATATAAATATATATTTATAATAAATATTAAAAAGAAACATTTTAAAAACATATGTCCTGTGTCTCTATGATCCTAATTTCATCTAACATAATTTTTTTCCATAAAAAGTATATCACTTTTTTTTCCTGTAGGTCATGGGATTTGAACTCAGGGTGAGGCACTGTGCCTGAGCATTTTTGCTCAAGGCTAGTGCCCTGCCACTCTGAGCCACCCTGGGGACTTGGCTGCCCAAGCTGGCTTCAGACCACAATCCTCAGTTCTCAGCTTCCTGAGTAGCTAGGATTACAGGTGTGAGCCACCGGTGCTCAGCAAAAAAATAAAAATAAAAATAAAATCCTTTTTTTAATGGGCAGAAGGAAATGTTTGGGAAATCCCAAATGGAGAGCGCATATAGGACATATAAGGAACTGGAAGTGGTGCAAGGTAGCTGGAGCACTAGCAGCAAAGAAAAGATGGAAGAGGACAGAAGTGGGAAGATGAACAGGAGTGTGTACTGTAGGATCCCATGAGCCAGGCCACAAGAAGGTTGGGCCTCCACTCAAAGATCAAAGGGGAACCTTTGGAGTTTCTAAAGCAGATCACGACCCACCAGTATAATCTCATGTATTTTTCTTCCATGCTTTCTACTAGGTCTTTAGGTCTTTGATACTTACATAATGATGCATAGGGATCCAACTGGATTTTTTTGCATGTGAATATCTAGTTGTCCCAGAACTATTCGTTGAAAAGATTGTTACCTACCCTCCTTTATCGGTCTTAAAAACAGAGATATCTGATTCTGAATTCTCTGTTCTATTCCATTCATCGGCATGTTCATACTTAAGCCACTAAAACACTGTCTTGATTTCTGTAGCTTTGTGGGAAGGTTTTGTTGTTGTTGTTCGTTTGTTTGTTTGTTTGTGTCAGGCCTGGGCCTGGGCCTGAACTGGAGGCCTGGGTGCTGTCCCTGAGCTTTTTCAGCTCAGGCCTAGTGCTCCACCACTTGAGCCACAGCTCAGCTTCCAGCTTTGTTTGTGTGTGTGAGTAATTAATTGGAGATAAGTCTCTCAGACTTTCCTATCTGGGCTGGCTTTGAACCACAGTCCTCAGATCTCAGCCTCCGTAGTAGCTAGGATGACAGGTATGAGTCACTGGGCACTGGACTTTTGGGAAATTTTGGAATCAGAAGTGTTTGTCCTTTTTTATTGCTGTTGGTTGTGGGGCTTGAACTCAAGGCTTGTCCCTGAGCTCTGTTGCTCAAGTCTAGTACTCTACCACAGCACCACTTCTGGTTTTTGAGTGGTTAGTTGGTGATAAGAGTCTAATGGGGACTTTTCTACCCAGGCTGACTTCAAACCACAATCCTCAGATCTCAGTCTCCTGAGTAGTGAGGATAACGGTGCAAGCCACTGGTACCAGGCTACGTTGGTTTGCCTTTTGTAAGACTGTTTTGGCTATTTGAAGCCCTTTGGAATTCCACATGCTTGCTCAACTTGTGCTCTACCACTTGTGCTACAATGGCAATCTGGTGTTTTGCTGATTATTACAAGCCTCACATTCTTTTCTCCCTAGGCTGGCTTCAAACCACAATCCTCCAGATCCCAGCCTCCTCGCGGGTTGCAAAGATTACAGGCATGAGCCACCAGTGGTGGACTCTTCTTGTCTTCTCTTATTTTTCAGATACAATCTTGTGGTTTTTGCCCTGGGGTCAACTTTGGTCTGCAATCTTCCTACCTACAACTGCAGTGTTACAGGCATGGCAGACACACACCTGCACACTCAGGGTATTGGTTAAAATAGTCCCACAAACTTTTTACCCTCTCCTCCCAACCCCTTTTTATTTTGGAGCTGGGACAGAATATTAATGGTAATACTGGATCTCAATTTTGAACTTTCAAAATAACAGGACTCATAAGTCTGCTTTTCAGACAGACAGGACCTTGGAACCTCTCCACACACCTTAGTTTATTGGTTGTTTTGTTTTGTGCTGGTACTGCAGTTTGAACCCAGGGCCTTGTGCTCTTAATTGGCTTTTTCCTCTCAAGACTTAAATTGGCCATTTGAATTCACCTGCATCCCCAGGAACCAATCAAACAATGCCAATACCAACACCCTCCTCTCTACCTCCTTAATCCCATACTCCTCAACCTGGTAAAACAATGACGTATCACTGAAACAACTTCATGTCCCAAATAAGGATCTAGAGGCTAAGGAAGATTTTCTTGGGGTGGATGGGAAGAACTAATAAAACCCCCTTCTCCAATCAAGCACATATATGGTTTTTCTCCCATGATTTGCTTTTGTGAAGGGGAACAAGAAAAGCCTAAGCCGCAATGCATCTTTTCAAAGATGGTTTTCTCAGCACTGGGAAAGAGCAGGCTCCAGTGAGATCCAAAAGTCACAATGTTCACCTCAGGTTAGTCAAAGACTCCAGGACCCACTATGTTCTGTAGATAAGGACATTTGTATTTTCATTTTAAGATATTTCTTATTTATTTTAAATAAGCATCTGCATTTTAAAGGGACTCTGTGGCCCTCTAAAGCTTGTTTTTTCATTTCTATACACATTTTTTCATGTGTTCATGAAAAAGGTCAGTACCAGCCCTTGAACTCAAGACTTTGCACTCTAGTTTTCTTGCTCACAAGTGGCACTCTACCACTTGAGCCACACCTCTGGTCCAGCATTTTGCTAGTCCTTTGAAGACAAGAGTCTCACAGACTTTCGGTGAAGCTTTAAATCTCCAGGTCACACACTCCTGAGTACCTAGAATATTATAAGCATGAGCCACTGACACCCAGCTATGAACTGAATATCAATATTCTTCTCCTACCTTTAACTTATATGATAGGACAGCTCTCACCTGCACATCTAAAATTATTCTATTACTATATATCATTTACTGGGCCCCAGTTACATAATTGGATGTGTATTCTGAAGGGACTTTATGCAGCTATGAGATACCCTGTAATCTACCAGTTTGCCACTGAAACTCATATCCGGGCTTAGCTATATCTTTTTGAGATGGGCTGTAGAATATGTTACTCGCACTGAGATGACAGATGCATGGGCAGGCTCATTTGCTCTGTCACGTTGACATGGCACAGATGTCAACATTAATATCACCCCAGAGGCAGCATTGCCACTGGAAAATGTGCTTCTGCTCATTATGAGCACCTCAGGCTATACTCTGTTCTGCCACCATTTAAAACAATGGTTAACAAAGGATCAGGCAACTATCTATAAATAAAATCTTTATTAGTCATTTAGGCAACAAACCTCCCTGAGAGGCAAAGGTATTCCAGGCACAGCAAATGCCAAAATGAATAAACTCTCCAACAGGGGTAACATATAATGGGTAATTTCTAAGAAGGCCAGAAAATTCCCTGGGCTTCTACTACAGGCCTGAGACAAGAGGCTGAGACTCAGACTTTGGGCTAAGTCATTTCTTTCAGGGACTCCTTCTTCCAAAATGAAATGCCCTAGACAAGCTCCCATCCTCCACATGCACATGTTCATGGATTTATCACATTGACTTTTCTTGTTCTGAAGGAAAATAACTTGGAAAAGATTTGATGGTGGGGAAAGGGGGAGAAAAGGAAAAGGAAGGAGAAAAGGAAGGAAGAAGGGAGGAAGGTAAGGAGGGTGGGAAGCAGGAGGAAGGGAGAACAGACAGAAAAAAAAGAGAAGAGAGAAAGAGAAAGAAAATGGAAAGAAGGAAGAGAAGAGAGGGATTGGAGGAAGTGGAAATGGGAAAAGAGAAGAGAAATCAGAAATTAGAAATCTGATAGGGAAAGTGGCAGGAACCAAGGAGAGCAAAATTCTAAACGCAATATTTAAGGATTACACACAGGGCTGACAAACTCAGTCTCTCTGATACCAACTTAGATTGGGGATCACGAGGCTTCTGTTTCTGAGTCTGGCTCTTCCTGGATTGACATAAATCCACTTTTTCTTCTGCAGCTCCAGTATGTACATACACAAATGACCGTAGCACATTCATTTCAAATGCATAAGTTATAAGTTAACAAAAGGGGGAAAATGAGGTGTTTTTTTTTCTTCCAGCTAACCTATCGTTACACATGTACATGGTTCTCCAACCAGGAAAAATTTACAACAGATTGATTTCCCTTCAAAACCACAGAATGGGAGTCAAAGGAGGTCAAGGAAGAACCACGCGTCTGGGGAACCACAGCAGGAATCAGGCAAAGTAAGCATGGCAAAAGACAGCCACGGCCAGCAGGATGATGCCGTTGATGTTCACCACCGTCCTCCACAGCGGCTTCTCCGAGGTGTCCGTCAGCTTCAGCTTCATGGCCGCCTCCTCCTCCTTCGTCAGCTTGGGTCCCTTGTCCTGGTCCAGCCCACAGAACAGGTCATAGGCTCGCCGGAAGCAACCTTTTCTTTCCTGGGGAACTTCTTTGTTCAAGGAAAGGTAGAAAAGGGATTATTAGACACAAAGGCAAAAGGGACCAGGAACAAAAAAAGCTTCCAGGCCTATCACGACTCGCCATGGAGCAGCTATCAAAATGAAATACTTGCAAATATTCAAATTTTTCCCAACTCAAATATCCAGGGGAATATAGGCCATATTCAAATGAACTTCGGTAGAAGACAATGTCATTAGATGACCTCCGCAGCCTGTTGATCAGCAAGCCTGAGGGTGTTTTGTGGTTTGTTAATGGTTTTTTGGATTTTTGATTTGTGTGTGTGTATGTGTGTGCAATGCGTGAGTGTGCACCAGCCCTAGGGCTTGAACTCAGGGCCTGGCTGCTGAGTTTTTATGCTCGAGGCTAGTGCACTACCACTTGAACCACAGCTTCACTTATGGCTTTTTTGGGGTGTTTAATTAGAGATAAGTCTCATGGACTTTCCTGCCTGGACTGGCTTTGAATATCTCAGCCTCATGAGTAGCTAAGGTTACAGGTGTGAGCCACTGATGCCTGGCCAGTTTTTTTTCTAATTAATGTTTTTAAGTAGTTGTACAAAGGGGTTTCATTTCAGCATATCTATTTATGAGTACAATTTATGTTGATCAATGTCATCCCTTCCATCGTTCTTCTCTAGCCTGAGTTTTATCTCTATCAGCACTAATGTGTTCTACAGGATAATCAGATCTAATAATAATTGATGAGAGAGAAGGGGGAGTTAACCATGGACTGGCGAACTATGAATTATGAAGAATACAGAAACCCACCTGGAAAATCCACAAACTCCTTTCTGTTCTCTATATCAGAGGAAGCAGGGTGGCCCACATGGCTCAGGAGAGAACTAGCTACATCTGTCCATTCTAAGCCTTTATGATAAACCCACCTGTGAGAAAGGGCTGGTCAGGATAGCTTCTGACACAGAGCAGCATGGGACCAACACTTCCTGGCTGCTGTACATCAACACTGCTAAATCAAACCACTCACCAGGCCCTGACATTCAATATGGGTGCCCACCAAGGGAACAAGCTCCCTCCTCAGAACCCAGGTGTGACTGTGGAGGTTGACACACCTGATTTCAAGCTCCGGGCTCTACCACTCATTAGACATGAGAGTGAGGTTACTATGTATTTTGGCATCATGTCAAGAGACCATTGCTCTATGCTTCTCAGATTTTACAAAAGAAAGAAAGAAAGAGAAAGAAGAAAGAGGAGAAGAAGGAAGGAAGGAGAGAGAGAAGGAAGGAAGGAGAGAAAGAAAGAAAGAAAAAAGAAAACGAAGGGCTGGGCATTGAACTGTGATTCTCATATCTCAGCCTCCTGAGTAGTTAGGATTACAGGTGTAAACCACTGACATCCTGAAGATACATTTGAAGTTAAAAGAGGTAGGGGGCATGGCATACATATTCACACACCTGCCTGCTCTAGAGCAGGAAGGGGCTGTTTTCAGCACCATGGTCAGCTGCTCATGGCTCTTAACATTCCTCCAAGTTTTGGAACTGACAAGTTGTTAGCAAGGATAAGAAATATACTCACTGCCTTACATATGTTTGTTTGTTTTTGCCAGTCCTGGGGCTTGGACTCAGGGCCTGAGCACTAGCCCTGGCCTCTTTTTGCTCAAGGCTAGCACTCTGCCACTTGAGCCACAGTGCCACTTCTGGCTGTTTTCTATATATATATGGTGCTGGGGAATCGAGCCCAGGGCTTTATGTATAGGAGGCAAGCACTTTTGCCACTAGGCCATATTCCCAGCCCCTCACTGCCTTACATATGAAACTGTAACCACCCCCCTGTACATCACTTTAACAATGAAGAAAAATAAAATGGAAAAAAAGAGCAGATTTTATCAGAGTTGAGGTCATCCACAAAGTCTCCCCAACTTACACATCTGTACAGTGGGGTGATAAGATCAAATGATCCCTAGGCATCTAGTGAATCCAGAACTAGCCACTGATGACTTGCCTGATGGCCACATTCAGAACTTGTTCTACCTCAGGAATGAATGACAAGCCCTTTATGCCAGTACCAGGTAAAGCACATAAACTTGAGCTCCCAGAACTCTTCATGTTCCAGCCATCCATCTCCCATGCAGGAAATAAAAGTTACAACACTGAAGCTAAAGAAGGCATTGATTTTGTGTGTGTGTGTGTGTGTGTGTGTGTGTGTGTGTGTGTGTGTGTGTGTGTGCATGAATGCACAGGCATGCACACATCAGTCCTGGGGATTAATTAACCTCAGGACCTGGGTGCAAATATCATAGCTCTTATGATCCAGGCTAATGCTCTACTACTTGAGTCACAGCTCCACCGCTGGCTTTTTTGTGTATGTATGCCTAATTGGAGATAAGAGTCTCACAGACTTTCCTGCCTGGGCTGGCTTCAAACTGTGATCCTCAGATCTCAGCCTCTTGAACAGTTAGGACTTCAGGTGTGAGCCACCAGTGCCTGACAAAGAAAGCATGAATTTCTAAAGTAAGCACTGGGCTGAAAGTGTAACTCAGTGATCACATGTGCTAGGCCCTAAAATCAATCCTGAGCACCACAAAAGAAAAGATCATAAAGGTGCCTTTGAGCACCAACTAACCATCATTGTTAGGCTTTCTAAATCTGCTATGGAAAGACACAAGATCTGTGATTAGAACTGAATTCCTTTTAGTCCCATCGATTCTCCATGCATCGCCTGTGTCAGAAGAACTCTGACGCTTCCCCTATCCCCAGCTGTGCTCTGGCAAGGTGGCAACTTTCTTGTCTGCTCACTGACTCACTGAACAAGGTAAAATATGAAGGTGCAGAAGCTCGAATGACCCCTGGACTTTGTCAGGCCTAAGAGTGAACCTCGCCATACCCTTTTATCCATCTCATCTCCCATCCTGAGCTTTGATGAAGGCATTGAGTGAAGGCTTCAATAGAGACTTGCTGTGGTCCAAGTAACCTATTATGGCTTGGGGAAATCACCTATTTCAATGGTCTCCTTTGGGGGTTCTTCGATCTCCTCTTCCTCCTCTGCATCCAGGTCAATACGCTCCTCTTTGCTGTTGCGAAGGCTCCAGCACAGACGATAGAGCTGTGGAGAGATCATAAGAGTTTTCCAGAAAGATCCAAGCAAAGTCTTAGGAGAACAAAGAGATAATGCATCAAGAAAAGAAAAGGAGAGGCAGGCACTAGTAGCTCGTGCCTGTAGTTATAGCTACTCAGGAAGCTGAGATCTGAGAATCATAGTTCACAGCCAGCCTGGGCAGGAAAGTCTGTAATCTCCAATTAACCAGCAAAAAGCCAGCAGTAGAAGCATGGCTTAAGTAGTAAAGTGCCAGCCCTGAGTAAAAAATGCCAAGTGAGAGTTCAAGCCCCAGTATTTATACCACACAGACACACACACAGACACACACACACACCACATCCAGCCAAGAGACAACACTGCCGAGAGCTGTGATTCTACAACTATAAAAGCATTGTTTGTTTGACAAGAAGGTTTGTCACAGCTCTTAAAAATGTAACAATGAGGTTAAAGGTCCCAGGAATTCCCTTGGCCTTGCAGTTGGGTACACATGAGTAGAGTGCTAACTAAAACCCTTCCTTTTCCTAAGAATAAATATGACTTTGGGTTAATTTGCTGGCTCTGTTCCCTTGAAAATCATTTTTTAAAGGGTGGGATGAGCCAAGTGCTGGTGGCTCACATCTCTAATCTTTACTACTCAGCAGGCTGAGATCTGAGGATCTCAGCGTAAAGCCAGGCAGGGCAGCAAAGGCCATATGACTCTTATCTACAATTAACCACCTAAAGAGCCAGAAGCAGCACTATGGCTCAAGTAGCAGAGCAGCTAACCTGGGACAAAAAAGCTCAGAGACAGAGCACAGGCCCAAGACTGACACACACATACAAAAAAGTCATTTTTGGTTACCAGACTATCTGCTTAAGATAATATAGGCCTATAATTGGTCATCTTTACTTTGATTGGGAAGGCTATAGAAGAATGCTAAACTATTGGGCTATTTAGAGTTAAAGAAGTATACCCACAATTCTTAAAGTCTGATTCAATTGGACATTGATATTGTGCTATGCTTTCACTATCCCCTCACAAACTCATGTTGAAATGGGACTGCCATTGTGACAGTATTAAAAGATGGGAACTTTAAGAAGTAATTAGGGGGCTGGGGATATGGCCTAGTGGCAAGAGTGCTTGTCTTGTATACATGAGGCCCTGGGTTCAATTCCCTAGCACCACATATACAGAAAATGGCCAGAAGTGGTGCTGTGGCTCAAGTGGCAGAGTGCTATCCTTGAGCAAAAAGAAGCCAGGGACAAGTGCTCAGGCCCTGAGTCCAATCCCCAGGACTGGGAAAAAAAAAAAAGAAGTAATCAGCTCATGAGCTCTGCTCTCAATGCAACTATGCAATGATTATGGAAGTGCTTTACCAATAAGTTCTCTCTCTCTTTCTTTCTTTCTTTCTCTCTCTTTTTCAGTGCTGCAAAAATCCTCTCACCAGACACAACCACTTAATATTGAACTTCCCAGATTCCAGAACAGTAAGCTAAATAATAATTTTGTCCGTAACTTACACAACCTGTGGTGTTCTCTAATAGCAGTAAAAAAAATAGACTAAGACATATTATTAGAAAATGTCAGGGCTGGGGATATGGCCTAGTGGCAAGAGTGCTCACCTCGTATACATGAAGCCCTGGGTTCGATTCCCCAAAACCACATATACAGAAAATGGCCAGAAGTGGCGCTGTGGCTCAAGTGGCAGAGTGCTAGCCTTGAGCAAAAAGAAGCCAGGGACAGTGCTCAGGCCCTGAGTCCAAGCGCCAGGACTGGCCAAAAAAAAAAAAAAAAAGAAAGAAAGAAAGAAAATGTCAGACTTCAATAAAACCATCATTTGGTTGCTGAGCTGAGGAAAAAATGGTTAAGAAGTAAGTCAAATCTAAATGCCAGAGCTGGGAATGTGGCTTAGTGGTAGAGTGTTTGCCTAGCATGCACAAAGCCCAAGGTTCAATTCCTCAGCACCACATAAACAGAAAAAGCCGGAAGTGGTGCTTATACTCAAGTGGTAGAGTGCTAGCCTTAATCAAAAAGAACCCAGGGACAGTGCTCAGGCCCTGAGTTCAAGCCCCAAGACTGGCCAAAATAAAAAAAAAATCTTGGGGCTGGGAATACAGCTTAGTGGTAGAGTGTTTGCCTTGCATGCATGAAGCCCTGGGTTCGATTCCTCAGCACCACATAAACAGAAAAAGCCAGATGTGGTAGATGTGGTGCTGTAGCTCAAGTGGTAGAGTGCTAGCCTTGAGCATAAAGAAGCCAGGGATAGTGCTCAGGTTCTCAATCCAAGCCCCAGGACTGGCAATCAATCCATCGATGAATCAATCAATCAATAAATACAACTTTTAAAAAAGCTAAATGGCATTGGCTCACCCCTACAATACTAGCTACTTAGGAGCCTGAGATTTGTGGGTTGCAGTTTGAAGTCAGCTGGGGCAGTAAAATCCATAAGACTCTTATTTCCAATTTGCCACAAAAAAAAGCCAATGCTGAGCTGTGGCTCATGTGGTAGAGTGCCAACCTTGAGTGAAAAAAGCTAAGGGACAGAAAATGAGTTACAGAAGGAGAAGGAGGAGGAGGAAGATGGGAGAGAGGAAGGGGAGGAGGGAGAGCACTGGGGCGGGGAGGGAGGAAGAAGAGGCAGAGAAGGAGGAAAAGAAAGAGGTGGAGAAGGAGAAAGAGGAAGAAGAGGAGGAGGAGGAGGTTGCCATACTTCAGATTTCTCTGAGAATAGTGATTTTTGTAGACATGGTCTCTTTCTTCTGTGTGTGTATATGTGCACGTGTGTGTGGGTGCATGCATGCATCAGTCCTGGGACTTGAACTCAGGGCCTGGGTACTGTTCCTGAGCTTTTAGGGTTTTGTTGTTGTTTAGTGTTTGGGATTTTTTTTGCTCATGGCTAGTGCTCTACCACTAGAGCCACAGCTCCACTTCCAGCTTTTTTGATAGCTAATTGAATATTAGAGTCTTATGGACTTTCTTGCCTGGCTTTGAACCACAATCCTCAGATCTTAGCTTCCTGAGTAGCTTCCTGTGAGCCATCAGCTCCTGGCAATATGGTCCCTTTCTAGGATCTCTGGAAACTCTGACCGTGGCACCATCACAATAAATACTGGTGTGTGGCTCATGTGGTAGAGTGCTTGCTTAACAAGTTCAAGCCCCTGAGTTCAAACCCCAGTAACACACACACACACACACACACACACACACACACACACACACACACACTTCCAGTCAGGGGAGTTTGTCCACTCATGAGATCTGATTCCACGTGTGCCTGGGCTGGATCCAGAGACTAGCCAGCCCCTCCATAGAGCCCTTTCACAAGGGAGGACTTTCACAAGCCTGATGCTACCTGGCTGGCATGCCCTGTTTCCTGCCCTGCACCTGTCGACGTGAAACCAATGGCAAGCAGATACCACATTGAACATGTAACTGTGTGATTGTCTCCTGGAGCCATGGCGACCCAGCAGTGTCACGGCCTGAACATGAGAGATGAGCAGGAAAGGTCTCCAAGAGGGTACTCACGTGCACATCTGGAATGGGCTTGGTGAAGAGGGAGATGACCAAGACGGTGATGATACTGATGACAAAGAGGATAATGGCAAAGTACAAGTAATGCACCCCACAGATAATCGTGGGGCAGTTGCTGGGCTCCATGCAGCTCCCTGTTCCGTAGGCAAATTCAGTTATCATCCGGGAGATCCCAATCAAAAATCCAAGCATCAGTCCCCAAAAGGCTCCCTGTGAACAAAAACCTTGTGTTAACTAATGCCCAATACATAAACAGCTAACAAACATCTAATCTATTAACATTCCTTAGGACAGAGGCAAAGGAATAAATTAGAAAAGGGAAATGGACTCCAGACCATTGTGAAACCAGAATAGCAGAGTCAAAATGTCAAGTATGAACAAGAGGCCCTAATTCAAACCCTACTGTCAGCACATACACACACATAGACATGCAAACAGAATATAACATTTAGAAATACTGTAATGAGGAAAAACACACTTCTCATTCAACCCCTGTACAGTTATTCCTTCCAATAAGATCCTGATTTCACTTGATTTGAATAGTATCAATAAGCTTGTTAAGGATTTCCTTTTCTTTCTTTATTTTTTGGGGGGTGAGGGCAGAGGTAGGGGGTCAGTTGAACTCAGAGCCTGGGCACTGTCTCTGAACTTTTTTGCTCAAGGCTAGTGCTCTACCACTTTGAGCCACAGCTTCATTTCCAGTTTTCTAGTGGTTAATTGGAGTTAAGAGTCTCACAGTTTCCTACCTGGGCTGACTTTGAAACACTAACCTCAATTTTTAGATCTCAGCCTTCTCAGCAGCTAAGATTACTAAGAGAAGCCACCAGTGCTGGATTTTTTTTCTTTTGTTTGTTTGTTTTGTGAGCTGATCCTTGGCTTTGAACTCAGGACCTGGGTGCTGTCCCTGAGTTTCTACCACTTGAGCCACAGCTCCACTTCAGGCTTTGGGGGAAGAGATGTGTGTGTTTGTGTGTGTGAGAGAGAGTGTGTGTGTAAATAAGAGTATCACAGACTTTCCTGCCCAAGCTGGCTTTGTACTGTGGTTCTCAGATCTTAGCTTCTTCTAAGTAACTAAGATTACAGGCGTGAGTCACTAGTACCTGGCTCCTTTCTGTTTTGGAAATTAACCTATTTTTACTCCTTTGGTCTTTATCCTGAAGAAGGTCTTGAAAAATCTGAAAGCCTTTGACATTCCCCTCAATACTTGGCCGGTGTCTGACTAGTTCTGAGAGTCTCCCTGCAATCCCAACTTGCTGTACTCCAGAGAGTGGAGCCCAGAGTTGCTCTATGACAGCCCTCTCTCTGGACTGGCCAATTCTTTGGGAGTGTCATCCTTTGCCATTTAGGATGCCCAGTACAGCCCCAACCCCTACCCATTAGACTCCTATAGCATTATCAGAATTAGAACAATTAAATGTCTTTCCAAATGTTACTAAATGTCCCCATCACCCCCTGCTGTTGGCCCATATTCTTCTTTTTTAATTTTTTTTATTATCTTTAAGTCTTTGTAGAAGGGACTTCAATTCAACCTGTGTGTTTATGAACACAAAGCATCTTGATCAATGTCACCCCTTTCATCATTCTCCTTCATCTCTCCCAATGCCCTCATCCCCTCAAGTCCCTCATTCCATTTTCATTTTCACATATGTACATTGAATAGTATGGCTCGAAGTGGTGCCATGGCTCAAGTGGTGGAGCGCCAGCCTTGAGCACAAAGAGGCTCAGGGACAGCACCCAGGACCTGAGTTTAAGCCTCACAACCAACAGGAAAAAAAAATTACCATGAATATTATGACTGTATTCACCTACTTTTCCTCTCTCTGTTTGTCTGCCTTCCTTCTAGACACACACACACACACACTCGCACACACACGCACACACCCCACATTGTACAAGTATTCATTTTGTTAAACTGTAAGTTCATTGACCAAAGGAGCTGCATCCTTGTAATCCATACCTGTGTAGGCCATACGTTAGCCAATTTGTTTGTGTGCATATGTTTATGACCCTGTATATGTATTCCTATATGTAAAATTCAGATTTAACTTTCACATGGCGCACAAAAATATGTGCCCTTTGTTGACCCAAATTCTTTAACCTTTAGTCTTGGCCTGCCTTGCCAGCTATGTCTTTCGTTATTCGTGTACATCACCTCCCTTCAATCCTGGTAATACTATTCCTCATGAGCCCCTTGCCTTATTTTTATTCTTCCAGTTCCTCATTTGGGCAGGCTGTTCTCTCTGCCTTGCATTCTCTTTCTGCTCCAGCTTGAAATCTCTCCAGTCAGTCCTACGACCTCTCAGAAGCTCTCCCTGCCAGATTGGGCTCACAGTGCTTCCTCCATATATTTTGTATCATATGTTATGACCCCCTGGCTTTCTATCTTACTTCCTTTCCTAGGACTGTGTCCTTCAGTGGATTTGGAAAACTGCTAGCTAGCAAAGTCAAGTTCACTGCTGAGCCGCTGGGAAGTTTGGACTCAGGTCAGAATCAGCAAGATTGGATAGAAAATGTACAATAGTAAATGTACCAGGAGCATCAGAAAGAAAATAGATCCATTACTAACTCTGGGGGAGTTAACTCCAACACAGAAACCCAGGGTTTCTCAATAGTTTCTCATACAAAGTTTTAGTGACACATCTATGTCTGCTTAAGATTGCTAGGAAAGTCGGGTGCCAGTGGTTCATACCTGTAATCATAGCTACTCAGGAGGCCGCGATCTGAGGATCTAGATTCAAAGTCAGCCAAGGCAGGAAAGTTCATGAGACTCTTACCTTCCATTAACCAGCAATAAACCAAAACTGGTGTTCAAGTAGTAGAGCACCAACCTTCAGCAGAAAAACCAAGGGACAGCACCTAGGCCCTAAGTTCAAGCCCCAGTGCTGGCATACAAAAAAGGTATTTAGGAAATAGAATCTCCCACCCCCACCCCCAGAGAATATGCAAATCTCCAGAGGAATTTCTGTGGTAAATTAGCCTTTCTGGACATATGCGAATGATACCTACTGGCTCATTGACTCTCTTGCAGAAAATAGCAAGCAGGAAGACAGCCGCAATCGGTGGTCCCAAGTAACTGGTGATGGACTGGATGTAATCAAATAGCTGTCCACTTTGAGCTGACTGCACCATCGGAACCCAGGCAATACTAATGCCAATGAGCACAAGAATGAACACCCTGAAATCAAAACAGTACAACAGACTATCAAGAGCAGCAGCAACAAAAAATCACAACATTCCTGTGTACTCATGTAATCCCAACACTTAGGAGGCTAAGGCAGAAGGATTGTGAGTCTGAAGCCAACCTGAGCAACATAACAAGACCCTGCATAGAAACTTGAACAAACCAGGCACTGGTGGCTCACATCTGTAATCCTACCTACTCAGAAGGATGAGCTCTGAGGATCATGGTTTGAAGCTAGCCCAGGCAGAAAACTCACTGAGAGACTCTTATCTCCAATTACCCACCAGAAAACTGGAAGTGGTGCTGTAGCTTAAAGTAGTAGAGTGCTAGCCTAGAACAAAAGAGCTCAGGGATAGCACCCAGGCCCTGAGTTTAAGCTTCACATCTGACAATAATAATAATAATAATAACAATAATAATAATAATAAATAGTAGCAGTAATTTTTTAAACTTAAAAACAAATTGAAAAATAATGCTATATACATTAGCCTATCACTATGTATCACACACACATATAGAGAGAGTCACAAGCAAATAAGTACACATACGTGTACCTTTACAAATACATAGCTATCTAGTGGAATCACAGTAAGAGAAAACAAGAAGCAAATTCATTCAAGCAGCAGAGTGTAAGCCAAACAGTAAGCTGAATAAGCACAAAGCCTTGAGTTCACACTCCAGGGGATTGGAGGGGGGGGAAAAATGGAAAGGAAATAAGTTTCATAGGGCCAAACCAAATTTTTTTTTTAAATCCACTTTGAGAGTTGAGTATAGAAACAAAGATCATATTCTCATTCTTGCTCCTCATGGAGAATTTCTCAGTGAACTACAGCCGCATTTTACCACAGGTCCTAATAATCCCTGAAGAGATGATGTACTTGACGGAGCCCAGCAGGAGGAAGCTGCGCTTACCTTCCCACAATCATGAGCTCTTTCTCAGAGGCCTTCTTCCGGATCTTGGTGTAGATGTCCATGGTGAAGAGGGTGCTGGCACTGTTGAAAATGGAGGTCAGGGAGCTCATGAGAGAGGCCATCATGACTGACAGCATCAGGCCTCGAAGCCCTGGAAAAGAAGTGAGGGATGACAAATATTCCTTTGCCTGGGAGGGAGAAGACAATGGGGGAATTCACCATTACAAATGTCAGATAACTAGGCACCTGGTGGCTTACATCTGTAATCTTGAATACTAAGGCAGCTAAGATCTAATGATCATGGTTCAAAGCCAGCTTGGTAAGGAGTCGGTGGGACTCTTAATCCTCAACTAATGATCAAAAAGCCAGAAGTGAGCTAGGAGTTTGTCCTAGTGGTAAAGTGCTTACCTAGCATGTACAAAGCCCTGGGTTCAATTCCTTGGTACACAGAAAAAGCTGGAACTGGCGCTGTGGCTCAAGTAGTAGAGTGCTAACCTGGAGGAAAAAGACCTCAAGGCCAGTGCCCAGGCACTGAGTTCAAGCCCCGGGCAAAAAAAAAAAAATAGAAATGGAGCTGGGGCTCAAGTAGTAGACTACTAGTCCTGAGCAAAAAAAAAAAAAAAAAAAAACTCAGGAACAGAGCCAGGCCATGAGTTTAATTACCAGGACCAGCACCAAAAACAAAAATAAATGCCAGCTATCATAGCCAAAGGGTCTGTGAGAATGGAAGACTAGTAATGCATGTGGAAACACAGCTTCCTGGTATTCTGCATACTACATCTTTCTGGGGCACACAGATCTACCCCCAGCACAGTGTAAGGAGCCAATCTCAAGACACAACATAAACACCCCTACAGAGACCACTGTGACCCAAGCCACACCTTTTAGCCATTGTGACTCTTTCTAATTGCCACCTTAATTAATAAGCATCCCAACTCAGTAGTTAACCATCACTCACATTTTTATATCATTTAAACACAAATGGCTTGCTCAAGGTTACACATGTGATTAAAAACAAAAACAAAAATCCCAGCAAAGCATGGTAACTCACACCTGTATTCTGAGCTACTCAGGAGGCTGGTATCAGAGGATCTAGTTTGAAGGCAACTCTGGGCAGAAAAGTCTGTGAGATTCTTTTCTCCAACTTACCACCCAAAATCCAGACATGGTGCTATGGTTCAAGTGGTAGAGCACTAGCCTCAAACAAAAAGCTCAGGGACAGCACCCAGGCCCTGAGTTTAAGCCCCAGGACTGGCACACAGACCCCCAAAAAAGGATTCCTTGCCCTCTTCAAATTCCTCAGTTCCAGCCTTAGCAAAGTGAAGCAAGCCAAATGGCAGACCAAGTTTCTGTGGGATCTTAGAAAAAAAAAATCACTCTCTCCCTATAAGCCTCAGTTTCCCCAATTGTAAAATTAAAGACTTGACCAGATAGCCTGTGTGATTCTTTTGAGTGATAGTTTCAAGGTTTTTCTAGGTGTACACAGTTAATATTTATGATTTTTTTAATCTTTAGAGTCTTCCTTAACCAAACCAGACTTATAGCCCTTAAATCTGAATTAGGAGTTATTTTTCTTCAGTGTGAAACATGAAGTGTAACCTCCACAGATCAACCCCAAAACTGCAGCTATGACAGATTCAGACCTAACTAATCAATCACTGAGGACATCATCTTCTTTGTGGTAAGAAATTCTACTCACCTACAGCTTCAAACTTCTTCCTTCTAGAACTAAAAATCTTGCCTTTTCCTCATAGTATCCGTGTGTGTGTGTGTGTTGTGTGTGTGTGTGTGTGTGTGTGTGTATGTAGGTAGCGGTGGTAACTGTGTTTGAACTCAGGGTCTTACACCTGCAAGGCAGGTGCTCTACCACTATGGCCCTAGCCCTTCTTGTTTCTGTTATATTTCAAATAAAAGTTAGCTTTTTCCTCCAAGCCAGCCTGAGATTTGACTTTCTCTTCACACTTCCTACACAGCTGGAATGACAGAAAAATACCACTGCACCCAGCTTTTTTTGAATCAACTGTGATGCAGTCTTATCAACGTTATTTTGCCTGGGCTGGCCATGAACCAGGATCCTGTCCGTCTCAGCCTCCTGAGTAGCTAGGATTCTAGGCAGGAGCCACCATACCAAGCTTTTCATGTATTTCTTTGGAGGAGCCTGGAAGACAATTTATCCTACCAGTAAACCTCACTTGGATATAAGAAGCTTAGTTCAAGCTTTATATTAGTATCTACTGTTGTAGAGCTCTACTTATTATTAACTGATGAATTAAAATTATAATGTGTATGTGTGTATAAAATTATAATGTGTTGAAATATGCACCCCATGTGGAATGGCTAAATTCATATATCTATTACCTCACATGTTTATTTTTTTAGAAAGCATCTTGCTATATAGCTCAAGCTGGCCTTGAACTCTTTTTTTTTTTTTTTTTTTTTTTTTTTGGCCAGTCCTGGGCCTTGGACTCAGGGCCTGAGCACTGTCCCTGGCTTCTTCCCGCTCAAGGCTAGCACTCTGCCACTTGAGCCACAGTGCCGCTTCTGGCCGTTTTTCTGTATATGTGGTGCTGGGGAATCGAACCTAGGGCCTCGTGTATCCGAGGCAGGCACTCTTGCCACTAGGCCATATCCCCAGTCCCTGGCCTTGAACTCTTGATCCTTCTACCTCACTCTCCTGAGTGCTAAGATTACACAGGCAAGCACCACATATTTATCATTTTTAGTAGTGAGAACACCTAAAATCTCTCTTAGTCATTTTCAAGTATATACAGTCCAGTGCTATTGACTAAAGACATGGACAAAACCCCAAAACACTGGAATAAGGCTTTCCCTACAAACACTCTTTGCTTAGAAATGGTTTTGCTTCAAGTGGAAAGCAAGTATTTCATGCCTATAATCCTAGCTACTCAGGAGGCTGAGATCTGAGGATCAAGGTTTGAAGCCAATCCAGGTGGACTAACTCAAGAGACTCTTAGCTCCAATTAACTAGCTCTACTTCCAGCTTTTTTGGTGCTTAATGGGAAAGAAGTCTTATAGGCTTTCCTGCCTGGGCTGGCTTCAAACTGTGATCCTCACAGCTCAGCCTCCTGAGTAGGATGGGTTACAAGTGTGAGCCGCCAGTGCCAGGCTCTCCGTGTGATGCTTAGAGGCTAGTAATCCTGGCTACTCAGGAGGTTGAGATCTGAGGACTGCTATTCAAGCCAGCCCAGCAGGAAAGTCTGTGAGACTCTTACCTCCAGTTAATCAATTATCACCAAAAAGCCAGAAGTGGTAGAGCCTTGAACAGTAACAACAAAAAAGCTAAGTAAAAGTTCAAGCCCCAGGACTGACAAACAGAGAGAAGGGGTAGGGAGAGAGAGAGAAGAGAGAGACTCTAGATAGAGCCTAAATCAAATCAGCCTCCCAATAAAGATCCTTCCAGCCTTCCAAGAGAAACTCACCATTAGGCATGAGTTCCACCACCAAGGTTGGGTAGGCAATGTTGGTGCAGCCAACTTTAGTGCCACAATGTTTCTCACATTCAGAGGGGAGGACACAGGCAATCTTATCTGGAGAGACAAAGGAAAAGTCACGTCAGTAAGCAGACATTGGGAAAAGAATTCCAAAGTTTGCTTTCATGAAACAAGGCTTCAAACAAGGCATTCCTGCACAAGGCCCTCAGAATGATACCCACAATGAATTCGTCTCCCAGCTAAGCCCTTTCCTACCATGCCTCTGCCCTTGTGGTCTTCATATATCCCCAGGTTCCGACGGAAGAGCACATCCAAGACAGAGGAGAAAAGGGAAATAAAGAAATCTCAGGGTAAGAGGGGAGGAGGTACGATTCTTCAACCTTACATAACTGTCTGAAACTCAACAGTAAGCATTCTCTTCTCCTGAAAATGACAGTGATTTTCTGA
This sequence comes from Perognathus longimembris pacificus, assembly GCF_023159225.1. Taxonomy (NCBI): domain Eukaryota; kingdom Metazoa; phylum Chordata; class Mammalia; order Rodentia; family Heteromyidae; genus Perognathus; species Perognathus longimembris. Next base: position 93,237,057 of record NC_063163.1, on the reverse strand, counting down.
CTCCTAATTTTGAGGCTGTGTGTGTAAGAGAGAGAGAGAGAAAAGAGAGAGAGAGAGAGAAATTCTAGAAACATGTATCAGTTGAGATCAATAAATATTTGATAAGTACTACAAGTACATTTCATTTAGCACTGATTCACTCTTGTTCTGTTTAATTAATAAGTATATGTAGGGCTGGGGAATATGGCCTCGTGGTAGACTGCTTGCCTCGCATACATGAAGCCCTGGGTTCGATTACTCAGCACCACATATATAGAAAAAGTCAGAAGTGGCGCTGTGGCTTAAGTGGTAGAGTGCTGGCCTTGAGCAAAAAGAAGCCAAGGCCCTGAGTTCAAGCCCCAGGACAGGCAAAAAAAAGAAGTATATATAGTTGCCATTATAGTATGAACTATTGAGTGAGCTAGACAGTTACCATTCAGTGTCCCTGGGGGATGGACTCCAGGACACCCCTCAGATGCAAACCAATGTCTTCAGATTCCCACATCCCTTAAATATAACAGCAGTATCTTGTATATAACCTGTGCATGTGTTCCTATATATTTTAAATCATCTTATTCCTTAAAATACTAATTATCATTTATAAGTACTAACAATACCCAATAGGATATAAAATGCTCTGTAAATAGTTATATTGTTTAGTGAAAGATTATAAGAAAAAAGTCTAAGTCAGGCACTGGTGGTTCATGCCTATAATCTTAACTACTCAGGAGGCTAAGAGCCGATGATCTCAATTCACAGCCAGTGCAGGCATGTAAGTCCAGGAGACTCTTATCTCCAATTAACCAGAAGAAAAAGAGCCAGAAGAGGAGCTTTGGCTCAGTGATAGAGTGGTAGCCTTGAGAAAACACGCCCAGAGACCACACCTAGGTCCTAAGTTCAAGCTTCAGGACTGACACCAAAACAAAACAACAGCAACAAAAGTATATACATATTCAGTAGACACACAAACCCTTTTGCATATTTTCCAATGTGCAGTTGGCTGAATCTATGAATATAAAAGTCCAGAATACATAAAGTAACTATATATATATATATATATTTTTTTTTTGGCCAGTCCTGGGCCTTGGACTCAGGGCCTGAGCACTGTCCCTGGCTTCTTTTTGCTCAAGGCTAACACTCAGCCACTTGAGCCACAGCGCCACTTCTGACCATTTTCTATATATTTGGTGCTGGGGAATTGAACCCAGGGCTTCATGTATACGAGGCAAGCACTCTTGCCACTAGGCCATGTTCCCAGCCCTAAAGTAACTATATTTTTCTTATAACCAAATAGCCAGAAGAAGAGTAGGAGAGCCAAGAGTGATGACAGGGACAGGGCCTCTGGGCTGTCCTGACTTCACGTGGATGGGCACCCACCCAACTGTCACTCAGGGTGCTCTCGTCTCATCACCATCATTTCACATCTTATGAAATCATTTTGACTCATGATGACTAATGTCATCCTCATCATTGTCGTCATCATCATCATCATCATCATCATCATGCAAATGGCCACTCTGTAAAAGTCACTAAGGACCAAGGAAGATTCAGTCGTCCCAGATAGCAAGGTACAAGGCTTGGTTCATTTTTCAGCTTCCCAGAGAGAGTGCAGGAGACCAGGGCTCAGAGCCAGAGGCAGAGAGACTGACGGGGCCCTTTGACATTACAACTATAAAGAACATGCTAGACACCGCTAGAACCTATTAGGGGGGGGGGAAGGACTACAGTTGAGCGAATATTGTATCTAGAAGAGGCAACCTGGAGGTATGTCAGGACTTTACAAAGTTTCAAGAGAGAGACAGAAGCATAGAGAAAAGGAAGACAAGTAAGAAAGGAAAGGAGGGAGAAATGGCAGGGAAGGAGGAGCCATAGCTGTGCCTTTAGTTGAAGGAGTCACCTGTGTAGAGAATGCGGCTGATCATTCCTGGCATCACCATGAGGAACATGGGCAGCAGCTTCAGGTAGCCGCACAGGATGCAGCCCGCCTTCACGTGGGACATGTTCTTGGCTGAGAGACAGCGCTGTACAATGACCTGCCCCAGGGAAGCCAAGTGAGGAAGGGGTTCAACCTAGAGGTCCTGCCCCGCCTATACCCAGTTCACCCAGATTCCCCATCCTCCGCCCTTGGCCTGCGACTCCCATGTGCTCAGTGATCCACAGAGCATGAGTCCTCTTCTCCCCCATGTTTTGTTGGTGGTGGTGATGGTGGTGGTGGTGGTGGTGGTCATGGGGCTTTAATTCAGGATCTGAGCACTGTCCCTGAGCTCTTTTGTTCAAGGCTAGTGCTCTAGCACTTGGAGCCATAGCTCCATCTCCAGTTATCTGGTGGTTAATTGGAGATAAAGGTCTCACAGGACTTTTCTAACCTGGCTTTGAACCTGGATCTTCAGATCTCAGCTTCCTGTGTAACTAGGACTACAGGTGTGAGCCATCAGGGCCTGGTTCTCTCTCCCAACTTTCTTAACCCCACAAACCATGTGAGAGCCCCTCCACCATGTCTGTCCCCCTTCAGTACCTGATCTGTGCACCAGTACCATAAGGCCAGGATGGCTAGTCCAAAGATGAGTCCGGGCCATGGGATGTCTCCCTTGAGGGGATCGCGGAAGATATGGAAGGAGTCCTCCCTTGGGGTGTAGCATTCTTTCTTGACAGTGAGATTTCCATCCGAAACCACGGTGGGAATGGCGTTCATGTATTTCTCCATGAAGCCTTCATACCCTCCCACTTCGTGAAAAGCTAGAGAACATGGGCACAAACACAAGTATGATAAATACTTCCAAACTCTTCTTTTATATACTGGTTTCTTTGGTGGGTTTCTGAAAGAGGCCCTCCACATCTGAGAGAGTTTTTACTGTGTGGCCTTGGACATATTGCCTGCCCATCCTGGGCCTCAGGTTTCTTCTCCATCAAATGGGATTCTGAACCCCGCCCAGCCCTCCTAGGGTCTATTTTGAGGCACCACCTTGAAGGGAAAAGAGTTCCATTTATAAACAATGTCACACAAGTGGGGAGGTGTTTTAATTATTTCAAGGAAGATTCTGATGCCTGGCCCTGGTGCCTCAGGCTTGTCATCAGGAGGCTGAGATGAGGATCCTGGTTCAAAACCAGCCTGGGCAGGAAAATCATGAGACTCTTATCTCCAATTAACCATGCAAAATCAGAAGCAAAGCTGTAGCCTCAATAGTAGAACACTAACTTTGGGGGGAGGGGGATACCTCAGGGACAGTGTCCAGGCCCTGAATTCAAGTCTCAAGACCAACTAAAAAATAAATAATAATGATAATAAGGGAAGGCTTTGGTTTTAGACGCAAAAGAGTCTACAGTTTACTTCTCTTTTAGACTCAGAACACAGACTAGAACTGCACACTGCAGGAGCCCGGACACAGAGCTGTCTCACAGCAATGCAGTGGAAGGCTGAGGAATTGGCAACCCTGCCACCTCTCAGCTGGGTGTCCTTGAGTGAGTCAGCCAGCCTCCCCCTCGCTGGCCCCTGGGATGGATGTACGAGGACAAACCAAATGCAAGTTACAGAAACCTGAATGCTAGTGAGTGGGTAAGAGTCTTTGCAGGTCACAGAAAGGGTCTTGTGTACCCACAAATAAAAAGTGTTTTGACCTGGGTACCCGTGACTCACACCTATAGTCCTAGCTACTCAGGAAGCTGAGATTTGAGGTTTGTAGTTCAAAGCCAGCCCAGGCAGGAAAGTCTGTGAGATTATCTCAAATTAACCTCCAAAAAAACTGGAAGTGAAGATGTGACTCGAAGGGTTGAATACTAGCCTTGAGCAAAACAGTTCAGGTATAGTGCCCAGGCCCTGAGTTCAAGCCCCAAGACACACACACACACAGAGGCACTTATGTATCCTCTCAAGACAAGTATCTCTGGAGCTTGAATTTCCACAGTTGTCTTTAGGATTTTATAGACAAGTAAAATTTCAAGAAATTGAGGAATGAGAATGTTCAAGACACCAGTTTTAAAATTTTGTCAAACAAGAGCATTGTTGGGGAAATGATCACTTTACCATCAATTCATAAAAGAGTGAGATATTTAACATCACAATGTAGACAAGTTATTATTAAAGACTGAAAATATAACATTGGTGAATATTTATATAAAATATCTTAAAATATGAAAGTGTTTAAATTATTCTAGGTGCAGGTGGCTCACACTTGTAATCCTAGCTACTCAGGAGGCTAAGACCTGGAGGACTATAGCTTGAAGCCAACACAGGAAAGAAAAGTCTAGCAGATTCCATCTCCAATTAACCAGCAAAAGACTAGACTGGAGGCATAGTTCAAGTGGTAAAGCAAGAAATCCTTGCAAGTGCCAAGCCCCAAATTCAAACCATTTTTAATTAAAATTTTATTCTTTTAGAAAAAAAGGAAAATGAAATATCAAAATATGTTTATCTTGATAGATATTTATTGGTTTCTTTTTTTTTTTTTTTGTCAGTTGTGGGGCTTGAACTTGGGGCCTGGGCACTGTCCCTGAGCCTTTTGCTCAACTCTAGCACTCTATCACTTTAAGCCACAGTGCCACTTCTGGTTTTCTGGTGGCTAATTGGAGATAAGAGTCCCAGGCTGACAGGTGCCAGTGGCTCACGCCTGTAACCCTAGCTACTTAGAAGCGTAAGATCGGAGGATCTCAGATCAAAGCCAGTCCAGGCAGATTCCTATCTCCAATTAACCATCAGAAAACCAGAAGTGGCACTGTGGCTCAAGTGGTAGAGCACCAGCCTTAAACAAAAAGGAGCCAGGGACAGTGCTGAAGAGCTCAGGGACAACACCTTAGCCCAGAGTTCAAGCCCCACAATTGACCAAAAACAGTTTCCTACCCTTTCTGGCTTTGAACCATGATCCTCAGATCTCAGCCTCCTGAGTAGCTAGGATTACAGGCATGAGCCACCAATGCTTAGCTCTTTTTTAAAAATCTTCTTTTCCTGGCTTCATTTCTGCAGACAGAAATCAGGATATCACAGACTCCCCTGGGGCCACTGACCCAAGCTACAGCGAACAGCAGGGACTCAATGTGCTCCTGCATCTGTCCCAACCTGAGTCCTCCCAGGATGAGGGCGCTGCCCACGCCCACCACCACAGCCCCCAAATGTGGGCTGGCCCACTGGCCTTGGAGGAGCCAGGAACACTGGAGTTCACTGCCTGGGCCTGGGGCAGCCAGAGGAATTGAACTGGCTTTTCTCTTCCTAGGACCCCACAGATCTGTTCTTCTTCCTCACCCTGCCCTAGCCCTACTTACCAAATCCAGTTAGGATGAAAGAGCCCACGAGCATGATGGCGGTCTGCAAAGTGTCTGTGTAAATGACAGCTGCCAGGCCCCCTGAGCAGGAAATAAGACAACAGGGATGACTTTACCTGGATGCTGACCCTTGTGCCCACCTACTCTTCCCACACACCCCAGCCCTACCCCCTACCTCTTGCACACCTTCTAAGAACCAACCCACACACCCACCACTCACCTTCCTTCCCCTCCCAAATCCTGTTGCTGTACTTGCTACTCAGAGTGCCCAGCTTCCCATTTACATGCAGGTGCCTTTGATACCACTGAGAAAGAGCATTTCTTTATTATTTTCTAATGTCAGTTCTGAGGCTTGAACTCAGGGCCTCACTCTCTCACACTTGGCTTTCCTATTCAAGGCTAGTGCTCTACCACTTGAGTCATACCTCCAGTTCTGGCTTTTTTGTGACTCACTGGAGATAAGAGTCTCATACATAAACTTTCCTTCTCTGGCTGGCTTTGAACTGTCATACTCAGAATCCAGCCTCCTGAGTCACTAGGATTCACAGTTGTGGGCCACTGACACTTAGATTATTTCTCTATTTCTATTTTCTTATTTTCTTTTTTTTCTTCAGTCATGGGGCTTGAATTCTGTGCCTGGGTGCTGTCCCTGAGCTCTTCAGCTAAAGGCTAGTGCTCTAGCCACTTTAAGCCACAGGGCCACTCTTGGTTTTCTGGTGATTAATTGGAAGAGTCTCACAATCTTTCCAGCCCAGGCTGGCTTTGAACTGTGATCCTCAGATCTCAGCCTCCTAAGTAGCTAGGATTACAGGCATGAGCTACCAGCACCTTGCTTCATTTCTTTATTCGTGAGTGAGAAAAATCTGATGTGGACACTTTTTGTTAATTGCCAGTCTTGGGACTTGAATGTGGGGTCTAGGTGTTGTCCCTGGACTTCTTTTGCTCAAGAATAGTGCTCTACCACTTGAGCCACAGCTTCACTTCCATATTTTTGGTAGTTTATTGGGGACAAGGGTCTCACAGACTTTCCTCCTGGGCTGATTTCAAACCACAACTCTCATATCTCAGCCTCCTGAGTAGTGGGGATTACAGACATGAGCCACTGGTGCCCAGCTCTTAGGTGACACTTTTAAGCCAGGAGATGGGTCAAAGGAGATAGGTTCTCGATAGTAGAAGGATGCATCTCCAAAAGAAGACAGGGGAAGAGCAAAAGGCTGACTGTGAAGAATCCTGGGGACATTAACAAATTAGCCACTCTTTCTTTTCTAGAACCATCTCAATAACTCTTTGCCCTTAAATATGTAAGTCTCTAATTGAGCAGGAAGTTCCATTGCTGATCCTGCCTCTCCTAAACAAAGCAGAGTAACTTGTCTTTAGAAGATCTCTCACCAGCCAGGCACCAAAGGCTCACACCTATAATCCTAGCTACTTAGAGGCTGAGATCTGAGGACTGTGGTTTGAAACCAGCCAGGGCAGAAAAGTCCTGTGAGACTCTTATCTCCAGCTAACCACTCAAAAACTGGTAGTATCACTGTGACTCAAAGAGGTGGAGCGCTAGCCTTGAGCACAAAGAGGCTCAGGGACAGCACCCAGGCCCAGAGTTGAAGCCCTACAACCAACAACAACAACAACAAAATCTATCACTTGACGTGTGCTGGTGGATCACACCTGTAATCCTTGCTACTCAGGAGGCTGAGATCTGAGGATCTCAGTTCAAAGCCAGCCCAGGTAGAAAAATCCATGAGATTCTAATCTCCAATTAACCACCAGAAGGCTGGAAGTGGAGCTATGCCCAAAATGGTTGAGCACTATCCCGGAGTTTTAAGGGGAAAAAAAAGCTCAATGAAAAAAGTGCCCATGCCCTGAGTTCAAACCCCACAGCCAACAAAAAAAACCTTCAATGTTATTGCTTCTCTGGTCACCTCTTCAATCTTCCTCTCAAACCTCTGTGTGACATTCCCCCTCTCTCTCCTCCTAGAGTGGCTCCCAGTCCCTCTCACACAGAATCCAAGGCTTCTATCTGGTTTCCTCTGTGCATTACTTGAATGGCCTTACACCCCACAACCACTCGTCCCACTTCCCGCTGACCACCATCCTCCAGCCAAGCATGTCTGCTAGACAACCCTGCCTCACCCTGTGCCAGCCCTGTCCCTGCTCCCACTCCTCGCTCTCACTTCTTCCTGCACCTAAGTCAAGCTCTCCCTAAACTCCTGGAAGAAGCTGCCCTGAAGCTGGGCACCGATGGCTCACTCTTGTAATCCTAGTTACTCGGGAAGCTGAGATGTGAGGATCATGATTTAGAGCCAAGTCAGGCAGACAAATTCAAGAGACTCATCTCCAGTGAACCACCAAAAAGCTGGAAGTGAGCTGTGGCTCAAGTGGCAGAATGCCAGCCTTGTGAAAAAGCTAAGCAAGAGCACAAGGCCCTGAGTTTAGGCCCAGTACTGTCTGTCTGTCTCTCTCTCTCTCTCTCTCACACACACACACACATACACACATATACATAGACACATGCACATACACACAAAGCTATCCTGACTGTACCCCAGAGGCACCACTGGGCCTTTCAAGGAGCATTCATTGATGTGACTTATAGTAGAAAACAAGCACACACTCATTCTAAAGCTGTGTCTTCAGGACATCTCTCTTTCTCAAGAAAAGGCACCACGTTGCATAAGTTCCATTTATCCTTCATAAGCAGTAGGGCTTGAACTGCTGATTCATTGGAATGGACTTACCTGTAATTGTGTAAAGGCCAGTGATTGCTAATAAAATAACTATAGCCAAGTATATATCCAGACCCAAGGCCATATTGATGAATATAGCTCCAGAGAAGATGTCTGCCTAGAAGGAGAAGAGAAGTAACATTAGGGTTAAGAAGGGCCAATGAGGGGTTGGGGATATGGCCTAGTGGCAAGAGTGTCTGCCTCGTATACATGAGGCCCTGGGTTCGATTCCCCAGCACCACATATACAGAAAATGGCCAGAAGTGGCGCTGCGGCTCAAGTGGCAGAGTGCTAGCCTTGAGCAAAAAGAAGCCAGGGACAGTATTCAGGCCCTGAGTCCAAGCCCCAGGACTGGCCAAAAAAAAAAAAAAAAAAAAGAAGGGCCAATGAGCTCTATTCATGAGCTGTCAAGCAAGTGTGACTGAGGGTGACTAATGGCCCAAAAAATGTGACTAGGTATTCATGGCCCAAAAGATCTGTGATTTAATCAATGTAAGCCAGATTCTTTGATATACAACTTCTGTGATCCTTTAGTATAGACAACAGACTACAAATCTCTAGAAGAGGAAGGTAGTACAGGATGGTTCTAAACTTAATTAACTGTAAAGGTCTTTTTGTTGCTGTGCTAAGATCATGCCTATGATCTTAGCTATTCAGGAGGCTAAGATCTGGGACTGGGAATATGGCCTAGTGGCAAGAGTGCTTGCCTTGTATACCTGAAGCCCTGGGTTCGATTCCTCAACACTACATATATAGAAAACTGACAGAAGTGCCACTGTGGCTCAAGTGGCAGAGTGCTAGCTTGAGCAAAAAGAAAAGGAGGCTACGATCTGAGACTCAAGGTTGGAATCAAAGACTCTTAACTCCAACTAACTAGCAAAAAGGCAGAAGTGGAGGTGTGGCTCAAGTGATAGAGCACTAGCCTTGAAAGCAACAAAAAACAAGGGAGAGTACAAGACCCTGAATTCAAGTGTCAGTTCTAGCACACACACACACACACACACACACACACTCTCACACACACACACACACACACACACACATTCAAAAGGGCTTTTTTGCTAAGGAAGAGCAATCAATACCTTATCTCCAACCCACCTATAGACTGTTGCTTGTAGTCACCCATGGTGGGAGGGGTTTAGGAGAGGAGGGGGTGCTGGGGCTTGAACTCAGAACCTGGGTGCTGTCTCTGAGATTTTGTGCTCAAGGCTGGCATTCTACCATTTGAGCCAGCTTTTTGTTGATTAATTCAAGATAAGAGTCTCACTGACTTTCCTGCCCTGGCTGGATTTAAACCTCAATTCTCAGATCTCAGTCTTCTCAGTAGCTATGATTACAGGCATGAGACATGGTACCCAGACAATGGGGGTATTGGGGAACATGGCTTATTGGATCTATTCCCAAAAGCAAATCTCAATTATTTTGAGTCGAGTGGAAAACTCAGCACAATCACTACCACTCCAGGAGTGGAGAGACACTTCAGCACGATTAAAAATGTTCTCTTCCCAACCCACAGGGAGTTCATTTTAACTCAAACACATCCAGAACATCACCAGACCCCTCTGAATGGAAGGCTTGCTCGGAAGTGGTTCTCTCTAAATGATCTCTCTTCTCAGGGGTCTTGTTCCCTCTTTGCTCCTGGGCCTATTAATTATGCTCTCCATTATCCTTCCATTATCCTTTCATTATCTTCTCCCTGTTGCATAGTGAATTTTCCACTTGGCAGGATGGTGCAGTTGCTAATATCAACCAGCAGAGGGCGCAAGGGTCTCCCAAAATCAATTTTCATGTTCTCTCCAACATAACCACGGGATTCATAGGAAAGGGTAGTATTCAAGGATCATCATGGTGAATTTTTTCAAGTCTTCAGCTGGAGAAGAAACTAGACTTTCCCTGAATGGGATGAGTGTGGTTTTATGTTACATAAAGTCTAATATGTTTCAAGGCATGCAAAAGGCTCAAATCCCTGGGTTTTTTAACTCAGCTCTGTTACAGCTCCAGTCTAATCTCCATCCATCCTCCTCCTCAGCCCCACTCCAGCTCCCCAGAGCTCTCCAGTGGCTCAGGTCTCCCATCCCCTCCTTCCTCTATGGTTTTAGTGGATACCCCCAAAAGTTCATGCATTGGAACCTCAGTTCCCAAATCCATATTGTTCATAGTATTTGGATGCTATTAGAATAAAAGGACACCATTAAGCTAAGGATCCTATTTAGAATTACTGGATTTCTGAGAGAGAAAGAATGGGTGTTGGTGGCTCACACTAGTAATCTAGCTACTCAAAAATCTGGAATTGGAGGATCGAACACCAGGCAGGAAAGTCCATGAGGCTCTATCTTCATTTAAGAGCCAAAGAGCCAAAATCTCCAGCAAGGAGCCCAAAGTGAAGCTGTGGCTCAAATGGTAGAGCACTATAGCCTTGAGAGGAAAAGGTAAAAGGCAGCACTGAGTCCTTGAGTTCAACCCCAGTATCAGTACAAAGAAAGGAAAGGAAAGGGAAAGGAAAGGAGAGTGGGGAGAGAGAAAGAGAAAGAGAAGAGGGAAGGAGGAAGGGAGACAGGGAGGGAAGGAGGGAAGAAAGGAGGGAGGGAGCAAGAGAGGGAGCAAGAGAGGGAGGAAGGAAGGAAGGAAGGAAGGAAGGAAGGAAGGAAGGAAGGAAGGAAGGAAGGAAGGAAGGAAGGAAGGAAGGAAGGAAAGAAGGAAGGAAGGAAGGAGAGCGAGTGAGGCCTGGGCTTTTGAGCTTCCTCTCACTATGTGAGACTCAGCCAGGCAGCCCTCATGCCTTGAATGATGCCCTTGGACTTGCCAGTTTCCCAAACTATATGGAATCAATCGCTATGCTTTATAAATTAATCAATCTTTGATATTGTGATAGCAATATGAAAGAGATTGAGACATCCTTCCATCCCCTGCTTCTGGTATTTGATAGAATAACAATTTCATGCTTATTTGTTCATGTCTGAGCCCCTCTCTGATAGAACTTCAGAAGACCCTGCGCCTCTGCTCCACTTCTCCCAGATCCCCCCCATCCCTCTCCTCTTACCCTGGGAGACTAAATGTCATCACCAGCTGAAGGACAGGCAGCACTAGCTGGTAAGAGGAGTGGCAGTCACTGGGAAAGAAACACCCCATTCCCAGGACTGGGGCTCAGAGAACCTGAGATTCAGGCCTGGGCACTCTAAGGCCTGTGAGGCCAAGTATATATTCTCTCTGCTTCTCAATGTCCCCATCTTTACACAGGAAGCCTGACTCCAGAGGCTTTGGACTGCCAATGCCTGGGAGTAGGAAAGGCTGGTAGGCAAGGAAAGCTCTAGATTCTGGGACAGCTGAAAGGAAGAAAGAGCCCCTTGCTGGGCAGGCTCTTGTGGCTCACACCTGTAAACCAGGCTGAGACCTGGAGTTCTGAAGCCAGTCCTATCAGAAAAGCTTTTGGGATTCTATCTTCCATTAACTGGCAAAATGCCTGACCAGAAGCACAGCTCATGTGGTAAGGTACCAGCTTGTGGGCAAGCAAGCCAAATGAGAGTCTGAAGCCCTGAGTTCAAGCCTGGTAAGAGGAGAACAGCCTATAATTTTTCTTTCTAGGTGTATTTGATGATTAGCGTTAGGGACTTAACACAGAGTTTTCTACATGCAACACAAATGTTCCACGTCTAAGCTAAGCCCCCAGCTGGTTTGCACATTTTCACTCTAACTCTAGAATCCGCACTATTGGGTACACAGGCAATGCCAAAATATGAAAATGTTTGCTTAGAGTTATAAGATTATGAGTAATTTTTCTACCTCAAGATCTTCTTAAACGTCATTGATACATTTTCCTCAAAGTTTCAAAAGTAGAGCAGAAATTTTAAAATACAACATATTCATAAAGGATGCATAACTATATATCTGCATAGAACATAAAATATAGACTAATATATAGCAGGTTTAAGGCAGTATTCATCTTTTAGGAAAGAGGAAACTAGGATCAAAAGGAGTTTAGAAAGCTGGGTCCCAGCTCCTAGCTACTCAGGAAACAGATCTGAAGATTATGGTTCAAAACCAACCAGGGCAGGAAAGTCCATGAGACTTTTGTTTCCAGCAAAAATCCAGAAGTGGAGGTATGGATCAAGTGGTAGAATACCACTAGAGTGAAAAAGCTCAGGGACAAAACTCAGGCCCTGAGTTCAAGCCCCAGTATCCACATCAAAAAAGAAGAAGGAAGAAGAGGAGGATGAAAAGGAGGAAGAGGAAGTAGAAGAGGAAGAAGGAGGAGGAGGAAGGTATAGAGAAAGATGGCTGAAGATGTATTGAAATCCAATCTTCCCATGGCATATCTACACCATATTATTTTCTCTTTCACATTTCTTGGCTAATAAACTTTCACATTACTTAAGAAAGAAGAAGAACTTGGGGAGGAAGAGACACAGAGCCACAGTAGCTCACACTTATAACCCTAGCTATTTAGGAGACTGCGATCTGAAATTCCAGTACACACAGACAACTCTGCAAGACTATCTCCAATTAACTGGCAAAAAGCGGAAAGTAGTGGTGTGGCACAAGTGGCAGAGCACCAGCTGTGACTGACATAGTTCAGCAGGTGTTTGAGACTCTAGCTCAAGCCCACACACACATAAAAAGGAAGGGAGACGAGCCACCTGAGTTGTTTTATTTCTCTTTAAAAATGTTAAATTGTTTAGGTCTGCAAAAATCTTTGAGTGGTAGATATGAGCATTTGCTATATTACTTTCTTGTGCTTTTGTATGTTTGAAATACTTTGTTAATTTTTTTCATTTGTAAAAATAGGGGATAGAGCTGGGCACTGGTGGCTCACACCTGTAATCCTAGCTGCTCAGGAGGCTGAGTAAGGACCCCGGTTCAAAGCCAGCTCTGGCAGGAAAGTTCGTGAGACTCTCATGTCCAATTAACCAACCCCAAACCAGAAGTGGCACTATGGCTCCAAGTGGTAGAACACTAGCTTTGAGCAAAAGAGCGCAGGGACAATGCTCAGGCCCTGAATTCAAGCCCATGATAGACAAAAAGAAAAAAAATAAATAAAGGCTAAACTGCCAGTCTTGATATAAAAGAGCTAACCTGTCGTCCTTGGGAAAAGAGGAGTGAGAGAGAAAGGGGGAAGGGAGGGAAAGAGGAAGGATGAAATAGAGAAAATAAAGAGATAGAAAGAGGTAGGAAGGAAGGGGAGGAAAAAGAAGAAAAGGGGTGGTTGGGGAGAGGGAAGGAAATGAAAGGGGAAGGAAGGTGAAGGAAGGTGTGGGAAGGGAAGATAAAGGGAGGGAAGAAGAGGAGAGCAGGGAAAGGGAACTTGCCCAATGCTGCTAAGCAAAACCACCTTAAAATGAAATTGAAACGTGCCTTGAGTCCAGAGAGCACACTTTGGGCAAACATTTTCTATACAGTGTCAGGTAGGAAATGTTTTTGACTTCACAAACCAGGCCATCTCTGGCAAACAGCTTTCATCAAAACCCAAAGCTTTTTATCTTGACCTAAGGTTTCCAAATGTACGGCAGAATTGCTATAAAAGTTTATTGCCCTCATGATCTCTGATAATCGCTCATGGGGAATATGAACAGAGACATTTAAGCTGTCACGTGCAAAGCATAAAACTGGAGGCTTTATCTCAAGTGATTCTGCGCATCTGAATGAGATACACTGTGCACGGAAATCTTGCAAAACAAAATGCTTCTCAGAACTTGATAAAGGAGGAGCTTCCAAGGGTCAAATTCAGGAGCTTATGAAGTGTGCAGGATCTCAGAATGCCAAAGAGCAAGACCACAAGATGGCAACCTTTGGTTTTCGTTTGGTTGTTGGTTGCATTTGATGTTGACTTTTAAGTAGTTGTACACAAGGGATTTCAATTCAACAAGTCCAATTCCTGTGGACAACACATCTTGATGCATGTCACTCCTTCCATGGTTCTCCCTCCTCCTTCCCCATGCCAGCCCGACCCTCAAGGCACATGATTGCATTTTTCCCTTTGCTTTTTGTCTTCCACCAATTCTACACCTGTTGGAGCTTTACATTCTGCCAAAACTCTCCACCAGATCACAGATATTCTGTCCTGAGATGGGTCTCGATGGCCTTTCATCGTCACAAACCACACACACACACACACACACACACACACACACACACACACACACATTAATCTTTGTGCACTCTATTAACTGGCAAGGTTGTTTTCTCTTTAATCCATGAGTCCTGTACTCCTGTGTACTGGGCTTCTAACAAATTCAGCTGATTCAGTGGGATTCGTTTTTAACTTTCCTGATCCACGACTCATGGCAAGCCAGTGGAATTTACAAGCCTGATTTACAAGGATAAAGCCTCTCCCATTGGCACCCACATCCCTCTTCAGCTCCTTCCCAGGTCCTTCCCATTCCTCGTCTTGGGAGCTCACTTATAATGTGAGTTTCAGTTGACTAGCTCTCACTTTTCCTGGGGTCTTGAATTTAACTAAGTTGGTACTTGGAGAATGTAAGACTTGGAAAACAATGAGGGCTGAGTGCCAATGACTCATGCCTGTCATCGGAGCTACTCAGGAGGCTGACAGCTGAGGATTACAGAGAAATCCAGTCGCAGCAGAAAAAGCTTTGTGGCTCTTATCTCCAATTAACCAGCAAAAAAACAAAACAAAAAAACAAACAAAAAAAACTTGGATGGAGCTGTAGCTCAAGTAGTCAAGTGTTAGCTTTGAAGGGGGAAAAAAAGGTTCAGGAACAGCACCCAGGCCCTGAGTTCAAACAGAAAGAAGATCAATGAAATGAAGATCATACTTAAATCCATGAAGGTCATTCTTCAGATTTCCCTGAGTATAGTGACTTTTTGTAGACATGGTTCCTTTCTTGTTGTGTGTGCCAGTCCTGGGGCTTGAACTGAGAGCCTAGGTGCAGTCCTTGAGATTGTTTTTTCTCTCAAGGCTAGTTCCAATAAAAAGTAGATAAAACAATAAGAGCAATAGTGTCTTTGGTGTTTAAATACACACATGTGTATACATATGTACACATGGTCACATTTACTTGTGCATAGGTGTGGATGTATAATGTGTGCACATGCAAACAGATGGTGCTATCTGTGATTCAGTTTCACATGAAATGGTCAGAATCCCTAGTAAAGAACCTCGGGAATCATGTGCAATTCAAATCCAAAATCCAGGAAGCAAAAGGAGGAGGAGGAGGAGGCGGAGAAGGAGGAGGAGGAGGAGGAGGAGGAGGAGGAGGAGGAGGAGGAGGAGGAGGAGGAGGAGGAGGAGGAAGGAGGAGGAGGAGGAGGAGGAGGAGGAGGAAGAGGAGGAGGAGGAGGAAGAGGAGGAGGAGGAAGAGGAGGAGGAGGAGGAAGAGGAGGAGGAGGAGGAGGAGGAGGAGGAGGAGGAGGAGGAGGAGGAGGAAGAGGAAGAAGGAGAATGAGAAGAAGAAGGAGGAGGAGGAGGAGAAGGAGGAGGAGGAGGAGGAAGAAGGAGAATGAGAAGGAGGAGGAGGAGGAGGAGGAGGAGGAGGAGGAGGAGGAGGAGGAGGAGGAGGAGGAGGGGAGTAAGAAGAGCTCAGACTTCTGGAAAATAAGTCAGAATATAAGCCTAAAGAAACTACCCCTCAGCTACCTAGAAACTCTGAAGTCCAATGCAGTTTAATCAGTAACCTGAAAAATAGGCGAGGTGATGGAGCAGGCAGGAAGAGAGGTCGAGCACTAGTTTAATTATACGACTACCCCTATGCCAGCTCCAGGGAAAGAGACTGCCCTTGCCATGGCAACTGAAATCAACACTTTCCCCAGTTTGAACTGTGGACTTGGAGAGTGCTTACCTCTGAGAAAGGAAAGCCCAGCATGCTGCTCTACATGCTCATTAAAATTTAAGCCCAATGGAGATACAGCTCCCTCACCAGTGTACAGTTCCTTCTAGTATGATGCCCCAGCCTTTTACTTACATTCTGTTACATTGTGTTCTCTTCTTAGGTCAATGCCCTTCCCTCTCTTATGAATCCATAACCAAATGGTTTTGTTTTTGCTGTTGTTGTTGTTGTTATTATTGTTTATCGGTCATGGGGTTTGAACTCAGGGACTGGGTACTGTCCCTGAGCACTTTTGCTCAAGGCTAGTGCTCTACCACTTTGAGCCACAGAGCCACTTCCAGTTTTCTGGTGGTTCCTTGGAGAGAAGGTTCTCATGGACTTTCCCATCTGTGCTGGCTTTGAACCATGATCCTCAGACCTCAGCCTTGTGAGTAGTTAGGAGTACAGATATGAGCCACCTGCGCCCAGCATAACCTGATTTCTTCAACTCTTCTAATACTCACTTCCCAAAAGTGTTTGTACATGGAGCCTTTAGGAGGTAGTTAGGGTTGGACGATGTGATCAGCCCAGGGAGTAGGACTGAGATCTCATCTGGCAAACATTGGCACCATTCTACCATGTGATACTTCCAGCTTTGTCATGATGCAGCAGGAAGGTCTTTATCAGATGCTAGCCCTTTGCTCTTAGACTTTCCAGAACTCTACCTCTATTCTTTATAAATCACCCAGCATATGACATTCAATTATAGCAAAAAAATAGACTAAGACACTTACCTCCCCCAAAAGATTACAAATCAGAATACAGTAAAGCCACTTGCACAACCATGTTAATTGCTGTACTATTTGCCATAGCCAAGGTATGGGAACAGCCCAGGTGCCCCTCAATGAACAAATGGATGGTAGAAATATGGAATATAGATACAATGAAATTGTACTCATCCATTAGGAAGAATAATATTACATCATTTGCAAAGAAATGGATGGACTTGAAAAAAATTATGTAAAGAGAAATAAGCCAGGCACAGAGAGACAACGGATGCATTTTTCTCTCATATGTGGAAGCTATAACTAATTTGTAAATGCACAAGTAAACACAAGGAGGTTATATTCAAGAGCACACAGTGTATTAAGCAAAATATGGTATTTGCATGGGACAATTCAAATGTTGTAATTCCTTAGAAAGACTAACTCACAGTCTAACAAAATGAATATCAGAGAAGGGGTGACATTGCCAAAAAGAAATGTACTCATTTCCTGACTTATGAAGCAGTAACTTCCCTGTACAACACCTTAATAATCAATCAATCTGGCTGGGGATATAGCCTAGTGGCAAGAGTGCCTGCCTCGTATACACGAGGCCCTAGGTTCGATTCCCCAGCACCACATATACAGAAAACGGCCAGAAGCAGCGCTGTGGCTCAAGTGGCAGAGTGCTAGCCTTGAGCGGGAAGAAGCCAGGGACAGTGCTCAGGCCCTGAGTCCAAGGCCCAGGACTGGCAAAAAATAATAATAATAATAATAATAATCAATCAATCAATCAATCAAATGTTAAAGTGAATACCAGGAAACTGGTACTTGAAAGGTAGAAGGTGGGGTCAAGAAGGAAGATAAATGAATGGAGAAAGGAAAGGGCTGGGAGAAGGCAGCCATAAAATCCAATGCATAGCCTTTGAAATTAAGAAAATAAAGGGGTGTCCTTGCAACAATGCCCACTTTAATCAAAAGCTGTCATTAGTCCTACAATCTGTGTTGTTCAATGTGTGTGAAATAATTTCTAGCAGGTTAAAGTCACTGTAAAACCCTGAATCTACTATTAATGTATCAATCTTTGTTTACAGCAAAAAAAAATTGCCAGTATTTTAATAAAGTAGAGGTATTTTATAGGGGATACTTGAAACCAGTATTTAAGCTTTAAATGACAATAATAATTGCATAGAAAAAAAGTAGTATATGTTTACTATATCAATTTCTAATGTTTACTATATAGAATTTCTTGTAATATATTTGTATACTTTTTTCATGAAAATTAAGTTATCAGTTACTGTTTGTAACTGCATCATCCATTTGTAATGCATTATCTCACATTGTAAATAAAATGCACCTTAAAATTTTTAAAAAAGAAAATAAAGGGGAGGCATTGAGTTGAGGGATGGGGAGAATGATGAAAGGGGTGACATCAATCAAGGTGCATTGTATTCATAACTAATATGTTGAGTGGCAACTCCTTTGTACAACTACTTAAAGATAATAAATACATAATTTTTAAGTGGCCAATAAGTACATGAAAAATTGAACTAAGACATCTACCTCCCTCAAACAAAATATAAATATGAAAGTGTAAATGAGGGCTGGGGATATGGCCTAGTGGCAAGAGTGCTTGCCTTGTATACATGAGGCCCTGGGTTCGATTCCCCAGCACCACATATACAGAAAATGGCCAGAAGTGGCACTGTGGCTCAAGTGGCAGAGTGCTAGCCTTGAGCAAAAAGAAGCCAGGGACAGTGCTCAGGCCCTGAGTCCAAGGCCCAGGACTGGCCAAAAAAAAAAAAAAAAAAGTGTAACTGAATAAGCATAAAAAAACAAAAAACGATTCCAGTAGTTCCTTTTAGTGTTGGCACTGGTTAGACATTTTTTTTTAAGAGTACCAAAACTAGGCTGGAAATATGGCCTAGTGGTAGAGTGCTTGCCTCGTATATACGAAGCCCTGGGTTCGATTCCTCTGCACCACATATACAGAAAAGGCCAGAAGTGGCGCTGTGGTTCAAGTGGTAGAGTGCTAGCCTTGAGCAAAAGGAAGCCAGGGACAGTGCTCAGGCCCTGAGTCCAAGCCCCAGGACTGGCCAAAAAAAAAAAAAAAAAAAAGAAAAGAAAAGTTTGCTAGACTCTGTCTCCAATTAACCAGCAAAGATTCAGACTGGAAGTGTGGCTCAAGTAATAGATCACTTGCCCAGAAAGTGTTAATTAGCTCAACTGAGCTAATTAACATATCCATTATGTCTCATACTTGTATATGTGAGTGTGTTTGTGAAATTTTCCATGACTTTCAAAATATAATCCCTTGTTATTAGCTGTGATCACCATGATGCCCAGTAACTCTGTTGAATTGATTTTTCTCCTACCTCTCTGGAATTTTATACCCATGGACCAACATCTCCCCAACCTCCTCCACCCATCATGCCAGGCTCTGAGGTATATCACACAATTTCTATATCTATAAGGTCAACTTCTTTTAAACCCACATATAAGTTAGGCCAAGTGGTATTTGTTGTCTAGTGCCTGGCCTGTTTCACTTAATATGAAGTCTTCCATGTTCACTCACATGGTTGCCAAGACAAGATTTCCTTCTTTTTTAAACCTAAATAGCACATCATTGTGCATACAAACCACATTGTTTCCTCTAGCCATGGATGTACTAATATGAACTTAGGTTTATTCCCTATCTTGGCTGTTGTGAATCATGCTACCATAAACATAGAGAAGCTACAGGTATGTCTTTGAGAAGCTGATTTCATTTCCTTTGGCTATACACTCAGTAAGGGGAATGCTGGGTTGTATGATATCCAAACTGCTTCTCTTTTGTGTGTTTCTGCTAGTACTGTGGCTTGAACTCAAGACCTCATGCTATTGCTTGTTGTTGTTGTTGTAGTTGTTGTTGTTACACTCAAGGCTGATACTCTACCACTTGAGCCACATTTTCCACTTCTGGCTTTTTGCTGGTTAATTGGAGAGAAGAATCTCTTGGATTTGTCTGCCACCATGATCCTCAGATCTCAGCCTCCTGAGTAGCTAGAATTAGCATGAGCTACTGGCCTAATTGCCTCTTAATCTTCTGTTAAGAACAGCTCCAACTAAACCTGCATAAACCTGTTAGGGTTTTACCCCACATAGCAGAGGCGAACAAGCAGTTCCACTGAAGGCCACTGGCTCCTTGATGCATGACATTGCACTCTGACCCCGGGGAGCAAGGTTTACCACCTGCGTTGGTGGGAACAATAGAGCTGCCTGTGGGTGGGGTGGCCCTGCTTCCTGGCCAGTGAGAGTGGGCAGCTTCTGAGGCAGACAGTCCCAGCCCCTACGCCCATGTACTCACAGAAATCTTGGTGAAAATGTAGAGCAACACAGACAGAACGGAAAGGTAGATCTGGATCCGCTTGCCTCCAAACCGCTTCCGCAGATACTCGGGCATGGTCACCACCTGTATGAGGGGAGGGGGGGTCAACCACAGTGACCAGGTCACTACCAGCCAGAGGCTCCCAGAGGGCCCAAGCAGGCAGAAAAATGGGGTCCATCCTGGTGTCCAAGGCATAGAAATGTGGTGAAGGATTCCTAATCCTGTTGGCTCAGAAAGCATGCAAAGCGGCCAGATGGCACCGAACTTCCTGCCTGTGTGTGCTTTCCAGTTCTCTAGAACATACTTACTCCACTAGAAAAGTAGCTGATGTTATCCTAACACACAGAAAGTATGCAATAAGACATCTGCTTCTGAATGAACAGATGACCAGACATAATGAAGTAGGCCCGGAGAAGGTGGGACATCAATATAAATAAATACAAATACAAATGTAAATAAGCATATAGAGACAGCACATGGTATATAAACATACATATTTATTATATTATTTTATCATTTATTATGTATTATATTATGTGTTATGTATCATATACATATATGTAGTATGTATATGTTATATATTATGTGTTATATATGCTAAACAATATGTTCTTTGTATTATTATGTTATATATGTCAAATAGATTAAATAATTTAATATTTAAATAGCTAAGTAATATTTAAATCATATGTAGATAATGAAATAACATACATTTTAATATATATTAGAATTATATATCATATATTCTACATAATAATATAGAATATGCAATGTATAATATATTATATACTATGTGCATCATACATTATATGTGATATAATATATTTAATACATCATATGAAATATGATCATACATCATATGAAACATGTTATATGTAATATATGACATATGATATGTAATTATAGAGATGACCAGACAGATCACCTCTTCAAACAAGGCAAGGATATATCCTGCCAGTGGACCAAACAAGTTGGCCAAGGCTGAATTTGACCTTTGCCAAGACTCTCCACTCAGGCAGTGTGAAGGAATATGGCCACAGGCCTGCCCAAATGTGCTCCTAGGTCCTTTCCACAAAGGACTTCACTTCCTGTCTCACTGCCTCCACGCTTAGCCCTTGTCCCACTGCAACATGTGTTATCTGCCACCTGGGAACTTGCAGAAGACGAAGCACCTGCCTGAGTGTTCCCCATATAGCCTTTGGCTCCTGAAGTGCAAAGTTACACACGGGAGCTGCTATGTCCAAGTCAGAGAGAAAGAGGACCAATCGTGCATTTGATGGTTGAGTTCCAGCTGCATACTCAATGTATAAGATCTACTCATATGCACAAATGAAAGGGAAATGGAATCCTTTTTCTGTATCTGCTCCTCTTCTAAGAGTAGAGACTAGAGGCCATTACACCACGAGCAAGTCAAAGAAGCACAGGATCCAAGCAGAAGGGGCTGCTCAAGGACCATCTTACAGGTCACAGTCACGCAATTGGACACAAGCTTGGAGCCGGAAGAAACTACGTTTACAATCTGGCAACCAAAGCCAAGCTACCGCTTTTCTCACTCCTTGACCCCATTTTTATGGGATTTTCTCAAAAGATGGCTTTTTCCTCTGCCCTCTCATATGTGTACTTACAAGGAGGCAATAGAACAAGAGAGAAGATACTTACCCCAGCCTTAATATAAATGGGGACAAAAATCCAGCCCAGGACAACCACAAGAATCAGGGCCTGAAACCAAAAGAAGAGGTGGATTCAAATCAGGAGAAACTTTAACTCATCCCTGCTCAACTGAAGGACCCCTTGCTGCTAGAGGCAAATCAACCAGAACTTTCTTTTATGAAGCTCTGAGGACAGCTCCCTAGGTGAAGACTGGAGAAGGCCTCTGATGCCTGGGGTAACGCACAGAAACCTTGCAAGCTGCCCACACACAGCACAACCCTCAGGGGGCCAGCCAGACCTCAGCCTCCTTTCTGGTTTACAAATGGTGCAATCCCATGGAGAGCTGGCACAGATAGCTCAGGCATGAAATCCTAGCGACTCAGGAGGTTGAGAGCTAGGGATTCCATTGTAGCCTACAACCAGCCCACTTGGATAAATCTGGAAGACTCTTATCTCCTATTAATCACCCAAAGACCTGGAAGCAGGGAAGTGTGGCTCCCGTGGTAGTCAAAAGGTTAAGAGAGAGCCACAGGCTCTGAGTGCAAGTCCCAGCACTGGAAAATTAATTAATTAATAACATACAGAGAAAAAATAATAATGGGGAAAAATGGTGGTAAACATTTCCAAACTGGCTAGAGTGGTACTGGGATCTTTGTCTTTCTAACACCCAGAGAAAAAAAGAGATCATAAGAGTGGCTATCTCATGCTACTGTAGTAGAAGGGAGGTAGGGCTCTGAGCTTACTTCCATCTGCCCTCCCCCATCTGTACTCCAAGGTGGTTTTAAAGGGTTCCCTAACATCTCAATCTCCTCTACTGACTAAACTGGCTAACTTCAAAGACTGTGGTTTGGATCTGATTTAACACATGTCCACACAAGGCTTTACATCTTCCAGACCTATTCCTTAGTCTAGTGGGAGGTGATGGGGTCCTTTAAAAGGTGGGGCATAATGGCAGGCCTTTGAGCCATTGAGAGCACTGCTCAGGGTAGTGATGTCTTCCTGCCGGGTAGTGCTGGACGGAGGGTTGTTATAAAAAGTCTGAGCCTCGGCCTGGCACAGTGGCTCACACCTGTAAAACCCTAGCTACTCAGAAGGCTGAGGTCAGAGGATTGCTTATGCAAACCAGCCTCGAGGAAGGTGCAAGCCTTGAGAAAAAGCATGAAGGGATGGCCCAGGCCCTCAGTTCAAACCCCAGTGCCAACACAAAAAGCCTGAGTTTGGTCTCCCCCAACTTCTGTGGCTCCCTGCATAAGAGTGCTGTGCTCTCTACCTCTAATATATGCATCACCATTGTCATCTGCTATGAGGTTGTGAGGCCCAGTGGGCCCTTTGTCAGAGTCTACACCAAGCTGTTTGGACTTTTAATCTCCAAAGCTATGTGCTCAACACGCTTCTTTCCTTTATAAGATTAGCTCGCCTCAGGTATCTTGTGGTAGTAATGAGAGCCTAGTACAGGTTCCTTCCACCAGGAGGATGCCTGGGTTCTGTTGTTACTCACATTCCATTCGAAGCCCCCCATGGCTATGCCTGAGGCAGCTCCTGTCCCAGCCAGCCCCACGAAGTGTCCACTTCCGATGTTACTGGCGAACAGAGAGGCTCCGATCTGAAAACACAAACACAACCTCAGGGGAGGACACTAGGCTTCACCAGGACCCTCGGGATAGGCCCAAGCCAGAAGAGATGTGAGAGCGCAAGGCAAGCTGGGAACTTGAACATGATAGCCATAGGTTTGGGTCACTTGTTCCCCCAAGCAGGTGGGGGGGTGGGGACAGGTGTCTTGAAAGTGAAAAGGAGAGGATTAAAGACAGGGTGGCAGGATGTGTCCCCAAAGCAAATCACCAGTGAGTCTTCGAACCCCATACTAAGCAATGAAGACAGAGGAAGCCCATCCCACCCCACTAGCCCACTGGACTGCTCATAAAAGTCTTCTCAAGGCTACTCCCAAGTGTTCAACTCCATGTCCTCCGGCTGGCCTGTGGCCTAGGGCCTTCTGCCAGTTGGGCTTACAGTAAATAGGAGACTCTGGAAAGAAACACCTGGGCCTCAGTCACTTGTCATACGGAAGGGCATGGAGGCGGGGCACTGGTGCTCACACCTGTAATCCTAAGTGACTCAAGAGGTTGAGATCTGAGGATTGCAAGCCAGCCCAGCCCGAAAAAGGCTGGTGAGACTATTATATCCAGTTAACCAGCAAAAAGCCAGAAGTAGGATCGTAGTTCAAGTGATAGAGCACTAGCCTCAAGCACGAGGATAGTGCCCAGGCCCTGAGTTCAAGCCCCAGTACCCACACACACAGTATATTTAATGCACTTAATCTACCAACATCACGGCCTTAGTCTAGCCAACATTAAGATTTGTCAGTGCACATACATTTGCCCACAGTTGGGAAAAATAATATAACACAAGTCTGTTCTATAGCAAGGTGTTATGTAACTCATGATAATTATGTTCTTAGCAGTACAGCATTAGATTTAATCATTGATTGAGTGAAAGGCCACAAATTATACTTCATCCTTTTTATTATTCTCAAAATGGAATGGCTGCATTGGTAAGCTTTGACACCATCATAAGGTTGAAGAACTTTATGCTTAACTAAACCATAGTAGGTTAGGGATCAGCTGTATCATGGCTACTGTTTTTGTTAAGGATATAGGAGGAAGCTTATAGTTATTTTTCTAATTTTTCCCTGTTAATTGATTTAAATTTTTTTAACATTCTGTTAGCACATATTAGTCACACAGGAGGGTTTGTTGTGGTATTTCCATACATTCATGTAATGCACCCTCATCAAAAGCACCCCTCTACTCTTCTCCCTCCTCCCCATACCTACTTCCTACATAATTCCCTGAGATTTCACTGTTTTATTTTCGTGTGTGTATTTTTCTAATGTCCCTAACATGGTCCAAATCTAAAACAAAAATCTGTATTTCCCAAAAGATACATTACTCCAAGAAACTGTCCGAAAGCTACCAGCCCACCTGCTCCCAGCCATTCTTTTGTAAGTTATCACCTTTCACTTCATCAATTATTAAACCTTAATGCTGTACCATTAAGAACATTATTATCAGAAATGATTAACTGAATTAGATTAATCTTAAATTCAACAAGCCTTCCCTCAGGGGGAAGGAGGCACTGTTGGACTTTAACACATCTCAAGTGGCCCTTGACACCCTCCACCACTCATCCTCTGAGAAGGATACAGAATGGGGCCAGAAGATTGTTTGTTTGTTTGTTTTGTGGTACTAGAATGTTCTGGAATCAGCAAAGGTCCATTTCTCTCAAGGGTACCACCTTGAATACATTCTCTTTTCCTTCCCTTTACTGCATGAACTGTACATTCTCACTTATCCTGATCCCTGATTCTACTTTCACAAAGTCTTTGGCTTCTAGCACTTTCTACATCACCCTTGGCTGCCTGTCTAGCTCTAGACAGAACTAGAACTGGATGATCTCAAGTCTCACCCTCTATCAGTCGCCTCCACAAACTCACCCACATAAGCCAGTTACCTTCCCAAAACACATTGAGGTTATGTCATTGTCCTGGCCACCATCCCTCCTAGAGACCTAGCGGATGATCTTTCTGACAGCCCCAGACTTAAAGGCTTAAGTCCTAAGAACTCACCAAGATTTTAAAGTAAAATTCTATCTACTACAAAGGCAGCAGGCAGCTTTAAAAAAAAAATCATTTGAGACTGGCACCAGGGGCTCATGCCTATAATCCTAGCTACTCAGGAAGCTGAGATCTGGAGGATTGTAGTTCAAGGCTAGGCTCCATTTCTAAAATAACCTGCAAAAAGCAGGGCTAGTAGTGCAACTCAAGTGGGAGATTGCTTTCCAAGCAAGTACAAGGCCCTGAGTTCAAAGTTCATACCCCAGTACTGAGGGGAAAATGTGTGTATGTGTGTGTATATGTGTGTGTAGATGAGCTATATGATATATTAGATAGATAGATAGATAGATAGATAGATAGATAGATAGATAGATAGATAGATAGAATGCTTTCCTGGCCTCTTACCATCTGAATGCTCTTACCTGCTGGCGTCCCATCTCCTCTCCTGACAGGGTTATGCAGGACCCAAAGGAGATGATGAATCAGTAATGACTGTCACCTCGCTGGTTGACTCTACTTGGTGAACCTTTGCTCTAGGTTCTCCCAAGAAGGCAATTATTTCACCCTTCAAGAAAATTTTAAAAAGCCAAGCACCAGTGAGCAACTCAAGCCTATAACCTTAACTAGTCAGAAGGCTGAGACTTGGTCCATCAATGGCTCAAAACCAGGCCAGGCAGAAAAGTATGTAAGACTTCATCTCTAATTAACCAGCCAAAGGCTGGGCTGCAGGTATAGTGGTAGAATACCAGGCACAAGCAAGAAAGCTGAATGAGAGTGCAAGGCTCTGAGTTCAAGACCCCCAGTACCAGAGGGGGGGAAAAAACAGGTATAAAACCTGTGTGTGATTATAGGTATGAGCCACTGGCACACAGCTGCCTGGTGATTCTTATGCATAATAGTGTTTAGGCGCTATTCAAAGTCATCATTTCCTCAACTTGGTTTTTATCTGTTTTGGAAGAACTGCTGTTTCTAGCTATAAAGTCAGAATGCTAAGATCTAGAAAATAAAAATGTTGGAGTGAAAGAGGCTGTTTCCCAAAATCTGTGTGTGTGTGTGTGTGTGTGTGTGTGTGTGTGTGTGTGTGTGTGTGTGTGTGTGCTGGTCCTGGGGCTTGAACTCAGAGTTAGCACTCTACCACTTGAGTCACAGTTCCACTCCCAGCTTTTTTATTCCCCTTTTGGTGGCTAATTGAAGATAAATGTCTTATAGACGGTCATGACCAGGCTGGTTTTGAACTGTAATCCTCAGATCATAGCCTCCTGAGAAGCTAGAATTGCAGGTGAGAGCCAAGAGCACCTGGCCTTGGCGGTTTCTGATGGTGCCATTGCCATCTTCCTGGAACTCCCTCTCCATCAAGCTCCACCTCCCCAAACACTGCTCTAGCCTTCAAACTGAAGCCCCGTGATGGGGCCTTCCATGTGAGTGGGCTCTGCGTGACAAATGGTAGCAAATCTTTAAATACTTCTCTCCTGCTCATAAGGACCCCTGGTGACCAAATGCCTCCCAGCTGCCATTGTTCCTTCTAGCTGCATAGGGTAGGGACATACCAGGAAGGACTGTGCTTAGGACGCTTAGGATGGCAGCATGTATTCAAGGACACAAAGTCTCCTTTTGAGACTCCAGGATGCAAAAGCCAGTAGTGTAGGTGCTTTCTCATATGTGGGATCTAGACCAGAAAGAAAATGAAAATCCAGGCACAGGTGGCTCACACCTATAATCCTAGCGTCTCAGGAGGCTGAGATCTGAGGATGGTGGTTCAATGCCAGACCAGGCAAGAATGTCTGTGAGACTCTTTGCTCCAATAAACTACCTAAAAGCTGAAAGTAGGAGCTGTGGGTCGAGTGGTAGAGTGCTAACTTTGAGCAAAAGAAGTTCAGGAGCAGCGTTCAGGCCCTGAGTTCAAGCCCCAGGACTGACACACACACATACACACACACACACACACACACACACACACACACACAAAAAAAAAAAAAAAAAAACAGGAATGTGAAGCAGAAACTGGGTTTTTGTTATTATGGGTTTTTTTTTTTAAGAGGGTATAGAGACATCCATTGGAGGAGGGAGGCAAAAAGAGAGGGCAAAAGGTGATGAATGTAACTAAAGTATTTAACTCAACCTACAAAATTAGAATCCAACTCGTTAAAGTTGTTTTTAAAAAGGAAGAAGGTGGCTGGGAATGTGGCTCAGTGGTAGAGTGCTTGCCTAGCATGCATGAAACCCTGGGTTCAATTCCTCAGCACCATATAAACAGAAATAGTTGGAACTGGAACTGGCACTGTGGCTCAAGTGGTAGACTGCTAGCCTTGAGCAAAAAGAAGCCAGGGACAGTGCCCAGGCACTGAGTCCAAGCCCCAAGACTGGCTGGTAGATAGATAGATAGATAAATAGATAGATAGATAGATAGATAGATAGATAGATAGATAGATAGATAGATAGATAGATAGATAGAGGAAGAAGAGAAGAGGAGCACAGAGATGCAGGAACAAATGGTGAAGAAATGCAACAGTGGCATTCACTAGACACTATGTCGAAAATTAACTATATAACTTGTGGGTGGGGACGAGAGGGAAAAACTGGGAGAGAGCGAAGAAGGGGTGACACTTTCCAAAAAGAAATGCACTGTGGGGCTGGGAATATGGCTTAGTGGTAGAGTACTTGCCTCGTATACATGAAGCCCTGGGTTCAGTTCCTCAGCACCACATATATAGAAAAAGCCAGAAGTGGTGCTGTGGCTCAAGTGGTAGAGTGCTAGCCTTGAGCGAAAAAGAAGCCAGGGACAGTGCTCAGGCCCTGAGTTCAAGCCCCACGACTGGCAAAATAAATAAATAAATAAATAAAACAAAAAGAAATGCACTTGTTACTTGACCTATGTAACAGTAATCTCTCTGCACATCACCTTTATAATAACCATAAGAAAAATAAAAAATTTAAAATAGAATAAAAGGGAAAAGGAATAAGAAAATTAATAAAGAAGATGAAATGAATCAATCGATACCCATGTATGGAACTCAAGGCCTGGCAAGCACAAGGTCCTGACTTCAAACCCTAGTACTGCCCAAATAATAATAAAATAATGATGATGATAATTCATAACATACATATAAAGTCATATACCGTATGATCCTCAAACTGTTGGGAGGGATTGGTTTTTTGGTTTTGTTTTGATTTTTGGTTGGTTTTTTTGTTTGTTTGTTTTGTTTTTGCACTGCCCTCATGTTTTATTGACAGCCTTTTATGTGTAAGGTTTTTGTTTGTTTGGTTGGTTGGTTGGTTGGGGTTTTTTCCAGTCCTGGGACTTGAACTCAGGACCTGAACACTGTCCCTGGCTTCTTTTTGCTCAAGGCTAGCACTCTACCACTTGAACCACAGCTCCACTTCCGGCTTTTTCTGTTTATGTGGTGCTTAGGAATCGAACCCAGGACTTCATGCATGCAAGGCAAGCACTTTACCACTAGGCCATATTCCCAGCCCCCATGTGTAAGCCATTTTTGAGACTCGGTGTTGCTTTCTGACAAGGCCATCCTGGACTACCATCTACCTATCTGTGCTTCCCCTGTCACTGAGATGGCAGGTTTGCACCACCATACCCAGCCACAGGTTGAAATGGACTCTCTCAAACTTTTTGCCTTTGCTGACCTGGAACTATGTGATCCTCTGCTTCTTAAGTAGCTAGGATTACAGGCTTGAGCCTTCATACCGGCCTGATCTTCAAAGTGTTTAAATGCACATGTGTATGTATGTATACACATGTGTATATAAATAGGTAGAGAAATACTCAAATATAAGTGTTTCTTTTTAAAGATAAAACAAGTGGAGCTAGGCAATCCATAGCTTGCGCCTGTAATCCTAGCTACTCAGGAGGCTGAGATCTGATGATCACCGTTCAAAGTCAGCCCAGACAGGAAAGTCCATGAGACACTATCTCTAATTAACTACCAAAAAACTGAAAGTGGGGGAGCTGTGACCCAAATTGGTAGAGGCCTAGCCTTGAGAAAAAAAAAGCTCAGGCCCTGAGTTCAAGCCCCATGACTAACCACACACACACAAAAAGATAAAACAATTTTTTTTGCCAGTCCTGGGGCTTGAACTCAGGGCCTTAGCACTGTCCCTGGCTTCTTTTTGCTCAAGGCTAGCTTTCTGCCACTTGAGCCACAGCGCCACTTCTGGTCATTTACTGTATATGTGGTGCTGGGGAATTGAACCCAGGGCTTCATGTATACAAGGCAAACACTCTTGCCACTAGGCCATATTCCCAGCCCCAAAACAAATTTATTTTTACACTTTTCCAAGTTACACTTTTTCCAGTGCTTCATGGTGGACTTGTGTGATTTTAATCAGAACACAATTGTTTAAAGCCTTTGGAAGAGCAATTCTGGAGCTCTCTCTGACTCAGCTGGCAGAACCTAAGCACTGAGAACAAAAGCAGCAGGGAAATCAGGTGTTTGTATTGGTATCACAGAAAGACATGAAACTGTCACTGATACTAACTACAATTAGATTTTGTGCGATAAAAACAAAAAATGGGTACTTTAATCACACCCATCTCTATTAGAGTTGCAGTTACCTTGCAGATGATTAAGAACAATCTTGTTATTTTCATATGAAATCAAAATTAAAGCCCTGAAGAGGAAAGTGATTGGAGTTTTACACAGTAACTCATCTTTACTTTCGCACTCTAAGAAAGACATTCTGGGGCTGGGGAGATAGCCTAGTGGCAAGAGTGCCTGCCTCGGATACACGAGGCCCTAGGTTCGATTCCCCAGCACCACATATACAGAAAAACGGCCAGAAGCGGCGCTGTGGCTCAAGTGGCGGAGTGCTAGCCTTGAGCGGGAAGAAGCCAGGGACAGTGCTCAGGCCCTGAGTCCAAGGCCCAGGACTGGCCAAAAAAAAAAAAAAAAAAAAGAAAGAAAGAAAGACATTCTATCACAAGCAGTACCAGGAACCCAGGGCCAGGAACCAAAATTGTCCAAGGAAATTGACAGGACCTCACTTCAAAATCAAAGCCAGCCAATGAATTTGAAAAAAAATTTTGAATATTTCAAAATCGATATTAGGGAGGATTTTGAAAGTGACAACTCAAAAAAATAAACATTGAAGTAACTGAGTATTATATTTACCCTGATCTGCTTATTACATGTTACCTGTATGTATTGATATGTCATACCCACTCTCCATAAACATACCCAGTTAGCCCATGTCAATTATAAAGATATGTTTTAAAGTGCCCTAGTCAGTAATCATACTTGAAAGCACTACTAATTTCACTGACATTGTGTGTGTATGTGTGTGTGTGTGTGTGTGTGTGTGTGTGTTATTCTTCCTTGGCTTTTTTAACCACTGCTGGTGCTCTACTACTTGAGCCATGCCTTCAGTACAGCATTTTGCTCATTAACTAGTGATGGAATGTCACAGACTTATCTGCCCAGATCTCAGCCTACTGAGTAGCTAGGGTTATAGGCGTGAGCCATCGGTGCCTGGAGATAATCCTTTTCTTTCCTTCATTTGTATCCTAGGAGCCTTCCAAACTGCTTCTGATTTTAGTTCTGCCATGTGTGAGCTTAGGCCAGTCATTTTGCTGATGTACCACATTTTGAGAGCCCTGTTCTGAGAGAATGAGAGGGGAGAATCACCAGTTGTTATTCCTCCTCCTCCTCCTCCTTCTTTGTCAGTACAGGAGCTTAAACCCAAGGCCTTGTGCTCATTCAACTTGCTTGCTCACCATGGATGCTCTGCTGCTTGAGCCATGCCTCCAGTCTAGCTTTTTGATGGTTATTTTGGAGCTAAAATCTCCCAGACTTTTCTGCCTGAGCTGGCTTCAAACCTCAGTCCTCTAGATCTCAGCCTATTGAGTAACTAGGATTACAGGCATGGGTGGCCTGCACTGGACTAGGCCTTTGTTTTATTTGATGCCCAACAATAGTTCTGTAAGGTTTGTAATATTCTCATCTTCATTGTAAAGATGAGGAGATTAAGGATCAGAGGAGTAAAATAACTTTCCTAAGGTCCTACAGAAAGATAACTAAAGGCCTTGGGCAGACCAGTAAACTTCCTCCTTCTTCTTGAATATTTTCTCCTCTTTCCCTAAATGGGAACTGTGTGGTGAGATCCTGCTACCCATTTGACATAACTCAGGAACAGCATGTGCCAGGCTATATACTTTATTTCAGATTCTTCCTTCACTCTCTGATGAATTGGCCTTTGTTTCTTTTCTTTTTTTAAATTATCTCCAAGTAGTGATACAGTATCTCAATTTATGAGTACAAAGCGTCTTAATCAATGTCACATCCCCCCTTCCAACATTCTCCCCCATCTCTTCAAACCCCATCCACCCCCCTCAAGTTCCCTGGATTCATTTTCACACATGGACACTGGATTCATCCCCCTCCACTTCCTCTGTCCATGAGTCTGCTCTCTGTTTCCCTTGGCCTCTCCCTTCCCCCTCCTGAACATGCGAGAAGTTCCTTATTTGAAGGACTTACACATCGCAATCCTCCCCTGTGAAGACCATACTTTTTGGTCTTTGACCTTGATTAGCTTTGCTTTCCCTTTATTCTGGTATGAAAGGATATGTCCCGGCCATCCCAGGGGACCATGCGGAGATAATCACAGACAGGAGAAGAAGGTTCATAAGGAGGTTTATTAGTGGGGCCATAGTTCCCACAGGAGAGGGAGCTACATGGCGTCTGCACCTTATCCAGGTGGCCGCCTCTCTCTCTGTCTCTGTCTCTGTCTTTGTCTCTGTCTCTCTGTCTCTCTCTGTCTCTCTCTGTCTCTCTCTGTCTCTCTGTCTCTCTGTCTCTCTCTCTCTCTCTCTCTCTCTCTCTCTCTCTCTCTCTCTCTCTCTCTCTCTGGGGGTAAAGGGGAAGTAAGTAGGTAGTGAGTAGGAGTGCTTCATTAGGTATAGGTGGATCTGGGGGCTAGTGGGAGGAGCTGAGGACCTGAGGCTAGGGAAATGCTAACAGGGTATATTTTTAAAGGGGGTAGGAGGGTGTTGGAAAGGTTCAACCTTTGACTGTTGCCAGTTCAATCTCAGAGACTGAACTTCCTGGACTGGGACAAAAAAAGAAAGTGGGGTTTGTATCATCGGATTATTTTCTGAGACTCTGGTAAATATTTAGACATAGCTATGTTCCAGCTTTCTCTGCTTCTCTGTTTACTCTGTCCGCTCTGTCCACATAGACAATGGCTGTCTTTCAGTCATGATCTCCACATACATCTCTTCCTGCCCCAAGAACCAAAATGACAGAAAACCAGGAAACCACTGCCAAACTGGTATTTTCCCAGTGATCTTTGGCACACACACAAACAAATTTAAAAGCCAGTGAGGTCTTACAGTGGCATTTAGGGGTCAAGGTTGCTAGACTAAACCAATCTATCCACCAATTCTAGATTAACCTGTCTTTAGAATCACCAACCCACCAAAGAAGCTAATGTGAAAGATTAACTCTCTCCTCTGTTGGATCCATTTTTAGTTCTTCTACATCAAGTTCCTTCCTAGCTTGGGGCCTTTGGCTCCTGTTTCTTCTGCTTGGATTCTATAAATAGCCCCAGCTCTCACATGGCCTTCCTCTCCTTTGCTGGTTTTGACAGAGAATAATTAATGATACACATGTCTGGGGTACAACTTGATGGATGGTCCCTGTACACAATGCATGGTGGTCATGATCGGGGTAGGCAGGTGGAAAGGGAAGATGAACGCCACAAAGCAGCCAGGGAACAGATCCAGAACTCTACCCAGGCACATCTACAAGGCATCCTGTTCCTCCACTGTTCTGATAGGATGGCTGACTACACTTGAAGCTGCTTCTTCCCACAGTGGCCAGCCGTCCTCAGCAACACCCCAACAGCGATTTGTCTACCTCCGGGAATGATCTGGAAATCTCATTTGCATCTCATGACAGTGGGGGTTCTCGCACACACCTCCATCTAGGCTCTGGGGATGCCTTATTAGGTAAACCTATTCTCCATTCCCCTGATTCCTGGAAATGCTCTCCCAATCCTTGAAAACCTCCACAACGATGTATCTCTAGCATGCTCGCTAGCATAGTCATGAAACCCTGTCTCAATAAAGTGCCTGAGACTGGGGACGCAGGACCCCTGATTGACCCTCGGGCCACACAGACCCTCACACTCCTGCAGGTGTGCACAAATGCTTTAGAATCACTTCTGCTTCAAGAAAACTCTACCTTTGGCTTGAATAAATATGTCTGACTCCTGGTATCTTCTCTCAGCCAAGCTAAGGACTTGCCACCTATCGTCCCTGTCAATCAGATCAAAGCAACAAAACCACCATCTCTTTATTAAGTAGTTCTCAGCCCGGCCTAGCTCCTCCTGCTCTTTCAGGTCTTAGAAAAGGCCCCCACTGACCTGCTTTTGTAGGTGAAGAAAGACCCTTCTTCCCACCCACCAGCCCTTGACTCAAATATATTTCCTCCCAGATACCTTCTGACAATAATAGATATAAACATATATGATATAGTATGCAATATATAATAATATATAATAAAGTATAACTACATATAATATAGTGTAGCATATTACATGTAATGTAATCTATATAAGGTAATCTATGTAATATAATATATATTATACATGATATAATGCATATTATATCTTATATGTTATATAATATATATTACATGCATTCTATTTATTATGTGTATTACATGTACATGTGTATGTAGATGTACATGTGTATGTAAATGTGTTTTATATGTGTATACATGCACATATCATATGTATTATGTATAGTACACACAATATATTACATATTATATAATAAATATATATAACATGTTATATGTGATATAATATATATGATGTGTAGCACATAATTATATGTAATAGTATATACTATATTATATAATATTTAACATATTTTATATATTATGTATTTATAACATATATCTGTGCATATTCATATAATTGTTGTAATATATTTATATTTTATGTATATTATGTATTATGTGCAATATTATACATAATGAGTGATTTACAGATATATGCACATATGTACGTGAGTATTTGCCACAGAATCTGGCACATAGTAGGTAATTCCCATGTAGTTGTAGAATAAAAAACAACCAAATGGATGAATAACCAAATTCATTAATGATTTGGTTCACAGCTCAGGAGAGAAGCTGGAGATGAGATAATGATTGTGATAATCCAGGCATTGTAGTGCAGGTTTATAATCCCAACACATGGAAGTCTGAGACCAGAAGATCATGAGTCTAAGACCAAGGATATAGAGTCAAACTCTGTCTTAAAAAATAATAACCAAACAGAACACCAGTGGCTTACACTTGTAATCCTCTCTACTTGGGAGGATGAGTTCTAAGGATTTCAGCTCGACGCCAGCCCAGGAAAGAAAGTCTTTAGGACTCTTATCTCCAATTAGCCACCAAAAAGATTCCAGTGGAGCTGTGCCTCAAATGGTAGAGCTCTAGCCTTGAGCAAAAACCTCAGAGACATTGCCCAGGCCGGGCAATTACTGAGCAATTACTAAGTAATAGTAATAATAATAATAATCGAAGAGTACTAATTATATACTGTCCTGAGGCAGTTACATGTACTAACTAATTTAATCTTCAAAACAACTTCACAAGGCTAAAGTGTGGCTCAAGTGGTAAAGTGTCTGCTTGGCAAGCACAAGACCCCGAGTTCAAACCCCAGCACCCTCACCAAACACAAAATTCTATGGGGTAGGTGCAATAGTCTCTCTGTTGTCGTTGAGGACTCTAAGGCACAGAGAGAGTAACTCACTGGAGGCCACCAGTACCACTGAATGGAGCTGAGTGGTGCTCAAACCAAGGCGGGCTGGATTCATAATCTAGGTTCTGAATTTTCCCTGCATTTCTAATATGAAATTTACCTGAAAAGATACGCCTAGGTGCAGGTGACTCACCCTGCCATATGCAAATGGTAGACAGGGAAAAACCCAGATGGATTGGTCGTGTGAATAATCCACAGACGTCCTATGAGCCAATCAACTGAAAACATCAACTGCCATTTACCTATTGCTTCCTCTGAGCACATTAGTGCTAATCTGTTAGAAAATATGAGGACAGCAGCCAGTGGGAAAGGAAAAGCCAGGAACTTGGTACTAACAAGATGGCAGAATTCTGGCTCACAGCAGCCATTTAATGCCTAGACAACACAAAGAATATGTGGAATAGAGGA
Source organism: Perognathus longimembris pacificus (assembly GCF_023159225.1). Lineage (NCBI taxonomy): Eukaryota > Metazoa > Chordata > Mammalia > Rodentia > Heteromyidae > Perognathus > Perognathus longimembris. The sequence continues at coordinate 93,201,760 of NC_063163.1, read as the reverse complement.
GGGGCTATGCATTAATCAAAGGAGCTCCTCAGCCCAGGTGTGGTGGCACATACCTGTAATCCAAGAGCTCAGGAGACTGAAACAAAAGGATCATGAATTCAAGGCCAACCTGGGCTATATATTGAGACACTGTCTCAAAAAGAAGAAACCAGGCACTGATGGCTCATGCCTGTAATCCTGGCTACTCAAGAGGCTGAAAGATGAGGATTAAGGCTCAAAGCCGCTCAAGAGGAAAAGCCCATGTGACTCTTATCTACAATTAACCAGCAAAAATGGAAGTGGAGCCGTGGATCAAGTGGTAGAGCACCAGACATTGAGTGAAAAAAACAACCAAAAGCATGAGACCCTGAGTTCAAGCTCCAGCACTGGCACACACAAACATATATACATGCACACTCCCACACACACACACACAAACACCACACACACAGAAAGATAGAAAGTATTAGGCCTTGATAATGGACCACTGGGATAAATAAGGACACAAATAGAGCCATATAAATGAAAGCCATTGGAACAGGAGCGGACCTAAGGGCATAGGGTGTCAAAAGAGGCACTAATTACATCTCCCAGGCTTTTAAATAAGCAACTACTGGTCTCTCCATCTCACTTCTTCCTGGAGCTTTCTCCCTTACTGTTTTCTGCCTCTCCTGTGTCTATTTGCCCTGGGTCTCTGTCTTCCTTTCGCTTTCATGATCTTCTACCTAGCTTAGACCTACCAAAGATGTTCTTTGGGCCCTGTAGTGCCATCATATATGGCTGTTTTCGTATTTTTAGGGTGTGTTGTGTATATGTGCACACATGTGTATGTGCAAACACATACGTACACACAAGCATGTGCTAGTCCTGAGGCTGAAACTCAGGCCCTAAGCACTGTCCCTCAGTTTTTTCCACAAGGCTATCATGCACTTGGAGCCTCTCTTCAATTTCCAGCTTTGTGGGTGCTTAATTGGAGGTAAGAGTCTCATGGACTTTCCTGCCCAGCCTGGCTTCAAATCACAATCCTCAGATCTCAGCCTCCTGTGTAGCTAAGATCTCAGGCATGAGCCCCCAGCACCTGGCCAGTTCTTTAGGTTTTAAAACTCAAGGTTAGTTTAGTTTTCAAACTTCGAAAAGCTGCCTCTTTACTCAAGGATCATTTCCATCCAGGTCTTTGTATAGCATGAGTTTTTAAACAATTTTTAAAAAGCTCTTGATTTTCTTGTTAACCTTTAGGCCACACCTACTAGCCTCGTAAATTTCCATTTTAAAGAGGAAAAGGAAGAGACCTAGGCAATTGGAAGAGCAGAAGGAGTCCCTGCCGGGTCCTTATCTTTGTTCTTGGGCTGGCAATGAAGTTAATCATCATCTTTACTGTACTTAACAGCTACAACACTGAGCCTTCAATCAGGTAAGGAGTGTGACAATCTTTCAAAAGGTTCCAGTTGAAAGAAAAAAAGAACATGGAATTTTAAAAAAGAAGAAATCTGAGAGTTTACTGGCAGGCACTGCTCTGAGACGGAACATGTGTTTTCAAATCAACAAATCTGCCAGGTGCCTATAGCTCATGCCTGTAATCCTAGCTACTCAGGAGGCTGAGATCTGAGGATTGAGGTTTGAAGCTGGCTCGGGCAGGAAAGTCTGTAAAATTCTTACCTCCAATTAACTACCAAAAGGCCATAAGTGGGGCTGTGGCTCAAAGGATAGAGTGGCTAGTCTTGAGGGAAAAAAAAAACCAAAAACCTCAGGGACAGTGCTCAGGACACAGGATCTGAGTCCAAACCCTACGACCAGCACCAAAAACAAAAGATCTGTTTTTGCAAATAACATTTCATTAGAACACAAACCACATTCATCTACATCCTGTGGGTATTTTCACACCCTATCAGCATAGTTGAATAAGGAGCATAATCACACAGCTACAAAGATGGGAACATTTACTATCTGGACATTTGCAAAAAAAGTTTCTCGACCCATACCCTAAAACACAGCAATATGTTGTTTTTGGATAATTGTTTGATAACAAGGAAAATAAATTATTTCTGGCTTTTGAAAAACATGTGGTTCTGTTTGTTCTGACGTTGTACTTTGGTGTGTTATGTTTTGTTTTGCTTTCTTTGAGACACTACGCAGCTCACTAGTGATCCTCCTGCTTCAGCATCCTGAGTGTCGGGATTATAGGTATGCACAACCACACTCAGTCCTTTATTTCTTCAAGATCCTTGCTGCTGAGAGACTGAGTAGATGTCATGCCTGCACTCATTTCTTGCATGTGTGCCCCTGCCCTGCCTGCTAGAATCTTGGCATTTTAGCTCTGAAAAGAGCCTTGGTGATCCCCTCATCTGACTGTCTCCCATTAGAGCCTCTCTTGAGATTCAGAGTGCTTTAATGAATTACCCTGGGTCACAAAGTGGACAAGGCCAAATCCTTTGGCTCTCTGCATGGTTCCCACTCTCTGCCCTTTGGAATGCTTGCTTCTGAGTGTCAGGGGATGATCGGCGGGTTGGCTCAGTCCTGTGAAACCTGACATTCCTATGGAGCCAGCTCTGCCAAGGTAAAAGTACCACCAACCTCCTTCCAGAAGCCCAGCCCTCCTCTGGCCTGGGCCCCATGTGTGACTGGGGCCTGGCTTCTTAGTCATTCCTGCTGCCAAGGCGTGGGGAATTCCCCTACACGGCTCTGCTGTGAACTTCCTCATCTTCCTTCACTCCCATTGTCCTCCAATGACACCCAAACTCCTTAGAGCAAGGAGCCAAACCACAGAGCCACAGACAAGGGAAATCCTGACCCACTCGCCAATGCTTGGTTACATCAGCACCATGTCATGGTTGCAAGTGAGTAGTCAGTGGAGCTTGCTTGACTCAAGCTCAACTCAAACTCCTGAAGGCCTCCGTGCCTGCCTCCCACCCAAAGTTCATTCCTCTTGCAATTTCAGCTACAGAGGCCCTGTCCCACCCCTCAGACTGCCCCTCACTTTTGTCCAAGGCACAGCCTCTCTCTTGAAGAATAACTTTAGGGACAAGGCCTTTCTCCTGAGCTCCTGGATTTTTGCCATAGCCTCCACCCCACCCCCAAATCAAGGACTGCCTACTGCCTCCAACCTCTCTCCTCTGAAAAGCTCTCTCTGGTTTCTCTGCTTTTCTGGAGTCCTTCCTACCTCAGGTTATCAACCCAGGGCCCTACCAGAACTTCCTTCCTTCCTTCCTTCCTTCCTTCCCATAAATACCCTGGAACTCTCTTCTGGAACTTTCTGTCTACTCCCCCTACATTGGAAACAATGACACCTGTATGATGATGACACCTGTAATCCTAGCCACTCGGGAGGCTGAGATCTGAGGATCAAGATTCTAAGCCAGCCCAGGCAGATGAATCAAAGATATTCTTATCTCCAATTAACCAGAAAAAATCTGGACTAAAGGCATGACTTAAGTGGTAGAGCAACAACTGCGAAAAATAGCAATAAATAAATACAAAAAAGCCAAGCAAGTGTGAGGCCCCAAGTTCAACAAATATATTTGATTGAGTCTAAGACACTCATCACCATGAAGACATATATCACATGAAGAAATTTAAAAAAAATAACATTGCTACTTATGCTATAGACTGCCATTGCTTGGTTCTAAAAAATACTAAAGTGAGCTCTGGTGGCTCACATCTGTCGTCTTAGCTATTCAAGAGTCTAAAGACCTAAAGATTGAGATTCAGTATTAGGCCAGGCAGAAAAGTCTGTGAGACTCCAGTTAACCAAAAAAACAAAAACAAAAAACAAAAACTGGAAGTGGTGGTATGGCACAAGTGGTAGAGAGCATCTATCTTTATCAGAAATAGCCAGACAAAAGTGCTGAAGAACTGAGTTCAATCTCCAAGGGACAGCACAAAAAAAAGAAGTGAAATATTAACATAACTTCTGTGTATATATACTGATTCATTCATACTACTGTAAATCATTGTTTTATTTTAAAATGTAGAGAGTGTATCACTGGAATTGATGATTTTGCAGTGGTATAAACAGATCACTCATGTAAGCTGTGTTAATTAGTTTACATGATCCATAGATTGGCAGTTAAATCTACACAGCTCAATGGTCATGGTCTCAGATACCCACCACTCGTTTCCATTACTGGAGGCTGCCAAGAGCTGTCTACCAGAAAGAGTTGCAGTGGGAAAGTTGCCTTGGCAACTTAAGGGAAATGCTCCCCTCTCATTTCTTAGCAGTCCATTTGCTAGCCACTAACCAGTCACTGTATACCTACCTTATCTCCTGTGGTTCTAAGACCTGACCAAGCCTTAGAAACCATTTATGTAATGACACAAGCTACCTCTGGCAGAAGCATTGTATGTCACCTTCAATAAGAAAGCAATAACTTCTACACAAAAGAAGAATGGTGTTTCTATTGGTGAGAATAATCCAATCCTGAGCTGTGCGTAAGGAAAACAAAACCCATGGGAAAGCCCACATAAACCACTGAGCCCCACCTGCTCAGGGAAAGTTAATCTCTCTCATCAACCAACCCTCAGTGGCAAGCCAAACTCAGGCACTAACCAGAAGGAAGATATCACTGCTGGCCATGATGTAATGTGTTGCCAGGCACCAGTGGCTCACATCTGTAATCCTAGCTACTCAGGAGGCTGAGATCTGAGGATTGCCATTCAAAGCCAGCCCAAACAGGAAAGTCCATGAGACTCTTATCTCCAATTAACCACCACAAAACCAGAAGTGGTGCTATGGCTCAAGTGGTAGAGCTCAGAGACAGAGTCCAGGCCCAGAGTTCAAACCCCATGACCGATAAAATAATAATAATAATAATTAATAATCATCATTTAAATCCTAAAAACTATAATTAAATGGCAAGTTCCTGTTCCATTCTAATTCATCAAATTTCCCACCCATATAAAGGCCCTATGCAATAGAATGTGCTACAATAAAGAAATGGTCAAGATCATCACTGCCCAGTATCTAAAATCTGCAGTGCTACCTTGAAATGTGGCTATGTGCTCAGGGAAGTCAATTTTATTTTTTATTTTCCATCATTTCAACTTCATTTTAAATAGCCTGTGGAACCAGTGGTTCTTTATCAGACTGAAAGCTCTGGATGCCCCCAGTCTTGCCTTGAACTTTGAGATCAAAGATGGATCTTCAATATCTGCTTTTAGGAAAGTAACGAAGTCTAGAGCATGACACAAAACCAGAAGGAAGCCTCTCTTCACATGCCTGGACCCATCAAAGGGTAAAGGAGACCTCCATGAGGGACTTACCACCAAAATCAGCATCCACCCAGTATTCCTAGCTAACAAGAATAAAAGACAAGGCCTGGGCACAGGGGCTCACACCTGGAATCCTAGTTCCTCAGGAAGCTGAGATGTGAGGATCGCAGTTCAAAGCCAGCTGGGTAGAAATGTCTGTGAGACTCTTATCCCCATTTGAACTGGGAGTAGAGCTGTAGCTCAAGTGGTAAAGGATTAGCCTTGAGCACAAAAGCTCAAGAACATTGCCCAGGCCCTGACTTCAAGCCCCAGGACTAGCACACACAAATAGTAAAACATGAATGAGCCAGATACTAACAGCTCATCTCTGTAATCCTAGATACTTGGGATTCTGAGATCAAGATCGTGGTTTGAAGCAATTTCAGATGAATCTGAGTTTCCTCTTCTATGTCTATGAAATGGGATCAAGCTTAGTGCTGGTGACTTATGCTTGTAATCCCAGCAACTCTGGCGGCAAAAATCAGGCAACTAATGGTTTGAGGCTAGCTCAGGAAAACAACACAAGACCCTATCTGGGAAAAAAAAGAAGGCTGAAAGAATGGCTTAAGTGGTTGAGTGCCTGCCTAGTAAGTACAAGGCCCTGAGTTTTCTTCTTACAAACAAACAAAAGGCATCTTCAATTCTTGGAACACTCTTTTTTTTTTTTTTTTTTTTTTTGGCCAGTCCTGGGGCTTGGACTCAGGGACTGAGCACTGTCCCTGGCTTCTTCTTGCTCAAGGCTAGCACTCTGCCACTTGAGCCACAGCGCCCCTTCCGGCCATTTTCTGTATATGTGGTGCTGGGGAATCGAACCCAGGGCCTCATGTATACGAGGCAAGCACTCTTGCCACTAGGCCATATCCCCAGCCCCTTGGAACACTCTTAAAAGGTAAAATTCAATCTTTTTTTTTTAACCAGGCCTTGAACTCAGGACCTGTGCTCTTGTTCAGCTTGCTTCACTCACAATTGGTACTCTACCATCTGAGTCATGCTTCCAGCTGACTTTTTGCGGGCTAATTAGAAACAAAGTCACTCTGAATTGTCTGCCCTGGCTGGCTTCAAACTTTGATCCTCAGCTCTTAGCCTCCTAACTAGCTAGGATTACAGGTGTGAACCACCAGTGTCTGGCTCAATCCCATGTTGTAGATAGAGAAATGGGAACCCAGATTCATGCAAAAGTGTTCTTTTTGTTTCTCCAAACTGCCTATCTTGCAAACTGTGCCTTTATTTCTCCCTTCAATGATTTTAAACCTTATTTATCAACAGGTTATCACAAGAAATTAAGGATGTGGGTGGGGGGAGAAAATGAGGGAAGAGGTAACACTTTGAAAAGAAATATGCTCAATATCTGACTTATATAATGGTAACCCTTCTGTATATCACCTTTACAATAAATTTATTTTTTAAAGATATTATTTAGAGGAACCTAACTAGTTATCCCTAGCAACTGTTCTACCGAGAACAGCTGAAATTTCTAATACAAGCATCTACTGCTATAAATTGCCATCATGGTGACATTTTTAATTTGTGTATATGTTCATGTTTGTTCAGCTCAGTAAATTTCTTCAGTTCCCTTTAAGAACTTTTCTCTCTGAGTCATGGATTATTACCAAGTATATTTTTCATTTTCTAAGAGTTTAGAGATTTTAAAATGCTATATCTTAGTTATTTTTAATTGTTTTATTCATTTTTAAATAAAATGTCTTTAGTTGCATGTAAGAAATTATGCCAAGTAAAATAGATTAAATAGGGGCTGGGGGTGTGGCTTAGTGATGGAGTGCTTGCCTGGCATGCATGAAGCCCTCGATTCGATTCCTCAGCACCACATACACAGAAAAATCCAGAAGTGGTGCTGTGGGTCAAGTGGTAGAGTGCTAGCCTTGAGCAAAAGAAGCTCAGGGACAGTGCTCAAGCCCCAGGAATGGCAAAAAAAAAAAAGATTACATAAAATGAAGCAAAAAAAGAAATGCTTTACCTCAAGAAGGGCATATTTAAAGTATTAAAAGAAATTAAGGATCCACTGGAGACTTGCTAAGCAGAGGACCCATTATCAAGTATCCAGGTGAGAAGAAAGACTCACCATCACCCAACACCAGGAAGAAAATGAGTCCCTAACAGAAGTCTCATAGTTAAACAAACATCTCAAAAACAAACAAACTTACCGGCCACCAAACCATACTGCGCCCTGCCAAGAAGAAACCTCCAACAGTTCCTCGGTTAGTGGAAAACATAGCCTGGGGAAGAAAGAATCAAAATTTTAATAGAAAACCAGAAGAGTGACCTTGTCTGGCAAAAGGCCACACCTCCCTATACACTGGTACTTTCTGTAACCCACTCTCTTCTGAAACATTTGCACAGCCCTCATTTTTCTGGAGACTCAACAACAGTCAGCTCCAAGAGGCAGGGGCCTACAAGGAAACTGAGATTCAGAAGTCTTGAACAGTTTGTCGGACAGCTAGCACTGTTCTTGGGTTACTGTGGAGCTTCAAGCCAGTTGGTCACTCTACCAAATGTGTTTATTAATGTGTCAGACAAGGGGAAATGAAACTTTATGTGCCATTCTTACAACTATATCAAGGTACCTAATGAAATACCATGCTTTTAAAAAGTACTAGATGGGGGGCTGGGGATATAGCCTAGTGGCAAGAGTGCCTGCCTCGGATACACGAGGCCCTAGGTTCGATTCCCCAGCACCACATATACAGAAAACGGCCAGAAGCGGCGCTGTGGCTCAAGTGGCGGAGTGCTAGCCTTGAGCGGGAAGAAGCCAGGGACAGTGCTCAGGCCCGGAGTCCAAGGCCCAGGACTGGCCAAAAAAAAAAAAAAAAAAGTACTAGATGGGGCTGGATGTGGTGGTACATGCCTGTAATCCCAGCTGTTGAAAGGCAGAGTCAGGAGGTTTGAGAATTGAAAACCAATCCCAGGTAATATGAGCAAAAGCCTAGCTGAAAGGCAAAAGAAAAAGCAGAAGGGCTGGTAGCATGGCTCAAGTGGTTGAGCATTTGCCTACCATGGATGAGGCCCTCGGTTCAATATCCTGTACCATCCCCTCAAAAAAAAAAAAACTATATGATATATAAATTGTATCTCAACAAAGCTAATAACAAAAACATGACAAATGGCCATGTGCTATTATTTTTTTCTTACACCTGTGATCCTAGCTGCTCAGGAGGCTGAGATCTGAGGATCAAGGTTCAAATCCAGTCCAGGAAGGAAAGTCCATGAGACTCTTGTCTCCAATTTACCACCAGAAAACCAGAAGTGGTGCTGTGGCTCAAGTGCTAGAGTACTAGCCTTGAGCTGAAGAGCTCAGGTACAAAGCCTCACAACAGACAAAAAAAAAGTGAAAAATGCCATAAGAATGCAAAGGGTGGGTATAAATATTACATAGAGGGCCAGACATTCAAACCCAATTCAAAGCTTTTACCCTGAGAGTATAGTAGGAATGCAGGAATCCTTACTCTGTGATGATTGTAACTACTGTAAGAGTGTTGGCAGAATGTCAGCCGCTGGTGCTAGCTGTCACACAAGAATGGAGGCGAGGCAGAGAAGTGACACTGCAGCTCAGGCTTTTTTCACAGGCCACAGAGAGCCACTGAAAATTTGGAAGAAGAAAAAAAAATGGCATGTATCATCAATACATGATGACCAAAATTTCTCATGGTGCCAATGGAATTGTCACCCATCAGCCTGTAGTTTATTGCTGATACAAGTCATACTCAAGCCCAGGCCCAGTGCTCCAGCACAAAATGGGGACCATGTCTCTGCCTTAGGTCTCTTGCCCTCTTCCCCTTCCTCTCTCTTGGTCACTAGCTACTCTTTAGCAATGACTACACTTGTTATTAGCAGGCATTCAAGAAGGTTCTTGAAAAATCACTGACTGGTAATTTGCATCTATCAGTGGTGTTTGTATCTTCCAAAGGGACAACAGAAGCTAAAGAACATCACTGATCCAAAGGAATTCACTTCTGATGGTGGCATTTCAGGCAGTAACAAACTCTTTTCATTCAGCAAACATGTCTGCAACAGGTCTGGTAACAGATCTGGTAGAGTTCAGAGCGTAAAGCCCTATTGGCCATAGTCCTTCATAAAGCAGGACCTTTCTGCATACAATCAATCAACAGATTGTGCTGGGTACCCCTGCATCCCAGAAAGTAGCAGGAAGGGCATGTCTGAGGACTCTCTGAATGCTTGGCAGGGTTGTCACTTCCTCAGGACATACGCCGAAAGCTCCGTAGTAGTTTTCCTGGGAATAGCAAGATGATCAAAATATCTAAGAAGAAATATCCAGAGAAGGTAGCTAGAGAGGAAACAGAAATAAACTGTAAGAACTCAGCTTCCAGAAGTTGGCAGGGAAAAGGTCATTCTAAAGTCCAAGAAGGTTGATTAATACCAGTCATGGTTGGAAAGACAGAAAAAGTGGGCTTGGGACCCATATGAAAATATTTCTCACCTGGTTTCAGTAATGTAAAACTTGGAGAAAGATGGGAAAGCAGAGTTTAGATGGTGGAGCTGGAATAATTCAGGGAAAAAAATTAAACCCAGGTGCTGGTGGATCATGTCTATAATCCTAGCTACTTAGGAGGCTAAGATCTGAGGATCAAGGTTTGAAGCCAGCTCCATCAGGCAAGTCCATGAGACTCTTCTCTCCAATTAACCACCAGAAAACTGGAAGTGGAGCTGTGGCTCAGAAATGGTAGACTGCTAGCCTTAAGAAGAAATGTTCAAGGACAGAACCCAGGCCCTGAGTTCAAACCCCATGACTGACCCAAAAAAAAGTCTTAGGGATGGGCAAAAAGTAAGGAGGTGGAAGTATTCTGTAAAATGATCATCTTATCATCTCTACATGTCCAGATCATCCCTACCCTCAAATCCCATCTTCCTTGTGAATGTTTACCTGAACTCTCCCAGGGAAATCTCCCCTGTGTCCTCCAAACACAAAAATCTCCCTCCTCTGAACACCCAGAGAACTCCATTTCTACCTTCAAAGCCCTTACTTTATTGTTGCTGTTGTTTTACTTTGTGTTACCATATTACACATTTTTAATCTCTGATAATACCCAGTCAGTGTGCCTGGAAAGGTATTGTCTTATGATGAAGAATGATACAAAGGAAATTCCAAAGTTCCAGATCCCCCTCGGCAAATCATGACAAGATCATGATGTGATCCACCCTAGTGCTGGGTGAGGAGGGACCTAAAATGGCAAGGACTAAGGGCTTCCTGAGCTCTTCTTTTGCAAAACTACTGACTCATGTGTTTTGGGTTTTTCTTTCTTTTTTCTTTTCTTAATGAAATGATAACATCATGGAGCTAAACGGAGTTTAAAACCTATGTTTAAATCAAGAACAGGTTAAAAAGGAGATATTGGGCCTGGAGAAGACTCTGGTATGACCATTGTCTTCCAATTCATGAAGTGGGAGAGCAAGGCGCCGGTGGCTCACACCTGTAATACTAGCTGCTCAGGAGGCTGAGATCTGAGGATCACCATTCAAAGCCAGCCTGGGTAGGAAGGTCTGTGAGACTCTTATCTCCAGTGAGTCACAGAAAAAGCCAGAAGCGGTGCTGTTGCAGCTCAAGTGGTAAAATGCTAGCCTTGAGCAAAAGAAGCTTAGGGATAATGCCATGCCCAGAGTTCAAGGCCCAGGACTGACATAAATGCATATATAAACAAACAAATAAATAAAATAGAGGTCAAGTCTGAGTTGGGTGCTAGGAAGGACTTCCTGTCAGTCACTGTTGCCTCAAGATGAGAATTTATTGTGCCACTGGAGAAAATTTCTGCTAGATATACTCGTGTGAAGTCTGTTTATAACTTACTGAAATAACTTTGTCAGATGGTTCACAAGAGAGATGTTTGATTTAGGGAATGTGGAAGGGAGAAGAGAGTAACAGAGAAAGAGTTGAGCCTGGCCAAGGTTCATTGTTTGCATGTATAAACATACCGAAATGAAATTCCCTGTACAAGTAAGTAATACTGAGCTTAAAAATGTAAAAATAAATAAAGGTGACATGTGTAAGTCACTTTACATGTGTAAGGCAACATGTGTAAGGATGAAGACAGAATAAAACTTCAGGCCCCTATCATTATGAGAACACGTAAGGAAAGAAGGAATTTAACATAACTTAGAGATAGTCACTTGAATACAGGGGTAGAAAGAACAAAAAAAGAAGATTTTCCCAAAAAAAAAAGATAGTCTCTTTAAGGAAGGTGAAGAGTATCCCAATAAAAAATAAATAAAGAGCATCTTCTTTGGCCTCCTAAGGCTTGGATTTGAATCCCAGCTCTGATACTGATTCATCTGATTGCCTTTTGGTCACCATCTCTGATCCTAATGTTCACTTTCAAAGGAAAAGGTTGAAGTTCTCCAGAAACAATTCCAGAACAGGCATTGAATGTTCATATTGATTCTACAGCCATTACAATTCAGGCATCAACAATACAACTGTGTATGCGTTCATCTGAGCCACAAGTAAAAGGACCTTGTGGAAAATACTTCAGGTTTTGTGGGATTCACATAATCTCTGCTACATGTTCTCTATTCATTTTGTTTTTTCCTATTTTTAATAACTTTAAAGGTGTTTTTTAAAAAAAGATTTTTCTAAGGCTGTGGGACATCCAAAAACAAGCTGTGTCCGACTTGGACCATGGAAATCGTTTTTAACAACTCCTGCCATAAGGAAATTGCAAGAGAGCTTAACGAAATCTCTCAGCACGAATAAGCTCAGGCTGGGTGCTGATGGCTCATGCCTGTAACCCTGACTACTCTGGAGGTTGAGATCTAAGAATCCCTATTCCAAGCCAGCCCTGGCAGGAAAGTCTGTGATACTCTTATTTCCCATTAACCACCAAAAAACCAGACGTGGAGTTGTGATAGAGTGATAGAGCACTGGCCTTGAGCAAAAAAAAAAAAAAAAAGCTCAAGAACAAAGCCCAGGCCCTGAGTTCAAGCCAGGACCAGACAAGAAGAAGGAGAAGGAAGAGAACAGGAGCAAGAGGAAGGCAGGAGGAAGAAGAAGAAGAAGAAGAAGAAGAAGAAGAAGAAGAAGAAGAAGAAGAAGAAGAAGAAGAAGAAGAAGAAGAAGAAGAAGAAGAAGAAGAAGAAGAAGAAGAAGAAGAAGAAGAAGAAGAAGAAGAAGAAGAAGAAGAAGAAGAAGAAGAAGAAGAAGAAGAAGAAGAAGAAGAAGAAGGAGAAGAAGAAGAAGAGGAGGAGGAGGAGGAGGAGGAGGAGGAGGAGGAGGAGTAGGAGGAGGAGGAGGAGGAGGAGGAGGAGGAGGAGAGGGAGGAGAAGGAAGGAAGAGGAAGAAGAATAGAAGGAGACAGAGATGGAGAAGAAGCACACACCTGTAGCCCTAGCTACTCAGGAGAAGTAGAGCTATAGCTCAAGTGATAGAGCAACAGCTTTGAGTAAAAAAGTCAAGTGAGAACACAAGACCCTGGGTCCAAGCCCTAGTACTGTCACTCTCCCCACCCCCCCCCTTAAAAAGGCAAAAAAGAAGACTGTTACTGGGCACTGGTGGCTCATGCCTATTATCCTAGCTACTCAGGAGGCTGAGATCTGAGGATCGTGGTTCAAAGCTAACTCAGGAAGAAAAATCCCCATGAGACTCTTATCTCCAATTAACCACTTAAAAACTGGAAGTGGAGTTGTGGCTCAAAATAGTACAGTGTTAGCCTTGAGCAAAAGAGCTCAGGGACAGTCCTAGGCCCTAAGTTCAAGCCCTACAACCAACCTACCTACCTACATACATACATACATACATACATACATACATACATGAGGATTGTTGATTAGAAGAAATCCAGCATTTAAATAATCAGGGTCCAGAAACACTGACTAATGGAGAAAGATTAAATGTAGACAAATACTAGCAGCTTGTTAAGGAGCGTTTAACAAGACAAGTGGTACCAATTTACAGATATTTCAAAAGTGCAAACATAGTAAAAAAAAAAAAAAAAAAGTAAGCACCAGCAGGATTGAACAAAAATGAGATTGGTTAAGAGGAGTAAGACTATCCGTGGTTGTCTGGAAAATGGGTTAGCAAATGATGGCTCCATATCTTGACTCCAGGACATACAAACTGGAATGAGTAAGGGAAGAAGCAACATGGCAGAGAGCCCGGTGCTATTAAAAACCAGGGATTAGCCAGGCACCAGTTGCTCATGCCTATAATTCTAGCTACTCAGGAGGCTGAGATCTAAGAATCACAGTTCAAAGCCAGCCCAGGTAGGAAAGTCCATGAGACTCTAATGAACCACCAGAAAACTGGAAGTGGTGCTGTAGCTCAAAGTGGTAGAGGATTAGCCTTGAGTTGAAGAGCTCAAGGACAGCATCCAGGCCCCAAATTCAAGCCACATAACTGACAAAAAATAAATCCAGAAAAATAGGGGTCAAAATCCCTGGGCTCCAAGACCAAGACATCTATTGCAAAATCTAAGGCAATTCCTAGGCACTGGGGGTTTTAACTTCTTCATCTGTTAAATAGAGATTCATTCCTGTCTTCCCTGTCAGTGGTGTTGTTTGAAGATGCTGACTGCTGACTGCTTTTGCCCATTTTACTTAAAATGACAACAATTATTCAGCCTCTAGATCATGCCCTGGAAGGTAAATGACAATTATTCTTTGTTCTGTATTTTTGTGTCAGTACTGGAACTTGAACTCAGGGCCTCACATTTTGATTTTTTTCCTCAAGGCCAGCAATCTACCACTTTAACCACACTTTTACTGTTTAATTAACTGGAGATAAGCATTTCATGAACTTTTTTCTCTCTAAGCTGGCTTTGAACTGTGATCCTCAAATCTAAGCCTCCTAAGTAACTAAGATTGCAGACAGACATGAGTCACCAGGGCCTGGCAATAGTGGTTCTGGGTTGTTGTTGGTTGGTTGGTTGGTTGGTTTGTACATTAGAGTTCACAAAAGGTTTTTTAATCCATCTCTAAAAATTCTCATAATATCCTTGGCAGGTCCTAAGAATACAGACTTAACTTATCTGAGCAAAAAAACTCAAGGACAGCGAGTGCTTAGCTCACACTTGGCTAAACTGAGGCTACAGATAGTGACTCTACATCATTTGGCTTAAACTATGTGAAAGCCATTATTAAATGTAATTCCTCTTGCCAAGCCCTGATGGCTCACTCACATAATCCTAGCTATTCAAGAGGCTGAGATCTGAGGATCAAGGTTCAAAGCCAGCCCAGGCAGGAAAGTTTGTGAGACTTATCTCCCATGCACCACCAAAAAGCTAGAAGTGGTTCAAGTGGCAGAGCACTAGCCTTGAGCACAAAAGCTCAGAAACAGTGTCCAGACCTTGAGTTCAAGGCCACACACACACACACACACACACAGAGCAAATAGTCTTGTTCCTAGATAGACATTTTCCACCATGCCAAGAAAGCTGGGAAAAGGCTGGGAATATGGCCTAGTGGTAGAGTGCTTGCCTCACATACATGAAGCCCTGGGTTCGATTCCTCAGTACCACATATATAGAAAAAGCCAGAAGTGGTACTGTTGCTCAAGTGGTAGAGTCTAGCCTTGAGCAAAAAGAAGCCAGTGCTTAGACCCTGAGTTGGTGAGTTGGACTGGAAAAAAGAAAGAAAGAAAGAAAGAAAGAAAGAAAGAAAGAAAGAAAGAAAGAAAGAAAGAAAGAAAGAAGAGAAAGAAAGAAAGAAAGAAAGAAAGAAAGAAAGAGAGAAAGAGAGAGAGAAAGAAAGAAAGAGAGAAAGAAAGAAAGAAAGAAAGAAAGAGAGAAAGAAAGAAAGAAAGAAAGAAGAAGAAAGAAAGAAAGAAAGAAAGAAAGAAAGAAAGAAAGAAAGAAAGAAAGAAAGCTGGGAATATTGATAGAGTCCAAGGAATACTTCCACATTTCCACATCGTTTTATCCTTGAAAATAAGTTCCATGGCAGTGGATGGGTTAAAGTCCTCCCTTCTCTCCTCTAAGCGAGAGTCCAATGCTGGCCATCCCAGCAACCTGTCTGCCTGCTGCTCTCCCCTCCATGACAACCTCTGGAATATTCACATCTGTCTTCTAGTGGTTGGGTGTGCCACTATCTGTCATTAATGAGCGTTCCAAGTCCCTGGACTGAGAACAAGTTTCTCAGGTTTGGTATGTCCCAAGTCCCAAGGGAGACACAGGCACTTTGCTCTCTCTCTCTCTCTCTCTCTCTCTCTCCCTCTCCCTCTTTCCTCCTAATTTCCCCCACCCCAACACCTGGCCACTTTCAAGGCTTCCTTCTCCTACTTCTCCTAGTACTCCACCCAGTTTCCCCATCTTTAACTTAACCCCAGGCCCTGGGACATCCCCCATCCAACACCAAGTCGCTGAGGCCTTGATCAGCATTCTCCATAGCTGGCTGAGGCTGGGACTTTTTAGCTCTACAGCTGCTTCTCTCCCAAAGGAAACTGGGTTTCTATGAGGGTCCCCAAGGAGACCCTCCCTTCACCTGAAATCTGCCCCCCTTCTTCTCTGTCCCCTTCTATGCAATCTTCTGCCTGCCAGTCTGCTCCCCAGTTCTCCACATCCCCTGGGGCCTTCCTGGCAGGCTCCCCTCAGCACCCTTAAATCTTCCGTTCACCTTTGCTTGCCCCCCTCCAAAAATAAGAACACTTTGGCCAGGCGCTGGTGGCTCACACCTGTAATCTTAGCTACACTGGAGGCTGAGATATCTGGGGATGGCAGTTCAAAGCCAGCCTGGGCCGCAAAGTCCTTAAGGTTCTTACCTTAAGGACCAATGAACTCAAAGTGGTAAAGCTCTAGGCTTGAGGAAAAAAAAAAAAAAACCCAAGGACGGAGAGTGCCCCAGGCCCTAAGTTCAAGCCCCACTACCAACAATAATAAAATTAATAACAATAATAGTGCTTCCTTCACCCCATACCCTTAGCCCCCTCTCAGCTTTCCCAAGGCATTTCCATGAGGACTCTGTGAGAACCCATCAATGCCTTTCAGCTAAGCCAGGCTACAGCTTCTCCCAGCTGCCCCCTCCCCTCATCCCACCATAGGGTGGGGGGGTACCCTCACCCCGCGTCCCAGGGCCCCCTACATACCCACAGTCCGACGGCCATCACTACCACGAAGTAGATGACAATCACGGAGATGTCAGCGGCATTGCGGATGCGCTCATGAGTGGGGATAGGTGCAGGGGTGGCCGTGGGGCTCCAGGTGCTGCTGTCCATGGCGGAGATGGTGGTGACAGGTCCCTCCCCGTCTGCCCCGTCCAGCAAGTTCCTTATTCAGCCTCCCTGTTATAATGATCAGCCGCCACTCCCCCACCCCCACCGGGAGGACCCCAGACAACAGGTGGGAGCTGTGGGCTGTGCTGCAGCTTCTGCTCCTGGAGCAGAATGAGGAGCTGGGCAGAGCTGCAGGCGGGAGGTGAGAGGTGGCAGGGGCTGGGCAGGTAAAGGCTGTGCCAGCCAGCAGGGAGGGGCCTGCCAGGGGGTGGTGCCGGCCAGGCACAAAGGCCCCGCAGTGCTCCTGTAAACCCTGTCAAAGGCTCCCACCTGAGGGGCCCAGATAGCTGTCAGCCACCTCTCATCTGCCTCTGGTCTAAGTCCCAGGATCTCTAAACGGAGTGCAGGCTTCTCCTGAGAAATCGGTCCAAGTTCTTGATCTCTGATGCAGAAACAAAATTCAGTACGATCTTGATCTCTTTTCTTTTCTGGATTTGGAGATTTCTTTTTAATTTAAATGTTACTGTTAAGGTGATATAAGAAGGGTTACAGTTCCATGAATCAGGTAATGAGTACTTTTCTTTTTGAACAGTGTTACCCCTCTCTCACTTTCTCCCACTTTTTTCACCTCTGATCTCCTTCCCTCCCCCCTCAAGTTGTAAAGTTCATTTCCAACACAGTGTCTAGTGAGTTTCACTGTTGAATTGGTTCACCCTTTGTCCCACCATTTCTGTGATTCCCCTTCCCTTCCCCAAGTCAGATAAACTAATAAACAAGACAAAGGGTACAGATATCAAAAACAGTGACAACAGGGAATAAACCAAAGGGGGGGGGGGGGAGAGAAGGAAAAAAATAACTGCAAACAATGCAATTTTTTAAAAAACACTCTTGTTTCCATTTCTTGGAGTTCATTTCAATAACCATCATTTTATATGGTCCTACACACATAGCTATTGAGCCATTGTGATCCCCTCCTAGAATATCCTCCTTTGTTCTCACTGTGCGAACGCTTAGAGTGCTGTTTAATTAATCATGTCTAAGTGTAATTATTTGTCTTTTACTATCCATTGGATTAACTTGTAGATTTATGGACATATTCTAGTTATTTCAAATAAGGGAAACCATGCAGCCTATGTTTCTTTGGGTCTAGCTTACTTGGCCTAATAGAAGTCTTTTTCATTTCCTAATGAATGGGGCAGTGTCATTCTTTCTAATGGAAGCATAGAATTCCATTACATATCTGTGCCACATTTTCTTGATCCAGTCACCCACTGAGGGGCATATGGGCTGATTCTGTATCTTTTTGTTTATTGTCAAGATGATGTACAGAGGGGTTATAGTTACATACTTAAGGTAGTGAATACATATACATTTCTTGTCATACTTGTTACCCCTTCCTCATTTTTCCCTCCTTCCCTCTCCCCAATCTACCACCCCCTTGCTTTCTTCATTTAAAAAAAAATCTTCGGGCTGGGGATATAGCCTAGTGGCAAGAGTGCCTGCCTCGGATACACGAGGCCCTAGGTTCGATTCCCCAGCACCACATATACAGAAAACGGCCAGAAGCAGCGCTGTGGCTCAAGTGGCAGAGTGCTAGCCTTGAGCGGGAAGAAGCCAGGGACAGTGCTCAGGCCCTGAGTCCAAGGCCCAGGACTGGCCAAAAAAAAAAAATCTTCCCCTTGATGAACATTGTCAATCTAGTCTACAATGCTTATGACTGCTATGATTATTAACAGTAAAACAATTCCTTCCAGATAAGGTGACATATACATATACATTTCTTTCCTTTTGCTTAGTGTAATCTATTTCTTCTTTTTCTCTCATTTCTTCCCTCCTCCCCGCTGTCCTTGAGTTGCTTGGTTTGCTCTCATCAGTGTCCATTGCAACTGGTGGGCCCCCTCTACTGTATTTGTCCCCAATTTTCCACTCATTCTGTGCCCTTCTCCCAGCTTCTTTCAGATGTGCACATGTATATGCCATATGTCTTAGGTGATTCTATATCTTAACCGTAGTAAATAATTCAGCATAATATTGTAGCTACCCATCTACCTACAATCTTACCCACAGCCTGAAGACTAACCACCCCCCAGGAGTGTTATCCACTCCACACCCACACTCTGTAAGGAGGAGGAAGAAGAAATGGGACTAGGGTAGGAGGACCCATTAGGAGACTACAGAAAGACCCCACCCCCTTCAAGGTCTTTCTTCTGTCCATAACTGTGGGTTCTGTATTTGCAAGATCCAATCATTAATGGAAACTATTTACACACACACAAAAAAAACCCTCCATCTGTTCTGATCCAGTATAAACATTTTTTCATTATTCCCAGAACAATGCAATTATAACAGTTATATCCTGCCCTTTACACTGTATTAGGTATTATAAGAAACCTAATGATCAAAAATATACAGTAGGGTATGCATGGATTCTGTGCATATTGTGTGCAAATATTATACCATTTTGTATGAAAATCTTGAATATCTTCAGATTTTTATCTCCATGGGAGACTCCAAAATCAGTCTCCCTTAGAGACCAAGAGATAACTGTGTTAAGCCTTGAGTCCCTTCTAAAACACACAGAAAGCATGGGCATACTAGTTCATGCCTATAATTTCAGCACTAGGAAGGCTGAAATGAGAGTCCAAAACGAGCCTGGGATGGTTTTGCCTCAAAAGCAAAAAATACGGGCTGGGAATATGGCCTAGTGGCAAGAGTGCTTGCCTCCTACACATGAAGCTCTCAGTTCGATTCCCCAGCACCACATATATGGAAAACGGCCAGAAGGGGCGCTGTGGCACAGGTGACAGAGTGCTAGCCTTGAGCGAGAAGAAGCCAGGGACAGTGCTCAGGCCCTGAGTCCAAGGCCCAGGATTGGCAAAAAAAAAAAAAAAAAAAGCAAAAAATACTTGGTACAACTACTTAATAATTAAAAATACTTTTTCAGGGGATATAGCCTAGTGGCAAGAGCACTTGCCTCGTATACATGAAGCCCTGGGTCCGATTCCCCAGCACCACATATACAGAAAATGGCCAGAAGTGGCGCTGTGGCTCAAGTGGCAGAGTGCTAGCCTTGAGCAAAAAGAAGCCAGGGACAGTGCTCAGGCCCTGAGTCCAAGGCCCAGGACTGGTAAAAAAAAAAAAAAAAAAAAAAACTTTTTCAAAATAAATTTTTAAATTTTAAAAACCAAAATAAATACATTTTAAATTTTAAAAATTAGAGCATGAGCCAAGCACCAGTGGCTCGCACCTGTAATCCTAGTTACTTCAGGAGGCCGAGATCTGAGGATCTCAATTCAAAGCCAGACCAGGCAGGAAAGTCCACGAGCCTCTTATCTCCAATTAACCACCAGAAAACTGGAAGTGGTGCTGTGGCTCAAGTGGTAGAGTGCTAGCGTTGAGCTAAAGAGCTCAGAGACAGTGCCCAGGCCCAGAGTTCAAGTCCCATGACTGACAAAAAAAATTAGAGCAAGTAAAATAAAAGGGGAAGAGAGAAGGCACTAAAGTATTTCTTCTAGAGAGCTTATCAAATTGCAATCCTTTCTTCTCACTTCTGCCCATCTGGAAACACACATCTGAGCCACCAGCCAGGCTCCCAGCAGAGACGGCTGATGGAGGAGTTGTGACTCTGCCCAAGGTCACACAGAGACAGCATTGGCACTGTTTCTCCAGCCACAGCATCCTTCAAGGTTAGGATTAGGAAGATGTTCTCAGGGTCTAGAGGCTGCAGAGTTCTGGGAAAGGAGATCCTTGCTTTTATGAGGTGCAGAGAGGTGACAGGATGAAATGAACCTTCTAGGACTCTCTCCTGCCTTGGGTCCTTGCTACCCCTCACCAACAACATCCACTGTCCAGATGGGAGCAGCCAGTTTACCTACACTTCACTGACTCTGAGGTCAGCTTCTCCAAACCCTCAGGAGCCCTCGTCGCTTCCACTGAGGCTACAAACAGTCATTTCAACAGCAACCATGTAAGCTTTCCCATTTCCTTCCCTCATTTCTCAGGACCAGCATCCAGTCTGCCAGGAAAGAACAAACATTTGGTTGGTTGCTTGTGGTGGTGGTGATCTCCATCCCTGTTAGAGAGAACCTCAGAACAAAGTACCTAAGTTTGGGGTGGGGCTCATTTTCCTCACTTATATAAAAATATAATAATATAATACAATAATATCTAAAATGATTCAGAGAATGCATGGAAAATATGTCAGCATTCTACCAAGTACATACTTAGTGTTCAACAAAATGGCTATCATCTTCATTAAGGTCACTTTATCTGGATTTGAAGATGAGTGGTCCTCAGTTAGACCCTTGCCGTCCAAGAGCAGAAGCCAGACACACACAAAAAGAATACACAGCGCCAGGCAGTGGTGGCTTACACCTGTAATCCTAGCTACTCTGGAGTCTGAAATCTGAAGATTGTGATTCAAAACCAGCCTGGGCAGGAAAAATCCATAAAACTCTTATGTCCAATTAACTACCAAAAAGCTGGAAGTGGAAATTTGGCTCAAGTGTTAGAATGCCACCTTGGGTAAAAAAAAAAAAAAAAAAGCTAAAGGATAGCATCTAGGCCCTGAGCTCAAGAACTAGTTCTGGTATAAAAATAAAAAATTAAAATTTAAAAAAAACAGCCCATGGGCTGGGATGTAGCTCAGTGGCAAAGCACTTGCCTAGCAAGTGCAGCGTACTGGGTTCGATCCCCAGTACCACAAAAAAAAAAAAAAAAAAAACAGCCCAGAATTAGTCTAAACATTATAGGTACAAAGTAAACAAGAAAAACACCTCCTGTAAACGTTTGTCTGGTACTGAGCATTCAGGGTCTCTGACACATTCTCAACCTTTTTTTTTTTTTTTTTGTCAGTCCTGGGGCTTGGACTCAGGGCCTGGGCTCTATCCCTGAGCCTCTCTGTGCTCAAGGCTAGCACTCTACCACTGAACCACAGCGCCTCTTCTGGCTTTTTCTGTATATGTGGTGCTGAGGAATCAAACCCAGGGCTTCATGCATGCTAGGCAAGTACTTTACCACTAGGCCACATTCCCAGCCCCTCAACCTTTTTCTTTAACCTATTTTTTACTTTAGCTATTTTCTTAGGTAGGGGTATTGAATTTTTTCCCAGGCTAACTTCACACAACAGTCCTCCCATCTCCTCTGGCACCCACCACCACGAGCTACCATATCCAGCTTATCAATTGAGATGAGGTCTTAACTAACTTTTTGCCTGCCTCCTGAATAACTCTCATGGGTAATTTTTTTTCTTTTTTTTGTCAGTCGTGGGGCTTGAACTCTGGGCCTGGGTGCTGTCCCTGAGTTCTTCAGCTCAACACTAACGCTCTACCACTTGAGCCACAGCTCCACTTCTGATTTTCTGGACTCATCTCATTGGAGATAAGTCTCACAGACTTTGCTGCCTGAACTGGTTTTGAACAGCGGTTCTCACATCTCAGCCTCCTCAGTAGCTAGGATTATGGGCTCCAGCCATGGGAGCCGGGCTTCTCCTGGGTAATTTTATATTCTGTGAATCTCACCTCCTTTGAACAACTAAGGAAAAAACAACAACACAAAATTCTTGAGTTACTTCCTTCTTTCCTAGGGTTATCATTAGGGGAAACCCCATTCTTCCTAATCAGCAACACCTTAAATTTCAGTACACAATTCTTTTGCTGGTGCATGCCAACTGTGGTGTGAAACTAGCACACTCATCTTTCTAAATACTTTGAAACTCCCTGTAATTCAATAGGAAGGCCATTGTTACAATTCCTATGAAAACAATAGACTTCATTCCTATCACCCACACTCCATTTCAGTTGCCCCTGGCAACTGTCCTTTATTTTTCTCTCCCTATGAATTTGACCAGGTTTGGTACCTCACAGAAACGGAGGCAGATTGGGTTTGTTATTTTGGGGGGTTTTTGTTGTTGTTTTTGCCAGTCCAGGGCCTGAGCACCGTCCCTGGCTTCTTTTTGCCCAAGGCTAGCACTCTGCCACTTGAGCCACAGCCCCACTTCTGGGCGCTTTCTATATATGTGGTGCTGGGGAATCAAACCCAGGGCTTCATGTATATGAGGCAAGCACTCTTGCCACTAGGCCATATTCCCAGTCCCGGGTTTGTTATTTTGTAACTGGCTTCTTTCATCCAACATAATGACCTCAAGTTTCATTAATGTTATATGTAATATCTGTAAGGATATTCTCTGGGGCTTGTTTTGTTTTGTTTTGGTGTTGGTCCTGAGGCTTGAACTAAGCTGTCCCTGGGCTTTCTTTTTTTTTTTTTTTTCTGATATCTAGCCACTTGAGCCACAGCTCCACTTCCTACTTTTTGGTGCTTAACTGGAGCTAACAGTCTCACATAAACATGCCTGCCCACGCTGGCTTCAAACCATGATCTTCAGATCTCAGTGTCCTGAGTAGCTAGGCATGATCCACTAGAGCCCAGCACTATTCTTTGTTCCTGAGACTGAATAATGTCTGTTGTTTATTTATCCATACTTGGTCTGTATCCAGATTATGTCAATATATTATTGTGATAATTGTAATAATTAGTAATTGAAAATTACCAATCTGTAGAGTGCTAGCCTTCAGCACAAAAACTTGGTGGTATCCAGGCTCTGAATTCAAGCTCTACAACTGAAAAAGCATTTTTTAAAGCTAGGCATTGGTGACTCATGCCTGTATTCCTAGCTAGCTACTCAGGAGGATTATCGTTCAAAGCTAGCCCCAGCAGGAAAGTCTGTGAGACTCTTACTTTCAATAAACTACTCAGAAAAAGCTGGAAGTGGCCCTGTGGCTCAGGTAGTAGAGAGCTAGCCTTGAGCAGAAAGAGGCTCAGGGACAGTGTCCAAGCCCTGGACCTTTTTTTTTTTTTTAAATAAAGTCCAGTCACTGGGGCTGGGGATATAGCTCAGTGGTTCAGTATGTGCTCAGCATACATGAAGTTCTGAGTTCAATCCCAAGCATTTAAAAAAAGAGTCATAAAACTGAGTGTATGAATAGATACCTAAATAATAAATGGAGATAATGCACATAATGTAACGAATGTTAATTGTGTTTAAATGATGTATAATGTATAAAGTAATAATAATGTTGATTTTTTTGTGGCCAGTCCTGGGGCTTGGACTCAGGGCCTGAGCACTGTCCCTGGCTTCCTTTTGCTCAAGGCTAGCACTCTGCCACTTGAGCCACAGCGCCACTTCTGGCTGTTTTCTATATATGTGGTGCTGGGGAATCGAACCCAGGGCTTCATGTATACGTGGCAAGCGCTGTTGCCACTAGGCCATATTCCCAGCCCCTAATGTTAATTTTTTAAATAATGTACATAACATAATAAATGTGTATGAACATATATACATATATATATATAAGAATTGTGAGATAATACATGGATGGAAGAGTGGTGGTGGTTGGGGAAATGTATGAATGGAGGGAGATGGGTGGGTGACAAGTGATGGACATAGGAAAGCACTCAGAACTGGAAAGAGAACTGGTCTCTAGCTTGGTTTTGACATTTTCTACTTGTGTGACACTCCAGACATCAGACACTGTGGTAACAGCGATACCATGTAACAACGATTAGCACTGAATTAAAGGGAGTTTTGCAATAATCACAAAGATGAGTAAGATTGCAGTTGACATGCGCCCATCACAGAAGGTGTTGCTGAGTAGGCAGAATAGGATTTCCATGAATGATAATCCCAGCCAAGAAGGAAGTAATTCATGTTGAGTGAAACCAATTTGAATTGGCACAATCAAAACACCCATTTAGGGAGTTCCAGCAGAATCAGAGCATTCTCCATATGCAAAGCTTTCCTAAGGCTATGACATCTGCATTTCTCTCAAGCAGGACCCTCCAGCTCTCCTCTTTGAGCCAGGTACCTGCAATTCAAAGGATGGCTCTTCTCACCTCTAGGCCTTGGAGTTGGGTGGACACCCCCCAATCTCCTGGCTAAGAGCCAGGATGTCTGTGAAACCAAGTCCCCAGCACCTGGCCAGGTGCCCTGATGGCTGTGAGAAATTACTTAGATTCAGGCCCCCTACTACACACTAAAAAAGAAAAAAAGGACAGGAAAAGGATAAAGTTGTTTCACATAACAGGAAATGGAAATGGTACATAAACATATTGAAGAATCGCCAGGAGCCAGATGCTGGTGGCTCATGCCTGTAATCCTAACTACTCAGGAGACTGATAGCAGAGCATCACAGTTGAAAGCCAGCCTGGGCAGGAAAGTCTACAAGACTCCATCTCTAATTAACTAGCAAAAAAAACCTGGACTGGGGGCTGGGGATATGGCCTAGTGGCAAAAGTACCTGCCTCATATACATGAGGCCCTGGGTTCGATTCCCCAGCACCACATATACAGAAAATGGCCAGAAGTGGCGCTGTGGCTCAAGAGGCAGAGTGCTAGCCTTGAGCAAAAAGAAGCCAGGGACAGTGCTCAGGCCCTGAGTCCAAGCCCCAGGACTGGCCAAAAAAAAAAAGCTGGACTGGAAACATGACTCCAGTGGTAGAACCAGTGTGGGTGGCTGAAGGCCTGCTGTAGGCCAGGGTACAAGAGACAGGTGATGATGCCTAATGGTAATTCTAAAAGGTCTATCAGGGGCTGGGAATATGGCCTAGTGGCAAGAATGCTGGCTTCATATGCATGAAGCCCTGGGTTCGATTCCTCAGCACCACATATATAGAAAACTGCCAGAAGTGGTGCTGTGGCTCAAATGGCTGAGTGCTAGCCTTGAGCAAAAAGAAGCCAGGGGCAGTGCTCAAGCCCTGAGTTCAAGCCCCAGGACTGGCAAAAATAAAATAAAAGGTCTATCAAGGTTATATCAAGAGAATGAGAAGGTAAACCATAAACTGGGAGAGAAATACTTGGAAAAAATGCATCTAGCTGGGAGCTAGTGCCACATGCTTGCAAACCTAGCTACCTAGGAGGCTAAAATTTAGAGGATTTTGGTTCAAACCAACCTAGGGCAGAAAAGTCCATGAGACACTTATTGCCAATTAACCACCAAAAAGCTGGAAGTAGAGCTGTGGCTCAAGTGGTACAACGCCAGCCTTGAGTAGAAAAAGCTAAAGGAAAGTTCAAGTCTCACTACTGGCATGCACATGTGAACATATACACACATGCATGCACACAGACACATATACACATAATGCATCTGATAAATACCTGTGCAGAGGACTCATAAAAATCAACTATCTGAAAATTAACAAGTGAAGAAGTGGACAATATCAAAATGCAAAATGTCTAGGTATGAAGATGGCATATGGAATCCTACGTTCAATCTGAAAACTGTTGAACAATAGGGGTAGGGGACTAAAAAAAAAAACAGAGCAGTCAACGGGATTGATGTGGTTAAGATGTGGTAATATGCGTGTGTGTGAAATACCATAGTGAAACCCTATGGTACACTTAATATACCCTAAAAAAATAATAATAGAAAAGTAAAACAGGCTCTGTAAGGGAGCAGGCACCAGTGGGGAAAGGAGGAGAAATGGAGAAGGAGATTAAGAGGGAATATGGTCCAAGTACTTTATTTGCATATATAAAAACAATAATCCAGATACCAGTGGCTCACACCTGTGACCCCAGTTATCTGGAGACTGAGATCTGAGGATCATGGTTCAAACACAACCCAGGCAGGAAAGTCCATGATACCCTTATCTCCAATAAACCACAAAAAAAAAAAAAAAAAAGCCAGAAGTGGAGCTGTGGCTCAAGTAGTAGAGCACTAGCCTTGAGCACAAAAATTCAGGGACAGCACCCAGCCCCAGGACTGGCACCAAAAACAACAACCACCAGAACAATAGAGTGATAGAGACAGTATGCATGTATGGAAATGATGCAGATGCCTGAGTTCAAATACCAGAACTGCCAAAGGAAAATAAATCAAACCAGAAACAAAGTATGGAGAACAAGATATAGTCTGCTCTAAGGCAGACAGGTTCATCCTTGTTTATATGAACGTGTGTGTGTGTGTGTGTGTGTGTGTGTGTGTGTGTGTGTGTTTTCATCTCTAGGATACAGGAAGAACTGATTAAATTGCTTTCAGAGAGAACATTTGGAGGAATGTGAAGTTTATCTTCAGAGATTCAAGCTGTTCATCATAAGAATCATCTGACCAGATAGAGAATAGAGGGTAGGAGAAATGAAGGTAAAAATGAGCCCAAGAAGGAAGTAAAGGAGCGAGCACACATCTGCACTCAGCCTGACTCCCAAACCCATCCCCTGACTCACGGCATATCTCAAGTCCCCAACAGATAGCAAGATGTAGAGATAGGAGAATACAACTATGGAATGAGGAAAGATCTTACAGTTTATCATGAGAAAGAACAGGCCTTGGTCAAAGTCATGCAGAGGGCTGGTGGGAGAGAAAGGGCTGACCGCTGGGATTGGCAGGTTTTCCTGTGTGGTTTTATGACCCACCTTTATTCTTAAAGTAAGGTGAAGGAAGCGGATGTATCATGAACTTGTTCAAGAATAACCATAACTGAACCACAAAAGTGGCTTCTCAGAAAAGGCTCCCTCTCCTCTGGGGCTTTCTAGTGGTCACAGACACTGGGAGCCAAGGGGAGCTATTACTTTCAGCCCCTGCCCCCCCCCCATCTGTAGAAACTGTTATTTTGGTCACTGTAAATAAGCTTGGTTAGCACATGCGCACATGTACTTGCACGCTGCACATGCACACACATCTACCTTTCCAAAGGATGGCTCCTCTGTTCCAGCAGAGACACCAAAAACACTAAGACAAAGCAGGTAAGGCAGAGAGTCAGCTAAAGAAAGATCTTCTGGAGCCAGGCCAGTGGCTCACACCTGTAATCCTAGCTACTCATGACACTGAGATCTGAGGGCTGTGGTTTGAAGCCAGCCCAGGCAGGAAAGCCCATGAGACTCTTATGGCCAGTTTCTCACAGAAAAAGCCTGAAATGGCACTGTGTTTCAAGTGGTGGAGTGCAAGCCTTGAGCAAAAGCAGCTCAGAGACAGTGCCCAGGCCCAGAGTTCAAGCCCCAGGACTGGAAAATTTAAAGAGAGAGAGAGGGTCTCCCAGAATTTCCTGCCCGTGTTGGCTTTGAACTGTGATCCTCAAATCTCAACCCCCTAGAGTAGTGAGAATTACACAGGTGAGCCACCAGCACCTGGCGGAAACCAATTTTTTTCACATAGTCTTAGACCATAGCTGCAGCCATGGGGCCTCATTTTCCCTCGAAGACCACCACAAGGCCCATTCGTGCTACTCTCCAGCCAGAGGCACCTCAGGTCATCTTTCATCACGCACTCTGACTCATCCTGAGAAACTCCCTGCTTGCTTCCCATCTCCAGTTCTTGAGAAAGCACTAGGGCTGGGACAGTTTCCTTCGGTGCAAAGTGTGTTCCAAAGTTGCTGTTCCATGTGAAGTCTCTGTGATCTCTGGGACAAAGGCCTCTTTAGATGACAGCAGTTATTAACAAGGTGATTAGCTGGAATAGCCTTGATAGGGAAGGAATGCAGTGCCTTCATGACCATGGAGAGCTGCTGAAGAACAACAGCCCAGAGAGCCAGATCCTCAATGCCTGAATAAAACTGGTGTCATAGTTTTCTATTTCTTTTCTTTTCTTTTGTTTTTGGTGGTGGTGGTTGTGGGGCTTGAACTCAGGGTCCAGGTACTGTCCTTGAGATTTTTTGCTCAAGGGCTAGCTAGCACTCTGCCATTTTGAACCACAGCTCTTTGTGTGCGTGTGCACGCGCACGTGTGCTTAATTGGAGATAAGCATTTCATGGACTTTCCTATCTGGACTGGCTTTGAACCACAAGCCTGAGATCTCAGCCTTCTGAGTAACTAGGATTGTTACAGGTGTGAGACTCCTGCACCTGGCACATTTTCAATTTCTTTCTTTTTTTTTTTTTTTTTTTTTTTGGTCACTTATGGGCTTGAATTCACTGGGCATGAGCAACCAGTGCCTGGCCAATTTCTACAATCTCTAAGAACAAATAGCCTTTTCTCTCTGTCATGGGTTAAGAACATCCAATCTAGCCCCTTGTTCTATAGTGAGGAAATTGCCACCCAAAGGTACCCTGGTCTCTGAGCAACAAAGTCAATGTGCTTCCATCGCCAAAATCATTTCTCCAAACAAACCCACACACCATTTCCCATAAGACCCAGCAATTCTGCTCTTAAGTGGGTATCAAGCCTGGTACCCATACCTCACACCTGTAATCCTAGCTATTCAGGAGGCTGAGATCTGAGGATCAAGGCTCAAAGCCAGCCCAGGCAGAAAAGTCCATGAGACTCTTACCTGCAATTCACCACCAAAAGAATGGAATGTGGAGGAATGGCCCAAGTGGTAGAATGCCTGCTTTGAGCAAAAACAAAACAAAAAAGTGGACAGACAGACAGAATTGGAGGCACACCTCAAAGTAGCAGATGAGTGCAAGTTCCAGGATTCAGTCTGAACACAAGAGAAAAAAATAAGAATCTATGCAGGGGGCTGGGAATATGGCCTAGTGGCAAGAGTGCTCGCCTCGTATACATGAAGCCCTAGGTTCAATTCCTCAGCACCACATATACATAGAAAAAAATAATCTATGCAAGGACATAAATAGGAGAATCACAGTCCAGCCCAGTCTTGGCAAAACATAAAAATGAAACATATTTGAAAAATAACAAAAGCAAAAGAGGTTGAGAATATGGTTCAAGGGGTAGAATTTCTGCCTAGCAAGCATACAGCACTGAGTTAGGGAACCTTGAATCATAACCAAAATTATATTCCTTTTCATGCCAACCAGGATTGCTAGTTATCATCTAAGTGTTCTAAAGATGTAGGGGAATAAGAACCTTTGTAAATCAAAGTTCTGCAAAACTGAACACCAGGAAGCAGGTACTCCAAAGGGTGGGGTGGGGTCTGGGGAAAAGGACAGGCAAATGAAGAGGAGAACAGAGGGAAATGCAGACAAGAAGCCAATGCATATCCTACAAAATTAAGAAGAGTGAGGGAAGGGATAGGGAGGGGAGGGAGGGGTGAGAATGTCAAAGATCAAGATATACTGTATTCATCAACTGCTTTGTTAAATAGCATCTTCTTGTACAAGGAGCTAAAGATAATAATGTTAAAATAAACAACTGAAAGAAAAGAAACGTTGTATACTTCCTGGTAAGACTGCAAAATTTTACAGCCACTCTGGAAAGTAGTATAGCTGTTCCACAAACAAACAAAAACTAAACCAGGTGCTGGTGACTCACGCCTGTAATCCTAGCTACTCTGGAGGCTGAGATCTGAGGACCCTGGTGCAAAATAAATAAACAAGTAATAAAAATAGAGCTAAGGTATAATCCCAACAATTCTACTTCTGAATATTTACCCAAGAATTTAATGCTGAGACTGAAGAGATATTTGTGTGCTCATGTTCCTAGCAGCATTATTCAGAATATCCAGGAAGGAGATAGAAACAAAATGGGCCACACACAATCCCCAGCTTACAATAGCTCCATGTGCACCAAGCCTTTGATAAAGGACCCACATTCTGTGGTGATCTGCCTTGCCAGAGGTTTTTTAATACAGGTTTTCAATAAAATCCTATGAGATATTTAACACTTTATTATAAAATAGGATTTGTGTTAGATTGCTGCTGAGTACATTTAAGATAAGATAAGCCAGGTGATGTGGTGGTGCTTGCCTTTAATGCCAGCACTCTGGAGGCAGGATAAGGGGAAGACCTCAAATTCAAGGTGAGCCTGGGCTATATAGTGAGAACTTGATTGATAACAAAAAAAAGGGAGGAGAAGCCAAGCTATCGTGTTTGGTAAATTAGGTGTATTAAATGCATTTTTGACAATCTGTTCAAATTACAATGAGTTTATGAGAATTTGATATCATTGTAAGTAGAGGAGCATATGTAAAATGACATGGTATTTGCATAGAGATAGCCTATGCCCATTGTTCATCCATTCACCTTAGCTCTAGATTTAGAAATCCTAACACAAGATGACTGCCATGTAAATATTCTTTGGGGAATCATGACAACGCACCATGTCTGGACATTCAGTACAAATGTAACCTTGTAAATGGTTTCCATCCATGGATGGTTGACTCTACAGCTGCAGAACCTGCAGCTCTGGAGACTTAACTGGACACCATATGCCAAGAAGACAAATAACATGGAATACATTCAATAAAGGGAGCCAGGGAGTGGAAGGGTGAGCAAGGAGGACCTTTTCTTTTTGATTCAGGGCCTGAACACTATCCCTGGCTTCTTTTTGCTCAAGATTAGCACTCTGCCACTTGAGCCACAGCACCACTTCTGGCCATTTTCTGTATATGTGGTGCTAGAGAATTGAACCCAGGGCTTCATGTATAGGAGGCAAGCACTCTTGCCACTAGGCCATATCCCCAGCCCCCAAGGAGGGGCCTTTTCTGATGGAGTCGATGAGAAGAGGGACTGAGCCAGACGGTGTGAGAGGAGATGGACCTGCTACTAAAACTTCTCTACCCCAAACCCAGGCAATGATTCTCTACAATCGCTGTTATTACAGTGATGGCCTTACCAGGAATCAATCACTTGCTATTGTTTATGGAGCACTCCAGGCAGGGCTGGATGATATTGTCACTTTGAATCTTCACCACCCCCCTGGGACTTAGGCGACTGTTATCTCCCGTCTCCAGTGCCTATAGATAAGGAAACAGAGAGATTAAGGAACCAAACTGGGTTGCCCAGCTCAGTGAACTAGAATTTGAACCCTATAGCTCTGAAGTGCATATAAGAAGCATGTGCGCAGAGAGTGGGTCCTAGCAGAAAGAAAAGTGAGAGCAACAGAGGGAGGGAGGGAGGGAGGGAGGGAGGGAGGGAGGGAGGGAGGGAGGGAGGGAGGGAGGGAGGGAAGGAGGGAGGGAGGGAGAGAAGGAGGAAGGAAGGAAGGAGGGAAGGAGGGAGGGAGGAAGGAAGGAAGGAAGGAAGGAAGGAAGGAAGGAAGGAAGGAAGGAAGGAAGGAAGGAAGGAAGGAAGGAAGGAAGGAAGGAGAGGAAAACCCTCTGGACAGAAATATGAAGCCCAGGCTTCGAGCCTCTATCCTCCCTGTCTCATTGCCACCCTGACAAAGTCCCCTCTCTCTCCCATGCACTGTTTGCCGGCAAAACCATGATCTTTTCTGTAATGCACCTCCATGAGCCTCCCCTGATCCCTCAGCCCCTGGGTCTCCTTTCAGGAGTCCTGGTACCACACCCCCAGCTCCTCATCCTGCTTCCAGCTGAGCCAGATTCAGGCTCCTGACTGCAGCCCCAAAGGCTGGGTGGCCTTATGGAGCAGACAGACTGAGCTCGGGCCCTTTGACTTTTTCCTCTGTGACCTTCAGCATCCCAACACGTGAATCTTATCACCTAATGAGTTTGGTAATTTCATAGAGCGAAGCAACCCTCACTCCTTCCAAGGAAGGGGCACGATTTCAATGATAGCCCAGCCCTGTCCACATAACTTCTACTGGGAAAGTGATTGTGCCCCGAGAACAGAATATCTAATCGCTTCTTACACACGTGTAACTGAAGATACTCCTCAGTGTCCTCACTAGACAGCTAAAGCCTTTGCAAAATCAGCACCCCAACTGAGAGGCCCAGGGGTCCCCCATTTCCAGAAGATCTACAGACACTCCAGGTGTGGGTGTGTGGGTGTGTGTGTGTGTGCGTGCGTGCACGTCTACACATGTGCGCATGTCCATGCACACTGGTCCTGGGGCTTGAACTCAGGGGCCTACTGTCCGTTAACATTTTTTCACTCTACCACTTGAGCCACAGCACCACTTCCAGCTTTTTGCTGGTTCATTGGAGAAGGTCCTCAAGAACTTTGCTGCCTGGGGTGGCTCTGAACCTTCATCCTCAGATCTCAGCCTCCCTGAGTCACTAGGATTACAAGTGTGCATCACCAGTGCCCAGTCTTTTGAAGACCTAAAAATTAAAGAGAAACTTTAATACCAAAGAGCCCTAAAGACAGCCCAACCCATTCCCTACCTTTCCTAAATGGAACTCGGATGCTAGGCAAAGTCATGTGACTCAATGAGCCTCCTACCCACAAGGACCTCAAGCTGCTTCCTTCAGTTCTTGTCTCCCCTTTCCATCCCATCTCTCAGCTTCTGAACCCCAGGGAATCTTCCTATGCAATACTTTTTCTAGAGTTTTCCTCATCACTTACTCTACCCGGAGTTGCCCATAAACCAGGCTACCTCATCTCTCCCTTGGGTGATTGCAACAGACTCTGTGGTCTCCTTCCTCCAATCCATCCTGCCCAACCATGTCAGGCTCTGTGTCCAAGGCCTGCCACCATCGGTAAACCTGTTCCCAGACCCCTATTGCCCTCTGCCTACTCTCCTCAAGCATCCTAAGTCTAATGCAACTGCTCTACTTGTCATGCCCAGAATCTCCCTCTGCTTATGCCTTTGTCGATGCTGTCTCCTCCAGCAAGTTTAGAGGACCACCCTGCCTACCACCCCATTAGTCCACCTGTCAGAACTCTGTCTTACAAATGCCCTCACCCCAGGAATATCCTCACACACCACTCCCAATAAAGTGTTTAAAAGACAAAAAAAAAAAAAAAAAAAAAAAAAAAAAAAACCTAAAAAAAGGTGGGAGGGGAGAGTTGGGCACCAGTAGCTCACACCTGTAATCTTAGCTACTCAGGAGGCTGAGGCCTGGTGCATTGAGGTTCTAAGCCAGTTTGGGCAAGAAAAGCCTGTGAGACTCTACCTCTGATCAACCAGCAAAATGCTGGATTGGAGGTGTGACTCAAATGACAGAGCCACATCTGTGAGCAAGCAAGCTGAGCAAGAATGCAAGGGGGAAAATAGAAGAAGAAAAAGGAAGGAGAAAGAGACAGGATAAAGGAAGAGGAAAGAGGAGGAGGAAGAAAAGAAGAGGAGGAGAAGGAGAAATTACTTCCTCCTCTCAATCACCCCCTCCCCCACTATTTTTCTGAGACCCTAGCTCTGAGGCATAATTATTGTTTTTCTCTCCTAGCAGGAAACATACTTCAAAAGCAGGACACATAATAGATTGGTCTGTTGGCCTCCCATAGGCCCAGTATGGTCCTTTTAGAATTGATTTGTGTGTGTGTGCCAGGTACTGGGGCATAAACTGAACTTAGGGCCTGGGTGCTTATTCCTGATCTTTTTTGATCAAGGCTAGCACTCTTCCACTTCTGGCTTTTTGCTAGTTAATTGGAGGTAAGAGTCTTACAGACTTCCCTGCCCAGCTGGCTTTGAACCATGATCCTCAGATCTTGACCTCCTGAGTAGCTAGGATTACAGGCTTGAGCCACCAGCACTCAGTTGATTCCTTCATCCATTCACTCATTAATAATTTATGGACTAGCATTTGAAAGTCCAACCTTAAGGACAGATAGATAGGCAGACAGACAGAAAGACAGACAGATAGATAGATCAATCTCCAAGCCCTACAACTGTCCATATTAGGACCTTCAACCAACTGCTTAACCATTCCAAGACTCAGGTTTTTCTCTTCTGCTAAAGATTGGTAGCAATTCCCATTTCACAAATGAATTGTGAAGATTAGAAAGGTCACGTGTGGCAGGTGCTTAGCACAATGCTAAGATAAAAAGCAGAGGCAAATTCAAGCATCACTATCCCTTGCAAATAGCTGATGCTTCCTATGTGCTTTCCATGTAAGAGAAAACCAATGATGGAGAACAGGAGAGGAAACTGGGACTGCCCACCACAGTCACAGGGGACCTAAAGAAAGTCTAAGCCCTGCACTGGGCTCAGCATCCTTCTATGCTGTGCCATTGGTTCCAGTTCCATGATGGGAGATAGGGGAGGTTAATACTCAGCCTTTGAGTTGGTCTTCATTCCACCAGCTGACTCAGAAAGGGGCAAGTTCGTGCCTGCTCAGGTCTGGAGGATTTTGCCCTCAGAGACCGGTGCCACCCTCCTTCTGCCACACCTAACTCTGAAGCCAAAAAACACTCAGCGCCTTACCCGCATTGTCACACCCTCTTTCTGGGAAATCTCAAGACTGGTGTTCCTCTTCTCTGCTTGGGGGTGGTGGCGGGGAGCCTGGAAACTCCAGGTTGCTGCCTAGCCTCAGATTCTTTGTTTTCTTTTTATTTAAGTTTTTAATAAGCACATATTAATAGCATAAGCGGGGTTCATTAGATCTATATAGATATAGTATACTCAGAACCAGCTCAGCCCTTCCGTTCTATGTCCATGTTCCACTATCCTTCTCCCTTCCCTTTTCAGGACAGTACTGGTGTTTGAACTCAGGGCTTTGCTTGCTAGGTTGACATTCTACCACTTGAGCCACACCTTCAGATCTGCTTTTTTGTTTGTGTTTGTTTTTTTTCCCAGTCCTAGGGCTTGGACTCAGGGTCTGAGCACTGTCCCTGGCTTCTTTTTGCTCAAGGCCAGCACTCTACCACTTGAGCCACAGTGCCACTTCTGGCTTTTTCTATATATGTGGTGCTGAGGAATGCATGCTAGACAAGCACTCTACCACTAGGCCATATTCCCAGCCTCAGATCTGCTTTTTGTTGGTTATTTTAGAGATGGAGTCCAGCAAATGTTTCTGCCTTGAACTGGGATCCTCCAGGTCTCAACTTCCGTAGTAGCTAAGATTATAATGAGTATCAGCCACCAACACCTGGCTCTTCTTCCCTCTTTCAGATGGATGGATGGATAGATGATACATGGATGATAGATAGATAGGCAGACCGATAATATAAACATATATATATCAGAATGGCTCATATATATGTTTATATACATGTATCTATTTCAATCGCTTCACCCCTCCATCTTCCCACTTCCTCTCCCACCCATTTCCCTCAGATAAGAGTCTACAGGCTTTCCTACTGGAGCTGGCTTTGACCCACAATTCTCAGATCTCAGCCCCCTGGGTAGCTAAAATTACAGGTGTGAGCCACCAGCTTTGTCTTTTTAATAAAACACAAAGAAGGCTGAGGAAGTAACTCAGTGGTGGAGTGCTTGCCAAACATGCAGGAGGCCCTGGGTTCCAAACCCAGCACCACAAGAAAGAGACAAAGGGGTCTAAACCAAGAAGTATTCACAGAGCTAGGGGCAAGTGGTTCATACCTGTAATCCTAACTACCCAGGAGGCTGAGATTTGAGAATGGCAGTTCAAAGCCAACCCAGGAAAGGAAATCCATAAGACTCTTATCTCAAATTACGCAGAGAGAGAGAGAGAGAGAGAGAGAGAGAGCTGGAAATGAGGTTGTGGCTCAAGTGGTAGAGCATTAGCCTTCAACAGAAAAGCTAAGGGACAGTGCCCAAACCCTAAGTTCAAGCCCCAGTACCAGTACAAGAAGCATACACTAATAAGTACAATATAAAGGAGAATGGGATCAGATGAGAACAGAAACTATGAAAACAGAGAGGAGGAAGAGAGACTTCTTGTCTGATGGGTCTGGGTACTCCAGGAGACTCCTGGAGGAGGGAGGGGGTATCTTACAGCTGGCATTTAAGTGGTGGGTAGAGTTTCCACAGGCCAAGATAGGACAAAAGACACCCCAAGATCCCAAAGACTTGAACACCGGGGTGCCTGAAGACCTCAGACCATCTTGAGTGAAGGTGGTAAGAATGGAGTGATAGCTTTTTTCCAGAAGGTCAGGGGAATGTAATATTCCATTTTGCTAGAAAGTTCTCCAGAAGGCTTCAAGAACAATATAAAGGTCAAACCTCACCCTTCATGGCCCTACTGCACATGATAGAACTTTGTATATACCAACTATTTAGTTATTAAATAATATAGGGAAATTAATGAGAAAGAAGAAAGAAGAGCCGGGTGCTGTTGACTCACACCAGTAACCCCAGCTACTCAGTAGGCTGAATTGAGGATTGCATTTCAAAGCCAGAAAAGGCAGGAAAACCCAAGAGTGTCAGGGTGGGAATATGGCCTAATGGTAGAGTGCTTGCCTAGCATATATGAAGCCCTGGGTTGGATTCTCAGCACCACATATATAGAAAAAAGCCAGAAGTGGTGCTGTGGCTCAAGTGGTAGAGTGCTAGCCTTGAGCAGAAAGAAGCCAGGGACAGTGCTCAGGCCCTGAGTCAAAGCCCCAGGACTGGCAAAAGAAAAAAAAATCCATTAGTCTCTTGTCTCCAGTTAACTACCAGAACACTGGAAGTAGAGCTGTGGCTCAACGTGCTAGAGTACTAGCTCTTGAGCAAACGACCTCAGAGAAAGCACCCACTTCCTACAAAAAAAAATAAAAGAAAGAAACTATCGTTTTTGTTACTTTTTGTTATGGTTGTTTCGATGATAGTAGAGTTTGAACTCAAGGCTTTATGAGTCACTCACTTATCTCTACTTGCTATCCTTATTTTTCAAATATGGTCTCACTTTTTCGCCTGGGTAAGCCTGAACTGTAATTCTCCCATTTACACATCCTATGTAGCTGGGATCACAGGCACATGTAACCATACTCAAGCTTTTTTGTTGATTGAGATAGGGTCTTATGAACTTTTTTCTTAAACTGACCTCACATTGTGATCCTCCTGATCTCAGCCTCTCAATCTCAGTCTCCCAAGTAGCCAAGATCACAGGCATGAGCCAGCAAGGCCGTCTTCTTAAAGTTTTCCAAAAAGAAGAAAAGACCAGAGGATTACATGCATTTCACCTCTTTTTCGTATTGAAAAAAAGAACCCAGGCTATGTTAGAAAACTCTGGAAAATACATGTGTACAGACTTCAGGCTGAATTTTAGAGAGCCCTTTTCTTCCTAGGGAAGTAGCACTGCTACTATCTTAAGAGCACTCCAAGGACACAGAATTATTGGCAACTGGCCTGAAACGTGCCTAAAGCTCCAAAACCAGATCATCGATTATGTGTCTGTTTAAATTGTAAAGCAACATGTGAGTCATGGCTCTACTTGGTGAGTGACAAAAATATGCAAATATAGAAATGTTCAAGATAGAATGTAAAAGCAAAGGACGTTACCTCGCCACCTGGTGGTAAGCCTCAGCACTACACCGAGAAGTCCTTCAGCTGTGGTCTGCCATGTCTGGATCTTAGTGGTTGGATGGGGAGGAACCAGCAGAAGCTAAACTGAGGGCAAAACCACAGGTAAGTCCAGGAGCCAGAGTCAAGAAGTCCAGGATCCCTGGAAACACTAGAAACCATCCTCCTTCCTAAGATACATCAAAGGAGATCCAGAGCGCCAACATCAGAAAGTGGGAAGAGTAAGTTAAATGAGAGAATACAGGGAGATGTGTCCAGGTAAGGAAAACAAAGTGTATTAATGATGACAAATTTCAGATCTTCTTGAAACAAAAATAGCTTTTTGTTTGTTTGTGAGTTTTAGAGATATTTTTGAGCTTACTAACATGTAGTCCTGGCTGGCCTTGAACTCATGATCCTCCTACCTCTGTCTCCCAAGTTTGGGAATTCCAAGCATTCACCACCTCATGTGACTAAACTATTTTTTTTAATTTTTTGGTGCTAGTCCTGGGGCCTGAACTTGGGACCACAGTGCTGTCCCTGAGCTTTTGTGCTCAAGGTTAGAGCCACAGCACCACTTCCGGTTGAGTGGTTAATTGGAGATGAAGAGTCTCACAAGGACTTTTCTGCCTGGGCTGGCTTCAAACTACGATCCTCATATCTCAGTTTCCTGAATAGCAAAGATTACACTGGTGAGCCACTGGCACCCAGCTTCCTTCAGAACTCTTATAGTTCTAACCTCACTGTTCCTCTCACATATAGAACGCAGATTAAGTTTTTTCTTCTATTCCCATCTCACAGAAACAAGACTACTGAATTAGAGTATAGAAAATGTTAAGAATATACAAATGTAAGATGGCACAAATACTTCCACGGACTTCTGTTGATGAAGAAGAGATCCAAGTTAAATACCAATAGCTCATACCTATAATCAATCCCAGCTACTCAGGAGGCTGAGATCTGAGGATCCAGTTTGAAGCCAGCCTGGGAGGGCAAATTCCTGAGGTTCTTATCTCCAATTTACCAGGAAAAAAGTGAGAAGTGGAGCTGTAGTTCAACTGATAGAGCACCAGACTGGGAATGTGGCTCAGCGGTAGAGTGCTTGCCTAGCATGCATGAAGCGCTGGGTTCAATTCCTCAGCACCACATAAACAGGAAACGTTGGAAGTGGTGCTGTGGATCAAGTGGTAGATTGCTAGCCTTGAGCAAAAAGAAGCCAGGGACAATGCTTAGGCCCTGAGTTCAAGCCCCAGGACTGGCACCTATATCTATATCCATATATAATTTTTCTTATGATTCTGTATTCTTTACCTTATATATAGTGTATTCACATTTATGTCTTCAGGAGGATGAGAAAAGGGCACAGAACTCAAGGGAAAAGTGCAGCAATGGAGCTCACTGGACATAGATGAAAGTGAACTATACAACTCATGGGTGGAGACAGGAGGGAGGAACTGGGAGAGAAAGAACAGAAGACACTGTACGAAAGGAAATGTACTCATTACCTGACTTATGTAAATACAACCCCTCGGTACATCACCTTTGTAATATCAATAAAGTAACTTTTTTTTGTTTTTTTTTTTTTTTGCCAGTCCTGGGCCTTGGACTCAGGGCCTGAGCACTGTCCCTGGCTTCTTTTTCCTCAAGGCTAGCACTCTACCACTTGAGCCACAGCGCCACTTCTGGCCATTTTCTATATATGTGGTGCTTGGGAATCGAACTCAGGGCTTCATGTATACGAGGCAAGCACTCTTGCCACTAAGCCATATTCCCAGCCCTAAAGTAACTTTTAATTAATAAAAATAAGATTAGTTCTGACAGGAGGACCAGGCGCATGTTCCACGTAGTAAAGTGCTTGCCTAGCAAGTATGAAGCCCTGATTCTCACTACTTCCACACACAAAAAAAGAAAAACATTCAGATGTGCGATGTGAATTGCCACAAGAAAATAATATTATTTTTGACAATGCTGGGATTTTGAATTCAAGGCCTCATGCTTGCTTGGTGGGCGCTTGAGCTCTCTCTTCCCCACCCCCAACTCATCTCTTTCCTGTTTATTTATTTTTCCAGTAGGGACTAATATTTTGGCTGAGAACCAGCCTCAGACCATGATCCTCCTACCTATTGCCTCACAAGTAGCCGCACTCCCCAGCTTGCCTGGCTTATTGATTGAGATGAGGAGTCTCACTTGTTTAGAATGGCTTTGATCTGTCATTCTCCTCATCATGACAGCTGAGATTACCAGTATGAGCCACAGCACCTAACCAGAAAAAAAAAAGTACGATATTTAAAGTATTTGATAGCTGCAGTAAAATATGTGCTCTTTAATTTTCCTCAATCCCCACCATTCCAAAGTACAGCCCACTCAGGATGCTCTCTCATGGGAGAAACCTAGATAATGAAGGATATGGCTAAAGGAGTCAGGTGATTGGGCTAACTGTTGGGGTGATGGAGTGTTGCAGATTAAACAAATAGCCAGAATAAGCAAGATTATGGTGCATCTGAGGAACTAGAAGAGCCCAAGTAGCTAAAACATAGTAAGAGAGACCATAAAAATTCCAACTCCCAGCTAGGTGCTGGTGGTTCATGTCTGTCATCATAGCTACTCGGCTGAGATCTGAGGATTATGGTTCAAAGCTGGCCTGGGGAGAGAAGTTATGAGGCTCGTATCTCCAATGAACCACCAGAAAACTAGAGGTAGCACTGTGGCTCAAAGTGGTAAAGCTCCAGCCTTGAGCTCAAAAGCACAGGGACAGCACCCAAACCCTGAGTTCAAGCCCCACAACTGACCAAATAAAGAAAAATCCAACTCCCCAATAAGATATATGGGGAAATGCTGCCAAGGGAGAGAAAAAAACTTGCTCAAGTCACTTAACTACCAAGTGAGACTTGGGACTAAACCTTAATCATCTTGTCAATCAACGACCAACTCTTTCCCTTTTCCTTTGACCCAAGGGATTTCCTCATCCCTAGTGAAGTCTTCGAGAATGTCCTGGAATCTGGCTTCCTTCAGCCCAGCTACCCTCAGAATTTCAGACTCATCCAGCTAGAGGCCCTGTTCCCAGGGACCTCCTCACCACAGAATCTTGACAAGCAGCTCGGTTCCTTCCTTGAAGGTGAGTCAGGCCTGGCAAGCTGGCGAGTTTCAGGAGTTGATTTCAGGCCCCACCTTAGCTGTACTTTCCTAGGACATGATGACAGAGAAGAAACTCACCAGACTCTGAGGACATCCAGGGTTTGCAATAAGCTCTGCCTTCCTCCGGTCTTGCTGCTTTGCCCTGGGTTTAAATGAAAATGCCTTTGGAGGAAGAACACTGTCCCCTTACTCTCAGTGTTGCTTCCAATGTGAAAACCCAGAAGGAAACATAGAGATGAGCCATGCCAACTCACGTTACTAAGGAGAAACAGGAGCCAGAAAAAAGGAACACACATATGTCCAGGGTTAGCCAGTGACAATGTCAGGATAAAACCCTGGTGTGTTGGTCAGCTTTCACTGACTGCAACAAAATACCAGAGATAAACCACTTATACAGCAGAAATTACATGGGATCATGGTTTTCGAGGTTCCACTCTATAGTCACTTGACCCTGATGGGTGGGGACTTAAGCCAAGGAAGTAAGTAACTCATGGCAGAAGCCCATGGAGAAGGGGAAATGCTCATGTCTCTCTACAGGAAGAGAGAGAGAACAGAGGAAGACTCTGGGCTCGCAATATGCCCTTCGCGGGCACCCCCTCCTCGAATGACCCCACTCCCTTTACCAGACCCCACACTCTGTGGATCCTACCACCACCTCCGAAGGGCACCGAGGCCTGGCAATCTGTCTGTTGCTCCACAACTTTCTCTTGTTGCGTAGTGAGGCAGGAAAGTAGGGTAGATGACGGAGGAAAATGGAGATCTATTTCCTGAAGCCAAACTTGGCATCCACCCTTATTGCCCAAAGCCCAAGCCCAAATCCACCCAACCCTTCCCTAGGCTGGTGATCTTACCATCAAAACATCTTGAATAAGGGCTGGGGATATGGCCTAATGGCAAGAGTGCTTGCCTCGTATACATAAGGCCCTGGGTTCGGTTCCCCAGCACCACATATACAGAAAATGGCCGGAAGTGGCGCTGTGGCTCAATGGCAGAGTGCTAGCCTTGAGCAAGAAGAAGCCAGGGACAGTGCTCAGGCCCTGAGTCCAAGCCCCAGGACTGGCCAAAAAAAAAATCTTGAATAAGCCAGTGCCTGTAGCTCCTGTCTGTAACCCTAGCTACTCAGGAGGCTGAGACTGTAAGGTCACAGTTCAAAGGGTCTCTGAGTCTCTTCTCTCCAATTAACCACTAGAAAACCAAAAGTTATGCTGTCACTCCAACTGGTAGAGTGTTAGCCTTGAGCAAAGAAACTCAGGGACAGCTCCTAGGTACTGAGTTCAAGCCCCAGAACTGGCAAAAAAATAAAATTGACAAAGGAAAAGGGCTCCCTTAAAGAGGAAGGAAACACCACTAAATGGCGCGTGTGACGCACTGTACTTGGCTGTGTAACCTTTTTTTTGGGGGGGGGGGGGGATAAACTAATTAAGTCTTCATGTTTATGCACTGCTTATTATTAACATCATTGTAACATAATGCATTGTGGGAACTGGACATACTCAGCTAATCGCCCCCACACACTTTTTGTCAGTTGTGGGGCTTGAACTCAGGGCCTGGATGCCATCCCTGAGCTTTTTAGCTCAAGGCTAGAGCTCTACCACTGGAACCACACACTCCGCTACCAACTTTTTGGTAGTTTATTGGGAATATGAGTCTCATGGACTTTCCTGCCATCAGCTGGCTTCAAACCACAATCCTCAGCTCCCAGCCTCCTGAGTGACTGATGACAGACATGAGCCACTGGCTGTTATTGTTAAGATAGGATTTGTCTTTGCAAATAGAAAAGTCATCGGAAAGTCTAGTAGATTTGGGTTTTGGATGTTGTTGGGTTTTCTGTATTTGTGGTTATTTTGGTTTGTGCATAGTTGGGTAAATAAAAATCCTGGCACATTGTGCTAATCCTTGCACAATATTGCATTCTCAAAAAAAAAAAAAAAGCACAGAAAAACACAAAACAGAACACACGGAGCTTTGGAAACGGATGCCATTCAAGGTAGCTGTGCCGAGGTGGGCACGCACATCTGCACGTGCCGGCCATGGTTGGGTTCAAAAGTCATTTCCTCTTGTTTATCAAGCTATCCCCCAAGGTTATCGAGTACAAGATAAAGATTAATTGTTCCTAGGGAAAAGTACTTCCAGTGAAGTCTGATCCTACTCAGAAGTTGTAGATATGGAAGAAAATGTGATGACTCATCAGGAAAGTTCTGGTCTGTAGGCTGGTGTGAGTTACCAGGCCTGGTGCTACCAGATCTGCTTACCTGGGCAGAGGAGGAGGTCTGACCTTGGAGCGTCCTTGGTCAGGCCATGTGCTTTCTGCTGCCTTCCACACAGGTCCTGGGTGCAGAAGTGGGGGAGGGGGTTGTTGTTACTAACCTGGATCCCTAGTCCTGGGCAGACTCTGCCAGCCATTCTTCTCACACCACCATCCAAGGCACACAGAGGAAGCCAGATGCAAAGTGGTGAAGTGATTGAGGGCACAGGAATGGCCAGACTTGATTGCCCAGATGTTGGGGGCTCACATCTGTTACCCTAGCAACTCAGGAGGCTGAAATCCAGAGGGTCGTGATTTGATTTTTTTAATTTTCTTGCTAGCTGATTTGAGTTCTATTTGAGGGTAGAGGAAGGGAGAAGGAGGGAGAGGCAGTCCTGGGGCTTGAACTCAGGGCCTGAGTGCTGTCCCTGAGCTTTTGTGCTCAAGGCTAGCACTCTACTACTTGATTCACAACTCTACTTCTAGGGTTTTTGGGTGGTTAAATAGAGATAAGAGTCTCACTGACTTACCTGCCGGGTTGGCTTCGAACCATGATCTTCATATCTTAGCTTCCTGAGTAGCTACAATTACAGGCATGAGCCACTGGCACCCAGTGCTTGTGTTTTTATGTTTGCAAACTAGTATGAACAAAAAAGCATTCCCAAACTCCTTTTACCATGTTTTTTGTTTGTTTTTTAGTGGGGGGTATAGGTACTAGGTCTTGAATTCAGGGCCTCATGCTGTCCCTTAGCTTTTTCACTCAAGACTGGAGCTCTACCACTTGAGTCACACCTCCACTCTCGGATTTTTGTTGCCTAATTGGAGTCTCACAGACTTTCCTGCCTGGGTTGGTTTGGAACCACACACCTCAGATCTCAGCTTCCTGAGTAGCTAGAATTATAGGTGTGAGCTACCAGCAGCTCAGCTGCTCCAGCTTTAAGCTGGTTAAAAAGAAACAGAATCTAGCAGACTTTTCTACCAGGGCTGCCCTCAAACCACAGTCCTCTGAGCTCAGCCTCCCAAAGCAGCTAAGATTACAGACACAAACCTCCCTCACCTAGTCGTGTTCATTGACATACTATCTATAATCACCTTGTGCTAAAGAGTTAAGTCATTACAATAGAGACAAAATATTTACTACCCAAACCACCACAAAAAAATTTCAGACTCATCCTAAGGATAATGAAAAGTGACAAAGAGGAAATGAGCACACATTTGCACAAGTGGAGCCTGCTTTGCAGCATCTAAAGACATGGGCTACATACACAGCCTGTAGCTCAACATACTTCCCAGGTCTGAGTGAACTCAAGAAGATGATACTTTTTATTTATAGACACACTTATGCAGGAGAGGGAGAGACTCCCTGTACATTTCACTCTAGAAGAGAACTAACACAAATTAACACAAAGAAAATTAGTAAGAGAAGAGTAGCTGGGCGCCAGTGGCTAATGCCTATAATCCTAGCTACTCAGGAGGCTGAGATCTAAGGATCA
The DNA here is from genome assembly GCF_023159225.1 of Perognathus longimembris pacificus. Taxonomy (NCBI): domain Eukaryota; kingdom Metazoa; phylum Chordata; class Mammalia; order Rodentia; family Heteromyidae; genus Perognathus; species Perognathus longimembris. Next base: position 93,157,583 of record NC_063163.1, on the reverse strand, counting down.
TGACTCAAAGCCAGCCCAGACAAGAAAGTCTGTGAGACGCCGGCAAAAAGCCAGAAGTGGATCTGTGGCTCAAGTGATAGAACACTAGCCTTGGAGAAAAGAAAAGAAAAGCCAACCTATGAACAGTGCCCAGGCCCTAAATTCAAGCTCTAGGACTGGCAGAGAGAGAGACAGAGACAGAGAGACAGAGACAGAGACAGAGAAGAGCTGGGAATGTGGCTTGGTGGTAGAGTGTTTGCTTTGCATGAAGCCCTGGGTTTGATTCCTCAGCACCACATAAGCAGAAAAGGCCAGAAATGGCACTGTGGCTCAAGTGGTAGAGTGCTAGCCTTGTGCAAAAGAAGCTCAGGGACCATGCCCAGGCCTTGAGTTCAAGCCCCGGGACTGGCAATAAAAACAAAAATAAGAGGAGAGCAAGTCTCATTAATCTTGTATATATGAACTTATCCGCAAAACAATGGCAGCCAGCATGAGGGGCAAAACAAAATGCTAATGCATTTATGAAGACATTAGCATTTGGGGCTGAAGATAGAACATTGCAGGGAATTCACAAAGAGATACAGAGAAAAATGCAGACTGAAAGATAAGGGGTGTAGCACTGAGTTTATTTTACTGAAAGATAAGGGGTGTAGCACTGAGTTTATTTTTCTGGGTTTGGCTGGGTGCCAGCAGCTCACACCTGTAATCCTAGCTACTCAGGAGGCTGAAATCTGAGGATCATGGTTCCAAGCCAGCCTGTGCAGGAAAGTCCATGAGACTCTTATCTCCAATTAACCACCAAAAATCTGAAGTTGGAGATATGGCTCAAGTGGTAGAGTGCTAGCCTTGAATGGAAAAGCTAAGGGAGAACATGGTTCTGGTTTTTGTTTGTTTGTTGCCAGTCCAGGAGCTTGACCTTGAGGCCTGGGCGCTGTCACTGATCTTTATCCACTCAGGATTAGTGCTCTACCACTTGAGTTGTAGCTCCACTTCAGGCTTTTCAGGTGGCTAATTGAAGATAAGAGTCTCAGACTTTCTTGCCTGGGCTGACTTTGAACTACAATCTTCTGATCTTAGCCTCCTGAGTATCTAAGATTGCAGGCATTAGCCAATGGCAGCCGGTATAAGAGAGCATGATTCCCAGAAGTCCTGCTAATTCCGTTTCTGTTGAGTGAGTTATCCTCCACTAATCCTCAGTTTGCTACCCATCTTTCTTCTCACAGAGCAGAGCAGAACAGTATTTGGAAGGAAAAAAAAGATGAAGGCTGGGCACTGGTGGCTCACACCTGTAATCCTAGCTACTCAGGAAGCAGAGATCTGAGGATCATGGTCCAAAGCCAGCCTGGGCAGGAAAATTTGTGAGACTCTTATCTCCAATTAACTACCCAGAAACCAGAAGTAGAGCTATAACTCAAAGTGCTAGAGCATTAGCCTTAAGTGAAAGAGCTCAGAGACAGAGCTCAGGCCCTGAGTTTAAGCCCCAATATGTATAAAAAGAGGAGGAGGAAGAGGAGGAAGAGGGGAAGGAGACAAAGGAAGGAGAGGAGGGGAAGAAGGGGGAAGAAGAGGAGGAAGAACAGGAGGCCTACAGCTTGATCTGTAAGCTCCATGAAGCCTTTCTGGTAGGATGCTAGCTACTACCAGTTAGCTAGATAAAAACGCAGAGAACTTTCTGGTTACCCCTAAATTTCTTCAGCCTGTGAACTGCTGACCTCAAGCACTTGCAAAGAACCTAGAAAACATGCAAGGCCAGCTTCTGCAGCAAATCCCATGGCTACAAGTACAGGCAGAATAGAGAAGCTCAGCCTTACTCAATGTCAGCTTCCAAAACCCAGCCGCTATGGAGACCTGAGTTCAAGACTGACCACTCAATTCCTGTGAAACCTCAGTCTCTCTCTCTCTCTCTCTCTCTCTCTCTCTCTCTCTCTCTCTCTCTCTCTCTCTCTCTCTCTCTCTCTCTCTCTCTCTGTCCTCTCCTGATCTCAGTTTTGTCTCTGGCAAAGGATCAGGTTGGGCAAGGTGACCTCCAAGGTCCTCCCTCAGCTCTTTTCTTGGTTTTTCTGAAAGGCCAGCTTGTATTATGTATGCCTGGCACAGAGTCCAAGCAATTCCCAACAGGGTCAAGTGGGTTAACTATTGGCCTGGGTCAGTTCCAGGAACGACTGAAAAATTAACCTGGTTACTCGTTTTTTTTCTCTTAATCTTTACCATGCGGAAACTGGTCCAGATGCCAACCCCTACCTTCCGGCTCAGAGCTCCACTCCCACTCCACCCCCACCTCCCTGTCCTCCAAATTAAATTGTTTGTTAGTTTGTTTGCTTATGTTTGTCAGTCTGGGGCTTGAACTCAGGGCCTGGGTGCTCTACCACTGGAGCCACAGCTCTACTTCCTATTCTTTGGTGGTAACTTGGTGATAAGAATCCAATGGACTTTCCTGCCTGGGTTGGCTTTGAACCTCTATCTTCGGGTCTCAGCCTCCTGTGTAGCTGGGATGACAAACATGAGCCACAGTGCCCTGGGTTGAACATTTGACATTTTTCCAAACAAAATAAGCCTTGGCTACTAGGAAATGAATGTTCTTAACTCTTCAAAGCACCTGAGGCATTCTTAGCTCCTTGGATCCTCCCAGAAACCCTATGAGACAGCCTGGCCACGTAACAGATGGGAACCCTGGGCCCATGCAAGGAGGGAGGGCAGTCATTTGCTTAAAACCACAGGACAAGCTGACAATAGAATCTAAAACATAGAGCTCTTCCTTCCCAGCTTTGACACTGGACACTGGGGTGTTTGGTATGCAGTGCAATTATAGTCCAATCCTAAGAAACTGTAGCTTGAGTTGGGCTGTTCCCACACCAATGTGTGAACACACACACACACACCCCACACACACTTTATAAACTTCTTCATCCTCCAGCCTGCATGAATCTATGACTAAAGACTCTAAAACAGGTTTCCTCACCTCTGCCATCTATTTTTTCTTTTTTTTCTTTTTGTCAGTCATGGGGCTTGAATTCAGGGCCTGGGCACTTGTTTCTGACCTTTTTCTCTCAAGGCCAGTGGTCTACCGCTTTGAGCCATAGCACTACTTCCAGTTTTCTAATGGTCAATTGGAGCTAAGTATTTCACAGGTACTTTCCTTCCCAGGCTGGCTTTGAACCACGATCCTCAGACCTCAGCCTCCTGAATAGTTAGGATTGCCACAGCACCCCGCTAGAGTTAGCATCTATTTCCTCCTCTTTTCCCGGAAGCTCCTGCTGTTTGAGAAACATCCTCTTCTAGGAGAGCCCTGGAGGTCTTAGGATGCCCGTGGTGGCTGCCAGGGCAGGGGCAGCCCGCAGGTGGCCTGCCATCTTATCTCCTGGCCCCCACCTCCTGCCTTGTCTTTTCTGGCTTCCCTCCCACAGCAGAAATAACCCCCAGGCAAACATTAACTGTGAAACCATAAAACCACGTGAAGGTAAGTGGCTCCCAGAGACCTGGACTGGCAATGCCCTCTTATCAGTCACTGCTGCTGCTTCTTCCTGGGGGTGGGAAGGTGGGGTGACTGGGGTGTCGAGGGAGCCAGCACTTAAAGCTCCTCCCTAAGAGAGCACTGGGAAGAAGGTGGCTCTGTGGCCTGAGGCTTCCACGAAGGCTGACAGTGGGTTTTGTATGTGCCAGGACTCGGACTGAACTCAGGGCCTGAGGTGCTGTTCCTGAGCTGCTTTTTTTTTCTCTCTCTCTCTCTCCAGGCTAGCAGTCTACCATTTGAACCACAACTCCACTTCCAGTTTTCTGCTGGTTAATTGGAGATAAGAATTTTGCGACCTTCCTAACCAAGCTGGCTTAGAAGCAGGATTCTCAGATCTCAGCCTCCTGAGTAGCTAGGATTACAGGCATGAGCCACTGGCACAGGCCTACAAAGAGCAGTTTGAATCTCCTCCTCCTCCTGGCTGGGAGAAAGGACATAGCACTTTCTCTTACCATTAACAAATGATCTGGGGCTGGGACTATGGCCTAGTGGCAAGAGTGCTTGCCTTCTATACATGAAGCCCTGGGTTCGATTCCTCAGCACCACATATATAGAAAACAGTCAGAAGTGGCGCTGTGGCTCAAGTGGCAAAGTGCTAGCTAGCCTTGAGCAAAAAGAAGCCAGAGGCAGTGCTCAGGCCCTGAGTTCAAGCCCCCGGACTGGCAAAAAAATAAAATAAAATAAAAACAAATTATCTGTGCTCAGATGCAGCCAGGAAATCTGTTTGGCATGGGGTCTGACCTGCACATATGTACATGTTGTAGATATTTATATAATAATGAAAACCACACCTGCTGGTCATGAATGTGCACACTATTCATGCTCTCTTGTCTTGTCTACCCTGGAACCTTGCACAGTGCCTATAACACACACAAGTTTCCTCTCAAATGCTCTTTTGAAAAGTGTCTTTTTAGCCAAGTGGCTCACACCTATAATCCTGGCTACTCAAGAGGCTGAGATCTGAAGATCATGATTCAAAGGCAGTCCAGGGGCTGGGAATGTGGTTTAGTGGTAGAGTGCTTGCCTAGCATGCATGAACCCCTGGGTTCGATTCCTCAGTACCACATAAACAGAAAAGGCCAGAAGTGGCACTGTGACTCAAGTGGTAGAGAGCTAGCCTTGAGCAAAAGAAGCTCAGGGGGCTGGGGATATGGCCTAGTGGCAAGAGTGCTTGCCTTGTATACATGAGGCCCTGGGTTCGATTCCCCAGCACCACATATACAGAAAACAGCCGGAAGTGGCGCTGTGGCTCAAGTGGCAGAGTGCTAGCCTTGAGCAAAAAGAAGCCAGGGGGGGGCTGGGGATATAGCCTAGTGGCAAGAGTGCCTGCCTCGGATACACGAGGCCCTAGGTTCGATTCCCCAGCACCACATATACAGAAAACGGCTAGAAGCGGCGCTGTGGCTCAAGTGGCAGAGTGCTAGCCTTGAGCGGGAAGAAGCCAGGGACAGTGCTCAGGCCCTGAGTCCAAGGCCCAGGACTGGCCAAAAAAAAAAAATTAAAAAAAAAAAAATAGAAGCCAGGGACAGTGCTCAGGCCCTGAGTTCAAGGCCCAGGACTGGCCAAAAAAAAAAAAAAAAAAAGCTCAGGGACAGTGCCCAGGCCCTGAGTTCATGCCCCATGACTAGGCCCTGAGTTCAAGCCCCATGACCAATAAAATTTTTTAAAAGATTATGATTTTTTTTTTTTTTTGCCAGTCCTGGGCCTTGGACTCAGGGCCTGAGCACTGTCCCTGGCTTCTTCCCGCTCAAGGCTAGCACTCTGCCACTTGAGCCACAGCGCCGCTTCTAGCCGTTTTCTGTATATGTGGTGCTGGGGAATCGAACCTAGGGCCTCGTGTATCCGAGGCAGGCACTCTTGCCACTAGGCTATATCCCCAGCCCCAGATTATGATTTTTTTGAGAAGTGATTTTTTAAAAAAGTTTGGAACTAGACAGAGGTGATGGATGCAACCATATCATAACTATATCAAATGCTATAAATTATAAACTCTCACATAGCCCATTCTGTCATGTGACTTTTCTCTTTTTTAAGCCTAAGAGGACTTCATGCCAGTGTCTCATGCTTGCAATTCCAGCTACTTAGGAAGCTGATACATAAGATCAAGGTTCAATATCAGCCAGGACAGAAACGTTCACTAGATTTAATCTCCAAAATAATCAGCAAAAAGCTGGGCTGGAGACATGGCTCATGTAGTAGAGTGCCAGCCAAACAAGCAAGAGGAATCAGCATAAGGCCAGTGCCACTGAATAAATAAATCAAAATTTAAAAGTAAAAAAAGAAAAGAAAGCCAAAGAGGTCCTTGACTATCAGGGCCATTTAGGTCACTCGACACAGTCAGTGCTTCTTCCACAAAGCTGGGCATCCGGCCTAACAAAGTCAGAAGGTTCCAGTACAGCCGGAGACCTCTGCCAACCTGCCAACCACTGAGGTAGAACAGTCTTTCAGCTCATCCATCCACCTCAGCAACTCCCCTCTCTGCCTGGGAAAGCCACAGGAGCCCCAGAGGTGTCAGAGCAGGAAATGAGGGCCTTGGGGGGCAGCGCCTCAGTTCTGACCCTGGCTTCTTTGTCTCTCATGAGCTGCCAGTCAATCATTCACCAGCCTGCTAGGGCCCCGTGGGGCTGAAGAAGCCCCGTGGCTCCCTGATAAAAAGATTTCCTCTGCCAGGCCCTAGTGGCTCACACCTGTCATCCTAACCACTTAGGAGTCTGAGTTCTGAGGGCTGTGGTTCAAAGCCAGCCCACATAGAAAAGTCTGTGAGACTCTTATTTGCAACTGACCATCAGAAAACTGGAAGTGGCGCTGTGGTTCCAAGTGGTAGAGTGCAGGCCTCAAGTAAAAGGAGCTCAGGCCCCAGTTCAAGCCCCATGACTGCCCCCCAAAAAAAAAACAAAACCCAAAACTCAGCATGTTCTCTGCTGCCCTAAATGCTGGCCATGTGCTGATGGCCGACTCAGGCACAGCACATGGTTTTGAGCATCTTTGAATCCACACAGTAACCCCAGGAAACAGGACTGTAATAAGATTGTTGTGGGTCCTAGACACTGTGGCCTTTGTGGACCCCCTAACTCCATGAAAATAACAAAAAGTCTTACCTCACAACTGCATCAGTATAAAAATATTGTCAATATTGTCAAGCACGGGACTCATGCTGCCGGGCTTCGCTCTGCCCCCCCCCCATCCACGTGGGGGGTCCTGGGCTTGTCTGCCTCTTCCATGTGGTCCTCTCTCGCTCTCTCACATCCCCTGGCCAATAGGGATTAATCGCAGGAACGGAGACCCCAGGTAGCCTCAGTTCGAGTGTGGGCATGGGACCCCTGCCCCCTTCCCATCTCAAGGAAGACACGGACGCGTGGGTGTCCCAGAGAAAGCCTCGTGGGCGTTCTGGTTTAATAAAGGGAGGGGCCAACAATTTATACCCACAAAGGCGGGTACAGGAGAGGGGCTACTGGATCTTAACGACTGGCTTGATGGACAGTCCATCTGGTGATGTCATGGAACATCCTCTATGGGCGGAGACCACAGCCCCCCAAGGACCGGGTTTCTGGGGTCCCCGCCATTACACACGCGGCAGAGAGCCGGGGGCTGCTTTGCTTCTCTTCCTGTTGAAGCCTGAAGGTGAGAGGGGCTCCCTTCCACACTGCCCTGGGGCTGGGGGAAGAGCAGCGTCTCTAAGGGAGCCCTAGTCGCCCTTCTTCCCTTAAGGCCAAGCTGAATCCTCAACATCATGCCTGTAATATTAGCTAGTCTGGAGGCTGAGATCTGATGATCACAGTTCGATGCCAGCCCAGCCCAAGCAGGAAAGTTCACAGGACTCTTTATCTCCAATGAAACACACACACACACACACACACACACACACACACACACACACACACACACACAAAGAAGTAGAGCTGTGGCTCAAGTGGCAGAGCACTAGTCTTAAGCAAAAAAGCTCAAAGACAGTGCCCAGGCCTTTAGTTTAAGTCCCAGGACCAGCACACACACACAAAAAGTAATGTTGTCTTAATATACATAATTAAGACCATTTTATTTGGCCTAAAAGCTCCTTTACTTGTTTCTTCCTATTTGAAAAGAAACAGGATTCTAAAAGTTCTCCTAGGATTTAGATATTCATTGTACATTGTATAGTTAGTGGGTAACTTGGCTGTAGATATGATCATTGTTTCACAGATGTGCAAACTGAGTTTTAAATTACAGAACCAAACATGGTAGATTAGAGCTAGGGGAGTGTCTCTAGCAGTAGCATGGCAGCCTGGCAAGTGTATGGATCTGAGTTCAAATCCCATTACCACTAAAACAAAAATTATAGTGATATAGGTATAGTTCATTGATTTTTAGACAAGGTTGCCAACATAATTCAATACAGAAAGAATGCCTTCAATAAACAGTACTGAGACGGCTAAATAATTAACATTAATTAAATAAAATTAATAATGGAGCTGGGCATCAGTGGCTCATGCTTATAATCCTAGCTACTCAGAAGGATGAGATCTGAGGATTGTGGGTTGAAGCCAGCCCAGGAAGAAAACTCCACGAGACTCTTATCTCCAATTAAGGACCAAAAATAAAAGCCAGAAGTGGAGCTGTGGCTCAAATGGTAGAGTACTGGCCTTGAGCATAAAAACTCACAGACAATGCCCAGGTCCTAAGATCAAGCTTCAGGGGGGGGAAACGATAGAAAAAGAAAGGAAGAAGGGGAGAAGGAAGAAAGGAAGAAAGAGGGAGGGAAAAAGGAAGGAAGAAGTGATTAATAATAGATCAAAATATAAATGTAGCTGGTAACTAGTGGCTCACACCTGTAATCCTAGCTACTCAAGAGGATGAAATCTGAGGATGTTGGTTCAACTCAGCCTAGGTAGGAAAGTCTGTGAGACTCCTATCTTTAATTAGCTAGAAAAAAAAAAGAGATAGTCCACTAACCTTGAGTAAAAAAATAGCACCTAGACCCTAAATTCAAGCCCTAGGACTGGCACATGCACATGCGCGCGCGCGCACACACACACACACACACACACACACACACACACATACCCTACTCTATGAACTGGATTGAATTCACTCTCACCTCCCCCTTCCCCATCATCTCATTGGTCTTTTCCCCTTGATGGCAGTTTTCCTGCCAACTAACACTCCCAGGCAGTTGAGCAAGTCATTTTAGAATGTTAATGACCGAAAATGAGCTACAGCCACATTTATTTCATAGAAATTAACCTCTGCAGGCTTTATTGCCCTGTTTACCTTGACTACCCAGCTGTTGTTTGGCACACTATGCTCAGCCCAAGGGGTAAAACTGTTCCCCAGTCACCATGATGTCAGGCAGGAGTGATATGAAGGGCAAGAAACAACTCAACTGTTCGGAGCCAGCTACTCCTGTGTCATTCATACTGTGATTTTATTGGGACTCCTCCTGCCTCTTCCTCAACTCCTAGTGAATCAGCAAAAAAAAAAAGAAAAGAAAAAAGGAAAACATGGGGAACATTGGGCAATGGGTCACTGATGTGTTTTGAAAACTCTTTCCCCAGAAAGAGTTGACAAGATGAGCCAGGCCTTCCATTTCCTGACCACTACTGCCCCCTCATCCCCCTGACCAGTCAAACATCCCACCAGCTCCCAGCCCAGCACAACATAACTAGTTACCAAAAAAAAAAAAAATTCACTGTAGGATATGGGTGCTCATGCTTATAATCTTAGCTACACAGGATATCTGAGAATACCAAGTCAAAACAAGCCTGGACAGATAAATCCTCAAGACTTTTATCTAGTTGTTGGCCCACACAAAGCTGGACTGGAGGTGTGGTTCAAGTGCTAGAGTGCCAGGCATGGAAAAAGATTCACCTGAGGCCTTGAGTTCAAGACCTAGTATCATCCAAATCAAAAATTTTAAAATATGGCCAGGTGCTAACAGCTCACGCCTGTACTCCTAGCTACTCAGGAGGCTGAGCTCTGAGGATCAAGGTTCAAAACCAGCCCAGGAAGGAAAGTCTGTGAGTCTCTTATCTCCACCAGAAAAAAATGGAAGTAGCACTGAGGCTCAAGTGGTAGAATGCTAGCCTTGAGCTGAAGAGCTCAGGAACAGTGCCCAGGCTGAAAGTTCAAGCCCCACAACTGACAATAAATAAATAAATAAATAATAAAGGGAGCCACAACTATATTTTTTTTTTTTTTTGCCAGTCCTGGGCCTTGGACTCAGGGCCTGAGCACTGTCCCTGGCTTCTTTTTGTTCAAGGCTAGCACTCTGCCACTTGAGCCATAGCGCCACTTCTGGCCATTTTCTATATATATATATGGTGCTGGGGAATTGAACCCAGGGCTTCACATATATGAGGCAAGCACTCTTGCCACTAGGCCATATTCCCAGCCCCCTTACAACTATAATTTTAACACTCTAGTAGTCATGCTTAAAAAGATTGAAATAGCCATGCACTGGTGGCTCACGCATGTAATCCTAACTATTCAGCAGGCTGAGATCTGAGGATCAGGGTTCAAAGCCAGCCCAGGAAGTAAAGTTCATGAGATTCTTATCTTCAATTGACCACACACAAAAAAATTAAAAGCCAGAAGTAGAGCTGTGGCTCAAGTGATAGAGCACTAGCCTGGAACTGGCCCTGAGTTCAAGCCTAGGGCTGACCAAAGAAAAAGTTTGAAACAGCAGCATGCTGGTGGCTCATGCTTGTTACCTTAGCTACTCAAGAGGGTCAGGTCTGAGGATCATGGTTCAAACTAGCCTGGGAAGGAAACTTGATAAAACTCTTACCTCCAGTTAACCATCAAAAATCCAGAAGTAGCTCTTCTCTCTCTCTCCCTTCTCTCCGGCCATGGATCACCTCGGCCACAGGCCAGCAGTTCAGTAATAAACTTTCTCTCCTGCCTGAATACCACGTGGCGTTCTCCTTTACCGGCTACCTACTTTAAAAACCTAACATATATGGTGCCGTGACTCGGATGGGGCTTAAGAGTCAGGACAGGCGGAATTCTCTCTATTTTTCTCCTTTTTCTGGGAGTATCCCCAGTCCTGACAGCCCTTTTTCCGCGAACCGAACTGCTGTGAGATGCCACATGGGACTTTTCACCAACACCATTGCTGGCCTCCACAACCACCTCCACCTCCACACCACTTGTCTACCCTGGTGAGTGAAACTGCTGCTGCTCAGGTTCTCTGCCGCTCCATCCACCGCTTCTGCACACTATATATCTGTGCTAAAACTCATCACATCTACTGAGTTTTGTCATTGAAGAATTCTGGCAAGTATTTGGTCAATTCTTGACAAGGCACAGTCCCTGCCTCATGAGACTTCTTCCAGGCTTCACTCAAGGACTGGCATCTACCACCAAGGGACCCTGCTGCTCACCTTCTCCAGGAGGAGCCACATTTCTGCCTTTTACCCCTAATGCCGATGCCCCTTGCCAGCAGGAAGCAGCCAGAGAGAGTCTTCACCCTTTTTCATAACTATTAAAAGGCTGGAATGTAAGGTCCTCTCCCTGAGGGCTACATGCAGATGCCCCCACCTCATTAAGTCTCCACCCAGTTACCTGGGTAACCAGCAGACCTGGAAGCAGTTACCTTCCCTTTCCCTGAGGTCACATCCTAATCCACCTGGCCACACCCCTTGCCCCTGCCCTAAATAAAGCAGAGCTGGGTGGGGGTCACCCTCTTCTCTCTCTCACTCCCTTCTCTCCTGCATGGATCACCTCGGCCACAGGCTAGCAGTTCGGTAATAAACTTTCTCTCCTGCCTGAAAAGAAAAAAGAAAAAAAAATCCAGAAGTAGAGCTGTGGCTCAAGTGGTAGAGTGCTAGTCTTGAGTAAAAAAAGCTCAGGGTCAGGGGCGAGGCCCTGAATTCAAGCCTTCACACTGGAACCAAAATAAATAAATAGTCCTCCCAGGTCTGCCCTGCCTTATTCTTTATGTCAGCATTCTCTTTGGTATTTTCCCAGTACATACCATAATCTTGACTTTGACCAATACTTTTTTTTCTCTTTTCCCATTTCCTTTATCACTTCTAGACTCTGCACACCATAAACAAAGGTAAAGACTGTGCTGTACAAAGCCCAGCACATGGTGGTATCAATTAATCACTAGATGAATGAATGAATAACCAGCTCTTCTGGTACCTTCCAGCCCTGCACAGGTGCATGATCCCCTGGAGTGGAGAGAATCCTACCAGCCCCCTCCAGGAATCCCACCTTGCCCACGCCTCCTCTGAGACAGGCTGTGGGCTGGGTATCTGGCTTTGAAGAAAGAAGGGGGGGGGGTGGGGGAAGAAGGAGGAGCTGTCACATACAGTCCTCTCCCTAAGAGTCCCAGGCACTGGAGAATAGTGGCTACATGCTGGAGACTGTGGTCCTGTCCTTCTCACTGTAGCTCTGTTGCTCCGAACACCATCTCAAGATCATGTCACTGTTGTCTGTCTGCTCTTTTCCAAGGGTCTGGAAGATCTCAAGGGGAAAACCCAGGGTTAAGGTCCTCTATATTCCTCACCCCCCACCCCACCCCCCAGGCACCTGCAGACCCTCCTGGCCCTCACTGTTTGCAGGGCCAGCATACCAGGACACATGTGACAAGGGTATTCATGGCCAGCTGACCACCTAGCAAGAAATTCAACGGCGGATGGCGCAAGTATGTGACCCACGGTGACTTAACTGATGGTATAGTCATACCATCAGCCTGCTGCCAGGATGATAGACAGCTCACTGCCTTTGGCTGACAAGGATGGGTGGGCTGACAGGACTGGGTGACAGGCTGCCTAGGCTAAAGACTGACACCCTCACTCGATGGGCTGACAGGATGCTGACCATGTTGGCTGGCAGTCTGGCGTGACAGTATGGCGGTGACTGCCAGCCTCTGGGCCTTCCACCCACCCAAGGGCGCAGGGCTCCAGGGTGGCTCCCACACGGCTCCAAAGCGCCACCTCGTGGTCGTGCCTGAATAAAGGGGGCTGGTGAGAGGAAAGGGCGCGATTGGCTGGAAGGGCTTGTGGGGGCGTGGTTTGGTGGTGGGCGTGGCTCTTGTTAAGCAGGGAAGACCCAGGCAGACTTCTGGAGGTGTCGCCCCTCTCCGTCCACCTATAACTTTGCTCGTCTCCTGTCAGTGGGTAGGACCGCTCGGGAGCCTGAGTCTCGTCTAGAAGTTTCCAGCTTTCCTCTAGAACCAGTGGCTGCCAAGGTATCCGCCCGAATGGCTCCCGAGAAACCTACGAAAAGTCGATCGAATTCTGGTTGTTTGTGTAACTGCGCCCAGAATTACACCTCCTCAACCCCTCTGGGCCTTAGACCTGCAAAGACACACATCTGCTTTCCTGATGGCTTCTGGAACGTGTCGAAGACCCGTGCGTCACTAGGTGGCAGTAGATGCCCGAGAAAGTGGTACCCAAAGGCCGGTGCGCCCCTCTCTAAGGGAGAAAGGCCAGGAACTATGGAACCATTTCCTAAAGAAGAGTGACAAGATCTTCCTCACGTTAGGAAGTGGTTGATGCCTTGACTTCCTGCCCCAGGAGAAGAAGAGACAAGGGGAAGAGGCATAGGATGTAACAGTTCAGAGCACTCACACCTGTCCTCCAGACCATGAGACTGTGGGTGTCTTCCTCTCCTGAGACTGACTGCTCTTACCTGTAAAATTAGATATGAACTGGGTGCCAGTGGCTCACACCCATAATCCTAACTACTCAAGAGGCTAAGATTTGAGAATCAGGGTTCAAAGCCAGCCTGGACAGGAAATTCTGTGAGACTCTTATCTCCAATTAACCACCAAAAAGCAGGAAGTGGAGCTGTGGCTCAAGTGGTAGAGAACCAGTCTTGAGCAAACAAGCTAAGGGACAGTGCCCAGACCCTGATCCCGAGTTCAAGCCCCAGGACCAGCACACACACACACACACACACACACACACACACACGATACATGATGGATACCTGCCTTGACAGGTTGTCTTGAGTACTGAGATGGTGTATAGAAATCTCTTAACACAGAGCCTCACAGTATTCCTTACTTCATATCACATTAATTAACGAAAGTCGTATTTCATCAGTTACCTGGCATCTATCTGGGGGTGATCTCTCAGACATTACTGCCAACTTGGCTAGACTCCAGATCCCAGTTACTTTATCAAATAGCTTCAGTGAAAGTATTCTGTAGATACAAATAATGCCCATTATCAATCAACTTTCAGTAAAGGAGAATATCCAAAGTAATCTGTGTGGGCCTGACATAATCAGTTGAAAGGTCTGGACATCAGAGCTGCAAACAGTGCTTCAACCTTTGGTAAGTGTGCCAACCCTCACTTACTGATTTCAGGCCTGCTTAGCCACCTCCACAATCTCTTGAATCAACTCCTCAGAACAAAGCTCTTATATATTCCCTATTAGTACTGTTACTCTATGAGACTCTGTGACCAGATAGATTAATAAACTGTGTGTATGTATGTATATGTATGTGTGTCTCACAGGACCTAATCTTTATGTTTTATTCACTTTGTTGGTGTGTGTGTGTGTGTGTGTGTGTGTGTGTACACATGTGCGCACGCTAATCCTGGGGCTTGAACTCCAGGTCTCAAACTGTCACTCAATGTTTCTGCTTATAGCTGGAGCTCTTGAGCCATGCCTCCAGTCCAGCATTGCTGGTTATTTTGGAGATAGTGTCTTTTGTCCCCAAGCTGTCTTCAAACTATAACCTTCTAAAAAGCTAGCCTTCTGAGTAGCCAGGATTACTGGAGTGAGCCACTGGTGCTCAGTGCCCCTTGCCTATAGTTTTATGATGAGGGGCAGAAGCATGCATGGTCCTAGTGCAGAATGCAATCGGTGAGTGGGAGTGACTTTTAGAATTAGAATGGCAGGGCAAGAGGTATGGGTTTGTGCATGACACACGGGTCTGTGGGATGGAGGTGGGAAAGGCAGGGTGGAGAGACATGTGGACCTGCCGGCGAGTGCAGGAGAAGCCTCCTCTTCACCAGCTGGCAGCCAGGGAGGGCGCAGGATTGTCACCCTCATCCCATCTTATGCCAGGACTGGAGGGGAGGGTTAGCCTGGTCTCCTTGGGAAAAGACTGGTGTCCCTAGAGATAGTACAGCCCTGTGCCCAGGCCTACTAATCCATGACCATGCTACAGCCTCCAATGACTGAATTCCAAAAGGCACAAATATGTGAGGCTTCAAAATGAGTGAATAGGACCAGGCACTGGTGGCTCATGCCTGTAATCCTACCTACTTAGAAGGCTTGAGATCTGAGAATCAGGGGCTGGGAATATGGCCTAGTGGCAAGAGTGCTTGCCTCCTACACATGAAGCTCCCGGTTCGATTCCCCAGCACCACATATATGGAAAATGGCCAGAAGGGGCGCTGTGGCTCAGGTGGCAGAGTGCTAGCCTTGAGCAAAAAGAAGCCAGGGACAGTGCTCAGGCCCTGAGTCCAAGGCCCAGGACTGGCCAAAAAAATAAAAAATAAAAAAAAAGAGATCTGAGAATCACAGTTCAAAGCCAGCCTGGGCAGGAAAGTCTATAAGACTCCAACTTACCACCAGGAAATCAGAAGTGGAGCTCTGGCGCCAATGGGGTAGAGTGCTAGCCTTGAGCAAAAAAGCTCAGGGATAGCACCAAGGCCTTAAAAGGAGGTGGGGGAGAGAGGGAGAGGGAGAGAGGGAGAGGGAGAGAGGGAGGGAGGGAGGGAGGGAGGGAGGGAGAGAAGGTGGGAGGAAGAAGGCAGGCAGACAAAGGAAGAAAGAGAAAGAGAAGAAGGAAGGAAAAGAAAAAGGAGAAAGGGAGGGAGAAAGGAAGGAAAGAAGCAAGGAAGGAAGGAAGGAAGGAAGGAAGGAAGGAAGGAAGGGAAGGGAAGGGAAGGAGGGAGGGAGGAAGGAAGGACGGACCGGTGTTGGTGGCTCATGACTATAATCCTAGCTACTCAGGAGATTGAGATCTGAGGATCACCGTTCGAAGCCAACCCGGCAGGAAATTTCATGAGACTCTTATCACCAATTAGCCACCAGAAAACTGAAAGTAGAGCTGGGGTTCAAAGTGATAGAGCACTAGCCTTGAGCAAAAGAACTCAGGGACAGTGCCCAGGTCCTGAGTTCAAGCCCCATGACTGACAAAAAAAAAAAAGAAAAGAAAGAAAGAAGGAGGGCTGGGAATATGGCCTAGTGGTAGATAGAGTGCTTGCCTCCTATACATGAAGCCCTGGGTTTGATTACTCAGTACCACATATATAGAAAAAACCACAAGTGGCACTGTGGCTCAAGTGGTAGAGTGCTAGCCTTGAGCAAAAAGAAGCCAGGGACAGTACTCAGGCTCTGAGTTCAAACCCCACAACTGGCAAAAAAAAAAAAGGGTGGG
Organism: Perognathus longimembris pacificus; assembly: GCF_023159225.1. NCBI lineage: Eukaryota > Metazoa > Chordata > Mammalia > Rodentia > Heteromyidae > Perognathus > Perognathus longimembris. Next base: position 93,141,768 of record NC_063163.1, on the reverse strand, counting down.
GGAGGGAGAAAGAGGAGAATGAGAAGGGAGGCAAGGAAGAGAGTGAATAGACCCAACTTCTTACCTGCTCTTTCCAGACAATTCTACTTCGGCTTATTGCTAAGCCTATCTGCCACCTTCCTTATTTGAGAGAAAAGTCCTGGCACTCCCCCTTGTCCTGTGCCTGAACTCCTCATCCAGAATTTCAGCAAGTCCTGCCAGCACTGCTTCCCACCTACATCCACTGAGCCTCTCCATTTCAAGCCCCTCCCCAAGTCGCCACCATCCCAGCCGCCCCTGGACAAACGCTCTTCTACACTCTGACAGCTCTGGCCGCACAGCACCCAGGGTGCCATTGCAACTGTGTGCTCTGGATCCGGGATCCTGCGTCTCAAAGCCCTTCCATGGTTTGGAGGAAATTTTTTTGTGTGTGGATGTTTGGGGGCTTTGTTTTGCTTTGTCTTTTTTGTGCTAGTCCTGAGGCTTGAATTCAAGGCCTGGCTGTTGTCCTATAGCTTTATTCCTCAAGGCTGGCCCTCTGTCACTTGAAGCACAGCTCCACTTCTAGCTTTATGCTGGTTATTTGGAAATAACAGTCTCATGAACTTTCCTGGGGTTGGCTTTGAACCTCGATCTTCAGACCTCAGCCTGCTGGGTTGCTGAGATTCCAGGTGTGAGCCACCCTGCTGCATGAGGCTTCTTATTGCTGGAGAAATAAGTCCCAACCCCTTGCCACCACAGCTTTACAAGACCTTCTCACTGCTGTCCTGTCCTCTCGAGCTTCATCTAGAATTCTCCTCCCTCCGGCTCCCCACCTGTCTCTACCCCATTTTTTTTTCTCCATCCTCAGGCTTGAACTTAGGGCTTGGGCTCTGTCCCTGAGCTGTTTTCTCAAGGCTGGTATTCTACTTCACTTGAGCCATAGCTCTACTTTCCTGCCCGGGCTGGCTTTGAACTGCAATCCTCAGATCTCAGCCTCCTGAGGAACTAGGATTACAGGTGTGAGCCACTGGTGCCCACCTTCCTCTCTCTCTCTCTCTCTTCCTCTCTCTCTCTCTCTCTCTCTCTCTCTCTCTCTCTCTCTCTCTCTCTCTCTCTCTCTCTCTCTCTCTCTCTCTCGTCCTGGGGCTTAAACGCAGGGCCTGAGCACTGTCCCTGGCTTCTTTATTTTTATTTTTATTATTTTTTTTTTTTGGCCAGTCCTGGGGCTTGAACTCAGGGCTTGAGCACCGTCCCTGGCTTCCTTTTTGCTCAAGGCTAGCACTCTACTACCTGAGCCACAGCGCCACTTCTGGCTGTTTTCTGTATATGTGGTGCTGGGGAATTGAACCCAGGGCCTCGTGTATACAAGGCAAGCTCTCTCGCCACTAGGCCATATCCCCAGCCCCTGTCCCTGGCTTCTTTTTGCTCAAGGCTAGCACTCTGCCACTTGAGCCACAGCGCCACTTCTGGCCTTTTCTATATATGTTGTGCTGAGGATTTGAACCTGAGGATTTGAACCCAAGGCTTCATGTATACGAGGCAAGCACTCTTGCCACTAGGCCATATTCCTAGCCACTCCACCCCATTCTTGACACTCCTCTGCCAGTAATATCCTGTCCACTCCTCTTTACCTCTTAGTAACCTTCCCTCCACCAGAAGGGCATGGGGACCTTCCTATCCAAGCTCTTTCTGGAACCCTTTGTTAAACATGTTTCTGAAACTGGGTGCCTTGCCTTTTGAACACTGTCTATACACAGCATGCACTGGATGTCTGTGGGATTATGTTCTCTTTGTCTCCCACTCTCTCTCTCCCTCTTTCTCTGTCTCTGTCTCTGTCTGTCTCTGTCTCTGTCTCTGTCACACACACACACACACACACACACACACACACACCCTGTGAGCCCCATTAGGCAGGGACCTCAGCTGGTTTTACCCACTATGGTATCCCCAAAAGGCACACATAGAAAGAGCCGGATTGCTGCTTATCAGATGAGCCATAGACAGATAAGGAATAAGGCCAAGCACCTGCATGATTTGGGGCCACATGCCTTGGTTTGCTTGGGGAGACCCAGTGTTCACCTGTCATCCTGCATAGTACCAATGGTACCCCTACTGTTTACGCACACGCACCCCAATGGGCAGCATGTATGACCAGCCTAGTCCCTAGCAAGGAGAAGGGGTGAGCCCCAGAGATTCTGCTCTTTATCAGCCCCACATTGACTCCGGCATACAGGAATCAATCTTGTTTCTGAGATAAAAGGAGAAAAAGCATCTTCTTATTCCTGAGATATTTTTTTCTTCTTTTAATATTTTCTCCAACCCCCAGAAATACATGAATTCTGTTTTCCTGTTTCAGGGCAGAAATGTCCTCTTGGAGGGTTGCTATGGTGATCAGATGATGTCACTTCCCTGGAAACAGTTGCCTAGGAGACTAATGATGTCACTTCCAGGAGATGATTCCCATAGTAACCATCTCAGTGCATCTGGAGTGGCCAGGAAAGGAAAGGGAGGGGAGAGTGGATGCAGAAGGGACAGATGTAAAGAGTGGAAGGAAAAGACAAGTGGGGAGGTGGGGGCCAGGAAGCTCGATGTCTGTGGCTCACACCTATAATCCTAGTGATTCAGGAGGCTGAGATCTGAGGATTGAGATTCCAAGCCAGCCCGGGCAGGAAAGTCCAAGATTCACCACTAATGAATTACAAAAAGGCCAGAAGTGGAGCTGTGGCTCACGTGGTAGAGTGGCCGCCTTGAGCACAAAAGCTTAAGGACAGCACCCAGGCCCTGAGCTCAAAGGCAAAAAAAAAAAAAAAAAGGGACTAAGAAGGTGATGAGGACCATTCCAGAGCAACTTCAACTACCCCAGAGAAACTAGTAGAACATCTCACATGGACAACGTCCCCAGAGACCACCTAAAGCAATATGCATTTTTTGTCCAAACCAGGACTCACACTAGGTATCTACTGCTTTTGCTCTTTGGGTTACCAGCTGAGCCACACCCCAACCCCAAATCAGCTCATTTTGATGGAGACTGCTCAGAGGCTAGAATTGGTTCCAAGATACGCAGCCAGTTTATAAGTGATACTAGAGCCAAGCCTTCCACTTCCTCCCATGATTCATCTGTAGACTCAGGTGGGACAGTGCAAAATTCCTTTTCATCACTGTGTCTGCGTCCATGTGCACCAGTATTAGGGCTTGAACTCAGGGCCTAGGCACTGTCCCTTAGCTTTTTCATTCAACTGGCACTCTGCCACTTGAGTCATAGCTCCCCTGTTGGCTTTTTGCTGTTAATTGGAAATAAATCTCACTGATTTTCCTGCCAAAGCTGGCTTCAAACCATGAGCCTTAGTTCTCAGCCTCCCGAGCAACTAGAATTATAGGTGTGAGTCATTGGTACCCTTTTCATGTTTGTTTCTTAAAATTCTGGCTTCCAACCGATCAGTTTGTGAATTCTTGCTGTAACCTGAGTTCCAGGACATTTCCGCAGTTGCCTCATTATCTTTCTATATTTCTGCCACTGAAGTGTGAGCCCTGAGAACAAAGCTCATATGTATGTCAATGCACACTGACTGGGCACTGTGATAACAGCCACCCTCCCGACATGCATCACATAGTAGCAACTCAATGGGATTGTGTGTGTGTGTGTGTGTGTGTGTGTGTGTGTGTGTGTGCGCGGGAGTGCGCGTGTGCACCCATATAGGCCATTACTGGAGCTTGAGGTCTCATGCTTTAGGTTTTTTCTTTCTTGTCTCAAGCGGGGACTTGAACTTTCAACTCATTAACTGGCACTCTACCATCTGAACCACACCTCCAACATCTTGCTTGGTCTTTTTTTGGCTCAAGACTGGCACTCTATTACTTGAGCCACAGTTCCAGTTCCAGCCTTTGGCTGGTTAATTGAAAATAAGTCTCACAGACTTTTCTGCCTGGGCTGGTTTCAAACTGCAATCCTCAGATCTCTGCCTCCTGAGTAGGATTTCAAGCATGAGCCACTGGTGCCCGGCTTCGAAGAAATTCTTGAGGAAATGAAGAGAGCTATGAATGCCATTGGGTGGTACACCCTCACTATACTGGATCTGGTTGCTGAAGGGAAGAGGAATCATCTCCTGCAATATAGATAGGAGTAAGGGCTCAAACAGAAACAAGACAGCAGGCTGAACAAATTCAGTGCAGGTAAGAGTGATTTCAACCAGCGATGTCCACCCCATCTCTGAACCACAGTTCACTGTAGCACTGTAGAGGGGTACCTCTCTTTCTGAGGTTCTGGGGCTCCAGGGCTTATGAGGAAGAAAAGCATTAAGGTCTCCCCTGCAAGCTGTGCCTGGGGCGGGGGTTGGGCAAGGTCGAGCCAATCTGGCTGAAGCCAACGCTAAGGACAGTGAGAGAATTTTGGCTGGGGAGATTTGCCACATCTCCTTTTCCCTCCGAACTGCTGGGACATTGTCAGGCTTTGCCTTGCTGTTGTTACTCTGCAGGTATGGCCAGGTGAAACCCAGAAAGGATTGTTCCTAAAGTCCTACACAAAGATAAGCTCTGCTGGGCTGGGGATATGGCCTAAAGGCAAGAGCGCTTGCCTCATATACATGAGGCCCTGGGTTCGATTCCCCAGCACCACATATACAGAAAATGGCCAGAAGTGGCGCTGTGGCTCAAGTGGCAGAGTGCTAGCCTTGAGCGGGAAGAAGCCAGGGACAGTGCTCAGGCCCTGAGTCCAAGGCCCAGGGCTGGCCAAAAAAAAAAAAAAAAAAAAAAAGATAGGCTCTGCTGCCTCCCAGCTATGGACAAAGAAATGTTCATTTATTTCTTTCTGAACCTTACTTACACTTGGAGCAAGGGCCTGGTTCAAAAAGTTAGTGATTAGGATGGAATCCAGAGTGTCACACACAGGCCAGACAAGCACTCTACTATGGAGCTATACTCACAGCCCTTAAACTTGAAAAATGTTTGCCTGGTGATGGAGGCTCACACCTATAATCCTAGCTATTCAGGAGGCTGGGATCTGAGGATCACAGTTGAAAGCCAGCTCAGGGAGGAAAGTTTATGAGACTTATCTCCAATTAATCACCAAAAGGCTGGAAGTAGATGTGGCTCAAGTGGTAGAGCACCAGCCTTGAACAAACAAGCTAAGTGGACAACACCCAGGCCCTGAGTTCAAGACCCACTATTGGCATAAAAATAACAATGAAACCTGTTGAAATTGTTTGGGGGATGGGAGTAATAGACGGGGTTAGATTGATTGGAAGATATTGTAAATAGGTGAAATCTATCAATAAAATGTTTCCCTATTTAACAAATACAATAGGGCTGGGGATATAGCCTAGTGGCAAGAGTGCCTGCCTCGGATACACGAGGCCCTAGGTTCGATTTCCCAGCACCACATATACAGAAAAAACGGCCAGAAGCGGCGCTGTGGCTCACGTGGCAGAGTGCTAGCCTTGAGCGGGAAGAAGCCAGGGACAGTGCTCAGGCCCTGAGTCCAAGGCCCAGGACTGGCCAAAAAAAAAAAAAAAAAAAAAAAAAACCAAATACAATAAATCTTTTTGTGTTTTATGTGCTAGTACTGCTCAACTTGAACTCAGGGCCTCACACTCTCACTTGGTTTTTTTCACTCAAGGTCTACTATTTGAGCCACGCCTCTACTAAATAAAAAATTTTAATGCATGTAAAGCCACACTTAGAGTGACTAGCTCACCGAAGTTAGTAAATCTCCTTTCCCAGTTTCTGTGCTCCAGAATGGTAGGAAAGACAAAGCACTTTGGACATGAGCTTGACAATGGATTCCATTCCTTCCATCTTTAGGTCACCCAACATTTTAGAAGTACCACAGAGGCCAACAGAGGTGAAGAGACGCAGTCAGTTAGAATAGTAAGAACGAGACTGAGCCAGGTTACCCAGCAGCTCAAAAGGAAGAGGAGCCAGGCTCATACTACAATCCCAGCTACTTAGGAGGTTGAGATTTGAGGATCCCAGTTCAGTCAGCCCCAGCAGAAAAGTATGTAAGATTTATCTCCAATGAACAGGCAAAAGCCAGAAGTTAGCTGGGCACTGGTAGTTCATGCCTAAATCTCAGCCAGAAGTAGAGCTGTGACTCAAGTGGTGGAGCACCATCCTTGAGTGAAAAAGCCAAGTGAAAACATGAGGCCCTGATTCCTGGCACCAAAAAAAAAGCAATGACAATGACAACATAGCCCCATGGGAAAGAAAAAAAAACCTCAAGGAGAAACACAGAGATATCCCCAAAGCAGCATTTATTTACCCTTGGAATTCCAAAACATTTATTTGAGAAGTCTGGCATTTCATAATCACCCATCTTGATTGACATGGGCTGACACGCGTGGTGCGCTCAGGATACACAAGGACAATAGCCAAAGAGTTACAAAAAATAAATCCATGATTCTTAAACAATCGCAACCAAAAAAAAAAGTTACACATATCAAAACTTTAGATGCATTGCATTGAAAAGAAGGATTTGTGCATTTCATAATTTAAAGAGGCAAAACAAGGCGCTACTGAAACCTCACATTAAACAGTTTATTATAAAGCTGATGGATAGGAGCAAGTTGTCTCTCTGGATCAGCTTCCCTTAACAGTTAGTTTTCCATTAGCTGAAGAAAGACGCGGGAGGGTTGAATTCATTTTTGCATGCACAAGATGTCTAACCAAACACTATCAGCTTGTTTTCACTATTAACCATCTCCTGGGTCGGCTAATTCTCCTTTCAAAACTTGATTACTTCTGCCTGCATTTGCCATGGAGTGACAGGCATGGGAAATGCCTCCTTCAGAACACACACCCAGTACAATTCAGAAAAGGGAGCTCCCGTGGGCTCAAAGCAACCATCAGTCCAGCAATGCCCAAGGTTTATCTGAAGCTGCTTCCCGAGGGACAGGAGAGCAGATCTGAGTAGCTGTGCTCCAATACAGATAGGTTTAGCACTAGATTATTTTGTGATGGTAGTAAAGAAGGATCAGTGATAACAGGGCTGGTGGGGGGAAGGAAGGGCCAGGGAGGGGACCAGAAGGATCTTCAGTTGCCTTCTCCTGCTTCTTCATCCTGCTGATCGCTCGTCCAGAGGGTCAGGTTGTCTCGCAGTAGCTGCATGATGAGCGTGGAGTCCTTATAGGAATCCTCGTTTAATGTGTCCAGCTCAGCTATGGCGTCATCAAAGGCTTGTTTGGCTAAGAGGCAGGCCTGCTCAGGTGCATTCTGGATCTCATAGTAGAAGACAGAGAAGTTGAGGGCCAGGCCCAGCCGGATGGGGTGCGTAGGTTGCATATGTGCTTTGCTGATCTCGAAAGCTTCCTTGTAAGCCGCTTCCGAAGCTTCCACCACACTGTTTTTCTTCTCTCCGGAAGCCACCTCGGCCAGGTAGCGGTAGTAATCGCCCTTCATTTTCAGGTAAAACACCTTGCTCTCATACTGGAAATCGTTGCAGTTCTTGATGAGGAACTTGTCAAGCAGAGCCAGGACATCATTGCAAACGGTCTCCAGCTCCTTCTCAATCTTCTCCCGGTATGCTTTCACTTTCTCCAATTTTTTTTCGTTTCCATCAGCCATGGTCTTCTGCTCAATGCTGCTAATGACCCTCCAAGAAGATCGCCGGGCACCAACCACATTCTTGTAGGCCACCGAGAGGAGATTTCGATCTTCATTGGAGAGAGGTTCATTCAGCTCAGTCACCTGCAAACCCCCAAAGAGATAGACACATTGAGAGCCAAATCTGGAAATGGCACAAATCCTCTAACACAATCGATGATCCTTCTGAACAGGAGTGTGGACAAGCCACACTGAATTAAAAAAACAAAAACAAAAACAAAAACAAAAACAAAAAAAACCACACAGGGATAAAACTAGTTAAGAGAACCAGCAGCTGATGGCTCACACCTATAATTCTTTTTTTTTTTTTTTTGGCCAGTCCTGGGCCTTGGACTCAGGGCCTGAGCACTGTCCCTGGCTTCTTCCCGCTCAAGGCTAGCACTCTGCCACTTGAGCCACAGCACCGCTTCTGGCCGTTTTCTGTATATGTGGTGCTGGGGAATCGAACCTAGGGCCTTGTGTATCCAAGGCAGGCACTCTTGCCACTAGGCTATATCCCCAGCCCTCACACCTATAATTCTAACAACTCAGGAGGCGAAGATCTGAGGATGGAGCTTGGAAGCCAGGCCAAGCAAGAAAGTCTGTGAGACTCTTATCTCCAATTAACTAACAAAAAGCAGGAAGTGAAGTTGGAGCTCAAGTGGTAGAGTGCCAGCCTTGAGTGGATAAAAGCTAATAAGCTAGAGTGTGAGGCCCTAAATTCAAGTCCCAGAACTAGCAAACAAAATATATAGCCATGGGTCCTATCTGAAGGAAGCTTATAATCTGGAACTAGAAAGTGATAGGACCTTAAGAAATTTCTAATTTAAGTCATTGCTTTCATCTTGGAAGAGGAATAAAGATAATCACAGAAAGGCTGTAAAGGCGGTCATACATATAAGGAAAACCTCCAAGCTCTACCCACTGTGGTTATCCGTGACCCCCCACCCATGTTCCTTGTCCTTCCCAGAAAAAAGGAACAAGTCAGTCAGGAATCTCTGTTGAAAGGAAGCAAAGCTACCTAGCTTCCATCTTTCTTCTGCTCTGACAGGAACTGCAACAGTCCTGGAGTATAGAATCCCTAATCCTTTTAAATGGAAGAGTTCAAGTTCACCAGTGTTGACTGCCCTCAGTTTTCCATGATGCCAGTTCAAAGTGAACTAGCTATAATAGTTGAAGGATTTCAAAGCATGGAGATTCCACCTCACTCCATTTAGAATCACCATTATCCAAAACATCTTATAATAACCATGCCAGCAGGGATGTGGCCAAAAGGGAAGGAACGCTACCACACTGTTGGTGGGAATGTAAACTTGTTCGACCACTCTGGAAATTAGTATGGAGGTTTCTCAAAAGGCTAAACATAGAGCTCCCCTATGACACAGCAATCCCATTCCTGAGCATTTACCCAAATGACCACAAACAAGGCCACACTAAAGCTAACAGCACAACTATGGTCATTGCAGCATTATTTACCATAGCCACAACATGGAATCAACCCAGGTGCCCCTCAGTAGATGAATGGATCAAGAAAATGTGGTATATATACACAATGGAGTTCTATGCTTCCATCAGAAAGAATAGCCATTTAAATGTCTAGGATAATCCTAGTAGAAGATCACAATAGGTCAACAGCTACGTACATACGACCTTATAGAATGATGCTAATCGAAATGAACTACAAGATATGGAAACAAGAAGGTTTTTTTGTTTTGTTTTTCTTAGATACTGTATGCAGTTAGTTTTTTTCGTTTGTTTTCTCTTTTTCCTTTGATTTACCCCATTGTTTTTTATTCTAGTGCCCTTTGTATTGTAAGTTTATCCTGATTTGGGGATGGGAATGGGAATCTCAGAAATGGTGAGACAAAGGATGAAGGGTAAACCAAGGCAATAGAGATATTCATAAGACACTATGTTGGAAGTGAACTTTGTGGGGAGGGGAGAGGAGGAAGAGTAGCAGGAGAAAATGAAAGGGGGCAACAATGTCCAACAAGTATTATACGCATTTCCTTACTTATGTAACTGTAATATCTCTGTGCATAACCTTTACAGTAACAAAAAACATTTTAAATAGTTCAGATTTTACTGTAGGTTGAACTGTGCCCCATCCCGAGCAAAGTTCTGTTGAAGTCCTAGTCTTTGATCCTTGCCGATATACACCCTGCTCTAGAAGTAGGCACTTCACAGATGTAATTAGTTAAGATGAAATCAAGGCCAGGGATGGGAGTTCTTATAAGAAGAGTTGAAAAAAAATAAGAGTGAGAATAGGAAAGCACCAAGCACCATGGGACAGTGGAGGCAGAGGCTGCAGTGATGATGCCTCTAAAAGCCAAGAGCACATGGGTTGTGAGAAGCCACCAGAAGCTAAGAGATAAGGAAGAGTTCTTCTTTAGGGTCTTCAGAAAGAATAAAGCCTTGTTATTACCTGGGTTTCAGAGTTTTAGCCTCCAGAACTAGAGAATACCTTTCTGTCGTCTTTTTTCATTGCTGCTGGTGGGCTTGAACTCAGGGCCTAGGCATTGTCTCTGAGCTTTTTTGCTCAAGGCTAGCACTCTACCACAAGAGCCACAGCTCCACTTTACAAGAATCTGACAGACTTTCCTGTCTGGAACACCTCTTTGAACCACAATCCTCAGATCTCAGCCTCCTGAGTAGCTAGATTTATAGGTGGGTGCCACTAGCACTCAGCTTCGTTTCCACTGTCTTCAACCATCCTATTTGTGGTATTTGGTTCAGCAGCCCTAGGAAATGACAGAAACTGCTGTCTGTGGCTCAGCAGTGTCACTAGCTTGACTGAAGTAACTGAGGGCATTTTACAACTTCACAGCTAAGGAGATTTCTTAATATAACTTATTGGTTAATATAACAATAATTTAATGTAACTTTTCTGATTTTGTTTTGGTGGGTTATGGAGCCTGAACTCAGGACCTGGGTACTGTCCTAGCTCTTTCCTTCAAGGCTAGCACTCTACCACTGTACCACAGTGCCACTTCCAGTTTTCTAGTGGTTAATTGAAGATAAAGAGACTCACAGACTTTGCTACCCAGGCTGGCTTTGAACCATGATCCTCAGATCTCAGTCTCCTGAGTATAGGTAGGATTATAGTATGAGTCACCAGTAACCAGCTCTGATAAAGGTTTTTATTTTATTTTATTTATTTATTTTTATTTTTATTTTTTTGCCAGTCCTGGGCCTTGGACTCAGGGCCTGAGCACTGTCCCTGGCTTCTTTTTGCTCAAGGGTAGCACTCTGCTACTTGAGTCACAGCGCCACTTCTGGCCATTTTCTGTATATGTGGTGCTGGGGAATCGAACCCAGGGCTTCAAGTATACGAGGCAAGCGCTCTTGGCACTAGGCCATATCCCCAGCCCTGATAAAGGTTTTTAATGTTAAAAAAAAAAAACACATAGAAAACCATAGACGATATTACTGTCCTGAGCTTCTTTTGCTCAAGGCTAGCACTCTACCACTTGAACCATAGCACCACTTCCAGCTTTTTCTGTTTATGTGGTACAGAGGAATCAAACCCAGGGCTTCATGCATGCTAAGCGAGCACTCTACCAGTAAGCCACATTCCCAGCCTCCCTCCCCCTTTATTTCTTTTTTTGGTGTTCCAGAGCATTCCACTTGCTCAGCTTAGCTTACTGGGCTGGTGTTCCACTAACATAGCAATGCTGTTTCTGTTTTACTTATTTTCTTGTTATTTAAGAGACAGAGTCTAGCAGACTTCACTGCCTGGCCTGGCTTTGAACCATGATCCCCTGGATTTCAACTTCCTCAATAGCTAGGTTTACAAACATGAGATATCAGTGCCTGGCAATGGTTTAATCTTTAAAGAAGCAACTCCTCTAAACAAAATTCCTATGACATGCCTCTGAATGCCTGACTCCTGCAGAATGACTCACTTTTCTAGAGCATTATTCAATAAAACACAGGGCAAGAAAAAAATTTGAAGAACTCCTTTGTTCTTACAGTAATTAGATCTGGATAAAGGCATCTGACTTTAAAACACAAATGATATTCATATGGGAACCATAGCAAACTCTACCCTGTGACTAATAAAACTGTTTCTGATAGACTGTTACAAAGCTACACCAAGGTAACTTTCTAGAATACAAAATCAAGACGAAACTAATGAACATCTAAAGAATAATCACCCATACTGCTGTAAATTGGGCAATGTAATTCCTAAAATCTAAACCATCAAGAAGTTGAGTCTAATCTAGACTCAAACTAGAACTGCAAACTAGAACTTTTGGGGGGCATTAAAAGTCAAGGAAGGGGCTGGGAATATGGCCTAGTGGCAAGAGTGCTTGCCTCCTACACATGAAGCTCTTGGTTCGATTCCCCAGCACCACATATATGGAAAACGGCCAGAAGGGGCGCTGTGGCTCAGGTGGCAGAGTGCTAGCCTTGAGCGGGAAGAAGCCACCAGGGATGGTGCTCAGGCCCTGAGTCCAAGGCCCAGGACGGCCAAAAAAACCAAAAGTCAAGGAAGGGGCTGGGAATATAGCCTAGTGGCAAGAGTGCTTGCCTCATATACATGAGGCCCTAGGTTCGATTCCCCAGCACCACATATACAGAAAATGGCCAGAAGTGGCACTGTGGCTCAAGTGGCAGAGTGCTAGCCTTGAGCAAGAAGAAGCCAGGGACAGTGCTCAGGCCCTGAGTCCAAGCCCCAGGACTGGCCAAAAAAAAATTAAAAATAAATAAATAAATAAATAAAAATAAAAGTCAAGGAAGCTGGGTGCTGGTGGCTCAAATCTGCATACTAGCTACTCAGGACGCCAAGATCTGAGAATTGTGATTCAAAGCCAGCCCTGGCAGGAAAGTCAATAAGATTTTTTCCTTTTTCTTTTTTTTTTTTTTTTGCCAGTCCTGGGGCTTGGACTCAGGGCCTGAGCACTGTCCCTGGCTTCTTTTTGCTCAAGGCTAGCACTCTGCCACCTGAGCCACAGAGCCACTTCTGGCCATTTTCTGTATATGTGGTGCTGGGGAATTGAACACAGGGCCTCATGTATATGAGGCAAGCACTCTTGCCACTAGGCCATATCCCCAACCCTTTTTTCCTTTTTCTTTCTTTCTTTCTTTTTTTTTTTTTTTTTGTCAGTTGTGGGGCTTGAACGGGCCTAGGTGCTGTCCCTGAGCTCTTCAGCTCACACTAGTGCTCAACTACTTACTTAGGCCACAGCACCACTTCCATTTTTCTGGTGGTTAATTGGAAGCAAGAGTCTCACACACTTTCCCACTGGCTTTCGCACTGGCTTTGAACTGCAATCCTCAGATCTCAGCTTCCTAAGTTGCTAGTGTTATAGGCGTAAGCCACTAGCGCCCAGTGTCCGTGAGACTCTCATCTCTAATAAACTACTCAGAAAAATCCAGAAGTATAGCTGTGGCTCAAAGTAGTAGAGTGCTAGCCTTAAGCAAAAGAGCTCAGAGACTGTGCCTAGGCCCTGAGTTCAAGCCCACAACCAACAAAAAGAAAAAAAAAAGTCAAAAAAGGTAGGATACCAGTGTCTCACACCTATAACCCCAACTATTCAAGGGCCTGAGATTTGAGGATCCTAGTTCAAAGCCAGCCCAGGAAAACAAACTCAAAAGACTCATCTCCAATTAACCATCAAAAAACCTAAAGTGTAAGTGTAGCTCAAGTGGCAGAGTGCTAGCCTTGAGAAAAAAAGCTAAGCAAGAGCAAGAGGCCTTGAGTTTAAGCTCTAGTACTGAAATTGAAAAAACAAAAACAAAAAAGGCAGAAACAGCCAGCCACAGTGGCCCATGTGTATATATCCCAGTCCCCCAAGGAGGCTGAGGAAGGCAGATAATGGGTTCAAGGCCAGCCTAGTCCATAGAGACAATCCATGTCTCTTTAAAAAACTGGATACCCATTACTCACACCTATAACCCTTGCCATTCAGGAGGCTAAGATCTGAGAATCAAGGTTTGAAACCATCCTAGGTAGTGAAGTCCATGAGCCTCTTATCCCAATTAACCACCAAAAAGCTAGAAGTGGAGCTATGGCTCAAGTGGTAGAGCACTAGCCTTGAGCAGAATAAGCTAGGGGACAGCGCCTAGACTGAGTTCAAGTTCAAGCCTAGTATTGGCACCAAAAAAAAAAAAGGTGTGGTGTTGAGAATGATGGATGTGGGCCTCAGGAATTCTTGTAATTGTATTCTTTCTTCCTCTGAATAAACTGCCAAAATGGGTTCCTGGGCAGTAGTGAGGATGGTACCTTCACAGGGAAAATCATTGACCGGGAGTATTGGTGTTTATGTAACAATCATCTGGCTGCCTGCCTGTCTGAATGAATCACCGTCAGCGTCAGCTGAGAGTGACTAACATAGCTAAGCCACAGCCTAACTAGGAAATAACTGGGGACATTCAGACATAGTGTTTGTAATACTCCTGGACCAGAATTCAGTTAAGAAAAGGAAACTTATGGAATGTGGTTATTTGATCAAGTAACTAAAGAAAACTAAGTCCTCACCCTCTCAAAAAACAATTTTAAACGGCCCATTTAAAAAGACTTTCAGGGGCTGGGAATGTGGCTTAGTGGTAGAGTGCTTGCCTAGCATGCACGATGTCCTAGGTTCAATTCCTCAGCACCACATAAACAGAACAAGCTGGAAGTAGCATTGTGGCTCAAGAGGTAGAGTGCTAGCTAGCCTTGAGCAAAAAAATAAGCCAGGGACAGTTTTCAAGCCCTGAGTCCAAGCCCCAGGACTGGCAAAAAAAAAAAAAAAAAAAAAAGAGAGAGAGAGAGAGAGATTTGGTGCTGGTATGGGGCTTGAACTCAGGTCAACATGCTCTTGCTTAGCTTTACTGCTCTACCACCTGGGCCACACCTCCACTCCTGGCTTTTGGCTAGTTAGTTGGAGATAAAAGTCTCACAAACTTCTATGGCTTTGAACCAGGATTCTCAGATCTTAGTCTGCTAAGTAGCTAGAATTACAGGCATAAGCCATCAGCACCCCAATTCCCACCTCACTTAATCCTACCTACATCCTTCCTGAAAACCTTAAGTGGACTGACACAAGCCATTCAGAAAGGTCCTTGTCTACATTTAAGAACTGTACTCACTGTTAGCTATTGAACTGATGTCTTTGCCACCTGGACTATACCAACTCTCAATCCTAGGAGACTGGCCACAACCCATTTCCTCTGCTCTGGGACTCCCCAGCATTACAAGAAGTCACAAAGAACTCAGCCTGCTGTTAATTCATTTATCTTCTTGTGACACCGTTCACTTGCTCAAAATTCCCTAGGGGCCTCCTCCCACTACTCATAAGGCAACACGCTATGTGTCGTGAATAAAAAAAAAAAATAGATTTGTTGCCAAAAATAGAACAGTGACTATTTAGGAAAATGGAATTCTTCATCTGGGAGACATCCAACATCACAAGTAATACTGAAGAAAAATGTCACTTGAGCTGCCACCAGGCTGTCCTGCCAATAAGGCATAATATAACTTATTCTAAACAGCCCTCCACCTTTTGGAGCCAAACACCCTACCCAGCCATGGGTCCCCTTCCACCAGGTGGCCACACCCTCAACCCAAAGGCACCCTCCCACTTTTTTTGTTAGTTGTGAGGCTTGAACTCAGGGCCTGGGCTGTCCCTGAGTCTCACTGTGCTCAAGGCTAGTGCACTACCACTTGAGCCACAGCGTCACTTCCGATTTTGAGTGGTTAACTGGAGATAAGAGTCTCACAGGGACTTTTTTGCCCAAGCTGGCTTCAAACCATGCTCCTCAGATCTCAGCCTCCTGAATAGCTAGGATTACAGGCGAGTCACACTGGCGCCTGATGCGTGTTTGTAACACAAAGCAATTCTCACCATTAGACTAATTTAACTGCATCCTAAAATCCTGAAGCTTCTACAGCAGAATGCTTCAACAGGAAGTCACCGTCCAGGAAGTGAGGCCAGGCCACTCCCTGTTTGCCTTGCTTTTGACATCAAAGAGCATTTTCACAGGGTCTGGCGAGTATTAAACACACACCTGAATGCTGCATGCCACTGTCCCTGGAGGCACCGGGACTGGCAGCTTCAGAGGCCATGGCAGGTTCTGATCCTGGCAAGGGCTGACAGCCACCACTGCAAAAGGGAATGCCAGCAGGGGGAGGGGAACTCCAAATGCTGGTTTAACATGGGCTCCCTCCACAAGGACCCTCGGGGGTCCTCCTCCTAGCGTTTAGAGACTGAAATTTTGGAGTCTAGAGGTTTGCAACTTAATCCTTAACAGGGATGCAAATTCAACCAACATTTAACCTCAGCTAAAAACCCAAACCTCCTGCCCTTCAAGAGAACAAGCAAGATCCAGATCTGAGTTTTATTCTTACACTGGTCTAATAGAGCTGCACTAAGTGGTAGATTCTGCTTTTAATCAAACTTGGCAGATGGCTTACATAAAGCAAATTGTATGAAAATTGCTGGACCTGTAATCCTAGCTACTCAGAAGAGCTAAGATCTGAGGATCATGGTTCAAAGCCAGTCCAGGCAGGAAAGCCTGTGGCATTCTTATCTCCAATTAACCAACAAAAGTCCAAAAGTAGAGCTGTGGCTCAAGAGGCAGAGCACCAGACTTGAGTGAAAATGCTAAGGGACAATGCCCAACCTCTGAGGTCAAGCCCCAAAACAGGCACAATCAATCAATGAGATTGTGTACATAGAATAGCAGCCACCATTTTCTGGGCGCTTAATAAGTGATCAATTCCGTTTGTCCAAAATCATGTAGAAAGCACTTGGAGATACCCTCTCCCAAACCAGGTTTTGAAGAGAAAGTGTTTTAACAAAGTCTACCACAAATATAAGATCCCAAAAGATAAAGATAACACAGTTGGGGTTTCTGTAAGGAAATGATTAAGGTGGTTCCTGACTGTGGAACCAAAATGTGGATGGAGATGAACACTGCCTCTTCGGGGAATAAAGCCACCTAACACCTGAAGTATCTTTCTTTTTCATGTACTGCAGACTGAACCTAGACCTTGAGTACACTCAAAAAGACACAGCCCTGAGCTACAACACTGCCCCACACGTACCTTTTAACTCAAGCCATTATAACAGCTATGCCAGGGCTCCATATGACAGAGAGATAATTACATTTCAAATGACCAAGTTAGGGCTATTTCAAATAGTACCACTGTGACTTTAAGATTTCATGCTAACGACAGTTTTGATACACCTCATAATCATCCTTAGCTCCACTCAGCTGGCTCATGCCTGTAATCCTAGCTACTTAGGAGGCTGAGATCTAGAATCGAGGTTGCAAAGCCAGCCGAGGCAGAAAGGTCTGTGAGACTCTTAGCTCCAGTTAACCATCAAGAAGCCAGTGATGGGCTGGGGAGATAGCCTAGTGGCAAGAGTGCCTGCCTCGGATACACGAGGCCCTAGGTTCGATTCCCCAGCACCACATATACAGAAAAACGGCCAGAAGCGGCCCTGTGGCTCAAGTGGCAGAGTGCTAGCCTTGAGCGGGAAGCCAGGGACAGTGCTCAGGCCCTGAGTCCAAGGCCCAGGACTGGCCCCCCCCAAAAAAAAGAAGCCAGTGATGGGGCTGGGAATATGGCCTAGTGGCAAGAGTGCTTGCCTCCTATACATGAAGCCCTGGGTTTGATTCCTCAGCACCACATATATAGAAAAGGCCAGAAGTGGCGCTGTGGCTCAAGTGGCAGAGTGCTAGCCTTGAGCAAAAAGAAGCCAGGGACAGTGCTCAGGCCCTGAGTCCAAGCCCCAGGACTGGCCAAAAAAAAAAGAAAAAAAAAAGAAAAAAAACAGCCAAGCGAGAGCACAAAGCCCTGAGTTCAAGTCCCAGTACACTCACACTCACACACACTCAATCTGTAATGTCTTCCACATAGATGTCTCCCCCTGGGCCACTCAGTGGTGCTCTCGTACCCAGCACCTGTTCCTTTCCCATTCCTGTCCCACAGCCAGTGGCTGGGGTCAAAGGCCTCTTCCTCTTGGGCTCTTGCTTCCTGAACTTAATCTTCTCATGTCCTCCATTACCTCACATTACCCTAAATTGTACATTTCATAACCTCCCTCCCACCAAACACCTGAATGAGTGACTTAGGGCAGCTGGAGACATGGCTGAATTCTATCCACCCGAGTACCCAATGGAAACATCACTTCCTTTTCAAAGCCACTTACCCACGTACTAGCATCTTAATCCCACTTTATAAATTTTAGCCTTCTCAGAGAGGATGATTTATCAGAGGTTATGGGTTATATAAAATCACTTGATAAAAATCTTAGAACATTTCTTCACACAATTAGGCTCCATGTAAGCTATCAGCTATCAGGACCCTGAAGATATTTTATTAAACTTGTCTTTAGAAATATCTCCCCCTCACCTTCATCTCTCTTGGTACTAGGACTTGAACTCAGGGCCTCATGCTCTGGCTCAGGTTTTTCACTCAAGACTAGTACTTTAGTCATCTGAGCGAAAGCTCCATCTCATTTTTTGATGGTCTCCTGGAGCTAAGAGTCTCAGATTTGCCTGTCATGGCAGGCTTCATACCGTGATCTTCAGCCTCCTGAGTAGCTGGGATTACAGGCATGAGTCACCAGCACCCTGCTAGAAACATTTCTTGCCTCTTCAAAGTACAGGTGAGGCAGAAAGGAACAAATCATTGTATTTGAATATTCATGATTTTTCTTAATGCTTACCAACACTCTCCTCCAGGAGACACTAACAGATTAAAGAACACCAATCATTACAGGCAGGTAACAGCACAGCATTTACATTATAAAGGAAATAGAAACAAGCTAACAAAGCTGAAAATGAACTCATCCTTAATATCAATATCCTAGTATATTATGCCTCAGAGGGCCCAAGGCCAAGAGAACCAAGATTCAAGGTCAGAATAAGGACATCACATCACTCGCCACCCCAGGTGCCCTGCTCCACCCTCACTAGCATCCACTTACCTGCCTTTCCACTGCTGTGAAAAAAGCCCACATAAACTTGGAGGGAGCTGGACGCCAGTGGCTCATACCTGTAATCCTAGCTACTCAGGAGGCTGGGACCTGAGGATTGTGGTTCAAAGACAGCCCAGGCAGGAAAGTCTGTGAGACTTTTATCTCCAATTGACCACTAGAAAACCACAAATGATGCTATGACTCAAGTGGTAGAGCACTAGCCATGAGCCGAAGAGCTCATGGACAGCACCCAGGCCCAGAGTTCAAATCCCAGGCCCGGAAGAAAAAAAAAAAAACACAAAAAAAAAAAAACTCAGAGAATTCACTCTTCTCAAAAGCTCTAGTTAAGGTTTATGATGCTAATTAAATGAGGCCAGTATGACCCCACTAACATTCATTAAGAATTAAATCTCAGTGGTAGAATGCTTGCCTAGTACACTCACAAACCTAGGTTCAAAGCCTACAAAAAATAAATAAATAAATAAATAAATAAATAATTTGATCCAGGCTAAGTGCAGTGGCTCATGCCTGTAGTACCAGCTACTTGAGAGACACAGATCTGGAGGACAGTAGTTCAACACCATGGAGACCCCATCTCAACCAACAGTCTGGGTTTGGTGGCAAGCACTTGTCATCCAAGTTATGAGGAAACAAGGTCCAGGTTAGCCAGGGCAAAAACAAAACCCTACTGTAAAAATAACTACAATAAAAAGGGTTGAGGGCATGGTTCAAGTAGTAGAGTACCTACCTAGCAAACTCACGCTCAGAGTTCAAAACCCTAATGCTAAAAAATAATAATCTAGATAACAATTTAATAGGTGAAAAACTATTCTCCATTTATCAATAAATATGTTCCATTAATTTAATGATAAATTTAGGGGGACTGGGGCACAGGTCGTTGATATAATACTTGCTTACAGCAATGTTTAAGACCCTAGGCTTGATTCCCAGCACTGAAAAACACAATAAAAAAATAAAACATGACGAAGGCACCAACCAGTACCAGTGGCTCACACCTGTAATCCTAACAACTCAGGAGGCTATGATTTGAGGATTGCAGCTCAAAGCCAGCAAGGTGGGAGAAAGTCCATGAGACTCATCTCCAACTAAGAACCAAGAAAGCAAGCCAGAAGTAGGTCTGTAGCTCAAGTGGCAGAGTGCTAAGCCTGGAGAAAAAACAACAACAACAACAAAAAACACCTCAGGGACAGTGCTCAGGCCCTGAGTTCAAACCCTAGGACTAGCACAAAAGTAAATAAAAATTAAAGATGCAGCACTTGCCAGGCATGGTAATGCACACCTGTAATTCCAGCACGCAAACTCCTCCTGGGAATCCCTCCTGTCTGGCCTGAGCTATATATTCCTATCTCAAAAAAAAATTTTTTTTAATTTGATAGTAGAAACTGGCATAGTGATTTTTTTAAATATCTTTTTTAATAAGTAAATTGAGAAATACTTTGTCACAATTCTAATGACATAGTGTTTAAACTGAATATTAAATAATGGATGATTTTCCAAGCATTTCTGATATTATACATTTCTAATGTACTGAGGGGTCCTTTAGTTTGTAACATGCTACCTTAACTACTCAGAAAAAATCTGTCGACAATGAGCTAGTTATGGAAAAGCATTTCTCAAACCTGTTTTTGAAGACCAGAAAGTCAGTTTTTCTTTCTGTTTACACTGTTTGGAGAATATGTACCCCTCCTCTCACTGCCCATCTCAAGTTGTGTCAGGTTTCTAATGTCTCCAGCGTGCAACATCTAGACATTTTCCTTACTCAACTCACCTTCCATTAAGCTCTATCCTTTTTACCTAGTTGTAGTTGTTGTTGTGTGTGCCAAGAGGACTTAAAACACAGAGCCTTGAGCTTTTTTTAGCTCAAGACTGGCAATCTACCACTTTGGCTTTTTGGTAGTTAATTAGGGATAAGTCTCAGAAAACGTTCCTGCCAAGGCTGGCTTTGAACCTTGATCCTCAGATCTCAGCTTTCTTAGTCTCTAGAATTACAGGAATGAGCTACCGGCACCCAACCATCCCTTCTTTCTTTATTCCCCAAAGGGTTTGGGACACTGCAGCCTTTAAGCTCCACTCACAGGGTCAACAAGTGCCTCGCCAAAATGTCCAGAAGCGGCCTTAACTTGCATAATCCCAGAACCCAGTCACTAGGCTAAAGAGGCTCACATAACTGACTTGTTATGTGACCAGAGAGTCAGTTGTTTCTGTAAAATTCACAAAATATGTATTCCAAGTTCATGTTTCTCAAAAAGGGCTCAGAATTTCTTAAAAGTTCAGACCCCAAACCTAGACTGATCCCTGATTTAAGTGAAAAATCTCGATGAAAAGCCACATCTGCATGCCAGAATGCTAAAAGCAGAATCGCCGATGCATCACCATGTGGACCTGGGTGTTGCCTGTCTTTTAGATGTGTAAGGGAACCGCAGGAAAGATAACTAAGTAAGTACCTTTCTTACCTGGAAAATCTAAATATGAAACACTCCGTGTTTCATATACTATTTACGCCATAACCCTTAAAGGGAAATTTTCAATTGAGTCTAAAATATTAGGGGTCATCTAGGTTTGCAGGTTTGGGATGGGTTTTTTTGTTTTGTTTCTGGTCCTGAAGCTTGAACTCAAGGCCTGGGCACTGTCCTTGAGCTTTTGTGCTTAAGGGTAATTAATGTTCTACCAATTGAGCCACAGCTCCATTTCCAGCTTATTAGTAGTTAACTAAAGATAAGAGGCTCTCAGGATTCGAACCTCAATCTCAAATCTCAGACTCCTGAGTAGCTAGATTTACAGGCTGGTTTTTTGGTCTTGTTTTTTCCTTTAAGAGATGGCCACTCTTAGATCAGATGCACTATACAATGTTCAAGTTTGTTACAAATTGCCTACAAATTGAAATGCAGGTTTCTGTGTATCACACAAACACCATTGCTGCTTCCCCCCCCTCCTCACCCCCTCGAATTCCTAACTCTTCTGGAAGTCTCCAGTGGAGTCCTGGGGGGGTGGGGGGAAATCTTCCCAGGTGTCAGGAGACTGTACAGGATGATGATGATGGCCGCGGTTGCAGATCTACCAGTGACCTTGACACAGAGAAAAGTTAATAGTCATTTAGAAAAAAGCCTAAGATAACAGGCAGAGATGATGGACGGCCAGGGAGGGAGCTGGTAAGGGTCTCTCAAAGTCTTCAAAATGCAGGTGGTGTCTAGTGCTCGCAGATATTTGAGTAGGGTGTGGCTGGGCTCCCCGACTCCTCCACCGGAAGTCAAGCTGCAGAATCCGTCCAGGAGGGGCTGGGGAATGCCAAGGCAATCGCCCCAGTGTCACCTCTCCTTTTAACCTCAGCATCCAACCTGGGGGGCTACACCCTCCTCCCCCAGGCCTCCACGCCAAGACTGCAGGAATGGGGGGGAAGGGGTCCTTGCACATAAAGCCAGACGAGGTGGGGGGTGCGGGACGGTGGGGCGGGGCGGGGTAGGGTGGGGAGAGCACAATTCGGAACCAGCGGAGCCGGAGATGG
Organism: Perognathus longimembris pacificus; assembly: GCF_023159225.1. Lineage (NCBI taxonomy): Eukaryota > Metazoa > Chordata > Mammalia > Rodentia > Heteromyidae > Perognathus > Perognathus longimembris. The sequence continues at coordinate 93,119,796 of NC_063163.1, read as the reverse complement.
GAATTACACAGGTTTCAGGTAGCGGCTGAGAAAAGCAGGAGACAGGGCGCCGCTCACCAGGCGATTCTTTATTACAAGTTGGTGAAGGGTGGAAGGCGAGATGCGGGATGAACCCCACCCCACCCCAGCCCCAGGTCCGGTAGAACGATCTAGAAGCAGGGACGTGGTCCCCCCATGTTTGCTCGGGTACACACACACACACACACACACACACACACACACACACACACCCCTCCCACCAGCCCCAGAGCGCTGAGCTGCGATGCGGCGGCCCTCCGTCCCCCCGGGGTCATCCTCTTCCCTGCATTCGTGACGCCGAGCCCCCCGCCCCCCAAGTGCAGCCTCCTCGGGAGACCCCGCCCCGCACCCTGGATCCGGGTCTCAGGAAATGGCGCGGCGACCCAGCTGGGCGCGGGAAGCGCGGGGCTGTGCAGGGTGGCCGCGCCCAGCTGGGTCGCCGCGGGCCCGGCGGGGGAGGACACCGCCCCGCCACCCCGTCTTTCCTTTCTCCTCTCCGGCCGGGCTCCCCATCACTCTCGCCCGCTCCCCGCCGCCCGGGGTCGTTCGCGGAACAGCCTCTCTCACCGCCTTCATGGCGGAGGCCATGTCATCGTAGCGCTCCGCCTGCTCGGCCAGCCGCGCCCGCTGCAGCAGCTGCTCCCGGTCGCCCATGTCGTCGTCCGCTCAGCCTCGCCGGGCGCTCGGCACTGCGGCGATCCGGATCCCAATCCCAGCGCCGGCTCGCGGTCGCTCCCGGGACTCCGCGGAGGCAGGCCGCGCACGCGCACTGGCTCGCAGGCTGGCCCCGGCTGCAGGCTGCGCCGCTCGCGCCCTCCTCGCTGGCTCGCCCGGCGCGCAGTGGCTCGCGCCGCGGATGCCGCGCGGGGAGGACAGGAGAGCGAGGGGAGGGGGGCGGGCGCGGGGAGGGGGAGAGGACCGGAATCGACGGCGCCTGCGCGGTCGGAGAGGCCGGGCGGGGCGGTGGGAAGCGGCCGCAGTGGGAGGGGGGACGGGGGGAAGGGCAGGCCCACCCTAACGGTCTATTTCAAGGTGACGTCACCTACTATAAATAGCTGCCGTCGCCCCGCGCCCGGGGAGCCGCGCATGCGCCCTGCGGTTGCTGCAGTTTTACCGCCGCAGAGGCAGAGGTGGAGGTGGGAGAGGGAGGAAGAGCCTGATGGGCGGATGGTTGGGGGGGAGGGGGTGGCGGCGGCTCTGCCCTAGCTGTGCATTGTCACGACCCCACCCTGAAAAGCCGCCACCAAGTCCACGTTAGAGATGGGACTTGAGAAAGGCCCCCCGAAAAGCAAATAAAAAGACCAGCCCGGGGCGCGCATGCACCGAGGGGCGGGTGGCCGGGCCCGCCCCCGCCGTCCTGCAGTCCAGCCGCGGGGAGCTGCACCGCGGGGCCGCACCCCGCACCCCTGCACCACGGTCAGCCCCGGCCAGGGCAGGATCGCTTGCATCCCTTGGGGCCAGCGCCCCTGCACATGCACGCGCGCGCGCGTACACACACACACTCTGAGAAGGGGCCTTCCGCAGAGGGACAAGTCACATGCAGCACGCCCCTGCTAGGCTTGCAAGCCCAGTGCCTGTCATGTATGGACAGGAATCTACTGGACCTTCACAACCCACCCAGCTGGGCTCCCATTTCTTCCAAGCCAAACATGTAAAGTGGGTAACTGATTTGCTCAAGGTTATAACATCCTGTGAGTGGAGGGGGATGGAGATCTGCGTTCACATTCGGACTGGATTTCCCGGGATGGCAGAAAGAAGGATGTGAAAGGTTGCCAGGCTCCTGGCAGCCCACGGGGAGGATCTCCAGGCCGGGCCTCCACAGGCCAGGCAAATCCCACACAAATACATGGCTCAAGGGTGCACCAGAGAAGGGGCTCTTGAGCAACCTTCTGCATACACAGCCCAGCTTCTGAATAACTAATACCAAACACAAAGGAGAGGCTGGGCACCTGTGACTCATGCCTGTCACCCTAGCGACTTAGGAGGCAGAGATCTGAGGATCACAGTACAAAGCCAGCCTAAGCAGACAAGAATTATCTCCAATTAACCACCAAAGAAAGCCCCAGAAACAAAACTGGGACTCAGGTGGTGGAGTGCCAGCCTTGAGCAGAAAAAAAAAAAATTAAAGGACAAGCCAGGCCCTAAATCAGACCTGTAATCTTAGCTACTCAAGAGGCTGAGATCTGAGGATCAAAGTTTGAAGCTAGTCGAGGCAGGAAAGTCCTTGAGACTCTTAAAAAGACAGAAATTGAGCTGAGCTTAAGTGGTAGTATGCTAGCCTTGAGTTAAAAAGCTCAAGAGCATGGGCTTAGGGTTATGGCCTAGTGGCAAGAGTGCTTGCCTCATATACATGAGGCCCTGTGTTTCAATTCTCCAGCATCACATATGCAGAAAACGGCCAGAAGTGGCGCTGTGGCTCAAGTGGCGGAGTGCTAGCCTTGAGCAAAAAGAAGCCAGGGACAGTGCTCAGGCCCAAGCCCCTGGACTGGCAAAAAAAAAAAAAAGCTCAAGAGCAGCACCTGGACCCTGACTTCAAGCCTCAGTACCAGCGAGAGAGAGAGAGAGAGAGAGAGAGAGGAGAGAGAGAGAGAGAGAGAGAGAGGAGAGAGAGAGAGAGAGAGAGAGAGAGAGAGAGAGAGAGAGAGAGAGAGAGAGAGAGAGAGAGAGAGAGAGAGAGAGAGAGAGAGAGAGAGAGAGAGAGAAGAGATCTTGAAGGAAAACCACCAGGGAATAAAAAGCTCAATAAGGAGACTGGAGTACTAAAACCATATTTCCAGTTAGAATCTGTGTTCTTTGCTTCGGGGAGTTTTTTGTTTGTTGTTGTCTTGTTTTGTTTTTGTTTTGTACCAGAGCTTGAACTCAGGGGCCTGTTTGCTCACTGCTAGTGCTCGACCATTTGAGCCACACCTCCCTCCAGCTTGTTTTTTGCTGGTTATTTTGGATATGTAGTCTTTCAAACTTGTCTGCCCCAGTTAGCTTTGAACTTTGATCGAAGTCCACTAAGTAACTAGGATTACAGGTGTGAGTCACCAGTACCCAGCCAGGCCAGAGAACTCGCTCTGAAGAGTAAGATGCTTTAGAAGAGAGCAGGGACTGGGCATGACTGTCCTTTCTGGCCCTGTTTTGCCATCTAGGAGATTGGACTGATACTATTAAAAGCATTGGAAGATAAAAGCAACATCCTGGAATGTCAGAGCTGACAATACTCTTATACCCCCCACTGTCCAGTCCCCTTACCCTTTGTAGGGGAAAACTGAGCTCTGAGGCAGAGAGGCTAGTCCTAGGTCTTCTCCATGCTGTAATGCTAAATTGATCATCTCAGAGACAAGCATGGTAGCACATATCTGTAATTCTGGCACTGGGGAGGTTGAGGCAGGAGAATCACAAGTTTGAGGCTATGGTTCTAGACATCATAGCCTACAAAGAAAGACCCTGTCTCCAATAATATTAAAATTTAAAATAAAATGAGAAGCTAAGTGGCTAGCTAGCTAGCTGGTGGTGGCTCAGGCCTGTAATCCTAGTTACTCAAGAGGCTGAGATCTGAGGATCAATGTTCAAGCCAGCCTGGGCAGGAAAATCTGTGAGTCTCTTATCTCCAATTAACCACCAGGAAGTAGAGCTGTGGCTCAAAGTAGCAGAGCACTAACTAGCCTTGAGCAAAAAGAGCTCAGGGACAGCGCCCAGGCCCAGAGTCAAGCCCTATGATTAATTGAGGAGGTCCCGCATCTGAGGTTCCATCATGGTTTTTGTTTTTTTGTTGGTTGTGGGACTTGAACTCTGGGCCCGACTGCTGTCCCTATTCAGTTCAAGGCTAGTGCTCTACCACTTTGAGCCATAGTAACCACCTCTGATTTTCTGGTGGTTAATTGGAGATAACACTCTCACTGACTTTCTTGCCCAGACTGACTTTGCACTGGGGTTCTCAAATCTCAGCGTCCGGAGTAGCTGGGGAGCCACTGATGTCCAGCTGCTTTTTTCTGTTGTTTTTGTTTTTTTTTTGTCAGTCCTGAGCGCTTGAACTCAGGGCCTGAGCACTGTCCCTGGATTCTTTTTGCTCAAGGCCAGCACTCTACCACTTGAGCCACAGCACCACTTCCGGCTTTTTTTTTTTTTTCAAATTTTTATTATCAAACTGATGTACAGAAAGGTTACAGCTTCATACGTTAGGCACTGGATACATTTCTTGTACAGTTTGTTACCTTGTCCCTCATACCCCCCTCCCTCTTCCCCTTTCCCTTCCCCCCCCCCCCACGGAGGTGTTCAGTTCACTTATACCAAAACAGTTTTTGCAAGTATTGCTTTTGTAGTTGTTTGTCTTTTTTTAACCCTGTGTCTCTCAAATTTGGTATTCCCTTTCAATTTCCTACTTCCAATACCAGTATACACGGTTTCCAATATACTCAAATAAGATTACAGAGATAGTGTAGGTACAACCACAGGAAGGTGATACAAGAACATCATCAATAATAGAAGCTACAGATACACATAGGATGTTGAAAGTAGTTACAACTGTTTCCATAACATGGAGTTCATTTCACTTAGCATCATCTTATGTGTTCATAAGGGTATAGCTATTGGGCCTTGTGATGCTCTGCTATGACTTGCCTAAACCTGTACTAATTATTCCCAATAAGGGAGACCATAGAGTCCATGTTTCTATTGGGTCTGGCTCACTTCACTTAGTATAATTTGTTCCAAGTCCTTCCATTTCCTTACAAATGGGACAATGTCATTCTTTCTCTGATAGAGGCATAAAATTCCATTGTGTATATGTACCACATTTTCCTGATCCATTCGTCTACTGAGGGGCATCTGGGCTGGTTCCAGATTCTCGCTATGACAAATTGTGCTGCAATGAACATTGTTGTGCTGGTGGCATTACTGTGATTTTGTTTGTGTCTTTTGGATAGATACCCAAAAGTGGGGCTGCTGGGTCATAGGGGAGTTCTATATTTAGCCTTCTGAGGAATCTCCCATACTGCTTGCCAGAGTGGCTGAACCAGTTTACATTCCCACCAACAATGAAGTAGGGTTCCTTTTGGCCACATCCCCTCCAACAATTGTTATTGTTAGTTTTCTTGATATATGACATTCTTACTGGGGTGAGATGGAATCTCAATGTTGTTTTGATTTACTTCCGGCTTTTTCTATAATATATGTGGTGTTGAGCAATCGAACCCAGGGCTTCATGTATATGAGGCAAGCACTCTACCACTAGGCCATATTCCCAGCCCTATTTTTTCTGTCTTTTTAAAGACAGAGTCTTGCTATGTGGCACTGGCTGGCCTCCAATTTGTGATCCACCTTTCTGCGGGCTGGTATTACAGATGTGTACTACCACACCAGGCCTGTACTATACTTTGAAGAACCACCTTTGCTAGTAAAATAGAAGTTAAAAAACTACATTGACATTTCCCCTGGTGAAAGAGCGTGGTAGATAATTAATCACTACCACCCCCAACCCTCAATGAGGACTGAGTTCCAAAGAGGCAGAGGGAATAGGGCCAGCACTGCAGAGGGGGAATTTCTGGGTTTTGTTTATTTGTTGTTTTTAGAGATCTAACAGCCCTTCAGCCTTTCTGATCATACGATACTGAGATTTCCAAACACTGAAAACTAAGCAAAGCTGGAGGATTCTGAGCTACTGATTTTAACATGTGCTATAATCTGAATGTGTCCTTGGAGAAATGTCTTAACAAACTTCATTCCTTGGGCCTCAGTGTTGGAAGGTCGGGCCTCCTAGGAGGTGGATAAGTTTTGAGGGTTCACCCTTCATCAGTAGATTAATAGCAATTATAAAAGGTCTGGGAAGAACTATTTTAGGCCACTTTTTGTTTTGTTTTGCTTGTTTTGCTCTTCTACCTCTTGCCATTGGCGAAACAGTCTGGCACCAGTGGCTCACACCTGTAATCCTAGCTACTCAGGACTCTGAGATCTGAAGGATCATGGTTTGAAGCCAGAGAAGGCAGAAAAGTCCACAAGACTCCATGTCCAAAATAGCCAGCCAAAAGCTGGGTTGTAGGTGTGGCTTCAAGTGGTAGAGCGCCAGCTGAGCAAGCAAGCTGAACCAGAATACCAGGCCCCGAGTTCAAGTCCCAGTACCAGGGGAGGGGGAAAAAGCACTCAGCAAAAGCAAAGCAGATTCCTTCCAGTGCCATGTTCTTAGACATCCCTTACTCCCGAGCTGTGGGGCAAATACTTGGTTCTTTCTAAATTATTCCATCTGTGGCATTCTGTTACAGTAGCAAAGAATGCTAAGAAATGACCTACATGATGCTCAGTTTCTCCCTCAAAGCTTTCCTTTCCTCTTCACCAAACTTCCCCATCTTGACTTCCGCATTTCCCATTTACCCCTCAGCCCAGTGTACTCAAGGTCACAGGAGGCCTCCTCGTGGTCAAGTTCAAGGACACTTCCTAGTCCTCCTCTCTTGCCCTGGGGATAGCCACTGCATATCTCTCCTCCTCCAGCTCTCTTCTTACCTTTCACAGCTCTGCACTCTCCTCACTCCCTTCAGTCTTGGGTGTAGACTTGTCTTCTATTGATCTTTGAACTTGGTACCTGCCACTTTTGCTCATTGGCTAGGGCTCTACCAATGGAGCTGCCTTTCCGAGCCCTGAGCTGGTCTTAGCCCACCCTGAAGTGCTAATGTTCCTAAGGGCTGCAGGCCAGGGCACCCATCTTCCCACTGTACCTTATTCTAGGCAGCCCAGCCTTGCTCACTGTTGAAAGGGAAGTGACCATCTACCACGTTGCCAGTACAGGGAGAGAAGAGGGAAGTGGCTCAGAGATGTTCCGTGACCTGAACAAAGCTGAGGATTAACAGAGTCAGGACTCCAGTTCTGATTCAATCCAATCCTAAGCGCCAGCCCCAGGCTTCCTTGTGTGAGGGAAGCTAAACAGGACACAGCATGGTTCCCCTTTTAGGATCACTCCGAACATAAAACGCAGCCACTTGCCCATGGCTCATGCCTATAAACCTAGCTACTCAGAAGGCTGAGATCTGAAGATCCTAGTTCAAAGCCAGTCCAGGCAGGAAAGACTGTAAGAGTCTTATTGCCACTAAAGTACTAAAAAAAATAAATAAATAAAGCTGAAAGTGGAGCTGTGGCTGAAATGGTAGAACACTAGCCTTGAGCAAAAAGGTCAGGAACAGTACCCAGGCCCTGAATTCAAGTCCCAGGACAGGCGAGCATACACATACACACACACACACACACACACACACACACACACACACACACACACAGAGCAAATGCAGGCACGTGCTTCTTACAATCATACATGTGACCCTAGTTACTCAGGAGGCTGATATCTGAAGATCCCAGTTCGAAGCCAGCCTAGGCAAAACAGTCTGTGAGACTCTTCAATTAACCAGCAAAAAGCCAGAAGTAGAAGCATAGCTTAAGTGGCAAAGCACCAGCCTTGAGTTGAAAAAAACTTAGGGACAGTGCCCAGACCCTGATTTCAAGCCCCAGGACACACACACACACACACACACACACACACACACACACAGCCCCTATCCTGTCACCTAGAGGCTCTTACTAGCACTCTCTTCTTTGATTTGGGCAGACATTGGCCAATTTGTGTGTGTGCGTGCGTGTGTGTGTGTGTGTGTGTGTGTGTGTGTGTGTACCAGTCTTGGGACTTGAACTCAGAGCCTGGGCACTGTTCCTGAGTTTATTGCTTAAGGCTAACACTCTACCACTTCAGCCACAGTTCCACTTCCAGCTTTTTGGGTGATTAATTGGAGATAAAGAGACTCACTGACTTTTCTACCCAGGCTGGCTTTGAACCTTGACCCTCAGATCTCAGAGCCTCCTGAGTAGCTAGGACTACAGGCCTAAGCCACCAGCACCCAGCTTGGCCAATTCTTTAAAGCCCATAAAAACCCAAGAGATAGCCTGGGACAGATCTCATCTCAGGGCTCTCATTCCTGTGGGTAAAGATGCATTTGAACAGCTTCAAAGACAGCCCTTGAGCAAGTCAAACAGGCCAGTAATCCGCATCAAACATGCTGCAATACTCACAGACAGAGCATCTTCACCTGCTACGTGGTCTCAGAGCAGAGCAAAATCCCACCTGCTTTCTGAAGGTGTATATGTGGTACAGTGGCAGGAAGAACAGGATTCTAATTCTGCTCTCCTGTTTACCAAATGCACATCCTTGGGCAAGCCCACTTGTGAAATTGCTCTCCCCACACCTGTTTCTGAGGACTGGTAGGGGAGTGGGTAGGTTTTTGTGTGTAGTGTCCACGTAGTGCCCACATGGGTGACATAGCCAAGCACTCAGCAGCCCAGGTATGTAACAATTCTTTGCTACATCCTCCTCTGAGGCAGCAGTAATGACTTGCTGCTCAGGCAGGAGGACTGGATTTTCCAAACTATTGCCAGAACTTTCCAAAGGAGTCTAGTGAATAGGTGACCTAGAAAATAATGTTTTTGCTTTGTTTTTGTTTTGTTTTGTTTTTCCCCTCAGGTACTCTGGGAACACTCTGAGAAACCCAGACACCAAGGGACATTGGACAAAGGAAACCTGATATTGTTCCAGAGAGATGGCATTTACATGGTTGTCATGGTTACCAGCTTGCGCTAGAGGGGCCACCTGTGCAGAAATGAGCGTCACCCAGACAAAATTGTGTGTTCACCCAGTGCAGACTGCCTCAAGGCCAAGGTGACTTTCCTGATTAATGATGGGTGACTTGCAATGATCATGTCAGCAACAATAGCATCTACAAGCCAGGAGCTGGTGGCTCACGCCTGTAATCCCAGCTACTCAGGTAGTTGAGATCTGAGATTATGTCCAAAGCCAGCCTGGGCAGGAAAGTCCTCAAGACTCTTATCTTCAATTAACCATCAAAAAGCTGAAAGTGGAACTGTAGCTCAAGTGGTAGAGCACCCAGTCTTGAGAGGAAAAAGCCAAATGAGAGCAATTAGACCCTCTCACTGCTCTTTTTGCTCCTACCTGGGGTGCCAAGGATGGAACTCAGGACCTCACACTTGCCAGGAAAACACCCTACCACTGAGCCATATCCCAACCTCCATCATCCTCTGAAAGACTGCTCTGGAACCTTGTGCACGTAAGACAGCTTTTGGCATTAAGAAGTGTGAAAATGTCCTGGAAACTGCAATCTGGGAGCTGGTGGAGTTGAGAGCCCCACTCGCAGCCCCCAGCTCAGGCTCATCCAGAGGAGCTCGGCAAAGCTGTCGCCTACCACAGTTCAACTGAGGGTAGGGGAAATGGGTCTTGTTTCAGTTCTGCACACGCACCTGCACACCAGACCTAGGGCTTGAATTCAAGGCCTGGGGCTGTCCCTGAGCTGCTTCTGCTCAAGGCTAGCGCTCTAGTACTAAGCCACAGCACCACTTCTGGCCTTTTTTTTTTTTGGTAGTTTGTTGGAGATATGAGTCTCATGAACTTTCCTGTCTAGGCTGGCTTTGAACTGCAATCCTCAGATATCAGCCTCCTGAGTAGCTAGGATTACAGGCATGAGCCACTAGTACTTTTCTTTTTTCCTTCCTTCTTTCCCTTCCTTCCCTTCTTTCCTTCCTTCCTTCCTTCCTTCTTTTCCTCTCTCTCTCTCTCTCTCTCTCTCTCTCTCTCTCTCTCTCTCTCTCTCTCTCTCTCTCCCTCCCTCCCTCCCTCCCCCTACAACCTGGCAATCCTCCTACCTCACCTTCTGGTATAGAGACTATAGGCGTGCACTACCACGCCCTAGCTTGGTTTCTCAGTGGGAACTTTCTATATCCTTGGGCTTGAATCTTCTAGATGATTACCTCTAGTGTCTGGGAAGCTCCTAGTAGGAGAGATCTAGGCAACAGGATCTCTCATCATCTAAAAAAGCTAATGGACAGGGCCAAGAGAAGGCGGCTCCTTTGTCTCTGAACTTGAGGTAGGGATGCTGAGCTGTCACCTGGGAGTTCTTTGTCTTTCTGGCTCTGAAGATCTGGGGCGTGCCACCATTGGAAGACCAGCCAAGAAAGATTGTGAGGCTTCAACATACAAGTGTTGCTCATGCTGGTGAGCCTAGCTACTCAAGAGTCTTGAGATCTAGATCTAAAAATCACAGTTCAAAGCCAGCTCAGGCAGATAAATCCTAGATATTCTTACCTCCAATTAACAGCAAAAATGCTGAATATACAGGTTTAACTCAAAATGGTACAGCCCCAACCTTGAGCAAAAAAGCTCAGAACCAACACCCAGGTTCTAAGTTCAAGCCCTAGGACTAGCACAAAAACAAACAAAACAAGAGAACAAGGCCCTGAGTTCAAGTTCAAGCCTCAGTATAGGAACGTGCGTGCACGTGCACGCGCGCACACACACACACACACACACACACACACAATCTTCCTTTCCTCCCTCCCAGGATGTTCTTAGGAAGCAAACATTGTTACAGCCTCCTGGCTTCTCCTAGACAATAGCAGCAGACTGGCCCTGACTCTGCAAAACAGAGAAATCTAGAAAAGACTGAAGTGGCATGAACAAAGCAGCTCCAGTACTCTGGACTCTAGAGCTGTACCTTGAACTGCCCCGGGGTCATGGATTTGACCCTGGCCCCAGAAATATGCCATATGCCAGCAGCTCCCACCCACTCTTTGTACTGCGACACTGGCCCACCCCCTACGCATCTAGGGCCCATCATCTTATTTATTTAGCTATTTCTGCACAAGGTTGGCACTCTCTACATGAGCCATGCCTTCCTTCGCAGCATGTCACTGGTTAATTGGAAATAAGAGTCTCCTGGATTTGTCTGCCCCTGCTGCCTTCCAACTGCCATCCTCAGATCTCAGCCTCCCGAGTAGCTAGGGGTACAAGAGTAAACCACCAGGTGCCTGACTCTTTCTTTTATTGAGACAAGGTCTTACTAAATAGTCTAGGCTGGCCTCAACTACTCAATCCTCCTGCCTCTGCCTTTCAAATCCTGGATTACAGGTGTGTGCCACCATACCTAGCAAATCTCTCTTCTTGTTCAGCTTGGAGCTATGCCCCCAGAACCAACACTGCTTGTCTCCACCTCTTCCACAGCTGGTGCTCTACCATTCCAGCCATGCCTCAGTCCATTTCTCTTTTTATTGTTCCAGTACTGGAGCCTCCCACTCTGGCTTAGCTTTTTCAATCAAGGCTGGCACTCTACCACTTGAGCCACAGCTCCACTTCCTGCTTTTTGCTAGTTATTTAGATAAGACTCTTGCAGCCTTTTTTGCCTAGCTGGCTTTGAACCAAGATCCTCAGATCTTAGCCTCGTAAGTAGCTAGGATTTCAAGTGTGAGCTCTCAGTATCAGCTTGGTGACGTCCTTCGGAATGATTCCTAGATCTCAGGCTGGTGTGGGTGCCTCTCATGTCCTTTTATCCTTCAAGAGGCCAGTTCTGGGGCTGAGGGGAGTTGCTTCAGTGCTAACACACTTAAAGTGCAAAGGCCCTGAGTTCAAATACCAGTACTGCCCAAAAGGAGAAGAAGCAAGAGAAGGAAGAGGAGGAGGAAGAGGAGAAAAATGATGGTGGTTCTATGACAGAACATATTGTGATTCTCACAAATGTACCCCACTCCCCCCTCCCACCAGCCCCTAGCCCAGTGCTCAGCATACAGCAAACACTTATCAGCTGATTGAACATACCATGCCCCATCAGCATGCTACCTGAGACCCAGTCAGCCTGGAGGGAGCCAGGGAGATGAGAGAAAGGCTGCTGGCCTCCTGCCATGGCTTACATTAGTAGCATTTTCTCCAAGGCCTGACAGTCAGCCTCCTGGGGTGCCACTGGAGCCAGCCGAATTCCGGTCACTGCTTCACCTTGAGAAAGGCAAGGCAGCCGCGGCTCTCAAGCCGTAATTGATGACACAGCCGGGCCAGGAGCTGCCCTGTTAATATTTAATGTGGCCTTCATTGCAGCAGAGCTGCAGCAAGAAGAGCTTAGAGGGGCTGTGTTCCGGCTCTATCGGGTCGTGAGGAGGGCACTGATGGGAAAGGAATTCAGAACCCCTAAAGCTGACAGCAGATAAGCATTAGAGCAGTGCCTTTTAGTTCCTGGCTTAACTCAAAAACAGCCAAAGCAGCATGGAACAGGACAAGGAGATTGCTGACTGAGCCCAAGCCCTGAATAAATGGAGGATTAGAGGATTCTAGGGACATTTCCTGGAGACAGCAGGAGGGTAGAGCTACTACTGGTGCCAGCCAAACCTGAACTCCACTCCAACTTTGCCCTGAGTAGGATAGCAGGCAGACCATGGAGCTAAGACCGTCCATGCAGAAGGTCTTCCATGCTATAAAAGATGCAATGAGCTGGGTGCTGGTGGAGCAAGCCTGTAATCCTAGATAATCAAGAGGCTGAGACCTGAGGATCACAGTTCAAAGCTATCCCAGGGAGGCTCTTATCTCTAGTTAACCAGCAAAAAGCTGAAAGTAGAGCTCAGCCTCAAGTGATAGAGCACCAGCTTTGAGAGAAAAAGATAAGGGACAGGGCCCAGACCTTGAGTTCAAGCCCCAGTTGTGGCACAAATAAATTAAAAAAAGGGAATTTAATGACACAAAACATGGTGGGAGGGCTGGGAATATGGCCTAGTGGTAGAGTGCTTGACTCATATACGTGAAGCCCTGGGTTCTATTCCTCAGCACCACATATATGGAAAAAAACAGAAGTGGTGCTGTGGCTCAAGTGGTAGAGTGCTAGCCTTGAGCAAAAAGAAGCCAGGGACAGTTCTCAGGCCCTGAGTTCAAGCTTGCCCCAGGACTGGCAAAAAAAAAAAAAAAATAATAATAATAATAATAAAAATGGTGGGTCCTCCAAAACTGCTGAGTCGTTCTCCCAAACCAGACACAGACAGAACTTGAGCTTGGAGAGCAAAGATACAGGCAACTTTGATTCATTGTCCAAAGAAATGGCAGGAGGCAGGGAAGAGTGAGGAGGCAGGGAAGAGTGATTTTGGAGTCAAGGATTTTGCATTTGGACTTCTTGTCATGGTGCTAGATGGAAGAGTCCCAATCATGGCAGATGTCATAATAGACCCTGTGTGTGTGTGTGGGGGGGGGGGGGGCGTGGTTGGTTCCTGGGATTTTGAACCTGGGTTACTCTCCCTGAGCATTTTTTTTTGCTCAGGGCTCAGTTCCACTTCCAGTTTTTTGGGGTGCTTCATTAGAAATAAGAGTCCCACTAGCTGGCTTCAAACGGTGGTCCTCATTCAGGTGTCAGCCTCCTAACTAACTAGCTAGGACTACAGGTGTGGGCCACCCTGCTCCCCACTGTCCGTCTGATGCTTAGAAGGAAGCAGAGCAGCTCACAGGGTTCACCAGGCAGCCCCAGGCCGTGCCTGATAGGGAGGAGGGGTCCTCCCGCTCCCCCTGGGACTCAGCCCGGGGCCACCTGCTAGTGGGGAAGGCAGGCCATGCTAGGCCCCTGTTCCCTGCTAGGCATGTACTTTGCTGGTCCAGACCAAGCCGGGAAGCGCATCCGCCTGGCCCATGAAGGTCTCTTTCCAATTTCTTCCCCCCCCCTGCCCCCCAAATCTTGAGCACTTCCCCTGATGCTGCCATCTTCCCACTTAAAGCCCGCCCGGGATCCCACACTTGGGGTGTCCCCAGGGAATCCAGAAGGCCCCATTCCCTCCAATAGAGGGTGGCCCAGATACTGTGTGCGCATGCGCAGTCTTAAAAAAAAATCCTTGTTTACCTGAATCTGTAACTGAACAGGGCAACCTGGATTTTTTTTCCTTTGCTAAATCTGGCAGTCCTACGTAGTTTACCCTCAGGAAAAAAAGAAAGGAAATGAAAGAAAAAAAGGTTGGAGTCTTAGGTGACCCACAAAGCCCATCTTGGCCCCAATGTCATTGTTTTCTTCCACACAGACTATCAGCCAGTTACTGAGACTTGAATTCAGTGCCTGGGTGCTATCCCTTACTTTTTAAGTGCAAGGCTAGCACTCTTACCACTTGAACTACACCTGCACTTCTGGCTTTTTGCTGGTTAATCGAGATAAGAGTCTCTCAGAGTTATCTACCCCAGGCTGGCTTTGAACTGTGATCCTCAGATCTCAGCCTCCTGAGTAGCTTAGGATTACAGGCATGAGCCACCAGCATCTACCTTCAGAGTCTGCATTTTGCAGTGTCAAGAAATTGGTTGCCAGCCATAGCCTCGGATGAGGAAACCATACATACCCCAGAACAAAACCGTGGACTCGCAGATGCCTCTTTGAGCTATCCAGTGTGCAAAATATCTCTGAAGTCCAAGTCAACGGGCACCATACAGAATTCAGCCTGCACTGCCTTGCACATTCTGCATAACCTTCTGAAGCAGCACTTTCAGTGGCTATAAACAGTAGACACCAAAGACTTAACCGTGAAGAGGATGGATGAGAATGCCCGGAGACCTTATGTGCGCAGCACAGCTTCAAACACAAGGAAACACGCCAAGTGCTGGATGGCCATGCCTATAATCCTAGCTACTTGGAAGGATCAAAGTACAAGGCCAGCCTCAGCAAAAAGTTTAGGAGATTCCCCATCTCAACAGAAAAACTGAGGCATTAACGGTCCACATTTGTTAATCCCAGTTACATGGGTGGCATAAAATAGGAGGGAAATGATCCAGGCTGCCCTGTCCCCCCCAAAATAAGACTCTAGCTCAAAAACAACCAAAGCAAACTGGCACCAGTTGCTCACACCTGTAATCCTAGGTACTCAGGAGGCTGAGATCTGAGCGTCAAGGTTCAAAACCATCCCCAGCCAGGGAAGTCTGTGAGACACTTATCTCCAATTTACCACCAGAAAACCAGCTGTGGCTCAAAGTAGAGGAACTCTAGCCTTGAGCAAAAAAAAGCTCAGGGATAGCACTCAGGCCTGAGTTCAAGTCCCATGACTAACCAAAAAGGAAAAGAAAAACCTAAGTAAAAAGGGATGAGGCTAAGCTTCAAGTGGTAGATTACCTTTCTTCTAGCAAGTGGAAAGCCCTGAGTTCAAGGTTCAGTTCTGCACTCCTCCCCCGGCCGCCCCCCGCCCCCAGCTAGGCTTACTGTAGTTAAGTTTCTGAATATTGCTTCACCTTCTGATGGATGGAGCAGGACAGAAAATGAGGTTTGCAGTTGAACACAGACCTGTTTCTCAGGAACCAGGCCCTCATTTAGGAGTTGCCCCACAGAGACTAGGGTTGTGATAAGAAAGTCTTGATCTACATCCATGTGTCATTCCCCCCCCCCACTCCCCATACAGGTCCTAGGCCTAACCTCATGACCTGGACACTGTCTCTAAGCTTCTTTTGCTCAAGGCTAGTAAATTACCACTTGAGCCACAGCTCCACTTCTGGCTTTTTCTGAGTAGTTTATTGGAGATAAGAGTCTCACAGACATTCCTGCCTGGTCTGCCTTCAAATTGTAATATTCAGATCTCAGCCTCTTGAGTAGCTAGGATTAGAGGCCCAGCCACAGGCAACCAGCTCATATGTCTTTGTTGTTGGTGGTGGTCATTGTTTTGGAGATCAAACCCAGAGCTTCAACATGCACTTTAGGCAAACACTCTATCACCCCATCCTTAGCCCCAAAGTGCTTAGTTGTTGTTGTTTTTGTTTGTTGTCCGTCATGGGGCTTGAGCTCTGGGCCTGGGTGCTGTCCCTGAGTTCTTAAGCTCAAGGCTAGTTAGTGCTCTACCACTTGAGCCACAGCACCACTTCTGGTTTTCTGGTGGTTAATTGGAGATGAGAGTTTACAGGACTTTCCTGCCTGGGCTGGCTTTGAACCATGATCCTCAGATCCTGGCTTCCTGAGTATCTAGGATTACAACTGTGAGCTACCAGTAACCAGCCTAGCAGTCACTCTTTGAGGAACAAAAGGAGGATAGATATTAAAATCAGAAGGGACTCTGAATTCTGAACAATGACCTTCTAGGGCTGGGAATATGGCCTAGTGGCAAGAGTGCTTGCCTCCTATACATGAAGCCCTGGGTTCGATTCCCCAGCACCACATATGTAGAAAACGGCCAGAAGTGGCGCTATGGCTCAAGTGGCAGAGTGCTAGCCTTGAGCAAAAAGAAGCCAGGGACAGTGCTCAGGCCCTGAGTCCAAGGCCCAGGACTGGCCAAAAAAACAAACAAACAAAACAAAACAATGACCTTCTAAAACCTCTAAGTCAGACAGTAATACAATAGACTCAAATCCTGGCTTGTAGCTTGCATGACTGGGCAAATACATTAATTTCTGTCACTGCCAGAGGTTTGGTGTTTTTTTCTAAAGAAGGCAGAAAGCCCTGGAGAAAAAGAAAGGCTAGTCGGATGCTGCAAGACACAGGGTAGAAAAGAGAAAGAAGCCCACTGCCTCTCTAGCCCTGAACACCCTGCAGAGGATAGCTGTCTGCCTGCTTGTGAGATGAGGTAGGGGCTACCTATTCCCCCTTTGCAGCCCTCTGGATCCCAGCCCACCCCAGGTAGATGGTGATTCAAGTCCTTTGGCATAGACGGTCCCTCTGCCTCTGTTGCCATGGTGCTGCAGTTCAGACTGACCAATCAGGAAGGAGACCCACATCTGAGCCTCTGTTGCTAAAGCCAGAGCAGGACATCTTAGCCAATGGGAAGAGCGGGAGAGTGGAGCCACCATGGAAACCTCAGCAGCGAGATTCAAACCATGTTTTTTTGTCTCCAGGTCTCATCTGCAGGAAGTGTGGGCTGGGCTTTCTGCGTCTTTTCCCCGCTAAGAGCATCTTGTAGCCCTGGGAAGATATTCAGGGATCAG
Organism: Perognathus longimembris pacificus; assembly: GCF_023159225.1. Lineage (NCBI taxonomy): Eukaryota > Metazoa > Chordata > Mammalia > Rodentia > Heteromyidae > Perognathus > Perognathus longimembris. The sequence continues at coordinate 93,103,073 of NC_063163.1, read as the reverse complement.
TATAGCAATGGTACATGTTAAGAGGCATCTTTGACGACGCAGAAAAGACTCCAGCTTAGCAGAGAAAGGCTTCAGTTGTGTCTTCATCACCCTCTCCCATGCTCAACCTCACCTGCATCTGTGATCTTCACTCACCCACACAGATCTGCCCGGTTCCATCTGCCCAAGGCAAAGGCAATAGGCGGCCGAAAATTCTCCATCCCTAAAGGAACAAGAGATTCCCTCTAAAAGGATGCAACGCAGGAGGGCAGAGATTAAGGTTCACAAGCCCATGCCCCTCTGCTCTGTAAAATTACAAGGGTGGACAATAGGGTTTTGTAGTTTGTTCCTTTCAGAGAACATTCTAGATTCAAACTCTTTTCACCTTTAGGATTGGGACAAAATGGTTGTGTAAGAACTAACTTCCCAAGAGGGAGTTCTATAAATAGTGTCAGTGGACATTAGTAAGAATGGGTTTTGTGCCCTTAAACTGCCAGGCTAAGAGGGTTTAGAGTTTAGATCCAGAGAAATAATATTGTGCGCTCTCTCTCTCTCTCTCTCTCTCTCTCTCTCTGCCACTACTGAGGCTTGAACTCAGCCTGAGCATTGTCCCTTAGCTTTTAGTGGTTTCTTTTTGCTCTTGTTATTTCTTTCTTTGTCATGCTGGTCCTGGGCCTTGAATTCAGGGCCTGGGTACTGTCCCTGAGCTTTCTAGATCAAAGCTGGTGCTCTACCACTTGAGCCACAGCTCCACTTGTTTTTTGGGTTTTTTTGGTGGTTAATTGGAGATAAGAGTTTCACAGACTTTTCTGCCCTTAGCTACCTTCAGGTTGTGATTCTTAGATCTCAGCCTCCTGAGTAGCTACGATTACAGGAGTGAGCACTGATACCTGGCTGTAGTTGCACTCTTGAAGTCACACAGCTTACCCAGATGCAGGAGCCTGAAGAGTACAATAATCCAATACATACCTTTCACCCTGGGGCGGGCAATTAGGATGCTATCAGGGCCCGCAATTTTATTATCTTTCATTTTGCAAACATGTACATCAGAACAGTTACAAGGGAACAGGAGCCTTCCTCTTCCCAGCGCCCTCTGGGATTCCATTCTGTTGCCTGGCAACAGTTCTATCCAGAAACCTGGGTGTCATCCTAGACTCTCACACCCTCATCCTTCCTGGAAAATCCACGGCTCAGTCATGTCCCTTCTATTTCCTAAATTCCCTTCCCCCAACTCCACCCACTCCTCTTTCCCTACCACTGTCACAGTCCAAGCATCCAGTATGGACTTATTTCTTGGAAAGCTGCAGGTCTGCTTCCAATAGGCCTTTGGCTTTCACACTCCACTTCTACCTGACAAAACTTCAGCCAGAACAATCTTTGGTTTTTGGTCAGTGGCAGAACTTGAACTCAGGGCCTGGGTGGTGTTTTGTTCAAGGCTAGTGCTCTACTACTTGGAGCCACAGCTCCACTCTGGTGTTCAGGTGGTTAACTGGAGATAAGAGTCGTATCACTTTTCTGCCCAGGCTGGCTTTGAACCTTAGATCTCAGCCTTCTAAGTAGCTAGGATTATAGGTGTGAGCCACCACCGCCTTGCTCAATGGTAACTCTCTAAGAGCTTTCCCTGACTTCAGTGATCAGGTCCTGGCCCTAACTCTATTGTGCAATTATTTGATTCATCATTCGTTTTGAGTTCTGTACCACTTAATGTGTCATAAAGAAAAAGACTCTTACCTGTTGTCTGCCTTTTTTTTTTTTTTTTTTTTTTTGCCAGTCCTGGGCCTTGGATTCAGGCCTTGGACTCAGTGCCTGAGCACTGTCCCTGGCTTCTTTTTTTGCTCAAAGCTAGCACTCTGCCACTTGAGCCACAGCGCCACTTCTGGCCATTTTCTGTATATGTGGGGAATTGAACCTAGGGCTTCATATATTCAAGGCAAAAACTCTTGCCACTAGGCCATATCCCCAGCCCTATTGTCTGCCTTAAACATATGGATGGGTGGATGGATGAAATCAGTGGATAAATGGGCAGGTGAATGGAAATATAGGAATAGAATAAATAGGTAGATGGGTAAATGGATAGATAGGTATGTGGATGGATGGTTGGATGGATAAATAAATCGGTCAATGGATATATGAATGGATGGAAATGGGAATATAAATAGATGGTTGTTGGCTAAAAGATGGTCTGAGCCAGACACTGATGGCTCGTATCCATAATCCTAGCTACTCAGGAGGCTAAGATCATAGTTCAAAGCCAGCCCAGGCAGGAAAGTCTATGAGACTCTTATCTATAATAAACTACTCAGAAAAAGCAAGAACTGGAGCTATGACTCAAGTGGTAGAGCGCTATCCTTGAGCACAAAGAGGCTCAGAGACAATGCTCAGGTCCTGAGTTAAGCCCCAGGACTGACAAAAAAAAGTATATGGATGGGTGGGTAGATGATGAGTGGGCGGATAGGTATATGGGTGGATGCATAGATGAAATCAATTAATTGATATATGGGTGAGGGTTGGAAACAAGAATATGATGGTTGGGTGAGTGAGTATATGGAGGGGTGGTTAGGTGGATGGATGGATGGGATATGGATGGGAGGTATAGGAATGGAAGAGATGTATAAACAGATATATGATGGGTAGGTGAATGAATGGATGGATGGATATATGGGTGTGAGGATAGGTGAGTGGATGGGTGGGTGGGTGTAGAAGAATATGGATGGATAGATGTATGGGGAATATGAATGAATATATAAATGTGTAGGTGAATGAATGGATGGACATTTGGATAGATAGGTGGATGGATGGACAGGTGATAAATGAGCATGTGGATGAGTGTGTAGATAGCTATCTACTCAGCTTCCTTAAATCTATTCTAATTCCACCTCCCTCTAGTCTGACAATCTCCCCCATTCATTCAATATCAACCAAGCATCTCTGATGAGCCAGGGATGTGCCCATAATGCTGTCGAACCTTAGAAAATAACATTTCCAACCATTTCTGTATGCCAGAGGCCATGGCAGGCTGACCACTTGAGAAGCTTCTACTCTCTTCTACCCACCTACACAGGGCAGAGGCTAGAAAGCCACTTTGTACCTGATCATTTGGCCCATACCTGAGCTCCTGTCCTCACAACTGCCCAGCACATATGACTGCACCACTCCTGTTGGCCCACGATCATAAACTGTTCTCTTCTTTCTCAGTGAGTCTTCCTTTTTACTAGACTCTAAAGGAGTCCCAGGAGACTGATGGAAAGACTCACATCTCATAAATGCAGTCTGTGCTTCAGACATTGCACATATACTCTCTTAATCCTTACAGGATCCAGGATCCTGAAATAAGCATAATCATCCTTGTATCATCATCATCATCATCATCATCTTATTATTATTATTATTATTATTATTATTATTATTATTTGTACCAGTACTAGGGCTTGAACTCAGGCCCTGGTAGTTGTCCCTTAGCTTTTTTGTACTCTACTACTTGAGCCTTAGCTCCACTTCTGATTTTTGGTAGTTAATTGGGGATGTGAGTCTCACAGTTTCACTGCCTGGACTGGCTTCGAACCATGATCCTCAGAACTCAGTCTCCTGAGTAGCAAGGATTACAGATGTGATACAGCAGTGCCTAGCTTTTATTTTCTTCTTGAACTGTAAAGGACCATACCCTGGGGCTGGGAATATGGCCTAGTGGCCAAGAGTGCTTGCCTCCCATACATGAAGCCCTGGATTCAATTCCCCAGCACCACATATATAGAAAGCGGCCAGAAGTGGCGCTGTGGCTCAAGTGGTAGAGTGCTAGCCTTGAGCAAAAAAAGAAGCCAGGGACAGTGGTCAGGCCCTGAGTCCAAGGCCCAGGACTGGCAAAACAAAACAAAACAAAACAAAAGGTCCATACCCTGGGCCTTAGGCATGCTAGGCCAGGGCTCTGCCACTGAGCTACATCCTCAGTCCATCACCATTTGAAATAGCAGAAAGAATTCAAACCCTGGTATTGCATCTCCCCCTCCACCCCAAAATTAAATAGCAGGATGTTGATTTGCCTCAAATCACACAAATGATATAAATGGAGAGACTGGTGCTGAAATCTGGGTCTATTTGAACCCAAAAGCCTCAGGTTCAAATAGTGTCTACAGTTGCCTGGCTATGGCTCCTGCACTAGGCATGAATGTCAGCAAAGGTGTAAGGCACAGGGCAGTGGGATCACTTGTTGAATACCTGCCTGCCACCGTCCCCATGTTAAACCAGTTGAAATGTACCTGTCTGGAGAGACAAGTGGCACATGTCTCCTCCCATATGTGGAAGCTATTTCCAAACTATAACCATGCACAACAACATATATAGAGCTCTATGCATATACACACAAACCAGCTGACTAAGAAAATGGTATACTTAGTGGAGGAATCCAAAGGTGTATCTCCTCTGAACAACTAGGGTGCTGTGTATCAAAACGAATCCCATGCCAGCACCAGTGGCTGATGCCCCATAAGGTGAAACATACTAGAGGAGGGGGAGGGGAGAGGGGCCCAGAAATGGAAGAGGAAGGGTAAGCAAATGCAGAGATTCATTCAATGGACACTATGTAAATTTGAACTATGAAACTGGACAGTAGGATGGGAGGGGGAAAGAAAGGGGGAAGGAAGGAAAGGGTGACATTGACCAAAATGCATTATGCTCATAGACTCATGGAATTGTATCCTCTTTGTACAACTACATAATAAATTTTTTTTCAAAGAAATACACCTGTGTGAAACGAGTAGCCAGTGACCTTGGTTCTGCCCCCTGGTTCTAAGCAACATGGGAGTGTCCCCTCTGCCACAGGCAGCCTGTGTCCCTCTTCTGGGCCTCAGGGTACATGCTAACCTGGAGCTGGTCGGCCTGAATCCCCATCCCCATCTAAGAGAAATTTCGCCCTGGAGAAATTTCACAAGAGAAATAAGTAGGTGATTTTGACCAGCAAGGGCATAAAACTCCTACCACCCTGATTTCTTAAAAAAAAAAAAAAAAAAAAAAAGGGCAGCATGACACAGAAAAAAAATAAAAAATAAAACTAGGGCAGACAATCTTTGAGTTAATTTAGCTTTCTGAAAACTCCCCGCAACGTCCTCACTGTTCTCATTTCACCATGTCCTGGTGGTGGCTCTGTGGGGGACTGACCTAGACCCATTAAAGAAAACCTTGCCTCCGCTGGGCGCCGATAGCTCATGTCTACAATTCTGGCCACTTAAGAGGCTGAGATCCAGAGGATCCTGTTTCTAAGCCAGCCTGAGAAGTCCAAAAGACTCCAGCTCCAATGAACCTGCAAAAAAGCCAGGCTGGAAGCATGGCTCAAGTGATAGATCACCTGCCATGATCAAGCAAGCTGAGTGAGTATGAGGCCTTAAGTTTAAGCCCTGGTACACACACACACACACACACACACACACACACACACACACACACACACACTTCTACATGTAGCCAGGAAAACTAGAGGGAAGTTGACAACTTAGGAATTGAGACAGACTTCGCTGTACTGTGACTTCCTTGGCCAGTTTCCATCTCAGCATAGAGGGATAAAGTCTCTCCTTACTTTTGCAATTCCTAGGTGGTCCCATGATCACCCGAGGCCATGTCTGTAGCATGGAGAACTTTCTAGAAGGCAGAAGGGCTCTTCTGGTTCCATGATGGGATGACTGATAAGGAAAGCTAATTGGTTTTGCAAAGACAATAAATTTCCTCCTGGGGGATAGTTCTAGGCTTGGAATTTCTTATTCACTCACTCATTCATTCAGTCGTTTAATATTTATTAAATGCCTCCTAAGCGCATGGCAGTAGTGCTGGAAGAACAGAGGGGAGCAAAGAATAACTTGGTATCAAGTGTTGGTGGCTCACGTCTGTAATCCTAGCAACTCAGGAGGCTGAGATCTGAGGATCAAAGTTTTAGGACAGCTGGAGCAGCAGTTTGTAAGGCTCTTTATCTCCAGTGAACCAGCAAAAAGCCACATTAAGGGGTTGAGTAGTTAAGTTCTGGTACAGCAATCAAGCCCAATACTGGCACACACACACACACACCCTAAAGCAATAAAAGAGCTGAAAGTGGCTCAAGTAGTAGAACATTGCTTAGCAAGTGTCAAGTCTCCGAGTTTAAACTCTACTACTGTTAAAAAAAAAAAAAAGGCCAGGTGTTGGTGGCTCATGCCTATAATCATGCTACTTAGGAGGCTGAGATCTGAGAGTGATTCAAGACAGCTGGCATAGCAAAGTCCATGCAACATTTATCTCCGATTAACCACCTGAAAACCAGAAATGGAGCTGTGGCTCCAAGTGGTAGGGTACTAGCCTTGAGCACAAAAGCTCAAGGACTGTACCCAGGCCCTGAGTACAAGCCCCATTACCAACCAAAAAATAAAAGGAAATAAATTCACTCAAAAGTCACACAGCTAGTAAATGTTAGAGCTGATAGAAATCTAAATAACTTCTGGTAAATGACTTAGTGTAGCCAGATTACAGCCACCAGCATCGGGTGGGTTTTCTTTTCTTTTTCCTGGTATTGGGTCTTGAAAGTCTCCAGTTCAGCTTGCTTGACTGGCATTCTGCCATTTGAGCCATACCTCCAGCTGGGCTTTTTGCTAGTTAATTGGAGATGGAGTTTTATACAATTTCCTGCCAGGGCTGGCTTTGAACCACAATCCTCAAATCTCTGTCTCCCTGAGTAGCTAGGATTACAGATCTAAGCCACCACCTGTGTCTGGCTTTGTGCTACATTTTTGTTTTGTTTTTGTTGCCAGTCCTTGGGTGTGGACTCTACCACTTGAGCCATAACACCACTTCCGGCTTTATGTGGTGCTGAGGAGTCGAACCCAGGGCTTCATGTATATGAGGCAAGCACTTTACCACTATGCCATATTCCCAGTCCCCTTTGTGCTACATTTAATAGCAAGCACAAGCCAGGTGCTGGTGGCTCACACCTGTAATCCTACTTGGGAGGCTGAGATCTGAAGATTGCAATTCGAAACCAGCTTGCAATTCGAAACCAGCTCCAGAAGGAAAGTCTGTGAGATTCTTTTTTTTTTTTTTTTTTTTTTGCCAGTTCTGGGCCTTGGACTCAGGGCCTGAGCACTGTCCTTGGCTTCTTTTTGCTCAAGGCTAGCATACTCTGCCACTTGAGCCACAGCGCCACTTCTGGCCATTTTCTATATATGTTGTGCTGGGGAATTGAACCCAGGGCTTCATGTATGAGAGGCAAGCACTCTTGCCACTAGGCCACACTGAGGCCCTGTGAGACTCTTATCAATAGTAGTCAATAGACTACTCAGAAAAAGCCAGACATAATGCTGCGGCTCAGGTGGTAGAGCACTCACTTTGAGAAAAAGAATTACAGGGACAGTGCCTAGGCCCTGAGTTCAAAAGAAAAGAAAGAAAAAAGGGGGAAAGAAAGCAAGCGCACTAAGTTGCTATGAGCAGAATAAATTATTGAGGACCAAAGAGGACTCAGGAAGACCATTTGCTTGTGCTGCATCTGAGAAAGAAGACGGGAAGAAGGGTCAGATTACAATATGTTTTTGCTAATGGATGGATGTGGGGGTTGAGGGAGGGAAAATACAGGATAATTCCGAGGCTTTCCGCCTGAATAACTGGGGAGATGATGGTACAGATACTAAATTGAGGAAGGCTGTGGGAGGAACAGGTTTGGATGGGGACCAGGGCGGGTGCAGAGCTAAATCAAGAACTGCGTTGTAAGACATATCAAGGCTATTATTTCTCCTAGATCTCTAATGAGAGGCTAAGAAGGTAAGGTAATGGGGGAGGTGGTTTTGAGTTCAGAACTGGGATCAGGGCTAGAGATTTTAAGTTGGGAGCCAGGTATAGTGATGCATGCCTGTAATCCCAGCCACTCAAAAGGCAGAGATCCAGGAAGACTATAGTTTGAGGTCAGCCTGGGTTAAAAAAAAAAAAAGTTAGCAAGACTCCACCTCAACATACAAGCTGGGCCTGATGGTACATGTCTATAATCGCAGCTACTCAGGGGAGACATGGTGTGAAGCTGGCCCAGCTCCACAGATGTCAGACAAGTTGTATCCTTCTCTGGATTTCTGTTGACAGGGGAGTGGCAGTATCCATTGCTGAGGGGACTCCAGCTTGCTTGGCTTGTGACACTTTTGAGAAGGAGCAGTAACTCCATAGCCACTGGCCAGAGGAAGAGCCCAAACCCTGGGCTCACCAAATTGGTTTCTGACTCCTGCAACTGGCTCACATCAGGTAAAAATCAAAAATGTAACAGCCACAACCTTAAGGCTCACCTTTGGCTGGCCAAGGTCATGGTGACCTGGAGTGGAATCTAGACAGTGCCACTTGCCAGTGGGGGTGACCTCTCTCCTCAGCTAGCGACCTCTAAAAGACAGCCTGGAGCTGGGCACTGGGGGTGCACGCCTATGATCCCAGCTACTCAGGATGCTGAGATCTGAGGGTCTCAGCCCCTGGGCAGAAAACTCCATGAGACTCTTTATTTCTAATGAACTAGCTAAAAGCTAGTTCATTAAGTGGAGCTGTGGTTCAGGTGGTAGAATGCTGGCCTTGAACACAAAATCCAAGTGAGAACAGGAGGCCCTGAGCTCAAGCCCTAGTATGGACGGTCTCTCTCTCTCTCTCTCTCTCTCTGTCTCTCTGTCTCTCTCTCTCTCTCAAACACACACACACACATACACACACACCAGCTGGTAATAAATACTTCCTGTTAATAGTATGTTCATGCAATTTAGGTACTTGGGAGACTGAGGCAGGAGGATCATGAGTCTGAGACCAGCCTAGGCTACACAGCAAGACCCTGTTGCCCAAATCACTTAAAACCAGATGGACATGGTGGTACATGCCTGTAATCCCAGCTATGTAAAAGGCACAGGTAGGAAGATGGGAGATCAGAAGGCAGCCTAAACAAGAGCACAAGACTATAGCTGAAAAATAATAACACAAAATGACTGGGGGTCTGGCTCAGAGTTCAAACTCCAGTACCACCCCTGCCCCAATATACACAAATACTGTGAGATTGTTTCTAGACCTAAACAAAGCATTGTGCAAACTCCCTGCCTAGCTCCACTCAATCCTAGCTACTCAGGAGGCTGAGATCCGAGGAACGCAGTTCAGAGCCATCCAGGGCAGGGAAGTCCATGAGACTTATTTCCAATGAATCACCAAACACCAGGAAATAGAGCTATGGCTCAGGCAGTAGGGCACTAGCCTTGAGGACAAAAGCTCAGACACAGTGCCCAGGGCCTGAGTTCAAGCCCCAAGATAGGCACAGAAAAAAAAAAGCCACCTAGGCATATGACTGAGCCCTTTCTGTTTTGCAGAGATGCAGGGCAGGTCCCCATGCCAGGCTGGCTCCCCGTGCTGGCAGCCACTGTCCTGGTTCTGGCCTAAGGCAGACATGTTGGTGGCGTCCAGATTCGCCTCCTGTCTGGCCAGGGGACTCTTGTGCTTTCACTTCCACTTGGAGGTGAGACACATGTGGTGTGTCAGACCACCCACGAGGGCTCTGGCCCTGAGTGCCAACCCCACAGTGGTCAGTGTGGGGTACAGGAACAGGGGAGCCAGGGAGGCGGGCCTAGGAAACATTGCTCTCACTGTGATGCTCGGAGCCCCAGCCCTGCCGCTCCAGCAGCTGCTCAGCAGGCTGCCTACCCACCGTGCAGACCTCCAGCACTTCTCTCCCACCCTTCTCATTCTTTTGAAAGGTTGGGGATGCTCTGCCATGTGTATGCTCAAGCCCCTTCCATTTCTCTGGGACTCAGTTTCTCCTCTGAGAAGTAGGGATTTCTGTCACCCACCTGGCTATAGCAACAAGACAAGTACTTGTTTAGGGATTCCTTCCTTACTTCCCTTTCCTTTCTTTTTTGCCAGTCCTGGGTCTTGAACTCAGGGCCTAGGCACTGTCCCTGAGCTTCTTTTGCTCAAAGCTAGCACTCTACCACGTAAGCCACAGTGCCACTTCCAGCTTTTTCTCATAAAGACAAAGTGGTACTGAGGAATCGAACCCAGGGCTTCATGCATGCTAGACAAGCACTCTATCACTAAGCCACATTCCCAGCCCTCTTTTCTTTCTTTCCTTCTTTCCTTTCTTTCTTGTGCCAGGACTGGGATTTGAACTTAAGGCCTTCAGTTCTCACTTGGCTTTTTCACTCTTCGCTAGTGTTCTACTCCTTGAGCTACACCTCCACTTCCAGGTTTTTGGTCATTAATTGGAGAGAAAGAGTCCCCTGGACTTTGCTTCTCAGGCTGGCTTTGAATCACAATCCTCAGATCTCAGCCTCCTGAGTAGCTAGGATCACAGATGTGAGCAACCAGCACCTGGTTCTTGCTGTGCTTTTTTCTATCCTTTCCCAAGTTCCAGACTATCTGGTGGCATATGCGGGTGCACCTGCCATTTAAAAGGTGCATTTAAAATGGAACATTTGGCCTCCATGGGAGCTTGATGTGTATTGCACTCTCTTAAGATTACTGGGTTTGGGAGAGCTGGAGGTGTGGCTCATCAGTAGAGCACCTGCCTAGCAAATGTGAGGCCCTGAGTTCAATCGCCAGTACTGTGTCTCCAAAAGATAATAAAATACTGGTCTGGAGGTATAGGCCAATGTTAGTGTGCCTGTCTAGATGTGTGAGGTCCTGAATTCCATCCTCAATACTGAAAAAAAAAGTTACTGAGCATTCTGCATTGATTCCTCACCATGACCCTTCAGAGGGGGCCTAGGAACCCCAAACTTGAGGTCCAATGAGATGATTATACTTGCTTAGGATCACACAGACAGCTGGCCCAAATGTAGCTCATACCAGTAACCCTAGCTACTTAGGAGGCTAAGATGCAGAGTTTAAGGCCAGCCTTGGCAGAAAAGTTTGCTAGACAATATGTCCAGTATAACTGGACAATATGTCCAGTATAACTAGTATAACTAGAATGGAGTTGTGGCTCAAAGGGTACAACACTAGCCTAGCACCCATAAAATCCTGAGTTTAAGTCATGACACTCATAAAGGAAAGGATTTTGATTGGATCAGGAAAGGATGGAGTGCTGAGGCCTATAATCCTCACGGTCAGCAGGGTAAGACAGGAGGATTATGAGTTCAAGACCATCCTGATTCCCAAAATTAAAAACAAAATGGGAAAATAACAGCGACTCTGCCTCAGATTGTAGAGTTAAATTCAAGTGAAAAGCATTTTGCAGCCCTTATCTCCTAGGTTCTTTTGTGTGTGTGTGCGTGTGTGTGCGTGCGTGTGTGTGTGTGTGTGTGTGTATGTGGTCATGGGGCTTGAACTCAGGGCCTGGGCACTGTCCCTGAGCAATTCAGCTCAAGGTTAGCGCTCTATCACTTGAGCCACAGCCCCACTTCCAGTTTTTCTGGTGGTTAATTGGAGGTACGTCTTATGGACTTTTCTGCCCAGGCTGGCTTTGAACTGCAATCCTCAGATCTCAGCCTCCTGAGTAGCTAGGATTACAGGTGTGAGTCACCAGTGCCCAGCCTCTCCTAGGTTCTTAAACCAGCTCCAAGTGCAAAGATTCAACAATTCCCTTTTTGTCACTATGACCTCAGAAGATTTCCAGCCCATTTTCTACCCTGCAAAGCGACAGCATTTACCCCCCTGGAAACCAGTGCCAAGTGCAGGCTGGGTGGAGCAGATATGTAAATATTCTTTCTCCCATGCCTCCTTCCCCATCCTGATATCTTGATTTCAGATACTTTCTCTTGACAATTCTGGGACCAAAGCCCTCTACTTCTCCACTCCTGCCAGCCATCTTATCTGCCAGGTAAACTCTTACATAGCTGTCAAAACCCAGTCCAAATGGTCCTTTTCTGAAGTCTTTTCTCACTCTCCTACAAAGAATGAAGCCATCTCTACTACTTCTAGATCTCTTGGGACCACCAGTACAGACTCTTTGTACAACTCCATAGCTGCTGTTTTTCGTGTGCTTCTCCTTCTAATGAGGGTGGGAACCATCTTGTTCAGCTTTGTATAAACGTTATCTGACTGAATGAGTTCCACAGATTCTTCATGCGTACCTAATTTGTGATGGACACTTTCTGGGGAAGATGAACAAGATGTACTCTCTGCTCTTCAGGAGTTTTGAGGAGGCAAGCTGTAATAATAAAAAAAGAAAAAAGAATAACCAACCCTTGGGGGCTGGAGTTGTGGCTCGGGTAGCAGAATGCCAGCTAATGAGCACACATGTCAGATTCTGAATTCAAGTCCAGGTTTCAGACAAAAAGAAGTTGAGTGTGGTGTCACATACCTGGGGGCCCAGCCATTCAGGAGGCAGAGGCAGGAGAATCTTGGTCAGAGACCAGCCTGGGCAAAAGCATGAGGTTCTATCTGAAAAACAAACTAGAGCAAAAACAGTAAGGCTGGAAGTGGGGTTCAAGTGACAGAGCACCTGCCTAAAAAGCACAAGGCTCTGAATTCAAAACCATATGACAAAAAACAAACAGGGAAAGAGAAACATGAGGTAGAACAAAGCACTGGACACGAGACTCCAGCAGAACTCCAGTCCTGGCTCTATCCACAATGTTCTGTATGGCTAAGGGCAATGGTCAGGTTCCTCTTTCCCAGCCGAGGGGTCCCCTCTCAGGGACTCCCCCCTCCCTCAGTCTTATTCCTGGTGTTTCAACCTGACACTTGACATATGAGGCCAAATGTCCTGAGTCTGAACTCCTCCAGTTGTGACAACCAAGTGTCTCTAGACATTACCAAATGGCCCCAGGCAGACAAAGCCACACACTGTTGTGAACACTGGCCTAGCAGCCTCCCTCCCGACCTTCCCTCAGATCCAACCTCCAGACTGCTGTATCCCAGGGACCTGGAAAGGAGTTTGGATAGTTTTTGTTTTTAGAAGAAACAAGTTTTGTTATGTTGCCCACATGATTGGTCTTGAACTCCTTAAGTGATCGTCTTACTCCAACCTCCAGAGTAGCTGGGACTATAAGGGTGCTCATGTGTCTTGGGATGGCCCTTGGGGCAGTCTCTAGGGCTTGCCTCAGGCAGAGCCATGGATCCCACAAGTAGCTTGGGGGAGGGGCAGGACATTTGGCCAGAGAGGGGCCCAGGGTGGGCGCTACTAGGGTTAGACCAATATCAAAGGCACTAGGAAAATGTTTCTTTGGATGCCATGAGCTTAAAAATTCTGAAACCAAGCACTAGTGCCTCATGCCTGTAATTCTAGCTACTCAGGAAGCTAATGTGGCTCAAGTGATAGGATGCTAGCCTTGGGAAAAGCAAAGGGACAGAGCCTAGGCTCTGAGTTCAAGCTCCAGTGCAGGCACACAATCCAAAGAGCACACACTGGTGGGGCAAGACTGGGTTCCAGGTGCAACTGTCACAAGCTGCTCTGAGGACAGAAAGGACTGGGAATTAACTCTGTACTCGGCCTTCCTACTGGTGGAGTGAGGAAAAGAGGGAAAGACAGAGCACTCTACAAGCTCTGTGGATATTGGTCAGTGACCTGGCCTCCCCAGGAGCACAACAGTGGTGCTAGGGATGGCCCAGGGACTAGGGTCACAATCTAATTCCCAGGGCAGGTGTGTGTCCGTGTGTGACCCAACGATTGCACAGGCAACTCAGGGAAGACAGGTCAGGCCAGGGTGGCCAAGAGCCCTTGGGTCCTTCCGCAGTGACCTTGATAATGAGTTGGGACGGGAGATGCTTTATTTGCTTCCGGCTCTGTACAGATATATACAACAGGCGTGAGTGTATGGCACATTATTTCACAGGATTATCTTACACATGGTGCAAACTCCTAGGATAAAAAGCAGCAGATTCAGGTCCTAGTTTTCCATGGGTGTTGGAGGAAAAGGATGCTAATGGGAGCCAACCCTTCTCCAGAGACATTCACGGAGGCTGCGTGCCCTCTTTCCCAGACACTGAAGCCCTCCTACGGACAATCTGTGCCTCCCACTTGCACTGGGTACTTGCTGTCGAGGACATGGGTGGCAGTCATGGTACCAGTTGCTTCCCAAGTCTTTCTCCTTGAGAAAACACTTGTGTGAGGACCAGAAAGAAAGCAATAGGCCCCACTCCTGGACACTGAGAGCCTGACAGAAATCCTTACCCCCCCACCCTCCAGGCACAGGCACATACAGGCACGCGTGCGCGCGCACACACACACACACACATACACACACACATGGCTTCCTGAGTCTGGGGCTTCATGGGGCGCTGGCGTGCATCTTCTCCAGACAACTTGTCCAGAACAGGACCAGCCGGTTGTCCCGGTTGATGCAGAAGTCTGTGAAGTCTTTCAACAGCCGATCGGCAAACTTCTCATCCCCTGTGGCACTGGAGCGCCATGTCTTGGTCAGCATGGTGTTGTAGGCCCAGTTGTAGCCCACCCTCTCCTCACAAAACATGTTCTGGTTGGTGGAGCTGGTGGAGTTCCGCCGGCGGCGCTGCTGCCCGGAGAATTTGCGCTTGGAGTAGGGCAGCTGCAGGAACACTGTGCCTGGGGGGACAGGGGCAGGGCCTGTGGCAGCCACCCAAGCAGATGGCCAGATTCAGCCCCTAGGTGTGGTGCAGAGGAAAGGACCTTCAAGAATGGATCCAATCCCCTTGTGGTGTGTGTGGGGGGGGGGGGGGAGTTTGCAGGGCTCAAGCATCTGCTGCAGGGGCCCAAATGCCCACCTCTTTTGCCCCTGGCTCCTCACCTGTCACGTGGATGTACTGAGGCTTGTTTTCAGCAGGGAAGTTAAAAGCAGAGGCAGAATATTTATCTTGGACAAACCCAAACCTAAGGGTAGGATGGGAAGACACGCAGGTTAGGGGCTCCACAGGCAATGGGACAAGAGGAGAGGGTGTGGCTAAGATGGCTCCATATGGAGATCTGGTAAGATGTCAGGCAGGACGGACCATGTGGCTTGATTATTTCCATCCTTACCACATCTCAGTGTCCGGGCCCCTCCCAGCAGCATGCTTGGCCTGCTTTTATCCCAGCCCAGTCTCCCTTCTGCAGCCTCTCCACCACGCCAGGCTTCAACACTGGCCCAGCCATCACCCTGCTTCCTACAGGAAACTGCCCGTCACCTGCCTGGAAAGGATGCACACCTTCCTTAAGACTGCCACCCCTTAGCCACACCCCACCTCACACCCTCTGTGCTCATGTGAGAAATACAAGGGTCTCAATAAAGGCCCTGAAATGAACCATCTTGAGGAACACTGCCAGAGCCTCTGCTTTGCAGTACTCCGAAAGTAGGCAGCAGGAGCCATTTCTCACCTATGACTTGCTCTGCTCCATTTCTCATCTATGGCTTATTCTATTCCTGGTCTTTCTATTTTCATAAAGCACATTTATTACAGCCCTACCTGCTAAGATCTGGAAAGGACAGGCTGGCAGATGCAGCTTCCGCCCTCCAGTCTGAGGGGCTTATGTAATGAAGGCAGTGGTATAGGCTCAGGGAGGGGTCTAGTGTTTGTCCCCACCCCTTTCTGGGCTGAGCTCCCCAGGGAGGCTCTCTATACCTTGTTCTGCAACTGCTTAGTAAATGGCACATGAAATCAAATATGCGAGTGGCATGGACAGGCTAATGTGCTTTGCAAGCACACTCATCTTCAGGCTCTGCCATCATGGTTTGTGCCTCTACTCTCTTCCTACTTTCCAACCAGCCTACTTTGCATGGAGAAGTCCGTCCACAGGATTCTTGCCTCATTTCTTCCTTAGGACCGTGTGTGTGTGTGTGTGTGTGTGTGTGTGTGTGTGTGTGTGTGTGTGAGAGAGAGAGAGAGAGAGAGAGAGAGAGAGAGAGAGAGAGAGAGAGAGAGAGAGAGAGAGAGAGAGAGATAACTTGGGGCTTGAACTCTTGGACCCTGCACTCTCACTCTGCTTTTTTGATCACAGCTGGCACTCTACCACTTGAGCCACATCTCCACTCCAGCACTGATGGTTCATTGGAGATGAGAGTCTATTGGATCTGTTGGCCCAAACTGGCTTCAAATCACAATCCTCAGATCTCAGATTCCTCAGTAGCTAGCATTATAGGCATGAGCCACTGGTACCTAGCTAAGATCCTTATTATTATTTTTTTAAACACAATTTAGCCATAGCCTGTGGCTGCCTCACTGTCCACTTGCAGAAAATACAAGGCAGGATCTCCGTGAAGACAGGGGACTCCCATCCTGGGGAATTAGTCTCACCCCAACAACCCAGATGAAGTCTTAGGAGGCACTGGGAGTCCCAGCAGATGGGATCCTGAGAGATGGACCTGCAGGTAGGCTAATGCATCATTTCAGAGCCACATTCTCATTGAGAGTTCCACTCTAGGCAAAAGCTACAAGTAAAACAATTACCCTAGGCAAGACATTTTGCTAGGCATTGCAGAAGGGAACGAAAGTGACAAAAATGTAAACTTTGCCTTCCAGGGGCGGGCAACACAGTGCCACAGTTTGAGGGTGTTTGGAGAACAGAAAATAGGAATTAAGAAGGGAAACCCTCATAGGAACACTGACAGGTTCAGAGAGAGCAGGGGCTGAAATTACAAGGGAGAAGGTGACACACAGAAGAATTTGGGGCGGTGACATGGGGGGACTGGGTAAAAGACACATGAGGAAATCAGAGGTTGGAAGAACAGGCTCCAGAGGAAAGGGCAGCCTTGAGAGGAAAACATATGACGAGGGACAGAAGGAGGAGAGACTACGAAGAAAAAAAAAGGCAGATTTGGTAAATAAAGGTCATGTCCCAAGTGAGGCCAGTCAAGCCAGCCAGTGCAGCGGCTTTCCAAGGAGGTACAAAGCAGGCAGAGTAAGAGCTGCTTATAACTCGCCCAGAAGCAAGGTGGGTCTTCCTTGTGACCAGTGAAGGACTCACCACATGCGCCCTGCAACACTGTGGGAGGCAAGAAAAATGAAGGTGTGTGGTGCCTGGATTTGCCACACAACTTTCCTAGCTTCTCTGACAGATGCTGGGGGGAGGGGTTGTCTGTGGGCCAGGCCTATCCACTACCCACACCAAAACCCTTTTCCCCTGGGACTGGAGGTGTGGCTCCCATTGGTAGAGCGCTAGCCAGTGAGCAAAAACATCAGATACCAAGTCTGAGTCCCAGTCTCAAAAACAAACAAACAAAAATATCACCAACATATTTTCACTCACCACTCTGATCCCTCTCCTCGGTCCCCAATCTGCACCCCTTCTTACTTTAAGGAGGAAATCAGGAGCCCATGCATTTATCCTACAGCTGTTACCGAACACCCTAATGAAGCCTCAGGGAGGCCAGAGCCAAGTTGGGCAGGAGAGGTTACATCAGGAGCCTCCTCCTGTAGCTGCAAGCGTGATGGCGTGAGGGTAGGGGTGGCAACAGTGGAAGATACCCAGATAAGGAGAGGACCTAACCCTGTGTAAGGTGCAGTGACAGGGCCACAGAGGCAAGAACAGGAGACTTGGCTTCCTCATAAGTAATGTGAAATAGCAACCGGCCACTGACTAGTGATTCCTGGAGATGGGCTAGTGTGCTGCCTTCTGCTTGCTGGGTCTAAGACTAGAAAAGGCTTTCTCTCTGGCTCACGTATTAGATGCTAAGAAATAGCTGCTCATTCATCTACTGCTTTTTGTTTTCTGATTTGCTTAGAACCTCTTGACAAAGTTTATAATGTTTTCTTTCAGCTTAAATTCCTGGGTAGTTTGGCTCAGGCTCTTGTTGGGGGCTAAACTCATCCCTCAACTGGAAGAAGGCAAGGAGGTTTGAAAAACAAGGCTACAAGAAGTGGCAGGGTATGGGCTGGGAATGTGCTTAGCGGTAGAGTGCTTGCCTAGCATGCATGAAGCCCTGGGTTCCATTTCTCATTACCACATACACAGAAAAAGCAAGAAGTGGCTCTGAAACTCAGATGGTAGAATGCTGGCCTTGAGCAAAAGAAGCTTAGGGACAGAGCCCAGGCCCTGAGTTCAAGCCCCAGGACTGTCAAAAAAAAGAAAAGAAAAGTGGTAGGGTAGTATTTATTTCTGAAACAAAGGCAGAGTCCCATTGTCCCTAAGCAATGAATATGTCATCGGTGGGGTAGGATCCCTTTTCCCAAGAGCCAAACCAGCTGGGCTTCACACTGACAACTGCTTCTGGGGATGAACGGGGATGCCCTCCCACGGCTCAGGAAGGGACAGATAAGGGACAGACCTGTGGGCAATGGCTTCCTGGAAGAGGTGCATGCGGTCCCAATATGTTTCTGGTTCAAAGCCTGAAAGGAAAAAAAGAACAGAGCTGAGTTGTGATCCTGATGCAAGTAGCCCTCCTGGCATGGGGACTTCTTGGTAATCCTTGACACTCGATGCATCTGTTCTCTCCCCTAAGCTGTAACAGGTTCTAGAGAGGTGCTGAGCCATCAGGAGATAGCTATAGGAACTCAAAGACTCATTCTAATGAAGACTGTATTAAACTACAGATAGAAGATAAAACTTAAATGCATGTTAGCAGCTTTTAAAAAACACATCCCCCCCGGCTGGGATGGGGTGGCTTAGTGGTAGAGTGCCTGCCTAGCATGAAGTCTTGGGTTCGATTCCTCAGTACCACATACGTAGAAAAATGCGGAAGTGGCGCTGTGGCTCAAGAGGTAGAGTGCTAGGTCTTGAGCAAAAGAAGCCAGGGATAGTGCTCAGGCTCTGAGTTCAAGCCCCAGGACTGGCCAAAAAAAAAAACAACAACCCCCAAACAACAAAAAAAATAAACAAACAAAAAAACCACCCTACCCCCACACTTTTGTATCAGTGAATTTTCAATTCTCATTAAGAAAGGCAGCCAGGTGTAGGTGGCTCACGCCTGTAATCCTAGCTATGCAGGAGGTTGAGATCTGAGGATCAAAGCCAGCCAGGCAGGAAAGTCCATGAGACTCTTACCTCCAATTAACCACCAAAAAACCGGAAGTGGTGCTGTGGTTCAAGTGGTAGAGCAATAAAACAAAAAGGCAAAAAAACAAGCTCCATTTCAAGTGTAGAGAAACGGAGGCAAGAACATATAAAAATGGATTTTTGAGAACGGATTGGCTAGGGAGGGGGGCAGAGCAGATGGGTCCCCTCCCCCATTACCCACTATATCATTCCAGCCCTGCTCCTGCTGCAGAGGTACTGCTTCTGAGAGGCTGTCACTCAGCAACAGGCAGCAGAGCAGGCTCTGCAACTGCATAGATATAGCTATACATATAGGTATATTATGAATGCCAGCAGTGGCTTTACTATTCTTTCAATATTTAGAATTTTCTAAGATAGACTGGAAGATTCTGGACAAGAGCAAAGAAAAAATGATTTTGATTTTAACAACAACAACCCACACATACACACACATACACACACATGCAACAGCCTGCACATGCCTGTCACTATTTTCCTAAGTCTGAATTCACTGCCACAGGAAGGGGAGGGGAGAACACAGGAAAAGAAGAGGCACAGAAAAAAGAAAATCGATTTTTAGATATGAATCCTTTGAACTACGAATCTTATCACTAGCTTGTAACCATAGCAACCAACTGAGGATGCTGGACTTGAAGACTGGGTTACCACTGGCAGGAAAAAATATCAACTGGCACAAACACATCCTGCAATGCCAGCTCTATAGGCAATCCTGTCCTGGTATGGTGAGGGTGGGGAGCAGTATCTGTAGACAGTATGGAGGACCATTGTCCTGTCTCCTCCATACATCCACAACACATTAGGCAACCTGCCTGACTTACAACTGTCTGGCATTTCGAGACTGCATCCACAGTTCTCTCTGTCCCGCTGTGAGGCAGCACCACAATGTGTGGTGGAATTTTAGAATTGGTGGCCTCCAGTGTGAAAGGACTCTGTGGGCTTTGGCTAGGACTGCAACCATCTCTAGGAACACTGTGTCTATACAAAAAAAAAAAATCCTCTGGACTGTAAACAAAGAATACACAGATGGGCCTTTGGAAGAAAAACTGCTTGTGCCATAAGAGCAGTCAGTCACATGCAAGGCATAGCCATACTGAACTTGGCCTGCCCACCAGGTGAGCCTCCTCACCCTCTCCCTCTGGGATGGTTCTCTGCCACTGACCACAAGACAGACTCACAAGGGCACAAGAAGAAAGCATCTCCTTTCCATCAAAAGTTCTTTCTTGTAAGTGGCACCATGGCTCAAGTGGTAGAGCAGTATCCTTGAGCTGAAGAGCTCAGGGACAGCACCCAGGCCCAGAGTTCAAGCCCCACAACCGACCAAAAAAAAAAAAAAAAAAAAAGAGAAAGAATGAAACAAAGAGGCCAGGAGTTTGGCCTAGTGGGAGAGTGCTTGCCTAGCATGCACAAAGACCTGGGTTCGATTCCTCAGTACCACATACAGAGAAAAAGCTGGAAGTGGCACTGTGGCTCAAGTGGTAGAGTGCCAGCCTTGAACAAAAAGAGCTCATGGACAGGGCCCAGGCCCTGAGTTCAAGCCCCAGAACTGGCAAAAAAAAAAAATTCTTTCTTTCTCATTTTATAGTCTTTGTATCTTGGGCTCCTCACGTATTGGCATGGAATCTAGGTTTTCATTTTCAAAAGCATCATCTGTGAGCTCACTGAAAGCTTTCCTAGGAGCTATTTATACGTTCACCTGCAAAGACTTTTGGTGATAAACAGCCGTGTGCTGCACAGCCCAGAGCGCATCCACTAAACCTGATGCATTGGCATTAAGGGACAGATCAGGCTGGGTGCCTGTCTGGGTTCCGCTATCCTCATCTGACTCTCCTGGTTCTGCTTTGTCTTCCTGCAGATTCAGGACTTGAGAGATGTGCAGGTTCGCAGGGGCTGCCACAGCACCAGCCTTGTACCATGGGAACCTACTTCCTGTTTAGCTTCCAATGATCCCTTTTTGGGGTATAGAATAGCACAGGAGGCTCCTATATATGAGGTTCAAATTCCTGTAGCCCAAACCAGTTAGCCTAGAGTCCTGGGAAGGAGGATGTGGGAGGGGAGTAATGCCGTCAGAGATTTACAGTGCACAATGCCCTTTCCCACCCACAGCCCGACTTTGGGCCTCACGACTGCCTTCCTGAGTTGGCAAGGCACCTCTAGCCAATTCTATTTCAGGAATATGGAGTTCAACACTCAGAGACATTAGGTGATTTTTCCAGGGTGACCCAGCCACTAAGTGAAGCACCAGGATAGAAACCCTGATTCCTTCGGCCCTGTTGTAACTGTCTATTTTTGATACTGTACTGATTCAGACCTCCCACAGCGGTGTCCTTGGAGCAGGACTTCCAGAGTGGTGGGGGGGTGTCTTACTGTCAAACAGATGCTCGCTGCCTTCCTTGAGCAAACAGCTGATGTTGAGTGGGATGAAGAGCTGGGCCCGAAGGGGGTCACCATACAGATAACTGGGCAGCGCGAAAGGACCTTCTAAAACGGGGACCAACAAAAAGCCACAGGAGGTAGCTTTCCGATGCCAACCTTGGACCTGGTGGAAAAATATAAAAACAGACAGGGTCATCTCCAAGCTCTTTCACACAAAAGAAGATAACTTCTGGCCCCAAAGGGCAAAGCCGCCAGCGTGGCGGCCTACGTATTGACTGGCGTGTTCATTTATTCATGGGCACTGGCTCCAGGCCTGGACAGGAAAAGGGGCAGTTTCACTTCCTGGGAGTACATAGTCACTCTTCATGGCCCCAGCTTTCTGCAACTTCAGTGGTTTTGTTTTTAGACTGGAGAGAGTTGAAACCCTTCTTTTTGTGTCATGTTGAAAGAGAATCACAAGGTAAAGGTAAAAATCTTTCCAATTTTGTTATGTATCAAAAATTTAGGACTGCATAGGTTCCGAGTTCAAACCTCAGTACCATATAAAAGAACTAACAAGTTCAGTTGGGCATAATATCAACTTCGTACCTGTAATCTCAGCTACTCAGAAGGCATCAAGGTGCCAAGTCAGCCCAGGAAAAGTTTCCGAGGCCCCAATCTCAACAATAAGGTACATAGAAAGCCCCAGATAGGCTGGGCACTGGTGACTTATATCTGTAATCCTAGCTACTCAGGAGGCTGAGATCTGAGGATTGTGGTTCAAAGCCAGTCCAAGGCAGGAAAGTATTTGAGACTCTGACCTCCAATTAATCACCAAAAAAAAAAAAAAAAAAGGAGAGCTGTGGCTCAAAGTGCTAGCTGCTCAGGGACAGCATCCAGGCCCTGAGTTCAAGCCCCACAAAAAGTACATAAATAAAATAAAAAGAAGACCACAGATTCAGGAGGACCACTGTGCTCTCCAAGGCTGGCCTCAAGTGGGGGTGAGGGTCAAATGGTAGAGCACCTGCCTAGTCAGGGTGAGGCCCTGAGTTCAAACCCCACTGCCACACACAAAATTTAGTAAGTCTAATGAATGAAGTCAGAGAGCAATCCCTGCAGGATTATAGAGCAGATGAAGGCATTGGTGGGAGACTGTGGTGACCTCTGGCCAGGGCTGGTCAGCACTAACAGGAAGAATGCGAGCCACTCTCTTGGGAAACTCCCCACAGCCATCTCCCACCAGGCAAACCAAGAAGCAAAGTTAACAGAGCATAAAGACAGACTTCCTATCAAAACAGAGGCAATTTTCTAGATTTTGAGATTAAAAAAAATTTTTTTGAATGGTGAGACTGCAGGTACAGGTCAGTGGTAGAGGAGATGCCTAGCTTATGGGAGGCCCTAGGTTCAATCCTCAGTATGGCAAGGCTCGTGTGTGGGGGACAGCTAATGGATGTGGCTCTACCATAACAATATCTGTGTCAATCTGATCTTATGTCATCTTAATGTTTTTTGAGATTGAGATATCTTGAAATGCTGCCCAGGCTAGTCTCCAACTCATGGCTGAAGTAACCTGCCTGCCTCAGCCTCCTGAGTACCTGGGATATATATATATATATATATATATATATATATATATATATATATATATATATGTATGTATGTATACACACACACATATCTTTTTATTTGTATTTTTTGCTAGTCCTGGGGCTTGAACTCAGGGCCCGGGCACTGTCCCTAAGCCTCTTTGTACTCAAGGCTAGAGTTCTACCACTTGAGCCACAATGCCATTTTTGGATTTTTCTGAGTAGTTTATTGGAGATAAGAGTTTCATGGACTTTCCAGTCCAGGCTGACTTTTAAACCATGATCCTCAGATCTCAGTCTCCTGAGTAGATAGGACAACAGGCGTCAGACACCAGTGCCTCAGCACCCAGCTAAATTTCTTGACTTAAACACAATTCTGTAAAAAAAAAAAAAAGAAAAGAAAAAAGATTATTCCTTAATGTTTATAATCACAGTAAACAAAAAAGCCAAGATCTTTGGTTTGACCAATTTGATTCCTAAGGCTTAGTCAACAACCTTTTTATTTTAGATAATACTGATCCTCATAAAGTTTGATTTATAACAAATGTGCACAGTGCCTTAAAATAGTAACGCACCCGCCTTAGGCTTTTAAAAAGCATAACAGAAGCAACATTAGCAGTTTTCAGTAGGTTTCACAGGCATATATTTGTAAAATATACTTTTAAAAGATAGTTCCTAAATTCCTCAGAGGAAATAAACACTTCTACACTCTGTGCACGTGTGTGTACGTGTGCATGCATGCTGTGGTCATGCTGTTTTGTGACATCGTTATCTGTGAGGGCCTGCAGAAGAACACTTACGCCTACTGGGTCAAAGGGTTAGTTTAGCCTGGAGGGAGTCTGACCATGTCAACTAGCTAGGGAAGAACTGGTGTTGGCTGTAAACTGAGCTAAACGAGCAGCAGGTCTTTCCCCTTATCCTTTTCCTCCCCTTCCCCCTTTTCTTTTCTTTTTCTTCCCTTTCCTTTACTTCTTTCTCTCTTGTATTTTTTTTTTGTACCAGTCCTGGGGCTTGAACTTAGGTCTTAGCCTTAGTGCTGTCTCTGAGGTTTTGTGCTTAAGGCTAGCACTTATACCACTTGAGCTACAGCTCCACTTCTGACTTTTTGGTGATTAATTGGAAATAAGAGTCTCATGGAATTTTCTGCCCAGGCCAGCTTTGAACTTCACTCCTCAGATCTCAGCCTCTTGAGTAGCTAGGATTACAGGGGTGAGCCACCTGTACCTGTATAGGGGTGAGCTCCTTTTTGTTTCTGACATAGGGTCTCACTACATAGCATAAGCTGACCTGGAATTCACAATCTCCTCCTTCCACCTCTCTAGTGCTGAGATTCTAGGCATATATCACACACTAAAAGCAGGTAGCTTTGTTGACTTGGGTCTTAAGGATGCTTCCTGGATGAGGGTCTTTGGGAGGAAGGAGGCGTTGAAGACACTAGTGCCATATATGGAGGCAGATTAATCCTGGCACAGATCTGGACAAATCTCTCCCCAGGACACTGTGTCTTCTGGGACAAAACTGGGCCTCCAAACTCTGGACAATCAAAACTTGGTGGCTAGTGCTGTACTTATTTCTCTTGGGTCATCTCGCAGCTCCCAGTAAACAAGTTTTGAACTTTGCAGCTGCTCTCAGCTGCGTGATGAAATGCTGAGGCTGGTGTCACAGGGGACTGGGCCTCAGCTGACCCACTGAAAAATATTTTTGGGGGCTGAATCATTGTGCTAAAGAGGAATAGCAGATTGTAATGACAGGGCTTGGGAAGGTATGGACAACTTGGATACAAGTGTTTATTCCATAGGCACTGGGACTGGAGATGGGGCTGTGGCCCAGAATGGCCCGATTAGAGAAGCAGACTAGGCTAGACCAGCAGCAAGGCCATCTACAATACAAATTTTCAACCTTGCCACTTCTGATACTTTAGGCCAGGTAATTTTTTGTTGTTGTTCAGCCAGGGGCAAAACTCCCCCTCCCTGGGGACATGTACTCTCCCTGGAGAGCTCTTGGGTTAACAGGGCTGGGCATGTGTTCCATAATAAGTAGATAAAGGCCAGGATATCATTCAGTCTCTCACAACGCAGATGACAGTCCCCTAACACAGAATTATATAGCTCCAGATTGGAGCAATGCCAAGCATGAGAAACCTTGATCTAGAAGAGTAGGCACTTGCCTAGAAAGTGCGAGGCCCTGAGTTCAATGCCTGCACTGCTAGAAAAAAAAAATATATTATGAGATACCTTTTTCTGTAGCCTGTTCAATGTTTTAATTATGTTCAATTTTTAAAAGGCTGCACCAGGGGGTCAGCTGTAATCCTCACTTCTCAGTAAGCTGAGATGTAAGGCTCACAGTTCAAAGCCAGCCCAGGCAGGAGCCTGTGAGACTCTTACTCCCCAATCAACTACTCAAAAAGAGCTGGAAGTGGAGCTGTGACTCAAGTGGTAGAGTATGGACTTTGAACAAAAGAAGCTCAGGGACAGCATCCAGGCCGTGAGTTCAAACCTCAGGACCAGCACTAGCACACACACACACAAAAGGCTATTCCAGCGGATGTGGTAGAAGGTAACAGGAGGCAGGCTGGACTGAAAAATAAAAGTGATCTGAATCTTTATGATGCATCCTCCATGTGCCTCTTCAAGGTGAGCCCAAGGTCACAGCCACACGTGTGGAGATCTTACCATCTCAAAGAGCACGGCAGCAGTCACGGCCATCCAGTGCAGCTTGATCTCAAAGGCTGCATTCAGAGAGAAGTTGCCATGGTAATAACAGCTGCACCACTCCAGCCGGTCCGTGCGGTTGTTCACGTCAACATCCAGGGTCACAGTCCTCTGCTCAGGGACGGTGGCGGCTGTGGCAGCACACACAAGAGGGTCCAGAAAGAGACAGGGAATGAGAGTGGGAGGAGAAGAACAAACAAAGAACTAAGCATGCAGATAGTGAAATGGCAGAACCACCTCAGAGAAGATCAAAGACTCTACAAAGTTTCCTGGAAAATTTCTAGACCAGAAGCCTAAAGTTTGTTTTCTACTTGCAGGTAGATAATAAATATCTTAGGTTTCATGGGCTATATAGTGTTTATCACAACTGCTTGTTTGCCACCATGGTGCAAAAGTAGCCATAGATGTTCAAGAGTGGGCTCTGCCCCTGTACCAGTAAAACTTTATTTAGAACAGCCAGTGGATTTTTAGAGCAGTGGAGCTAGTCTGTATGATTCTATAGTTATGGGTAAATCATTATACATTTGACCAAGCACATAGTAACAAATGTTATTGTGGTTGGAGATGCTGACGGCAGGGGATACTGGACAAGGTGGCAGGAGATGTATAGAGAACTTTCTGTTCCATTTTGCTGAACCTAAAATTCCTCTTTAAAAAGGGGCAATTGGATAGGTATCAGTGGCTAATGCCTGTAATCCTAGCTGCTCAGGAGGCTGAGATCTGAGAATCACAGTTGGAAGCTAGCACAGGAAGAAAAGTCCATGAGACTCATCTCTGATAAACTTTCAAAAGGCCAGAAGTGGAGCTCTGACTCAAGTGGCAAAGCACTAGCTTTAAGCAAAAGAAGCTCAAGGACAGTGCCTAGACATTGAGTTCAAGCCTCAGGATTAACACACACACACAAATACACACACAGCAATTAGCTGAGTGTAATCCTAGCTACTCAGGAGGAGGCTGAGATCTGAGGATTGAGGTTCAAAGTCAGCCTAGGCAGGAAAGTCAGTGAGGACTCTTATCTCCATTTAACTACCAAAACTCCCCAAACAACGAAAGCCCCCCAAAACAAAAACACTGCAAGTGGAGCTGTGGCTCAGGTAATATAGAGCACTAGCCTTTAGCAAAAAAAAGCTCAGAGACAGTGTGCATGCGTACACACACACACACACACACACATACACAGAAAGTATAAAATAAGCAAACTACAAAAGTGGAGCTGTAGTTCAAAGTGGCAGAGAGCTAGCCTTGAGCAAGAAGAGCTCGGGGACAGGGCCGAGTTCTAGCCCCACAACTGACAAAAAACAAATAAATAAAAATAAACTAAAATAAGCAAATACACTGGAAGCTAGATTTAGCCAGACTGTAGTTTGCCTCTCCTTAATCTTCAACCTCCTCTTCATGAATGAAGAGGGAAAGTAGGTGCCTTGGTCAGGATCACTGAGACTCAACCTCAGGCAGGCTGAGAGTCATGAATAAAGAGAAACAACCTAGACCAAAGTGAGAAGGAAGGTCTGCTTTTCTGATTTCAACCCAGGAAGCATTAGTTCTCCAGTCTTTTCTCCAGAAATGAAACCTCATGAAGATGCTCTTACCACGTGTGGCTGAAGGGTTCCAGGTCAGTAACAAGCCTGCTTATGCTATCTGGGATCCCCGCTCTGAAATCCTATTTAGCCCAACATAGGGATATTTTCAAGATTTGTCAATTAAGTTCCTAACTGAAGTAAAGGCCTGAAGTAGGATCAGAAGTTAAAAAAGGTCAGAGCTCTGCTCTGCCTGGCTGCTCACTTACCACAGTTAGAGTTTTCAGGATCTACTACTCTGCTCATTCTCCAGTGCCCCTCCCGCCTATGAGTTCTAATGATTTTTCTTTATCGGTAAGAGTCAGTTTAGTTCTGGGGCTGGCAGGTAAAAGCCCTCAATGGCTTTTTATCACTGACAAGGATAAAACAGTGCTCTTGAGTCAGCAGTTCTCATGAGCTGTTAGGAGGCAGAGGAGAGTTAGCTAGGGCACTGGCTGGCCAGCCTGATACGCAGCTGCCAGGGGTACTGAGGATCACTCTCTCAAAGCCAGAAGACGCAAAGTGGGGAAAGTTCTACATGTAGAGTTGCATGATCTCAGGCCTGCCATTTACTAGCCACACACAATCCCTGTATTACTAAGAACACAGGGATTGCCTCACTTCTCTTGGCCCAGTTCCTTGTCTGCAAATGGAGATGTGGCAGCCCACCTACTTCAGTGTGTGTGTGTGTGTGTGTGTGTGTGTGTGTGTGTGATGAAACATGGCTGGCAAAGGTCTGGAACTCCTGTCAGGCCTTCTCTTCCTACCTCTTTTGTATCTCCCTCTTCCCAGTGTAAGCCACAAGCTTACCAGTGCTCTAATAGGCCTACTCACGAGTGCTCTCTGCTACACCCAATAAAGCACCTACTGCCCTTAACTCAATCACTCTGATATTAAAAGTTATGCTGTGGGGTCAGGCACTCTTGTGCACACTGTAATCCCAGTTGCTAGGCAATCAGAGCCAATCATATGAGGCCATAACAAAAAGTTAGCTAACAAAAAGTTAGCAAGTTAATTATTATTATTATTATTATTATTATTTGCTAGTGCTGGGGCTTGAACTCAGGGCCCAGGGGGCTGCCCCTGAGTTTTTGTGCTCAAGGCTAGCATTCTGCCACTTAGCCACAGTCCTACTTCTAGCTTTTTGGTGGTTAACTGGAGTTGAAAGTCTCATGAACCTTACTGCCCCAGTCTAGCTTTGAACTATGATCCTCAGATCTTAGCCTCTTGAGTAGTTAGGATTACAGGCATGAGCCACTGGTACCTGGCTCAGACCTCTTCTTAAGGAACAAATCAGACACAGTGGTCTATACATTAATCCCAACTACATGGGTCCTGAGGAAGATGGGGGGGAAAAAACTATTTGATAAATATTTAAAAGCAGAAAAGGTTGGAGCAGCATGGCTTAGTGATAGCAAGCTAGATTCTATCTCTGCTTCATGATCCTGATTCAAGATACTGCCAGGATAATCCTTTACCTCACAGCCCAGATCAAAGAATGCTTTGTTTTCTGGCCTTGTGGACACTGTTTATGCCTTTCATGGTAAAAAGTCCTAGTCATGGGGTTGGAGGCATGGCTCCATTGATGTAGCACTAGCTAATGAGCCAAAGTGCCAGGTACATAGTTCGAGTCTCAGTCTTGGACCAAAAACAGAAAAGGAAGATCCCATTCATAAAAAAAAAAAAAAAGGGTAGAGGGTATACTTCAGCAGCAACCTTGTGCATCTTTTCTATCTAGTATGGTATGTTCAGGGCAAGCTGCCTGGGATTTCAAGGAAGCAGGCCACACTGTTCAGCCAAGTGGTTATAAGCATAAGATATCACTAGCTTCACAGTCCAGGGTTGGATGCTTCTAGCACAGAAGCATTCCTTGAGGACCATGAAAACAGAGATATATGGCAAGTCGCACAAGTTCATGCAAGCCCAGCAGAGGAGCAAGCCCAGGTCTGCTAGGAAACTGTTTAAGATCCATAAGGTAGGAGTGTGGCCACTGGAGGAGAAAAAGTTCGAACCCAGGAAGGAGAGCAAAGTTCAGCATAGCCACAACTGCATTCCAAAACTTGAGCCGAGCAGTCTCAGCAGCGAGGAAAAGCCAGCTCTCACATCCATCAGGAATGCTACACAAGAAGTTCACCAGGCAGGGCTGGGGGAAACCCTTCCCCCAACCACACACAGTCCCTCCCTACCCTGAGGTCCAGCAGGCCATTACGAGGAGACAAATAATTACACCTGTGATCCTAGCTACTCAGGAAGCTGAGATCTGAGGAGGAGGTTCAAAGCTAGTCTGAGCAGGAAAGTTCATAAGATTATTATCTCCAATGAATCACAGAAAAAGCCAGAAGCGGAACTGTGGTTCTAGTAGTAGAGCTCTAGCCTTAAGCACAAAAGCTCTGGGGCAATGGCCAGGCCCAGAGTTCAAACCTAGGAGCAGCAAAAAAAAATTTTTTTTAATTAAAAAATTAGAAGGTATGTCATGGGCTCCACGTGGTACAGTTGCTTCCAGAGTCTCAGATGCCTCTGCAGCATCTCAGCTCAGTGACATGAGGTCAAAGGGACAGGAGAGCAGGAGCCACGAGGGACAGAGCCAGAGAAGACCATGTGCTGAGCTCAGGCATTTCGAAACAGCTTTTGGCTACCTCCAGTTGAGAATCAGAAATACTCAAAAGAAACAATAACAACCAAGCAACCAAACAAGAAATCTATCACAAACAATTCATAGGCTTTTCTCCTAGCCGTGTGTGTGTGTGTGTGTGTGTGTGTGTGTGTGTGTGTGTGTGTGTGTATTTAACTAGAACTAAGAGTCTCACAGATTTTCCTTCTTGGCCTGGTTCTGAACCCCAATCCTCGTATCTCAGGTTCCTAAGTAGCTAGGATTACAGCAGGCAAGAGCCACTGGTGCCTGGCCTGTTTTTTGTTTTGTTTTGTTTTGAGACAGTGTCTCAGTATGCAGTCCAGTCTGTTTTCAGATTTGCTATGTAGTCCTGACTGGTCTCAACCTTGAAATCTTCATGCCTCAATCTCCTAAACACTGGGATTACAGGCACGTGCCACCATGCCTAGCTAGAAAGATGGCCTAATTTAAAGACAATAGCACTTAGCTGAGTACTGGTGGCTCATGATTGTAATCCTAACTACTCAGGAGGCTGAGATCTGAGGATTGTGGTTCCAAGTCAGCCTGGGCAGGAAAATCCATGAGATTCTTTTTTTTTGGCCAGTCCTGGGCCTTAAACTCAGGGCCTGAGCACTGTCCCTGGCTTCTTTTTGCTCAAGGCTAGCACTCTGCCACTTGAGCCACAGCGCCACTTCTGGCCGTTTTCTGTATATGTGGTGCTGGGGAATCAAACCCAGGGCCTCATGTATACAAAGCAAGCACTCTTGCCACTAGGCCATATCCCCAGCCCATCCATGAGATTCTTATCTCCAATTAACTACCAAAAAGCCAGATGTGGAGCTGTGGAGTAATTGGTCCAGTGCTACTTAGCCTTGAGCAAAAAAGTTCAAGGATAGCACCCAAACTCTTGAGTTCAAGCCTCAGGACCAGCTTAAAAAATAAAAAGGACAATAGCTCTTTCTCACATAAGTAAAGGACACAGCCTCTAAATTAACCTGAGAAAACACTGGAAGAAGCCAGGGGTGGTGGTAAACACCGAAATCCCAAAACTCAGGGGGATGAGGCAAGAGGATTAGAAGTTCAAGGTCAGCCTAGGTTACTATCTCAAAAACACAAAAATAAGAAAAAGCAAACAAACAGAATGCTGGGAAGAACCATTTCATGTTCTAACAGAAAGGTCTGAAAATTGCCACTGGATAAAATCACCTTTAATAAGGTCATGTTAGGTTTAAAATGGGTTTTTAAAAAAGCCACTTCCTGGGGCTGGGGATATAGCCTAGTGGCAAGAGTGCCTGCCTCGGATACACGAGGCCCTAGGTTCGATTCCCCAGCACCACATATACAGAAAACGGCCAGAAGCGGCGCTGTGGCTCAAGTGGCAGAGTGCTGGCCTTGAGCGGGAAGAAGCCAGGGACAGTGCTCGGGCCCTGGGTCCAGGGCCCAGGACTGGCCAAAAAAAAAAAAGCCACTTCCTGTAGGAGGGGTGGTGAAATAAAATTCTTTTTAACAGGGCTGGGAATATGGCCTAGGGGCAAGAGTGCTTGCCTCCCACACATGAAGCTCTCGGTTCGATTCCCCAGCACCACATATATGGAAAACAGCCAGAAGGGGCGCTGTGGCTCAGGTGGCAGAGTGCTAGCCTTGAGGGACGGTGCTCAGGCCCTGAGTCCAAGGCCCAGGACTGGCCAAAAAAATAAAAATAAAAATTCTTTTTAACAACCACGGGGAACATTGAAAAGCCAGCATGTTTTCTGGGAAAACATATCTTTGTATAAAATTCTGCCTAGTTTCAGATTTACTGTGCCCCTAAGGCCAGGACACAGACCCCAGGTAGAGAACACTGGTTCATAAAACTACCTGCTAGGGCTACAAATCCTCCCATCTTCTCCCTTTCCTTTTTGAATACATCCCCCCACCCCCCTTTTTTTTTTGTCAGTCCTGGAGCTTAAACTTAGGGCCTGGGTTCTGTCCCTGAGCCTCTTTGACTCAAGGCTAGCACTCTACCACTTGGAGCCACAGCACCACTTCTGGCTTTTTCTGAGTAGTTATTAGAGAGTCTTACAGACTTTTCTGCCTGGGCTGGCTTTGAACCGTGATCCTCAGATCTTAGCCTCTTGAGTAGCTAGGATTACAGGTGTGAGCCATGACTTATTTTTCTATGGACTATTATGTTTTTGTCTTGTCGGTCATGGGGTTTGAACTCTGGGCCTGGATGTTGTCCCTGAGCAATTCAGCTCAAGGCTAGCACTCTACTACTTGAGCCACAGCACCACTTCTGTTTTTCTGGTGGTTAATCGGAGATAAGAGTCTCACGGACTTTCCTGCCTGGACTAGCTTTGAACCGTGATCTTCAGATCTCAGCCTCCTGAGTAGCTAGGATTAGAGGCGTGAGCACCAGCACTGTGCTTGGACTATTCTTTCAACACTGAGAACCAGAGCTAAGCTAAGAGAATGGACTCTGATCTGGAACATAAGACTATAACCATCAATAGGTTTGACCAGCCACCAAAGGAGAGAATTTTGGAAAGGAGTTTGTACAGACAATATCAGGAAAGCTTGAGAATCTACACAATGATGCACACCTGAAGCACTTTCCAGAAAAACTAAGAAGTACAGCAAGTGGGCCGGGACTGTGTCTAGGCCTCTGGGACATGTGCCTTGTCTCCTGGAGGGTGAGGTAAGCACAATGACTCTAAGGTGAAGGGTGGTTTGTTTGTTCCTGGACAAGTAGGGTCAACAGAATGAAATAGCAGAACTACCCAGTTGATTACTTAGGGTCAGAAAGTTTGCTGATTCCAGACCTAATGTTCCCATTAGGAACATGTTCATTCATGTTTTCACATGTCTAGCAGATATGGATTAAGCTGACTAGGTGACAAGCAGTCTCTAGGTGCAGAGACAGCTGGCGAATGAAACAAAGGTTCATCACATATCTTAAGTCCTTGTAGAAGTAGAGAAACATACAGGCTGTACAAACAGAATGTCAGGTGGTGCTAAGATCAAAGGCAACAAAGAAGCTGAGTGTCAGCAGCCTAGGGGGGGTGCCCCCCCCAGAGGGTGTTGTTAGGCAAGGTCTTACTCATATATGACCACAGGGGAGAACTAGAAGGGAGGGAGGGAGCCCCTGAGAGTATCTGGGGAAGGGGGGAACAGTGCCCCAGGAACCCTCAGGACTCCCTCCCTCATTTTACCACACAACTACTGGTAAGGGAAGATGGGAATTTACTTTTTTTTTTTTTTATAAGTCATGGGGCTTGAACTTGGGAGTCTGATGCTGTTCTTGAGCTTTTGTGCTTAAGGCTAGTGCTCTACCATTTTAAGCTACAGCAACACTTCTGGTTTTCTAGTAGTTAATTAGAAATGAGAGTCTCATGGACTTTCCTGCCTGGGCTGGCTTTGAACCAGGATTCTCAGATCTCAGTCTCCTGAGTCTCTAGGATCACAGATAGAAGCCCCCAGTACCCAGCTAGGAATTCACTTCTACTAGCTTCTTTTTTCTTAGGGACACAAGAATACCAAGGATGGGATTGGGGAACAGCAGTTAGAGGCTTCATTGCTCTAACCTGTGCAATGAGGCAAGTGAAGACATGCAATGGGTGATGGAGACTAGAAAGATGACAAGGTCAATTGGCTTTAGACCCTGGTAGGGATCCCAGTGGCTGGATCTAGGACTTCAATGGAAGTGAAGGAAAGACAAGCAAGGTGGAAGAGAAAGAAGAGAAGCCACACTAAATCAGCTATGCTTTTACAGCAAGGGCTAGGACCTGAGTGTTCTCATCAGCAGAGCAGCAGTTAATTGTTCCTGAATCTAGCTTTTGTGTGAATCACCTTAAGTCCTAACCAGTCGAGGTGCAGTATGGTTAGAGCTCAGGCTTCAGGACTGGGCAATCCTGAGACTAAACTCCAGCTCTAGCATCTAGTAGATGCAGAGCATTAGACAAACTGAGAATCAGAACTCTAATGCTTAAGTCTAGCAATCCTGGTGCAGGACTACTAGATGACATGAGGTCTTTTTCTGCTTGGTACAGTGCCTGACTCATTGACACTCAGAAACCTGGCACTGATGCTTTTACCAGCACTATCACATCAGGCAGGACTTGGAGCAGCCAGAAATGAATTGCTAAAAGCACAGAAGGAGCCCGGGGCCAGGACAGGGCAGAGGACAGTGCTTCTTTTTATTGGGCCACCTCTGACCATTTATTTGTCCTCCCAAGCTGAAAACAGCACTTCACGCAGGCCTGGCACCTGCTCCAATGCCTCCCAGGTTGGGTGAAGGGAGGAAGCCACTGTACCCCTGTAGCTCTTTCCTACCCTCTCCACTTGTCATATACAACGCTGAGCAACTACAGATGTAGCTCTAAGGGTGAAGGATCTCGGTGAATCTGAGGCTCTGGAAACCATGTTGGCTATTAAGATTTCTAGTCTACTAACTAGGCAAGAATTCCATCTAGCTGGGCCTTTACCAGAGAATGAAGCAGAACATGGCATTCCACTGGAGTCTGGTCTATGTCACAGTTGCTTCCTGCTTTCCAGAGGGTTTTCAGGATGGAAGTTGAGCTGTGGCTCAAGTGACAGAACACTAGCCTTGCAGGGATGCTACAACCTGACTTAGATAAATCCTATAGTACCTCATCCAGAGCATGTATTTTCAAAAGACTCCTGAATCTCCAACCATTGGTGGGTCCTCTAGAATACAGGTCCCACTTCCAATCAAAAGGTCACAAGATATTCATTCCTGTCTTACAGTCAGA
Organism: Perognathus longimembris pacificus; assembly: GCF_023159225.1. Classification (NCBI taxonomy): domain Eukaryota; kingdom Metazoa; phylum Chordata; class Mammalia; order Rodentia; family Heteromyidae; genus Perognathus; species Perognathus longimembris. The sequence goes on along the minus strand of NC_063163.1, from coordinate 93,068,689 downwards.
GAACCATGGCAAGGGGGAAAGGCTTTCAGTTCACATCCCTCGATTTGGCAAGAAGCCCTGGGAGGAAGAGATGAAAGGGGAGATTCAGGCCCAGCCAGGGTCTGGAATGGATGACCTTTTAGGCCCTTTCTTCTTCTGAGAACCTAAGATGCTAGAATTGTAGGAAAGGCCCCTGAGGAACTAAACATGCAGTGAGCACCAGTTATAGCCCCTGAGTCCTGAGGTTCTCTTGGAAAAAGTAGAAATTTTCCTGTTCTCTCCTATTGGTACAGGTTTGACAGATTCCATGCTCTGATTCGAGAGATGCTAAATCCTGTCAGCTGGTTGGGACAATCACGGAGCTGGACCCACTCAGGCAGTGGAAGATAGCAGTGCCAACAGATGCATGGTGACGGTCACAGTGGCTATAATCCTGGTCCATGTGGTTCCATTCTCTTTCTTGTCCACCACCCTCTCCCAGCCGCCTGCCAAATGCAGCCCAGACCCAAGGCAGGACAAACATATACCTAAAAGTGCAGCTGCCTGACTGCGTCCTCCAAAACTGCGGCTGAAGGAGCTGTGTCTGCTTGCATAGGAGGCTGGCCGGCTGGGGAGCCACGGCAGGAGAAAGGCGGGAATCTCCGAGTGTAAGAGCTCTTCTGCCACAAAGGCCACCTCAAACCACTTGCGCTGGAAGCTGGCGAAGTCATCCACCCCTGCCGTGTGCCAGGTGGCAGCGGGCTGCTGCATGGCCACTGGGGGCAAGAAGAAGGGAGTGAAGGATCCTTGTTGCAAATGTTAACATTCTTATTGATCCATGCGACAACATGGATGAACCTTAAAAGCATGCACAGTAAGAGAAACCGGACATAAGAGGCCACACATGATAGGACTCCATTTATATGAGATGCTCAGAGGATATAAATCTTTAGAGACCAAACACTGCCTAGGTGGAGAAGAGGAGGAAAAAATGGGGAGTGATGGCTAACAGGGTGAGGGGGCTCATTTTGAGGTGATAAAAATGACCTGAAACTAATACGGTGGTGCTGTTTATACAATACCTCACAAATATACTGAACGACTTAAGTGGTTAGTTTTATGTTCTGTGAAATTTAGTCCTATTTTTAAAAAATATTTTAGCCTCAATTTCCCGCTCCTAATTTTAGAGCATGTAATGATCTGTATTGTTGCTGTTGTTTTATTTTTTATAAATTTGAAGGTGAAACAGGTCAAATTTAAGGGAAAGGCATCAATGGGATTCAGACTCCATACCTGATGCTTTCTTTCACTCATTGGCTAGTGCTCTGCCAGCTGAGCCAAGCCTCTGACCCCCCTGGGGATCACCTTTCCACATTTTTTAAGGCTAGGGGTGTGGCTCAGTTGTAGAGTCCTTGCATAGCATTCATAAGGCCTTGGGTACGATCCCAAGAAGTACAAAGATAACAGTATAGTAGTAGAGTGCTTTCCTAGCATGTGCAAACAAAAACCCAAACAGACCTCTAGACTCATGGGTTCTACATCCATAGATCCAATGAAATCATATGGAAAACATTTTGGGGGAAAAACTTGCATCTGTACTGAACTCATAATCATTCTCTAAGCAATATAGTGCATGAGTAGTTACACTGTATGAGGTAATATAAATAATCCAGAAATGATTTAAAGTTTACAGGTGATGTGTTGCACAGGTTATATGCAAATATTGCATCATTTTATGTAAGGAAATTGAGCATCATGGAACTTTCTACCCTGGGGGGGAGTACCAAACGATGACCATATTTAGGACATGTCTTGAAAAACTTGCTGGTACTTGTTAGACTTCCTGGGGAAGGAAATAAAGCTCAAAAACCCAGCACATGAAAAGTGCTGTAAGTCATAAGAGTGGAGCCCACCTGACATGGTTCTGTTGGTAACATGATGGCTAAGTCAAGGTGAAGTAGGAGTAAGGTGTTCTATTTAAAAAAAGACCCCAAGGGGGCTCTGAGATGTGGCTCAGCTGGTAGAGCATCAGCAAAGGAGCAAAAGTATCAGGTACCAAGTTCATGTCTCAGTGCAGGACAAAAAGGGGGGAGGAGAAGGAGGAGGAAGAGGCAGTGGCAGAGGAAAGAAAAGGAAAACAGAGCCCCCTAAAGTAACCCTGAGAATTTCTCACACCAGGGCCCTGGGCCTCAAGGTTTATCTTTTACTCACAGTATCCTCAATAAGGATATGTTATATAGCTTAAGAAATGCTTGTCACTCTGATTATGATGAAATTAAGTACAACGGCTCAAGGAAATTGACAGATGTGTAAGACTACAAAGGCATTCATGGAGATCAGGAAGCACTGTCAGATGGAAAAGCAAATTGCCAGGGAAACCCCTCCCGCTGGAGCAAACACATTTGCCTTGGCTCTGACCTCGGTCCGGCTCTCTGTCCATCACTATCTTGTAGAAATAGAAGCCGTAGATGAAGGTCCGCCAGGCTTCACCAGAAGCATGCGCAATGAGCTGCTCTTCCAGCATTTTCTAGGAAAGACAATGAAACTCTGGAGCTTACCCAGAGGGGCATCTCAGTGGGACCTCTGAGGGTCAGGCTGGGTTGCAACAGTGGATTCTAGAAGAATGCACTGTGCAATTTGTCTGGTGTAGATTACAGCACAAAATGTTAATGTATGCTATTACTATTAAATATTTCATACACACAGGAAAGTATAAACAACATCCAGGTGGACCATAATCCAAGTTTAACACACCTACCATTTTGCTTTATAATAGAACCCTTCTATTCAAGGGGAATACGTCCCACAACCCCCAAAAGATGCCTAAAACCACAGATAGAATGAATCTTATATACACATCCAGCTTTCTGTATCTGTGGATTCAATCAATCACAGACAAAAATATTTGGAAAGAAAAAGTTACATCAGGGCTGGGAATGTGGCTGAGCAGTAGAGTGCTTGCCTCATATACACGAAGCTCTGGCTTCGATTCCTCAGCACTACATAAATAGAAAAAGCCGGAAGTGGCTCTGTGGCTCTAGATGTAGAGTGCTAGCCTTGAGCAAAAAGAAGCCCTGAGTTCAAGCCCCAGGACTGGCAAAAGAAAAAGAAAAGGAAAAAGAGATGGGGCCGGGCACCAGTGGCTTATTCCTGTAATCCTAGCTACTCAGGAGGCTGAGATGTGGGGATTGCGGTTCAAAGCTAGCCTGGGCAAGTAAAGCCATGAGTGCTGGGAATATGGCCTAGTGGCAAGAGTGCTTGCCTCCTACACATGAAGCTCTCAGTTCGATTCCCCAGCGCCACATATATGGAAAACGGCCAGAAGCGGCGCTGTGGCTCAGGTGGCAGAGTGCTAGCCTTGAGCGGGAAGAAGCCAGGGATGGTGCTCAGGCCCTGAGTCCAAGGCCTGGGACTGGCCAAAAAAAAAAAAAAAGAAAAGCCATGAGTCTCTTATCTCCAATTAACCACTCAACAACTGGAAGTGGTACTGTGGCTCAAAGTGGTAGAGTGCTAGCTTTGAGCTGAAGAGCTCAGGGACAGCACCGAGGCCCAAAGTTGAAGCCCCATGACTGACAAAAACATAGAACAAACAAAACAACAATAACAACAAAACAAATTCTCACCCCCCAACTACAGATCTTGTTACTGGAAAAAGTAACTATTTCCAAACCATGTCTTGGTTTCCCAAGAACCAGAGCATGCAGTTCTGTGGGCCAGCCTCACCTGCATGATGTCAATGGCCATTGCCTGTGTCTGCACCCCCTCTACGTTGTTCATCAGCCAATGCACCCCCTCGGCACTGACGAAGCAGCATGGTGAGAGGCCTTTCTGTTCAGAGAGCAGCTGGACTCCTGTCCTGGGTTCCATCACAGTGATCAGGGTATGTGTGTTCCCAGTGGCCACAAGCAGAAAGAAAAAAAAAAAACCAAAAACATTTACTACCTGAATTGAAGAAACCCAGAAAGCAATTTCTAGACCAAGAGAAATCTCCATCACAGCTGGGCAATGGTGGCTCATGCCTGTAATCCTAGTGATCTGAGGATTGCAGTTCAAAGCCAGCATGGCAGGAAAGTCTGTGAGACTCTTATCCCCAATAAACTACTCAAAAAAAGGCCAGAAGTGGTGCTACAGCACAAGTGGTAGAGCACTAGCCTTGAGTAAAATAAGCTCAAGAACAAGGCCTAGGCCCTGAGTTCAGGCCCTAGGACCATCACACATACACACAAAAAAGTGTTATAGGGCAAAGGACCTGACATTTCATTGCATAAGGTCCTTCACATAGCTACTTAATTTAATCCTTTGATTAACCATGGGCTTAATAACCTAAAAAAAACAATACTATACAAACCAGGTAACAGAAGCTTAGAGAAACAATTTGCCACAAAGCTGGGCAGTGATGGCTCTTACTTGTAATCCTAGCTACTCAAGAGGCTAAAATCCGAGGATCCTGATTCAAAGGTAGCCCGGGCAGAAAAGTCCATGAGAGTCTTATCTCTAATGAACCATCAGAAACCCAGAATTGGCACTGTGGCTCTAAGTGGTAGACCTCTAGGCTTGAGCAAAAGACCTTAGGGACACTGCTCAGGGTTCAAGCCCCACAACTGACAAAAAAAAAAAAAAAAAGGAATAACTTGCCACAGCTGGTGAACAGCAAAGCTAAGTAGGGCTCTATCCAGCCATACTACCTGAGTACTGCTGTGGCATAGGCCTTGAGCAACCTTCAGCCTCTGCACCATAGGTGTAATGCAGTGAGCCACTTACGAGGGGTGCTTCATGGCTTCCAGGATCTCCACTAGAGTGGAAGATGATGTCAAACAGCTTGTCGTCTGCTGCTGAGAGCTGTAACACAGAGGGACACAAAACAATAGGGTATATACATGGTCACTATTTCACAGGTAGTTTCCTACTTTGTTTTTTAAAAAGCAGAATACAAAGTAGGTTCATGTCTAAATCTACCCACCCTGAATAAGCATCTCTCCCTTTGAAAAATATGCTTCAGGGCTGGGAATATGGCCTAGTGGCAAGAGTGCTTGCCTCCTATACATGAAGCCCTGGGTTCGATTCCCCAGCACCACATATATAGAAAATGGCCAGAAGTGGCGCTGTGGCTCAAGTGGCAGAGTGCTGGCCTTGAACAAAAAGAAGCCAGGGACAGCGCTCAGGCCCTGAGTTCAAGCCCAGGACTGGCCAAAAAAACAAAAAAAAACAAAAAAAAAAAAGAAAAAGAAAAATATGCTTCAGGCCCAGGCATTTCCAAGCAATCTCCTTGTACTGCTCTCAGATTATAGGAAACCAAGTGACTGCTGACAGGAGCCGTGTCAATTATTCAGTCTTGACCCAAAGCATGGAGGCTAGAATCTCAGTATCCTCACTCAACAGCTACACCACCTCTGGCTTTTTAAAAGCCTGTTTCCTCATCTAAAATGTGGGAATGATGCTATTCCTCTTTTTCAAAGTCATTGTGAGGCCAGTGTGTGTGATAGTAAGTATAGGATGAAAAGTCTCGTCATACAGTCCCAAATGATAGACAATACTAAACACTACCACAATAGCTTTGACTCTTTGAAACTCAGGCTGGTTCAAGGAGCTAGTGAAGGCCAAAGAGCTGGGAAGAGAAACACCAGGACCTGGATTCAAATTCAGGTCAGCCACAGTCCAAAGCTCAGAGCTTTCTACCTCCTACTACTCCACTTTGTTCTTGGTCATATGACAGTGCCTCAGAACATGCTCAAGTTAGGCATGGTAGCACATGACTATAATCCCAGCACTTAGGACACTAAGGCAAGAGGATCTCCAGTTCCAGGCCAATCTGTCCCAACACATACATATATATACACACACACACACACACATACACATATACACACACACACACACACACACACACACACACACACACACACACACAAACTCAGAGTTGAATGGTCCACCCAAACTGGGTTGTCCTAGGTTGACCATACTTTAAAATCTCTCTGTTTCCTCCATCACACGCTCTTCTGCAACATTTTGGGGCTGAGGTTGTGGCTCACTGGTATAGCACTTGCCTAACATGGCCCTAGGTTCCAAATGCCCAACATCACATCAAAAAAATAAAAACCAGAACCTCAGGGTTCGAAAAAGCTTTTCCTCCTAACACCGAGTTTCTACTGAGTCCATATGTTTGGGCAAGAGGGTGTCCTCCCAGCACAGACACCCTCAAAAGCTCCTCTAAATACAGCCCATTTCTGTTCAGTGAACAGTACCCCTCATAATGCTACTTCCTTGGCCTAAAATGAAATCGGTTTCCTGTTATTTTCAGTTATTGGTCTTAATTCTGCCTGTCCAGTCATTTTTGGCCTTCTCACTTCCAGGCTAAACATCTATGGTTTTTCTTTTCTTCCAAAAGCTGCTACTCAACCTTGCAAGCAGTGAGGAAGTAAGCAGATACACTTATTTCCTGTGCACTGGGCAACCCTGCTGAGCTCTTCTATAGGAACACCAAAATGGTAGCCAAACGCCAGGAGCCTGGAAGAATACAGAAGCAGCAAAACCCAGAAATGAACCGATCAGCACCATGCTCTGGTGTAAGGCAAAAGTAAAACCAGCATAGGATTTATGACATTAAGGAAACCTGCCGACAGGGGCCAGGTGAGCACCCACGGCATTGTCTGTGCTCACAGAAAGGGGTGCAGAAGTTACTTAGCTCATTTAGTCAATGACTCTCAAGTCTGTACACTGAGGCAGTAAGAACAGATTGGGCAGAATTATTTTAAAGCAAGCACAGCCTGGAAGGAAGTTAAAAAGTTTCTCAGCCAGGTACCAGTGTAATCTTAGCTACTCAGGAGGCTGAGATCTGAGGATCATAGTTCAAAGCCAGTCTGGGCAGAAAAGTCCCTGTGAGCCTCTTATCTCCAATTAACCACTCAAAAACTAGAAGTGGCACTATGGCTCAAAGTGGTAGAACACTATCCTTGAGCAAGAAAGTTCAGGGACAGCACTTAGAACTTACGTTCAAGCCTCACGGCTAACAAAAGGAAAAAAAAAGTTTCTCGAAACTGATAATGGGTTTAAAGGCCAGAGCACATGATCTTATAAATACGTACAGTTATGTATTCATTTAAAGTTATTAAAAGGCTGGGGCATTTTTTTAAAGCTCAGGCAGCAGCCTTCTCTGGCCGCTCAGGAATAGGAAGAGAATGGCTACCTTTGGCCATAATGAGTGACTCATTCACTGTTTGTTCACTTCCTGACTGCACGCTATCTTGTGCAAGCAAGCCACAGGCACTTTGGTGACCAGGCCAGACGGGTCTGGGCCCCTTTTGCGAAGCCCTATGCATCTGCATGATACCTGACATCTTCCTTTGTCTTAGAGGAAACCTCCTAGCTATCCTGTGAGCAAGAAAGATTAGAGCACAGGTCGTAAGTCCCATCATAGAGATGTGGTTACACAAGGACTGACTTGCCCAGGGTCCCACATATCATTTCTGGCAGTCAGAACTCTGGTCCAGAGCTATAGGCTCCCAGACTCAATGCTTTTGTTGGTAAATTGTTCCCACCCTATGGGGAATGAGTTCAACCACTCTGAATCTCACCTGCTATCACTGGGGTTTGCAGCGGGGAAGGATTGATCTCCTAAGTTCTGGGAACTCCCATAGGTCTGGCTGCTTCCTCTGTCCACAGATTGGCTTGTGCTTACCCCCAAAGTGGTGCCATCCAACAATGGAGCAACTGTTTGGTCCAGAGATGCCTACAGGAGAATAAAAAGTTAATACCTGGATCCAAGAATAACCAGCAAGAAAACATAATAAAGTACCCTGATTTATTCATTCAACGGGCATACAAACAAACAATTGAACAAACAATGGGTGCCAGTAGCTCATACCTGTTATCCTAGCTACTCAGAGGGCTGAGACCTGTAGGGTTGAGGTTCAAGACCAGTCTAGGTAGAAAAGTCTACAGAAGTATAGTTCAAGTGGTAGAATGCCAGCCATAAGAAGGAAAGTAAGAACAAGAAGCCCTAAGTTCAAGTTCTAGTACAGGTGTACACGTGCGTGCGCGCACACACACACAGATAATAAGTCTTCTTCAAGATCTTTAAAGTTATTAAGTGTACAGTGCTTTCCACTCCTGTCATTCCGAGGCAACACTGGGTCTCTGGTGTAAGAGCTAATGGAACAGAGAGAGCATGCCCAGTCCTGTGTACACTTTCTTTGTCAGAGCAGGTAGGGATTCCTGCCCTCTAAACTGAGGCCGATAGGGGAGGCAGTTCTTCACAATAAATCCCCAGGACCACAGAAATCTCTTCTAAACCAGACTCAATGAGCCACAAAATGGATACTAAAGATGACCTCCTTTAAGAAGATAAATCAGAATCATTCCTTATGAGATTGGACAAAGGGGAAAAGAACACATTTAGAGAAAAATAAGGGATAAAATGACAATGATCACCATCCATCTCCTATGACTCTCGCTCCTCTACCCCACTCCTCTTTCGCCCTATCAGTAATACACTCAGCCTTCCACCTGCCCAGGTTCAAACTCCACCGCCATCTGATGGCTTCCTGTCTAAAGAGATGCCTAGTCTTGTGGCCTCCCCTTGGTAGATACACACGCTTCTCTAATTCTTGACATCTTTCCCCTGACAGGTAGGGCTGAAATAGTCTCCTAAATGGTCCTGTTACTACAGCCTCCCTCCCCAAAACTCTACTTGAGAGTCACCGCCTAGAGAACAGTTCCAACTTCATTATTCTGTGACTCTAAAATCTTGCATCTCTCCATGAGCTACCACATTGAGAACCAACCCACAAGGCAGTGAAGGCCCTGCCAGAGCTGAGATCTCACAGTAACACCCTCCATTTACCATGTGGACATCTCCAGGCAAATCCATCCCTGCTTACATAATCTTATCCAGGCATTGTGGCCTTGGGATGCTTTTCTCCTGTACCACTATGGAAAACCCCATCCATGATGAAGGGCCATTTCAAATGGCAAACATTTCCTGATTCATTCCACACTCACATTCTGGATCTCTATTAACCTGTCCTGGTAGCTGCCAGGTTTTGCCTCATACAAATGTATTTGCCTTATTCCTTCACAGGGTCTAGACGCAAGACTGTTCTGCATACCCAGAATCCCTGCAAGTATCCACTAAAGGCTGCATCCCAGAGCAGGTGTTAGAGAACATTAGAGAGTACTTGGTTCTGACTCATGCTAGCCACAGAAAGCATGCAAAGTAGAGATATGAGAGATGCTGATTAACAAAAAAAGGCAGCCAGGAGCTGTGTAAGTCCATGATACAGATCTAATGGATGAGCAGGAATTAACTAGGCATGGTCAGAGGGGACAATGTACTATATGTACACTGTACAGTATGTGTACTATAGGAAGGAAATAGTGGCACGAAGGTCACTGCGGTGAGGAAGAGGCAGAAGGTGAGACTGGAGGGAAAGGTGGACCCTAATTATGCAGGGACTTTTATCCTAAAGCAAAGAACCCTGGGAAGTTTTAATGAGGAGGTTGACTCAACCAGACTTCATTCATAAGGTGAGAATCCAGGTCATATTGGATAGAAGCAGGAAGACCCCACAAGTAGCTGTTAAAGGCAGGGTGTAGGTGAGAAACAGCCCATTGTCTGGCTGGGGGGTTGTGTCCACTGGAGATTGAGGTGACCAAAAGAAAGCAATGACTTCAGAGAGGCTTACCACGCACAAGTGGAAACCAGATGTGCAAGGGTAGGAGGAGGGCTGCTGACTGCCAGCTCTCTTGTGAGAGGCCTGTTGAGGTTAAGTAGTGGAGTAAGGAAAGAGGCTCTAACACAGGCTCAGGTTTCCTGTGGCAGCGGCCTCTCTTGGTACTGAGCCATGGACAGAAGACATCATAAAGCTGACTCCTGAGGAAAGTTTCATGGCCAAAGTGCTTCTTATGTCCTCCAAATTCTTTTATAAGTTTTGTGATGACAAAAAGCAATTTTTTCATCTGGGCATTGGTGGCTTATGCCTATAAACCTAGCTCCTCAGGAGGCTGAGATCTGATGATCACAGTTTGAAGGCAGCCCAGGCAAGAAAGTCCATGAGACTCTTAGCTCCAATTAACCACCTAAAAACTGGAAGTGGAGCTGTGGCTCAAAGTGGCAGAGCAATAGCCTTGAGCAAAAAAGTGCCCAGGCCCTGAATTCAAGCCCCATGACCAACAACAATAATTTTTTCTTCCTCCAGAGACTAAGATATAGAGAGGAAGACAATGTAGCTGATGATATATTTGTGATGAAATGGTGGCATGTTACCTAGAACCTTCTGTGAACTGCTGTATTCTTTGACAGGTACCTCTTTCCCCTGGCAAAATTGGTCTGGGGTGACACCCTACCTCCCACTTGGCTGACAGGAACCCTATCTCAGCAAGCTGCTGTTATGAGGGGCAGAACACGTGGCAACACGTTTGCAACTCAGAAAGACCCAGAGGCCCTCCCTACTTTCCAAAGTCCAACAGGATTATCACAGTTAGAAGCTCAAGCCTATTTACACACACACACACACACACACACACACACACACACACACACACACACAGGATCAAGCTGAGTGGGTCAGTCAAGCCTATTCACTATTCTGTACCTCTGCCCCCACCCAAACCTCCCTCTTCCATACACAGATACACTATGGAGAATTACTACAAGTTAGATCTGAGCCAACCACAAAGATGTTTCATGTGATTTTTCTCTCCTAATAACCCTTCTAGGAGAACGCTATTATTAATTAGTCTCATTCTATAGAAGGAAAATCCAGGGGCTGGGGATATAGCCTAGCGGCAAGAGTGCCTGCCTCGGATACACGAGGCCCTAGGTTCGATTCCCCAGCACCACATATACAGAAAACGGCCAGAAGTGGCGCTGTGGCTCAAGTGGCAGAGTGCTAGCCTTGAGCGGGAAGAAGCCAGGGGCAGTGCTCAGGCCCTGAGTCCAAGGCCCAGGACTGGCAAAAAAGAAAGAAAATCCAGGATTGGGAAAGGTTAGCGCACATGAGTGGGGAAGGATTCACAACGGGTCCTTGCAGCAGCAGCCATAGAGAGATACCAGAGACCACCTGCCCACAGCCTTCAAACCCACAGCATCTTTCTTTCTGTTTTTGGAGCCTGTCTTGGGGCTTGAACTCAGGGCCTTGGTGCTGTCCTTGAGCTCTTTTACTCAAGACTAGTACTCTCCCACTTAAGCCACAGATCTACTTGCAGGTTTTTTTCACTGTTGTTTTGCCAGTCCTGGGGCTTGGTTTCAGAGCCTGAGCACTGTCCCTGGCTTCTTTTTTCACTTAAGTCTAGCACTCTACCACCTAAGCCACAGTGCCACTTCTGGCTTTGCTGTTTATGTGGTGCTGAGGAATCAAACCCAGGGCCTCATGCATGCAAGGCAAGCACTCTACTGCTAAGCCACATTCCCAGCCCCCACTTGCAGTTTTTTAGGTAGTTAATTGGAGATAAAGAGTCTCACAGAGTTCCCTGCCTAGGTTGGCTTCAAAACTCAATCCTCAGATCTCAGCCTCCTTAGTAGCTAGGGTTACAGGCATGAGCCACTGGTGACCAACAGCATCTTTCTTTTAAAGGGCTCACTGCATACTCTGAATGTCCAGGTCCTGGGTTAGGGTGGAGTGAAGGCAATAGGAATAGGGAGTAGACACTAGCAAGCCAAGATGCATTCAACTGACATTATAAGCAGGCAGCAGCATAATAGGGGTTCATTAGAATTTGCAGGGAATTGACTCCAGGATGCCACTGCCCCCTGACACCCATCTCCACTCATGGAAGTGGCTCAGCTGATGGAACACCAAGCCATGAGTGAAAAAGTCAAGCAACAGCGCAAAGTCCTAAGTTCAAGTCCCAGTACCAGCCCCAAAACAAAACAAAACAAAACAAAAAAACCCTCCAAGTCATTTGTATAAAATGGCATAAGGTGGGGACGGGGAGCCCTCAGGTAATAAGAGTACCCATCTAGCAAGTGCAAAGCCCAAGTTTGAACCACAGTATGTTCAGTATACAACTCTTTGTGGATATTTTCAATCCACAGGAATTGAGTACATAGATGGATATGAAAGTACAGTTATGCTAACCTAAATCATAGTGTGTGTGTATCACATAGCCAGCACCATGCCAGTCACTGACATCCATCAAATTCTACCACATGAGGCTGTATATACAGATTACATCATAGGACTTAGTAAACAACTCTTCTCATCATGCTGATGTTACTTATGTTAAATTCTAATTGCAATCTAAAACTGCTCACAGGGAGTCTCTCCTGTTAGGAAGTACAAGACGAAAGACACCAATCGAAGTCTGTTTCAAACCAAAAATAGTGTGCCTCCTACATTTAAAGATGAGAGAAGCTTAGAATAGAACTCAGAGGTCCTGATGGGAATGGAGGGTGTAGCCTGGGGCTGTGCAGCTCACAGGGTACAGGGAACTGCAGACATCAAGATACCTGAAGACCTGGACAGACAGGTATGGGAACCTCTGGTCTAACCTTTAACCCTTCCAGTACAGAGGGGCAGTGTGGTATGGAGCCTCAGCAGTCACTAGTGAGTGTCCTTTGACTAGCTCATATCTTTGTTTTGTTTTTTGCCAGTCCTGGGGCTTGAACTCAGGGCCTGAGCACTGTCCCTGGCTTCTTTTTGCTCAAGGCTAGCGCTTTACCACTTGAGCCACTGCGCCACTTCTGGTCTTTTTGCATATATGTGATGCTGAGGAATTGAACCCAGGGCTTCATGTATATAAGGCAAGCACTCTTGCCACTAGGCCATATTCCCAGCCCACTAGCTCATATCTTTAAGTCTCTGTTTCCTTATGTGGAAAACAGAGTGATACTACCTGCGCCTTATAGATTGTTATAAAGTTTTTGTCTGCAAAGCATTGTCACAGTGAATACTCAACAGATAGTAATCCTCCCCCCCCCTTTTTTTTTGGTGTTTTGAATTCAAAGCCTCATGCTTGTGAAGCAAGACCCGTCTTGGATTGGTGTTTCTCCCCCTAGTCCTGGGGCTTGAACTCAGGGCCTGAGCACTATCCCTGGCTTCTCTTTGCTCAAGACTAGCACTCTGCTTCTTGAGCCACAACATCACTTTCAGTTTTCTCTGTTTATGTTGTACTGAGGAATCGAACTCAGGGCTCCATGCATGCTAGGCAAGCACTCTACCACTAAGCCATATTCCCAGCCTCAGGTTGGTTATTTTTGAGAAAGGATCTTGACTTATGCCCAAATTGTGCTTCCCTTTGTCAGTGGGATGACAGGCATGTGCTACTGCGTCCAGCCACTGTGCTTCTCTTATAGCTTGGGATGACAGGCACTCAGAAATGCATTCAGTCATTGCTTGAGATGGAGTCTCTTGAACTTTGATGCCTGGGCTCACTTCAGACTTCCATCCCTGATTCCCCTTCCCAGGTAGCTAGAATTACAGGCTTGAGCCACGGTGCCCAGCACTCTGCCTGACTCCACATAAATCCTATCCACTATTTGGATGTCTGGAACTGATTCTCAGTAATGAAGTCAATTTCATATACTACGAAGAAGCTTCAATAAAGGAAGGGAGACCTGCTTCTGTTCACCAAGGACCTGTCCAAACAGTGATTACTAATGCAAATTACAGAGTGGGTCCCGAGTCAAATCTGTGAGTCCTGGATTTACATCCCACTTCATGATCTACGTTAGAAAGCAGTATCTTTGTCCCTCGATTTTTTCATTTGTAAAGTTAGCATCATATTTTTACTTTATTCACAGGATGGGGTATGAAAAGAAATGAAATAAAAGATGTGTTTGACATGTAGTAAGTGAAGGCTCTTGAAGATCTGGTCCAAATCTTTTCTTTGACAAATGAGTTAAGTAAAGTCTAGCAGGCAGGCAGGCGAACTATCCTCAGTTATACACCATTAGCCTATGACAGCACACGCCTATTTATACATGCTGGCTGTTTTTTTTACCACTTCCTGCCACACTGTTATAAATTTATCTGGTTGTACCAGGAGGAGAAAACCGAGTGTTCGCCCTTACGTACACATATTCCATTCTGCTTATGAAACCCTAGAGGGAAGATGTTATGATGTGGTAAGATTCATGGCACCAGGTTAACCATGTACACAGTAGTAATAAAGAAATACTTTGTTCAACACCGATGTGATCATTTGCTCTCTTACACAAATCTCTTCCTTTGCCCTTGTCGCTGTGAACGCCATAGGAGCAAATATACACCTCAGACACCAGATTCCATTTCAGCTGGCCCTCAAGCTCCAGATTCAACCCAATTCCATCTGCTCAGCGATGAACAGAAGGCCCGCTTGTGGCTTCTGCCAAAGGAACCAGCATGCACAGGCTGCAGATTCATGGAATTTGACTAACCTGAGGGTAGAAGGCAGACGATGCTGTGCGTGGGCTGCGGACAAACTCCATAAAGAAGGCCCCATCCTGAAGTCAGAGGAGGAGGAAGCGACAATAGCAGCAGCAGCAGCAGCAGCAACAGCAGCAGCAGGCGGCAAGGCAGTGAAAAAATGGAGAATGTACAGTGGTGAACCATCAAGGGAAGGACAGGGAGGGTGTGGAAAAAAATAGACAAATAAATGAATAAAAATAGCAGGGAAGGAGAGAAGCAAGGACATAGAGAAATATCAGGGAAAGGAAAGAAAGAGAAAGAGAGAGAAGGAGAAGGTTGAGAGAGATGAAGGGAAGAGAAAGAGAAGGAAAAGAAGGGATAGAGGGAGGGAAGAAGGGAAAGAGAAAAAAAGGAAAAGGAAGAAAGGAAAAGAAAGAGAAAGGAAGGAAAGACAGAAGGGAGGGAAAGAAAAAGGGAGAAAGAGAAAGGAAGGAAAAGAAAGGAAGAAAGGGAAAGAAAGAAAAAGGAAGAGAGAGAGGGAGGGAGGAAGGAAGAAAGGAAGGAAGGAAGGAAGGAAGGAAGGAAGGAAGGAAGGAAGGAAGGAAGGAAGGTTCACCCAGAGATAATATCCAAATGCGAAGCATGAGCAGGGACTCACACCTTCCCTGGTGGAAGGTCCCACCTTGTGGGGGGAAAGGTGTGTCCAAGTTCCCTGCATTCTGCTGAGAGTGTGGCTTGGGTGCTTTTATCTTCTCACATAGCTCTGAAATTCTTTCAGATCTATGGTAAGGAAGAGGTAAGGCTACAGAGAAGCTTGGCTAAAGGTTGCAGTGGCAACATCCTGGCCTCCCGCCTGGCTGGGCACGCAACAGCCCTCTGGGAGAGAAACACTGAGGCTCCTTCTGCCTGTTACTGCAGCCAGTGGGGAGAAGAGGATTCAATGCAGCAAGAAGTCTCCATCTTCTGAGCACACAGAGGATACAGAGGCAGCCGGACCTTCTCCTCCTCTGCTTGTATAACAAAATCAAGAAGCCGAGACATATAAACTGTTAAGTACTCATGTACTGAGGCGAGGGTTCCCTGAAATGACTTCCAAACGACTCACTGGTGGTGTCGATGGCTATGTGTTTGAAACAAAATGACATTGAGAACTTTCCCAAAGATCTGCCCCCTTCAAAATCTTTTAAAAGAAACAAAAAACAACTTGGTAGGCTTGATTATTACTGAAATTCAGAGGTGGCACTTGTCCAAGGTCCCTGTCCTACAACTTTTCATCAGTTGGAAATCTGAAATTGTTGGGGGCTTGTTTTGGAAAGTACTGCTGTCATTTCCCATCAGCCACTGCAAATGAAAGTAAGAAACTCTGGAGAGGTGTGGCTGTGGGTATGCACACAGGTGCCCCTCCCTCCATGCATCTAACAGGAAGTGCTGCCCAGAGACATGGCAGGGAATTTCTGAGCATGCCAGGAGGGCATCTCATAGAACTTTAGCTTTTGCCTCTCTAAACTTGGAAGTGTACATCTAGTCCTACTGATGGTATCAGGGCTCAATTGGACAATCAGGAGAATGTTCTCTAACCTAATATTTGGTCTCCAGTGCATTGCAAACTCTCTACAATTCCTCTACTTTTCTATCTATCTTGGTATTATGTCTGATCCTAAGAGATGACCATGAGTAGAGGTTAAAAAAAAAAAAAAGAAAGCTTGTGGATAGCACACACAGATTCAATTATTTATTACTTTATTCAATTCCTGTCCCTTCTGTGCTACAACATGAGACAGCAGAAGTGCTGATGGTGCTAAGATTGATGTACAAATGAATGAGGTAAGGTAAAAAAAATACATTATTTGCACAGACTCTGCTTAATGCCACTCCCTAGATCAGGGGCCAACAAACTACAGCTTGCAGGCTAGGTCTGGCCAGTATTTGTTTTTTACAGCCTGTGCAAAGAGCAGTTTTTAGTTTTAGATGGTTCTAGAACCTAATAACACCTTTATTTTGCCTCTTTGCCTACAAAGCTTGAAATATTTATTCAAGTTTGCTGACCTCTAGTCTACAGAATCTTTAAGCCACCTAAAACCTCTATTTGATAATTTTGATAATTTGATTGATTTTCACCCCTCCTTCTAGTAGTGTAATGCTAGTAATTTATGCTAAAACTAAGGAAATGATCACAGAGATGTAGAATTATTATAAAGAAGCCTATTCCTTATAATTACGAACTATATATTACAGATAGTCTTAAGTGGGCTGGGAATATGGCCTAGTGGCAAGAGTGGTTGCCTCATATACATGAAGCCCTGGGTTCGACTCCCCAGCACCACATATATAGAAAATGGCCAGAAGTGGCACTGTGGCTCAAGTGGTAGAGTGCTAGACTTGAGCAAAAAGAAGCCAGGGACAGTGTTCAGGCCCTGAGTCCAAGGCCCAGGACTGGCAAAAAAAAAAATAAAAAAAAAATAGTCTTAAGTCTAATGTGCTATAGATTAAACTTTATAGAACCGCCAAATTTAGCTTTAAAATGAGAAGCTATCAACATTTTTAACAAAAAAAAAGTTCTAAGTGAAAGTATTATTCCTATGATGAAATAGTTTATTTTCTTTTGGTGGTGCTTGTAATTGAATGTAGGGCCTTGAATATGTTGAATGAGCATTCTACCACTGACTTACACACTCAGTCCACAACTATTTTTAAAAACCTACTTTTAAAGCTATTTTTGGAGGTTATAGATTTTAGCTGGGTATTAAGAGTGCTTGCCTAGCTTGTGCCAGGCCCTAGGTTTGATCCCCAATACTGAAAAATATTTAATGAGGTAGGAAACTTTTATGACATATGAATAAAATGAACACAAGGATGGATACATCATTTGACTAAAATTTTAAAAATAAAATACATGCACTGAATCTCTTTCATCTCCCAGAAGTAGGGATCAGAGAAGAAAATGTACAGTCAGCACACCCTACCCTCTCACACAGCACAGTGATCTGAGTCTGAATTTCTGGAGAGATGGAGATGAAAGAGTCAAGACCACTGGTCTTAAAAGATATAAAAAGCACTGAGAATGGGCCTGGGAATGTGGCTTAGGGGTAGAGTGCTTGCCTAGTATGCATGAAGCTCTATGTTCAATTCCTCGGTACCACATAAACAAAAAAAGCTAGAAGTGTCACTGTTGCTCATGTGGTACAGTGCTAGCCTTGAGCAAAAAGAAGCTCAGTGCCCAGTACCCAGGCCCTGAGTTAAGTCCCAGGACCGGCCAAGAAGAAAAGATACAAAAAGCCTTTCCTATAGTGTTTTTTGCTACTCTACTGTGCTTGGCATTATAGAGGCCTGAAGTCTCAAAGGTGTGTTTTTTTTCCCTTTTTTTTTTTTTTGCATCTTGCCTTCCAACAATGCTTACATCTAAGAAAATTAATAGTGTAGGTGGGGATGATAGGGAAAAACTGTGAGAGAATGAAGAATGGGGTGACATTGTTCCCAAAGAAATGTACTTATTACCTGAATTATATAACTGTAACCCCTCTGTACATCACTAATAATTTAAAAAAGAAAAAGAAAACTGATAGGAATTTCACTTATCAAAGAAGAGTAAACACTTATGGTTAAGGTGCCTCAGTATCTTCCTACTCCCCTCTAGGGGAACAAATAATGACAGTGAAGAAAAACCAGACGGTCAATTTCCAAGTACAAGGGAGGTCTTAGGTCTGGACCAACAGAGTTCAGCTTGACTGTTCTATATCTGTACTTAATTACAAGTTAGCTTGGCTACTTCTATGAACAAGAAAGTTCCTCATTAAAGGCAGACACAGAACCTTACAAGGGTTTGCACTAGAATACATGAAGTTTTGGCACAATGGATCCTGGATTCTGATGGCAATCCACTCTACCTCCGCATTGGGTCCCTGAAACCACAATCCCCCTACCCCCACCCCACGAAGTGACTTCCTTTACCTTTCGTGGGCTGTCCATGTAAGTGGGAGTCATGGCAATGCTGCTGCTCTCTGCTGGCTGGGTGGAGCTCTTCCCCCCATGAGCAGCTGCCTGCTGTTCTCCTAGGCACCTGAGGGAAGAAAAACAAAAACTATAGCTCGTTCATAGACCCCTAGAAAAGGATCCACAATAGCCAAGATAAGAGACAGCTCTAGAGGCTGGGAGTATGGCCTAGTGGCAAGAGTGCTTGCCTCCTATACATGAAGCCCTAGGTTCGATTCCCCAGCGCCAGAAGTGGCGCTGTGGCTCTGCAGAGTGCTAGCCTTGAGCAAAAAGAAGCCAGGGACAGTGCTAAGGCCCCGAGCCCAAGCCCCAGGACTGGCAAAGAAAGAAAGAAATGTACTCACTACCTGACTTATTAGACTGTAATCCCCCTGCACATCACCTTTATAACAATAAAAACATTAAAAAATATCTTTCCGGGGCTGGGGATATAGCCTAGTGGCAAGAGTGCCTGCCTCGGATACACGAGGCCCTAGGTTCGATTCCCCAGCACCACATATACAGAAAACGGCCAGAAGCGGCGCTGTGGCTCAAGTGGCAGAGTGCTAGCCTTGAGCGGGAAGAAGCCAGGGACAGTGCTCAGGCCCTGAGTCCAAGGCCCAGGACTGGCCAAAAAAAAAAAAAAAAAAAAAAAAAATCTTTCCTTTAAAAAAAAAAGAGACAGCTCTATTGTCATCTACGGAATGCATATTTCTGCCTGTTTCTCCTCAGGCCCAATGTAATACCCTCCATTTCATTAAGCCGTCCTCCACAGTCAATCAGAAAACAGTACAATTTAGAAAGGATTCTGGGCTGGGAGCAGTGGTACATTCCTGCAGTTTCAGTATGTCAGGAAGCTAAGGCAAGATGATTACTTGGGCCCAGGAGTGTGAGGACAGCCTGGCCACAGAGTGAGACCCCCATTTATCACGCATTGCTTTAAAAGGGCAATTGATGTAGTTTGAATTACTATATCCACAAATACCATCTGTTTAGTTCTATGGGAAGGTTTTATCTCACTTTCTACTAAGCATACTAACAAAAGTACATTCTGAAAATCAGGGCTATGTTAATATGTAATATTTAGTTCTAAATGCATATGCTTACTATGTATTTTGAAAAGACTCATGTTCCCTCAAACATACAGTTACACCCCTTTCTTCCCATAAACACATAACTCTAATGATTATGTCATAAAACTAGACAAATATGTTTTTCTTATGAAATCTCCCCCATCTCAGTCCTGCTGTATGCAAATAATGTACATACTTTGATGTTCACGTTCCTTTTTTAATTCTAATATTAGCTATGAACTATTTTAGCTTAAAGGTAATATACCATTGTATTCTTCTTTTTTTTTTTTGCCAGTCCTGGGCCTTGGACTCAGGGCCTGAGCACTGTCCCTGGCTTCCTTTTGCTCAAGGTTAGCACTCTGCCACTTGAGCCACAGCGCCACTTCTGGCCGTTTTCCACATATGTGGTATTGGGGAATTGAACCCAGGGCTTCGTGTATATATACGAGGGCAGGCTCTCTTGCCACTAGGCCACATTCCCAGCCCGTATTCTTGTCTGTTAAGTTTCTGAAAGCTCATATTATGGTGTTAATATACAGAGCCCTCCCTCAGAATGGAAGACAAGTTCTAGGTTCCCACTGCCTGGGAGGGGATACCAAAATCTAAGGATGCTTAAGCTCCTTTTATCCAATAGTATTCATTTGTATAGAATCTCCACATATTCTTCCATTTACTTTAAATCATCTTTAGGTTATTCTAATGCCTAACACTATGCAAACTGGCATACTGAACTGTCTAGGGAAAATTTTTTTAAGGTCAATATGTGACTAAACAACAACTTTTTTGGATGAATTCACTAATGTATCATCCACAGACATGGAGGACCAACTGCAGTAATGCAGTAGACATTACTACCTAAACCCTCCATGGGAAACTTTTTACTTTGGTAGCTGAGAGCATTATAAAAGCTGCTCAGAGGGGCTGGGACTGTGGCTTAATGGTAGAGTGCTTGCCTAGCATGCATGAAGCCCTGGGTTCCATTCCTCAGCACCACATACATTAAAAAAAAAAGCCAGAAGTGGTACTGTGGTTCAATAGGTAGAGTGCTAGACTTGAGCAAAAAGAAGCCAGGGACAGTGCTCAGGCTGAGTCCCAAGCTCCAGGACTGGCCAAAAAAAAAGCTCAGAGCCAGGCATCAGCAACTCTTATGTGTAATACTGAAATACAGAATCCAGGTATGGAGTTCAAGCTCCAAGACCAACACACACACACACACACACACACACACACACACACACACACACGCACGCACCCACGCACGCACGCACGCACGCACGCGCTCAGCTGTCAGTTGTTCAGGGATAACCCCCACAGCAGAGCAGCCTTATCCCTTGTCTGAGCTCATGTTCATCCCCTGGGCAGCCACAGGCCAGTGTGTGTGTGCCCGTGTGTGTAAAGACCATGCTGTTCCAACCCAGGGCTTCTCTGACGACCATGCCAACTTCAGTGTCCATGTGGGGTCTCCCAAGGCTGGCACTGGGCTTGTGTTACAGTTCTGCTTCTCTCTGTGCCTAATCTTGCTTCTTCCCACTCCCTCCCACAGGCGTTGAGAACAAGGACTCTCCTTAATAAACAGTTTACATGCTAAATTCTACCTTGGTGTGCTTCCCCAGAGACTTAATCTGTATCACTTCTTGTCTAAAATTATGACTTTGTGTGTGCTTATGGGAATGGAACTGAGGGCCTCATGCCTGTTAGGTAAGTCCTCTACCATTGGGCCACATCCCCAGCCCAAATTCTTACATTTTTGTTACCAATCATGAAGTAATCTCCTATCATGAATTATAAACCTGATCCATAATAACCTCTTGTATTCTCCACCCAACCCCCTCTTTATTTATTGCCCTTGAGACAGAATCTTATTCTGTAACTCAGACTGGCCCTGAATTCTTAATCCTCCTGTTTCAGCCTCCCAAGTTCTGGAATTATAGGTATGTACCACCATGACCAACCTTTATTTTATTTTTTATTTTTTTATTTTTATTTTTATTTTTGGCCAGTCCTAGGCCCTGGCTTCTTTTTTGCTCAAGGCTAGCACTCTGCCACTTGAGCCACAGCGCCACTTCTGGACATTTCCTGTATATGTGGTGCTGAGGAATCAAACCCAGGGCCTCATGTATACAAGGCAAGCACTCTTGCCACTAGGCCATATTCCCAGCCCCCTTTTATTTTATTTTAATACAGAGGATGAATTAGGAAGATAAAGGTTCCAGACCAGTTTAGGGGGAAAAAAATTCACAAGACCCAATTTCAACAGAAAGGCTGAGTTTGGTGGGCTATACGTGTCATCCCAGATTGGGCAGTAAGCATTAATTGGAAAATTGAGGTTCAGGCCAGCTCTTAGCAAAAAGCAAGACACCACATTTAAAAACAAACAAAACCAGAGAAAAAGAGATGGATGTGTATGTGTGGCTTGAGAAGTAGAACACTTGCCTAGTTAATGCAAAGCCCTGAGTTCAAATCTCAATTCACTTGAACTCTGGCCCTGGGCACTGTCCCTGAGCCTCTTTGTGCTCAAGGCTAGTGCTCTACCACGTGAGCCACAGCACCACTTGCAGCTTTTTCTGAGTAGTGTAGTAGTAGTATGTAGTATTAGTCTCATGGACTTTTCTGCCTGGCTGGCTTCAATTGTGATCCTCAGAGCTCAGCCTCCTGAGTAACTAGGACTACAAGTGTGAGCCACTGGTTCACAGCACCGAATTTTTTTTTTTTATTATGGGAACATTTACAAAAGCAAAGAAGATAATATAATGAACACTTGCATATCCAGCCCCACCAAAACTACAACTTCCACCTATTTACAACAATAATCTTAAAGTAAAATTCATTGAAGTTCATTGAAGGTAAATGTCTCTAATTTGCCTGCCTGGGCTATCAACTGTGATATCAGCCTCCTAAGTAGCTAGGATTATAGGTGTGAGCTACTGGGGCCCAGCTTCTAAAGTAACTTTTAAACCAACATAACCACAATTTGAAATGAATTATACTATCAAATATTTTCCCAACTATCTCAAAAAAATGTTAAGAGTTTGTCCAAAATAGGAATGTTAAGATCCTACTTTATAATAATCATGTCTCACAAGCCTCTTTTTGGTATACAGTTTCTTTTTCATCTCTCCTTAATTTACTGAGGCAAATAGTCTAGAGGTGCTGACTACATGCCTTTATTGTTTGGCGTGTTCCTCTGTGTTCTGTACTTCCTGAGAACTAGATGTTATTCCTAAAGGTCTGGGTAGATTTATGTCTAATTTGGACGAAAAAAATTCTTCCTAAATGGTGCTGTGTACTTCTAGCTGGAGGCCCATAATGGCTGACTGCCTCTCTCTGGTGATGTTAGCTGCCACAGAAAATCTTTACTAGATGTTCATCCTTTAGAGACTATGCAGAGTGATATTCTATCACTCATCCTATATTCATTAGCTGGGATACTTTTTACAGGAGAAGAACAGAACACATGCTTGATTCTTTCCCTTGTCCCCAGACACCACACTCAGAGTATCTGTTTCTACTGCAACATTGTTCCCCTCTAAGCCACACCCTCAACCACACACAGTGTGATGCTCTTTGGCACTTTAGGCAGTGAGGGAGGAGGAACCCTGAGACTCCCATCCCCCGCAGATGTACTATCTGACACCCACAGCAATCTACACTTACTGAACTGCTTTCCACATGCTGACACACAGGCAAGAATCAGAGGCTCAGACATAGGTAAAACACTGTCCTTGTCTTTACGGGCTCCTTATCTACTGGCTCAGGGGAGTGGAGTGCTATAAAAAAAAAAAGACCTATAGCAATGTACACATGTACACTGAGAACACACAAAGGGTATGATGCATTCTGCTGGGAAGTAGGCGGGATAGCTGAGCTGGCACAGAGGCTGAGCCATATGGCAAAGGTAGGTCTTGAAGGATGGGCAAGAGAAAACCACCACCTACACTAGAGCAGATAAAAGCACACATCCTCCACATGATCCTGCAGGGACAGTGTCCTGTGTCACCTTGCTGGTGTGTGAGTAACACACACATCCCACAGCCAGTCTGGATACATAAAACATCTCACCTATCTGGCCAAACTTGGCCATCATCAGGTTATCCTTACCTACTAAAAGCAAAGACATCCACCTGCCAATACCTCCTGACCAGGCTACTCTCGCTACTGTTAATCAGCAAAGAGCGAAGACTTCAAGACTGTCTTCTGCCAGAGTTTGACCAAATGCCTGTGCCCACAGATAAAACTAGAATGAACCATAAACACAGTTACAGAAAAATGATGAGGCTAGAAATACACTTTTTTTTTGTTATTTTAGTGCCAGTACTAGGGCTAGAACATGGAGTCTAACCACTGTCCCTTACCTTTCTGCTCTAAGTTGGTGCTCTACCCCTTAAACTATACCTCCACTTCCAGCTTTATTGGTGGTTAATTAGAGATAAGTCTCTTGGATTTGCTTTCCCAGATTGGCTTTGAACCTCGATCTCCAATCTTGGCCTTCTGAGTGGCTATGAATACAGGCTACCAGCATCTGGCTGAGATACAGGGTTTTTTCCCCTTTTTATTTTTATAATCTTTAAGTAGTTGTATAAAGGAGTTGCCATTCAAAAATGCAATATATAAATACAATGCATCTTGATCAATGTTACTCCTTTCAACATTCTCATCCATCCTGAGATACAATTTTCAAAGCTCTCTTTGGTGATGCCATAATGTTGTTTTTCATTATAAATACAACTGGAAATACTTGGAATAGTAGAAGAAAAAGAAAAGCACATAATTTTTTTTTTCCAGTCATGGGCTTGAACTGCACTGTCCCTGGGCTCCTTTTGCTCAAGGCTAGCACTATACCATCTGAACCACAGTACCAGCTTTTTTTTTTTTTTTCTGTTCATGTGGTACTAAGGAATCAAACCTAGGGCTTCATGCATGCCAGACGAGCACTCTACCACTGAGCCACATTCCCAGCCCAAGTACATAAATTTTTTAAAATGCTATGTGAACAAACCTTACATTAAAAAAGGAAAACCTGGCTTCCTCTATTCTACTTCCAGCCTTGTGAAAACCTAGCACGTCGTCGCTCAGGAAGCAGTCCTCTTGAGCAAGGAAGAAGTCTCAGGTCACTGTCCTGCTTCCCGAGGTGGAGTTGGCTAAGAGTCTCACCCTCAGAGGGAATGCTGCTCCCCCAAGATAGCCTTCTTCCTCCACTGTGAGCAGAAAGAGGCTCCTTGGTCCATACTAAGATGATGACGCACTGACAAATACAAGTAAGATCCCTTCACTCCCTTTCCTCACCCCCAGCTTCACACCCCTCCCAGCAACATGTGTTCCTCATTCTCTTTTCCAGGGGAAAAGCCTAGGAAGAGATGGAGGGAGAGCCTGCCAAGCAGAGTGCTGGGGTCTTTCCTGAGTCTGATAAAGATATTTTTGGAAGGGAACTCAATGCTTTCAGCCACAAGTCCAACCTGCTCCTGCTTCTTTCCTTCTCTTGGTTGCTGTCCTCTGGGCCCCCTGCTGCATCCCTCTCCTCTCTCCCCATGTCCCTTCCTTTCCAGGTCATCAGCATCTGCCATACAGGTCTACCTCCTGGCACTCACCCACCAAGCCTTCCTACACATGGGACTCATCTCTAAAGAAAACGTTACCAAAGACAACAACTGTATATCTCATGATATAAGGATTTGTAATTTTTTTTTGGGGGGGGGCCAGTCATGGGGCTTGAACTTGGTACCTGGTGCTGTCCCTGAGCTCTTTTGCTCAAGGCTAGCACTCTACCACTTTGAGCCACAGCATCACTTCCAGTTTTCTGTTGATTAATTGGAGGTAAGAGTCTCATGGACTTTCCTGCCTGGGTTGACTTTGAACCATAATCCTCAGATCTCAGCCTCCTGAGTAGTTAGGATTACAGGCATGAACCACCAGCATCTGGCTTGGATTTGTAATTTTTTGGTAAATTATAATATTCTCATTTGGGTTTTTTAAAAAGAGGATTTTTTAAAAGGCATACTTTCTAAAATGATACAAATGAAAGAATATGAAGTCTGGGATTTGAGGGGAAAAAATAAAAGGAAAAATGAACTCAGGGGGAATATGAATGAAACAAGACTGGCATGAGTTGATGATCATCAAGGCCATGTGACAGGTAGAGAGGGATTTCTTATACTGGCCTGTCTACTCTGTGGCATCTGTTTGAAAATTTCCATTAAAATAACAATAAACCTCCTGCTATGCAACTGTACAAGGACAGCATGGCATCCAGCTTCCCACAAGGTCTTTTCAACTGCACTTCCCACTAGAGCTCACACTCTCACTCCCTTGCTCCCTGTTGCTCTCTGAAAGTCTAGCAAGGTTCCTACTATCACAACCCGGACCCTCAGACCACACAGACAGGGTCTAGTCTCCCCTGACGCACATTCCCTACATCTGTAGAGACCCCCCAGCATCCTCACCTGTGCCATCCCACACATATCCACTGCACATCTACCACATGCCAGACACTGCCTCAGGCAGGTTACATGGATATTCAGAGGGCAGATGAGTAAACCTACAACTGAGGCCAGACTGAAGGGTTTCAGTGCTCTAATGGACGAGGGGCTAAAAAGTAGGCAAGCAGAAGAAGACTGAGATAAGCAGGTTTCACCTATGTATGGAAACATGTCCCTTCCCTAAGTCCCACTTCCCCCGGCTCTGTGTAAATGCTTCACTTCCTGCAAGGTTAACTTTAATCCTACTTCCTGTGAGGATCCCCCTGCCTGCCCCCAAGCAGAATGCCCCCCACAGCTGTCTGGGCAACTTTACTGTTTATAAAGCAGCCACATATCCTAA
This sequence comes from Perognathus longimembris pacificus, assembly GCF_023159225.1. Lineage (NCBI taxonomy): Eukaryota > Metazoa > Chordata > Mammalia > Rodentia > Heteromyidae > Perognathus > Perognathus longimembris. The sequence continues at coordinate 93,042,552 of NC_063163.1, read as the reverse complement.
TACTTAGGGGGAAAAAAACAGCCAAATGGCATGACTGAGGGCCCAAGTCAACCCTCAGATCACAGGTAGAACCCGAGGCATATGCCTTTTCTAAAGTGTAGCCCATCACCCTTCCTCTCCATGGCTGAGTACAAATGTGAACTGAGTTTCTAGCTATTTAAAGCCAACCTACGTTTTATATGCTATTATATTGTCTATCTGTTATACTTTTATGATTCTATCATAGAATCATGCATGTTACATATATAGGTTTTTCACATATGAAAATCCATGTAGCTGGGCACTGGTGGCTCACGCCTGTAATCCTAACTACTCAGGAGGCTGAGATCTGAGGATCATGGTTCAAAACCAGCCTGGGCAGAAAAGTCCATGAGACTCTTATTTCCAATTAACCACCAGAAAACTGGAAGTCGTGCTGTGGCTCAATGTAGTAGAGCACTAGCCTTGAGCTGAAGAGTTCAGGGATAGCGCCAAGGCCCAGAGTTCAGACCCCACAACCAACCAAACAAACAAACAAACAAAAAAGGTGGGGGGAGGCTGGGAATATGGCCTAGTGGTAGAGTGCTTGCCTAGCATGCATGAAGCCCTAGGTTCGATTCCTTAACACCACATACACAGAAAAAACCAGAAGTGGAGTTGTGGCTCAAGTGGTAGAGTGCTAGCCTTGAGCACAAAGAAGCCAGAGGCAGTGCTCAGGCCCTGAGTTTAAGCCAAAGGACTGGCAAAAAAAAAATGCTTTGTAGAATAACCTAAAAGTACCTAAAGTTCAAATTTGTTTCTGTTTTATGTTATTTAATCCTTACCAGGTATTAGTCTCACTTTTTTGTCATGTAACTGTCCTACCTTCAAGCTTCTAGCAGAAGGAAATCACTTTGCATCCTATTCAGGGGAGTGAATACTGAAAACATTGGAGCCTATGGGGAGGGGGGAGGATGGCAGGTCCTTCTCCAACCAGGCACTTACTTCTGACTGGCCTCCATCTCCAGCAGGGCAGACAGAGCTGAGGTTCCCTTCTTCACAACTGAAGGGGCTGTTGACTCGAGAGAGTGCGTAGAAATGGGCCCAGGCATCTGCAAGCCTTTCATGGTGGTCCCTTTCTAAAGAGAAGAGGAGACAAGACCATTAAGCCCCTGTGGGCTCTCCCAGTAGACCACTCAGACCACAGTGCAGGCTGCCGGCAACGCAGTTTACACAGGTTCTCAGTGTTTCATAAATAAAAAAAGAGGGGCTGGGAATATGGCCTAGTGGTAGAGTGCTTGCCTCATATACATGAAGCCCACATACATAGAAAGAGCTAGAAGCAGCGCTCAAGTGGTAGAGTGTTAGCCTTGAGCAAAAAGAAACCAGGGACAGTGCTCAGGCCCTGAGTCCAAGCCCCAGGACTGGCAGAAAAAGAAAGAAAGAAAAAGAGAGAAGGAAAGAAGAGAGAGAGAGAGAGAGAGAGAGAGAGAAAGGAAGGAAGGAAGGAAGGAAGGAAGGAAGGAAGGAAGGAAGGAAGGAAGGAAGGAAGGAAGGAAGGAAGGAAAAGAAAACAAATGAAAGAGGAAACTGAGGTTCAGACAGGTTAAAGACTTTACTCCAAGGCTGGGAATATGGCCTAGTGGCAAGAGTCCTTGCCTTGTATACATGAAACCCTAGGTTTGATTCCTCAGCACCACATACATAGAAAAGACCAGAAGTGGTGCTGTGGCTCAAGTGGCAGAGTGCTAGCCTTGAGCAAAAAGAAGCCAGGGACAGTGCTCAAGCTCTGAGTACAAGGCCCAGGACTGGCAAAAAAAAAAAAAAAAAAGAATTTACTCCAAATCCCACTGGAACTAAAATTCTAACTCCACTTGTCTTATTTCAAACCAAAGTTCTGGAATGGAGGCATGACTCAGGTGGTAGAGTGCCTGCCAAGCAAGCAAGAGGCCTTGGATTCAAACTCTAGTGCCACCTCCCTCAAAGAAAAACAAAGCCTATTCCACTATGCTAAGACTCCTACAAATGTTCTTCTAGGGATGCTGTATACAAAAGACAGCTAATATGGAGAAAAAAATACTAAGCTTGAGGTTAGACTCAGGACTGATAATGGACTACTGACTGACACAAAAACTGCTTAGACTGATACTGCACCCCAAAGCACATTGTTTGATGAAAGAAGTTCAGTTTCATGTTATATTGTATTTTTGTGACATTTGGAAAAGACAGAAGTATGTTGATGTTCAAAAGGCCTGAGAAGCTGGATACCAGTGGCTCACACCTGTAATCTTAGCCTCTCAGGAGACTGAGATCTGAGGATCTTGGTTCAAAGCCAGCCAGGTCAGAAAAGTCCATGAGACTCTTATCTCCAAGTAGCCACCAAAACAACAACAACAACAACAAAAACCCAGCCAGAAGTAGAACTGGGGCTCAAATGGTAAAGTGTTAGCCTTGAGTATAAAAAACTCAGGCACCGTGTCCAGTCCCTGAGTTCAAGTCCCACGACCAGCACCAAAAAAATAGGGGCTTGGTTGATAGGGGGACAGAGATGGGGAAATATGGCAGCAAAGTCCCATGAATGGAACTTCCCTGATGTTTCCAGTGCTATGGATAAAACCCAGTGCCTCTCAAACTCTGGACAACCACTCTGTCTCTGAGCTACATTCCCCACTGAAGCTTTTAAAAAAATTATTATTATTTTAAGTTGTTATTATAAAGGTGATCTATAGAGGGGTTACAGTTACATAAGTCAAGTAGAGTAGGTTTCTTTTCCACTGAAGCACTTTTAAAGTGATAGAACCATTCTCTATTCTGACCATGGTGGTGATACATAAACCCATACTTTTGTTAACCCATACACAAGCATGTGTGTACATACACATGCAGGTAAATTATACTATATGTTAATTTAAACAAAACAGTACTGAAGTCTAGATCTGTCCTGTATTAGCTAGGTAGTTCTCAGACATCCCCTACCTTTCCTATGTCCCATAGGGTAGCAATATTGAGTGACTGAAATGAAGGGCTCTGGAAACTCTTAAAGTGATAGACAAGGAAGGAAGGATGCTGCCATTAACCTCATGGGAGTTTCCACTCAGCACTTCAGCACCACACCACACAGGCAGCTGGGTTTAACACTGGACCTACCTGGGTGCACACAAAGCTGCTGTCTCAGCTAAGAGAGGAAGTTCAAGCCATGAGTGTGGCCCAGTCACCATCTATACCCTACCCCTCCCTCCTTCATCCTGCACTTGAGGAGGACTCACTCTTTGGGATTTAAGATAAACATTAGGTAGTTGTGGGGTAAAGAAACTGGCAGACGACAAGAGGCTCTTGAGAGGAGGAGGAGGAGGCAGATGCTGCATTCCAGAGAAGACATAGTACACAAGACCCCTTCCCCTGCACCCGAGTCCTCACCCGCATCATGCGGTCTGAGCGATGACGCCTGCGGATCCGGTTCAAGCCCTCCACAAAGCGGATAAAGCCGTCCAGGAGCTGCCACTCATCCTCATCTGCACGCGGCCTGTCGCCATAGATGTCGCAGTGGACCTCCCCCTCTGTGATGCGCTTGGTGGCAGTGACACAGGCTGGCAGGAGCAAGAAGCGGGTTCTCCAGAACTTCAGAGATTCAATTAAACTACATTGGTCCAAAAACCCAAAAATAAACAAACAAAAAAACCCACAGGGTCAAGGTGAGAAAGGTCGGTGAAGTGCTCTCAGTGAGCAGGCACTCTGGTGGTGTGTGTATGCTCATCTCCCTAGGGGAACACCTGTATTGGATGCTGTAATTCATGGTTTTCAGATACAAGATGGGAAGGAAGATCAGGCAGAGTCACTCTTTGCTTTAACCCCAGAAATGTCAGGATGTTTCTGTGCACCCAGACCCAGTGAAGTTGTGGCAATCATAAATCACAGAGAAAAACCAAACTTAAGAAAGGAGATACATCACAAAGCTAACAGGTAGGTAGTCAAGAAAATGTGAAGTACATGGTCTGCTCTGACACTTGCACCAATGGGCACACTGTCACAGAGTTCTGTTTTGTTTTTCCTAGTTGCAGTAATATACATATAACAAAATGTACTACTTTAACTCATCATAAGTATGTGAGCCACAGGCAGTATGCACGTACATTCACAGGTCGTGTGACCACTACTACTCAGCTCATCAGTATATATATATTTTTTTTTGCCAGTCCTGGGGCTTGAACCTACTCAGGACCTAGGTGTTGTCCCTGAGCTTCTTTTTGCTCAAGGCTATCACTCTACCACTTGAGCCACAGTGCCACTTCCAGCTTTTCTGTTTATGTGATGCTGAGGAATCAAACCCAGGGCTTCATAAATGCTAGGCAAGCACTCTACCACTAGGCCACATTCCCAGCCCTCATCAGTGTTTTTTAACACATGTTGATTTGCTTTTTTATTTTTTCTGCCAGTCTTAGAACCTGAACTCAGGACCTGGGCATTGTTCCTGAGCTTCTTTTTTGCTCAAGTCTAGTGCTCTACCACTTAAGCCACAGTGCCACTTCTAGCATTTTCTGACTAGTTTACTGGAGATGAGAGTCCCACAAACTTTTCTGCCCAGGCTGGCTTTGAACCGTGACCCTTAGATCTCAGCCTCCTGAGTAGCTAGTATCACAGGTGTGAGCCATCAGTGCCTGGCTCTGATTTGCTTTTGTTCTTCCTTTTTTTTATTTTCTGGAAGACAAAACAGACCTCACTTTGTCATCAGAAAAAAAGGACATCAAAATACCTATCTATCAAAGGCAGCAAGGGTAAAAAGTCAGCTAGATCTCTGACCTGAAATCTTCAGAACCAGCAGAACAAATATACTGATCTAAGTAGTTCCACTTGTACTCCTCTAGTCGCTCATGGGAGAATTCCACCCAACAGGAGACGAACTCTGAGTCTGAGTGGGAAGGGCACAGGCTGTATGTGTAGTGGATCTGGGCAGATTCATAAGGGTACCTGAAAAAAAAAGAAAGAAAAGAAAAAAGGCACACCTAGACATTCAAAAGCCAATTCCCTCTCATTTTTCTCTACCTTTTTCTTTCCTTTTTTTCTTTAATTTTTTTGTCTTAATGCATTTAGCACTATCCTTGGCATCTGATCAACTATAGTAACAAGCTCAGCTCAGGAGACTATACTGGATATTCCCCAGATCTTCTCAAACTTCTTCATTCTCTCCTCACATTCGTCATTAGAACCCTAGGGTTATTTTAAAACAGTGCAAAAACTCCAAAGGAAAAGCCAACACTCAACTTCCCATAGACATAACTGTCCCACAGGCCTCATTTAGTATGCAGACACACTCAAAACACTAGTGGACCACCACACCTGTCCAAGGACTCACTTGGGAAGGTACCGAGTCACTGTGATCATCTTGTCTTTCAGGGTCACTTTGTGGAAAGTTCTACCCATACTCAGCCAATACTGATCTTCTTCTTCGGGGCGGTTTCGGGACACAAGGCCTAACAGAGAAAATATGAAGAAATAATAACTTTCTCCATCTGGCTGAGGCTCATTTTTACAACAGACAATTGCTTCTCATCCATACAGATGCAGAAAAGGGAGACAGAGGAGGCAACACTTTCTTTTGATAGTTTCACAAAAGAGTTATTCTTGGTTAAAAAAAACAACAACAACAAATAAAAGTCCAGATGTTGGTAGAATTTTCTGTTACCAATAGTAGATTAGAGCCTTGAGGGTGCTAGCAGCATCTAGAAGTCATACACACCAGACTGAACAGCCTCGTGCCTCACGGTCCAAGGGGGTAAGTTCTAGAGGATGTGTTAACAGGCGCAGAGTCAACTATGGATATAAAAAAAGGTGTATTCTGCCCAGGCTCACTGGAGGTTCTCACTGCAGGCTGGCAGCCATCCCAGCAGCCCAGGCCTTTGCTCCCACCACTTCACACTGTATTCCAAGCTTCAGTTTTACAGGATCATTATTTATTTGCTACACTTGATCTTCTCACAAGACCTGTTCATGTCGACTCTCCTATCTTCTCTTCCCGAAGCCAGCTCAGGTAGGAAAGACTGTGAGGTTTTTTGTTGTTTTTTGTTTTTGTTTTTGCCAGTCCTGGGGCTTGAACTCAAGGCCTGAACACTGTCCCTGGCTTCCTTTCACTCAAGGCTAGCACTCTACCACTTGAGCCACAGTTCCACTTCTGCTTTTTTTTTTTTCTTTCTGTATATGTGGTGCTGAGGAATCAAACCCAGGGCTTTATGTATGCAAGGCAAGCACTCTACTACTAGGCCGTATTCCCAGCCCTGTGAGGTTCTTATCTCCAATTAAATCACAGAAAAATCTGGAAGTAGCACTGGGACTCAAGTGGTAGAGTGCTAGCTTTGAGCAAAAGGAGCTCAGTAACAGAGCCCAGGCCCAGTGTTCAAGCCACAGGACTGGCAAAAATAAAGTTAGCATCACATACTACTTTCTCCAGAAAGCTGACAGACCCTATCAGCAGTCTGAATGACTGTTGTATATAACTCCTTCCATGTGTGTCTAACACACTTATAAACTAAAAGTTTCAAGGAGCAAGGCACAGTGATGCATACCTGGTGATCCAGGTATCTAAAAAACTTAAAGGTAGGAAAATCAGCTGGGCACTAGTGGCTCACACCTGTAATCCTAGCTACTCAGCAGGCCTGGGCAGGAAAGTTCATGAGACTCTTATCTCCAATTCACCATAAAGAGCAAGAACTAGAGCTGTAGTCCAAGTGCTAAAGCATTAGCCTTGAGCAAAAGACCTCAGGGACAGTGCCCAGACCCTGAGTTCAAGCACACACACAAAAAATTAATTAAAGATAGAAGCAGAAGTGTGGCTCAAGAACCCTGGCTTTGAATGAAAAAAGCAAAGCAAGAGCACCAGGCCCTCAGTTCAAGCCCTATTATCAGCGCGTGTGCGCACGCATACACACACACGTTCTAAGAGGGCAGAGTTGAAAGTTGTTTACTCTGATACTTTCCAGTAGCATCTGACAAAGTGCCATGCCCAGAGGAGGCAAGCAAAAAAGAGTAGTTAAATAGAATTGCACAAACAGCAAAGAAGGCAATAAATGTGGAATCAAAAAGACGAGAAGTAAACATATGAGTACAAAATGTGCTTCAGAGAACAAAGCCAAAGCCATTCCCTTTGGTCTAGAAGTAAAATCTGGCTCTCTGGATCAGCTCGGGGGACTGCCCCCCAGTGGCAGGCAGTATGGGAGTGGTCAGGAGAAGATATGATTGCAGAGGCTGAGAGGACCTACACTACGAATGCAAAAATACAAAAATTTCCCAGATGAGGCTGAGAGAATGGCAAGCCGACCACATATAAGAAAGAGGTCAGGCTTTGACTCAGGGACCTCAGGTTAAACTCTAACCCTTTCACTTGCCAGCTGCATGATCTCAAGTACCAAATCAGTCCAACTCATGCTTTTTTTTATTTTCTCATTTAAATTTTGTTTCTTTATGGAGATTAACTACATAAATTTCAGTCCACATTTTAACCTTCACAATGATGAACATCATTCTACTCTACAAAGCTTATGAACTCTACAAACATTAACAATAAAACTCTTTCTTCCAGATAAGTGATTATGTTCTTTACTTTCGCTTAGTATCATCTGTTCCCTCTTTCTCTCTCATTTCTTTCCTCCCATCACCATCCTTGAGTTGCTTAGTTCACTTTTGTCACTGACCACTGCAGCTGTTGGGCCCCTCTGCTGTATTTTTTCATCCACTTTCCACTCATTCTGTGCCCTCCTCCCAACTACCCTCAGATGTGCATGGGTATACACCATATGTGAGGTAAAGAATATAGAGTCCTCTAAAAACTGTAAGACAAACGAAGAAGAGGTCCTTTGTTTCCTTACCTCTGGAGTTCTTTTCAGTCTGTATATTATTTTATGTACATATGAAGAGGTGCTTGGGTATTGCTATTTGATGTTTTGCTCCCCCAAGGCTGTCCTCTTGGTCTCACTGTATATTGGTATCTTGAGTCCTGTTTACTTTGTCATATCTTGTGGCATTTTAAATCCAACAATAGCATATCAAGGAGACCATGCGCCCTTTGTCTCTCTGATCTTGGCTTATCTCACTCAATGTGATTTGTTCTAGTTCTGTCCATTTCCCTGCGAATGCCATTATTTTATCCTTTCTAAGGGCTTTGTAAAATTCCATTGTATATAGGATCCATTCCTCTGTAGTAGGGCATCTGGGTTGTTTCCATACCTTGGCCATTGTGAACAATGCAGCAAAGAACATGGAGGTGCAGGTGTCCTTGTCATATCCTGGCTCCTGTTGCTCAAGGTAGATGTCTAGGAGTGGTATGGCTGGGTCGTAGGGTGTCTATGTTTAGTTTTTTGAGGACCCTCCAGGCTGCTTTCCAGAGTGATTGTCCTAGTTTACATTCCCACCAGCAGTGCAGTAGGATTCCTCTTTCTCTACATCCCAGCCAGCATTTGTGCTTGTCTGAGTTCAGAATATAGGCCATTCTGATTGGTGGGATCTCAGTGTTGTTTTATTTGCATTTCCTTTCCGGCTAGGGATGATGAACATTTCCTCATGTGTTTCTTTGTCATTTTTATTTCTTCTGTGAAGCTTCTCTTTTTTTTTTTTTTTTGGCCAGTCCTGGGCCTTGGACTCAGGGCCTGAGCACTGTCCCTGGCTTCTTTTTGCTCAAGGCTAACACTCTGCCACTTGAGCCACAGTGCCACTTCTGGCCGTTTTCTGTATATGTGGTGCTGGGGAATTGAACCCAGGGCCTCATGTATATGAGGCAAGCTCTCTCGCCACTAGGCCATATCCCCAGCCCCTGTGAAGCTTCTCTTTAACTCCCTTGCCCATTTAGTGATTGGCTTATTAGTTTGGGGAGGGATTAGTTTCTTGAGTTCCTTGTATATGATAGATATTAGACCTTTGTCTGATGTATTGCTGGTGAAAATCTTTTCCCATTAGGTTGATTGTCTTTCTAGTTTAGTAGCTATCTCTTTAGCTGTGCAGGAACTTTTTTATTTTAGTGTAGTCCCATTTGTCTAGTCTCTCTCCAATCTTGTGCTCCTGGGCCTTTGTTCAGGAAGCTCCTGCCTGTGCCTAGTGTCTCTCCTACTCTGTCTTGCAGTAATTTCAGAGTTTCAGGTTGGATTAAGGTCTTTAATCCATTTTGAGTTGATGTTAGTGCATGGTAACAGGCTGGGCTCCACTTTCAGTTTTCTGCATGTGACTACCCAGTTTTCCCAGCACCAGTAGTTCCATTGCATGTCTTTGGCTCCTTTGTCAAAAATCAGGTGACTGTAAGGATGTGGTTTTATTTTTGGGTCTTCCACTCTATTCCATTGATTTTCGGGTCTGTTGGTGTGCCGATACCGAGCTGTTTTTGTTATGGCTGTGTAGTAAAGCTTGAAATCTGGTATTGTGATACCACATGCATTGCTTCTTTTGCCTAGAATGCTTTGGCTATTCTAGGTCTTATGTTGTTCCATATGAATTTTTGGATTGTTTTCTTTATTTCAGTAAAGAATGTCATTGGGATTTTGATGAGGATTGCATTGAATTTCTGTATCATCTTTGGCAGTATGGCCATTTTCATGATATTGATTCTACCTATCTATGAGCATGGAAGGACATTTCCTGGTGTCCTTTTTTATTTCTCTCTTTAGGTTTTTTATAGTTTTTACTAAACAGAGCCTTTACATCTTTGATTAGGTTAATTACTAGATATTTTATTCTTTTTGAGGCTATTGTAAATGTGTTTTTTTTTCATGATTTCCCTTTCTGCTTGTACATTGCTGGTGTACAGAAAGGCTATTGATTTTCATGGGTTAATTTTGTACCCAGCTACTTTGCCAAATTGGTTTATTAGCTTCTAGTAGTTTGAGAGTAGAGGTTTTTGGGTCCTTCAGGTATAAGATCATGTCATCTGTGAATAAGGATAGTTTAATTTCTTCTTTTCCTAGGTAGATCCCTTTAATGTCCTTTTCTTGCCTTATTGCTGTGGCTAAGGATTGCAGAACCATATTGAAAAAGAGTGGAGAGATCAGGCATCCTTGTCTTGCTCCTGATTTTAGGGGAAATGGTTTCTGATTTTCCCCATTTAGTATGATATTGGCTTTTAGTCTGTCATATATGGCTTTTGTTGTTTTAAAGAATGTTCCTTCTATTCCTACTTTCTATAGCTTTAAAAAAAAATTGTCAGTCCTGGGGCTTGAACTCAGGTCCTGGGCACTGTCCCTGAGCTTCTTTTGCTCAAGGCTAGCACTCTACCACTTGATCCACAGTGCCACTTCTGGCATTTTCTGTGTATGTGGTACTGAGGAATTGCAGCCAGGGCTTCATGCATTATAGGCAAGCACTCTACCACTAAGCCATATCCCCAGTACTTTCTATAGCCTTTTTTGTTTTGTTTTGTTTTGTTTTTGTTTTTTGCCAGTCCTGGGCCTTGGACTCAGGGCCTGAGCACTGTCCCTGGCTTCTTTTTGCTCAAGGCTAGCACTCTGCCACTTGAGCCACAGCGCCACTTCTGGCCATTTTCTGTATATGTGGTGCTGGGGAATCGAACCCGGGGCCTCATGTATATGAGGCAAGCACTCTTGCCACTAGGCCATATCCCCAGCCCTCTATAGCTTTTAACATGAACGGATGTTGTATCTTGTCGAAGGCTTTTTCAGTGTCAATTGAAGATAACCTTGGCACTGTTAGCATGGTGAATTACATTTATTGATTTACATATGTTAAACCAGCCTTGCATCTGTGGAATGAAGCCTACTTGCCCATAATGTGTCGTTTTTTAAATTTGTCTCTGGATTCTTGGCTAATATTTTATTGAGGAGCTTTGCATCTGTATTCATCAGAGATTGGTCTGTAGTTCTCTTTCTTTGTTGGATTTTTGCCTGGTTTTGGGACGAGTGTGATACTAGCTTCATAGAATGAGTTTGGGATTGTTCCCTCTGCTTCTATTTCATGGAAAAGCTTGAGGAGTATGGGTATTCGTTCATCTCTAAAAGTCTTATAGAATTCTGTGGTGAATCCATCTAGGCCTGGGCTTTTCCTTATTGGAAGACTTTTTTATTGCTTCCTCTATCTCATTATATGTTATTGATTTATTTAGTTGATTTACATCTTCTTGGTTCAGTTTGGGCAATTTATATTTCTCTAGAAATTCATCCATTTCCTAGGTTTTTCTTCTTCAGTGAGTATAGGTTCTGGATTTAATTCTTTACGACCATTTGGATGTCCTGTATGTTCATTATAATTTTTCCTGTGGTATCCCTGATCTTATTGATTTGAGTCTCCTCTCCACTTTTTTGTGTTAATCTTGCAAGAGGTCTGTCAATTTTATTAATTTTCTCCAAAAAAACCCACAGCCTTTTGTTTCATTAATTTTATGTAGTTTTAATTTTTTCTATCTCATTAATTTCTGCCCTAATCTTAATTATCTCTCTAGTAGCTTTCGGTTTAATTTTTTCTTGCTTTTCTAGCAGTTTTCATTGCATCATGAGATTATTTATTTGAGCTGCTTTTGTTTTCTTGATGTGTAAGCTAAGGACAATGAGCTTGCCCTTCAACACTGGATTTTGCTATGTTCTAGAGGTTCCTTAGTGATGTACTTTCATTTTCATTGAATTTTAGGAACTCTCTAAATTCTCTTTTAATTTGTTCTATGACCCAGGTGTTATTAGCATTGTGCTGTTCAGCCTCCAAGAATTTGAGTAATTTCTGCAGTATACTTTGCTGTTAAGAACTAATTTGAGTCCACTGTGGTCAGATAGGATACAAGGGATTATGTCAATCCTCTTGTATTTGCTTAAGTTCTTTGTGTAAATTAAGGTATGATCTATTTTGGAGAATGTTCCATGGGCTGTTGATGGGCTGTTGATGTGTATTGGGACATTGCTGGGTGGAAAATTCTATATATGTGTGTTAGTTCCATTTCCAATAAGGTGTCATTTAGTTCAGAGGCTTCTTTGCTTATCCTCTGTTGGTCTGACCTGTCCTTTGGTGAGTGTGGAGTATTAGTCTATTGTATTTGGGTCCATCTTTTTTTTTTTTTTGCCAGTCCTGGGGCTTGAACTCAGGGCCTGACCTATGTCCCTGGCTTCTTTTTTGCTCAAGATTAGCACTCTACCACTTGAGCCAATTCTTAGACTTCACTTTGGTAAATTTTGAATGTATTTTCCATATCTATGACTTTCTGCTCCAGCTCCTTTGTTTCATCTCCAACTCCTGATATTCTATTTTTCCATCTCATTTATTCTGTTTCCATTGTGGCTTGCATTGTGGAAATCAAACCATTTATGGTTCTTATATCAGTTTTCAAGATGTTAGTTTCATCTTGTTACAAGGCATATCCCCTGTCTCTTTTTGTCTGCATTTTTTTTAAGGTCCTGGAATTCCCTTGAGATTTCTTCTTTATGCTCTTGAAATTGCTTTTGGAACTCTCCTTTTATTTCTTAAGCTCTGTGGGTCACTGCCAGTGCTGGTCTCACACAGGGGGGTCCCAGGAGCGGTACTCACAGATCCTGGAACTGGATGCAGGCTGTCCTGCGGTTGCTGTGGGAGCTCTCTGGGTTTGGGTGTCACAATGTCTTGCCTCTGGTCTCAGTCTCTGCGTTGTCTAGGTCCCGCACTGTGGGAGTTTTCTGCTCTGGGTTCTGCAGTCCACTGGTGTCCTGAAGTCCCAGGCAGCTGCAAGCCTCTCACAGGGCTTGACTGAGCTCCAGTGAGGGGTAAGGGAGGGGTCGTTGGGATTTTCTGTGTTTGTGTGTGCAACTTATGTGCTTTTTCCTTTTTTCTTTTCCAGTTCCTGTGATTCTCTGTTCGATTTTTCTTTGTTGTCCATCTCTTGGGGGAACTGCATGTTGGGACCCCCAGCTCTCCCCAACTCTTGCTTTTATGTAACCAGGAAGAGGGCATGACCCATGACGCACTTCTTCATCCCTGCTACAAACACCCTGCTGGCTGTCAGGATGGTGGTGGCAGAGGATGAGCTTCAAGAGCATCCAAGATAACCTAACATCTTACCTCAAACTAGGCGTACCCCAGCTATTTCTGCTTTTCTCCTCTACTGTTCACAATCTGTATTCAAATACATACTTTTGGTTTATTAGATTACATCTAACGCCTCCTGAGGATTGTACGTTTCAAGGGCAGGGCCAGGAGCTATTGCTCTCTGGAAGAAGGCCTAGCTCCCATCTGGCAATCAAGATACATGTGTCTAGTGAACAGCTCAGATCTTGTTCTAATGGCAACTGTTCCAGTAATTGCAGTAACAGCAGTACCACTTTCATTGCTACTAAAATAGAGGTTAAATTTATCAAAGGAGAAAATGATCAGAAAGAGTACAGTCAGGAAAGCAAGCCATGACATGAATCTCATGAATCAGAATAGACATTAAGTACTCAATGACTCATGGGAACATTGGTCAGCTTATTGCAGAGGGTAGCAACTGGGCAGCCTGGATGGGACCAATGACACTTAAATGTGAATTCATCACACTGCTCTTGGGTAAAAGAATAAAATTCTTCCCACAGTCCTGCCTAGATCATTCCTGTTATCTGTGGCAGCACCTCAGGCTCATTCCCTGTGTTTTATCACAGCCCAGCTTTGATTTTGAGGCCCAGAAATGGGCATGTCTTTCCCACAGGGCCTTTGCATATACTGATCTCTCTGCCTGACATGCTCTTCTCTTCCCTTCACCTCACATTCTTCACTCCCAATCTTCTTCTCCTAATAACTCTTGCATATATTTCAAATCTAAGCTCAGATATTACATCCTCAAGGAAGCTCTCCCTGACCCTCCAAATCATATCAGATCCTGAATTATATAGTCTCCTAGGCTCTTAACTTTACCCTCACAGTCTATCACAACAATGTCATTTTCTCATAATTTGACTGTTATTTTCCCCCCAGAGTAGGAGCTCCAGAAACAATGTTGAGTCGATGAGTGAATGAATAAATGAACTCATTAAATGGTTTTTGTATTCCAAGCACTGTGGTTTCCATTGTAAAAGATAAAAAGATGAATCCAAAATAGTTTCAGCACTCACAAAGGTTAATATGAAGTAGGGCCATGAATATAAACTGATAGGCAATGAGTGTCACAAGCAGACAAGCACTGGTGGCTCACACATGTAATCCTTGCTACCCAGAAGGCTGAGATCTGAGATCATGGTTTAAAGCCAGCCTGAACAGAGACACTTGAGGACGTTCATCTCTAATTTGACAGCAAAAAGTCAGAAGTGGAGGTATGGCTCAGTTCAAGCTCCACTTCTGGAATTAAATAAATGAGTGAGTAAGTAAATGAATGAATGAATGTCAACACCAGGAATTTTCAAAGAAAATCCAGCGGAAACCCAAAACTTTATCTATAAACAGGAGGTCTAGGCTAGATGAAACATAAGCTCCTCCTATCAGGTTCATGCTTCTCTTATCCTCTGGCCAGAGGAGCCTTAATGGAACTAGTCAGTTTGAGGTTTTGCACTGAATAAGATGGGAATGGAAGTCTCCTTAGCAACAGTGAGGAAATGAGACCAAGACAGTGCATTGATTCGTCTAGGAAGAGATTACTGCTTACTAATTCCAGGCACCTACACTTAATTCCCTCCATTGTACTTATTTTAGAAGAGCTTTCTATAACCTGGCTCTGATTGAATTAGTGCCACTGGTTCTCTGTCACATATTAGCCTCTGCCACTCATGGATAAGTCATTCTTGCTTCAGGTTATTAAGTGATAAAGAAGTGAAAGATGAACCCAGGACAGAAACAAACAAGTGCAGGGTTAAGGTATAATTCAGTAGTAAACACTTGTCTAGCACAAGAGAGGCCCTGGGTTTAATCCTATCCCACCCCTCTCCCAACACCACAAAAAGACAAAAAAAAAAAAAAAGAAACAAAGTAGGGGCTGGGGATATAGCCTAGTGGCAAGAGTGCCTGCCTCGGATACACGAGGCCCTAGGTTCGATTCCCCAGCACCACATATACAGAAAACGGCCAGAAGCGGCGCTGTGGCTCAAGAGGCAGAGTGCTAGCCTTGAGCGGGAAGAAGCCAGGGACAGTGCTCAGGCCCTGAGTCCAAGGCCCAGGACTGGCCAAAAAAAAAAAAAAAAAAAAGAAACAAAGTAAACTAAGGTTTAGAACCTGCTGTGTAACAGAACTGTACTAGTAACAATTAAATATCCCTTTCTGGGCTTGGAACATTCACTTTCTACCTTGACAGCTCAATATTAGCTTCACTGCTTGCTATTTCCTAGTTGGCGTCCAAGCCAAGGTATCCCATCCTTGAACTTGGTCATCTCCTCTTCCTTTAAAGGAGAGTGTTTCAGACAAATCTGTACTTATGGGAGATTTTATTCCTCACATAAACTAAAACTGACAAAAGGAAACTTTTGTGTTGAAATCAATGACCTCCAAATTTCTCTATCCTCTACTATTTTGAAAACCTCCTCCCACAAACTTAGTAAAAAGAACAAGTTTAAGGAGATACACTCACCTCGGCTATAGAGTGGGCTACTGCTCAGGGGAGGTGGGACAGCTGGGTTGGGTTTCTGGGCCTTGGGTTGCACTATAATTTGGTAGCCCTGCATGAGCCGCTGGCAAATGAACTCTTCAAACACCTGCTGGGCTGTCATCTGCACACCCTCCTCATCCCTCCTAAAAAAAAAAAAAAATCATAATGCATGTGCTTGGCCCGAGGGAGTGACACTTAAAAGAGTCTATAATATCTCTTCTCCTTTGCTTCATTCCAGACAACCATTTAATGGCAGTTCATAAAATTAACAACTTGTAAACCAGCAATAGGATCAGTTCAACAGATGGAAAAAGGAGGCAGGAAATAATTCATTGTACAAAGGAGCAATCTTAGGGGGGAAAAAATCTGAATGAGTGTGCCCAAATAACTGCATTTGAAAATAAGAGAACCATCAATTTGAAATTTCTAGTCAATCGAATTTGAAAGCAATGAATAGCTTTTTCCTCATGAAATTTCCCCAATACAAAAGGAGAACACAGGTTTGAAAGGTCAGTGTCCTGATATGTGTATTCAGACACACCTGGCACCTTTACAACCAAAACCAAATGTGTTGTTCTCTGCCCACTGACCTGTCCATGTCTGCTTCTGGGAGGAGATCATAGCAGCCCTCCGTGTAGTCATTCTGCAGGCCCTGGCGGTCAGGGAAGTAGTCGGTGGTGAGGGGGAGGCACGCCGGAGTAGTGAGAGACTTCCAGTCCACTCCAACTGTGCAACAGAAGCCTGGCACTACAGGGGGAGCAGACAGTGTCAGAACTGCCTCGTATAATAGGGGGAAAGGCATGTGTGGTCACCATGGCAGGTTTGGGATGGGAGAGGGAGAAGGAAGGGGTAGAGAAAAAAAAAAGGTCATTGTAAAAAGTGATAAAAAATGGCAGGACAGGGAAGAAGAGAAAGGGGAAGGGGAAAGAGAAAGAGAGAAACATAGTTTGTTAGACAATGCAATGCACATGCTCATCCAATCCCATCATGCAAATGGAATTCACAGCTGATATTTGCCATTTTATGCTCATCGTGAGCTATAAGCCAAAATGCCAGTGAGGTTACTGCAGGACAGGCAGGGTTATATGTCGAAGCAAATCAACATTCCGAGAGCAGATAAGAGGTGGCTCCACTCTGAAGACCGCAGCGTGGCTGGGTGGAGAGAGGAGGTGAGCTTAGCCTGATTTGGGAGCAAAACAGCATATAGTAGCAGAAACAAGGAATACGTTCAGAATTGCAAAAATAATAATAATCATTTTAACAGTTCCAAAAGGGTGGGAGGGAAAATGAAGGGAGGATGTCTGGGAAAGTTACAAGGCTAGAACTTTTAGAGACAGTTTCACAAGCTGTAAATGAAAGCCGTCATCAGCAAAGTGGGCCCGGCCACAGGGATCTGTCTGAAATTGCCTACTCTTTAGTGAAAGAGGGATTTCTCAACCTTGGCAACTACTGATGGTTTGAACCAGTAATGGAGGGCTGTCTTGAATCCCTGGACTCTTCTCACTAGCTGCCAGTGGCGTCCTCTAGCTGTGGAAATCAAGAATGTTGGCAGATAATGCCACAGGTCCCCTGGGAAGAAAAATCCTTCCCATTTGAGCATCACTGAGTCAAAGTAATAAGGGAATGAATGCTATGGTTTGGCTGTTATTTACCCTCCAAAGGTCTGTGGTTTGGTGGCTTTGTCCCCAGAGTAGAGATAAAGAAGCATGGAGCCTTTAAGAGGAAGAGCTTAAACAGAGGCCACTGGGTGGCGGCTGCTGTCAGAAGCAATTGAGGTAGCTGTCCTGAGACCTTCAGGTATTTCTAGAGTAACAGTTGATAGCTGTGTTTTCTAGCTTCCTATTCCTATTCTGGCCATGTGACCTCTCCATCAGCACGCTCTTAGTTGGACACTCTCTACCACCATGCAATGTATTAGAGGGCTCTGGTCAGAGATAGTACTGTGCTGCTTGGAATTTCAGCCACCTAAACTGTGAACTAAATAAATCTGTTTTCTACAAAATAACTCCACTTCAGGGGGCTGGGGATATAGCCTAGTGGCAAGAGTGCCTGCCTCAGATACCCGAGGCCCTAGGTTCGATTCCCCAGCACCACATATACAGAAAACGGCCAGAAGCGGCGCTGTGGCTCAAGTGGCAGAGTGCTAGCCTTGAGCGGGAAGAAGCCAGGGACAGTGCTTAGGCCCTGAGTCCAAGGCCCAGAACTGGCCAAAAAATAAAAATAAAAATAACTCCACTTCAGGTATTTCATTACAGCAATGAAAACAGACTATAAGACAAGCAGTTATCTCTTCAGGGGTGGGGATTGACCATCCTTCTGTTTCCATATGAAACAGGACAAACATGTATGCTGCCCCTATGTTCCTGTCAGATGCCCATGGCCACCTGTATGCATTAATAACTTAATGACATAGTAAATATTTTAATGTTTCTACACTCCTGATAAATGGTTCCCCACTTGATTTATTGTTGGTATCTTTCTAAAAAAAATCTATCTGCCAATCTTATTTTGTGCTATTTGCGTATATCAGTATTAAATGCTACTATTGAAAACTAGAAGCCATCTGATCACCAGAATCACAAGTTAACAAAACACACAACACACACACACACTCTCTCTCTCTCTCTCTCTCTCAATCTCTCTCTCTCTTATCCAAATGGTCATCAATATAAAATAATTATTTGTTTTTTTAAAAAAAGGAGGAGGGGCTCCTGGAGAATCTCACTACTTTCTTTCATGGCCTTCCTTTCCTTTTTGTTTTGTTGTTGTTTTTTGTTGTTGTTGCCAGTCCTGGGGCATGGACTCAGGGCCTGAGCACTGTCCCTGGCTTCTTTTTGCTCAAGGCTAGCACTCTACCTCTTGAGCCATAGCGCCACTTCTGGCTTTTTTCTATATAGGTGGTGCTGAGGAATCGAACCCAGGGCTTCATGTATACAAGGCAAGCATTTTACCACTAGGCCATATTCCCAGCCCCTTCCTTTCCTTTTCAAATAAATTTACTCCTTTTACATTTTTAAAAATCATTCAAGCTGGGGGGGGGGTGGCTCACACCTATTATCCTAGCTACTCAGGAAGCTTGATTGGGAGAAACATGATTCAAGACCAGCTCAGGCAGAAAGTTCATCTCAAACAATAAAAATATGGATGTAATGATGTATGCCTACCACATAGCGACATGGAAAGCAAACATGGGAGGATTGCAGCACAGGTTAGATCTAGAAAAAAAAAGATCCTATTTGAAAAATAACAAAACAAAAACGGACAAGAAATGTCTCAAGTGGTAGAGTGCCTGCCTAACAAGTGCAAGGCCCTGAGTTCAAACCCCAGTACTACCACTTAAAGAAAAAAATAAAGACATGATTATTCATGTTATAAAACAAAGTGATAACGTAACTTAAAATGTCAAGGACCTGGAGAAATAATAAACTGATTAAACTAATCCTAAGTGAAGAAAAAAGATTCAGTGATTAACTATAACCCTTCTGTATATCATCTTGACAATAAAATTACCTTAAAAAAAGACAAAAAAAAAAAAAGACTTAGTGACGTGAGCCTGGCTCACTGGCTCATGCCTATCATTCCAGATACTGGAGATGCAGAGATAAAGGGAACTGAAGTTCAAAGCCAGTCCAGGCAAAAGTTGTTGAAACCCGCAATTCAACAAAGCTGGGCATGGCGGTTCACACTTGCCATCCCAGTTATGTGGAAGTTGTAAGTAGGAGGACCACAGTCCAGGATAGTTCAGGGAAAAACACAGTAGACACTGCCTAAAAAAAGTAACTAAAGGGCTGGGGATATGGCCTAGTGGCGAGAGAGCTTGCCTCATATACATGAGGCCCTGGGTTCGATTCCCCAGCACCACATATACAGAAAACGGCCAGAAGTGGCACTGTGGCTCAAGTGGCAGAGTGCTAGCCTTGGCAAAAAGGAAGCCTGGGACAGTGCTCAGGCCCTGAGTCCAAGGCCCAGGACTGACCAAAAAAAAAAAAAAAAAAAAAAGTAACTAAAAAGCAAAAGGTAAGTGGAGGTGTGGCTCAAATGGGACAGGCAGCCCTGAATTTAAACCTGATCCTGCCAAAAAAAACCCAAAGATTCAATGTGTATTATCCACATCCAAGTAAAATAAAGTTTATGAGGAGATAAGTTCTTTCTACTATTCTGTTATTATAGATATTAGTATATTTGGGGGGAAGGGGGTATGAGGGACAAGGTAACAAACAGTACAAGAAATGTATCCAATGCCTAACGTATGAAACTTTAACCTCTCTGTACATCAGTTTTATAATAAAAACTTAAAAAAAGATATTAGTATATTATTTGATTACAGAGCTATTTAAATATACTAAGATAATCAAAAGTAGGTATGCAAAGGATTCTGGTAACAACCAATTATTTCTTTCTGATTTTTTTTTCTGAGCTATTTCTAGGTATTTAAGGACTAATGTCAACTCTAGACTGGTATGAAGGCCTTGTGGGAAATCGGTTGCCCTTCCCATGTGCCCCTGAAATGCATTCTGGGACAGGACACTGGACCTTTGCAGCACAGGTCTTCTCTCATGACATCATCTTCCCTTCCTGTATCCTAAAGCCATGTGGACCTCTGGACTATTCTCTTCCTCCTTGGCTTCCTCATGGTCCTGCCACATCACATTCCCTTGCACCCCCCTCCTACTAGTCAGTCACCCCCTCTTACTTGGGTCAGGAGAAGTAGAAACATTGTCCTCTAGAGAGTCCTTGTTCTGGGTCCTAGGATTCATACCTATGGAAAGACAAAAAGAGCTTGTTTAAATGAAGTTTTCTCTATAAAAGAGTTTTGGCAGTTCTGGCTGAAAAGCCCAAAATTAAAGCTAAAAATAAAAACAGGAACCAAGTGCCAATTCTGAGCTGAGTATTTCAAATGAAAATACGAATCAATGGAAGAAAACACTGAGCAATCTCAAATTGGAGGCTGAGCCAGATTCTGACTCTAAGAGTATCAACACCACTCTGTACATTCAGTCCTTTAGCACAACATGCCACTACTTATTTTAAGAAAATGGATGCACTCTAAGGTCTTTTCAGCTAATTAGAGCAATCATTAGCAAACAGAAAATGACCTATTTAAATGTTGTATGCTCATCATTTGCTCTTGTTTTCTGGAATTCTATTTCTGCAAATCATGGCTTTCTAGAATGTAATCTTAGAAACCAAAACTGACTATTTTAAATGGAACAATGATTCTACATAAAACTAAAATGAAAAAAAATATTCTTTGAGATGCAACTTATTGACTACACTATAACAGAACTAATTTTGACACATACACTAATAGTCCTTAAGTACAGTATAGCCAGATGTCAGTGGCTCATGCCTGTAATCCTACCTACTCAGGCTAGGCTGAGATCTGAGGACCATGGTTCAAAGCCAGCCCAGGCAGAAAAGTTCTTATGAGACTCTGATCTCCAATAAACCACTCAAAATCCAGAAGTGGTGCTGTGGTTCAAGTGGCAGAGCGCTAGCCTTGCACACAAAGAAGTTGGAGGATAGCACCCAGGCCCAGAGTTCAAGCCCCAGGGCAATAAAATAATAACAATAATAATAACAGAATAAAATAGATACCTTAACTACAAAGTTATGATACAGTAAAGAGAAGAAGAAATATCCTCAGCAAACCTTGGCTATCTGTGAGAAGAAAGCTGAAGGGTGAAGGAAGAAAAGGATTCAAGAGAACTTGTGATTTTTCCCCTAAATACAAGAACTAATATTCATAAATTCCTTGTAAAATCTCTGGGGGAAAAAACAAGCTACAAACTAGGATAAAGTATTTGAAAATCACATTATCTGGCAAGACTCTTATCTAGAATACAAATAAAATTCTTACATTTCAAGAGGAAGAAAACAAACAACTCAAAGAGTAAATGGGCAGATTGTGTAGGCTCTTCTCCAAACAACATACAGAATGCTAATGAGCACATAAAAAGATGCTTAGCCAGGCACTGATGACTCATGAGGAGCCTGATCTGAGAACTCATGTTCAAAGCCAGTCCAGGTAAGAAAGTCTGTGAGACTTTAACTCCAATTGATGACCAAAAAGCCAGAAATGAAGCTATCGCTCAAGTGGTACAGCACTAGCCCTGAGAACAAAAGCTCAGGGACAAGGCCCCAGTCCTTAGGTCAAGCCCTAGGACTGGCCCTTGTACACGCGCACACACACAAATGCTACAAGTTACCCACTAGGGCAACTGTGACTCCTCGGTGTAATCTGTAATAGACACACACATACACACACATCTTACTGTAAGGAAAAAGCAAGTTAAAGAAACATTGTAAAGGTTTCTGGGAAGCCACTTACACAGTTTCCATGCAAACTTTTAGTTTGCTTCTGCAATGACTCTGCCTTTTTAACTTTATCCCATCGGAATATGAAGAGCCCAACAACCAAGATGTAGAAGTAAGAGATAGTCCACGGCTCTGCTCCAACTCAGTAGCTGGAAATGAATCCTCATTCTTAAGAAGCCAAAGCCACACACATACAACATGAGGAGCCAATGCTGAGATGTCATCTCAGTTCTCCCTTTCAACATCTGTCCAGAGTTGAGAAGTCTAAACATGTTCTCTGATTATAAACCTCAAGACCAAAAAAGGGACTTGGTGTGGGGTCTTAAGGCTGATACTCAAGCTTAGGTCCAGAAGTGAGTGCTGGACAAAGTTGTTTCTCCACTCTGGGCTAAAGAGATGGCACTTACTCATAGCAAACTGAATCTCATTTGGATGGATGAAAGGACCTTTCCTCTAGCCTCAGGGAACTCAGATTTACTTTTTCTTCCTTTTATTTGCCAGTACCAGGGCTTGAACTTAGGGCCTCAAATTTAGTGGGCCTTTTTTGCTAAGCTGACACTCCAGCCAGCCCAGCCTTTTCCTGATTATTTTGGAGATAGTCTCTTGGCCTCAAAAGACAATTCTCTAGATTTTAGCCTCTTAAGTTACTGGCTTCAATCACTGGTGCCTGGCTCTGATTTGCTTTTAACTTTAACATCCCTGTTTCATGTACCAACTAAATACTCAATACAAAAACATTGTTTTAAAAAAGCCATTTGTTTTCTTTCTTTCTTTCTTTTTTTTTTTTTTGGCCAGCCCTGGGCCTTGGACTCAGGGCCTGAGCACTGTCCCTGGCTTCTTCTTGCTCAAGGCTAGCACTCTGCCACTTGAGCCACAGCGCCACTTCTGGCCATTTTCTGTATATGTGTTGCTGGGGAATCGAACCCAGGGCCTCATGTATACGAGGCAAGCACTCTTGCCACTAGGCCATATCCCCAACCCCAAGCCATTTGTTTTCTTTTTCAAAACTATCTGCTTCTAATGAAGAGAATGACACAAACAAGTCACCTAAAATTCAGTTAAAGATAAGAAGCATAAAAACCTGGGGATGTGGCTTATTGGTAGATACTTGTTTATTAGCATGTACAAGGCAGATTCAGTCCCCAGTACAAAAGGGGAAAAAAAAGAAAAAGGCATGGCTGGAGCTCAAGAACCCTGGGTTCAATTCTCAGTAATACACACACACACACACACACACACACACACACACACACACACACTCACGAAAGGAAGGAAGGAAGGAAGGAAGGAAGGAAGGAAGGAAGGAAGGAAGGGAAGGGAGGGAGGGAGGGAAGGAAGGAAGGAGGGAAGGAGAGGAAGGCGCATAAAACCATCTGCCTAAACCCACCAACTGCTGGGCAGCACAGTGAAAAATAAATGAGGAGTTCAACTTCAAGCCCCCACCCATAGTGCTGAAAATGAAATTCCACAAAGCCAAGAAGGAGACCCACAGAGACACTACTCCTGTGATTCGTGACTCATACATGAGTCAGGCCCAAATGCAGGAGAGTCTGAGTCACACTCGTGGATGTACAAACTGTTAAGCCATGGGAGGTGAAGGTAGGGTTGAAGGTAAGGTTTCCTGTGTATTTTCTGTTTTGAGTAAAACGTTTACTGCTTGTGTATTTAGACTCTATCTTATCCCCAAACAGGGATATTATGTGGTAATTTTACCCTAAACAAACCCAATCTATAATCCTGATAATAATTTTGTAGATGTTTGTGACTATAACTCAGATGAACAACATAAGGCTCAGCAATGGCTGAGAGTTCAACTCCAAAGGCCAGGGTTACAGTTCTGAGACACTAAATCTAAATCAGACAAGGACCGGTGAAAGTAAGATTCTGAATATATCTTACGCAAGATCTGACATTAATTGGTCATTGGTAATAAAGAGAAAAGTTAGGATGGTTTCTATGGCTTGTTAGCATAACTAATCAGGTAGCCTAGAATCCAACTTGAGAGCTCAATTCCCACAGCCATATCTTGATGATCCTTGATCCCTTTGAAAACACACGCTATAGGATATAAGGAGACTGGACAAGGGTAAGAGTGATCCCATTTTATTACCCTGATTAGAAAAAGAGTCCAAGAAATACATGACTTTTAAGAAGCTAAACATTCTAGTACATATGTAGATATAATCAAATGCAATATATATATATATATATGGACATAAACACTCAAGGACGAATGGTTCACACCTGCTATGTTAGCTACTCAGGAGGCTGAGATTTAAGGATCACAGTTTGAAGGCAGCCCAGACAAATATCCAAGACTTTTACTTCCAATTAACCAGAAAAAAAAAGTGGGACTGGGGGTGTGGTCATGTTACAGAGCAAGAGCCTTGAGTAAAAAAGTCAAACAAGAGTTCAAATACCCAGAGTTTAAGCTCTAGAAACAGCACCAAAAATAAATAAATAAATAAATAAATAAATAAATAAAATAATTCAAATACCTATTAAACAATAATTTCATAGGTCATTAAATGCTTCTCAAGTATGATAGCTTGGTCTTAGAAGTAAAAATCTGTAGGTCAGCCACTGGTGGCTCACATCTGTAATCATAGCTCCTCAAGAAGCTCAAATCTGAGGATTGCGGCTCAAAACCAACCTGGGCAGGAAAGTCCATGAGACACTAATTAATCATCAAAAGCCAGAAGTAGAGCCATGGCTCAAGTGGGAGAGTGCTGGCCTTGAGCACAAAAACTCATAAACAGCATCCTGGTCCTGAGTTCAAGCTCCTAGATCAGCATTCAAAAAAAAAAAGTCAGGCACTGTAATCCTAGCTACTCAGGAGGTTGAGATCTGAGGATCACAGTTCAAAACCAGCCCAGGCAAGTCCATGAGACTATTAGCTCCAATTAACCACCAGAAAAACTGGAAGTGGTGCTGTGGATCAAAGTGGTAGAGCACTATCTTTGAGCTGAAGAGCTCAGGGACAGTGTCCAGGCCCTGAGTTCAAGCCCCAGGACCAGCAAAAAAAAAAGTCCCTGAGCTTCTTTTGCTCAAGGCTAGCACTCTACCACTTCAGCCATAGCACCATTTCTGGCTTTTTCTGATTATGTAGTACTGAGGAATTGAACCCAGGACTTCATGCATGTTAGGCAAGCACTCTACCACTAAGCCACATTCCCAGCCCAAGAAGCAAAATTTTGTCAATAATATCCTAAACACTGTGAAGAGAAGACAGAGACAAGCTCTTCAGTCTATGGGTAAACAGATATGCACACAATCAGTAGGATCTTGATGTACCAAGTTGTACACGTGGCTTATGCACATGGAACTGTGGGGAACTGTGCCTAACACCTCCTAGGAGGACATGAGCAAGATAGGGCAAAGATGATGTACTACTGGAGCTGACCTGTAAAGACTAAGTGGATGACTGCCAGGTAGCTGGATGTGGTAGTGTGCACCTGTTATCCCAGCTAAGAAGGAAGAATTAATATGTTCAGGCCAGCCAGAACATAAGAGTGAAATCCTATCCCCAAAATAAGTAAAGCAATCCAGGTGCCAGTAGCTCACACCTGTAATCCTAGCTGAAGTCAAGAGGCTGAGATGTGAGGATCTTGGCTTTAAGTCAGCCTGAGCAGGAAAGTCCATGAGACTCTTATGTACAATTATACACCAAAAAACGGAAAGTAGAGCTATTGCTCAAGTGGTAGAGTGCTATCCTGGAGTACACATGCTCAGCAACAGTACCCAGGCCCTGAGTTCAAGACTCAACACTGGTCCCAAAATAAAAGTGTTGGGGGTATAGGAAGCAGGAAGTTTTGCATCCAATCCCCAGTGGCACATATAAAAGGACAACCAAGAAAAAGTATATTCTATACAGAGAGACTAGACTGTGAATGGAATATGGGGTCATAGTTCTTTTCAGAAGCCATAACCAATAGCTAGAATACAAATGAAGCTCATATGTATTAATGACAGTAACTTCTAGTTGCTGAGCACTCTCCGTGTAGGTCTAGCACTGTCCTAAGCTTTTATATGGGTTGTCACATCTAATATTCCCAAGTATCCTCCCCTCAGTGAAGAAATTGATATACACAGAGATTAGGTTACTGGCTGAAGGGCCTCACTGCTCATTAGAAGTGAAGTCAGGCCTTATGTCCTAAGATTCTAGAGGCGGCACTTTTCCTACATGAAATACCATGTTGAAGTGGAGGCAAGTGAAGATACAAAGAGAGGCAGCAGCCATGCAATGGCTGCCGTGACAAGCCATGAAGTCACTGAAGGGTTTAAATGTGGGAAAGAGAATCATTCAGAGTTACATCTGGAAATTACTCCTCAGTGACAAAAGATGAATCAGAGGATATGGGAACAGAATAATCACTTAGAAGGCAACTGCAATAATCCTGGTAGGAAAAAGGACTTGGTAACATGCACTTGTAAGCCCAGCACTTGGAGGTTGATGCAGGAAGGGCTGCAAGTTGGAGGCCAGCCTGGGCTACACAGAGTGTGAGCCAGCCATAGCAACAGAGTAACATGCCATCTCAATCAATTGTTCAATTAATCAATTGATGGATCGGTCTTTGCCAAAGACAAAAAGAGGTCTGAGGGCTGGGGATATAGCCTAGTGGCAAGAGTGCCTGCCTCGGATACACGAGGCCCTAGGTTCGATTCCCCAGCACCACATATACAGAAAAAACGGCCAGAAGCGGCGCTGTGGCTCACGTGGCAGAGTGCTAGCCTTGAGCGAAAAGAAGCCAGGGACAGTGCTCAGGCCCTGAGTCCAAGGCCCAGGACTGGCCAAAAAAAAAAAAAAAGAGGTCTGAACAAAAGCAGAAAGGAGCTGAAGAAGCAATGTAAGATGAAAGAGTACACAGAGGGAGGCTGAAGGGGAAGGATGGGTTGCAGAATGGTGAGACAGTACACTAAGGATAAGAGACTCATTAGGTAAGCAGACTTAAAGCTCAGGAGTCCAAGAGAAAAAAGGTGGAGCTACAGACCCTGGTTACAGTAAATGCTTTCTCAATGTGTGTGTCTCAGGAACCTGTAGCCAAGAGGATATGATGGTGTCATCTGAGGTTCTGCCCTAACCATCCCCAAATAAGCCCTCTTTGAAAGCTCACTCTTCCCAGTAGATCATAAAATTCCAAAAGACACATCTGGAAAATCATCTGGTTTACTGACCATCCTCAGCTACTAGACTAGTCCCGGTAGACCTCATGCTGCTAACCATCCAAATCTGTCATGAGCACCCTCCCCGTGCTAGGTCACCAGTGAAACTAGCTTAAGGTGTAGCCCAGGGAACCTCAAAGCAGCCCTCACAGAGCAAGTCTACCCCTCCCTCAAAAGTTCAACTGCAAACTCTAGGTTTCCTAACAAAAGGGGTCTTTGGTTGAGCAGAGCAATAGAAATGTTGTCTTTGTGACATTTGGAAGATACTTTAGAGTCTAGTCAGGTAGCATTGGCAGCACCCTGAGTACAGGTGGGGCAGGAAAGATCAGGGAGAATGAGGCACAGGAAAGAGCAGCCAGGGAGAGAGAGATAAACACTGTCTTTGTGGGTGGATTGCTTGATTAAAAGCACAAAGGCACTATTTTATTTGCCTTAAGCTTCTTCATAAAGCTGCAACATTTGATATACAGAGAAAAAAGTAGAAGGTGGAATGCACACTCTCTCTCTCTCTCTCTCTGACCTGTCCATTGCCCAAACAGTTAGTGCCCTCTGGGAACTAAGCATATCTTAAAGAAAGGTGCATGAGTGGGGGGCAGGGAGGGACACTTGGGATACAACTCCACTGACACACAAAAAAATACTTACAAAAAAATTATTGGGGCTGGGAATATGGTAGAGTGCTTGCCTAACAAACATGATGCCCGGGGTTCGATTCTTCAGCACCATATATATATAGAGAGAGAGAGAGAAAGAGCCAGAAATGGAGCTAAGACTCAAGTGGTAGAGTACTAGCCTCGAGCACATGGAAGACAGGGGCAGTGCTCAGGTCCTGAGTTCAAGCTCCAGGACTGGCAAAAAAAAATTATTTATTTTAAGAACGGACATTTGTCTAAAGGAGTGAGTACTTGCTTCTTCTATGCCACTAATGGCTCTCTGAGGGTAGCAGTTTCAGTCAGGATAATTGGCTACTGGTGAGAGATTAGATTAGTATCTTTCCATCTCTGGGTATTAAGTTGCCTGGGTATAAAATATATTATGCATTTAGTATTTCCTACAGGGATGATCAGATGTCTCATCTGATATAATAGATATAAATAGATAATAGATATAAAAGTGTTTCAGCAAAGAGTAAAAATCAAGTTCATACTCCACCACCCACCACTTGTACTTGAAATCTTTTCCTTCTAATTCTGTACCGGTTGAGACTGAGATACACCTCTCTACGCCACCATGTTAATTTCTCCTTTCTGATATAATAACCGAAACCACACCCCTTTGGACCCCTCCTGTTTTAATGCAGGTGGGCTTCCTCCCTCACCCTCAACAACTAAGAATTCCTTTAAGATAGAGACCACTCCTGCTTGGTCCATGTTGCCCTCAACATCCCACAGCCCTCAGTCACGACTCCCCCGCAGAAGAATGGTAAATGCAGCCTGACCAACATGTTCTCAGCTAAAAATGAAATGTGCAGCCCATTTATAATTCCATGCATTATACAGCACTGCTTCAAAATAGGTCACCCAAAATTGTGGCTCAAATAATCCCAAAATAGACATGGCCCTGCTTCTCGGGCCCTTGTGTCGCTTCTAAATGTAAGCCTGCTCTGAGCCTCCCAATTCTATTACCTCTTGGATGAGTTACCTGCACCACTGTTGCTAAGCAGGCTGACAGAAAGCTCTTCCGTTGCACTGAAGTTCAAGAAGGACATGCCGTCACCAGGCTGGCGGGAAGTGCTGTGCCTGCAGAGAAATGAGCCCCACCACCTGGCTTAATGCATATCACCACCTCTTTTTCCTGCTTACCCTATACCCTGGAGGGAAGGGGGTCATGGAAAACAAGGCTGAATATTTAGCCACACAAGCTGGCAATCCTTGGTAGTCATGACTCAAGCCATCAGGTGGTGATGCTTTGTGTGCCAGCTTCGGCCTCTCCTTGGTACGCTGACAGCTTTCCCACTGTCATGTTAGATCACTTGCCTTTTGTCTGATGCCTTCCCACTATGCATAAGAAAGGATGCTGGGTGCTGATAGCTCATGCCGATAATCCTGAATTCTCAGTAGACTGAGATCCGGAAGACTGCAGTTCAAAGCCAGCCCAGGTATGAAAGACCCTAAGACTCTTATCTCCAGTTAACCACTAAAAAGCCAAAAGTGGAGCTGTGGCTCAAGTGGTAGAGTGTTAGCCATGTGCAAAATAAGCTCAAGGACAATGCCCAGGCCCTGAGTTCAAGCCCAAGAACTGATACAAAAAGAAAAAAAAGGGGGGGGGAGTGTAGGGTGGTTGAACAGATATACCAAAGTTAATCTGGCAGAAAAAGGCCAAGGCTCTGTTTAGAGTCCCTGTCCATATGGCATGTTTGAAAGAGGGACCAAAGACTGCTCTTTGCAAATTGTATACTAAAGCCACTCAGGAGTAGCGAGTCTAGGTGTAACCTGGGCTCATGTTTGTTAAGGCTTCAATGAATTTCCTCCTACACTGACTCTTTTACCTGCCCTGTCACACACTCAAAGCTTTGGTTCTCCATGACTAGTTTCTATAAGCACAGGCCTCGAGAATTTCTGAACTTAACAGTCTAACTTCTCAATGATCAAAAGATAACAGTCATAGGAAGTCTGCCCAAAACAGCAGTGTGAGCCACATGCTTCAGCTCTCTAGACTCCAAGTCCTTTGTATTCTCGTTTTTTGATTCTTGTTTGAGATTTGGAAGAAATCTTTGTTTGAGGTTTACAAAGTATAACCTCAAAATATAAACCTAAAAAGCAGGGCCTAGGTTGACAACATAGGCAAAAATGTCTGATTGTTTTTATTATACTTTGTTCAGGGACAGGACTGACACTGTTGACAAAGGAAAGCCCAGCTCTCCTGTTCTCTTTTCATCTGTCAGCTGACTGTTTTACACACTGTCTTGGCTTCCAAAGGGTGTTCTCAGGTTACCCTCCATAACCCTGTGCACCTCCTCACCTTCCAGCAGCTTCATGATAGGCTAACTCCAACAGCTCTGCAGAAGAGTGAGTTAGGTCCCTCTGCCCGCTGCCCTGCAGCTCCGCCATATTCTGCCGGGTCTGATGATGGATCTGGATAGCCTCTCCGGATGGTCCTACTCAGACAAAGAACCACTGAGCATTGTTCCCACCTGATAGCTAGTGCTGCATCTGACAGCAACCTTCCATGTTTCCTGCTGCTGGATACAGGTGTTGGAGATGATGTGAAAAGCACACTAGAGAGGAATATTGTACAGGGGACACTCTGGCTACCACAGAGGATACCTCCTCCAAACAGGACCCATCCTATCAGAGGCCTCATGTTTATCATCCTATTCAGTCTGGGAAGAATATTGTAGGAGTCAGGAGCTGATGGCTCATGCCTATAATCCTAGTTACTCAGGAGGCTGAAATCTGAGGATCAAAGTTCAAAGCCAGCCTGGCCAGCAAATATCTGTAAGACTTTTATCTTCAACTAGCCACTGAAAACTGGAAGTGAAACAGTGGCTCAATTGGTAGACTACTAGCCTGTAGTGAAAAAGCTAAGGAATAGTGCACAGGCCCTAAATTTAAGTCCCTGTACCAGCACAAGAAAAGAGTATTGTATATTTTAGGAGCCTCTGTCTCATGTATACCAATAGAGACAAAGACATTGTGGATAAATACAAGCATAGAAGAGTTAAGTCAAAGTACATGAGAAGGAAATATCACATGATTCTGTTAATACTTAAGAAAACAAGTATGACTCTATGAAGCAAGAGATACAGAAATGCAAAAAGACAGAGTAGAAGAGATCAGAATTAGTCATGTGCAGTAAAACAAGCTTCCTAGAAAGAGACATTTTAGAGGTATTAAACTTAAGGGGAATTGAAAGAGAGGCCATCTGAGTAGAAGAAATATCTGTGATGTAACAAATGTGAAATGGGCAAAGGTATGCAGGAGACCACGAGAGCAGGTGACAAAGGTAAGAGCCTCTGAGAATGGGAAGGGGGAGACACAAGGCTGAGCTGCTCAGCAAAGGGCCTTTGGTATTAGAGGGTCAGCCAGGCAAGAGGATGAACCAAGTCAACAGTGGTTGGAGATTGTGTCTTAGTAATGATATGAAGGGGAAGGAGGAAAAGCACAGAAGCAGGAAGATCTCAAAGGAAGTCAATAGGAAGAGCAACAAGGAGAAAAAGATAATGAAAGGAAAATTGTCCACAGACCATAGACAAAGTCATGTAGAGCAAAAGAGTTTATTGCCAGCAGGACCGGCAAGGCCAAGTTCCCACAGAGGAGAGGAAAATGGCACCTGAACTCTCTTTTAGGGGGGTCTTTATACCCTCATGCAACTAAGGTGGGAGGTGCTCCGCCTGCCCCTCAGGTAGCCAGGGGCAGAGTCGCATTGGGCCGAGGGATATTCTATAAGCTTACAGATAACCAGAAAGAAATAAGTAATCATCATTATAGCAAAGATAAAGGAGCAAGAGTGATTTGGGAACCACACCCAATTATAGCCAAATGAACCAGCTCTATTTCTCATTTATTTAACTTTTAACCAGTAAAAACAAAAAGCAAATATGAAAAGAAATAACCAGACTTTTCTAAGTCTTCAATAAGATGGTCTCAATGTTAAAAGAAAAAAAAAGCCTGCCTTTAGAGTTAAATGTGTCTGTTCCTTCCAGACTCAGCAAGAGCCATTAGCTGAAGTTTAATTTTAGCTACAGCTTTATCAAACCTTACTGCCATCTTCTTGAGGATAGAACCAGTCAAAAAGGATGGGCTGAAGGAACTGTGAATTAAAAATAACTTTTTCTTCAGTTGTCAGATACCCCTGAGGGAAAACAAAGCAATAGAATTATATAGCTAAGACAGTAACACTATTCAAAAAAAAAAAAAAAAAAAAAAAGAATGGATGAGAATGAGCATCAGTTAAAGCCTTAGGGGAGAAACATTAAAACACAGTCCTTTTCAAACAGAATAAGAAGAAAAAAAGAAGAAGTCTTTAATGGTAACACAATTTAACTAGTTACAATGCCTATTCCCAAATACTCTTCAAGAATTTTCACCAGAACCTCTGAGATAAGCAAAGTAGGTATGGTTATTGCTGGGGCCACAAAGGTTCAGAGTTGAGGCACAGCTGATTGGTGCTGAGGACCAGGCATGGGAGCTCCTGCTCTAGGACTCTATCCTGAGCCAACTTACCCACAGGAAACGTATGCATCCAGCGCCTTCTGTTAGATGTGAGTTTCATGGGCATTCGTGAGGGGGCAAAGGGATTAATCAGTGCTCGCTGGGGTGTGTAGAGACCAGGTCGAACATGAAGCATGGACTCTGCACTGCCCACGTGGAACCTCCCTGGTGCGCTGGAGTCCCGCTGTGGTGGCTCCATCATGTTCTCTAGGACATCTGCCAAGGAAGCATGGAGTTGAAGCATAAAGACGAAGCACAAAACTACCATGAAATCAGAACCAGGCCGGCAAGCATGGTTGGATATTATAAATACAATCAAGTGAGAAATGGGTGAAATTGTTAAGACAATTAAAAAAAAACTAAACATGTTTACTTTGGAAAGATTCAGGAGAGAGGGACTGTGATTCCTAAATACCTGGCCCAATGAAGCCACACCCAAACCTGATGGGGAGAGGCCAAATATCACCTGATTCCTGGCCAGTGAAGTAGATGCAATGACCACTTCACGGAACTTGAGTTATGGCCTTGGGATGGAGTGAGGACATCTTCCATACGAGAGGAACAAAACACATAAGCTGGTGGCTCACACCTGCAATCCTAACTATTCAGGAGGCTGACCTCTGAGGATCATGGTTCAAAGCCAGCCCAGGCAAACTCTTTTTTTTTTTGTAATTTATTTATTAATTAAACAAAATTTTTTTGACAAGGTGTTGTGCAAAAAGGGTACAGTTACATAGTAGGGCAGTGTGTACATTTCTTGTGATATCTTACAACCTGTTTTTCTTTCTCTTCCCTAGGTCAGGTAGACATATATACAATATACAATGTACCAAGAACATATACAGTAGCCACGTGGCCTACGCCCAAGAAAATTCGCCTAGGGCTTTAAATGTAATGTCGACATTAGACAATATGTCGACAGTAGTCTTATATGAACGTACATACATCGATTTGAGCTATTGTATTCCACTGAGAGGCCAATTTTTGACCTTTATATGTTGAGTAGTTGTTTGGTTTTAGTTACATAATGTTGGGTCGCTGACCCAATCCAGTGGGAAATACCATTTGACAAGCAGTTTTTGGTTTCACAGACCAGGCAAACTCTTGACATTTCCAAAAGCTGGAAAAGCTAACCTCCACATTTTAAATGTGTTAAAATTCTTCAGGATACAAAATTTCAATTAGTGTAGGTAACAATGGTTATGTTTTATAGTCATATAATTACATATTTGCCCTTTTCTCTTTTGGAATTTCCTTTTCATACTTTGAACTAGTAAAAAAACTTTAAAAAAAATCAGCAGTCAAAAAGTTTCATAAGGGCTGGGGAAATGGCCCAGTGGCAACAGTGCTTGCCTTGCATACATGAAGCCCTGGATTCAGTTCCCCAACATCACATATACAGAAAACGGCCAGAAGTGGTGCTGTGGCTCAACTGGCAGAGTGCTAGCCTTGAGCAAAAAGAAGCCAGGGACAGTGCTCAGGCCCTGAGTCCAAGCCCCAGGACTAGAAAAAAAAAAAAAAAAAAGTTGCATAAATCTCAGAATCAGCAGCTCACACCTATAACCCTAGCTACTCAGTGGGTTGAGATCTGTAAGATGGAGTAAGCCAGACTACGCAGGAAAGCCCAAGAAACTCTTCTTTCCAATCAACTGTAAAAAAATTTTTTTCCATAGGCTGTAGGCACAGCAGTTGTAGGGCCTAATTAATGAAAATGTCCTACTCCCCAGTACTCCAGGAGACAACAGCTCCCCCTATAAATGAACTGGATCATGAAAACTACCACTGCCCATTTGGAATCCTTCCATGGTAACAGGAGGCAGCTGTGCCTACACACAATATTCTTGTCTATGATCCCAAGTCAGGAGGCTTTTTCCTTCTTTATAACATTCCTGTTTATTGTATTTTGTTTGTTTAATTTTAACTTACTTGGCTTCCTTTCTCAGCTGAATCACATTTCCAGCCCCTATATAACATTCTTAGGTAAAAATAGCAGGAAGGAGGCTGGTGGTGACAGAACTGTTCTTTATCTTATTATAGTGACTTCAGGTGATAAAATTACAAGGAAAACACACAGACATGAACACAAACAAATGAATATGTAAGTGGAAAATTTAAGCTCTACAGATTGTATAATGTCCATTTTGATATTATACAATGCTGAAATAAAAGGTTACCCCTGGATGGGGGCAATGAGTAGAGGATACATGGGACCTCCCTATACTCTATTTATTATTTCCCACAAATCCACATTTATTTCAAAAAAAAAAAAAGAAGGTTTTCAAAAATGTCAGGGTCAGAGTTCAGACCTGTAATCAGCTGCTCAGGGAGCTGAGATCTGAGATTGTGGTTTGAATCAATCCTGGGCAGCCAAATCAGAGAGACTTATCTCCAATGAACCAACAAAATGCCTTAACAAAAATACCAAGAAGGGGCTGGGAATATGGCCTAGTGGCAATAGTGCTTGCCTCGTATACATGAAGCCCTGGGTTGGATTCCCCAGTACCACATAAATAGAAAACGACCAGAAGTGGAGCTGTGGCTCAAGTGGTAGAGTGCTAGCCTTGAGCAAAAAGAAGACAGGGGCAGTGCTCAGGCCCTGAGTCCAAGGCTCAGGACTGGCAAAAAAAAAACCGGGAGATGCTAGAAATGTGGCTTAGTGGTAGAATGCTTGCCTAGCATGCATGAAGCCCTGGTTTCAACTGCTCAGCCCCACATAAACAGAAAAAGCCAGAATTGGTGCTGTGGCTCAAGAGATAGAGTGCTAGCCTTGAGCAAAAAGAAGACAGGGACAGTGCTGAAACCCTGAGTGCCAAGCCCCAGAACTGGCAAAATTTAAAAAATATATACATATATCAGGAAAGAGCACAAGGCCCTTAGTTCAAGCATCAGTACTGGCACACTCACACATAATAAATCAAGTTCAAGAATGGTAGTTCAGGGCTGGGGATATGGCCTAGTGGCAAGAGTGCTTGCCTCCTA
Organism: Perognathus longimembris pacificus; assembly: GCF_023159225.1. Lineage (NCBI taxonomy): Eukaryota > Metazoa > Chordata > Mammalia > Rodentia > Heteromyidae > Perognathus > Perognathus longimembris. Next base: position 93,007,494 of record NC_063163.1, on the reverse strand, counting down.
TACATGAGGCCCTGGGTTCAATTCCCCAGCACCACATATACAGAAAATGGCCAGAAGTGGCGCTGTGGCTCAAGCGGCAGAGTGCTAGCCTTGAGCAAAAAGAAGCCAGGGACAGTGCTCAGGCCCTGAGTCCAAGCCCCAGGACTGGCCAAAAAAAAAAAAAACTTAAAAAAAAAAAAGAATGGTAGTTCATATCTGTAATCTTAGCTACTTAGAAGGTAGAAATCACGAGGACGACGGTTCAAAGCCAGCTCAAGCAAAAAGTTAGCAAGATTCCATCTTAACCAAAATTCTCAGAGTACCAGCTATAAATAGTTACTCCTTTTTCTTTTGGAATTTCCTCCCTTTAAACCCTAGCTACAAAGGAGGCACAGGTAGGAGACAGTGGTAGGAGGCTAGCCTCATACCAAACGTGCAAAACTACTTGAAAAATAACTAAAGAAAAAAGGGCTAGGAGCATGACTCAAGTAGTAGAGTGCCATCCTAGCAAGGTGCTAGGCAACACACACACACACACACACACACACACACACACACACACACACACACACACACACCCCCGAACAGGCCTGTGAACTTTAATTGCAATTGCTACTGGATAGACAAGATAAGATACAGAGGACTTGGAATGTGGCTTAGTGGTAGAGTGCTTGCCTAACATTCATGAATTCCTGGATTCAATTCCTCAGCACCACCATATATAGAAAAATCCAGAAGTGGTGCATGGCTCAAGTGGCAGAGTGCTAGCCTTGAGCAAAAAGAAGCCAGGGTCAGTGCTCAGACCCTGAGTTCAAGCCTCAGGACTGGCAAAAATAAAAACAAAACAAAAATAAAAGATAAGATACAGGAAGAACAGGTGCAAAACAGCAGAAAATACCAGAATACAAATGAATATAAATGAGCTGGGGATATACCTCAGGAGTACAGTGCTTGGCTAGCATGTGTGTGAGGCCCTGATTTAATCTTTAATACCACCACCACCACCAAAAAAAAAAAAAAAGAATAGAACCATTTCTTGGTATCAGTTGAGAGACTGGGTCCAAAAATCCCCATAGATACCAAAATCCCTTACACAGAATGGTGTGGTACTTATACATAACCTACACAAAATATTTTACATCATCTCTAGATGACATATATTGAATACAATGTAAACAGTTGTCATACTGTCATAGGAAATAATGGCAGGGAAAACAATCTGTACATGTTCAGTAGGCACAGATTTTTTCTAATACTTTAGTCCATAGTGGATTGAATCCATGAGTGCAGAAAGGATGATACGGAGGCCACTGCACAGGATATGGGCTGTTTGAAGCATGGCACAAATAAAAAATGAAGAGGAGATAAGCACACCCCTTTGCCCATAGCTCTAACAAAAGTGCTTCATTAACGTAAGATATATAGTTACAGTGATACGGTAACAGGTTAGAGACAAAAACGGTATATACCCAACATCTCATGTGATTACTATTTATTGCACTGGCATGGAAATCATTCAGAAATGGGACTCACAGCCCACCCTTACCACTTCCTGTCACTTCCATGCCCAACCATAGTGAGAAAACTGTCCCCAGATCTGCCCCATTCTGGCTGTACTCTGACCTCGGGTGCTGGTGTAGCCCAAGGAGCTGCTGACTTCATACTGGTGCAGGTGAGGATGTGGAATCATCAAGATGTTGGCACTCTTGCCCAGGGAGCTGTCATCAGAAGCCTGACTCCTTACTTCCTCTGTGGGCAGTGCACGGTTCTGCAGGGAAGGGCTAGATGAAACGTCACAGGAGCTGATGCTTTTCCAGTGATGATTCTCTCGCTCCCGCACTGACCTGCTAGGCAGGAGACAAATTACCAAACTACCAAATTACTAAAACTCCAAAAACCCCCACCAGCTCAAGTTACTTAGGAAACCAGTTACAAAAACTCCAATATGAGGGCTCGGAATATGGCCTAGTGGCAAGAGTGCTTGCCTCATCTACATGAAGCCCTAGTTTCGATTCCTCAGCACCACATATATAGAAAAGGCTAGAAGTGGCGCTGTGGTTCACATGGTAGAGTGCTAGCCTTGAGCAAAAAGAAGCCAGGGACAGTGCTCAGGCCCTGAGTTGAAGCCCCAGGACTGGCAAAAAAAAATAAAAATAAAACTCCAATATGATCTATGAAGGGGAACTACTACAAGATACTGGGCCTTGCAAAGCTTAAGATATGGTGTAATGGGGGGTAGAGGGGAGAGGCAAAGAAAATAATAGAGGGGGAAGGGAAAACAAAACAGCTAGTTCTCTATTAGCCAGAGTCTTAAGATTACAGTATAAAGAAGTGGTTGCTCCCCAAGTGTCAGTTGCTCATCTATAATCCTAGCTACTCAGGAGGCTGAGATTTGAGGATCGTTGTTTAAAGCCAGCCTGGGCAGGAAAGTCTGTGAGAATCTATCTCTACTTAACTACCAAAAAAAAGGCAGAACTGGAACTGTGGCTCAAGTGGTAGAGTGCCAGCCTTAAGCACTGAAGCTCAAGAACATTACCCAGGCCCTGAGTTCAAGCCTCAAGATGTGCACCAGAAAAAAAAAAAAAAAAAGGAAATGATTGTTTCAGTCTGAGTCTACAGATCACTCTCGTATGGCTAAAAATGGGGTAAGCAGACAAAAACACCATATGATGCAAGAGAAAGTACACAGGAGCGTTCTGCCCCCAAATTGGAAACAAAATTTAATCACACCTCTAGAGATAACTGCCAGTTTACACGAAATTGAGGAAACATTACAAGGAAGCAACCAGCTAAGTGAAATGTGAAATAGCCTGTCATTCCTAGACAAGGGATAGAAAAACAGGTCGTAAGATATCACAAGAAATGTACACACTGCCCTACTATGTAACTGCACCCTCTTTGCACAACACCTTGTAAAAAAATTTATGTCCAATTAATAAAAAATAAATAAATAAATAAATAAATAAATTACCAAAAAAAAAAAAGAAATAGCCTGTCATTAGAAACAAAGACAAGCTAACTATCATGTATAGATCTTCTTTAGATTCCAATTCAAGCCAACTGCTAAAACATTTGTGAAATACTTGGGAAATTTGAACATGGACTTTCTATTAGAAGACATTAGGTCATTCGTCTTAAAGTTGTTACAAGTGATAATAGCACTGTGCTCATTTGTTTTCTTTTTTTTTTTTCTTTTCAGGGTGTGTGTGTGTGTGTGTGTGTGTGTGTGTACATGCATACTAAGTACTGAACCCAGAGTACTGCACATGCAAGGCAAATGCTCTATTAGAATTTTTTTTTTTGCCAGTGCTAGGGCTTGAACTCAGGGCCTGAGCACTGTCCCTGGTTTCTTTTTTGCTCAAGCACTCTGCCACTTGAGCCACAGCACCACTTCCAGCTTTTTCTATATATGTAGTGCTGAGGAATCAAACCCAGGGCTTCATGTATACAAAGCGAGCACTTTACCACTAGGCCATATTCCCAGCCCTATTAAAAATTCTTATTCAGGGGCTGGGGATATGGCCTAGTGGCAAGAGTGCCTGCCTCGGATACACGAGGCCCTAGGTTCGATTCCCCAGCACCACATATACAGAAAACGGCCAGAAGTGGCGCTGTGGCTCAAGTGGCAGAGTGCTAGCCTTGAGCGGGAAGAAGCCAGGGACAGTGCTCAGGCCCTGAGTCCAAGGCCCAGGACTGGCAAAAAAAAAAAAAAAAAAATTTCTTATTCAGGGCTTGGAATGTGGCTTAGTGGTAGAGTGCTTACCTAACATGCATAAAGCCCTGGGTTCAATTCCTCAGTACCATAGCTCTTCTGGCATTAGAGTTTTTTTCCTTTTGAAAGGATTTTGTATCAATTCAGAGCATAAAGAAAGCCAGAAAATAGACGTCAACTGGTGACTATATGTTCTTTACTTAAACAGTAACTGTTACTTCAACAGCAAATATTTGAGCACCCACATATATGCTTAGTCATGAGCAAGAAATAGAGCACCAATGAAGATGTTCTGTATAGGCAGGTATGGTCTGAAGCAGAAGGATCACTGGACCCCAGGTGTTTGCAAACTGCAACATAGTGAGAATTCCCATCTCAAAACAGTCTTTAAATTGGGCTGGAAATATAGCTTAGTAGTAGAGCACCTGTCTAGTATGCCAAAGGCCCTATATTCTAGTACAATCTCTAGTACAATAAAACTGAATAAAGATTCAGAAGAAAAGCATCTCAATAGCTACTACTGAGTCTCATAAGTAGTGCCCATGTGTAAAGGAGCTGCTGTTAACAAACTTGTATTAGGCTCTAAACATTCTTTCTGTTGCTGTTGGTCGTGGGGCTTGAACTCAGGCCTTGGTGCTATCCCTGAGCTTTTGTGCTCAAGGCTAGTGCTCTACCACATTGAGCAACAGCTCTACTTTTCCAGGTTTTCTGGTGGTTAAATGGAGATAAGACTTTCCTGACCAGGTAGGCTTTGAACTGCAATCTTTCAGATCTCACACTCCTGAATAGCTAGGATTATAGGCATAAGCCACCAGGGCATATTCTTTTGATGAAATGTTAGGAATAGATGAGGGAAAGGGATAGAAAGAAATAAATATAACCTCATTTGCTACGTAAGCCAAAGATAAGGCTGGAGGCATGGTTCTTCAGTACATTACCTGCCAAACAATCAAACCTCAAGATTGCCAAAAAGAAACAGAAAGAAAGAAAGGAAGAAAGAAAGAAAGAAAGGAAGGAAGGAAGGAAGGAAGGAAGGAAGGAAGGAAAGAAGGAAGGAAGGAAGGAAGGAAGAAAAAAACTATTTTCTAGTCAGTTAGCCTCAAACTTGCAGAGTTTGTAAGAGATCTGAAAAATGAACTTTTTAATATTTGATCAATTGGTATGGAATGTGGCTTTGTGGTAAAGTGCTTGCCTAGCATGCACTAAGCCCTGGGTTCGATTCTTCAGTACCACATACACAGAAAAATCCAGAAGCGGTACCATGTCTCAAGTGGTAGAGCACTAGCCTTGAGCAAAAAGAAGCTCAGGAACAGTGCCCAGGCCCTGAGTTCAAGCCCCAAGACTGGCAAATATATATGTATGTATATATGTATATGTATGTATATCAACTGAGAAAAAAATAAGCTAAAATCCTATTTCACATGTTTGTAAAAAAGAATTTCTACATAAAGAACTAAAAATAAAATCCAAGACTATCAGCCAGGTATGGTGGCTCTCATCCTCTAATCTCAGTAGTTAGGAGGCTGAGGCAAGAGTATTACAAATTCAAGGATAGCCTTTGAACTCTCAAAAAAGGGCTTGGGTAGTACTCCAATGGTAGACTGCCTGCCTACCAACCATGTGGCCCTGAATCCAAAGCCCATACCATAAAAACAAAAGCAAGAATCTAAAACTATCATGAAAACAAAATACAAAACACATGTCTAGAATTTGGGGTACAAAGTAATGAGGGTTTTTTTTTTTTTTTTGGCCAGTCCTGGGGCTTGGACTCAGGGCCTGAGCACTGTCCCTGGCTACTTCTTGCTCAAGGCTAGCACTCTACCACTTGAGCCACAGCGCCACTTCTGGCCATTTTCTGTATATGTGGTGCTGGGGAATCGAACCCGGGGCCTCATGTATATGAGGCAAGCACTCTTGCCACTAGGCCATATCCCCAGGCCCGAGAGTTTTCTTAATACAAGATCCAGAAATGGATAGGTTGTTAAATATAACCCAATCACAATTAGAAACTGCTATCTAAACCTTTTGGTTTATACAGAACAACAACAACAAAAGTGTCAGTACTAGGGCTTGAACTTGGGGCCTGGGAGGGATCCCTGAACTCTTTTGCTCAAGGCTAGTGTTCTACCACTTGAGCCACACTTCCAGCATTTTTATGATTGTTGATAAGAGTCTTTTTCTGTTCAGGCTGGCTACAACCTAAACCCTCAGATCTCAGCCTCCTGAGTAGCTAGGATTATAGGCATGAGTCACTGGCACCTGGCAATAGAACAAATTTTGAAAGAATTGAAGGAGGGAAAGTTTTTGTTTTCTGGGAATAATGAAACTGCAAGAAACTCTGAACCTAGGGATTTTTATTATTGCCAACCCAAAGAGAGGAAGATTCTGGAATTTGTGGCTTGTTCCTGCTGGCTTAGGAAAAGTCTGAGCTTCTTACTTGGAGATGAAACTTCAGGGCAAACAAAGAGGCTGCAGCAAAGAGCCTGGTAACAGGATCTATAATGACACGGCCTTCCTTCTGTTTGTTTGTTTTGTTTTTGTTGCCAGTCCTGAGGCTTGAACTCAGGGCCTGAGCACTGTCCCTGGATTCTTTTTGCTCAAGGCTAGCACTCTACCACTTGAGCCACAGCACCACTTCTGGCTTTTCTCTATATATGTGGTACTAAGGAATCAAACCCAGGGCTTCATGTATACAAGGCGAGTACCTCTACCACTAGGCCATATTCCCAGCCCCTTTCCTTGTTTGAATAATGTTAACTTAAACAGAGTTTTCAAGGTTGCTCTCACAGAGGTCACTCCTGGACCTCAAGTTTTACTAAGGAATTTTTACATGCATCCCCAAGCGAATCTGGTAGAAAACCTGCAGGTGGCGAGGCGCTGAGCCCTGGATGGGCCAGGCAACCTGAATACTTGGGCATCATAGGCATCATAATCTACTTGGATGGGAAGGGCGTTATCAGATTCTTTTGGAGTCCCGAGAGCTGAAATACACAAGGAATACAATTTGTCATCCCAACATATTTCAAATAAATACACGTAGAGAGTCTTCATCAAATCTGCAAGGCACAGGCAATCACCTACCAAGGAAAAAGTAGGGTCATAACCCATTCATCATTTTGTTGAAGTTAAGTGACTTAAATGTCAAAGTGACCTAAAAACAGCATGGCAAGTAAAGGCAAAGTGTTAACAGCATTTCATTCTTCTGTGATCCCTCTTGAAAAGCATTATCTTAAACAGGCTTAGTGACTTAACATTACCTGATCCCTACAATTGGCCTATGGGAAAGAAAAACCACAAGTTTTATCATCATCTACAATGCAGTTGACAAGATAAAAATACATAGTTAAGAAAAAAAATCTACAAGGTGAATTTGGAACCTTCCATGGTGACATGGAGGAAGCCACGTTTCTGTCAGCCACAGGTGACAAGGAGGAAGCCATGTTTCTGCCATCCTTTTCAAATGACTTTACATAATTTTGTTTTGTGTAAGCTGACTCTAGTAGTGATCAAAGAAATCTCAAAAGAATACTCACATGTATCACGGCCATTTTTTGCTTTCTCAGAGGCAGGCTAAAAAATTAAATAGATATTTAATCACTCTCTTCTCTGCTACAAGAGAACGGAACACAGTATACAGTGTGTATTTGGTAACTCCTGGCAGAGGCCATTTCATGGAACTGGTAGCACATGTTCATAATCCCAGCTATCTGAGAAGCTAAAACCAGGAAGATTGTGGTTTGAGGCCAGCTTGGACAAAAAGTTAGAAAGACTTTATCTCAACAAATAGACAAGGTGGTAAGCCTAATCTATTCGGGCTACTGGAAAAGCACAGATAGGAGAATTACAGTCCAAGATTAGTCCCAGGCAAAAATATGAATCACTACCAGAAAAATAACTAAAGCATAATGGCTGGGGTGTAATTCAAGTGCGCATATGCAAGGTCTTGAGCTCAACTTCAATGCCAAATAAATAATTTGGGGGGGGGGGATTCTGGGGCTTGGACTTAGGGACTGAGTGCTATCCCTGAGTTTTTGTTGTTGTTGTTTTGCCAATCCTGGGGTTGAACTCAGGGCCTGGGCACTGTCCCTAAGCTTCTTTTCCTCAAGGACAGTACTCTACTGCTTGAATCACAGCACCACTATTGGTTTTTTTCTGTTTATGTGGTACTGAGGAATCAAACCCAAGAATGCATGCATGTTAGGCAAGAACTCTACCACTAAGCCACATTCCCAGCCCTGTCTCTGAGTTTTTATAAATGCTCAAGGCTAGTGCTCTATCACATGGGCCCCAGCTCCACTTCCAGTGGTTAATTGGGAGACAGGAGCCAGATCAACTTTCCTGCCCAGGCTGGCTTTGAACCTCCATCCTCAGATCTCATCTTCCTGAGTAGCTAGGATTAGAGGCATGAGTCACCAGTGCCTGACTATTTTGTTTTGATTTTATAGCACTGAAGAGATTGAATCCAGGGCCTCACGCATGCTAGCAATTGCTCTACCACTGAGAAATTGAAACCCTAACATACAAAGCTATAAAGTTCCAAGACAAAATTTTTAAACACTATTCAACCTGTAGGGAAATGAGAGATCTGCATATCCATTTCTGACAGTCCTCCTGAAGTTCTGTGAGTTGGTGAAACTTACCTTCTTTCCTGCCAGTTTTATTCGTGGAGTGAAGCTGTTACAAAAGAGCTGGCTTTTTGATGTGTAGAAACTGTAGAAACAAACAAAGTAGATCAGTTACAAGCCCAGGTAAGATCTGCCCTCCTTTGCTTGGCTTTGTTTCAGGGTTTCACCTGCCTTCCAAATCTAATTTTCCTTACAACTCCTACAAAACATAAATTGTTCACTAGATCTCTTGATTGTACAGGAATTAAATCTATTGACAGAGTCAAGTGCTGGTGGCTCACATCTGTAATCCTAGCTATTCAGGAAGCTGAGATTTGAAGATCTCAGTTAGAAGCCAGCCTTGGCAGACAAATCACAAAACCCTTATTACCAATTAACCAGCAAAAAGCTGGAAGTACAAGTGTGGCTCAAGTTGTAAAGCACCAGCCCTAAGCAAAAAAGCTAAGCAACAGAAAGTGGCCCCAGTAATGACATGAAAAAAGAAAGAAAAACAAAGCAAAGAAAAATATTGCTAATTCAAGAAATCTCCAAATTACTGAAATGTGAATTTCTGAAAAATTGCAAAACTGACATCTACATATTTTTGTTTTGTTTTTTGGTCAATCATGGAGCTTGAACTCGGGGCCTTGGCACTGTCCCTGAGCTCTTGCTCAAAGCTAGCACTCTACCACTGAGCCACAGTTCCTCTTCTGTATTTTTTTTGGTCTTTATAATTCTTTTTAACCTTATTATAAATTATTTAACTCAAAGCCATGGAATAACAACGTAGAACTACACAGTAGCTATTTTAGCTATTCTTTTTTTATTCCATTGTCGGTTGTGGGGCTTGAACTTGGGGCCTTGATGCTCTCCTTGAGCCTCTTTGTGCTCAAGGCTAGCACTCTAACACTATGAGCCACAGCATCACAGCAGTAGCTATTTTATTAATATATGAGTCTGAGTGTTTATTAAAAAGCCACAAATCCAAAAATAACCTGACAGAAGAAAAGGTTACACTGATTTCTGAAATTAGTGAATAAAAGAAATGAGTTTTTTTTAATCCTATTTTATGGTTGAAGTAGTTCATTGGCATATATAAATATAGGACAGTGAAAGCTGTTGAAATCATTTTAAGAAGGGAGAGTAGGGTCAGGATGAGTGGGGGGGTGAGATCAATGGAGCACACTGTGTACATGTGTGGAAATATCACAATGAAACCTCTCTTGTACAACTAATGTATGCTAATGAGACATATATCCCTGTTTTACATGAACCAAGCTTCTATAATAACAGTAACATAAACACATGATAAAGATTATGAGGCGGGCTGGGGATATGGCCTAGTGGCAAGAGCGCTTGCCTCGTATACATGAAGCTCTGGGTTCAACTCCCCAGCACCACATATACAGAAAATGGCTAGAAGTGGCACTGTGGCTCAAGAGGCAGAGTGCTAGCCTTGAGCAAAAAGAAGCCAGGGACAGTGCTCAGGCCCTAAGTCCAAGCCCCAGGACTGGCAAAACAAAAACAAAAACAAAGATTATGAGGCATCTTGTTATGAAATAGTCACTTTTTTGAAAGTCCCTTCATCATGGCAAGCAAGCATTAAAAGTTTGAGTTTAAGCCAGGTATGGTGAAACAAAACTGTAATCTCACTTTGAAGGGGGGAATGAAGAGTTAAAAGTAAACCCCATTTTCAGGCAGCCCCCGTTTTGTTGTCTGAGCAAACCCAGGGCAAGCTTATTAGGGCCCAGCCAGTCAAGAACTCTAACCGCCCGGGAATGCTTAACTCTAACCGCCCCTAGAATGCCTCGAACCCTGAGCCAATCAGATTTGTACCCGTAATCTTGCTTGCTTGAACACCTGATTGCTGTAACTTTGTTTTTTGGCCTTTATAAGCTCTGTGTAATCGCAGCTCGGGGCTGGCTCCTAACCTCCGCTGTGTCAGTGGGTAGGACAAGGGGCTGGCTCCTAACCTCCGCTGTGTCAGTGGGTAGGACAAGGCCCGGGCCGTGGCCCCGCTTTAATAAAGTCTTGCCTTGCTTTTGCATTTCAAAATGTCTGAGTCTAGGTGGCCTTCTTGGTGGTCGTTTCGCGACTTGGCATAACAACTTATCACTGAGAGCCTGAAGCAGGAGAATTACCAGCTTGAGACCAGCCTGGGCACAGTAGCTCAAGCCTGTAATCCTAGCTACTTGGGAGTTGGAAATTGGGAAGTTCAAAACCAGCCCAAGCATAAGAGTTCACAAGACTCCATCCCAGGGCTGGGGATATGGACTAGTGGCAAGAGTGCTTGCCTCGTATACATAAAGCCCTGGGTTCAATTCCCCAGCACCACATATACAGAAAATGGCCAGAAATGGCGCTGTGGCTCAAGTGGCAGAGTGCTAGGCTTGAGTAAAAAAAAGAAGCCAGGGACAGTGCTCAGGCTCTGAGTCCAAGCCCCAGGACTGGCCAAAAAAAAAAACAAAAACAAGGGGCTGGGAATATGGCCTAGTGGCAAGAGTGCTTGCCTCGTATACATGAAGCCCTGGGTTCAACTCCCCAGCACCACATATATAAAAATGGCCAGAAGTGGCGCTGTGGCTCAAGTGGCAGAGTGCTAGCCTTGAGCAAAAAGAAGCCAGGGACAGTGCTCAGGCCCTGAGTTCACGGCCCAGGACTGGCCAGAAAAAAAACAAAAAAACAAAAAAACAAGACTCCATCTCAAACAGTGGCTGGAGCTGGTGCATGTCTTGTTACCCTGAAGGAAGCACATTGGCTGGGCAAAGTGGCATGCACCTATCATCCGCAGCAATACAGGAAAGCAGAAGCAGGCCCAGGCAAACCTGAGTATAAAGCTGAAACCTTACCTGCAAAATAGCCAGTGCAAAAAGGACTAGAGGTATTGCTCCATTGGCTGAGTGCCTGCCTAACAAGCTCAGGGCCTTGAATTCAAAACTCAACATTGCCAGTCAACCAATAAAACATTTTTTTTTTGTTTTTGATTTTTTTGGTTTTTTTGCCAGTCCTGGGCCTTGAACTCAGGGCCTGAGCACTGTCCCTAGCTTCTTTTTGCTCAAGGCTAGCACTCTACCACTTGAGCCACAGCGCCACTTCTGGCCACTTTCTATATATGTGGTGCTGGGGAATTGAACCCAGAGGCTTCATGTATACGAGGCAAGCACTCTTGCCACTAGGCCATATTCCCAGCCCTAGTAAAACATATTTTTTAATTCATGATTTTACAGGAAAAATATGGGTAACTAGCCAGACAACATTTCACTGCCTCCTAGAAAAGAGGGTTGACCAAACAACTAATCTCTGCTCTTTTTCTTGTTCTTTACCTGTGGAATCATTATAGGTGATTTAGAGCAACTTCTACACTGATGGCAAGGCAAGATAGGCTGTAACAATGATAATGGATAGGGGCTGGGAATATGGCCTAGTGGCAAGAGTGCTTGCCTCGTATACATGAAGCCCTGGGTTCAACTCCCCAGCACCACATATATAAAAATGGCCAGAAGTGGCGCTGTGGCTCAAGTGGCAGAGTGCTAGCCTTGAGCAAAAAGAAGCCAGGGACAGTGCTCAGGCCCTGAGTCCAAGGCCCAGGACTGGCAAAAAAAAAAACAAAAAAAAGAAAAAAAACAATGATAATGGATATATACTATAAGGCTAAAACCAGGAAATATCTGCAACTAAATAAAAGCCAAAATTGAAGGTTCTGTTAGGCTTGAGGCATAAGCCAAGCTGTCTTCCCCTCTTGAGTTCTGGCCCATAACAAACATGGGAAAAGGGTAGAATGTACTGAACATACTGAAAAGAAAGCAGCTACTGGCCATCAGGAAGGAGTAACAGAGGAGAGATATTGGAGTTGGGCTTTGGAGGATACATAGGCATTTTCAGAGGAAGGACAGGTAGAGAAGACCCCTTAGTAGAAACAGAAAGGTCAGAAGTGAGGACTGGGTATGGGTGTTTGCCATGCACAATGAGAGAAAAACAGTGATGGGAGAAGAGGCTGCAAATGTCAGTCCTTCATCAAGCTAGCATGAGGACTTAAAGAAAAAAGAAAGTAAGGTATGATTACATAAAAGTGAATTGAGCACCTGTAATCCTTGCTACTCAGGAGGCTGAGATCTGAGGACCTCGGGTTCAAAGCCAACCTGGGCAGGAAAATCCTTGACTCTTATCTCCAATTAATTACCACAAAAGCCAGAAGCGGAGATGTGGCTCAAGTGATGAAGTTCTAGGGCTGAAGCAAAAAAGCTCAGGAATGGTACCCATGCATGAGTTCAAGCCCCAATACTGGCATCTCAAAATAAATAAATAAATAAAAGATTGCACTTACCTGTGGTTTATCCAGTGAGGAATATTATAGTCATCGCCAAGGCGAGTATCCCGAGGAACACTCCGATTGTGTAGCTGCAAGGGAAAAGGCCAGGGCACAGGTAAGCTAAAAATCAAGCAGGATGGGGAACTGCTCCAAGCTCTCTATTCTTCACTATTCTCCAAATAGGGAATCCAAAACTAATTACCTTGAACAATGGGACAGCATGTAATGGTTGTTCTCCCATACAAACCAAGTCTACACCAATTCCTAAGAAAGAAAAAACAGAGTTGGGAGGAGCAGCATAGACAAGTGATCCACTCTATTAATGATGTTGGCAATAGCTGCAGAGGCAAACTCACCATCTTACAATTCAAAATCTCATCAGTGATACCTATGCAGCAAAGAAGTAGATGTATTTTGTCTGCTTCTTCTCATACTTGGTACTATTCAGTGATTGATAATTATTGAGTGCTCTGAAAGTCATGATTTGTGAGCAAAGCCAACCACACCTTTACTATGTAAATTTCAAGGGCAAAGAAGTAAAAGGAACCTTGTAATCTCAGCAAAAATAAAGAAGTAAAACAAAACCAGGAACTGGTTACTCACACTTGTAATCCTAGCTACTCAGGAGGCTGAGATCTGACGATCAGAGTTCCAACCTAGCCTGTGCAGGAAAAGTCTGTGAGATTTTTTTTCTCCAATTAGCTTCCAAAAAAGCAGAAAGTAAAGGTATGGTTCAAGTGGTAGAGTACCAGCCTTGAGTGAAAGAGCTAAAAGACAGTGCTTAGGCACTGAGTTCAAGGCCTGGGCCCAGAAAAACAAAAATCATATGGAACCATGGATGACCCAACATTTCTCAAACTGATTCAAGCATGAAGCTTTTTGTCACCTGATTCTTTGTCTTGACGCCCCAGACCTCATGATACACTGAGCACAAACCAAAGAGTATTACCATTATCTATCATCCGCTGCTTGGTCAAGATCATGAGTAAGCGGTCCACTTCAAAAACACCCACTCCTGGTGTGATCACCACAGACATCTGCCCAGTTCGGTCGAAGTTACGGTTGATGTAATGCTTGTCAAACACTTGAAACAAAACAAAAATCCCCAATGATGAGATCATAGCTTTTTGGAAACCAGTGACTGGCAAGCATCTCTGTACTTCTCAGGACATTTTAAGCATATTTATCATAACACTCTGGCCTGAATTCCAGCTAGACACATGCACATTTGTCTTTCCTCGTCTGTATTAACAACTCCTTGAACACAGGACTAAGCTACTCTCATCACTGTCAATCTTCCTCACTGATGCTAACATCTGTGTCCCCTCATGGATGCTAATTTTGTATGACTTTTTTTTTTTTTTTTGGCCAGTCCTGGGCCTTGGACTCAGGGCCTGAGCACTGTCCCTGGCTTCTTTTTGCTCAAGGCTAGCACTCTGCCACTTGAGCCACAGCGCCACTTCTGGCCATTTTCTGTATATGTGGTGTTGGGGAATCGAACCTAGGGCTTCATGTATGGGAGGCAAGCACTCTGGCCACTAGGCCATATCCCCAGCCAATTTTGTATGACTTAAATGGTCAAATTTAATTCATTTGTCAATGAATCTGTGGTGAAAGTTCTAAGAGTCAAATGTTAACCTAAGATAATTTCAGAGCACTGACCAGGAAGTTAGGAAAATTTAATGAATTTTGAGGAGTTACTGTTATTTCTGGCCTCTCTAACTCATACCATAAAAAGTCCATGATATTAAAATATGACAAAAGATTCAGTAATAAATTACATCATGCTCTAATACTCCCCCCGCACCTAGACACAGAGACACATGGGAAGGTGATATACACAGTGAAGTAAAAGCACAGTGTCACTGCCTATCAGATTCTTTCCACTGGGAAGTGAAATTCTGAACAGAGGTAGGATTGCTGGGTGCTGAGTGTGGCTCCGATGTCCACCTTCTCCAACAAGGCATTTAAGCCTTCCTAGCTACCATGCCCTTAACTAACTCAGTAAATTCTGTTGTGGTAAATAATAGTAGGTCAGATAACACCTAGATGCAGACAAATCTTAGAAAGACATTATACCACATTGTTCATAATTGGCTCCGCCTATAATCCTAGCCACTCAGGAGGCTGAGACTTGAGAATTGAGGTTTAAAACCAGCCCAGGCAGGAAAGTCTGAGACATTTAACTCCAATAAACTACAAAGAAAGGAAGGAAGGAAAGAAGGAAGAAAGCAAGCAAGGAAGGAAGGAAGGAAGGAAGGAAGGAAGGAAGGAGGAAGCAGTGGAGCTGTAGTTAAAGTGGTAGAGCACTAGACTTGACCCAAAAGGTAAGGGACATCACTAAGGCCCTAGGTTCAAGCTTCAGGACTGGCACATACAAACAAAAATCATTCAATAATAATTGACTTTCTTAGGAAAGGACTAATGAGATAGGGATGGGAGACTATTTAATATATCTTTCTACACTAGAATTCTAGAGACTTGTAACTTTTTTAAAAAGTAGATTTTTTTTTCTGTTGGGCACAAGGGGGCTCTCACATTTGTAATCCTAGCTATTTGAGAGGCTGAAATCAGAAGGAATGTAATATTCAAGGCCAGCCTAGGTATACACACAAGACTCCTCAACCAAAAGCTGTGTGTAAGTGGGCATAGTAGCCACAATGGGAAGCCTAAAATAGGTGGACTGTGGTCCAAGTATGGACCCAGGTAAAAAAGAAAAAATAAGATTCTATCTCAAAATATCCAGGGCTGGAGCTATGGGTCAGTGGTAGAGTGCCTGTTTAGCAAGTGGAAGATCCTGAGTTCAAAACCCAACATTGGCAAAACAAAATAAAAACAAGAAGAAGAAAAAGTCAAATTAATTTCCCAACAGAAGAACTGTGAGCTAACTGTCAGTCATTAACACCATCCAAACAGAGGTTATTGCCTTGAATAAGGGTAAGAGAGAGGGGGCAGCATCACCTAGATCTCAGTCTTTGGACATTAGTAATAGGAAGTCCTGAGCCATGTGAAAAACCTTGTGATGCTAGTCACATTATTTCACTCACCATTAAAGGAAAGGTTGATGGCCTCCAGGTAGTTTCCTTGGGCTGAGGTAGAATTTTCTCCTTGAGGAAAGCCCTCTGAAGCAAAAGATACAAGAAAAGGAAAAGCATTTCATGGAAGATGAACTGTTAAAAACTAAAGGGAGGGGCTGGGAATATGGCCTAGTGGCAAGAGTGCTTGCCTCCTATACATGAAGCCCAGGGTTCGATTCCCCAGCACCACATATATAGAAAACGGCCAGAAGTGGCACTGTGGCTCAAGTGGCAGAGTACTAGCCTTGAGCAAAAAGAAGCCAGGGACAGTGCTCAGGCCCTGAGTCCAAGGCCCAGGACTGGCAAAAAAAAAAAAAAAAACTAAAGGGAAAGCATCTGGCTCTATAGGATCCCCTTCACTTTATGTTTTGTTTTGTGCTATTCCTGGGGCTGGAACTCAGAGCCGGGGTGCTGTCCCTGAGTGTTTGTGCTCAAGGCTAGTGCTCTACTACTTGAAACACAGCTCCACTTCTAGACTTTTTGTGTTTAATTATAAAAAGTCTCATGGACTTTCCTGCTTGGGCTGGCTTTGAACCACAATCCTCAGATCTCAGACTCCTGAGTAGCTAGGATTCCAGACATGAGCCACCGCCACCTGGCTCCTCTTCACTTTTGTTAGGAACACTGTTGAACTTATTGCATACTTTGTGAACAGTTGGCTCCACTAGCTATAGAAACCTGGCCTGAAGCAGAAAGTACACATAACAACAATAGAGAAATGAACATGAATCTCTCCTCTGACTCCAGCCTTCATCCTGTACCTTCTTCCCCTACTGCACCTTCTATTACCCAGATGCAGTACCTGCCTGTTCCAGTCGCACCAACACTGGATACTGGATGAAGAGCTTTTTAATGGTCACGAGGAGTGAAGTCCATTCTTCCCTTCTCTCATTCTGTACCACCACTCTGAAAGGAGTTATTACCAGAAAACAGATATTGAGCATCTCTTATACACATAACAGGTCCCTTACAAAATTTCAAGGTAAGCAGGGTGCCAATGGCATCTATAAGAGGCTGAGATCTGAGGATCATAGTTTTTTTTTCTTTTTTGAATACTTTATTTAATAACTGTTATTTCATATTTGCTTTTCTACAAAGGCTTCTGTCCAAAGGAATTTTTTCTGAATAATTACTTATTTATTGTCAAAATGATGTGTAGAGGGATTACAGTTTCATACATAAGGCAGTGGGTACATTTCTTGTACAATTTGTTACCTCCTTCATTTCTCCCCCTCCCCCTTTCCCTCTCCTCCCATGACTTGTTCAGTTGGTTTACACTAAATGGTTTTGTAAATATTGCTTTTGCAGTCATTTGTCTTTTAATCCTTTGTCTCTCGATTTTGATATTCCCTTTCCCTTCCCTAGTTCTAATACCAGTATATACAGTATACAGGGTATTCAGATGAGATACAGCGATAGCAGGGGCACAACCACAGGAAGGGAATACAAGAGGACCATCAACAAAAAAAAGCTACATTTCACATGGCATATTGAAAGTAATTACAACAGTGATATAACACTCGTTTCCATAAAGTGAAGTTTATTTCACTTAGCATCATCTTATGTGTTCATAAGGGCATAGCTATTGGGCTCTCGTGCTGAGGATCATAGTTTGAGGCTAGCCCAAGCAGGAAAGTCCATAAGACTCTCACTTCCAGTTAACCAGTAAAAAGCTGGAAGTGGCTTAAATGGTAGAACCCAGCATTAAGCAAGAAAGCTAAACAAGACCACAAGGTCCTGAGTTCAAGTCCCATTACCAGCACACATAAAAAAGCATTTTAATAAGTTCAGCAGGGGGGTAGTTAATACAGACAATAAAGTTTAGAAGCACAGTTCCAAAGAATTATTGGCCCAAATTTTTCAACAAGTCGATGATTACAGGATGAGAGGAAGAAAAAAACTTAAATTTTTAAATTAAATAGTAGACAAATGAGAGTAGTTATGGGGTGGGGAGGGGAAATAAATCGATACTAGAGTGGTTGTCCAACATGTGCAAGGCGTTGGGTCACAAAAAAAAAACATGTTGGGAGACAATTAGGGAAATGCGACCACCACCAGATTGGATGATACAACAGAATCATTATTAATTTTGTTAAATGATATGTGGTTCTATACAAAAATGCCCTTTTTTTGTTTTTTCATAGGAAAAACACGTTAAAATTTCTAAAATAGGGTTGGGAATATGGCCTAGTGGTAAGAGTGCTTACCTCATATACATGAAGCCCTGGGTTCAATTCCCCAGCACCACATATACAGAAAACAGCCAGAAGTGGCGCTGTGGCTCAAGTGGCAGAGTGCTAGCCTTGAGCAAAAAGAAGCCAGGAACAGTGCTCAGGCCCTGAGTCCAAGCCCCAGGACTGGCAAAAAAAAAAAAAAAAAATTCTAAAATAAAACTTAGTCAAAAAGCAGATGAGGCAAATATATTAAAATAGCTGCTAAATACAGGCATTGGGTATGCTGAATCATTGTATTATTTATTCATTCTTCTGAATGTTGAAATTTTTTACAATAAAAAATTTACAAGGTCTATATACAATGTGGTCTCCTGGAACAGATCTGAGAATACAAAAAGTACATGAGAAAAAAAAAAACTAGTAAGATCTAGAAAAGTGTGAACTTAGTTAATAGTATTATCTGAATGTTAATCTTCTAGTTTTGGGAAATGTAACTTGGCTATGAAATGTTAACACTAGAATAAAGTAAGTGTAGGGAATACTGGAAGTCTCTTTTCTACACCATGGCCAACTTCTCTGTAAATCTAAAATTACTCTAAAAATAAATATTGTCTTATTTTGGTTTTGGAGTGTTGTATTTTTGTTTTTTGTGTGTGTGCTAGTACCAGGGCTTGAACTCGGGACAAGGGTATTCTCTCTCTTAGCTCTTCACTCAAGGCTGGCACTCTACCACTACAGATGTTCCTCTGCTTCTGAGTTTGTGCTGGTTAATTGGAGATAAGAATCATGGACTTCAAAGTGTGATCCTCAGATCTCAACATCCTGAGTAGCTAGGATTATAGGAGACACACACTCTTAGAATAATGCTTTTATTAGGTTAGAAAATAAGCAAGCTGTGTGCTGGTGGCTCACACCTGTAATCCTAGCTACTCAGGTGGCTAGGATCTGAGGATCACAAGTAGAAACCTGTCTATGAGACTCTTATCTCCAATAAACTACTCAGAAAAGCCAGGAATGGCATTGTAGCTCAAGTGCAGTGTACTAGGCTTGAGTACAAAAAGCCTCAGGGACAGCTCCCAGGCCCTAAGTTCAAGCCCAAGGACAGACAAAAAGAAAGAAAATAAACAACAAGCTAGGCAGTTGTGGCTTACGCTTATAATCCTAACTACTCAGAAGGCTAAGATCTGGGCTGGGAATATGGCCTAGTGGCAAGAGTGCTTGCCTCATATACATGAAGCCCTAGGTTCGATGCCTCAGCACCACATATATAGAAAAAGCCAGAAGTGGCACTGTGGCTCAAGTGGCATAGTGTTAGCCTTGAGCAAAAAGAAGCCAGGGACAGTGCTCAGGGCCTGAGTCCACGCCCCAAGACTGGCAAAAAAAAAAAAAAAGAAGAAGAAGGCGGCTAAGATCTGAGGATCTCAGTTTGAAGCAAGAAAATCAGTGAGACTGATCTCCAGTTAACCACCAGAAAACCCAAAGTGGTGCCATGGCTCCAATTAATAGAGTGTTAGTCTTGGGCAAAAGAGCTCAGGGACAGTACCTAGGCCCTGAGTTCAAGCCCCATAACAGACAAAACAAAAGAAAACAAACAACAAATAAAGAAGTCAATAACAGCAAAGAATGCAGACATACTTGTAGAAGTCTTCATAGAATCGCCCTTTATGATCCTGTTGAATTGAGGCTCGGTTTATTTCAGGAAATTCATCTGAAATAGAGAAAATAAATTGTGTAAATCAGACTGATAAGACAAATTCATAGTATTGTTACTTTCCTCTTCTAGGTTGAAATGTTGTAAAACAACACAAAGATGCATACATACACACATACGCACATGCACGTGCGTGCAAACACACACACACATATATTTGGTTGTAGGATGAATCAAAGCTCACAATCTCCTTTATTTGTTGGTCATGTGGCTTGAACTCAGGGCCTGGGCACTGTCCCTGGGTTCTTTTGCTCAAGGCTAGGGCTCTATATCACTTTGAATTTTCTGGTGGTAATTGGACATAATGGTCTCACAGACTTTCCTCCCTGGCTTTGAACTAATGCCCTCAGATCTCAGCCTCCTGAATATCTAGGATTACAGGTGTGAGCCACCAGTGCCCAGCTCTACAAACTTCTTACATGCACTACATATTGTGCTATTTTCTACTTACCTATTCCCTACATCAATGATGGGAAAGATGAACCGTGCAAAGGAAAAGAAGATGAAAAAAGAATGGCTGTAGATGGAGGGAGATATTCAACCAAAATAACTATAAGAAGATCGTGTGTGTGTGTGTGTGTGTGTGTGTGTGTGTGTGTGTGTGTGAAACTATGGGACTATTTGAGGTGATGGAGAAAGGAAAAACGTCAGGGCACAAGCAATATATTGCCTCTGAATATAAAGATAGCTGAGCTCAACTCCACCTGAATATGAAGATAGCTGAGCTCAACTCACTGAAAGCTGCTGAATAATAGTGGGTAGTGGGTGGGGATGGGGACAGAGAGAGTAAGCAAGGGTATCAATCTGACTAAAGTTCTATATGTGTATGTGTAAAATACCATGGTGAAACCTCTTTGAATAGCTAGTACACCCTTAAAAAGAATGAATGACAGGAATGTAAACAGATCATGCTCAGGATATGGGTACAAGTAAGAGTGGAGAGAGTGAATATGGTCACTAAACCTTATGGGGATGGGTGAAAATGGAATAATGATGCATTTTGAGATTGGTTTGATAAGAGGGGAAGGGATAATAAACAGTGATGGGGGAGGGGGGAAGCAGATCATGAACATGCCAAAATAAAAATCTATCATATAACTAACTGATGTCAGCAACAAAAAGTGAAGCTAGGCAACTGTGGCTCATACTCAGCTTCTGAGAATCAAGGTTTGAAGACAGACAAATCCAAGAGTTTTTAACTCCAGTTAACCAGCAGGAAGCCAGAGAGGAGATGGATGTGACTCAAATGGTAGAGCACCAACCAGTAGTGAAAAAGATAGGCAAGAACAAGAAGCCTAGAGTTGAAACCCCAGTACTGATTATATTATCTGGTTAGAGTTTAGATTTCTAAATACTTCTGTAATTCCTGCTTTGACCAAAAGCACAGCTAAAAGACAGACTTTAAATTGTATCATATTTTCTTGAGTTAAATTTAACACTACATTTTCATAAGACTGTAAAAAAAACCTTACATGGATATCTAAGTTCTTAAAGCTAAGCTACCCAAAAGAATAAATCAAATCTTTTATTCACTAAAACCATAGGAAATATTTTTATATCCAAATTGAATTGGTCTAACTGAACATGGTTCATTACCTATACTCTACAAAGATCATTTGGCTATTTGCTTAAATAAATCTCAAATAATCAAGTTTCCAAGTGACCTAATGTGTCAACCATCTATTGCCCAAATAATGCTAAATAAAATAATTTACCTCAAATCTTAAGGGAAAAAAAAAACCAGTACTGGCACAAGGAGGGAGGAAAGGAGGGAGGAAGGGAGGGAGGGAGGGAGGGAGGGAGGGAGGGAGGGAGAAAAAGAGAGAGAGACAAGAGAGAGACAGGAAGAAAAGAAAAGCACAAGAAAGAACAAAACTGTAGGAAGCTGGATACGGCAGCATGCACGTACTATCCAAGCTACTCAGGAGGCTAAGGCAAGAAAAATTTTTAAGCCCAGTAGTTTAGGGTTTGGGGCCAGGCTGAGCAACAACAGCAAGACCCTGTATCTTGAAAAATAATACGTGGCTGAGGTATGGCTCAAGTGGTAGAGTGCTCACCTAGTAAGTATAAGAAACTGAGTTTATACCCCAGTACAGCCAAAAAAAAGGGGGGGGTAGGAAAAAAAAACAGTAATATTAATTGTAAGAAAAAAAGTTACTCACCAATTGATTTTGCATCATAGAAAGTTCGAGAAAACAGGACCACTGTTACTTCGTGACTACAGTTCTTCTCCTAGGTACAAGCAGAGAAAAAGTAGACTGAAGTAATTATAGGAGGCTCAGCAGCACGGCCATGTTGGCTAATTTCATGTAGTTTCAGGAAGCAGTCTGTGCGGCTGGAGCACTGCCGGGAGTCAAGGCCAACATCAAGTCTTGGTTCCTTATCACTATGTGATCATGGGCAAGATACTTCAAGTCCCAAGAATGAGCCAAGTGCCAACAAAGTGGCAGATTTTCACTAAGGATCTGACCTCTTGATTGGCACTGGCAAAAATCTGATCAGCTCAAGGTCAGAGACTTGTGATATATATACGTTTTTCAGTGTTATGTTTTTGTTTCTTTTTTTTTTTCTTGTGCTAGTTCTGGGGCTTGAACGCAGGGCCTGGGCACTGTCTCAGTGCTTTTTTGCTCAAGGCTGACACTCTACCACTTTAAGCCACAGTTTCACTTCTTTTTTTTTTTGGAAGTTTAGTGGAGAGCCTGTGGGACTATCTGGGCTGGTTTGGAACCAAGATACTCAGCTCTCAGCCTCTAGGATTACAGCATGAGTCACCAGCACCCAGTCTGCAGGTTTCTTTAATGTCTTCCAAATTCCAGTTTAGAGAACAGGAAAGGCAACCCCACCACAGGGTGAGGATTGGGGGCTGCTGCAGATGGAGGGGACAAACCAAGAAGACTATAAATTGCCATTTCGATGGAGATGGAGACTAGTGTGAACATATTTCTATGAAGTCTGGAGCCCACCATCCTGGATTCAGGTTATTTATAAATGGATGTGAAAGGCTGTTTGCAATAGAGACCCAGAAAGCTCACTTTTGTTTACTCCTGGGCCCAACAAACAGACAAAACCCAACATTTGTGACAAAGGTATACAACTGAATGCACTACATGCCAGCTTATATTCTTAAATGAATGCATCTCGAGTGGGCAGATATTCCTAAACATAGGCTACAGTTCTAAGAAAACAATAGGGGGGAAAGGGGAATGAAGGAGGAAGTAACAAACAGTATAAAAAATGTATCCAATGCCTAACATATGAAACTGTAACCTCTGTGTACATCACTGACAATAAACAAGAAAAAAAAAAAAGAGAAAACAATAGGGAACAAATGGTCTTCATTAGCTACCAACTAATTACCTGGACTCCAAACTCAGCATCTTTCTCTAATTTTAGTGTAAATGGTAGACAGGAGAAAATGTGTCACAATGGATTGATGAGGGGAGAAGAGTCTCTCAATTCTTTTTGTAGGGAGAGCTTGTCCTGGGGCTTGAACTCAGGACCTGGACACTGTCCCTGAGCTTCTTTGCTCAAGGCTACCACATGAGCTGTGGCTCCACTCCCAATTTTCTGTTAAAAATAAGAGTCTCGGGGCTGCGGATATGGCCTAGTGGCAAGAGTGCTTGCGTCGCATACATGAAGCCCTGGGTTCAATTCCCCAGCACCACATATACAGAAAATGGCCAGAAGTGGCGCTGTGGCTCAAGTGGCAGAGTGCTGGCCTTGACCTTGAGCAAAAAGAAGCCAGGGACAGTACTCAGGCCCTGAGTCCAAGCCCCAGGACTAGCAAAAAAAAAAGAATCTCAAGGAGTTTCTTTCCCTACAGCTTTGAACCATGATACTGAGTACCTAAGATTACAGCCACCGGTGCCTGACTAAGTATTTCTCAATTTTTTTTTTCCATTGTGGGGCTTGAACTCAGGGCCTGGGAGCTGTTCCTGAGCTTTTCTGCTCAAGGTTAGTGATCTACCATTTTCTGGTGATATTAACTGGAGAGACAAGAGTCTCACAGAAGGGCTGGGAATGTGGTTAAGTGGTAGAGTGGTTGCCTAGCATACATGAAGCCCTGGGTTCAATTCCTTAGTACCATATAACAGTGTGTGGCACTGTGGCTCAAGGGGTAGAGTGCTCGATTTAAGCAAAAGAAGCTTGGGGACAGTGCCTAGGCCCTGAGTTCAAGCCCCAGGACTGGCAAAAAGGAAAAAAAAAAAAAAAGTCTCACAGACTCTTACTCGCTGATGGCTCCTGCCTATAATCCTAGCTATTCAGGAGGCTGAGATCTGAGGATCACGGTTCTTCTAAGCCAGTCCAGGCAGAAAAGTCCATGAAACTCTTATCTCCAATGAACCATCAGAAAACTGGAAGTGGCCCTGTGACTCAAAGTGATAGAGAACTAACCTTGAGCAACTGAGTTCAAGCCCTACAACAGACAAAAAATTTAAAAACAAAACAATAAACAGGCTCTGGAGCTGGGAATGTAGCTTAGTGGTAGAGTGTTTGCCTAGCATGCTTGAAGCCCTGAATTCAATTCCTCTGCACCACATAAGCAGAAAAAGCCAGAAGGGGGCTGGGAATATGGACTAATGGTAAGAGTGCCTACCTCCCATACATGAAGCCCTGGGTTTAATTCCCCAGCACCACATATATAGAAAATGGCCAGAAGTGGCACTGTGGCTCAAGTGGCAGAGTGCTAGCCTTGGGCAAAAAGAAACCAGGAGCACTGTTCAGGCTGAGTCCCAAGCTCAAGGATGGGCAAAAAAAAAAAATTTTTTTTAAGGCTCACAGGCTCCTACCTGGAGCTTGCTTTGCACCTCAATCCTCAGATCTCTGCCTCCTGAATAACTAGGATTACTTGAGTGATCCACCAGTGCCTGACTCGCCTCTCAATTCTTTTTTTTTTTTTTTTTTTTGGCCAGTCCTGGGGCTTGGACTCAAGGCCTGAGCACTGTCCTTGGCTTCTTTTTGCTCAAGGCTAGCACTCTGCCACTTGAGCCACAGCGACACTTCTGGCCGTTTTCTGTATATGTGGTGCTGGGGAATTGAACCCAGGGCCTCATGTATACGAGGCAAGCACTCTTGCCACTAGGCCATATCCCCAGCCCCCCTCAATTCTTATATGATGGAGGAGATAGGGACTATTATCATCTCCCTTTTGCAGCCTTGGAAATCAGCTAAATTGGAGATAAAGTAATTCTCTAAGATCTACAAGATAATTGGAGCAGAACCATAATTTTAAGCAGTTTGTTTTAACCCAAACTTTATGCTCTGTTCCACAACACAGTATGAAATACATTTTCATTAAAGTACTCTTTTGAACAGGAGGATGGTTTTCAAGCTGAATCTAGGTCAAGTATCAAGTGTCCAGGATTTTGTTTTGTTGTTTGCTTTTGGGGAAGTATTGGGACTTCAACTCAGCACCTCATGTTTATTAAGCAAGTTCTCTGCCAGTTGAGCTATACCTCCAACTTCTATCTTCTAAGTACCTTTTTTGTTTGTCTACTGCTAGTATACAGAAAAGAAGCTCAATAGATTTTGTGTATTAAGTTTGTTTCCTGAAACTTTACTCAATACAGGACTAATAAAAAATCTTGCTGGGCACTGGTGGCTCATGCCTGTAATCTTAGCTACTCAGAAGACTGAGATCTGAAAATCAAGGGTCAAAACCAGCCCAGACAGGAATTTCTATGAGACTCTTATGCCCAATGAGCCACCAAAAAGCTAGAAGTGGAGCTATGGTTGAAATTATAGAGCGTTAGTCTTGAGCAATAAAACTCAGTGCCCAGACTCTGAGTTCAAGCTCCAGGACTGGCACAAAAAAACAACAAATAAAATATTTAAGGACTGGGCACTGGTGACTTACATCTTTAATCCTAACTATTCAAAAGGCTGAGATCATGGGGCTGGGAATATGGCCTAGTGGTAGAGTGCTCGCCACATATACATGAAGCTCTGGGTTCGATTCCTCAGCACCACATATACAGATAAAAGCCAGAAGTGGTGCTGTGGCTCAAGTGGTAGAGTGCTAGCCTTGAGCAAAAAGAAGCCAGGGACAGTGCTCAGGCCCTGAGTCTATGCCCCAGGACTGGCAACAAAAACAAAACAAATAAACAAATCAAAAGGCTGAGATCTAAGGATCATAGTTTGAAACCTGGCCAAGCAGACAAATCAGAAAGAATCGCATCTCCAATTAACCAGCAAAAAGCTGGAAGGGAAGCTATGGCTTAAGCAATAAGGGAGCCAGCTGTGTTCAAAAAAGCCAAGCCAAGAATGTGAGTCCCTGAGTTCACGCCCTAGTACCAGTGGGAGGAAAAAAACACCTGTAACACTTATAATATTACAATGCTTTATTTCTTTTCCAACTCAGATCTCTTTTATTTCTTTTTCTTATGTAGTTGCTCTATCTACAATTTCTAGTACAATTGTATGATATCAGTTGGAAAAGCTACCATCCTTATTCCTGATCTTAGGAAATAATTTACAGTTGCTCACAATTCACTATGATGCTAGTTATGGGTTTTTCATAAGTATTCTTTATCTTGTTAAGGTGATTAAAGTAATTTAAATCAAGAGTTGGAATTTTAGCTAAACTAACTCATTTTTTAAAAGTGTATTAAAAGAATGAGTGCATTGTCGGGGTGTACTAAAAACAAAACCTGAGCTGAGCACTGTTGGTTCACTCCAGTAATCCTAGCTACTCAGGAGGCTGAGACCTGAGGATCGCAGTTCAAAGCCAGCCAGGGCAGGAAAGTCTGTGAGACTCTTACCTCCAATTAACCACCAGAAAACCAGAAGTGGCACTGTGGCTCAAGGTAGCAGAGAGCTAGCTTTGAGCTAAATTGCTCAGGAACAGTGTCGAGGCCCAGAGTTCAAGCCCCATGACCAACTAAGTAAATAAAACCTGCACTGAGTAATTTTTTTTTTTTTTTTTTTTTGCCAGTCCTGGGCCTTGGACTCAGGGCCTGAGCACTGTCCCTGGCTTCTTCCCGCTCAAGGCTAGCACTCTGCCACTTGAGCCACAGCGCCGCTTCTGGCCGTTTTCTGTATATGTGGTGCTGGGGAATCGAACCTAGGGCCTCGTGTATCCGAGGCAGGCACTCTTGCCACTAGGCTATATCCCCAGCCCCTGCACTGAGTAATTTTAACCAATGAAATTAGTGTAAGAAGAAACATACCTTCCACTTCGTAAACAAATCAGCAAGGAAACCATTCACAGCTTTCTCAAAATACAGATCTCCTGAAAGGAAACAGAAAGTGAAGGCTAACTTCATTTCTTGCAGTTTCTTCTCTAAATAAAGCCAGATGTACAAAACTGTCTTCCCATCAAGCTACCTTTAATATCTACCTTACTGACAGGCCACAGCTTCAAGGTAAAATACAAAGTCTGAAAAAAATTGCCAAATGAGCTGAGGGTGTGGTTCACCTTCAAGATTCAAGGGGTAGAGACTCTGTTGAGCAAGCAAGAGGCCCTGAGTTTGAACCCCAGAACCACAAAAATCAAATTTTAAAAGCCTAGATGATTAACTAATACAATGTATCTTCAGGGGCTGGGAATATGGCCTAGTGGTAGAGTGCTTGCCTGGTAAACAATGTATCTTCAAGGTGAGAAAACAACCCAACCTCCAATGATATTTTCACAGTGATATCCAAAATGTACTAGATGATTTGGCAGACCCAGCCTCTCCTAGATGACCACTTGTAGTTCTTGTTGTCCATATGACCTTGTTAACTCAGAGCAAAACTTAATTTGAAAAATCTTCTAAAAATAAATTTGGACTATATGAACCACGAAGTTCATGTGTTTAGACTCAGGATCAGCACCTCACAGAACTTTTATTCCTCTACTCATGATGTCATAATTCTACTATAATGAAATAAACTAGGTTATTTCTGGGAGTGACAGAAAATAAATAAAAAATTAATGGCTACTTAGCAAGACCTTGTCAAGAAAGAAAGAAGGAAGGAAGGAAGGAAGGAAGAAAGGAAGGAAGAAAGGAAGGAAGGAAGGAAGGAAGGAAAAGACAAAAGAGAGAGGGATGGGAATATGGCTTAGTGGTAGAGTGCTTGCCTAGCATGCATATAGCCCTGGGTTCGATTCCTCAGTACCACATAAGCAGAAAAAGCCAGAAATGGTGCTGTGGCTCAAGTGGTAGAGCGCTAGCCTTGAGCACAGAAAGGCTCAGGGACAGAGCCCAGACCCTGAGTTCAAGCCCCAGGACTAGCAAAAAGAAAAGAAAGAAAAAAAAGGCAGAAAGAAAAGAAGGAAGGAAGGAGGGGCTGGGAATATGGACTAGTGGCAAGAGTGCTTGCCTCCTATACATGAAGCCCTGGGTTCGATACCCCAGCACCACATATATAGAAAATGGCCAGAAGTGGCACTGTGGCTCAAGTGGCAGAGTGCTAGCCTTGAGCAAAAAGAAGCCAGGGACAGGGCTCAAGCCCTGAGTCTAAGGCCCAGGACTGGCAAAAAAAAAAAGGAAGGAAGGAGAGCAGGAATTTACATAAATAAATAACAGATAAGTAAATAATCTATTTTAGAAACAAAACACAACTATAAACAATAGCAAGAGCTTACTGCAAAATACCAACTTGGGGAAACCAGAAAACTTTCCCCAGTGGCAATAACAATCAGTACTGAATGAAGAACGGTACCATAAATATCAAAATCCCACATTTCACAGCTCATCTGAATAAATATGTAAACCATAGCTGACGTAGAACGGAAGACCACCTGAAACAAACAAAAAACAGAATTGTATTAAAAAGCAAGTGATATTGTTTCTAAAGATTGTTTCACAACAATGTAAATAATACTTAACACTACATACACCCTTGAAACCAGTTCAAAACTTGGTGTGTGAGGCTCGGAAAGTGGCTTAGTGGTAGAGTGTTTGCCTAGTATGCACGAAGTCCTGGGTTCGATTCCTCAGCACCACATAAACAGAAAAAGCCAGAAGTGGTGCTCAAAGTGGTAGAGTGCTAGCCTTGAGCAAAAAGAAGCTCAGGGACAGTGCTCAAGCCTTGAGTCCAAGCCCCAGGACTGGCAGGAAAAAAAAAACTTGGTGTGATAGCTCCTGGCTAAAATTTGTATTTCTCACCAATATCTAAAAAAAAAAATCTCAGCACCAGTGGCTCATGCCTAAAATACTATCAACTCAAGGAGGCTGAGATCTGAGGATTGTGATTCAAAGCGCATGAAAGTCTGTGAGACTCTTATCTCTAATTAACCGCTCAAAACCAGAAGTGGAGTGGGCTGGGAATATGGCCTAGTGGCAAGAGTGCTTGCCTCCCGTACATGAAGCCCTGGGTTCAATTCCCCAGCACCACATATATAGAAAATGACCAGAAGTAGCACTGTGGCTCAAGTGGCAGAGTGCTAGCCTTGAGCAAAAAGAAGCACCAGGAAAAAAAAAAAAAAACAGAAGTGGAGCTGTGGCTCAAAGTGGTAGAATGCTATGAGGTGCCAGACTTTGAAGTCAGGCCCCACCACGTGAACCACATTTTAGAATCGAACCCTGAGCCAATCAGATTTGTACCTGTGTTCTAATCTTGCTTGCACAGCTGATTGTTGTAACCTTGTTCTTTGCCTTTAAAAGCCCTGTGTAATCACAGCTCCGGGCTTCCTCCTAACCTCCGCTGTGTCGGTGGGTAGGACGAGGCCCGAGTTGGCAGCTCGTTAAATAAAGCCTTGCCTTGCTGTTGCATTTCGGAGTGTCTGAATCTCGGTGGTCTTCTTGGGGGTGGTCTTGCGACTTGGCACAACAGCTAGCCTTGAGCAAAAGAGCTCATAGGGAGTGCCCAGGCCCTGAGTTCAAGACCACAATTAATAAAAATAAAGTCTAAGCCAGACACCTATTCAAGTGGCTGAGATCTGAGGATGGTGGTTCAAACCCAACTTGGGCAGAAAAGTCTGTGAGTCTCTTATCTCTAGTTAACCACACCAAAGCTAGAAGTAGACTGTGATTCAAATGATAGGCAGCCTTGAGCAACCAAAGCTCAGAGACAGTACCCGGGCCCTGGAGCTCAGCTCCAGAAGCTGCAAAAAATAAACAAAAACAAATCTATTAATTGTGATGTAAGACTTCTAAAAGCAAGCTTCATCCACTTTTTTTTTTTGGGGGGGGGGGGTCAATCCTGAGGCTCGGATTCAGGGCTTGAGCACTGTCCCTGGCTTCTTTTTGCTCAAGGCTAGCACTCTGCCACTTGAGCCACAGCACCACTTCTGGCTATTTTCTATATATGTGGTGCTGGGGAATTGAACACAGGGCTTCATGTATGGGAGGCAAGCACTCTTGCCACTAGGCCATATTCCCAGCGCCATATTTTTTTTCATTTAGTTGCTGAGGCATGTGTAGGTCACAACTATTATCCTAGATTTCAGTAGGCTGAAATCTAAGAATCAAGGTTCTAAGCCAACTTAAGCAGACAAATCCAGGATTTGTAGGTTAATCTCCAATTAACCAGCAAAAAGCAGAAGTGAAGGAGTGGTTTAAATGGTAGAACAAAGCTAAGGGAGAGATCAAGGCCTAGAATCCAAGCATCATCATCTACACTAATATACTAATTAAAGAGTTACAAAGGCTATAAGATCTGACCCATGCTATCTTTTTTGTTGGTTGTGAGGATTGAACTCTGGGCCTGGGCACTGTCCCTGAGCTCTTCAACTCAAGGCTAGGTCTCTACCACTTGAGCCACTGTACCACTTTCAGTTTTCTGGTGGTTAACTGGAGATAAGAGTATCATGGATTTTCCTGCCCAAGCTGGCTTTGAATTGTGATCCTCAGATCTCAGCCTCCTGAGTAGTTAGGATTACAGGTGTGAGCCACCAGCATTTGGAAAATGTATATAACCAATCCCTGCTATCTTGGAGCTTATTGTAACATTAGATAAGGAAGAACACTATATTGTAACTCATACAAATGTTCCGTGAAGACGCACACAAGAAATGTAGTGAATTTGGCTGGGAAAAACACAAAAACTGCATTATGGAGGCAGAGTTTAAACAAAGACATGCCAAAGG
Source organism: Perognathus longimembris pacificus (assembly GCF_023159225.1). Taxonomy (NCBI): domain Eukaryota; kingdom Metazoa; phylum Chordata; class Mammalia; order Rodentia; family Heteromyidae; genus Perognathus; species Perognathus longimembris. The sequence continues at coordinate 92,976,914 of NC_063163.1, read as the reverse complement.
ATGAGTTGCCAGTCTAATAAATTTTAATTCATATCATACCTTCCCTTTGTTCAGACTGCCTCAAGGAAAAACATAAGAGGTATTTTGGCTCTGTGTACTTTACCACAAAGCACTTATCCAGCCTGTCCCTCCTCCCTGAAACTTTGAAGAGGTCTGGCAGGAAAGCGGAATGCAAATCTCTGACTCCTTTAGTTTATTATAGACCTGGCTCCTTAAAGAGAGAAGTTCTTCAAAGATATCCACCCTGGGCTTTCTCTAGGCACTGGGTCATAAGTTAGGTAACAGTAATTCACCCTCCTTCTCTAATATACAGAAACATCAGAAAGTCAGATGTCATTGGCTCACTCCTGTAATCCTAGAGACCCAAGAGGCTAAGATCTGAGGATTGTGGTTCAAAGCTAACCTCGGCAGAAAAGTCTCCATGAGACTCTTATCTCCAAAAAACTACTCAAAACCTGGAAGTAGTGCTGTGGCCCAAGTGGTGGAGAATTAGCCTTGAGCACAAAGAGGTTCAGCGACAGCCCTGAGTTCAAGCCACCCCTCCCCACCACAAATACACACACAAAAGAAACATGAAGACTAGGAGGAAAGAAAATGTTGAAAATATTACCTCTGAACATGTGCGATTTGGGTGCCTTTCGTTTGCTTTTTTTTCCCCTAGGGCCTTATGCTTCCTAGGCAAGCACTCTGTCAGTTGAGCCATGTCTCTAGCCCTCCACTATTTTTTTCTTTTTTCTTTTATTATTTTTCAGTCTCACTTTTATTGCTTTCTTATTGTTTTGTTTGGTTTTGTTATAGTTTTCAATAGTAGAATGGAACCCAGGACCTCACACATAGTAGGCAACATGCTACCATTGACCTACACCCTCAGCACTGTTTTCTTCTCTTTTTTTCTTTTGGTCAGTCATAGGGCTTGAACTTAGAGCCTGGGTACTGTCCCTGAGCTTTTGTGTTCAAGGCTAGCGCTAGCGCTCTACCACTTTGAACCACAGCTCTGCTTCCAGTTTTGGGGTAGTTACGTAGAGATTAGAGTTTCACAGACTCCCCTGCCTGGGCTGGCTTCAAACTGTGATCCTTGGGTCGCAGCCTCCTAAGTAGCTAGGATTACAGGCAGGAGCCACCATTGTTGGCATTTTTTTCTCTAAAAAACAATTAAAATCTTACTATATAACTCAGGCTGGCTTCAAATGCAAGATTCTCCTGCCTGAGGCACCCAAGTGCTATGAGCTGGGATTATATGTGTATCACTACATCCTACTTATTCCTTATATAAAAATAAATCTGGCTGGGCTAGGAATATGGCCTAGTGGTAGAGTGCTTGCCTCACATACATGAAGCCCTAGGTTCGATTCCTCAGCACCACATGTATAGAAAAAGCCAGAAGTGGTGCTGTGGCTCAAGTGGTAGAGTGCTAGCCTTGAGCAAAAAGAAGCTAAGGACAGTGTTCAGGCCCTGAGTCCAGGCCCCAGGACTGGTAAAACACCTGTAAGAGCCAACAGAGACACTCTGAATCATACATTTAATGTTTAGTATTAGTTGAGTGTGGTGGCAAATGTCTGCAATCCCAAGCAAAACTAAGTTCAGTCCTCACTACTGCCAATGAATAAGTGAATGAATGAATGAATGTAAGAACAAATTTTTTTTTTTTTTTGGCCAGTCCTGGGGCTTGGACTCAGGGCCTGAGCACTGTCCCTGGCTTCTTTTTGCTCAAGGCTAGCACTCTGCCACTTGAGCCACAGCGCCACTTCTGGCCATTTTCTGTATATGTGGTGCTGGGGAATCGAACCCAGGGCCTCATGTATATGAGGCAGGCACTCTTGCCACTAGGCAATATCCCCAGCCCCAAAAATTTTTTTAATTTAAATTTAAATTTAAAAAGAAAAGGAAGTAGTACTGTGGCTCAAAGTGGTAGAGCACTAACCTTGAGCGAAAAAGCCCAGGGGCAGCACTGAGGTTCTGGGTTCAAGTTCCATAACTGACAACAACAATCCCAAAATAATAATAACAGTAATCAAGAACAGAAAATAAATATACAATAAGGAAGGTGAAACACAGTATACTACTTAGAATAAAATATACATAGCCATGTTTTGACTGTATCCCCTCAGCAGATCTGGCAATGTCTAGAGACATTTCTGGGTGTTAAGATGTATATGGTAGAGGCTGGAGAGTAAAACCAGCACTTCAGGAGTAGGAGCCAGGGATGACTGCTCCACATCACTGGACTATGTTCAAGATATCCTCCCACTTTTTGACGAAGCATGTCTACGTTCTGTGACCTATACAGTACCTGCAGCATATGTAAAGAATCTTTGGGGCTGGGGATATAGCCTAGTGGCAAGAGTGCCTGCCTCGGATACACGAGGCCCTAGGTTCGATTCCCCAGCACCACATATACAGAAAACGGCCAGAAGTGGCGCTGTGGCTCAAGTGGCAGAGTGCTAGCCTTGAGCGGGAAGAAGCCAGGGACAGTGCTCAGGCCCTGAGTCCAAGGCCCAGGACTGGCCAAAAAAAAAAAAAAAAAAAAAAAAAAAAAAAAAAAAAAGAATCTTTGAAGGATGTCAGTGGCACAATTCCTTTGTTATAACAATCACAAATAACTCTAGACATTGCCAAGACTACTGGGGAGGAAAAACCACCCTACTTGAGAAGTTCAGCTCTCAAGACAGGTAAAGAAAAGGGGACAAGAAAAAAGAGGTTCGCCAGCATGAGTAATGTTCATAGCTGCTCAATTTGGATTCTTTTAACTACAACAGGTAGCCAAAGAAGGGATTCCTTTTCAATGGTCTTTCTTCATGATGCAGAATCTGATACTTACGCAAATGTGTGTATATTTATTTCTGAAAATATATTTATTTACTTATCTGCAATACTGGTGTTTGAACTCTGGGCCTCACTTTCATTTGCTCACCTTGCTTGCTTGTACTCTACAACATGAGCCACATCTTTTGTCTTGCTTTATATTAGTTGTTTGTTTTATTTATTTTGTTGGTCTTGGGGCTTGGTCCTGGGCGTTGTCCCTGAGCTCTTCAGCTCAAGGCTAGTGCTCTACCACTTTGAGCCACAGAGTCACTTCTTCTGGTTTTCTGGTGGCTAAATGGAGATAAGAGTCTCACAGACTTTCCTGCTGGACTTTCCTGCTCTGGATTTGAACTTCAATCCTCAGATTTCAGCCTCCTGAGTAGCTAAGATTACAGGCATGAGCCACCAGAACCTGGCATAATGGTTATTTTAGAGATGGAGTCTCACAAACTTTTCTGCTTGGATTGACCTCAAACTATAATCTTCCAGATTTCAGCCTTCCCAGTAGCTAGGATTATAGGAATGAGCCACCAGCACCCAGAATCTATGCATAATATTAAATAGACTCACTCAGAAAAAGAAAATACAGACCATTCTCCAAGAGTTTCAACTGTAAGACATGGGAACCGTAGAGGTCTTTGACTCTACTTCCACTGTGGCAAGGAATAATTATCCCAAGGTTTTTGTTTCTTTGTTTTGATTTCAGGATTTAGATATAGTAATATGGGGGAAAGAAACCAAAACAGTCATTTCATAAATCTTACCCTGGTATCTTCACTGATATAACCACACATGACTTTCTCATTCTTTACCCACAGCTCACCAGCCTGTGCCCTGAAAGGGAACACACAAACAAGTTATCACATTCCTTGCTTGAAACCAAAAGTAGATAAGAGTAATTTCCAGTGGGCTACTTCTGGTCTGATACTTATATCTTTTTTTTTTTTGGCCATTCCTGGGGCTTGGACTCAGGGCATGAGCACTGTCCCTGGCTTTCTTTTGCTCAAGGCTAGCACTCTGCCACTTGAGCCACAGCGCCACTTCTGGCCATTTTCTATATATGTGGTGCTGGGGAATTGAACCCAGGGCTTCATGTATACGAGTCAAGCGCTCTTGCCACTAGGCCATATCCCCAGCCCCTGATACTTATATCTGAATGATCTGATCAGCTCATACATTCCCAAAGACAGCTCCATGAGCAGAATTTCTAACTTATAGAATCTGCAAGGGGCTCGGGATATGGCCTAATGGCAAGAGTGCTTACCTCGTATACATGAAGCCCTGTGTTCAATTCCCCAGCACCACATATATAGGAAATGGCCAGAAGTGGCATTATGGCTCAAGTGGCAGAGTGCTAGCCTTGAACAAAAAGAAGCCAGGGACAGTGCTCAGGCCCTGAGTCCAAGGCCCAGGACTGGCAAAAAAAAAAAAAAAAAGAATCTGCAAAATCCTGCCCTATTCCCCCATTCCTCCTGGAGCTCTGGGAAGATCAAATGAGACACCATCAATAAAAAGACTTGATAAGCTAAAAAACTGGTAATTCCTATGGAAATTTTGTTATTCTGTTGTTATTTTTTGTTTTGTTTTCATTTAAGCTATACCCTTGGCTCAGGAAATAATTCATACACACACACACACAATGAATAAAAACCTGAGATCTATGAGGTCCACAAAGTCTAAAACATTTACAAAAAAAAATTGTTTCCTTGACAGAAAGATTTTAAACCATCCATTTTGCTCAACAGCAAGTCACAGTCACAGCTAATGACTGTTACCATAGGAACAGACCGTTTCCTAGGCCCTGGCTCACCACCAGGCAGAGACTGCCTTATGATACTGGTGGCATTAATCTAGATTGCATGTTATAATATGAACTTAGTCACTTCTTAAGTTACGCTTTCACTACTTGAATTCTTTTTCTTTTCTTCATATTCTTTTTTAAAATTAATTTATTGTCAAAGTGGTATACAGAGGGGTTAGTTTAGTACATAAAGGAGTGAGCACATTTCTTATCAAACTTGTTGCCTTCTCCCTCATTTTTCTCCCATGTTCCGCCCTCCCCAATTCCCTCCCCCATCCCACTGCTTGAATTTTTAAAAAGAATCTGAACCCAAAAAACTTGTTGGGGAAAACAAAAGAGAATCCTTTATCTTTTCTTTTAGCAAAAACAAAAAGATCTATACAATATAAAGAAAAAGCAGAATATAAATTTATCTTTATTTCTTTACACTATGGATTGAAGCCAGGGTCTCATATATGATAGGCAAATTCTCTACCACTTGAATCATGTGTCCAGACCTCTTTCTTTTAGGATCAGTATTTCAGGTGAATCAATATTACTGGTTGATGTCAAACTGTTCCTTACAAAAGGATTCTGGTTAGCAAATATGGAAGGAATAACTAAATTAGAAAATTGCCATTTGGCAGCAATCACAAATGAAGTCAGTTGGTAAAAAGTTGATGGGAAGCATGACAAATAGAGGACTACATCATTTATACCCAATAATCAGCAACACTAAAAATGAGTTCACTAGATACAAATACACCTGTGCATACAACAGTGAATTTCAGGAAAGATTCAAATTCCATTTGCATAAGATTTTATTATATGATGTACATTTTTGTACCATTTGAATGTACCATTTTACTCTTTTTTTTTTTTCCAGTCCTGGGGCTTGGACTCAGGGCCTGAGTACTGTCCCTGGCTGTTTTTTGCTCAAGGCTAGCACTCTACCACTTGAGCCACAGCACCACTTCTGTTTTTTTCTATATATGTGGTGCTGAGGAATTGAACACAGGGCTTCATGTATGTGAGGCAAGCACTCTACCACTAGGCCATATTCCCAGTCCCTCATGCTGTACTCTTTGAATTCAAAAAGGATTCTGGTGCTGGGGATGTAGCTCAGTGTGGCAGAGTACTTGCCTAGCATGTACAAAGCCGGGGGCTTCATCTCCAGCACCAACAGAAGGAAGGACCTCAAAAAGTCTCTTAGGGCTGGGAATGTGGCTTAGTGGAAGAATACATATCTAGCACACATGAAGCCCTGGGTTCAATTCCTCAGTACCATATAAACTGAAAAAGCCAGAAATGGCACTGGGTTCAAGTGGTAGAGTGATAGCCTTGAGCAAAAGAATCTCAGGAACAGTGCCTCAAGCCCCAGAACTGGCAAAAAAAAAAAAAAAAAAAAAAAAAAGGAGGAAGAGGAGGAGGAGGAGGAGGAGGAGGAGGAGGAGGAGGAGGAGGAGGAGGAGGAGGAGGAGGGAGGAGGAGGGAGGAGGAGGAGGTGCTCAGGGACAAAGACATGGGTCCTAAGTGCAAACCCCAGGTCCAGCACCAAAAAAAAAAAAAAAATTAAAACTATGATCATGGGCTGGGAATATGGCCTAGTGGCAAGAGTGCTTGCCTCGTATACATGAAGCCCTGGGTTCAATTCCCCAGCACCACATATATAGAAAACAGCCAGAAGTGGCACTGTGGCTCAAGTGGCAGAGAGCAAAAAGAAGCCAGGGATGGTGCTCAAGCCCAGGACTGGCAAAAAAAAAAAAACTACGATCACATTTCTTTCTTTTTTTTTTTTTTTGGCCAGTCCTGGGCCTTGGACTCAGGGCCTGAGCACTGTCCCTGGCTTCTTCCAGCTCAAGGCTAGCACTCTGCCACCTGAGCCACAGCGCCCCTTCTGGCCGTTTTCCATATATGTGGTGCTGGGGAATCCAACCGAGAGCTTCATGTGTAGGAGGCAAGCATTCTTGCCACTAGGCCATATTCCCAGACCACGATCACATTTCTTTTTTTTTTTTTTTGGCCAGTCCTGGGCCTTGGACTCAGGGCCTGAGCACTGTCCCTGGCCTCTTCCCGCTCAAGGCTAGCACTCTGCCACTTGAGCCACAGCGCCGCTTCTGGCCGTTTTTTCTGTATATGTGGTGCTGGGGAATCGAACCTAGGGCCTCGTGTATCCGAGGCAGGCACTCTTGCCACTAGGCTATATCCCCAGCCCACGATCACATTTTTTATTTCACTGTTTGTGTTTTAATATTCCAGTCTTTCACATTTTTGTAATTCTTATTACATAGCTATCTATATGCCTCAAGCCCAATTCCTGCACTAAATCCTACTTGTATTTAACACCTGATATGTCCAAAATGATATACCTACCTGATACCAGCAAATTCTACCTTCTGGGTGATATAAGCACATGTGCTCACCTAAAGGGGGAAAAAAAAAAAGACTCAGCTTGGTCATAGCTATAAAAAGTCACAACCAAGGTCTGCTGGCTTTCTGATCTCTCTTAACAACCCAAAGTTCAATTGGCATGGGAGTAATAAATGTACCCCAAGGAAAAACCTGCTGGGGCAGATATAATAATAAGTGGGTAAGAATTGGGCAAAAATAGACAATAGTAAAGTACTAGTGGCAACCTGTGCTTTCCTCTTGGCATGCTGGGAATCCAACCCAGGGCTTCACACATCTAAGCAAGTGCTCCATCAGTAACTCTAAGTAATTCTCCCAGCCTTATTTCTCACTTTCTCATTTTATGGAATGGAAATTTTCCTTATCAAATAAAAAACAATGAGGCTTTTCTCCTGAAAAATGACATTGTATGGAAATGTTGCCCCATTGATCCTCAGACCTCAGTCTCCTAAGTAGCTAGGATTACAGGTCTGAGTCATAAGCACCCGGATTGATATCCATAATACATAAAAACTTCATGCCCTGGTCCTGAGTTCAATCCCCACAACCAACAACAACAAAATCAGACTTATAAGCCATGAGCCAGTGACTTATGCCTGTAATACTTACTACCTAGTAGGCTAAGATCTGAGAATTGCTGTTCAAAGCCAGCCCAGGTAGGAAAGTCCATGAGACTCTTATCTCCAATAAACTACTCAGAAGAAGCCAGAAGTGGCATTATGGCTGTAGTGGTAGAGCACTAGCCTTGAGCACAAAGAGGCTCAGGGACAGTGTCAGGTCCTGAGTTCAAGCCCCAGGATCAGCAAAAATCAATTTAAGAAAAAAAACAAAAAACTGGGGCTGGGAATGTGGCTTAGCAGTAGACTGCACCACATGAACAGAAAAAGCCGGAACTGGTCCCATGGCTCAAGAGGTAGAGTGCTAGCCTTCAGCAAAATGAAGCCAGGGACAGTGCTCAGGCCCTTATTCCAAGCCCCAGGATTGGAAAAAAAATAAAAAAATAAAAATAAACAAAAACAACTTTCTTTTGTAACAGCTCTGATTAGTCTGATCATTCATTTTAAGTTGAAAATGTTCATTAGAAACAAATAAATGGAGGTAGGGTGTGGCTTAGCATTAGAGCTCTTGACTAGCATGCAAAAGACCTGGGTTCAATCCCCAGTACCTCAAATAGGAAGGAAGAAAAGAAGAAGGAAAGGAAAGAGAGAAGGTAGGAGAGGACACAGGGAAAAACACTCTGTGCCAGAAGCCAAAGGATCAGGATTGTAGCCTACTGTCAACTGCTAATTAGCTACCCAGCCTTGGGCAATCCCTTAGATTCTCCATCTCAGTTTTCTATCTATAAATGAGAGATAATAAGTACCCATTCATTAGGAGGAAATAGAAGAAGCTAGTGAAATCAAGTGACAGTTGGAAAGCAAAAGCACCTTCAAAAGTAATAGTGTTACTTCCCTTGAAAGCTTAAGATGCAGAGTAAATATGTGTGTATGTATGTGCACATATATATACACACATATATAAAAATATGTAGATAAGCAAAAGCAACTATTATGAGAATAGAAGAGGATGCAACATGTTTACAGTAAGTGTCTGAAGATACTAAAATCAGAAATGATTTTATACTCTTCTTACTAGATCTTCTTAATCTCTGTAACAAGGATTATTCAAATAATGGAAAAATACGAGACTTTTTCTTAAGTCACAGCTTACCAAACTCTTCTTTAGTCGCCACATATCCCCTCGGCCAATATATTGATCCTTAAAAGTTAATTCCACTAGGTCAAGGGTCACATCCTAAAAGGGATAGTCAAACATATTTCTCTGAATTAACTTGTCACATTTTATAGTAACAAGATGCCAAAAGATTGGGAGGGGGGAGGTGAAACTAACTACTGAAAAATGATTCAACAGAAACCTGACAAATAGAATTTTATATGAGGGCTGGGAATATGGCCTAGTGATAGAGTGCTTGCCTCGCATACATGAGGCCCTGGGTTCAATTCCTCAACACCACACATATAGCAAAAGCCAGAAGTGGCGTTGTGGCTAAGCGGTAGAGTGCTAGCCTTGAGCAAAAAGAAGCCAGGGGGGCTGGGGATATGGCCTAGTGGCAAGAGTGCCTGCCTCATATACATGAGGCCCTGGGTTCGATTCCCCAGCACCACATATACAGAAAATGGCCAGAAGTGGCGCTGTGGCTCAAGTGGCAGAGTGCTAGCCTTGAGCAAAAAGAAGCCAGGGACCGTGCTCAGGTCCTAAGTTCAAGCCCCAGGACTGGCAAAAAACAGAACAAGCAAAAAAAAAAAAAGATTTTTACATATGAGAAGCAGCTTCTGAATATAAAATACAAGTGCAGAAATTCAGCAGCAGCCTTATTCATTAACTACAATAATACCAGAGTTCCAACTCTGGTTTAGTCTTTTTGTTATTCCTTGCTGTTTGTTTATTTATTTTTCTGAGACATTGGTTCAAACAAGGCCCTGCCTCAGCCTCTCTTGTAGCTGGGATTACAGTACAAGTATATGCCATCATGCCCTGCATTTTAGTCTTGAACTCTGACATAGAAATATAACATTGAGCTATATATGCTTCATTTCCCTATATAATGGCAATAGTACTTTCTGTACCAGGATTTTACCTATCTTTTACATATTTTGCCTACCTTGCTGATAAGGAAAATTACTTCACTACATGAAGAAAAATGGAAAGGAAGAAATTTCAATAAATTAATAAAAAAATTAGCCATTCTACTCCTTATATAGACGCTAAAAAAAGGAGATGGAGCTAAGTGCAAACTACAGACTCCCCTCTAATCCAAATAACTTTTTTTTTGGTTGGGGGTTTGAACTCAGGGCCTGAATCCTGTCCTTGAGCTCTTTCATCAAGCCTAGCACTCTATCACTTTGAGCCATAGCACCACTTCCAGGTTTTTCAGTGATTAACTAGAGATGAGTCTTATGGAATTTCCTGCCCAGACTGACTTCAAATTGTGATCCTCAGATCTCAGCCTCTTAAGTAGCTAGGATTACAGGCATGAGCCACCAGCACCTGGCTATAAGCACATAATATTGAATAGTCTAACTCTATACATAAGTAACTCTTTGTTTTCTTAGTGACCTAACCTTTGAGGAAGGGTGATAATAGTTCCAAAACGACATGTAAGTCCAGAACAAAGACATACCTTGGGGTCTACAACATTCACATAGACATCTTGATAAGGTCTAAGCCGGAATACTTGAGTCACAGTCTGGTCCACACTGATAGTTTCTAAAGCATAAAAAAAAAAAAAATCTGAATCAGATATAATTTTGAAGAATTTATTCTTTTGTTTTTGTGCCAGCTTCTAGGCTTGAACTCAGGGTATAGGTGCAATTCCTGAGTTTTTTGTGCTCAAGGCTAGCACTCTACCACTTGAGCTATATATCCACTTCAGGATTTTTGATTAAATATATTCTAATCTATAAATATGCAGATATTCAACAAACAACATGATTATTTGCTATAGCAAGATATGCTCCCTGGGAAGTAGAACTGAGGCTCAAGTAATGGAGCACTAGCCTTGAATGAAAGAGCCAAGCCAGAGCATGAGGGCCTGAGTTCAAGCCCCAAGACCCACACAAAACAATAAAATACAGATAAATAAATAGGACTCTCTGGGTGTTGGTGGTGAATGTCAGTAATCCTAGCTATTCAAGACGCTGAGATCTGAGAATCATGGTTCAAAGCCAACCCAGGCAGGAAAGTCCAGGAGACTCTTATCCCCAATTAGCCACCAGAAAACTGAAGTGGAGATGTAGCTCACAGTAGTACAGCACTAGCCTTGCATAAAAGAGTTCAAGGACAGTACCCAGGCCTTGAGTTCAAGCCCCACAACTGACAAAACAAAAACAAAAATAAGGGCTGGGGATATGGCCTAGTGGCAAGAGTGCCTGCCTCATATACATGAGGCCCTGGGTTCGATTCCCCAGCACCACATATACAGAAAATGGCCAGAAGTGGCGCTGTGGCTCAAGTGGCAGAGTGCTAGCCTTGAGCAAAAAGAAGCCAGGGACAGTGCTCAGGCCCTGAGTCCAAGCCCCAGGACTGGCCAAAAAAAAAAAAAAAAAAAAACAAAAATAAAAACAAACAAAAAAACCATCATATTCTGGTTAATTTTTCTCCTGATTTTAAATACAGTTTCTTCAGTATTCTCCAGATACTGATAAATGATATTCCTTAGCATTTTGATAACTGACTTGTTTGTAAAGGGTAATTTGCTTCTTTGGTTTTTCATTTTGCTTCTTTTTCATCAGTCAGGGGGCTTGAACTCAGGGCCTGGGCTCCTGTTTTGCTCAAGGATAGTGCTCTACCACCTTGATTCACAGTGCCCCACTTCTGGTTGTTGAGTGGTTAATTGGAGATAAGAGTCTTCTGCCCAGGCTGGCTACAAACTGTGATCCTCAGATCTCAGCCTTCTGAGTAGCTAAGATTATAATAAGCATGAGCCACCAAGCGCTGGCGTGAGGGAGCATAATTTGATAAGAAGACAGACCTGCTCTCATGAGGAAAGGTTTTTTGTTTTCTGTTTTTTTCGTGCTGTTCCTGAGGTTTGCTGGCTTCAAACCTTGATCCTCAGATCTCAGGCAAGTGAGTAGCTAGGATCACAGGTATGAGCCACCAGTGCCCAGCTAAGAGAAGTTTCTTATAGTTTCCTATATAGTATAAAAGTTTCAGAAAAGAGAAAGAGGTACCTTTCTGTAAATCTTCCTTAAGTGACTTGACTTGCAAAAGCAGAGGGCTGAAAAAGAAAACAACACAGATTTCAGAAGCTGTAAGCTGCAGTTGCAGTTCCCTAGCTCCCTTCACCTCCCCTTCCAGGGCAAATTATAGAGAGAATACTTCCTTAAAAACAAGGAAACAGGGGGCTGGGGATATGGCCTAGTGACAAGAGTGCCTGCCTCGTATACATGAGGCCCTGGGTTCAATTCCCCAGTACCACATATACAGAAAATGGCCAGAAGTGGCGCTGTGGCTCAAGTGGCAGAGTGCTAGCCTTGAGGAAAAAGAAGTCAGGGACAGTGCTCAGGCCCTGAGTCCAAGGCCCAGGACTGGCAAAAAAAAAAAAAACAAGGAAACAGCATTTGCACTGAAAGGAAATGAGAAAAATGGATAACTTTTAAAAGAGAAATAATGAATCATTAAAAAAAATTGTGTTGAGGCTGGGAATATGGCCTAGTGGCAAGAGTGCTTGGTTCGATTCCTCAGTACCAAGTAAACAGAAAAGGCCAGAGTGGCACTGTGGCTCAAGTGGTAGAGTGCTAGCCTTGAGCAAAAGCTCAGGGACAGTGCCCTGCCCTGAGTTCAAGCCCCAGGACTGGTAGAAAAAAAAATCATTGATTTATCAAGTCCCAGGAGGCATTGAGTGTCATTAAAGGCCCTTAGGCCTCTCACAAATCACCCTTAGAAGAAGCAGACTAGACTGTCCCAGCCCCTTGAGTCTAGAAAGATACTCACCTGTACTCATCATTGGGGTGAGCAATCTCCACAATGTCTCCAAGCTTAATGTGAGGGAATACTTTGGGATTCACCACTAGCTCATCATCTGAAAGACAATTTGGTGATCTCAAGGAGAAAAAAGAGGCCAAAAGTACAGCTGGTACTCAGTGTGGATAAGGCACTGAGTTTAACCCCCAATACACACATACTCCAAAAAGTAAAACTAAAAATAGGGCTGGGAATATGGCCTAGTGGCAAGAGTGCTTGCCTTGTGTACATGAAGCCCTGGGTTTGATTCCTCAGCACCACATACATAGAGAAAGCCAGAAGTGGTGCTGTGGCTCAAGTGGTAGAGTGCTAGCCTTGAGCAAAAAGAAGCCAGGGACAGTGCTCAAGCCCTGAATTCAAGCCCCAGGACTGGCAAAAATAAATAAATAAAATGAAAAATATACTCACTTGAAAGACAAAAAAAATAAAAATAGAGCTTCCCTAAATAAATGTTGAGAGCTAACAGGAGTAAGGAAATAACCTGGAAGATAAGTTGATTCACTTAAAGTTAGTGAGCTATTAGCAGAGTACAAGACTAATTACTAGTTACCACCTCTACTTCTACCTAAAACTCACTATCTCTCACATGCTATAAAAAAATAAAGCCAGGCTGGAAAAGTGGCTTAGTGATAGAGCACTTGCAGAAAAGGCCAGAAGTGGCGCTGTGGATCAAGTGGTAGAGCACTAGCCTTGAGCACAAAGAGGCTCAGAGACTTTGCACAGTTCAAGCCCCACAACCCACAAACAAAAAAAGGAGAAGAAGAAATTATGTTTCCTATACCCCCTACCTGGTGTATCTTTGTCCTGGTAATTATAATGGCTACACTTATTGAATAGGAACCTGTTCCTTTGCTACATTCTTTTCTTTCTTCCTTTTTTTTTTCTTTTTGGCCGGTCCTGGGGCTTAAACTCAGGGCCTTGGGCTCTGTCCTGAACCTCTTTATGCTCAAGGCTAGAGCTCTACCATTACAGCTTTTTCTGTTTATGTGGTACTGAGGAATTGAACTCAGGGTTTCATGCATGCTAGGCAAGCACTCTACCACTGAGCCACATTCCCAACCTGCTATATTCTTTATATATCTGATCTTACTGGGGCTTACAACATCCTAAGGTACAGAAAATACCATTTTCTCTTTTTGCACATCCTTGCCCTCCAGTGGCTTATACATACATATATAAAATAGGAACAAATGCATAGTAAGGTATAAATTAAAAGTCCAGAGTACAGAACTCCTTGGTGGAATGCTTGCCTCACATGCAGATGGGCCTGGATTTGATCCCCAGAACTGAGGAAAGACAATAAAATTAAACACAAACTAAAAACGACTCACTGTGTTCTTAATTCCAATTGCTGAAGCAAAGAACTTTTTTTTGGGGGGGAGGGAGGTTATGTGTTTGTGTGTGTGTGTGTGTGTGTGTGTGTGCGCGCGCGCACACACACACACCTGTTCTGGGGCTTGAACTCAGAGCCTGCCTAGACACTGTCCCTGAGTTTTTTTGCTTAAGTCTAGTGCTCTACCACTTGAGCATCACCTCTACTTCTGGCTTTCTAGTGGTGAATTGGAGAGAAGAGTCTCATGGACTTCCCTGCCCAGGCCAGCTTCAAACCATGACTCTCAGATTCCCAGACTCTTACATAGCTAGGGATAGTGAATAAAGTTTATCCGATAGAAAAGAAAGTGAGGGATGTTAATGTTAGAAGACTTACCTATCATTAATGAGGCCCTGGGTTAGAGTGCCATCACCATTAATACATGTGTGTATACATATAAGTACATATATAACAGTATATACACCGGCCAGGAATTAGTGAATTACACCTGTAATCTTAGCTGCTCAGGAGGCTGAGATCTGAGAGTCAAGACCAACAAATCCTAGAGATTCTTAACTCCAATTAACCAGCAAAACACCAGAAGTACAGGTGTGGCCCCAAGTGATAGACTACCAGCCTTGAGCAGAAAAAGCCTAGTGAGAACACAAGGCTAAGAATCCAAGAGCCAGTATTGTGTGCATGGGTAGACACACACACACAAAGACCAAGGGAAAGTATTGGCCTAACCTGTAATCCTAACTACTTGAGAGACAGAGGTTGAAGGAATTATTGTTTGAGACCAGCACAGGCAACAAGAAGTTGAAACTCTACCTCAATAAACAGTTGAATGCAGTGGTGCATGCCTATTATCCCAGCAATGGAGGAAGTCGAAAGATTAGAGGCCAAACTGGTACCCAATTCTGCTTTAATGCAGGGTAACAGGCTGCATCCTTCCCCTTTTTCCTATGCCTAGGAGCCATGCAAAGGTTCACACTGGTCAAATCTCTCTTTTTTTGTTGGGGGGGGGCAGTCCTGGGGCTTGAACTCAGGGCCTAGACACTGTCCCTGAGCTTCTTTTGCTCAAGGCTAGCACTCTGCCACTTAAGTCACAATACCTCGTCCAGCTTTTTTCTTTTTTTTCTGGTTTTTTTTTGGCCAGTCCTGGGCCTTGGACTCAGGGCCTGAGCATTGTCCCTGGCTTCTTCTTGCTCAAGGCTAGCACTCTGCCACTTGAGCCACAGCGCCACTTCTGGCCATTTTCTGTATATGTGGTGCTGGGGAATCGAACCTAGGGCCTCATGTATACGAGGCAAGCACTTTTGCCACTAGGCCATATCCCCAGCCCTCGTCCAGCTTTTTTCTGTGTATGTGGTACTGAAGAATCAAACCCAGGGTTTCATGCATGCAAGGCAAGCACTCTAATACCAAGCCACATTCCCAGCCTCTGATCAAATCTCTTCTATGTACATTTATACACTATTTCTCTTACTGAATGTAAAAGCTGAAATATCATTTTAGTTTCTTTTATCCAACTAGTGCAGGCTATAATTTTACATATATAATATATAAACAACACAAATAAAATGAAAGGTAGTGAACCAAAAAGGTTCACAGTATTCTTTTTTGTTTTGGTTTGGTTTTTATTGCCAGTCCTGGGGCTTGAACTCAGGGCCTGAGCACTGTCCCTGGCTTCTTTTTGCTCAAGGCTAGCCCTCTACCACTTGAGCCACAGCACCACTTCTGGCCTTGTCTATATATGTGGTGCTGAGGAATGGAACCCAGGGGTTCATGTATATAAAGTGAGCACTTTACGACGAGGCCATATTCCCAGCCCCAGGTTCACAGTATTCTTTACAAGCTAGAACACAAAGCCAAGTATAGCATAGCACAAATATTAAGGATAAGGTGTAAGAACTGGAAGTCTAAAGACATAGTGAGTTCCAGATCAGCCAGACTAGGGAAGAAAGAAAGAGAAGGAGAACAAGGAAGAAAGACAAAGAAGAAGAAGGAGGAGGAGGAGGAGGAGGAGGTGGAGGAGGAGGAGGAGGAGGAGGAGGAGGAGGAGAACAAGAACAAGAAGAACA
This sequence comes from Perognathus longimembris pacificus, assembly GCF_023159225.1. Taxonomy (NCBI): domain Eukaryota; kingdom Metazoa; phylum Chordata; class Mammalia; order Rodentia; family Heteromyidae; genus Perognathus; species Perognathus longimembris. The sequence goes on along the minus strand of NC_063163.1, from coordinate 92,961,004 downwards.
AGACAGAAGAAGAAAAAGAAAGAAGATGAAAGAAGAAGAAAAGGAGGAAGAACTCTGTAAATACCCTACCCATATTGGAAATTAAATTCAGAGTCTCTCTCTCTCTCTGGGGGGGGGGGGTGTTTGTACCAGTACTGGGGCTTGAACTCAGGTCCTGGTCATTGTTCCTTAGCTTTTTTGCTCAAGGATGATGCTCTACCACTTGAGCTCTAGCTCCACTCCCAGTTTTCTGGTGGTTAACTAAAGATAAAACACTGACATACTTTCCTGCCCAGGCTGGCTTCAAACAAAACTCCTCAGATCTCAGCCTCCTGAGTAGCTAGGGATACAGTTGTGAGTCACCAGCACCCAGCCTGGAACCCGAGATCACATGCATGTGAATCAAGCCCTCTACCAGTTGTGTTCAGCCTGAACATAAATGCTTATAGAATGGGCCTGCATGCTCATTCTCCTTACTGCTGTATTATAGTGACTGCTTCACTTAGTTTTTAATTGCCTGTCTAGCTTCTGTTATCACAAGTTGTTGGTGAAATTTCAAGGCCCTGGGCACATCAGAATTTCAATGAACTTGCACAACCCACAAAAACCAGTGCATACTAACCACTGCCCCCGAAGCCCTTCTTGTGGATGACAAGTTTGTAGACCTTTGTGGTTCTCATCTTGTCCTGTGGTTCCAACCTTCAGCTGTTCCAATGTCGGAGCAGAGAAGTCATCTTGCCGCCCTGCCATTGAAACATAAACAAAAAAGACGGGGGAATGTCACAATGCCTGGCAATTGCTCTTGGATTTTAGGCCACTGAATAAACTGATGTCGCTCTGCTGACAGGTGGCGCCAACCCCAGGATGAAATCACGCCTCAAATGCCAAGTCGAGAAGGGAAAACACATAGAATCTGGGAACTGGGGGCAGAGTTGGGTCAGGGTCTAGTCAAACCTGAGAAAAGATAGTCTCTCTTACTCCATCGCTAAAATTAAGACTTGCAATACAGGAGGCACTCATTACCATGACCCCGCCTACATCAATAATACCCCAAACGAGATCTTAGAAGAGGTTAGTCCACTCCATCTGCTGGATGAGGAAAATGAAAACCAGTACCAGAGACTTGCCCAAGGTCACTCAGAAAAATGAAAAACACTCCCCACAGTTCACGTTTCACCGACAATATCCTGGACCAGGAGAGCACCAATAGGAAGAAGGGATGGACACCTCTGCTGAACCTCCCCCATCTGTCCCAACTCTCAAAGGACCCTCTTGCCTCCTCCACTTGGCCGCTTGAGGCACAGAGAGGGGAAGAGACTTGTCCAAGGTCACACAGTGGGTTAGGAACAGTCAGGACTGGAACTTAAGCCGATGCTCCCCTTCCCTCTCACAACACCTCCCTCCCCCCCACACCCCAGACGCACACACCCAACCTCAATCCCGGGCAGGCAGCTCCACTCACCCGCAGCTCTAGAGCCCCTTCCCCGTCTCAGGCCGGGCCCCGAGGGCCTGACCCTCGCCAGGTACCGAGCTCCTCCTCTGGATACCTCAGCTAAGGCTCCACGGCCCGCGCAGTTTCCGCCCCTGAGCTCCAGGCGCCGGCAGGCCAGCCCCGCCACCGAGCGTACACCTGAGAGCCCGCGCCGCTGCCGTGGCCCCGCCCCTCGAACACGCCCCCTTCCCGCCCCGCGACACCCCCCCCCCCTCACCGCAAACCTTTCCCAGCCGCTCTAGCCGGACCTCCGCCTCGTCTCAGTGGCCGCGCTACTTCCTCATCCGGGACTCGCGTCGGGGGTGGGGCGTTGAGTCGGGTCTTTGGATCTGGCCACCCCCACCCCTCCCGGCCTTTCCCGCCTCTCCTCGGAGAGGAAATCGGAAATTCATTCCAGGTCCCGGACCTAGTGTCTTGTTACCTAAGAAACTGGGGCGATCTTAAAGTGCTCTCTCCCTACCAGTTTAATCGAGGCTAGTGACTCTCAAACTGGCCCAGAGGAACTACTGGTAAATGCAAAAAAAAAGAGAAAGTTTCGGGGAGAACTTTTGCCAGATGCAATGGTCTGAGGACCTGAAACTTGCTGTGATGGCTCCTGCTAGGACCTATAATCCAATCCACTTTGCGGGTCTTTGCAGACCCAGTCCCCTCTCCCCCCAAAAAAGGATGTTATGTTCTTCTAATTGTTATTAACAAAAACTACCAGGATTTATCTGTAGAGTAACCCTATCGGGCTATTTCACTGATGGGAAACCAAGCCTGAGGATTTAAATTCAGGAGGAAATACAGACAGATCAAGACCTATCCCGGGGCTGGGAATATGGCCTAGTGGCAAGAGCGCTTGGCCTAGTATTCTTTTTTTTTTTTTTTTTGGCCAGTCCTGGGCCTTGGACTCAGGGCCTGAGCACTGTCCCTGGCTTCTTCCCGCTCAAGGCTAGCACTCTGCCACTTGAGCCACAGCGCCGCTTCTGGCCGTTTTCTGTATATGTGGTGCTGGGGAATCGAACCTAGGGCCTCGTGTATCCGAGGGAGGCACTCTTGCCACTAGGCTATATCCCCAGCCCTTGCCTCGTATTCTTGAAGCCCTTGGTTCAATTCCTCAGCACCACATATATGGGAAACGGCCAGAAGTGGCGCTGTGGCTCAAGTGGCAGAGTGCTAGCCTTGAGCAAAAGGAAGCCAGGGATAGTGCTCAGGCTCTGAGTCCAAGCACCAGGACTGGCAAAAAAAAAAAGACCTATCCCATCCAATTTGACGTGCAATAAATACTCAGGGCTGGCTAGGCCAAGGGCAAGCTTCCATTTGTTGGGACAGGCATCTTTCTCTTAAGGAGAAATCCAGAGCAAGGTAGCTTGTGCCTGACACTGACCCAAGAATGCCTGCCCTGCCTTCTGCCACTATGATACAGTGTAGTTAAGGGGTGGGAGGAGGCTAGCTATGAACTCTACCAACTGAGCCTCACAATGTCTACTATTTTCCTGACTTGGTATACAACTCTAAGGGGCTCTTCTACTCTGACAACCAGAAAGATCTTTCCATAACCAAATTATTTTTTTTAGGTCACCCCACTGCTCTGTTGGTTTTGTCTCAATAACAAAATCTAAATGACATCCCATTGCATTTCAGTCAATTACAGCACCTGTATGAATTTCCTCACAGCTTTAAAATATGCTGTTACCAGCTTCCCATGGTTTCAGAAAATGTATGAATATTGAAAAGAAAAAAATAAAACTATGGTATACCAGTGGGGAATAGGACAAGGGGACCCCTATAGCAAGACAACAGCTTTCTTAACAAGTGTGATGGTAAAAGCTTGCACTCTCAGTACAGATGAGTGTAGTAAGACATCAAGTTCCAGCTCAGCCAAGGCTGCATAGAAAGACCCTGTTTTTGAAGAAGGCCTAGGATGAAGCTAGACAGTAGGATGCTTGCCTAGAATGCACAAGGCCCTAGATTCAATTCCCAGGTTAAAAACAAAAAACACTTCACCTGGCACAAATATCTCAAACCTGTAATTCTAGCCTCTCAAGAGGCTGAGAGAAGAATCGAAGTTTCAGGCTAACCCCAGCAGGAAAAAAAAAAAAAAAGTCTCATAGATCCAGTCTTAAAAATAACCAGCAAGGACTGGGAATGTGGCTTAGTGGTAGAGTGCTTGTTTAGCATGCATGAAGCCCTGGGTTCAATTCCTCAGTAACACATAAGCATTTCTGCTGGAAGCTGGAAGTGATGCTGTGGCTCAAGAGTGCTAGCAGAGTGCTAGCCTTGAGCAAAAGAAGCTCAAGGATAGAGTCCAGGCCCTGAGTTCAAGCCCCAGGCCTGGCAAAAAATAAAAGAAACAAATAACCAGGAAAGCTGGGGACTAGTGGCTCATACCTGTAATCCTAGCTACTCAGGCAACTAATACCTGAGGATCACTGTTTGAAGCCAGCAGAGAGTAAAGTCTGTGAGACTCATCTCTAGTTAGCTACCAGAAAACCAGAAGTAGCACTGTGGTTCAGAGTGGTAGAACAGCCTTGAGCAAAAGAGCCCAGGGACAGTGCACAGGCCCTCAGTTGAAGCCCAACAACCAACAACAACAACAAAAAAAGTAGTGGGGAGGGGAGTAAAAGGAGGGAAGCAAGAAGGTGAGAAAGTGAGAAAGAAAAAAGAAAGCACAGTACTAAATAGTATATCTTGAGTTCCTAACATGCCTGAGACCCTAGGTTAGGTTAGGTAAGGGAAACTATAAAGAGTCAACTAAACTGGTTGATGGCTCATGCCTCTAATCCTAACTACTCAGGAGGCTGAGATGTGAGGATTGAGGTTCAAAGCCAGCCTAGGCAGGGAAGTCATGAGACTCTTATCTCCAATTAACCACCAGAAAACTGTATGTGGTGCTGTGGCTCAAAAGTGGAAGAGCACTAGCCTTGAGATGAAGAGCTCAGGGACAGTGCCCAGGCACAGAGTTCAAGCCCCATGGCTGACTGAAAAAAAAAATCAGCTGAGAGGTAACTGTTCCAAAATTATTCAAGGATGAAATTTAGCTGTAACAAATGTCTTTGTTATCATTTCAGGTTCCTGGTTAGAGTCTATTTATCCACTTTTTTTTTTTTTGCCAGTCCTGGGGCTTGAACTCAGGACCTAAGCACTGTCCCAGGCTCCTTTTTGCTCAAGGCTAACACTATGCCATTTGAGCCACAGAGCCACTTCTGGCCTTTTCTACATATGTGGTACTGAGGAATCGAACCCAAGGCTTCATGTATATGAGGCAAGCACTCTACCACTAGGCCATATTCACAGGCACCCACTAAAATGTTTTATATGTTTTCATAAGGGTGCTTAGGGGAAGTCTTCTATTCCAGAGAGAGTTAATTTTATTCTCTTGTTGGCCTTCTTCAGGAGAGTTGATTCTTGCTAGTATCAGGAGTTTGAACTCAAGCCTTTCTACTTGCTATCTACTTGCTCATGGACTTTCCTGCCCAGGCTGGCTTTGAACCAGAATTGTCAGATCTCAGCTTCCCAAGCAGCTAGAATTATAGACATGAGACACCAGCACCTACTTTTTCTTTTTTTGTGTGTGCCACTACTACAAGGAGCTTGAACTCAACCCTGGGCACTGTCCTTTAACTTTCAAGGCTAGTGCTCTACCAGTTAAGTCATACCCTCAATTGTAGCTTTTGGCAGTTACTTGGAGATAAAAATCTCTCAGGCGGGGCTGGGGATATAGCCTAGTGGCAAGAGTGCCTGCCTCATATACACGAGGCCCTAGGTTCGATTCCCCAGCACCACATATACAGAAAATGGCCAGAAGCGGCGCTGTGGCTCAAGTGGCAGAGTGCTAGCCTTGAGCGGGAAGAAGCCAGGGACAGTGCTCAGGCCCTGAGTCCAAGGCCCAGGACTGGCCAAAAAAAAAAAACAAAAAAAAACAAAAAAAAAAATCTCTCAGGCAAGCTGAGTACTGGTGGCTCAAGCCTGTAATCTAGCAACTCAGGAGTCTGAGAACTGAGAATCCTGGCTCAGGCAGGAAAGTCTATGAGACTCTTATCTCCATTTAAGCACCAGAAAACCGGAAGTGGAGCTGTGGCTCAAAGTGGTAGAGTACTAATCTTGAGCAAAGGGACAGTGCCCAGACCCCAAGTTGAAGTCCTACCACTGACCAAAATAACTAAATAAAATTAAATAAAATAAAACTGTGTCTCAGACTTTCCTGCCCTCTCTCCCTTGCTGGCTTCAAACGTTTGCCCTGAGTTCTCAGCCTCCTGAGTAGCTAGGGTTAAAGGTGTGAGTGGCCTGTACCCAGATGGCAATTGTCATAAGAACAATGAATACTACTACTCTTAGGCTTAGGGGTCAATAGGGGTTTATTTCAATAGTAATGTTTTAATAGCACACAAGAGGGATACAGGCCTAGCAGAATAAAATGCCCAGCAGAATAAAAAAGCAAATAGTGTAATATAAACAGAGACTGTCACAGATATTAGCTAACCCCCCAAAACATGATATTCATCATTACATTGGCTCACCTCTTACCCCCAAGGGATTAAATGTATAATGCTTCCTGTGGACCCCATTGTACCAAGTGCATAGTCAGAAGCAGGACTAGGAGAAGGATGAGGCAGGTCACACCCCCTTATTTTTCCTTCAACCTTTTATCAATGTCTGTTCACTATATATAGCCAAGCACCCAACATAGAGGGAAATAAAAGTTAACCCTGTAGGGAAATAAGAATGTTTAGAGAATGTGTTCCACATGTCGCAAATGATATGGAGACATGTAAACAACAGAATTCTGTTGCTTTGTGGAACCGTGGAAATCTGCATTGGGGCCTGAAGCTTAATAGCAGAGCCAACGAGAGAGAGAGAGACAGAGAGACAGAGAGACAGACAGACAGACAGAGACAGACAGAGAGAGACAGAGAGAGACAGACAGAGAGAGACAGAGAGAGACAGACAGACACACCGAGAGAGAGACAGAGGGTAACAGAGAGAGAGACAGACAGAGACAGAGAGGGACACAGAGAGAGACAGAGAGACAGAGATAGAGAGAAGAGACAGAGACAGAGAGACAGAGAGAGACAGAGAGGGACACAGAGAGAGAGACAGAGAGGGACAGAGAGAGACAGAGAGACAGACAGAGACAGAGACACAGAGACAGAGAGAGACAGAGACAGAGAGAGGCCCTGAATTCAAACTAACGTATTCCCCCAGCCCTCCTCCAAAAGTTAAACCTTCAAAACATCCTGAGCTGCTGGGGCGGAGCTAAGGGAGCCGCAGCTAGCAGGGGGCGGGGGTCCGAGGCGGGAAAGGGCCGCCTTTTTTCTGGGAGTGCGCGTGCGCAGTGCGGGGGCGGGATCTGGGCGAGTCCGCATGGCAGGCTGAGGCCCCGGATGAGGAAGTGCGGGCGGACCATAGAGAGGGAGAAGCGGCTGCGGCCCGGAGCGCCTCTGAGCCTGAGGCGCTGGAGGTTCAGGTTATATTGGCCGCGGTGGGTCTGCGTCTGCAGGAGGCCAAGCTGGAGGCACCAGCCCGGGCCGCGGAGCAGGCCTCGGGGTAAGAGGCTGGGGGGCCGGGAGGGTTCCAGCGGAGCCGTCCTTCCCTTCGAAGGCCTGAGGGGACTCTCCGCCCGGGCGGTTCGGACTAAAGAGAAATCCCGGGACTCCCCCCTCCCCTTTCCTCGCCCTCGGGGTCCCGAAGGGGACGGTATCCGCTCTGCGGGCGACCGAACGAGCCGGGGAGAGAAAAGAGAGGCCCTCGCTTCGCTAGGAGAAAACGGCTTCTCCGAGTCATGCCTCCGGCGGGGGAGGGGAGGACCCCCAACTTCTTCCCTCGGGGAGGACGACGCCCCTTCTCCGGGGGCTCCCTTTCCAGTTGTCAGCGGAGGGAGCCCTCCTCACTGGGTGCCCAAAGAGGGATTGTGACCCCAATATAAGGAGGGATGGCAGCGCCGAAACGAAACTGTACCCCCCCACACCTCCCGGCCAACGCCATGTAGGTGAAGGGGGACACTCGCTACTTACCCGGAAAATGACAGAGGGGTCTTCCTTTCCCGGAAGAAACTTTTCTTCCACTTATACCCCACGGTGTAAAGATCCTTTCGAAAGCAGTTAGAAATCAAAGTCTTTTTACCCCTTCCCCAGTCACATCTCCGCTTCCCCGCGTGTAACGAGTTCCTTTGCCCCTTGCACTGTTTTATGGGAGCATATCCTTTGGAGTGTGAGGACGACGAGCCTGTGTATCCCACTTAAAATTTTTGTGACCTGGAGTCAGTCGCTTCACTTCTGTCAGCCTCACCTCTCATTTGGACCCTTCCCCCTCCCCCCTCAGGCTTGTCAGGAGAACTGAGGGAGATTTTGTGTAAATGCTTAGTACATAGAATACAATTGACAAATACTTTTAAGAAAACTAGTATACTTGCACCGAGAAGCAGGTATTTGCATGCGTGGCCTCTCCTTCTCCCCTCTTCATGAGTGTTCAACCCTTTTTTCACCCGAGAGAGAAAAAGACTTCTCCCCCCTCCCCCCACACACACCCTCGGTGGAGATAAAGATACTTTAAAAAAGACTCTCCTTAGATCCTTCATACCCCCACATTAATAAAGAGGACCTCCCTGCGGAGATACAAGAAAAAAAGACAGCTTTCCAAAACAGGTCAATACTCTTAGAAGGGAATAAGACATGTTGACAGAAATTTAATTTTTTCTTGGTCCACAGAATCTATTACTACTTCGTGGCTGGTTAGAGCTATCCTCTCCCACTCCTATTTGTTCTAGTGTTTTGTTTTGGGTTTCTTTTTTGTTTGTTTGTTTTGTTTTGTTTTAAAAGTTGGTCTCCATTGGTTGAGGTCTCTAATCCTAGCGACTCTGGGGCTGAGATCTGATTGTGGTCCAAAGCCAGCCAGAGCAGGCAAGTCTATAATACTCCAATAAACTACCAAAAGCCAGAAGTGGAACTGTGGCTCAAGTGGTAGAGCCTTGGCTAGCCTTAAGCACCAAAGCTCTAGGGACAGTGCCCAGGTCCTGAGTTCAGGCCCCAGGATACACATACACAGAGGATCCTCCCTCCTTGCACATCCTCCCCTCCATGCACACACCCCAAGAGCAAGAGTCCAACTTCTCTGTTTCTCAGACTCTTCAAGAAAAATCTGAATACCTTTGAGAACAGAACTCTTTCCTGCTGTCTATCTAGAATAGTGCAGATGGTTTTGGTTTCCTCTCTCCTTTTGAAAAAGAGATGGAAAACTTTTTATATGGGGAGTCTTTGGCAGTAGAAATCAGGGATGGTTTTTACTACTTCCTTCTCTTTGTGGAAGCAGGATTTTTGTTTTTGGATGCCGCTATTAAAGAGAGGAAAGGAAAACTGTACTTGATGCTTTGGAGGTTTCCTGCATGCTTCATGTGGAAGAGGTGGGCCCTGTTTATGTGCTTCCTGGCTTTGCTCTATTTTTCTGGAGATTTTGTTAAGATTCTCCTTTCTCTGTACCTCAAGTAGAGGCCCTCTCTGAGTTCCCTCATGGAAGGATTTACAGCCTCTGAATCTTTGTAAAAGAAAAGTCCCCTTTCTCAAGGCAAAGAGATCACTGTGACCACCTCAGGGTCTGGTTATTATTGTGAATATTGTTACATGACACAAGCATGACTACTCTGTGTTAATAACAGCTCCTTTGCATTGGAATTAAAGGAAGGGGAGACCAGTTTTGGGGGCAAATGGTTTTCTTTGTTTGATTACCTACCCCCCAATTTTTTTTATTTCTTGCTCTGAGTGTTTACATCCAGAAGTTTTGTTTTGGGGAGTGCTGAATGACTCAAATAAAAGTTGCTGCTTTGTCAGGGTTTTAGTATTGTAAAATACTCAGAATGAAATTGAGCGCTGCATTGTTACTCCTTCACTAGTAAGTTTCTGATTTTATTTTGCATCTTTGGTTTTGGGGATGATCTAAATGAACACTGCCAAATTACCTGAAAAGAAGAACTCCCATCTTTTTCTTTTCTTTTTTCCCCCCTAATGTGTAAAGCCTTCTTAAATTACCCCAAATGCCCTTGAGTACTTACTGAGGGGATTAGTTTGAGCTCTGTACCACCATTGTTGTTGGTGTCTGGAGGTGTTCTTTGCTGAAACAAAGAGAAATAGTAAAGTTATCCTTCCAGAGTCCTGAGGTTTAGTGGGTAGTAAGACCCTTTGTCCATTTTACAAGGGAAAAATCAAGCCTAGGAAAGTTCACTTCATTTTCACTTAACACTTTCCAGGCTAGAGGACTACTGATAGGGTCAGAATAGAGACCCTGGCCTCCTCCCTTGGAGACCAACAGTTTTTGCTTTTGAAACTGAGAGATCAACACATGACTTCTAACTCAAATTTTTTTCTTCTTTTATTGAAAAAATTGTACTGCATAACTATATAAGTGTTACCTTTTTTCAGGAATAAATCCATTCCCTAAACAATTTATTTGTGGTATGAGAAAAATGATCAGCTCCTGGCAGCTGGCAATAGTCATTTGTAAATCTGTGGCTTATTTTTTGCTTAGACCTCAAACTAGGTAATTATCTGGTATCTTCACACAATAAATTGGTTATAAGTCATTAGAAGGAGTTAAGTTGTGCATTCTTGTTTGTTTTGTAAGTATGTGTCACTTCTTTCTTGTTACCTCAATTTTAACACTTGAATGTAAAAAACTTGGACAGCTTAGGCAGAGAGTTGACAGTTGGAAAGACATGATTAAATAAAAGGATTGTACATTTACTAGATTTTTTTCCTAGTTATTTTTTGTATTTGGGCCTTAGAGAAAATAGTAACATGCGTAATTTATGTTCACTGTTTTGTTTACTTTTTTGCTTTTTGTTTTTTTTTTTCCCCTAGTACTAAGAACCAAAGCCCAGGCCTCACACTTGCTAGCCAAGCCTTCTACCACTGAGCTATTGAGCTATACTCCCAGTCTCAAACCCAGGGTTTTTGTGTTTTTTTTTTAAGTACAGTGTACAGATATATTTAGTGGTCTTATTCTCCCCTACACTGTTAATATTTGGTTATAGAGTAACATTTTTCCTCTGTCCAGATATCTTTTATCAAAATAAGAATCCTAGTGTTGCTTTAATTGAATAAACCAGGAAATGTTCTATGTAGAGATGTTTCTACATCATGAATTTTGATTTTTCCCTTGCATTCAGAAGCGCAGGGTTTTTTGTTTTTTGGGGTGTTTTTTTTGTTTTGTTTTGTTTTGCCAGTCCTGGGGCTTGAACTCAGGCCTGGGCACTCTCCCTGAGCTTCTTTTGTTCAAGGCTAGCTCTCTACCACTTGAGCCACAGTGCCACTTCTGGCTTTTTTTGTGTATGTGTTACTGAGGACTCGAACTCAGGGCTTCACACATGCTAAGCAAGCATCTACCAAGCCACACTCCCAGCCCCAGAAGTGCAGGTTTTAAAGAACTTGAATATCTTAAAACATTCTGTAAACACTGCCAATATTTTGATAGATGGTGATGTGACCTAGGGGGCTGATAGTAGTTTTAATCTACTGCTGTAGGCTTGCATCTAAATATCACTTCCCCTCTGAGGGGTCCAGCTGTTCTTGTTCAAAAAGTGACCAGCTGTTCTGTAATTCAACTGCAGATTCTCCTCAGAAATTTGAGGACCCAGAGTTGTACTGGAAGAAAAAGGAGGGAGGGTTTTGCTTCTACAGAACGTATACCTAGTTTTACAGGTTGAAAATTCTTAGAGTTGTGTTTAATCAGGAGTACCAATAGATGATATCTGAGGTATGTTTTTTGTTTATTTGTTTTGTGCTAGTAATGGGTCTTGAACTCAGGGCCTGAGTTTAGTCCCTTTGCTTTATTTACTCAAGGCTAGTGATCTACCACTTGAGCCATAACTCCACTTCTGTTCTTTTGATGTTTATCTGGAGATGAGAGTCTTACAGCTTTCCTGCCCAGGCTGGCTTTGAACCAGGATCCTTAGATTTCAACCTCTTGAATACCTTTGATGAGAGGACTCCAGCAGTTTTTGGGACAGTGTCTCATTATATGGTCCAGGGTAGCCTTGAACTCAAGATCTTTCTGCTTCACCCTTCCAAATCTTTGGATCAAGTTTCTACTTCAGCCAATGCCTGTTTACAGTTTAGATACAGGATTTTTGGTACTGGGCCTCAGACATTCTAGACAGTGCTTTAACTCTGAGCTATACCCAGCCCCTGTACTGACTGTTAGAATAAAGATATGTTTAGTAAACATGTCTTGCTGTATGACCTCAGGTGCAGTATTTGGAACAACCCCCCCCCCTTTTTTTTTTTTGACCTGGGACTTGAACTCCAGGCCCAGGCTCTGTCCTTGAGCCTCTCCCAGCCTTTTCTGAGTAGTTAATTGGAGATGAGAGTCTCACGGACTTTCCTGCCCAGGCCACCTTCACTGTCATCCTCAAATCTCAGCCTCCTGAGTAGCTAGGATTACTGGCTTGAGCTACCAGCAGGATTAGCTCTTCTTAAATCAGTTTTTTTTTTGTTATTGTTTTGTGTTGGTTCTGGAGCTGTCCCTGAGCTTCTTTTGCTCAAGGCTAGCACTCTGTCTCTAGAGTCAGAACTCTACTTCTTGATTTTTTTTTTTAAGTAGTTTATTGAATCTCACAGACTGTCCTATCCAAGCTGGTTTCAAACCCTGATCCTTATATTTCAGCCTTCTGAGTAGCTAGGATTACAGGCTTAAGCCACCAGCAGCCACCTTTTAAATCACCTTTAAAAAAAATACAATTCGGAGCTGGGGATATGGCCTAGTGGCAAGAGTGCTTGCCTTGTATACATGAGGCCCTGGGTTCGATTCCCCAGCACCACATATACAGAAAATGGCCAGAAGTGGCGCTGTGGCTCAAGTGGCAGAGTGCTAGCCTTGAGCAAAAAGAAGCCAGGGACAGTGCTCAAGCCCTGAGTCCAAGGCCCAGGACTGGCCAAAAAAAACAAAACAAAAAACAAAAAAAACAAAAAATAAAAGTAAAAAAAATACAATTCACATGGGCCTCAGGTGGTAGAACTCTTACATAACAGTCACAAAATCCTGGGTTCCTGGGTTTAATCTTCAGCTGTACTATCTTCAGCAATGTACTAAATATATAGACATAAATAGATATATAGATATATAAATTTACAACTTACCAATTAAAATTGAAAGTCATTGGTTTTTTGGAATAGAGTTGTATAGTCATCTCTATAATTAGTCATAGAACATTTTTATTATTTTAAAAAGAAATTTTGCAACCATTAGCTTCCATATCATTTTTCCAATACTCCAGCCTTAACAAATACTAATCTACTTTGTCTCTATATTGCCTGTTCTTGATATTTATTTTGTAGCCAGGCCTGGGGCTTGAACTCAGGGCCTGAGCACTGTCCCTGGCTTCTTTTTGCTCAAGGCTAGCTCTCTGCCACTGAAGCCATAGCATCACTTCCGGCTTTTGTTTATGTAGTACCGAGGAATTGAACCCAGGGCTTCATACATGCTAGGCAAGCACCCTGCCACTAAGCCACGTTCCCAGTTTTTTTTTCTCAGCTATTTCATGTTCTGTAGATTTCATAGATAAGCAGTAGTCTGATTTCCTGTAACATCTATTATTTAAATTAATAGTGCAGGTCTGGCTTTGGTGGTTCACACCTGAAATCCTAGCTACTCAGGAGGCTGAGAGCTAAGGATTGCAGTTCAAAGCTAATTTGGTTGTTGTTTTGTTTTTTGTTGTTGTTTTGGGGTTTTTTTGGCCAGTCCTGGGCTTGGACTCAGGGCCTGAGCACTGTCCCTGGCTTCTTTTTGCTCAAGGCTAGCACTCTGCCACTTGAGCCACAGCGCCGCTTCTGGCCATTTTCTATATTTGTGGTGCTGGGGAATCGAATCCAGGGCTTCACGTACGTGAGGCAAGCACTCTTGCTAGGCCATATTCCCAGCCCCTCAAAGCTAATTTGGGTAAGAAAGTCCATGAGACTCTTTTATCTCCAGTTAACCACCAAAAAAACGGAAATGGAGCTGTGGGTCAAAGTGTTAGCATGATAGCCTTGAGCACAATACCTGAGTCCCTGGAGTTCAAGCCCCATGACAGACCAATAGTGCCGGAGTGTGGGCATGGCTCAAGTTGTAAAACATGAGGCACTGGGTTCAATAATTCCCGAGACCACAAAAAATGCACTCATGGGCTGGGAATGTGGCTTAGTGGTAGAGTGCTTGCCTAGCATGCATGAAGCCCTAGGTTGGATTCCTCAGTACCACAGAAACAAAAAAAACCAGAAGTGGCACTGGGCTCAAGTGGTAGAGTGCTAGCCTTGAGCAAAAGAAGCTCTGAGTTCAAGCCCCAGGACATGTGTGTGTGTGTGTGTGTGTGTGTGTGTGTGTGTGTGTGTGTGTGTGTGTAAAATAGCAATACTGCAATTTGCACTCAGGGTCTTGAGCTTGCTAGGCAGATAGGTGTTCTACTATTGGAGCCATGCTCCCTAACCCCAAAGTCGATCCCATTGTAGAAGTTGTGTTTATTTGGTAGACTCAAATGGAAAAGTTACAGATCAGAAATTCTTAGATCTGGATATGTATATTTTGACTACTTCAGTAATTCTAGTATTATACTTAAGAGATAAATAGTTGAGCAAATCCCCTGTGTAACACAGCGAAAACCCTCTGGATCTCCTCCTCTGTAATATTTTAGGCAGGTCTCTTTGAATCTCCCCAAGTATGGTGTTAAGATCTATAACAGGAAGGTGATAGCTGCCCTACTTAGCTCACGGGATTATTCTGTGAATTAAAGTGGGGGTTATTCTGTGAATTAAAGTGGCACCTGTGAAAGCACTTGAGCAATCTCAGGATGTTAAGTAACGGGAAAGATTCATCTAAAGAGCTAGATTAGTAGTCTTGTTCTAGCTTGGGTTGATAAATTTCTAGTAGTTGAGTAAGGGTTGTGAATCCATTTTTCTGAGAGGATGAAAGATAGCCAGGTACCAATGGCTCCCACCTGTAATCCTACCTACTCTGAGACTAAGATCTGAGAATCACAGTTGAAAGTCAAGCTCTATCCCAGGAGGAAAGTCCAAGAGACACTTATCTCCAATTAACTGCTCCAAAAAGCTGGAAGTGGAGCCATGGTTCAAGTGGTAGAGTGCTAGCCTTGATCAAAAAAGTTCAGGAACAGGAGCTGGGAATATGGCCTAGTGGCAAGAGTGCTTGCCTCATATACATGAAGCCCTAGGTTTGATTCCTCAGCGCCACATATATAGAAAAAAGGCCAGAAGTGATGCTGTGGCTCAAGATGAGAGAGTGCTAGCCTTGAGCAAAAAAAAAAAAAGAAGAAGAAGAAGAAGCCAGGGACAGTGCTCAGGCCCTGAGTTCAAGCCGTAAGACCAGCACTCCCAAAAAAGGGAAAGATAAATTGTCATTCTTCAGGATCCCTCCATCTATTTTCATTCATTTGATATTTCCTGAGTAAAATAGTACCAAATCCCTATTCTGGGATGTGGGGAACAAAGCAGAAAACCATCTTTATTTTCTAGTGTTTGTCACACCTGTCCTTGGATGCATATGCACCTTACTCTCATCTGTTTACTGGTCCTTCAGATTTAAATTGAGAATTTTTTCAGAAGGCAGTATCAAATTTAAGATTAGGCATATGCCAAATAACGGGTAAGATAGGTATTTTCCCACAAATTCGTAAAGAGAAGTTTTTGATGTCCATAATCTGGCATTTGAAGTCAAATTTATTTTCTTAATTTTAGCCAGTGTGAACTGGGACAGCTTTCTTGTACCCTGTCAGGGTTTTAAACTTGTATTCCTTCCTTTGATTTGTGTCAGGATGAACTGTTTGATGTAAAAGACTTGACTCCATAATCTCCATCTGCCTAATGCTGTCATCTGGAGTAGAGACTGAGCCTGTTCCACCTGATTCCTCCATGTCTGCTGTGGTACAGGAATTATACTCTGAACTTCCCGTAAGTGTTTCCAAAGAGCTTCTTGCTGACCCTGAGCCAAGTGTGATTCCAAATGTAAGCGCTGGCGCCTCAAGCTTTCTTTCTCTTTCTTTTTTTTTTTTCTTTCTTTTTTGCCAGTCCTTGGGCTTGGACTCAGGGCTAGAGCACTGACTCTGGCTTCTTTTTGCTCAAGACTGATAACACTACCACTTGAGCCACAGAACCACTTCTGCCTTTTTCTGTTTCTGTGGTGCTGAGGAATTGAATGCAGGGCTTCATGCATGTATGGCAAGCACTCTACCACAAGGCCAAATTCCCAGCCCTTCAAGCTTTCTTATAAGTCAGAGTAGGGCATTGTCCCTGGAGCAACAGGGGACCTATGCAGAAAGTTGTTGTGAGGAAAACACTGAAAGTTTGGATCATGGGGGCAGTCCTGGGTGGTGTGGGCTAATGGCCCCCCACAGCAAGGGATTTTATGGCTTCCAGGATCTTGGATAGGGAAGAGAAAGCCAAAGGCATGGAACTAAAAGTCTTCAGAGATCAAGGGGACCAGGTGGAAGTTATCAGAGACCCCTGTGGGGGAACACAGGAAGACCCACAGCAACATTCCACAACTGCTGAAGAAAAGATCAGCCTAAGGCAGGTAAGAGATGAGATCTTGATCCAGATGAGTTCAATGTGGATGGCCACTTGGCAAACAAAAGGCATATGCTAACAGGTGGTTTATGACTTATTCTTTTTTTTTTTTTTTTTTGGGGGGGGGGGGCCAGTCCTGGGCTTGGACTCAGGGCCTGAGCACTGTCCCTGGCTTCTTTTTGCTCAAGGCTAGCACTCTGCCACTTGAGTCACAGCGCCACTTCTGGCCCTTTTCTATATATGTGGTGCTGGGGAATTGAACCCAGGGCCTCATGTATACAGGGCAAGCGCTCTTGCCACTAGGCCATATCCCCAGCCCCGGTTTATGACTTGTTCTTAAGACATTTCCAATACACTTTTTTTCCCTATCACTTTTTTTTTATTTTATTGTCAAAGTGATGTACAGAGAGGTTACAGTTTCATATATTAGTCCAATACTTTTTTTTTTTTTGCCAGTCCTGGGCCTTGGACTCAGGGCCTGAGCACTGTCCCTGGCTTGTTTTTTTGCTCAAGGCTAGCACTCTGCCACTTGAGCCACAGCGCCACTTCTGGCCATTTTCTGTATATGTGGTGCTGGGGAATTGAACCCAGGGCTTCATGTATACAAGGCAAGCGCTCTTGCCACTAGGCTATATCCCCAGCCCCTCCAATACATTTTTTAAGCAAAGATAAAAACCTTGTTTCCATTTCCTGGAGTTCATTTCAACAAATATTATTTTACACCATTAGAGATACATAGGCTTAGGCATTGTGCCTTTTTTTTTTTTTTTTTTTTTTTTGCCAGTCCTGGGGCTTGAACTCAGGGCCTGAGCACTGTCCCTGGCTTCTTTTTGCTCAAGGCTTAGCACTCTACCACTTGAGCCACAGCGCTACTTCTGGCTTTTTTTTTTTTCTATACATACATGGTGCTGAGGAATGGAACCCAAGGCTTCATGTATACAAGGAAAGCACTCTGCGGCACTCTACCACTAGGCCATATTCCCAGCCTGGCATTGTGCCTTTGTGTTCTTCCCCTAGAGAGTATCCTCCTTTGGGCTCAACAAAACATTGTTTTTTGATACTAATGTGTATATATATATATATATATATATATATATATATTTTTTTTTTTTTTTTTTTTTTTTTTTTTTTTTTGCCAGTCCTGGGCCTTGGACTCAGAGCCTGAGCACTGTCCCTGGCTTCTTCCCACTCAAGGCTAGCACTCTGCCACTTGAGCCACAGCGCCGCTTCTGGCCGTTTTCTGTATATGTGGTGCTGGGGAATCGAACCTAGGGCCTCGTGTATCCGAGGCAGGCACTCTTGCCACTAGGCTATATCCCCAGCCCACTAATGTATATTTTGATGATCTTAAAAGCATTTTTGTCACATTGGATACTTACAGAGACAAAGTAATTATTTAGTTTTAATTCCCTCCCTCTCTCTTTCCCCTCCCCTCTCTCCCTTTCTTTCTTTCCTTCTTTTTTGGTGGACCTGGGGCTCAAACGCTGGGCCTGGACACTGTCCCTAAGCTCCTTTTTGCTCAAAGCTACCACTCTGCCACTTCAGGCTTTTTCTGTGATTAATTGGAGATAAGATCCTCACAGACTTTCCTGCCTGGCTGGCTTCAAACCAGAATCCTTAGATCTCAGCCTCCTGACTGGCTAGGATTACAGATGTGAATCACTGGTACCCAGCTTCAAGTTCAAATATTTTGACTCTTCATATTTAGTGAAACAATCTAAACTCTGAATTTGTTTCAACCATGTCTAAGTACATAGTTCTAGTTACATTATAGTATGTGATAATCACTCATCTCCAGACTGAAACTTTACTCACTAAGTAAGAACTTCTCCCTCCCTTCTCTGTGCCCCTAACAGCTGCCATTGTACTTTCTGCCTGGGAATTTGACTACTATAGCTGGACTACCCTAAATGGACTAATACAGAGTTTATGCTTTTCTAACTGATCATAATAGTTTTTAAGTCTGCTTTAAAAATTAAAATACTTCTGTCTGGGGTAGCATGCTCAAGCCTCTGGGTTCCATACCACTTATCACAAAAATTAAGTTCATTAACTTAAAATAAAATTTTATCCATAAGGTTAAATGCTTTAATCATTAAAAGGTAAACCAACAAAAAATATTTCTTCCTACTTTATAGTTCTGTCAAGAGGTTTTTAAAAATTTATGATTAGTAATTTTTATCTTTATTAGGAAGGGATAGAAATGAAAAGTATTGGAGAACAGGTGCAGTGGAAAAGACAGCTGCAAGAGCCAAACTGAATTGTGAAAGAGCACATTCAGTCCTCAGCCTTGTTCTTGTAGGAGAAAAGTTGGAGAAGATTGTGTATGCATGCAAAATTGCAGAATGTCCTTAGTCAGGATGTGGAGAAGTATTGTGCACCACAAAGATGATGTGTGATGCCCTACAGTGATGAACTGGCATTGAAAACCCTTTCTTTTAAATGTCCTTAGGCATGATGAATTTATTTCAAAACACATTTTAAAATATTTTACACATACAGTATATAGAAAATAATATAAAGCCTATTTACATTTCAAAGCCTGGATATTCCACTTGGCTATCAGATCTTAACATTTTACATATTTAAATAGATCAGTTTTAAATTTTGATTACTTTTTATTTAGAATAATTTCAGACTTATGGAAAAGCTGCAAGGAAATAGTACAAAAAGAATTTCCTAATACAGTCATCCCTTGGTCTAGAAGAGGATGGAAGATTTTATTTTTTATTTATTTATTTTTTGCCTGTCCTGGGGCTTGAACTCAGGGGCACTGTCCCTGAACTTCTTTTGCTCAAGGCTAGCACTCTACCACCATTTGAGCCACAGCACCACTTTGGCTTTTTCTGTTTATGTGGTATTGAGGAATCGAACCCAGGGCTCGATGCATGCTAGGCAAGCACTCTACCACTAAGCCACACTCCCAGCCCCTGAAGATTTTTTATACCGTGCTTAGTGTTTTCTGTTGTCTGTAGATGTAAGTTGTAGAATGCTGCTGAACTTATTTGTTGTTGTTACTTTTCTTTCTATAACGATATCTCTGCTGTGGTTGAATGTGTTATAAAAACTTTACTTTCAGGATACAGTGCTTATGTTCAGCCCAATCACAGGAAAAATTATTGTCTCTTAGTTGTAACATATGAAGGCACAATAGGCATATTGAGGGACAAATACTGTATTTGAAGGTGTAGGGAGCGGTTACATTTCATAAGGAAACACTTTTGGTGTCTGTAGACATGTTTTTTGTGTATTGTGGTTTGTTTTTTTGCCAGTCCTGTGGCTTTAACTCACGGCCTGAGCACTATCCCTGGCTTCTTTTTGCTCAAGGCTAGCACTCTGCCAACTTGAGCCACAGCGCCACTTCTGGCCTTGTCTATATATGTGGTGCTGGGGAATCGAACCTAGGGCTTCATGTGTATGAGGCAAGCACCCTTGCCTCTAGGCCATATTCCCAGCTCCCATGTTGTGCTTTTTAAGAAGCTTGCTTTTTAACAACATGGTCATAAGTGACTTGATCTTAAGAGGTTTGTGTGAATTTATTTAAGTGAAAAGTTGCTTCACACCGTGCTCATGAAAGTTACTATGTCCTGCTAACCCTGAGAGTCTGTGGTCCTGAAGTAATTTGGAGTAGTGTACAGGAGCTTGCTATTTAACTAAAAGGATTATTTTGTTGAAGCAAATTCAGTTTTCAGTGATCATGGCTCAGTAATAAAATTAGTGTTTATCAACTGTTCTCTTGTTCTGCAAGGCACTGGGTTCCTACAGCAGTAGTTTGCCCCTAGTTCTCATTTTATACAAAGAGAAGTAGCCAAAGCATTGTACTGATTCTTAAGATAGAACTTTGCTTAGTTATTTGAACAATTCTCTTAAATAATTCACTGTTATTAATTGCCTTGCTCAGCCAATATGTTTGGTTTTGTATTTAAACCTAACAGTTGTTTTTCTGAATTGATAGGATGGAAAATTCCTTTTAAATTGTGCAAAGGTGATTTAAAGGTACTGTTTTACATTTGTTCCTTTCTACAAATGAAAGTGTAAGAGATTGAAAAGTCCATTGGGAGATTTCAGCTTTTCTTTCATTTCAGTGTTCCTAGCTATAAGAGTAATCATAGCTGTTAATTACCACGCATATCAGGAAGTAAAAAGTATTTCCTTTGCTTGTATTTGCATAATTCAGTGAATGGGACTGTCACTGTCCTTTTCCTGTGAATCTGCTTCTGCCCATAGCTTGAGCAGCACAAGTTTGGAGAAGTTCAGAAGGGTGTGAAATTATAAGCAAGGTTGAGGCTCAGAATACATGAGGTTCTACTGGAGGCCTGGCACAAGAGGAAGAACCCCTGCCTAGAAATACATCAGGTCCTAAGGATTTTTAAATTACCCTGCTTAGCCAGGCATTGGTGGCTTACACCTGTAATCATAGCTACTCTGGAGGCTGAGATCTAAAGATCTAGTTTGAAGCCAGCAGGGCAAAAAAGTCTGAGATTCTTATCTCCAAATAACCATCAGAAAACTCAGATGTGGCTAGTGGCTCAAAGTGACAGTGTCCTAGCCTTGAGAGCTCAGGGACAGCGTCCAGGCCCTGTGCTCAAGCTTCACAACTGACAAAAAGAAAAAAAAATAGCTGATAAAATATTTTAGGAAAAATATGGTGTTGTTGTTCTGTTTTGGGGGCTGGTCCCGGGTCTGACTCAGGGCCTCAGTGCTATCCCTGAGCTTTTTTACTCAAGGGTAACACTCCGCTTGACCCAAGGTTCCATTTGTAGCTTTTTGCTACTTCAGTGGTTAATTGGAGATCAGAGTCTCACAAACTTTCCTGCCCAGGCTGGCTTTGAACTGTGATCCTCAGATCTCAGCCTCCTAAGTAGCAGTTATAGGTATGAACACCAGTATCCAACTAGAAATTGTGTTTAAAATTTCATCTATTTGTTATGTGACTAACTTTGAAATGGGTAGGAGGATTCCAGAGACTTGTGACACGTGTCCCTTTCGTGCAAGTAGGCCATTCTGGTTCCCCCTCTGCACTCAGATACCTAAACAGGCAGAGCTCTCATCTGATCTCAGCTACATGTTTTCTTGTCAATCCATTCAATCAATTACTGGTTATATTTGAGACCTTTAGCCTTGTAGTCTCCAGCCTTCTTATCGTTGTAACTCTATCTGGAGAAATGGAGAAGCCACATTTTGAGAGGTCGAATTGGGAGTCTTTATTGGAGAAACAAGTCTGTATTAGAGAGCCCTTGTGCATGGTTGACTGTTGTCTCAAAGACCAGTAGCCCAGCTCAGAACTTGTACCAAGCTTTTAAAAACAAAAACCAGGGCTGGGGATATAGCCTAGTGGCAAGAGTGCCTGCCTCGGATACACGAGGCCCTAGGTTCGATTCCCCAGCACCACATATACAGAAAACGGCCAGAAGCGGCGCTGTGGCTCAAGTGGCAGAGTGCTAGCCTTGAGCAAAAAGAAGCCAGGGACAGTGCTCAGGCCCTGAGTCCAAGGCCCAGGACTGGCCAAAAAAAAAAAAAAACAAAAACCACATGCTTGAGTGGAGACAAAGCCCCAACATAAACAAGGCACCAGGAGCAGCTTCCTGTGGCTAACCAACATGATCATGTCTGCATATCCTCTAAAGCAGAGTGCTCTCCTGGCTCTACCTACTAAGCTAGGCATCTGTAATTCAAAGGATGGCTTATCTTACCTCTAGGCTTCTGAAGCTGGGTGGCCAGCCCCCATCACCTAGTTAGGCTCCAGGATGACTGTGAGAACACAGTGAATTACTTAGACCTAGCCTTTCCCTTACTTCATTATGAGGAATAGCTTGATTTTCCTTAATCCACAACCTTTCAAGATAATTCCACAGGTAGCGGGCAAGTGGGATACGGATACCTTACTCCTAGCTGTTTCTTCCCCTTCTTGGTTAGGAAGCGGTGGGCTTGACATTCATCAGGGCTGTTTTGGGTTCTCCTGCTAGAGGCATCATTGTGAGCAACACTAAAATTCCAGGAGCCCTTCATAAAGGGCACAAAATCACAAGACTCCCCGTGTGTCATTGACTGAATTGTTAACCTAAAAAAGCTTGTGGTAGAATGGAATTTTATGCCTCTATCAGAAAGAATGGCATTGCCCCATTCGTAAGGAAATGGAAGAATTTGGAACAAATTATACTAAGTGAAGTGAGCCAGACCCAAAGAGACATGGGCTCTGTGGTTTCCCTCATAGGAAATAATTAGCACAGGTTTAGGCTAGTCACACAGCAGAGGATCAGAAGAGCCCAATAGCTATACCCTTATGGATGCATAAGATGAAGCTAAGTGAAATGAACTCCATTTTATGGAAATGAGTGTTATATCACTGTTGTAATTACTTTCAACATGCCATGTGAAACCATAGCTTCTTTTGTTGATGATCTTCCTGTGGTTGTCCCGGTGCTATCATTATATCTCATCTGAGTACCTGGATACTGTATTAGAACTAGGGAAGTGAAAGGGAATATCAAAATCGAGAGACAAAGGATAAAAAAAAAAAAAACCGACTCCAAAAGCAATACTTGCAAAACCATTTGGTGTAAACCAACTGAACAACTCATGGGGGGGAGAGGGAAAGAGGGAGGGGAGAGTGAGGGAGGAGGTAACAAATAGTACAAGAAATGTATCCATGGCCTTGCATATGAAACTGTAACCCCTCTGTACATCACTTTGACAATAAGTAAGTAAATTTTTTTTAAAAAAGCTGTGGTGGGTAATCTTTCTTAGTAGTATGTACCAGAATTTGATGATAGGTCTTATTGGCTTCTCTCACAGAAAAAGCTGACACATATGATAGTACATGTCTATGATCTTGTGAATGACAGACGCTTTTTGGGGGGTGTCAGTTGTGGGGCTTGAACTCTGGGCCAGCCTGGGCAGGAAAGTCTGAAAGACTTTTTTTTTTTTTTTTTTCCAGCCAGGGGCTTGAACATGGGTCCTGGGCACTGTGTCTGGCTATTTTTTGCTTAATTAAGACTAGCACTCTACTACTTGAGCCACAACACTACTTCTGGCTGTTTTCTTTATATGTGGTGCTGGGGAATCGAACCCAGGGCTTCATGTATGCGAGGCAAGCACTCTACCACCAGGCCACATTCTGAGCCCCATGAGTATAATTCTTCTTAGACAGTGTCACTTCTTTTGCTCTTTCTGTTTTTCCCTCCCCATTCACAATCTGATTCTTCATCCCAATGTTTAATTCTAGCATTTGGCCTTTTCTATAAAGTATTAATTGATGCAAAAGAATAGTCTTAATAGCATTCTCATTCTCTCTCTCTCTCTCCCCCCACTCCTCTCTCTTTCTCCTCTCTCTCTCTCCTCTCTCTCCCTGGGGCTTGAACTCAGGGGGGGCTGGGCACTGTCCCTGTTATGTGGTGCTGAAGAATAGAACCCAGGGCTTCATGCTTGCTAGGCAAGCACTCTACCACTAAGCCACATTCCTAGCCCCATAACATCTTACCTCACAGCTCATACATTCAGTCTGTATTTCAGAAAGCTACAACACAGAGAGTACTATTTGGAGGGAATGGATCCAAAGTAACCACCAATAAACATGTTCTCTTAACCTTTTACAGTACTTTGTTGCAGAAAAATTGCAAAAGCAGTACAAAAATTTTTGTATTCCTCAGGTAGATTTCTCTCATATTTTATCTTACCATATTTTCTTTTGAGTTTTGTCTTGTTTTGTTTGATTTTTGAGACAGGGTCTCACTATGTTGCCTTAAGCTGGCATAGAATTTGAAGTTCTCCTTCTGCCTCCCAAATTCTGGGATTTCTGGAATGTGCCAATGAGACTGGTGCTATTTTATTTAGTGGGGTAGGGGCAAGGGTGAGTGGGTAATTGGGCTTGAACTGATCCACACATCCACAGCTTTTTGCCATCTAACTAGAAATAAGAGTATTTGAGGTTTATCTGCCTGGGCTGGCTCGGAACTGTGTTCTTCAGATCTCAGTAACTAGGATTAAAGATCGACTTTAAAAAAATAATAATAATAATTTGAGAGTATATTCACAGACATGATTGATGAATACTTCAATATATATTTTCTGGCAAATAAGGACTTTCTAGCACATGACCATAACACACACTATACAGTACAGATTACATGCTTTGTGCAGAGTACTACAGACATACAGTGTACATGGTACCGTATGCTTAGAATGTTTAGACATAGATTCATCTGATTTGGGGATGTTTTCCTTAGAAATAAATTTAAAATTAGCATTATAGTAGTTTGTTTCATTGTCGGTGGCATTTTTAGGGTTTCCTTTGCATTTACAAGTATACATTCTAAATCTCTCCTATCCAGACTTTGACAAACTGGACTTTTCAAAATCAGATTCTGGACAAGTGTTTTTGTTTGATTGTACTTTCTTAAATTTGACGTTTTCTTCAGTTGTTGATCCTGTGAGTACTAGCAAATTTTCTGGAGTCATGAAGTTTCTCAAGAAATGAGCTCAAGTATCTGAATCCTCCATTGAATGCTGGTTTTCTTGCTGTAGGAGGACCTCCTGGTGCAGTCCAGAGAAGAACTTTTACACAAGGACCTCCCTGAAGATTTTCTAAGGAACAAAGGTATTTCTCTAAATTCTTCCTCACCCACCCACTATTATACATCATTTTAATTTACAATTCTCAATGTGTGGTTAGAATATAATGGATATAGTTACCTGCTTTGCTAGATAGACTTAACTATAGAAATTTTTTATATTGCCTGTGGATATACTTGGACACAATTACCAGGTCTTATATTAGTGGATGATAGTTTACTCTCTTCCCATGACAAGTATTTCTATTAACAGTGCGTTGAGCCAGGTGCCAGTGGCTCTTACCTATAATCCTAGCTACTCAGGAGGCTGACACCTGAGGATTACAGTTCAAAGCTAGCCCAGGAAGGAAAGTACATGAGACTCTAATCTCTAAGTGAGCACCAGAAATCCAGAAGTGGCACTGTGGTTTTTTGGGCACTGTGGCCCAAAGTGGTTTTTGAGCAGACTTTGAATTATGATCCTCAGATCTCAGTCTCCTGACTACTAGGATTGCATGTATGATCCACTGGTTCTGACTCCTCAAGACTTTTTTAAATCTGCAATTTACCAGGGCTGGGGATATGGCCTAGTGGCCAGAGAGTGTACCTCGAATACATGAAGCCCTGGGTTCAATTCCCCAGCACCATATATATAGAAAACAGCCAGAAGTGGTGCTGTGGCTCAAGTGGCAGAGTGCTAGCTAGCTTTGAGCAAAAGGAAAGCCAGGGACAGTGCTCAGGCCCTGAGTTCAAAGCCCAAGACTGGCCAAAAAAAATCTGCAATTAACCAACAAAAAGCCAGAACTGGAGACATGGCTTAAGTTGTAGAGAGCCAGATGTGAGAGGAAAAGCAGGTTAAGATTGAGAGACTCTTGAGTTCAAGCCCCTGCTACCAGCAGTAGAAAGAGTACATTAAATTTCTATAGGTGGGGCTAGGAATGTGGCTTAGTGGCAGAGTGCTTTCCTAGCATGTGTGAAGCTCTGGGTTCAATTCCTCAGCACCACATAAACAGAAAAAGCCAGAAGTGGTAGAATGCTTAGTCTCGAGCAAAAAGAAGCCAAAGATGGTGCTCAGGCCCTGAGGCTAGGGCTCAAGCCCTAGGACTGGCCAAAAAAAAACCCCAACTTTTTTCTTTGTTTTCTGTTCATCATGGGGCTGGAACTCAGGCCTAAGTGCTCTTCTTCAACTTTTTCACTCAAGGATAACACTCTACCACTTTGAGCCATGCCACCACCACTTCTGGTTTTCTAGTGGTTAATTGGAGATGAGTTTCATGGACTTTTCCTGACTGGGCTTATTTTGAATCATGTCCTCAGATCTCAGCCTCCTGAGTAGCTAGGATTACAGGCATGAGCCACTGGTGCTCAGCTCATATATATACACGTGTGTGTGTATTTTTTTATTTTTTTTTTGCCAGTCCTTGGGGTTGAACTCAGGGCCTGAGTACTGTCCCTGACTTCTTTTTGCTCAAGGCCAGCACTCTACCTCTTGAGCCACAGCGCCACTTCTGGCCGTTTTCTATATATGTGGTGCTGGGAAATCGAACCCAGGGCTTCATGTATACGAGGCAAGCAATCTTGCCACTAGGCCATATTCCCAACCTGGCTTTTTCTGTTTATGTAATAGTGAGGAATGGAACCCAGGGCCAGCCAAGCCCTGTACCACTAAGCCACGTTCCCAGCCCTAGAGAAAGATTTTTTTTTACAATTGCATAGTCTTCCAGGTGAGGAAAGTTTTGCTCTTTGTCATAGTGATTCATACTTATGATATAAATGTATTATATTCATGTGCATACATGTACATGTATACACATTTGTAAACCTACGTATATATGCAGGGCTTTTTGTTGTTGTTTTGTTTTTAGTTGTATAAATGTTTGATCTCAAGTGCCATACTTGCTAGACTCTTACCACTTAAGCCCCAGCCTGTCATGTTTTTGTAGGGAGGAATAAAACTGATGACATGGTACATTACTTTTGTATCTTTTTCAGTCTTTTTTGCCAGTCCTGGGGTCTTAACTCCGGGCCTGAGCACTGTCCCTGCCTTCTTTTTGCTCAGGGCTACCACTCTACCACTTGAGCAACAGCGCCACTTCCAGCTTTTTCTATATATGTGGTGCTGAGGAATTGAACCCAGAGCTTCATGTATGCAAGGCAAGTACTCTACCACTGGGCCATATTCCCAGCCCCTTGAGGTTTTTTGTTTTGTTTTGTTTGCCAGTTCTGGGTCTTGAACTCAGGACCTGAGCACTGTCCTTGGCTTCTTTTTTGCTCAAGGCTAGCCCTCTGCCACTTGAGCCACAGCACCACTTCTGGCCATTTTCTGTATGTGTGGTGCTGAGGAATTGAACCCAGGGCTTCATGTATATGAGGCAAGCACTCTTCAAAGCCCCTTTTTGAGTTTTTGCTTGTTTGTTTTTGCTAGTTCTTGGCCTTGAACTCAGAGTCTGGGCATGTCACTGAGCTTCTTTGGCTCAAGGCTAGCCATCTACCACTTGAGCCACAGCACCCCTTCTGGCTTTTTATATTTATGTGGTCCTGAGGAATTGAACCCAGGGCTTCATGCATGGCAAGCACTCTACCACTAAGCCACATTTCCAGCCAGCCCTCAGGTTTTTTGTGGATTGTTGTTGTTGTTGTTGTTTTGTTATTGTTGTCTTTGGATATATATATATATATAATTTAATTTGCAATGGTAGAGCAACACTTTGTGATTACATACTGATATGGATTTATTTGTCTTGTATAGAAGAAAATGTACAAATTACAGTTGAAACGCTGCCCAGATCCACGGAAGACATACAAGGTATAAAGGTGAATGGAACTAAGATGGATAATAATGGCAAGAATGACGATGTGAGTAACATTCTCTCAACTGGGTGCAGTGAATGCCCAGAAGTAGACAAAATCATGACCAGTGGTGAAGTTTCAGAAACCAGAACTTTAGTTTCCCTAAAGCCTGTAACTTTTGTGGACCCTGGATTGACAGAAGCAACTGCAAATGAAAAAGAATGTGGAGAATTAAAAACTTTTCCTTCTTGGTTGTCAGTATTACCAGGAAACAGTGCCATTTCCAACACTGACAATGGGGAGAAAGAGTTGTGTAAAGTAAACCTTGTCTGTGAAGCAGATGACAATCGCCAACAGATTCTTGGCCTCCATAATGAAAAACACAGTTCTGTACCTGATAATTCCACAGCCATGGGAAATGGTGATGCTATAAAACCTTTGGAAGAAAATTCTGAAAGTTCACATTTCATACCACTTTTGTCTGTTCCAGAACGCAGAATAGCATCATTAGAAGAATGTGATTTGGAAAGCAATGGTTTGCTGAAAGGATCTGCTAAAAAGGTAGATAATTCCTATTTTAATGAAGATGATCAAAGCCAAAACTTGGCTTGTATAGAAGGAAGTAAAGAATGGCCTTTGAGTCTCAGGAAAGAAAAGGAAGAGGAACCAGCAAAGTATGCTAGTTCTGGCGAAAAAGAGACTGCTGATTCCCCAAAGGAAAACATCTACAATAACTCTTGTGTTCAAGGCAGTATCCATACAGAAAGCTCTAGTTCTCTAATGCTCAATTCTCTTGCTGAAGCCACAGAAATGTTTAAAAAGAATGATTTGAAAATCACTTTAGACCATCAGGGTAACTTGATACACCCTGAGGACCATAGAGAAACTGTTCCTAATGTGAGCCTTATAAATGAGCATTCAGAAGAAAGCAGTTTTTTCTCTTCAGTGCAACTTGAACAGCCAGAGCAGACAACCACTATAGAACCTATTAGGTTAAGTGAAAAGATAAATAGTAAAGACTCTAATTCCTTAGTCAACATTCAGAGAAATCTGGAAGGTAAGACTCAGTTGAATGAAGCAACAGGTAATGATCTTTTGTCTGAAAGAAAATCTGTTGGGAGTTTAATGCCAGAAAATCAGATAAGTTCTATACCTAACAAGATATCAAAATCCAAGAAAGATGCTGCTCAATTACCATTGTCTCCAGAATTGGATTACAGACCTGAGTCAGAAAAAACTACATGGACCTCACTTGACAATAATTTCTCACATGTAGATGCACCAGGCATTGCCAGTGAGATGAGTGAACCTTCTTGTGCCCGTGAACTGGTTATGAAAGTAGATTGTGAATGTGTTTTAAATCAACAAGTGTCCCTTAGTTCCCAAAACCACGTGACCTCGCCAACTAATTCTCTACTAAATGTAAACAGAGAGAGGCCTTTAGCAACTGGCAGTGATGCCCAACAGAACCATCACCTTTCTTTAGAGAACGGAGGAGAGGTCATTGCTGGTACCCAAACCAGTCCCATGAAGACAAAACTAAAAGACCTTTCTCCACAGGGTGACAAAACCTGTGGTGCCTCTTCAAATCCCACCTTCAGCACCAAATTAGGAAGCCTGGAAGGAAAAGAAGAAATGGCTGATTCAGGAACAGAAGATTTACGTTTTGGATTCCTTTCAAGTACAAAAAATACAGCTGGTTTTCCTCAGGAGATCTCTGTCACCGAATGTAAAAACATTCAATCTCAGGATATCTCCAGCTGTCACAATGCAAGGGAAAATGTACCAAAAGAAAATTTACATTCTGTGTGTGCTGCTTTCAAGCCAAGCAAAATTGTCCCGAAAGTGAACAACTCTAAAGTAAGCAAATGTGAAAATGCATTTCAACACAGTCATCACTACTCCCAGGGAACAGAAGGCTCTGTAAAAAGTAGCACCCAGAAAATGAGCTGTATGTCCAAGGAGAATGAACTTACTGTGAAAGAAACTCAAAGCAGCCTTCCAGATGGTAAGAAACAAACTGAAGTAGCACATGTGTCAGATAATGGAGCTTTGAACATAGCCACACATGCCGTCGTTCACATCAAACCCAGTGAGAAAGGGCTACACGAAAAAGAATCAGATATATCCATTGAAACTGTGTTTTGTAAAGATGCTATCCCTGACTGTGCTATACAAGAACTAAACCAATCTACAAACATTCCAAGTCCTGAAACATTATCAAACCAGTCTCCTACTGCTATGATCTCCAATTTTAAACCCTCAGTTGAAACTCTTGGTCAGAAGAAAGCAGATGAAGTCCTTGGTTGCCATAGTAACCAAAACAGACCAGTTGAATGCAGAAGTGAAGGTAAATCAGTTAAGAAGGCACTAGATAGTTATTGGAGAGAGGCCACTGCAGAGGCTAACAGACAACCAAGTCTCAGCAAAAAAGATCTGACAGTCAGTTCAGATAGTAGTAACTCACTGCTTTGTGGTAGTCCAAAGAAAGACAATTCCCAAGGAGCCTTTGAAAATATTTCTGGTTCTGAAAAGTCCATAGATAGTATGATATACATGGTCCATGTAGACTGTGATGAAAAGCCTGCTGAAGGTTTGCTGGCTGTGAAAACATCTAACGCACTTGGTAATGGTGCAAGGCAAAATAAACTGGCATTCCATGAAATCTCAAGGAGTACCTCATGTGAGAGAGAACTGAAGGCTGCATTTATAGGAATAGCTGACCAAGACTCGGATCTCCTAATTGCTGCTGCTTCTATAGAGCAGTCTCTAGAAATACAATCATGTGAAGAGAAAGTACAGAAATCTTTAGAAGACTGTGAAATGGAAAGATGTCCAGACTCCTCCATACCCCATGAGATGAAGTCTGCTGCTGATCATGAACCAAATGTGAGAATAGTAGATAGCATAAGCATATCTTATAAACACCAAAGTAAAAGAGGATCTCTGAGAGAAACCCAGGGAATGATGGAAGGATCAAGACCAGAAGTAGATTCTGAGGCTGGCAAAAAGGCCTTGGGAATAGCCACAAGAGACTTGATGTCCTTTAGATGCCAAGATGAGAGCTCTGACCTCGCACAGAGCCTAGAATCCTTTGACACAATGACTTTGTGTCTATCCTCTCAAGAAAATTCAGAAACTGATACTGGTAGTAAAGAAACTGACCTAAAAATTCCTTTTAAACAAAAAGATGGTGAAGTGCTTTGTGAAAATAGAAAAGACTGCATGGGCCTGTCTGAGATGAAGGAACAAATACTAAGAAATAGAAGTAATCCTAACAAAAGAGACAGTGCACCTACCAGTGTGGAAAAGAATGCTTGTAAAGCTTGCCATCCTCGTGAGAATTCCACTGATGGACATTTGCCTTTGACAGTGGACACCACCACAAGAATGAATGGAAAAGAAACTGAAGAACATCAGAGGGGACTGCTGAATCACTTAACCGTTGGGGAAGAATCTGAGGTGAACACTACCACAGAAGGCCGTGGTGGCGATAATTTGCATAGAAATTGTCAGACATACTTGCAATGCCAAGCCATTCATGATGATGCTATAAAACAACAGAGCGAGAGATTTTTGGACTACACATTGCTGAAAGAGGAAAAACTTACATATCAAAAAGAAGCGGTACATATGGTACTTGAACAGTGCACATCATCTAATAAGTTGTCAGATGAGGTTCAAGATAAGAACCAACCTAAAGCAGACAAAGGTAGGTTCACCAAGATAAAAGAAATGACTCAGGCAAAGCTAACCAAGTACAACACCAGACAGCTTCAAAAGTTGGCAGACCCAAGGGCGAAAAGCTTATGTCATCAGCCATTGAAGAAGGACATTGAGTTATGCACAGGTCCTTGCCTTCCTGGTGCCCCCAGGAAACAGCAAGATCTCAGCACTGCTGGGTGTGATCAAATACATGGTGCCTTTGTGAACACTTCTGGTAAAAAAAGAATGCTTCCTTTGAAGAAGCAACCCCATCGAACCTGTAAGAGAGTTTCCTATCAGGAGCCAGTCAGTGTGGGGAAAAGAGTGAGTAAAGTCAGAAGTTCTACCATTGGAAAGAGTTCATCCAATCCCATCCCCACCAAAGCACACAGTCTTCTCAGCTCATGTGCTGTGCCTGCACCCACACAATTAGAACTCGAACCAGTACCTATCAGGAGCTTGCTTAGCCACAAACCAAAGCAGAAGCCTATACCATGCCATCCGTTGAGGAGCCCGAGTTTTAGGAAGCCTACCAAAGAATCAGCCTTACTACACAAGCTATCCATCCTTGCCTCCAAACTAGCCCCACCTGCCAAACTCCCGATACTCAGATACCGGCGGTGTTCCTCTACACTTCTGCCAGTGGCTAAAAGTTACAAGCGCCTCAGATATAAAAGGCTCCTGGATGGATTTTCATATAATGCAATGCAGCTGAACCCATATATGGCAGCTAATAAATGGGATCAAAGGTCTAACAGCAAGCCTTTGGCACTTTATTCTCTCGAAGCCATCAAAATGAGCTTCATAGATTTGAGCAACAAGATGCCATCACTGCTGTGTGGTTCCGAAATCTTCCCAGTTTCCTTTCATGTGAAACCAACCTCCAGTTGCATGATTGAAGCCTCAAAGACTTTTCCTGAGCACTGTGCTCCATCGAGGCTTGCCTTAGGTGAGGCCTCCCAGTGCCCGCCTCAACCTCCCAAGTGGACCTTTTCTTTCTTTTTGTCCCATGCTTGCCCTGGTATGGCCACATTCAGGGAAGACACTGGCCTCCATAGTCAGGCACACACTCAGGCTCCTCCACAGACTCCAGTTCCTCTCCCAGACTATGGAGGCACTGCCATAGTCCAGACCAGAGCAGACTGCTCTGTCCTTGGCCTTCACACGCTTCTTGCACTTTGTTCTCCCGGATGCTACCGAATCTGGACAAAACAACGAAACTTCTCAAATCACATGCCTACCATGCAGAGGCTCTTCATGACCCAATTTACACAGGGCTTGAAAGGGCTAAGGTCTTCAGCCTCCATAGCAAATAAGGTCTTCTATTCTCTGCCCTACTCAGTGGGCAGAGTGTTGTCTATTTGGAGCCAGCATGGGCCCTCTTCCTGCTCCTTTGAAATCTCTGCTCTTCATCCTAGCAAGCGGCAGCTAAGTCTGGGCACCACAAACAGGTAAACTGTTCCTATTCTTTGCTATGTCCCATATTTGCTCCCTGCCACTGGGGAAAAGAGAGGAACATTGTTGGAAATGCAGTGCTGCTTGGAGGCCTCTTTGTGTCCACACTTGCTATCCACCTTGGGGAATCTCTGCTAAGAAAATGCAATAGTATGGGGCTGGGAATATGGCCTAGTGGCAAGAGTGCTTGCCCTGTATACGAGAAGCCCTGGGTTCGATTCCCCAGCACCACATATATAGAAAACGGCCAGAAGTGGCACTGTGGCTCAAGTGGCAGAGTGCTAGCCTTGAGCAAAAAGAAGCCAGGGACAGTGCTCAGGCCTTGAGTCCAAGCCCAGGACTGGCAAAAAAAAAAAAAAAAGCAATAGCAATTCTTGAGTTAAAGGTGCCGCTGGTTTTCCTGCCAAATCTATTGTGTTTTGGACCATTGAAACCACCTCTGTATAGCACTTGAACTTACTAGACAATCCAGGGTGGCCTCAAAATCATGGTTCTCTTTCAGTTGCTGAGACTATGGATAATACATAGTGGCAGTGACTTTACATCTTTTAAATTTCCTACAGCAGCACATATCTCAGTATTTGGTGTGCAAAAAGTTTTTAGTGAGTGAATAAATTACATCAGCATCACCACATCTAGCTTATTAGCTTCTACATTTTTTTATGCAGAATGGAGGCTTCAAAACTTGGCATTTCCAGCCAGGCACCAGTGGCCCATGCCTGTAATCCTAGCTATTCAGGAAGCTGAGATCTGAGGATCACGGTTTGATACCAACCCAGGCAGGAAAGCCCATGAGACTCTTATCTCTAATTAACCACCAGAAAATTGGAAGTGGCACTGTGGCTCAAAGTGGTAGAGTGCTGGCCTTGAGCAAAGAAGCTCAGACAGTGCCCAGGCCCTGAGTTCAAGCCCCAGGACTGACACACACAAAAAAAGTCACATAGACTTTCCTGCCCAGTCTGGCTTTGAACCTTGATCCTCATATCTCAGCATCCTAAGTAAGGATTATAGGTATGAGCCACAAGCACCTGGCTAAGGTAGTTTTTTAGAGACTTGTTGCTTTTTAATTTTGTTGTTGTTGTTGGTCCTGGAGCTTGAACTGGGCCTGGGTGCTGTCCTTGAGCTCTTCAGCTGTACCACTTGAGCCATAGCACCACTTCCAGTTTTTTGGTGGTTAATTGGAGATAAATGTCTCAAGGACTTTCCTGCCTGGTCTGGCTTTGAACTTCTATCCTCACATCTCAGCCTCTTGAGTAGCTAGGATTACAGACGTGAGCCACTAGGACCTGGCAACTTAAATTTTTGATGCTGGAGATTGAACCTAAGGCTTTGTGCATACTAAATACCCACTCTTCTGCAAGCTATACTCCCAGCCTCTAAGGAATTTTGTTTTGTTTTGTTTTGGGCTGGTACTGTGGTTTCAACTCAGG
Source organism: Perognathus longimembris pacificus (assembly GCF_023159225.1). Classification (NCBI taxonomy): domain Eukaryota; kingdom Metazoa; phylum Chordata; class Mammalia; order Rodentia; family Heteromyidae; genus Perognathus; species Perognathus longimembris. The sequence continues at coordinate 92,927,079 of NC_063163.1, read as the reverse complement.
GCTTTGAGCTTGTTTGGCAGGTGGTATACCAGTTGACCCATGCTTAAGCCCCTTCACTTTAGTCATTTTTCAGATAGGGCCAGATACCCTCAACTGTGATCCTTCTTCACACCTACTACATACCTGAGATCACAGGCATGCACCACCACAGAGATTATTGGTGAGATGAGAATCTCATTTTTTATTTTTTATTTTTATTTTTATTTTTTTTTTTTGCCAGTCTGGGCCTTGGACTCAGGGCCTGAGCACTGTCCCTGGCTTCTTCCCGCTCAAGGCTAGCACTCCGCCACTTGAGCCACAGCGCCGCTTCTGGCCGTTTTCTGTATATGTGGTGCTGGGGAATCGAACCTAGGGCCTCGTGTATCCGAGGCAGGCACTCTTGCCACTAGGCTATACCCCCAGCCCAGAATCTCATTTTTTAACATGCTCTCTTCAAACTGCAATCCTCCTGATCTATGCCCATTGGGTAGCTAGCTGGTGTGAAGCACCATTCCCACTCCCCCCCACCCTTTTCTATTAGTCTAATTGCAAGTGTTTTTCTATTATGTGGTACTGAGGAATCAAACCCAGAGCTTCATTCATGCTAGACAAACACTCTGCAACTAAGGCACAGTCCCAGCTCTCCTTGAGACTCTTATCTCTAATTAGACAGCAAAAAAACACTAAAGTGGAGCTGTGGCTCAAGTGATAAAGCACCTTGATCGAGAAACCTATTGAGAGCACGAGTTCAAGCCCCACTACACATAGACACACACAGACACCTTACTTTAGATATAGATAAATCTTTCTATTGTCTTTTGTACTAGTGGGGATTGAACTCTTAGCCTCCAGTGCTCTATCACTTGAATCACCGCTCCAATTGGCTTTTAGTTGTTTTTCAAATATGTTCTCCTCTTGGGCTGGGAATATGGCCTAGTGGCAAGAGTGCTTGACTCGTATACATGAGGCCCTGGGTTCGATTCCCCAGCACCACATATATAGAAAATGGCCAGAAGTGGCGCTGTGGCTCAAGTGGCAGAGTGCTAGCCTTGAGCAAAGAGAAGCCAAGGACAGTGCTCAGGCCCTGAGTCCAAGGCCCAGGACTGGCAAAAAAAAAAAAATGTTCTCCTCTTAACTTTGGGCTGACTTTGAACCATGATCCTCCTGTCTTCACGTTCCAAGTAGTTGGGATTATAGGCATACATCATCATTCCACGCCACATATTCCTACTTTAATACTTTTTTTTTTTTTTTTTTTTTTTTTTTTTGGCCAGTCGTGGGCCTTGGACTCAGGGCCTGAGCACTGTCCCTGGCTTCTTCCCGCTCAAGGCTAGCACTCTGCCACTTGAGCCACAGCGCCGCTTCTGGCCGTTTTCTGTATATGTGGTGCTGGGGAATCGAACCTAGGGCCTCGTGTATCCGAGGCAGGCACTCTTGCCACTAGGCTATATCCCCAGCCCTTTAATACTTTTTTTAAAAAATAGTACTGGGGTTGATGTTAGGGTCATGTACTTATCGAGTACAAGTACTCCAAAAGCAAGTACTCTACAACTTGAGCTATACCTTCTAGGTCCCCACTGTAATTATTTACATAATTTACAACTTTTTTGTCCTTACCATTGGAAGGGAGGGAGGGATTCTGTTGGTTGGCCAGGAAATGGCTCAAGTAGTACAATGTTTGCTTAGCATGTCTATGACTTCATACTCAATTCCCAGTACCCAAAAAATGGTGGATGCCAGTGGCTCACACTTGTCATCTTAGCTGCTCAGAAGTCTAAGAACTGAAGGATTGCAATTCAAAGCTTAGATGAGACTTTTGTCTCCAAATCTCCAGCAAAAAGCTGGAACTAGAGATGAGGTTCAAGTGGTAGAGAGCCAGCTGTAAGCAAGACATCTAACTAACAGTGAGAGGTTGAATTCAAAACCCAGAACCAGCAGAGGAAAGAAAAGCAAGCTGCTGGAGAAAACTAGATATGATCTCCAAAGCATAACTCTAAAAGGTGAGGTAAGAGAATCTTGAGTTCTAGACCAACATGGCCTACTTAGGGAATATAGTCTCAAAAAGAGTCAAAGAAGCAAATGTTGTGTAGTCCCCCAGACATTTGAGCAGATTAAATAACTAAGGGTTTTGGTAAAACACCACAGAACTCACAAAACTGCCAATTGAAATTGAAAGGTGAGTTATAAGCACTTGTCCTGTGGGTAATAGAACAATACTCAGTTCTTCTAATGATGCAGCCATAAGAGTACTCAAGAATAAATCCAGGGGCTGGGGATATAGCCTAGTGGCAAGAGTGCCTGCCTCGGATACACGAGACCCTAGGTTCGATTCCCCAGCACCACATATACAGAAAACGGCCAGAAGCGGCGCTGTGGCTCAGGTGGCAGAGTGCTAGCCTTGAGCAAAAAAGAAGCCAGGGACAGTGCTCAGGCCCTGAGTCCAAGGCCCAGGACTGGCCAAAAAAAAAAAGAATAAATCCAGTCATTTAAAATGATGGTATACTGTTTTTGTTGACCACTTTGCTACTCTGCCTCTGAATTGTCAGAATTGGTCTCTGCTCTGCTGTGTGTCTATGCTTTAAACTGTTGCTTTCTTTCATTCCCACTCTCAACCCAAGGCCTTATATGTTTATTCCTGAGGTTAGTGTCCAGGGAGTTATTCATCTCACCCAGAACTCTTTCCCACCTGACTTTTCTCTCTTCCACTATTTAGCTTTCTATTTATTTTATTTAAATTTGAGGGCTGGGAATATGGCCTAGTGGCAAGAGAGCTTGCCTCGTATACATGAGGCCCTGGGTTCGATTCCCCAGCACCACATATACAGAAAACGGCCAGAAGTGGCGCTGTGGCTCAAGTGGCAGAGTGCTAGCCTTGAGCAAAAAAGAAGCCAGGGACAGTGCTCAGGCCCTGAGTCCAAGGCCCAGGACTAGCCAAAAAAAAATTTTGAGTAGAAGGTAAAAGGGTAGAGTTTGTAGGGACATTTTCTTGTCATTGGCTCTACATCTGCCTTAACATTGATTGTATGCCTATACTAAGAAGTTCCCTGTCTTTCTAAAGGCACTTAGAAGAGTTTACCAGAAGAATTAGTGGATAGCCCCCAAAATAATTGAACAAAAACTTACTTTTCCATAGGACATTCATTCTCTCCCGTCCCCCTCCTCTCTCAACAAGGTCTTGCTATGTAGCTTACACTGGCCTGGAACTCAGTCTTCCTGTCTCAGCCTCCAAAGTGCTGGGATTGGGAGCATGTGCCACTGCACCTGCCAGGTTTTCTCACTTGAACCTTATTCTCCAGCAGTCTGTGATACAAGTTGGTTTGTTTTTAATAGATGCTGAATCTGGGGAGGGGTGACACACAAAGCTTTTCCTATTTCCCATTAATCCCCCTCCTTCTTCCTCTTCCTTCCTCTTCCCCTTTTCTTTTTCTTTTTTCTTGGTCTCACTATGTTCACCAGGCTCTCAGCTAAAGTGATCCTCCCACTTCAGCCTCCCAAATAGCTAGAACTACAGGTGTATGCCACCCCACCCAGCACACAAGGGCTTGTTTTAAATCCCATCCTAGATGGTTAGGGTTTGCACTATCTGTGCTAGAAGGGAGAACACCTGTTTCTTGATTTGGTCAGTACTTTTTCCAGACTCCACCCCATCCTTTCATCAGTGTTCCTCAAGAGAATTCTGACTTGGTACTAAATATTTTTCTAGAAATCTAAATTACCTGTTTCCCTAGCTGTCAAGAAAATTCTTTGTGGGCTGAGAATATGGCCTAGTGGCAAGAGTGCTTGCCTCGTATACATGAAGCCCTGGGTTCAATTCCCCAGCACCACATATACAGAAAATGGCCAGAAGTGGCCCTGTGGCTCAAGTGGCAGAGTGCTAGCCTTGAGCAAAAAGAAGCCAGGGACGGTGCTCAGGCCCTGAGTCCAAGGCCCAGGACTGGCAAAAAAAAAAAAAAAAAGAAAAGAAAATTCTTTGTATTTCTGAGAAGAGCGGATTGTATATTTGTCACACAGACAGACACACCTTGTTATGAAGCATGCACCACGTTCTAAAAACAGTAGAATCTGGTACTATTCTATGGGGTTGTGCAAAAAGCTATCCAACATGACATAAATTCATTTGTAAGTGATTACTAATCTTTCCTTCTTTTGTGCCAGTAATGGGGCTTGAACTTAGAGCCTCACACTCTCACTTGGGGTTTTTTGCTTAAAGGCTGGTGTTTTACCACTTGAGCCACACCTCCACTTTTGGCATTTTGTTGGCTAAGTGGAGATAAGTCTTAGGAACTTTCCTGCCTGGACTGTCTTCACACTATAATCTTCAGATCTTGGCTTCTCTAGGATTATAGGATTGAGCCACTGGCACTCAGCATGTGATTTTTTTTGCGGGGGTCCTGGGGAGGAGGGTCAGTCATGCATTTGAACTCTGGGCCGAGTGCTATCCCTGAGCTCTTCAGCTTAAGGCTTGCACTTTACCACTTGAGCCACAGAACACTTCTGCTATTCTGGTGGTTAATTGGAGATAAGAGTCGCATGGACTTTCTGCCTGGGCTGGCTTTGAACTGCAAAGACAATATGTCACTCTTGTCCCTTCCTCCCTTCCTATATTCTTCCCATTTATGTGAGGAAACCAGCTTCCTGTCAGCTTGTTCTGTTCCAGTGGTGGGCACATATCTTTCTCATGGTTTTCATCTTTCCTGGGATCTTTCTTGGTGTCCCTCTATGCTAACTACTGCTTCTGTGCTTTTGCTTCACTTCAGCCACACTGGGTTACCATATGTGACCCAGGCGTGGATGCCACAACATTCAATACCATTGGCAGTCACATGAGGTAAGCCTCTGGCACTTGAGGATGTGAGGAGAGGTGTTCACAGGTGACACATGCCATGCAAGGTGCACCTCTGGCCTCTTGTCTATAAATCCGATCTAATCTCTGAAGCTCAAGTGTGCTGTCTTTTGTTTGTGTGTGTGCAAGTCCTGGTGCTTCAAATCAGGGCCTGGGTGTTGTCCCTGAGCTTTTGTTTTGTTTTTGCTCAAGGCTAGCACTCTATCACTTGAGCCACAGCTCTATTTCTGGCTTTTTCTGTTTATGTGGTACTAAGGAATCAAACCCAGGACTTTATTTGTGTTAGGCAAGCACTACCACTAAGCCACATTCCCAGCCCCTACTTCTTCTAAGTAGTTTATTGAAGGTAAGAGTCTTGCTGACTTTTCTGCCTGGGCTGGCTTTGAACCACTACCCTCAGATCTCAGCCTCCTGAGTAGTTTGGATTATAGGCATGAGCCACTGGTGCCCAGTTTTTTTGTTTGTTTGTTTGCCCCTTTTATTTATTTATTTATTTATTTATTTATTTATTTTTGTTGCCAGTCCTGGGGCTTGGACTCAGGGCTTGAGCACTGTCCCTGGCTTCTTTTTGCTCAAGGCTAGCACTCTGCCACTTGAGCCACAGCGCCACTTCTGGCCGTTTTCTATATATGTGGTGCTGGGGAATTGAACCCAGGGCTTCATGTATACGAGTCAAGCACTCTTGCCACTAGGCCATATCCCCAGCCCCTTTGTTTTGTTTTTAAATACCAGTCCTAGGCCTTGAGCTCAGGGCTCAGGGTCTTGCATTCTTGCTCGGTATTTTAGCTTACCATTGCCTTTCTACTACTTGAGCCATGCCTCCAGTTCTAGCTTTTTCTAGGTTAACTGGAAGTAAGAGTTTGGTAATTTGTCGGTTCTGGCTGGCTGACTTCACACTGAAATTCCCAAATCTCAGCTTCCTGAACAGAATAGCTAGCTAGGTTTATAGGTATGAATCACTGACGCCCAGCCTTACCTATTTCTTTATAAAACCTATACCACTGATCACATTCTTGCACAAGTAACTAGTAAACAGGTTTGCTGGAGATACCATTCCCTAGAAAGAAGTCTAGTCTATCCATTGAAAAGTTAGAAAGCAAGCCCTCTCATATGGTTCTCTCTCTCTCTCTGTGATGCTAGGCTAGAACCTGCATTCACTGCCTTGGTACCAAAGTCTTGCTTGGTAACAGAACCAGACGTCAGCAAACTCCTGCTTTCAGCCTCTGAGTTCCAGGTTCCTGCGTTTGATGAGCTGGATGGTGTGACAGCAGCATGCCCTCGTCCCCAGAGCAGCGCTCCAGAGCAGAAAGAGGTAAAGCACCAGTGGGGTCCACCCACTGGCACAGTGGTCTCCACCATTGACTTACATCACATTGTAGGTGTAGACAGCCCCTGAGTGCCTTCACTACCTTTAGCTTAAACTGAGTACTAAAGAGTGCTAAGCTAGAAGTTTTCTACTTGGCCTTGGCAAATAAAGAATAGTAGATTTCCTTTTTGTTTTTCCTGCAGTTTCTTTCTTTCTTTTTTAATTAAACTTTTTTCTTCATTGTCAAAGTGTGGTACAAAGGGGTTACAGATTATATGTAAGGCAGTGAGTACATTTCTTGTTCAATTTGTTACTCTTCCCTCCTGCAGTTTCTTTTTAGGGACAGGATCATACTGTGTTACCTATGCCTCCAACTCCTGGGCTTAAGTGATCCTCCTGCCTCAGCTCCCCAAGTCACTGGGACTGCAAGCCCATACCACCATACTTGGATTCTAATCTACATTGTTTTCCCCAATTTATTTTTGTTGGTGACAGCGTTTAACCGCCTTTCTAGATACTTGAGTCATAGAGCTGCCTTAATGCCTTCAGAGAAGGTAGTGAATGATGGTGTTTTGTTTTGCAACATCTGTCTACCCCATCCATTGCAGATTTTTACATTGATAACCTCGGTATAGGTTATGAATGCACAATTCTGTTTTAATAAAATGAAGTAGTTGTGAGCACAGTTGGGGTAAGATGAGGAGCTTTGTCATATGTTTCTTAGTAGAATTGTCTACAACGTATCAGGACAAGATACTTTATTAAAATGTTTTATATCTTGCCCATCTTTCTTCTGAACTTTTTAAAACAGGCTGAGCCAGAGAAGAGGCCAAAGAAAGTCTCACAGATTCGAATACGGAAAACCATTCCTAAGCCAGATCCTAATCTTACCCCAATGGGCCTGCCTCGACCCAAAAGGTGAGTTTTTTTCTTGAGTACAAACTGGGTTCACTTTTTCAGAGAATTATTAGGCAAAATATAGTTACCTTTTAAGTGATCATTTATTTCGTGCAGTTTATTATACTTCTAGGAATTTACCTTAAAAATTAATTGGTCATGTGGCTAAACATTTATGTGCAAAATTTATATATATATTTTTTATTAGCTTATGTTAGTTATACTGAAGGAAATCTCATTGCTACATTCCCACACATTTTAGTATATTCTACTCATGGAAAGTATGTTTACATATATTTATAATATATTACATATGTTTATATTTCTGCTGGAGATACGGTTCATGTGATAGAGTACCAGCCGGGCAAGGGTATTTTAATTTTTGTTGTTTTGGGTTTTTTGTTTTTGTTTTTGGCTGGTACTGGTGTTTGAACTCAGGACTTTAACTTGCTAGACATGTGCTCTATCACTGAGCCGGGCCTCCAGCCCCATTCTTAATCTTTTCTTTTTTTTTGAGCTTACTGTGCCAGGTATTGTGCGCACATAATCTCAGTTCATCTCGGTTCTGGAAGGTGAGTACTGTTGGCCTCCTAGGTTTGGGTGAAGATAGTGAGACTCAGTAGTTTAGAAACCTGCATTAGGTCCTAGGTGTCAGTCATGGCACACGTGGCTCCTGTCTGTCACAAGTTTATCCTGCCCCAGAGCCCAAGCTCCCAATACAGGGAATACTGAAGTGGGACTAGACTTAATGTGTTGTGAGTTTAATTTTTAAGAATATCTCCAGATTTCTATTTTCTTGTGATGGATATTGCTCCATTTCTTATCAGTAAATGGAAACATAGCAATTTCCTTAATAACCCAAGGTAAGTTTCTTAACCCTTCCTAAGCCACAGGAATTTATCTCTAAGGTATGAATGCAAATTCTTTCTTTTTTTTTTTTTTTTTTTTTTTTGTCCTCGGGCTTGAACTCAGGACCTGGATACTGTCCATGAGCCTTTTTGTGCTCAAGGCTAGGCTCTACCACTTGAGCCACAGTGCCACTTCTGGCTTTTTCTGAGTAGTTTTTTTATTTTGTTTTGCTTCTTTTTTTGCTAGTCCTGGGGCTTGAACTCAGGGTCTAGGCACTGTCTCTGAGCTTCTTTTGCTCAAGGCTAGCACTCTACCACTTGAGCCATAGCGCAACTTTGGCTTTTTCTGTTTATATGGTGCTAAGGAATCAAACCCAGGGCTTCATGCATGGTAGGCAAGCACTCTAACACTAAACCACATTCCCAGCCCTTTCTGAGTAGTTTTAATGGAGGTAAGAGTCTCATAGACTTTCCTGCCTGGGTTGACTTTGAACCATGATCCTCACATTGCAGCCTCTTTTTACTGTGTAGGATTACAGGGGTGAAACACCAGCTCCCAGCAAAATATGAATTTAACAAGATTTGCTGTACAGAATCTCAACTGGACTTATAGTGATTCACATAACGACCATAATAGTTAACCATTAATTATAATCATTTCTGCCACTCTACTTTTCCTATATTTAATCTATTAATTTTTGAATTTTATGGATTTTGTTGTCTTTTTGAGACAGTCATGATGTACCTCATGCTGGAAATCTTCCTGCCTCAGCCTCCTGAGTTCTGGGATTGCAGAAGTATACCACCATGCACTGCTATTTGTTTTTGCTTTGTTTCTCTGCTTGCTGATTTCTTGTCCTGCTATGGATTAAACCCAGGGCTCTTTACATTCTAGGAAAACACTCTACAATTGAGCTACATCCCTAGCTCCTTATTTTGAGATAAGGCCTCAAACTCCCAATCCTCCTTCTTTGGCCTCCTGAGTGCCAGGATTACAGGTGTGCATCAACATGCCTGGCAAGAGTTTTAATTTGATAAAAGCAGTTCATCTCACAGGGATGATGCAATAATTTGCAGGAGCCATTCAAAAGAAGAAAATGCCATTGGAGTCTTTAAAGGAAGAAAAAAATACTTTGTATATTTATTTGTATTTATTTGTCAGTATACAAGGTAATGCTACACTACAGCTAAAATTTCTACAGAATGCTATTTGTATATAAAATAGTAAGGGTTTAAGGACATACTTTTTGGGGGGGTAGGGCTGAGGGGCTAACTCCAATCCTTACACATATTAGGTGTAATCTATGACAGAGCTACAGCCCTAGCTTTTAAAGTTTGGTAGTTTTGTTTTGTTTGTCCAGTTCGCCTGTTGGGAATTAAACCCAGGACCTTGTGCATATGTAGGCAACTGCCGTATCACTTGACCTACAACCCCAGCTCCCTAAGGTTTCTTGAGGTTTCTGTTTTATATGAACCATATCTATTGTTGGTTCTTTTAACTTTCATTTTTGGGGAGACATTGGTACTGGAGATTAAAAGCAGAGCCTCTTACAGAGTAAGCATAATTCTACCACTGGGCTAGACCCCCAGCCCCCATAAATTTAGTTTCTCAGATACTAAATTTGAACCCACCTGAAATGCTTGCTCTCTTACTTTAGGCCTTGTTTGTAGAATAGAAACGCCATTGTCACCCAAAGTTTGGTTATCCTAGTCAGTTTATGTCCATAGGTTTTTTCCTAGTTCAGAAACTAAATAATATCAACATTTTTTTTGCCATATCCTGTTTAGTGTATATTAGCACATCTCAGCCTTAGGACCATCCTTCAGGGCTGCAGGCCTAGCTCAGTATAGAGTACACACTTAGCATGTCTCAAGCCCTAGGTTCATTCGCCAGCACCAAAAGAATAAAGTAGTACCAGGATTTCCTAGGAGTCCTAGAGTCTGTCCTTCCCTTCCCTTCCCTGTCCCCAAACAACCCCTTTGCCCCCATAGTAGGACCTATCATCCCCACAGTTGGGTGGCTGTGGGCATGCATACAGGCCACTAGCATGCTTTGTCTGGATCATGCAACTCATAGATGGTTTCAAGGTCAAAGTCCACCTGCCCAATCACTGGGATTGGGTAGAGTCAGCTGATACTAAAGATGGAGGAAGGAGGATAGATGGTGAAGATGGAGCAGCAGATTGACCCGGAGGAATTGGGTCAAACCAGTCAGGGTCCAGGAGAGCCACCAGGAACACGTTGGGTTGGAGGGTGTAGGGGCAGAGTCCACACGCACAGTCCTGTGACAGCTGAGCTGACTGCTGCTCCAGCTGGCTTCCATCCTTCTTACTTCCTGTGCTAAGGCTTGAGTCAAGATTGTTCTTTGTGTGTTTTTTTTTTTTTTAAGTGTGATTTGGATATTTCAGAGCACGGGTAAACCTAGTGGGGATGCGGGGGGGAGAGGGAAGGAAAATCAAGCCACTGGTTGGTGATTATGTTGCTCCTATAGGTAAAAGTAAAATGAGGTTTTTAGACCCTATGGCCCAAAGTCTACAGTCCCATGTTAGCCACTGGCTTCCATATGCCAAATAAAGAACAATGAAGGACAAAAAAAGGCAGTTTATTACATGGTAGCAATGAGAAGACAGCACTTCAGTACATCTTTGGCCATCTTCTGGGTATAAACACTGGCTTCAGGTTAAATAGGAAGAACTGGGAATAGTAGGTGAGAAAGATAATGCATTATTAAAAGTCACAATGGTGTAGTTCAGTCTTTGTCCTGGAGGCCTGGTGAGTGGTCCCTAGCTTCTTAGCTATTCTCTTCAAGAAAGTAAGATGGCAGTGCTTGGTTGAAGGGCAGTTTGCCTTTTGGCAAAAGATGCTCATCAGTAAATCCTATTCTTCTTGGAGCCCAGGATGCTTGGAAAGTAAGAAATGGCTCAGATCAGGGCTGGGAATATGGCCTAGTGGCAAGAGTGCTTGCCTCATATACATGACGCCCTGGGTTCGATTCCTTAGCACCACATAGGGGCTGGGAATATGGCCTAATGGTAAAGCGCTCGCTTCGTATACATGAAGCCTAGGGTTGGATTCCTCAGCACCACATTAACAGAAAAAGCTGGAAGTGGCACTGTATCTCAAGTGGTAGAGTGCTAGCCTTGAGCAAAGAAAAAGCCAGGGACAGTGCTCAGACCCTGAGTTCACACCCCAGGACTGGCAAAAAAAAAAAAAAAAAAAAGAGCACCACATATATAGAAAAAGCCAGAAGTGGCACTGTGGCTCAAGTGGCAGAGTCCTAGCCTTGCAGAGTGCTAGCTTTGATCAAAAACAAGCCAGGAACAGCACTCAGGCCCTAAGTTCAAGCCCCAGGGCTGGCAAAAAAAAAAAAGAAAGAAAGAAAGAAAGAAAGAAATGGCTCAGACCAAAGAGCACAGATACAGGTATGGGGCGAGGTGCTACTTTTTAACTTACAGCAAAAAACATCCTTTTCTTTTTCATTGTGGGGCTTGAAGTCAGGGCTTGGGCACTGTCACTGAGCTCTTTTGCTGAAGACTAGAGGTCTACCACTTTGTGCCACAGTGCCACTTCCAGTTTTCTGGTGATTAGTTAGAAATAGAGTCTCACCGACTTTCCTGCCCTGGCTGGTTTTGAATCGTGATCCTCAGAGCTCAGCCTCCTAAGTAGGGAGGATTACAGACACGAGCCACCAGCACCCAACCCAAAAGCATCTTGTAAGTTGCCTCATTCATGTTTCATACAGTTTTCTTTGAAAGCTCTAAACCTGTCTTCCTCGTGAAAAAAATGCAATTGTTTTATATAAAAATGGATTAATTTTAGATAACAAATTTTGATTTTGGTCCTGTTTAATCATAAAATAGCATGGCCAAAACAAAAACTTTAGTATTGGAAAAAAAAGAATAGAGAAACTCATACCTATTTGCATCATATAAAAGCTGCAACCTAGACATAGTGGCTCATACCTGAAAATTGAGCTACTGAGAAGATGGAGCTCGAGAAGATAGGAATTGGAGGACAAACCAGCCAAGCAAAAAAAGTTTCAATAAATGATCACCATGGTGTACATCGGTAATTCTAGCTACACAGATAGCTGGTCTGTGGTCCTTAGGCAAAAAATGCAAGGCACTATCTGAAAAATAAACCTAAAGAAGAATTTACAGAATTCTGAAAGCAAAATTATCTTAAAGACAGCAGAAAACATGAATATACATATAGAAATCACAAAACACTAACAACCTGAATCCATTGGCAAATAAAAGATTGTACATGACACCAAGTAGTATTTACTCTAAGGAAGGCAAGGCTAGTTGAACCCAGGAAACCAGTGTAGTATTTATATCATATTAGTAGAGTGAAAGAAGAAAAGACATAAGATCATCTTAAATAGCCAAAACATTTTACAAAATTCAGCAGCTTTCCTTTTAACATTTAAGAAGACAATATTTTCCTCCAAAATAGAAAACAAAACAAAACATTACACACTTTGCCAAGCAAACTTAGAAGAAAATTTGTGCTCCAGCTCTGCTGCCCAGTTGCCTTTGGCAAGCAGTTTCTCTTGCCAGGCTCCTATCTATTTCCATGGTATTCCGCCTCGCCTCCGGTCCAAAGCAGTGGTTCCAGCTGAACTTTGGACTGAAACATCACTCAGGATTGCGATGCCCTTCACCATGATGCCTTCATTGGAGGCCTGCAGATGCCAGCATCATGCACTCGAGCTTTCAGAACTATTGTGTTTTCTTCTGAAGTGATTATCCTGATGTATCCTGAGAATTCTGATAACATTCTTTACAACATCCTGATTTTCTCTTCCTGGTTCTACCTAGTGCTTTGTGAGGCAGGAGGAGAGGCCCATTGGTGTGTCCTGTCCTACCACCTATATTCTTTATGTTGTATTGGAGCCACTTGGTTTAAGAAGTGGTGGATGTATTTCTTAGTAGCGGAAGTGTTGTCTCTTGTCTCTTGTTCCCAGTGCCTGGTTTCAGTGACTAGTTCAGATCAGATAAGCGGTACTGGGAATGTGTGGATGAAGAAGTGCATGAATAAATATCGTGTCTTTGGCCAATGCAAGTATTTCTTCAATTTTATTTAGGTATTTAATTTTTTTGTGCCAATCCTGGAGCTTGAACTCATGGCCTTGGTGCTGTCTCTGATCTGTGTTACTCAAGGCAAAGCACCCAGCTTTCTTCAGTTTATTTTTCTAGAAATCAAGAGGAAGACAAAACTATAGTCAGGGTTGTTTTGGTTTGGTTTTTGTCGGTCATGGGTCTTAAACTCAGGCCCTGGGTAATTCCTTAAATTTGTTTGCTCAAGGCTAGCACTCTACCACTTTGAGCCATAATTCCAGTTCTGGTTTTCTGGTGGCTAACTGGGAGTTAAGTGTCTCTTGGAGCAGGATGCCTGTGGCTAGCACCTACAGGCCTGGCTATTTAGGAGTTGAGATCAGAGGATTGCAGTTGGAAACGAGGCTGGATAGAAAAGTCCCAGTGTTCTGGGCACCAGTGGCTCATGCCTGTATTCATATAGCTACTTGAGAAGCTAACCTCTGAGGATTACGGTTGCCAGCCCACAGTTAGCCACCAGACAACTGGAAGTAGCACTGTGGGTCAGGTGGTAGAGCACTAGCCTTGAGCTGAAGAACTCGGACAGGGCCCAGACCCAGAGTTCATAGCCCCACGACCAACCGAAACAAAACAAAATCTCTGAGACTCTTATTGCCAATTAACCACCAGAAAACTGGTAGTGGAGCTATGGCTCAAAGTGGTAGAGCGCTAGCCTTAATCAAAAGAGCTCAAGAACAGGGCCAGGTCCTGAGTTTAAACCCCACAACCAACAAAAATTTTAAATAAGAAAAGAGGAGGCTGGGAATGTGGTCTAGTGGTAGAGTGCTTGCCTAGCATGCATGAAGGCCTAAGTTTGATTCCTCATTACCACATATACAGAAAAAGCTGCAAGTGGCACTGTGGCTCAAGTGGTAGAGTGCTAGCCTTGTGCAAAAAGAAGCCAGGGACAGTGCTCAGGCTCTGAGTTCAAGCCACAGAACTGATCCCCTCCTCCCCCCCCCACCCAAAAAAAAAGAAGAAATAAAAGATGTCATGGACTTGCCTTTCCAGGGTGGTTTTGAACTGCAGTCCTCAGATCTTAACCTCCTGAAAAGCTACGATTACAGGCGTGAGCCACCAGTGCCTGGCTATATGATCAATTTTATTTAGTAGCTATACCCAAGGTTTTAAGAAACAGCCCTAGCTGGGCATCAGTAATCCTATCCACTCAGCAGGCTGAGATCTGAGGGTAAAGGTTCTAAACTAGCCTGGGCAGAAAAGTTCATGAGACCCTTATCTCCAGTTAACCATCAGAAAGCTGCATGTGGAGATGTGGCTCAAGTAGTAGAATTATTTTTTTTAAGCCCAGTAAGAGTGAGAGGCCCTGAGTTTAAGGCCCAGTATCAGCAAAAAAGTAAAATAAAACACAAAAGAACTTTGCACACAATCACAACTTCATTATATCTCTAACGTACAAATATTTGCCACCCCGAACAGAGGTTTGATTATGGCTATGGAAAAAAGTCACAATGATAAAAGTTTCCTACATATAATCAGTCACAGAACAAAGCGATCGGCTCCCACTGATTGTGTTTGGCATTCTCCAGGAGCTTCTGCCCAAGATAGCTAGTCAAGAAAATAAAATAGGGAGCTGGGTGTGTAGCTCAATTAGACAGTGTGTGGCTAGTCATATATAAAAGGTCCTGAGTGGGGCTGGGAATATGGCCTAGTGGTAAAGTACTCGCCTCGTATACATGAAGCCCTAGGTTCGATTCCCCAGCACCACATATATAGAAAAAGCCAGAAGTGGCGCTATGGCTCAAGTGGTAGAGTGCTAGCCTTGAGCAAAACAAAGCCAGGGACAGTACTCAGTCCCTGAGTTCAAACCCCAGGACTAGCAAAAAAAAACAACAAAGTAAAAGGTCCTGAGTTCAAGGCCAAGAACCACAAAAAATAAAAAATAAGTAGGGCTGGGAATGTGGCTTAGTGGTAGAGTGCTTGCCTAGCATGCATGAAGCCCTGGGTTGTTTCTTCAGCACCACATAAACAGAAAAGGCCAGAAGTTACACTGTGGATCAAGTGGTAGAGTGCTAGCTTTGAGCAATAGAAGCTCAGGGACAATGCCCAGGTCCTGAGTTCAAGCCCCAGGACTGGAAAAGAAAAGAAGCAGCATTTACATTGGAAACAAAATTATCTATTCACTAATGATGATAGACTTTATAGGATTGAACAGTTGTTATCCTAGGTACTCCAGAGGCTGAGATAAGGATCTAGGGGCTTTAAAAAAAAAAAAGAAAGAAAGAAAAGAAAAAGATCCTCAGCTGGGCACTGGTAGCTCATGCCTGTAATCCTGACTACTCAAGAGGCTGAGATCTGAGGATTGTGGTTCAAAGCCAGCCTGGGCAGGAAAGTCTATGAGACTCTTATCTCCAATTAACCACCAGAAAACCAGAAGTATCGCTGCAAGTGGTAGAGCACTAGCCTTGAGCTGAAAAGCTCAGGGACAGTGCCCAGGCCCAGAGTTCAAGCCCCATGACTGACCTATAGACACACACACACACACACACACACACACACACACACACACACACGTATCAAGGTTTGAGGCCAGCTTAGGCAGAAAAGTCCTTAATACTCCATCTGCAACGACTCAGCAAAAAGCTGTGCTGAACATGTGGCTCAAGGGAGAGAGTGCCAGATTTAAGCAAGGAAGCATAGCATAAGCTTGTGACCCTGAGCTTAAGCCCCAGTACTGCCATGCAAAAATTGTGTGTATGAAAACAATTCTTTTTATAGTAGCATTTTATTTTCTATTTATTTATTTATTTTTGGACAGTCCTGGAGCTTGAACTCAGGGCCTGAGCACTGCCCTGAGCGTCTTTTACTCAGTGCTAGCACTCTACCACTTGAGCCACAGCCACTTCTAGCTTTTTCTGCTTATGTGGTAATCGAACTCAGGGCTTCATATATGCTAGACAAACACTTTACCATTAAACCACATTCCCAGCCCCATTATTTTATTTATTTAATTTTTTGCCAGTTTGTGGGGCTTAAAACTCTGGATTTGGGCACTGTTCCTGGGCTCTTTTGTTCAAGGTTAGAGTTCTACCACTTTGAGCCACAGCTCCACCCATGGTAACATTTTAAAGACCTAGTTGACTAAACACTACAGAAATTTGTTGGAAGACATTAGAAATGTGTATAAATGGAAAATCGCTGGAGTTCATATTCATAGATTGGGAGGAGACTTGATAGTGTCAAAATTTACTCCCATTCAGTGTAGTCAGGGTACGATGCCCTGCAGAAGAATGCCCACTACCATTTTGCCAGAAATTGACATTGATCCAAAAATTCAAATGAAAACAAAAATGACCCAGAAGAGTTAAAGCATTCTAGAAAAATAAAGGTTCATACTTGCCTATTTCAAAACTTATTACACATAGAGTTACAAAATAGTTCAAATGAAGCTGGGCACTGGTGGCTTATCCCTATAATTCTAGCTACTTATCAACTTGAGTACCATGGTTCAAAGACAGTAGGGGTAAGAAGGTTCATAAGACTCCTATCTCTAGGGCTGGGGATATAGCCTAGTGGCAAGAGTGCCTGCCTCGGATACATGAGGCCCTGGGTTCGATTCCCCAGCACCACATATACAGAAAACGGCCAGAAGCGGCGCTGTGGCTCAAGTGGCAGAGTGCTAGCCTTGAGCGGGAAGAAGCCAGGGACAGTGCTCAGGGACAGTGCCCTGAGTCCAAGGCCCAGGACTGGCCAAAAAAAAAAAAAAGACTCCTATCTCTAATCACAAAGAAAGCCAGAAATGGCACTGTGGCTCAAGTGGTAGAGTGCTAGCCTTGAGCAAAAAGAGCTCAGGGAGAGTGCTCATGCCCAGAGTTCAAGCCTCGGGACCAACAAAATAAAATAAAATGACCTGGTATGCAGGCTTTGCTCTGAAATCCCAACATTCAGGACATTGAGTCAGAAGGCTCCCAAGTTCAAGGCAAGCCTGGCCTGTAACTCCAGCTAGTGGAGAGACAGATCAGCTTCAGGAAACCAGTCTGGGCAAAAGGTTAGCAAGACTCCATCTGAACAAGCAAGTTATACCTAGTGACATTTGCTCATAATCCTAGCAAAGCAAGAAGTGTAGGTGGGAGATCGCTGTTTAGAGCCAGCCCTTTGTTAAAACAGTATGCTGAGGGGTGGGGAATATGGCCTAGTGGCAAGAGAGCTTGCCTCGTATACATGAAGCCCTGGGTTCAATTCCTCAGCACTACATATATAGAAAATGGCCAGAAGTGGCACTGGCTCAAGTGGCAGAGTGCTTGAGCAAAAAGAAGCCAGGGACAGTGCTCAGGCCCTGAGTCCAAGGCCCAGGACTGGCAAAAAAAAAAAAAAAAACAGTATGCTGAGTGAAAGAAGCCAAGCTCAAAAAGGTACCAGATATGCATTTCTGTTTATAGGAAATGTCCAGAGTAGGAATTTCTAGTGTTTAGGAAGGTGCTGGTGCCTCACGCCTATTATCCTAGCTCAGGAGGTTGAGGTATGCAGACTGCAGTTCAAAACCAGCCCGAGCATGAAAGTCCATGAGACTTTTCTCCAATTAACTCTCCAATTAACTACCCCAAAGCCAGTAGAGCTGTTGCTCAAGTGGTAGAGTTAGCTACATTTGAGCAGAAAAGCACAGGGGCCCAGTGCCTGGGCCCTGGCACCACCCCCATCTCCCCAAACACACACACACACACACACATACACACACACACACACAAAACCCAAAGCATTACAGACAAAAGGTTCAGCAGTTACCAAGTAATGAGTTTCGGATTAAGTCAAGCAACTGGTGCTTGAGGTTATGGATGTGTTCTGAATTAGAATAGTGGTCATTATGGTCATTAGTGAACAATCATGTGAACATCTTAGGAAACCAGTGATTTACACATGTTAAATGGTGAGACTAAATGTTTAGTGGTAGAGTAGATACACTAAGCCCTGGATTTGATCCCCAGCACTGCCTGGACAAAAGAACAAATCTTTTTATGCTGGGAATTGGTGCTCACACCTGTCATCCCAGCTACAGGAGAGGCTGTGATTGGGAAGATAAAGGTTCCGGGCAAATCAGTTCTTGAGACTCCATCTCAGCAGAAAAGGCTGGGTGTGGTGGGGAATGCCTGTCGGCACAGCTATAGTGAGGCATAAATGGGATTGTGTCCAGGCCAGCCCTGGGAAAAGGCAAATGTCTTACTTGAACTATGACTTACATGAGTTGTGGCTCAAGTGGTAGCCAAAAATCTCAGGGACAGTGGCCAGGCCCTGTGTTCAAGCCCTGGGACTGGCACATATTAAAAAAAAAAGGCTGGAGGCATGGGCCAAAAGACAAGGCATCTGAAATAAACTCAAAATGCTGAATTCAAACCCTTGTGCAGGAAAAAAACACAACTTTTTTCTTATTAAGCATAAACCTTGGTATAGTGGCATGTGCCTGTGCTGCCACTATGAAGACTCAGGCAGAGGACCTCTGGGCAGTGTGTGTGTGTGTGTGTGTGTGTGTGTGTGTGTGTGTGCGTGCGCGTGTGTGTAGCACTGGTACTGGGGTGTGAACTCAGAGCCTCATGCTCTCACTTGGCTTTTGTGCGCAAGGCTGGTGTACTGCCACTTGAGCCACAGCTCCACTTCTAGCTTTGTTAGTAGTTAATTGGAGATAAGAGTCTCTTGGACTTTTCAGCCTGTGCTGGCTTCAAACCTCAGTCCTCTGATCTGTAGCTGTCTAAGTAGCAAGGGTTACAGGCTTTAGCCACCATCACCCAGAAAAACTGCTACTACACCCAGCTTTCCATGGTATCCTGAAATAATGTTGGCTTATCCCAATATGTTTCCTATGGTCAGATTTAGGCATCAGCCTTGGGCAAAAATGCTAAGTACAGTGCCCAAGCCCTATGTTCAACTAATATCAGCACACACATAAAAGACATATAAATACATCATTCCTACTAATTCCATAAATGAACTGAGTTTGATAAAGTTGAAGGTTGGCATCCTGGGAAAGAAAACCAGTACCTGTTGACACAAGCCCCATCTAATGTATTTACAGAAAGATGTAAATGAAAGAGTTGAGAAACCAATCTATATTTTCATAGAAGGACATTAAGAGGCTGAGATCTGAGGGTCATGGTTCCAAACCAGCCTAGACAGACAAATCTGAGAAACTCATCTCCAGTGAACTAGCAGAAAGTCTGAAGTGGAGGTGTAGCTCACCTGGTGGAGGGAAAAAGCATATGAGGTCCTGAGCTCAAACACCAGTACTGGCATTGTGTAAAAGATAAGATAAGCTAGAATAGAGAGCCTGAAGAAATTATTGTTTCTTTTTTCAGGTTAAACAAGAAAGAATTTAGTTTAGAAGAAATATACACCAACAAGAATTACAAGTCTCCTCCTGCAAACAGGTAGGTGTAATTGAAATGAAGTTGTAAATCTCAAGCCTTTTACTTTAGAAAAGGCTTGTGTTCAGCTCTGCCAATATTGGATGGTTGAAATAACTAGAACTGATGGTTTTAGTTCACCTGAGTGGACAGGAAAGAGATCCATGTAGACTAGATAGACACACAAGCCTCGGCATTGGTGTTTTTACCAAGTATGCAGGGTGGCTGGTCCTGACTTTACCACTGACCTTCAGATAGGATTCCAAGCCCAAATTCAATTTTCACTCGGCCACCTTTGGGACTGAATTTTCTTCAAATCAATGACATTTATCAAATACTTTGTTTTGTCCAGACAAAAGCCCTAGGACTTTAGTGATTTTGTACCTGTGCTCTATGACATTTGTATAAGACCATGATAACATCACGACCTGAAATATCCATTACTAGATTCTCATTGGATTTTGATCCATCCTTATAGTGGAATGTACTATCTGGACAATGAAAAATGAATCAGATACCTCTGTACTAAACTGAATGGAGGAAGCTTTTTTTCCTTTGGCGCGTCTGTGAGTCTATGTGTGTTTACTGGTACTGGGGCTTGGAGTTAGAGAATTGCTTGGATTCAAACCTCATTCATTAGATCTCAGCCTCCTAAGTAGCTTGGGTTATAGTTATTAGCCACCAGCACTCAGCTTCTTACTGCATTTCAAGATAACGGACATGGGACAGCAAATTATAGACCAAATCCCAAAAGGACTTTTTTTTATGGGATTTGTTTAGTTGTTTTTTTTTCTCTTGTAGATTGAATTGGTTGGATTCCCATTGATGGGACATTGGAACTATTCAGTTTCTAACAGCAGATCCTTATCAGTAACACGTCAGTATGGGTCACATTGATATACAGCTTCCCACTGGCTGGTTACATTCTCATTAATGAGCCCGTATTGATGGTGGTTCCCACTGATGAGGCCTTTAAATCTGGTCGCAACCTATAACGCCCCAGTTTCCCTCTTGACTGGAAATGTTGGAGCCCTGTGAGTCATCTTTTGCTGATTTTGTTTTGCTCTCTGTGCTCAGGTGTTTAGAGACCATCTTTGAGGAACCCAAGGAACGGAATGGTACGCTTATATCAGTCAGCCAACAGAAAAGGAAGCGAGTTCTAGAATTTCAGGATTTTACAGTCCCTCGAAAGAGGAGAGCTCGAAGTAAAGTCAAGCTGACAGGAAGCTTCACTAGGGCCCAGAAGGCAGCTCTGCAGGGTCGAGAGCTGGATGCTCTTTTGATACAGAAGCTGATGGAACTGGAGACCTTCTTTGCCAAGGAAGAGGAACAGGAGCAGTCAGTAGGCTGCTAAAAAGCAGTCCTGTTGGGGATCTCAATTTGAGATCTTTTTTTTTGCACCTCCCTGGAAAAGGTTCCTTAATTTTGCCCTACACCCAAACCACTCACGATGCCTATTTGGTGAATTTTGACCCATGTTGAGGTGCAGCCTGTTCAGAAGCTGGTGAAGGAGGGTCCTCTACTTCTACTGATGAGTACAGAACCTCAGGAATGCTCCCGTTCTCCTGGACATGGTCCTCAACGGCGTCTGGCCTCCGCCGCCTGCCAGGGACTGCCATCCATGGGGAAAGAAGCTCGCGCATCTTAAGCAACACTAGGATTCCGAGGACTCACAGTATTTGCACGTCCAGATGAAAGTTCCACTTCGTTTACGGTGGTGCTAGACCAAGATTACTTAGAAGCCTGGCCTAGGGAGGGGGTGCTGCCCTCCTATCCTGTGTGGTCTTACCTGCTCATTTCGGTAATCAAGAAGAGATGAACTGTTACGTTTTCTAATCCTTTTGAGTCGGTCTGCCCAAGACCTGTTAGTGGGAGTGTATGTAAGTGTATGTGTGTGTGTGTGTGTGTGTGTGTGCGCGCGTGTTTACTTTTGGCATCCTCTCCCTTCTGTGACTTTGGGTCACTAGTGCCAGAGGAGCCCAATCAGGCCCCACTCAATGTAAGTTGCACTTTGTTAATGTTGTGATGTTGATTGATTTTCATTTGTTTTATTTTTTTATTATTTTTATCCTTTTGTATTTTTGCTGCATATCTGGGGCCTTTAAATGTGATTTTTCGACATTTTTTTTAAGACATTGAGGAGAAAGACAACACACGTCTTAAGAGAATATATGGCAGGCATTGGACCAGTTTTCTGCATATGGAGGGACATTTTCCCATTCGTATGTTCCAAGCCGTCCCTCCTCATCTCCAACTTCTAGTGTAGCTCATGAGAGGCAGTACTCTTTCCATCCGCCTTCTCAATCCTGCCTGCTCATTTCATGTATTCATTTTAAAGCAGATTTCTCTGCCAGTCATTTGCAAACTGCTGAAATTGAGTGTGGCTTTATCTGCAGTGTTGGTGTATAACCAAGTTGGGCACCATGGCTCCTGGAAAGAGCTGTCCCAGTGGCCTTCTCTAAGAGAGAGAAAGAGACTCACGTTATAGTTCAGATGCCAAGACACATTCTTGCAATGGGGGTCCCCAGATTTCTACCACCGACCCTTTTTTAAGGGCACCTATTGTACCCTGGGTCTTGTGTCAAGCCTACTGGAAATGTCAAATGCCAGAAGTAATTGGCTTTCTGGGTTGTGCGTGAGGAGTCAGTAGGCCTAAAGGTGGTCTTTTCCTGTGTGCCAGCCTGCCTCCCTCACCCCTTCTTTCCTATGGTTTCTCCTTGTTTCTTTTTGTTTGGGCTTTCTCTGTGTGTGTGTGTGTGTGTGTCTGTCTGTCTGTCTCTGTCCTCTCTTTATAAGTAAGGGTTCAAAGAACATTCCCTAGCTGGCGAGTGAGGTGCTCAGGCACCCTCAGGACGCTGGTTACTTCTTCCCATCCTCCCCCAAGCCACTGCCGCAAAGCAGCCACTGATGGGATTCGAGGAGAGGAGCAAGCAGTGCCGTCTGCAAGTGTTGGCTGACCACTCTCCTTAGATTCTTGCATTCCCCATTTGTTGGTGGGAGGACGGGGTGAGGGTGAGGGGATCTCTATGTGCCTTTCCTTTGTAGGTTGTCTGCACCACACTGGAGTAGAAAAACTGACCTAAACAGGAAAAGTCTGTCTTCCAGGTCTGCCTTTTCCATAACTGCGATGCCACGCCTGCTGGTCCTTGGGGCTGTTGTGGCCATAGCCTGGCATAATTACAGGAGGCACCTGGTTTCCACACTGGCTCTGACTGGTGGGGACCACATTCTCTCACTCAATACCTTGTCCGGACACACTGGGCACGTCCTGTGCTTCACCTCAACACATCTCCCTTCCTGGACAGGGGTGCCCAACTTTGCAGATTGCTTCTCTGCCCTTTGCTGCAGGGAGCGCATGGGTAGTACTCAGTGCCCTTGTACAAATGCGTCAATGAGTGGGGAGTAGGCTGAGGCAGGAATTGAGGTGGGGTCAGCTGTGGAACCACCACCATGGCAGATCTTTCAAGCTGGCTCCTCATAGGCCTGGTACTTGGAAGCACCGAGAGGGAACAGATCTGGAGTATGGCCATCTCAGACCAGAGGACTAGAGGAATGTAGGACAAAGCTGGCTACACAGGCAGGCCTGGAACTACACTTGGCCTCCCAAGTACTGGGATGACAAGCCTGAGCCACCTTGCCCAACCTGTCTGAAATTCTTGGCATGCTCTGCAGTGCGGGCTCTTCTGCTGCAGGGGCAAGGAGGAACACCCCCTGCCCCCTTACAGCCTTCATGACTTCCTCACCTGAAGTTGATCCTTTGAGCTCAGCCACACCTGTCTTAACATCTGGTTTCCCTGCTGTTGAGCCAGGGTCTGGGCTTCAGTGGAACGTATAGCCTCAGGCAAGGGCAGGAGACATAGCTGCTGGCTTATCACCTGCTCAAAGCTACAGGAAGTCTGTTGGGAGCTGGTAGTTTCTCACCTACCCCGTGGTTGGAAGTTAGCATTAAATACAACTTAAAGAACTATAACTTGCCTCCAGAAGTTGTGTTGTAGTATTAAGGGAAGAGAGGAGAAATCTCAGGTCCAATCAGGGTTGTGCCCACCTCCTTGTCCATCTTTCCATTTATACCTATACCAACCTCCCCTCGCATCTCTTTATGTTTTTGAGGGGTTTTTTCCCTCTTAGCCTCCTTCCCAGCCTCACTGCTGCATTAGTTTGGACGTACCTCATCACCTGGTAAAGCAAAGCATAGGGAAGTGCTGTGGAAAGACACGTATGTAGTGATTGCCTTACATGGAGCCTGAAGAGCTCAGAAACTCAAGCTGTGAATCCCCAAATTCAGTGCTCCTCTTAAGAGCTGTGAAAAACTAAGACATGTCACAGTTTTGCCTGAAAGAGTCTTGCATGGGCTCCAGGGCCCAAGGTCCTACCGTGGACATCCCTTCCCCTAGTACTCATCCCCTGGCCACCCAGCTAAGCGCAGCAACCAAGGTGAGGATGGGGCAGCAGGTCCAGGACCTGTGAAAGACCAGCCTTTAGGCAGTGACACTTTTCTCCCTTTGTCTGGGGTGAGTGCAGTTGGTGCTTTCTTTCATACCCTTATTTTGTTTGATTTCTGTAAAGTTACCTCCCCTTCCCCCCCACATCCATATCATGGAAAGAACCATTTAAATAACCACAGTGTAGGTGGCTGTATCCAAAGTATAAATAATTGGCCAGATGTGCAGAGTCTCCTTGTCGGCATTCATGTCAGTAGAGGGCTCTTTCCTGAACAAAATGAACTACATATAGCTGGCTAGGGAGGGAGACTTAGTGTGGCTAAAATCAGAGTTCAATATTAGTGTTTTGTCACCTGCCACCCGGCATAGCACGCTCAGATTTGGTGCTTGTCAGCTGTCTGCACAAGCCCTGCTCTGGTGCTGGATTGGACTTGAATTCTGGGTGAGTGACCTCCGTGTCTCCTTGAGCTGGGGTTTGGGTCAGTAAATAGCTGCCTCAAATGTCTATATTATCATGGTCAACAGTTGAATGAAAATTTGTACATTTTTGGTAACATTGGCATACAGGATGCCCCTGCTGTTCTTTTTCTGTTTAGTAGTTTGTGACTCTAAAATGCCCACTGTTATGTGTATTAATTTATGGAAATAAATTTTTTTGGAAAACTTTTCAGATTCTGTTATTACAGTTTGGTTAGATGTTTACCTGTTATGTTACAAGGGTTTGATTTTTTTTTTTCTTTCTGTCAGTTGTGAGACTTTTTTAACTTGGCCTGTCTGCTGTCCCTCAACTCTTTTTGCTCAAGGTTAGAGTTTACCACTGAGCCATAGCTCCACTTCTGGATTTTGAATGGTTAATTGGAGGTAAAGAGCCGCAGGGCTGAGAATACGGCTTAGCAGTAGAGTGCTCCCCTAACATGCACTAAGCCCTGCATTCGATTTCTCAGCACCACATAAACAGAAAAGGTCAGAAGTGGTGCTGTGGTTCAAAAGGTAGTGTGCTGGCCTTGAAAAAAAAGAAGCCAAAGACAGTGCCTAGGCCCTGATTTCAAACCCCCGGACTGCCCCCTTCCCCCCCCAAAAAAAAGTCTCTTAGGACTCTTCTACCCAGGTTGGCTTCAAACCACCGTCCTCAGTTCCCAGCCTTTTAGGTAGCTAGAGTTATAGCCATGAGCCACCAGTACCCACCTAGCTGGTGTGTGGGTATGTGTGCGCACATGTATACACTTTTTATTTGCTTTGTGTGTGTGTGGCAGGGTGGAGGGATGTGCCAGTAACTAAGGCTTAAATTCCAGGCCTTGAGCTGTTTTAATCATGGCTGGCAAGCAACATGAGTCACTCCTCCAGTTCTGGCTTTTTGCCAGTTAATAGGAGATTTTTGAGTTTCACATCTGGACACTGGTGGTTCACACCTGTAATCCTAGCTACTCAGAGGGCTGAAACTGGAGGATCGCAGTTCAAAGCTAGCCTAGGCAGGAAAATCCATGAGCTTGTTATCTCCAATTAATCACAGAAAAAGTCCAAAGTGATGTTAGAGTTCCAGCCTGGAATAAAACAGCTCAGGGAGACAGCAGCACCTAGGCCCTGAGTTCTAAGCTCCAGGATGGCCACCAAAAAGAAAAAGTGAGAAAAAAGAAAGATACAAAGAAGGAAATTGAGCCAAATGTAATAGTGAATGCCACAATCCCAGCACCAACCTGAGTGAGAAAAAAAATCCAGTAAGTGCCAACTCACCAGGTGCTAGTGACTATAATCCTAGCTACTCAGAAGGCTGCAATCTGAGAATCACAGTTAAACCCCAATGTGGAGAAACAAACCTGTGAGACCTGTGTGTCTGTGTGCGCACGTGCCAGTATTGGGGCTCGAACTCAGTGTGTTCATACTTTTTTTTTTTTTGCCAGTCCTAGGCCTTGAACTCAGGGCCTGAGCACTGTCCCTGGCTTCTTTTTGCTCAAGGCTAGCACTCTGCCACTTGAGCCACAGCGCCACTTCTGGCCATTTTCTAGATATGTGGTGCTGAGGAATCGAACCCAGGGCTTCATGTATACGAGGCAAGCACTCTTGCCACTAGGCCATATTCCCAGCCCCATACTCACTTTTTTACTCAGGGCCTGGGCACTGTTCATGAGCTTCTTTTGCTCAAGGCTAGCACTCTACCACTTGAACCACAGAGCCACTTCCGGCTTTTTCTGCTTATGTGGCACTGGAACCCAGGGCTTCATGCATGCTAGGCAAGCACTCTTGCCACTAAGCATACATGTATGCATCAAACTCATTCTCTACCCCTTTATCCCCATCTCTCTTAAAACAATTTGAACAGGTTTCATTGTTCTACGTCTATAGATGTACATAAAGTGCATTGATTGTGTGTGTGTGTGTGTGTGTGTGTGTGTGTGTGTGTGTGTGTGTACTGGTCTTGGAGCTGGAACTTAGGGCCTGGGCACTGTCCCTAAGCTTTTTTTCTTTTTTAATTTGCCTAAAGTTAGCACTGTACCTCTTGAGCCACAGTTCCACTTTAGTCTTTGGTGGTTAATTGGAGATAAGTGTCTCACAGACCTTTCTGTCCCAGCTGGCTTTGAACTGTGATTCTCAGATCTCAGTCTCTTGAGTAGATAGAATTATAGGCACTAGCCACCCAGCACCCAACTAAAGTACATTTATTACATTAACTTCATTCACCCTCTGGGTTTAGTCTCCCCCTCCCCCTCAACAGAACCTACCTCTTCAACAGAACCTGTTTTACTTTTTTGTTGTTGTTTTTGCCAATCCTGGGGCTTGAACTCAGGGGCTGAGCACTGTCCTTGGCTTCTTTTTGCTCAAGGCTAGCACTCTGCCACTTGAGCCACAGCGCCACTTCTAGCTCTTTTTTTTTTTTTTTGGCCAGTCCTGGGGCTTGGACTCAAGGCCTGAGCACTGTCCCTGGCTTCTTTTTGCTCAAGGCTAGCACTCTGCCACTTGAGTCACAGTGCCACTTCTGGCCATTTTCTGTATATGTGGTGCTGGGGAATCGAACCCAGGGCCTCATGTATATGAAGCAGCCACTCTTGCCACTAGGCCATATCCCCAGCCCCTCTTTTTTTTCTATATACGTGGTGCTGAGCAATCAAACCCAGGGCTTCATGTATACGAGATGAGCACTTTACCACTAGGCCATATTCCCAGCCCTCCTTACTGCTTTTTGTTGTTAAATTAATTGTAACCAAAGAATGTCACCATGGTATTTTGCAAGTTTGGCCTCTTTATTTTTTTTTTAAGGCAGAGAAGGGGTATCATTAATGTGGGTGCAGAATCTAATCAACGGCTCATGCCTGTAATCCTAGCTACTCAGGAGGCTGAGATCTGAAGATGGTGGTTCAAACCAATCCTGGGCAGAAAAGTCAGTGAAATTCTTAACTCCAATAAACTACTCAGAAAAAGCCAGAAGTGGTACTGTGTCTCAATTGGTAGAGCACTAGCCTTGAACACAAAGGGGCTCAGGAACATCTCCCAGACCCTGAGTTCAAGCTCCAAAACCAACACCACCACAAACAAAAGGAACAAACCTCAAGAGCCAGTATCTGTCTCAGAGTTAGTGAATTGCTTTCTTCCATCCTTTTCAAATCCAGTTCATTTTGTGTGAGACAAGTTCTAGGACCTTGTCATGCTGGCTCCCAGAGGATTCATAGTGCTTGCCCCCTGGGAGCCTGAGGTGGGAGGCCTCTTCCCCCCAATCCTGGCTGGCTGGCTGATGACTTGAGGCCCCACAAGCCACCCTTGCTACAGGGCTGCTGCTGGAGGAGGAGGGAAGGGAAGGTAGATGAAACAACTCCCTATAGGAAGGCCTGGAGCTCGCCACCACTGAGGGGACAGACTCAGCCATCTTGGTCAGTTTAAGCCCAACAAGGGCTGGTGTTCACCCTGGATTTGGCCTTGGTTGCGGTTGGTAACTGTTGGTTGATGCTGCTGTGTGTGTGTTGAGGCTGTAAGTGGGGTGGGCATTGGACTGCGAGGAGAAAAAGAATTTTAAGTGTAAGACATAATGGAGTTTTCTAGCACTGGGGTCTAGGGCATAATCATGAAAGTGTCCTTGCATTGCATTTGAGTCAGAGATAAATTAACCAGAAGGCTTTAAAAAAATATTCTTTAATCTGTTCTTTCTCTCCTCTTCTTTTTTTTTTTTTTTGCCAGCCCTGGGGCTTGAACTCAGGGCCTGAGCAGTGTCCCTGACTTCTTTTTACACAAGGCTAGCACTCTGCCACTTGAGCCACAGCGCCACTTCTGGCTTCTTCTGTTTATGTGGTGCTGAGGAATCGAACCCAGGGCTTCATGCATGCAAGGCAAGCACTCTACTGCTAAGCCATGTCCCCAGCCTTTAAAAAAAAAAAAAAGCATTATAAAGGTGATATATAAAGGCATCACATGAGTCAGGTAAAGTGAAAATTTCCGTTCATACAGTGTCTTCCTTGCCCTCACCCTCCCCGTCCCTCCCTCCCTCCCATCCCCATCCACAAGTTGTTCACTTTCATCAGTGTCCAGTGAGCTCCACTGTTGCACTTTTCCACCTTTTTTCTTTGCAGTTCTGTACCCTCCCCCCACCTTCTGAAGATATATATGTGAATCCACTATCCATAAAAAGAGTATCATCCAGAAATTAAAATCTAAAAAGAGCTCATTCTTTTTTTTTGGTCAGTCCTGGGCCTTGGACTCAGGGCCTGAGCACTGTCCCTGGCCTCTTCTTGCTCAAGGCTAGCACTCTGCCACTTGAGCCACAGCACCACTTCTGGCCATTTTCCATATATGTGGTGCAGGGGAATCGAACTGAGAGCTTGATGTGTAGGAGGCAAGCACTCTTGCCACTAGGCCATACTCCCAGCCCAAGAGCTCATTCTTTTTTTTTTTTTTTTTTTTTTTTTTGGCCAGTCCTAGGCCTTGAACTCAGGGCCTGAGCACTGTCCCTGGCTTCTTTTTGCTCAAGGCTAGCACTCTGCCACTTGAGCCACAGCGCCACCTCTGGCCATTTTCTGTATATGTGGTGCTGAGGAATCGAACCCAGGGCCTCATGTATACGAGGCAAGCACTCTTGCCACTAGGCCATACTCCCAGCCCCAAGAGCTCATTCTTAAATCCTAGGCAAATCTGTCCCCTAGTGGCAATAGAAAAATAGCTGACATTAATGCTCAGTAGCCATTGGAATTCAGCTTTGAAATGATGGTAGAAAGTCTTGAGCAAAAGAAGCTCAGGGACAGTGCCCAGGCCCTCAGTTCAAGCCCCGGGACTGGCAAAAAAAAAAAAAAAAAAAAAAAAAAAAAAAGCCAAATAGCCAATGAAAGCCAGGTGCCAATAGCTCATGCCTGAAATATTAGCTATACAAGAGGCCTTATAAGATCCAGAAGATTGTAGTTTGAAGCTTGCCCAAGCAGAAAAGTTCATGAGACTCCATTTCTAAAATAACCATCCAAAAGCTTTGCTGGAGGTGTGGCTCATGTAGTAGAGCACTGGCTGAGCAATCAAGTTGAATAAGTGGAAAAAAAGGTGGGGGAAGAAGGATGGAAGGAAAGAAGGAATAGATGTTGGACCTAGTGGAACAAAGTTAGGTCACTGAGGTGAGAATGTCCTTGAAGATATAACTGTGACCCCTCCTCTTCCTTTTTTGTTTCCTGACTTCCATGAATCAGACTCCTGCTATGATTTGTTGCCTTGACTCAGATCTAAAAACAACTGGCTAACCTACTACCATAGAGCAAAACCTCCAAAACCATGAGGCCAAATAAACCTGTCCTCGTAAGTTATCTCCAGTATTTTCTCAGTGTCATGGAAAAGCTGACTTGCACAAAGGAAATCCTGTTTATCCGTATTTCCCACCCTTGAGACTCAGGTGGGAGAGGTTATAATAAGGCTTTAAGATTATTTTCCACTCAGGGGACAAAAACATTTGGAGGGTTTTAAGTAACCAGCAATTTTCATGCTGCTTGCATTACTTTTTTTTTTTTCAGAGCCACAGGTTAGACTTAGACTTTTAAGGGATTGTTTCTAAGTGATGTGTGTGACCTCATTCTTCCAAGGAGGCTACTGTTCCAAAGTACAAAACCGATTTGATTTTATTGTCTTACTGGCAGTTTTTCTTTGCAGTCACATATCACATTTCAGCTGTTTAAAAAAAACAAAACAAGGGCTGGGAATATGGCCTAGTGGTAGAGCGCTCGCCTCCTATACATGAAGCCCTGGGTTCGATTCCCCAGCACCACATATATAGAAAACGGCCAGAAGTGGCACTGTGGCTCAAGTGGCAGAGTGCTAGCCTTGAGCAAAAAGAAGCCAGGGACAGTGCTCAGGCCCTGAGCTCCAGGCCCAGGACTGGCAAAAAAACAAACAAACAAACAAAAAAAAGCCAGGTGTCAGTGGCTCGCACCTGTAATCCTATTCAGGATGCTGAGATCTGAGGATCAAAACAAGCTAGGGAGGAAAGTCTGTGAGACTTTTGTCATTCATGAGGCTTGAACTCTGGGCTCTGGATACTGTCTCTGAACTCTTCAGCTCAAGGCTAGTGCTCTACCACTTGAGCTACAGCGCCACTTCCCATTTTCTGGTGGTTAATTGGAGATAAGAGTCTCACGGAGGCTGGGAATATGGCCTAGTGGTATACATGAAGCCCTGGGTTTGATTCCTCAGCACCACATATATAGAAAAGGCCAGAAGTGGCACTGTGGCTCAAGTGGCAGAGTACTAGCCTTGAGCGCAAAAAAAAAAAAAAAAAATCTTATTTGGGGCTGGGAATATGGCCTAGTGGCAAGAGTGCTTTTCTTCTTTACATGAAGTCCTGGGTTCAATTCCCCAGCACCATATATACAGAAAATGGCCAGAAGTGGCGCTGTGCCTCAAGAGGTAGAGTGCTAGCCTTGAGCAAAAAGAAGCTAGGGACAGTGTTCAGGCCTTGAGTCTAGGCCCCTGGACTGGCAAAAAAAAAAAAAAAAAAAAAAGTCTCACGGACTTTTCTGTCTGGCTATGTGAGACATAGCTAAGTGGGACAGCACCCAGGCCTTCAGTTCAAGCCCTAGGACTGGTAAAACTAAAAATAAAACAACAAAAAGCACTAAAATAGGCTCAGATGTGAGGGGAACCAGAAGGTTGAACTAACATAAAGGAAGATGAGTGACAATGAATATAGTTTATTTGCATGCATAAAAAACAGAACAATGAAACCTGTTGAAATTGTATCAAGCTGGTCACTAGTGGCTCACACCTACAATCCTAGCTACTCAGGAGGCTGAAATCTGAGGATCATGGTTCAAAGCTGGCCCAGGCAGGAAAGTCCATGAGACTCTTTATCTCTAATTAACCACCAGAAAGCCAGGAGTGGTTCTGTGGCTCAAGTGGTAGGATGCAAGAGCTCAAGTGCCCAGGCCCAGAGTTCAAGCCCCATGACCAGAAAAACAATTGTTTCAAGAAGGGAGATTGAGGTCTGGAAATGTAGTTTAGCAGTAGAGTGCTTGCCTTGAATGCATTAAGCCTGGGTTTGATTCCTCAGTACCACTTAATCAGAAAAGATCAGAAGTGGTGCTGTGGCTCAAGTAATAGAGCACTAGGCTTGAGCAAAAGAAGCTCAGGGACAGTGCCCAGGCCCTGAGTTCAAGCTCCAGAGTTGGGGGAAAAAAAGAGGGGACACAGACAGAGTGGGCAGGATTGATCAGATACTGGTTGCATGTGTAGAAATGCCACCATGAAATCCCCTTTGTACAACTGTTTGCTAAGTAAAAAGAAAGAAAACAGTGATACCAAAAACAAGAGGGATTATATTAAACTTGCAAGTATTAAGGATTCAGGGAATTCATGAGTAGCTTTGGTACAAAGGCATGCTCTGTTGTTGATTTCTTTTTCCCACAGTGCTCACAAATGCACTTTTCATAAAGAAAACCACTGAGGATTGGAATGCAGCTCAGTGGCAAAGAGCTTGCCTAGTGGCCCTGAGTTCACATTGTGGAAAAAAGAAGGAAGGAAGGAAGGAAGGAAGGAAGGAAGGAAGGAAGGAAGGAAGGAAGGAAGGAAGGAAGG
Organism: Perognathus longimembris pacificus; assembly: GCF_023159225.1. Taxonomy (NCBI): domain Eukaryota; kingdom Metazoa; phylum Chordata; class Mammalia; order Rodentia; family Heteromyidae; genus Perognathus; species Perognathus longimembris. Next base: position 92,895,290 of record NC_063163.1, on the reverse strand, counting down.
GAAGGAGGGAGAAAGGGAAGAAGGAGATGCACAGAAAAGGAAAAAAAGAAGGAAGGAAGGAAGGGTGGGGCACCAATGGTCGCACCAGTGATTCTAGCTACCCCGGAGGCTGAGATTCTCACATCAGAGATCTGAGAATTTCAGCTTGAAGCCAGCCTGGGCAGGAACCTCCTTGTGTTTGAAATGAGGTACCTGTGTCTGGAAGTGTAGATCACCTGCCTAGCCAGTGTCAAAGCTCTGAATTTAAACCCCAGTGAAAAAAAAAAAGCAGCATACCCAGGGCATCTAAACACATTCAGAGTTTAAAAACCCAGCAGAGGGGTTAGTGACTCATACTTATAATCTTGGTTATTCAAGAGGTTGAAATCTGACAATTTGTTGAAAGCCCAAGCAAACAAAGCCCACAAGCGAGACTAAGAAGATCTTAGCCTTCCGAGTAGCTAGGATTAGAGGCGTAAACCAGTGGTGCCCAACCTCAGTACAACTTAATTTTTTCTTATTTATTGTCAAAGTGATGTACAGAGAGGTTACAGTTTCATACTTAGGCATTGGATACATTTCTTGTACTGTTTGTTACCTCCTCTCTCAATCCCCTCTCCTCCCTCCCCCTTTCCCTCTCCCCGCCATGAGTTGTTCAGTTGGTTTACACTAAACAGTTTTGCAAGTCCTTTGTCTTTTTATCCTCTGTCTCTGGATTTTGGTATTCCCTTTCACTTTCCTAGTTCTAATACTAATATATACAGTTTCCAATGTACTCAGATAAGATATAGTGCTCAGTAAGACTTGTCTCCAATAAACTACTCTGAAAAAGTCTGAAGCAGTGCTGTGGCTCAAGTGGCAGAGCACTAGCCTTGAGCACAAACAAGACACATGGCAGCACCCAAGCCCCTTGAGTTCAAGCCCCAGGACTGGCAAAAAGGAAAGAGGGAAACAAATGAAGGAAGGGAGGCAGGGAGGGAGGGAGGGAGAGAAGGAAGAAGAGAGAGAAGGTAGGAGAAAAAGAGAAGGATGATGTATAGGTGAAATAGTTTAGATTATGTGTCTTTTTTTTTTTTTTTTTGCCAGTCCTGGGGCTTGAACTCAGGGACCTGGGCACTGTCCCTGAGCTTCTTTTGCAGAAGGCTAGCATGCTACCAGTTGAGCCACAGCACCACTTCTGGCTTTTTCTGTTTATGTGGTACTGAGGAATCGAACTCAGGGCTTCGTGCATACTAGGCAAGCACTCTACCACTAAGCCACATTCCCAGCCCCTAGATTATGTGTCTTGGACTCATATTGGTAATGGGGCTTAAACTCAGCACCTCTTGCTCTTGTTCTGCTTTCTTGTTCCCATTGGAACTCTACCATTTGAGCGATTTTTGCTCTTATTCTGTTTTCGTGATCCCTCTGGAGCGCTGCCATTTTATTGACACCTCCAGCTTTTTGCTCCACACCTCCAGCTTTTTGCTCCTTATTTGGGGATTTGTCTGCCTGGGCTCGCTACAAACCATCTGATCGCAATCTCCTGAGTAGCCAGTCACTAACCTTCCCGATGGGTTTTTAGACTCTGCATCTGTTTAGATGCCCTTGGTGTACTGGTTAATTTATTTCTTTCTTTTCCTTTTTTTTTTTTTTTTTTTTTTTGCACTGGGGTTTAAAATCCAGAGCCTTGACCCTTGCTAAGCAGGTGATCTACACCTTCGGATAGGGGTACCTCATCTTCAAACTGGGGAAGTTAAGGGTTAGCTGTAGTGCTCTAAGCCAGCGATTAGTGAAACGTGGCAGGTACTCGTTTTCTCTTCAGAACGAGAGACCGCAGGAGCAGGCACTCCCACGCCAAGTTCTACTTTGAGGATTGGTTGCATTTCCAGATGTTCCCGAAGGCAGCGCTGGCCTCACATTTTCTTGGCAATCCAGCTGTGACAGCTAAGCATCAAGTGACCGCACACTTGCCCAGAGCCTGGCTGATTGGATGCGGTCGCTTTCTCTACGCTTGTAAGACGACTTTCTCAGCCTCTGGGGAACTCAGATTTCTCAGGCACAGAAGGACAGGCACACTAGAGTGGGGGCTAGCGGCAGGGCATACCAGGGTAGCACCCGAGCCCGAGCCCCTGCTCCTCTCTTCCCGCGCACTCATCCTCTCTCACCAGCCCCCACCTTCTTCCCCCAGGTGCCCAGCTGCGGAGGTGGGCCGTAACCGTAGGGCGGAGTTTGGTTCGGTTCCCAGCCCTCCCGGGTTCCTGACTGGTCCGCTGTACTCGAGCTGCGTGACGTCACAAATGCGCACCGGGTGCATCGGAGGGGGCGTGGCCCGCTAGAGGAGGAGGAGGAGGAGACAAGATGGCCGCGTCCGTGCGGCAACCGTGTGTGCGGTTACTGCGCCGGGTCGCGCCGTGGCGGAGCAGGTATGGCCGCGCGGGAGGTCGGCGTGGGGCATGGGTTCTGCCAGGGTCAGGACCGGGGAGTGGTTTCTCTGTCACGGGCTGAGCCCTGAGGAAGGCTTCACCGGGGACGTAGCCACCTTCACCCCCCCCCCCCCCCCGAGCTCGGGGCTGGCACTTCTGCCATGGGGTAGGGCTGCTCGGATTTGGCCAGGGTGTGGCTTAAACGTCCTGGCATTGCCCTTTCCAGCTAAGAGGAGTGTCCAAAGGGGGGGGGGGGGAAGAATAGGCTGCCAGCCCATAGCCAGAGTCAAGGCAGAGCCCAATGCCCTTTTCTCAGGTGTACCTGATTAAGGGCGGTTCTTCGTCTTTGAAGCCAGAAGTTTAGATTTGACAGTCTTAGAATGCTCTGGTAATGGAGTTGGGTCTTGCATTAATCTGGTAACTTAATAGCCCCAAGATTCTTAGAGATGGAAGAGTTTCCGAGAAGCGGGGGAAGCTTCCAAATTCTGCTTGCTCTCTTTTTGGAATTGAGATTTGAGGCCCGGAGTGTGTGAGGGATTTGCTCAAGTTCATCTGCCAATTAGTGGTAGAGCCAGGGGACCACCTAGGTACCTGTTTCTCTCTGGTAAGGATCCCTCTCCTCCTTCCTAGGTTGCCCACTTAGTTATGGTACAGAAATAGCATCCGGACTCTCATTTAAAAAGTGGATTACAGTGTAGGTAGTCCCTGACTCACAGTCGGCTACTAGGTGTCATTTCTCAAATGTGGAGAGTTTCGAGAGATGGTGTTTCTGGCGGAATTCATTTTGTCAGTGTTGACCAAAGTTTGCTTTGTGACAGGAGGTGATTTGTCTCTGTAGTTTAAGAGAGTAAAAGGATTCCAGATTTGGAATGAAAGGGAACGAAAACCATGGGCGGCCTTGCTGTGAAAACTTCTCTCTTCCATGTTAACCATTCAAAAATGATATCGCTTTCTCACAAGGGAGCTTTGCAGTGTGGTAGTTGGTAGCTATTAGGATTTGAAGAGGAAGTTGTCTGTATCTTCAGTGTTTTTCCAAGGTGTGCTGTTTATGAGTCACCCATGAATCCATTTAAAGCATATAATAAAATGAGCTGGGCATGGTGGCACATGCTTATAATTTCAACACTTTTGAGGCAGAGAAAGAAGAATCAAGATTTGGAGTTAGCCTGACCCACGCTGTGAGTTTGAGACCTATATGGGCAACAAGACCATGCTAGAAGTCTTTAAAAAAAAAAATGACACATTTATTTTTTGGTTTTGCTTTTCTTTAATGATGGTAAGGAGGATGTGCTTCTCACCATCATTTATAAAGGGAAAGAACAGAAGCCTCACTTTAGTACCAGTGTAGGAAGATAAAACTAGATTGTGTACAATGAGTGGGAGGGAAGTGGATTTGCCTACCATAAGAGGAACTCTAATTTTCAGAGGTATTATATGGCTACAGCGAAAATCCAAAGAATAACATTTCCATGTGTTTTAAATAAATTTAAGTAATTTGTTTAAAATAATTTGTTTATGAGATGTATAAATGGAAGTTTGGTTTTGCTGGGATAATATGCTAGAACAGGAAAGCAACATCTTGGATCATAATTTGGGACCATGTTTCCCAAATTCATTTGATGAAAGAATGGCCTGGGGTGTTCACTTATTAAAAATGAAGATTTGAAGCCAGGCACTGATGGCTCATTCCTGTAATCGTAGCTACACTGGAGAGTGAGATCTGAGGATTGTGATTCCAAGCCAGCCCACGCAAGGAAGTCAGTGAGACTATTATTTCCAACTAACTACCAAAAATATGGGAAGTGGAATTTTGACTCGTGGTAGAGTGCTACTCTTAAGCAAAAAAGCTCAAGGACAGTGCCCAGTCCCTGAGTTCAATCCCCACAATTAGCGCGCGCGTGCACGCACACACACACACACACACAAATAATAAAGAAAAAGAAGGGGCTGGGAATATGGCCTAGTGGTAAAGTGCTCGCCTCGTATACATGAAGCCCTGGGTTCAATTCCTCAGCACCACATATACAGAAAAAGCTGGAAGTGGTGCTGTTGCCTTGAGCAAAAAGAAGCCAGGGACAGTGCTCAGGCCTCGAGTTCAAGCCCCAGGACTGGCAACAAACAAAGAAAAAAGAAAAAGAAGAAAGGATTTCCAGATGTGCTTTCACCTTATTGTTAGGTTAGGATTCAGTGGTATGGGTTGGGGCCCTGGCAACTGCAGATATTAGATTGATTCTGAGGTACAAACAAGTCTGGACAATAGTCCTAGGGAGTAGCTGCCTGTGCATAAATTCTACTCAGCAATATTTATGACATCTTTACTATAAATCACACTGCTAAGGACCATGGGGCAGGAGGGAAAGGATGAGGGATAAAGAATTAGTAGAAGGGGGCTGGGAATATGGCCTAGTGGTAAAGTACTCACCTCGTATACATGAGGCCCTGGGTTCTATTCCTCAGTACCACATAAACAGAAAAAGCCGGAAGTGGCATCGTGGCTCAAATGGTAGAGTGCTAGCCTTGAGCAAAAAGAAGCCAAGGACAGTGCTCAGGCCCTGAGTTCAAGCCCCAGGACTGGCAAGAAAACAAAAGAATTAGTAGAAGGGGGCTGGGAATATGGCCTAGTGGCAAGAGTGCTTGCCTCGTATACATGAGGCCCTGGGTTCGATTCCTCAGCACCACATATACAGAAAATGGCCAGAAGTGGCGCTGTGGCTCAAGTGGCAGAGTGCTAGCCTTGAGCAAAAAAGAGCCAGGGACAGTGCTCAGGCCCTGAGTTCACTGCCTAGGACTAGCCAAAAAAAAAAAAAAAAAAAGAAGGAAGAAGACTTTTGGTACTGATTTAGACCTTTCCATAGCTCCCCTGCCGTGTGTGTGTGTGTGTGTGTGTGTCTGTCTGTCTGTCTGTCTGTCTGTCTGTCTTGGTACTGGGGGTTTAAACTTGGGGGCTGGTTCTCAGGGGCTTTTTTTGCTCAAGGCTGGCACTCTACCACTTAAACCATACCCCACTTCTGGGATTTTTTTGCTGGTTAATTAGAGATTTTCCTGCCTGAGCTGGCTTTTGAGACTCAGTCCTTCGACCTCAGCCTCCTGAGTAGCTAAGGATTATTGCTAGTCTCTAGCCAGAAATTTGATAACCTTTTAAAAGCAGGAAAGACATAGGAATGTAGTTAAAATGGTACCATTGTGGGGGGATGTTAAAAACATTTTATGGGGCTGGGAATATGGCCTAGTGGCAAGAGTGCTTGCCTTCTACACATGAAGCTCTGGGTTCGATTCCCCAGCACCACATATATGGAAAACGGCCAGACGGGGCGCTGTGGCTCAGGTGGCAGAGTGCTAGCCTTGAGCGGGAAGAAGCCAGGGACAGTGCTCAGGCCCTGAGTCCAAGGCCCAGGACTGGCCAAAAAAACACACACAAAAAAACATTTTATAACCATGGTGCTTTGGAGACAAACCAGTCAGGGTAGATACTAGCCATAGAAAATTGATAGAGCTATCCCAGTTTGTGCCAGCTGAATATCAACTCTTGAATTTCATAGTACTATGTGAGTTTCAGGCTCTGGGGCAAAGGTTTTACATGATTTACATAATTATAATGAGGAGGATCCTGTTTTTACAAGTAGAGAAATTGAGACCTAGATTTAACTAAAACCAGCTAGGATTACAGGTATGATCCAGCCAGCATCTGGAGTTCCTGAGCATTTTTTGCTCAAGGCTAGTATTCTACCATCTGAGCCACAGTTCCACTTTCAGCTTTTTGGTGGTTAATTGGAGATATGAGTCTCATGGACAGCTCTAGGCTGGCTTTGAACTAGCTGCTCAGACAGTAGCTAGGATTCAGGCATGAATCACCAGTGCCTGGCTGTAAAAAGCTTTTAAAATAATTTTTCCAGAAGTGGCGTAAGTGATGGAGCGCTAGCTTTGAGCTGAAGAGCTCAGGGATAGAGCCCAGGCCCAGAGTTCAAGCCCCACAACTGACTAAATAAGTAAGTAAATAAATAAAATAAGCTTGCCAATAAAAAAAAAGACTTAACTAAAACATTTCCTAAACTCACACACAGTTGCTAAGTGGCAGAGCTGGGATTGGAGCTTCATCATGAACTTTAGTTACCTGTTTACAGGAGGCCCGCATGATTCGCTTTGTACAAGACACAGCTGATGGAACCTAGCCAGTCATCTCTGGTGTTTAATCTTACTGTTGAGATTGAAGTCCGGTGAGAAACAACGTCCCAGTGTTCACTGAGGGAAACAAACAGTAAGCAAATAAGCGGCACATCTAGAATCTGTTCTTTTTAGGTAGTGAGAAGTACAAGGGAAAAAAATAAAGCAAGGTAATTAAGGAGGTTAGAGAGTGCTCCAGGGCTGAGAATGTGGCTTAGTGGTGGAGTACTTGCCTAGCATGCATGAAACCCTGGGTTCCATTCCTCAGTATCACATAAACAAAAAGCCAGGAGTGGCTCTGTGGCTCAAGTGGTACAGTGCTACTAGCCTTGAGCAAAAGAAGCTCAGGGATAGTGCCCAGGCCCTGAGTTCAAGCCCCAGGACTGGGAAAAAAAAAAAAGTGCTCCAGAGCAAGTCTTGGGCAAACATTGGTCAGGAAAAATCTGAGGAGGAAACATTTGATCAGAGAATTGTAGAATGAGCTTTGTAGGAGAGGGCTGTGGCCATACAACAAGCAGCTAACGCAGAAGGACAGAATGGGATACACATGTGGTGTGTGCAGAGTGGCAAGAGGGATGAGTGAGGAGGATAGGGGATGCAGCTGGAGATGCAAGATGTCTGCAAGGTAAAAGGTCTAGTCTCTGCTTCTGGTAGTTTCTGGTGATTTATTTTATTTTTTTAGTCATGGGTCTTGAACTCGCTCTGGGTGCTGTCCCTGAGCTTTTTTTTTTTTTTTTTTTTTAATTTTTTTTGCCAGTCCTGGGGACTTAACTCCGGGCCTGAGCACTGTCCCTGGCTTCTTTTTGCTCAAGGCTAGCACTCTACCACTTGAGCCACAGCTCCACTTCTGGCTTTTTCTATATATGTGGTTCTGGGGAATTGAACCCAGGGCCTCATGTATATGAGGCAAGCACTCTACCACTAGGCCATATTCCCAGCCCCTGTCCCTGAGCTCTTCAGCTCAAGGCCAGTGCTCTACTACTTGAGGCACAGTGCCACTTCTGGTTTTCTGTGGTTAATTGGAGGTAAGAGTCTTACAGACTTTCCTGCCTGGGCTGGCTTTGAACTGCAATCCTCAAATCTCAGCCTCCTGAATAGCTAGGATTATAGGTATGAGCCACTGGCGCCTGGCTATATATTTGGTCTTTGTCTAAGGAGAAATCAAATCTTGTTTTGTTTAAAATGTTATCTTAAAAAGTGGTGGTATTATTTTGTCTGGTACTGGGATTCAAACTTAGGACCTTACACTTGGTAGACAGGTACTTTTCTGCTTGACCTACATCCCCAACTCTTTTGCTTTCTCTTATTTTTCAGATAGGGTCTTGCTTTTGCCCAGGCCTGGCCTTAGATTGTAGTTCTCCTAACTTCATTTCCTATGTATCTTGGATTATAAGTGTGTACCTACACACCTCATTTGTTTTTTAGATAGGACTTCAGTTCCCCCCCCCCCCCCGCCCCCGGCTTTGAACCATTCTCCTTCCAGTGCTGAGAATACAGGTGTGTACCACCACGTTAGGCCCCAAAACATAGTAAATGTGCTTGTGTGTGTGTACACTTCTTTGTATCTGATACTTTACAGTAGTTCTAATCTCAAGCATTGTTTTAAGCTGGTTGTTAAAAACCTATCTGTGCTTTACTTGCTTGTATAGTTAGGTATTGCTACTGAGGGGTGCATCTAAGTTTTCTCAGTGACATGCAACAAAGAAGAGAAACTGAATCAGAAATGATACATTCTTAGATAGTGAAGTTGTAACCATAATAAGTAATGTTTTCTCAGACTGCTTGAAACCTGTGTATGCTGTCATGTGGCTTTTGTAGCAAAGCAGACACGAAAGATGATTTAAAACCCGTAGTACATACCTGTTATCCCATAGTGGCTCAGCCACTGTGTCATCCCAGCTATGATTGCAAACCTGAGAGAGGCAGCTAATTATATGTACCTGAGGAAGAAGCAAGAGTCTAAAATAAACACAAGAAAAGGCTGGGAGTGAGACTTTGTTGTAAAGTCCAGCAAGCACAAGGCTCTGAGTTCAAGCACCAATACCACCCACAATTCTTCTTTTAAATATTAAATTTTATTGAGTTTAAAGTCTAGTGCTGGAGCAGGGGCAGGGACAGAAGCATAGCTGGGTAATATTAGCTACTTGGGAGGCTGAGATTGAGAAAATTATGATTCAAGGCCAGCTGGGGCAATATAGTTGGTGGGACTCCATCTGAACCAGTAAGAATGTGGGTGCAGTGGTATCTGCCTTATCCTAGCCATGTAGGAAATATAATAGGAGGTTCACTGTCTAGGTTGGCCAGGGTAAAAGCTAGGTCCTCTTTGAAAAATTGTGCTGGAGGTGTGGCTTGAGTAGTAGAGTGCCTTATGCCCGTCTACGAAGGCCCTGAGTTCAGCCTCTAGTACTGCCAAACAAAGCCAACAACAACAACAACAAAAAGCCTTCATTGCAAAATAGTTTCATACTCACAAAACATTATAAAAATAGTAGAAACTCTTAAGTACCTCCAAGTTAAATTTCTCAATTATCAGTCATATTTTCTCTCTTCCCTAATGTGTATGTATAATATGCTCTATTTTGGTCCAAAACACTTCATCTTTAGGTTAGCCTTTATTCTTACAAGCATTTTTTCTTTTCTTTTCTTTTTTTGTGTGCCAGTTCTGGGGCTGGAACTCAGGGCCTGGGCACAGTCTGTCCCTGAGCTTTTGCTCAAGGATAGCAGTTTACTTTACCACTTGAGCCAAAGTGCCACTTTAGGCTTTTTCTGTTTCTGTGGTACTAAGGAATCTAACCCAGGGCTTCATGCATGCTAGGCAAGCACTCTACCACTAAGCCACATTCCCAGCCCAAGCAGGTTTTCTTATATAATTATAGTGAATGATCAAAACAAAGAAATTGACCTTGATACAGTACTATTCTGTTCTATAGTCAGATGGTTTCAGTTAGTCCACTAATATTTTTTAATCTTAATAAAATATTTAATGGTTCATTTTTGGTTGATTCCAGCCTCTGTCACTGTGAAAACACTGCCATGAGCCATTTCTTGTGGTCCTTACAGAAGTTGCCTCTTCGAGCTTTAAATACAGGTAAGGAGCCATTGGAAGTGGTGCTGCCCTCTCTGTCAGTTTGCCCAGCTCTAAGTTAGGATAAGCACAGGGTTGTTAGAATGAAATGAAACTGAATATGTGAAAGACATATAGTATATGCTGTGCAGTCTCTGAAATCTTGGCTGTATCACTTTTACTGGATGTATAGAATTGTGCTGTAGCACTCTTGTTGGCATTGAAGTTGTTTTTAGGTTTATTCTGTCATGGAAAATCCCTGTAGTAACATAGCTTTGTGCATCTCAGGATGAATTTGTAGAGGTAAAAGATCTGGCTCAAAAATTTCTGTGTATTGATGAGATAGTGGAAGCAATCAAAAAGTCTTCCAATAAGGAAAAGCCCAGGCCCAGATGGATTCACCACGGAATTCTATAAGACTTTTATAGTTTCTTTTTGTTTTGTTTTGTTTTTGCCAGTCCTGGGACTTGAACTCAGGGCCTGAGCACTGTCCCTGGCTTCTTTTTGCTCAAGGCTAGCACTCTGCCAACTTGGGCCACAGTGCCACTTCTGGTCTTTTCTATATATGTGGTACTGAGGAATCAAACCTAGGACTTCATGTATACAAGGCAAGCACTCTTGCCAGTAGGCCATATTCCCAGCCCCCTCTATAAGACTTTTTTTTTTTTTTTTGGCCAGTCCTGGGGCTTGGACTCAGGGCCTGAGCACTGTCCCTGGCTTCTTTTTGCTCAAGGCTAGCACTCTGCCACTTGAGCCACAGCGCCACTTCTGGCCGTTTTCTGTATATGTGGTGCTGGGGAATCAAACCCGGGGCCTCATGTATAAGAGGTTTAAAGAGGAACTAATACCCATATTCCCAGCCCCCTCTATGAGACTTTTAAAGAGGAACTAATACCCATACTCTTCAAGCTCTTCTGTGAAATAGAGGAGAGGGAGCAATCCCAAACTCATTCTATGAAATCAATATCACATTCATCCCCAAACCAGGCGAGGATCCAACAAAGAGAACTACAGACCAGTCTCTCTGATGAACACAGATGCAAAGCTCCTCAGTAAAATATTAGCCAACAGAATCCAGAAACGAATTTAAAAAACCATACATTATGACCAAGTAGGCTTCATTGCACAGATGCAAGGCTGGTTTAACATATGTAAATCAATAAATGTAATTCACCACAGAGCCAAGGTTAAGAACCACATGGCTATCTCAATTGATGCTGAGCCTTTGACAAAATACAACATCCATTCATGTTAAAAGCTCTGGAGAAAATAGGGGTAGAAGGAACATTCTTTTTATTTATTTATTTATTGCCAGTCCTGGGGCTTGGGATTCAGAGCCGGAGCACTGTGCCTGGCTTCTTTTTGCTCAGTGCTAACATACTACCTCTTGAGCTACAGCGCCACTTTCAGCTTTTTCTGTTTATGTGGTACTGAGGAATCGAACCCAGGGCTTCATGCATGCCAGGCAAGTACTCTGCTGCTAAGCCACATTCCCAGCCCCAAAAGGAGCATTCTTTTTTTTTTTTATTGTCAAAGTGATGTACAGAGGGGTTACAGTTTCATATGTAAGGCAGTGAGTATATCTCTTATCCAACTTGTTAACTCCTCCCTCATCCCCACCCCCAACCCCCTCTCCAGGAGAATTCTTTAAAACAATAAAAGCCATATATGACAGACCAACAGCCAATATCATACTAAATAGGGAAAAACCAAAACCATTTCCCCTAAAATCAGGAAAAAGACAAGGGTGCCTACTTTCTCCACTCCTTTTCAGTATAATTTTGCATCCTTAGTCAGAGCAATAGGGTAAGAAAAGGACTTTAAAGGGACCCACAAAGGAAAGAATAAATTAAACTATCCTTATTCACAGATAACATGATCTTATACCTGAAAGACACAAAAAACTCCACTCCCAAACTCCTAGAACTAATAAACCACTTTGGCAAAGTAGCAGGATACAAAATTAACCCATGAAAATCATTAGCCTTTCTGTATGCCAACGATGTACAAACAGAAGGGGAAATCATGAAAACAACTTCATTTACAATAGCCTCAAAAATAATAAAATATATAGTATTTAACCTAATCAAAGATGTAAAGGATCTTCTTAGTAAAAACTATAAAAATCTAAAGAGAGGGCTGGAAATATGGCCTGTGGTAGAGTGCTTGCCTCGCATACATGAAGCCCTGGGTTTGATTCCTAGCCACATATGTAGAAAAAGCCAGAAGTGGTACTGTGGCTCAAGACGTAGAGTGCTAGCCTTGGGCAAAAAGAAGCCAGAGACAGTGCTCAGGCCCTGATTTCAAGCCCCAGGCCTGGGGAAAATAAAATCTAAGGAGAAAAATCAAAGAAGACACCAGGAAATGGAAAGACTTTCCATAATCATAGATAAGTAGAATCAATATTGTGAAAATGGCCTTACTGCCAAAAATGATATACAAATTCAACATAATCCCTATCAAAATCCCAATGATATTCTTTACTGAAATAGAGAAAACAATCCAAAAATTCATAGAACAACAAAAGACCTAGAATAGCCAAAGCATTCTAGGCAAAAGAAGCAATGCAGGTGGTATCACAATACCAGATTTCAAGCTTTACTACACAGCCATAATAACAAAAACAGCTCGGTATTGGCACACAAATAGACCCGAAAATCAATGGAATAGAGTGGAAGATCCAAAAATAAAATCACATACTTACAGTCACCTGATTTTTGACAAAGGAGCCAAAGACCTGCATTGGAAAAAACATAGCCTCTTCAAGTATTGGTGCTGGGAAAACTGGGCAGCCACATGCAGAAAACTGAAAGTGGCACCCAGCCTGTTAGATGCACTAACATCTAACTCAAAATGGATTAAAGACCTTAATCCAACCTGAAACTCTGAAATTACTGCAAGACAGAGTAGGAGAGACACTAGAACTTACAGGCACAGGCAGGAACTTCCTGAACAAAGGCCCAGGAGCACAACAGATTGGAGAGAGACTAGACAAATGGGACTACATTAAAATAAAAAGTTCCTGCACAGCTAAAGACATAGCTACTAAACTAGAAAGACAACCAACCAAATGGGAAAAGATATTCACCAGCAATGCATCAGACAAAGGTCTAATATCTATCACAATACAAGGAACTCGAGACTAATCCCTTCCCATACTAATAAGCCAACCACTAAATAGGCAAGGGAACTAAAGAGAGACTTCACAAAAGAAGAAATAAAAATGGCAAAGAAACACAATGTGGAAATCATCATTCCTGGCCATAAAGGAAGTACAAATAAAACAACTTTGAGATCCCACTAGTCAGAATGGCCTATATTCTGAACTCAGACAAGCACAAATGCTGGCCGGGATGTGGAGAATGAGGAATCCTATTGTACTGCTGGTGGGAATGTAAACTAGGACAACCACTCTGAAAAGCAGCCTGGAGGTTCCTCAAAAATTTAAACATAGACACCCTACCACCCACCCTACCACTCCTAGACATCTACCTTGAGCAACAGGAACCAGGATATGACAAGGATACCTGCACCTCCATGTTTATTGTTTCACTGTTCACAATGGCCAAGATAGGGAAACAACCCAGGTGCCCCACTACAGAGGAATGGATTAAAAAAATGTGGTACCTATATACAATGGAATTTTACACAGCCATTTAAAAGGATAAAATAATTTCAGGGAAATGGACTAGAACAAATCATGTTGAAGCGAGATAAGCAAGATCAGAGATAAAGGGTACATGGTCTCTTTGATATGTGGGTGTTAGATTTAAAATGCAACAAGATACCTGTATACAACATTGTATATTGTATACATGTCTACCTGACCTAGAGAAGGGAAAGAAATACAGGGCGTAAGATATCACAAGAGGGGGCTGGGAATATGGCCTAGTGGCAAGAGTGCTTGACTCATATACATGAAACCCTGGGTTCGATTCCCCAGTACCACATATATAGAAAATGGCCAGAGGTGGCGCTGTGGCTCGAGCAAAAAGAAGCCAGGGACAGTGCTCAGGCCCTGAGTTCAAGGCCCAGGACTGGCAAAAAAAAAAAAAAAGATATCACAAGAAATGTACACACTGCCCTACTATGTAACTGTACCCTTTTTGTACAACACCTTGTCAAAAAAATTTGTGTTCAATAAATAAATAAATTAAAAAACAAAACATAACCCTCCTGATCTCCTGATCTTGAGTAGTGAGAATGACAGGCATGAGCCCCTACATTTGGCTCCTAAAATACTACTGAATAAATTCAAGTAATATGCTTGAGTTACAAGTTACATCATTAACTAAGTGCTAAGATTGAGATTTGATTGACCTCTCAGTGGAATACAATAGCTCAAAAACTATGTATGTACGTTCATATAAGACTACTGTCGACATATTGTCTAATATCGATATTACATTTTAAGCCCTAGGCAAATTTTCTTTTTTTAATTTTCATATTATTTTTATTAGCATATATTATTTGTACAAAGAATTTTTTCTTTTTTTATAATTTAATTTATTTACTAACTGAACACAAATTTTTTTGACAAGGTGTTGTGCAAAAAGGGTACAGTTACATAGTAGAGCAGTGTGTACATTTCTTGTGATATCTTACGCCCTGTTTTTCTTTCCCTTCTCTAGGTCAGGTAGACCCTAGGCGAATTTTCTTGGGCGTAGGCCACGTGGCTACTGTATATGTTCTTGGTACATTGTGTATTGTATATATGTCTACCTGACAGGGAAGGGAAAGAAAAACAGGGTGTAAGATATCACAAGAAATGTATACACTGCCCTACTATGTAACTGTACCCTTTTTGCACAACACCTTGTCAAAAAATTTGTGTTTAATTAATAAAATAAAATAAAAAAAAAGATACCTGTGTACAGTGAGACCAAAAGAGGACAGTCTTGGGAAGAATGCACCAAATAGTAAGACCCAAGCACCTTTTCTTTTTTTCTTTTTTTTTTTGCCAGTCATGGGGCTTGAACTCAGGGCCTGAGCACTGTCCTCTTCTTCCTCTTAAGCCACTGCGTCACTTCTGGCTTTTTCTATATAGGTTGTGCTAGGGAAACAAACCCAGAGCTTCATGCATGCTAGGCAAGCACTCTACCACTAAGCCATATTCCCAGCCCCCAAGCACCTTCTCATATGCACATAAAATAATATACAGACCAAAAAGAACTCCAAAGATAAGGATACACAGGACCTTCATTTGTCTTATCGGTTTTTTTTTTTTTTTTTGGCCAGTCCTGGGCCTTGAACTCAGGGCCTGAGCACTGTCCCTGGCTTCTTCCTGCTCAAGGCTAGCACTCTGCCACTTGAGTCACAGCGCCGCTTCTGGCCGTTTTCTGTATATGTGGTGCTGGGGAATCGAACCTAGGTCCTCGAGTCTCCGAGGCAGGCACTCTTGCCACTAGGCTATATCCCCAGCCCTGTCTTATCGTTTTTACATGACTCTATATTCTTCATATATGGTGCATACATGTGCACATCTAAGGGAAGCTGGGAGGAGGGCACAGAATGAGTGGAAAGAGGGTGGGGAAAAAAATACAGCAGAGAGGCCTAACAACTGCAGTGGTTATTGATGAAAGTTAACTAAGCAACTCAAGGGTGGTGATGGAAGGGAGGGGATGAGAGAGAAAGAGGGAACAGATGATACTAGGCAAAAGGAAAGAAATGTACGTATCACCTGATCTGGAAGATTTTATTGTTAATATTTGTAGAATTCATAAGCTTTTTGGATTAGAATGATGATGTGCATTATTGGGAAGGTTAAAATGGGTACTGTGAAATTTATTTAGTTTCCTAATAAAAAAAAAAGCTCGAGACCTTGGGTAAGGGAATACTTACCCTATTCTCTGCCTGTGCCTGCAGTAACCCCCTCTACTAAGTCATGTAGCCCCTGTCTCCTTGGTCAGACCCTATAAAAACATTGACTCCAACTCTGCACTACCACCCCCCCAACCTGTGTTCTTTGCTGTTATATTTCAGTAAACAGTCCTCAACTGTAGAAGATTGGAAAATAAAAATTCTCTGTATTTGACATTTTGGGATTTGGGGACAGGAGGGTCTTGATAGTAATTCAGAGATGCAACAGATGCCCTAAGGATCTAGTCACCTCTCTGACCACTTCTGAGATGCACTGGCTTTTCCTGGTTCTCCTGAGGTACTCTGTGTATGACTCCTTATTCCTTTCTCCTAGGCTCAACGTTTTGTTTTTCTTTTTATTACAGGTTCCAGGAAAGTTCACACTGCTTCTGCCCGATCCTTGTACCTGCTGCGCCCCTTCCCCATTCTACTGCTGACAGGTGGCGGGTATGCAGGGTACCGGCAGTACGAGAAATACAGAGAGCGGGAGCTGGAGAGGCTGGGATTGGAGATTCCACCCAAACTGGCCGGTCACTGGGAGGTAGGCAGAAGGCAGAGCTGCCATCTCGTCCTGCACAGTCATCATTCTCTAAACTGCCCCAAAATGGAAATTTTGAACAAGTCACAATTGCTTTCTTGAAGCCAGTGACTCCAGTGGGTTTTGGCCAGATACAAGAGCCACGAGTTTGGTGTCATGTCGAGCTTCCTTCCAGTCCCCCCACCTACTCCTGGGCTCATGCTTGCCTTTATGCATACATCTTGGCTCTTCTGTGCTCTTCTCTTGTTGGTTTGAGGAGGCTGAAAGTATGGGGCTTTTGTGATGTGGATTAGCTCCCACCAGGAACCAGACTGCAATGATCAAATTTCCTTATCATTATTGCTCAAAATGCTCCCCACCGCTCACACTCAAAAAGTAGGGGCAGCTTGCAATGATTTTCATATGTAATCCACCTATGGTTGATAAATACGGAAATTCAGCATAAAGATGTAAAAATGGGGGCCGGGAATGTGGCTTAGTGGTAGAGTGCTTGTCTAGCATGCATGAAGCCCTGGGTTTAATTCCTCAGTACCACATAAAACAGAAAAAGCCAGAAGTGGTGCTGTGGCGGTAGAACACTAGCCTTGAGCACAGAGAGGCTCAAAGGACAGAGCCCAGGCGCTGAGTTCAAGACCGAGGACTGGCCAAAAAGAAAAA
This sequence comes from Perognathus longimembris pacificus, assembly GCF_023159225.1. NCBI lineage: Eukaryota > Metazoa > Chordata > Mammalia > Rodentia > Heteromyidae > Perognathus > Perognathus longimembris. Next base: position 92,878,627 of record NC_063163.1, on the reverse strand, counting down.
AAAAAGGTGTTCACTTCATAATTCAGTCCAAGAAAACTCTCAGATAGCGAAGGAGCAGTGTTGGAGCCCAGTTGTCTAGGCAAAGGTGCAGGGGACACTTGGACTTACCATCTGGAATGGAGTGATGCATTTGGGTTTCCTCTTGGCCTTCACTGACACAGCTGAGTCCAATCTAACAGGACTGTCAGTGGTGGGCAGCTGAGTCCTAATGGTGAGTTCCAGCCAGGCCCTTGGTGAATGTGTGAATTGGGTATGTCACTTTTTATCTATTTTCTTAAACATTCAAGATTTATTTATTTGATACTTCCTGAGGGTTTGAATTCAGAGCCATGGTGCTTTACTACCTGAGCCACACCTCCAACATCACTCCTTTTTTTTTTTTTTTTTTGTAAAGCAAGGTCTCATAAAGCTGGCCTAGAACTCTAAATCCTTTTGTCTACATCTTCCCACACATTGGGATTACAGTTGTATGCCAGCACACTTTCTTGTGTCTGTTGTAAAAGTTGAATTTGAACACAACTTTTGAGATTCCTTTCAGCTCCAGAACAGTTTGTCTAGAAATCTCTGTTGCCACTGACATTCCATGGTAAAAGATGACTCCTTCCAAAATTCTTTTGAGACTTTTGTTAGGGCCATTTTCTTGTAGTAGAAATCCAGTGTAATGATTTTACTTGGTTTTGTGGGTTTTTGGTGCTGAAGATTGAACCCAAGGCCTCATACATGTTATTCAAATGCTGTGCTCACTGAAGTACACTCCCAATCCTTTAAAATTTTATTTTATTTTTATTTTTGTTGGTTGTGGGGCTTAAACTCTGGGCCTGGGCACTGTCCCTGAGCTCTTCAGCTCAAGGCTAGCACTCTACCACTTGAGCTTCAGCACCACTTCTGGTTTTTCTGGTGGTTAATTGGAGTTAAGAGTCTCACGGGCTTTGAACTGCAGTCCTCAGATATCAGCCTCCTGAGTAGCTAGGATTACAGGCGTGAGCCACCAGTGCCTGGCTTAAATCTTTTGAGATAGGTCTTCCTAAGACCTGGCTGGTCTTGAACTTGTAATTATTCTGCTTTAGCTTCCCAAGTATCAGTGTTTACGTGCCTGCATCACCACTCCTGGCAGAGTCCTATAAAACTGTGACTTAGTCAACCGCACATGCAGACTTACTCATGCGCCTGCCTCTGACTTGTTTTTATAATCTTAGATGTTATAAAAATCTAACCCCAGATTGAAAAACAACAACTACAAAACAAAGTTTTCTGGTAGTACATCACAAATTCTTTTGAAGAAGAGTCAAGTGACTGGATCACACTTTCCAGTTGTGCAGTGCTGACTCCTTCGCCTTTGGTTGTTTCCTCTGAAAACACCCATCAGGCCAATAAAGTCTTAAGGGTGGGTAATACCGGGCTATGACCATCTGACCCTGTGTAAGTGGTAGATCTGAGCTAGTGTCCTGCTAAGACTCACCCTATGAGTTTCTATTCTCCCAAGAATTCCCATTCTTTTCAAAGGCATCCCAAGAAAGTAGCTACAGTTATATGCATGAGTTGCTGGCACTTGACTTTAAGTCTTTAGACAGAGTCTTGATCCTTCTGTCTCAGCTTCCTGAATGCTGGCATTACAGGTATGCACCACTTTGCCTGGCTCTTCTGTCAGACATTGTAAAGTCATACTTATATCTTATGTTTGAACAGTACCTAACATTTCAGTCCACTCTTTTGTTAGGATTTTGCAGCAGCCCAGTATGGTGGGCATGGCCGATGTTCTCACCACTTCATGAAGAGATAGTTGTCAGCAGAGTAGGCTCCGGAATGAAGAGCTGCCATCATCAAATTTCATGGGCTTCCAACAGTGTTATGTTGCTAGTAAAAGATGTTGTGAGTAGCTGGGTGCTGGTGGCTCACACCTGTAATGCTTGCTACTCAAAAGGCTGAGAGCTGAGCATCAGAGTTCAAAGCCAGCCCAGGTAGGAAAGTCTGTGAGACTCTTAGCTCCAATGAACTGAGTGTTAGCCTTGAGGAGCAGTGCCCGAGCCCTGAGTTCAAGCCCCAGGACCAGCACACATACACACACACATAAAGATATTGTTAGTATACAGGTTTGACAGTGAAAAGGAGAACTGGAGGCCAGTTGCCTACCCACCAGGACCTGCCGTAGGATGGAAGTTCCTGCATTTTCCAAGGGCCGTAGAACTCTTGGAAGTGTGGTGTGAATTTGAGTGTACTGACCAGCAAAGTTTTCTGTGGTAGTGCCTGTGAGTGTTCACATCTCCTCTCACCCCCACTCAGACATAGAGCTTGTGAAGAGTTTATACCCATATCTTTACTTAAGCCTAATTTATTTCGTCCAGCCTCTCCTAGTGCTACTTCGCCATGACTGCTTCTGGAAAGTATTATCACCCCTGTAGGGGCCATCTGTCCCTTTCTTCTGCTATTATAAGACATCAGCTTGCCCTCTGGCCTCATGTTTTGAACTCAGGTAGACTAAAGTTGAATTACTCATGCTGCAGGTATTTGGGAAGGCCTTTATCATGTGACCTTAATCCAGTAGCATCTCTTTGCTCACTGGACAAGAAGTGGGAAGATGCCAGGAGGAAGTGCTTTGTACCTGGAAAGCACATTAGCATGAAATGTGGGGTTGGGGGTCATGACCCTATCCTAGTTCTTGGAGAAGGGAACACAAGGAAAAAGACCTGGACATCTTGTCATTCCTCTCCTCACCTTGCCCCTGTGGTGCTGGGGATTGAACCCAGATCTTATTTGCACCAGGCAGAGAGCTCTACATACCACCTGAGCTACATCCACAGCCCCTCACCACACTTCTCTTCCCTACCTGTCAGTCATTGGGGCTTCTCTCCTGTGTGTCTGTCCATTTGACTTTGCTCATTACCGTGCCACTTTGCTGTCTGTCCTAATGACATTCCTTCTTCCCCTCCACACAAATCATTCCATGTTTTGGTGAGTTAATGCCCATCACAGTCTCAGGAATATTGCTTCTCTTTTCTCCTGTCTTCTTTCATCTTGCCTTTCCCTCCCACTAGTAAAATAATACTATACCTAAGTTCATGCTGCCATAACAGTAACTGTCTCCCGTAGCCCCGGGCACCCAGTGTACAGTTCACTGGCATTAAGTACATTGCTGGGGGCTTACAGGACTTGTCATCACCCCCATCAGATTCCATTAAACAGTCAGTACTCCCCACCCTCACCTGGTAACTACTTTCAGTCATCCTGAATCTGCCTGTTCCACAGACCCCACAAAGTAGAGTCAGGCCTTGTTTTTCCTTTTGTGTCTGGCTTTCACTGAGTATAACGTTTTCCAGGTTTGCCCATGTTCATCTGTGGACAAGCCTCAGTCAGTATTCCTTTCTTTTTCCTAGCTGAAACATGGGGGCAGATGGTCCTTACGTGGGTAGTAACAGCTCCCACAAGCGGTCACTCCGTGTGCACATGCATGAATATGCTCCACAGCTCGTGCCCCATAGTTAGTGGACATGTTGTATTCATCTGCAGTCCATGATCCGCAGATTTGGCTGCTGTCCACACTGTACAAGGATCTGCTTAGAGCCTCTTGGCAGTTTCTTTGAGTTAGATTTCGGCACAGGATTACAGGGTCATAGGTAATCTTGTGTTTAAATTTTTGAGGAAGGACTGAACTTCCACAGCCACAGAACCATTTTACATCACCATCAGTAATGCATAAATGTTCTTAGCATCTTCTAGGTAATAGTCATGTTAAAGGGTGAGAGATGGGTGTCTGAGTGGGGTTTGCTTTGCATTTCTCCATGGTTGGTGATGTTGCACATTGGGTCCCATGCTTATTGGTCATTTGTATACTGTATTCCCTCCCTTTATCCATAGTTACACTTCCAAACTTTTATCCATCCATGATTGTTCTAAACTTTTTTTTTTTTTTGCCAGTCCTGGGCCTTGGAGTCAGGGTCTGAGCACTGTCCCTGGCTTCTTTTTGCTCAAGGTTAGCACTCTGCCACTTGAGCCACAGTGCCACTTCTGGCCGTTTTCTATATATGTGGTGCTGGGGAATCGAACCCTGGGCTTCATGTATACGAGGCAAGCACTCTTGCCACTAGACCATATTCCCAGCCCCTGTTCTAAACTTATGAAATGGAAAATTCCAGAAATAATACTCATTAAAAATTTTATTTTTATTTTTTTTTGCCAGCCCTAGAGCTTGCACTCAGTGCTTGAACGCTATCCTTGGCTTCCTTTCCAGGCTAGCTCTCTACCGCTTAAACCACAGTGCCACTTCTGGCCTTTTCTGTTTATGTGGTGCTGAGGAATCAAACCCAGGGCTTCATGCATGCTAGGCAAGCACTCTACCATTAAGCCACATTCCCACTCCCCCCACCCCCCCCCCCCGCATTTTTTTTCAGGTGTGTCAGTCATGGGGCTTGAACTCTGGGCCTGGACACTGTTCCTGAGCTCTTCAGCTCAAAGCTAGCTCTTCATCACTTGAGCCACAGGGTCACTTCTGGTTTTCTGGTGGTTAATTGGAGATAAGAGTCTCACGGACTTTCCTGCCCGGGCTGGCTTTGAACCATGAGTTGCAAATCTCAGCCTCCTGAGTAGCTATGATTACAGGCATGAGCCATCCGCGCCTGGCTTAAATAATTTTTACTATAGTATGTATTCTTAGAGTTATCTTGTGGTTTTTATTATTATTGATTGATTGATTGATTGATTGTGGTAGTGGGGCTTGAACTCTGGGCCTGGGTGCTGTCCCTGAGCTCTTCAGCTCAACGCTAGCTCTCCATCACTTGAGCCACAGGGTCACTTCTGGTTTTCTGGTGGTTAATTGGAGATAAGAGTGTCATAGGCTTTCCTGCCTGGGCTGGCTTTGAACCACAATCAGATCTCAGCCTCCTGAGTAGCTAGGATTACAGGAGTGAGCCACTAGTGATGCCCATCCTGTTACTAATTTATAAATTAAATTTTATCCTAAGTATGTGAATATCAAGGAAAAAGAGCATACGTATGGTTTGATATTCTTCTTGGTTTTGTATATCTGCCAAGGTTTGGGCTATATCTCTGTGGATAAGGAAATGTATATTCAAGTCCTTTGCTAGTTTTTGGTTTGTTTGATAATCTTGGTTGAGTTTTTTTACTTCTTTATATGTTCTAGATAACAATGCTTGATCTGATATATGACTTGCTCCTGTTCTATGGGTTGGTGGTTGTTGTAGGGAACAGAGCTGACTCCATCTTGACTAGAGAAACATGGTAGGAAATGTTGGGGGTGGGTAGATTAGGTCAACCTGACCCCAAAATTATGCTTCTGTAAATGGCTTGCTTTACAAGTTGCTTGCTCTACCCCCTGCATCAAGCCCCTACATCTGTGCTACGCTTTTACCTTTATAAACCCCAATTTGAGTACTGCTCAGGGTCACAGTGGCAGCTCCCGAGTCTACACTGTGTCCCTGGCTGGTCAACCTGCTTTTCACTGTCGCAGTTCAGCTCCCGAGTCTGTGCTGCGTCCTGGCGTCCATTTGCTGTATGCTTCCCCAATAAACCCATCTTTTTGCTTGAGACTGTCTCTGAGTGGTGGACTCTTGGAGGGACGGGGAACCCCCTTCCTCGAACCCCATAACAGTTGTCTGCTTACCTTGATAATGTCTTTGGGTGCATAAACATTCTAAACTTTGCTATTCTAATTTATATATTTTTCCTTTTGTTGTCTGAGCTTTGGTATCATATCCAGGCAATCATTACTAAAATTTGAAGTTGTGAACATTTTTCCTCCCTCCCCCCTCCTTCCTTCCTTCCCTTCCTTTCATGTCGTTCATGAGCCTTGAACTCAGGGCCTGGGCGCTATCTCTGAGCTCTTTTTGCTCAAGGCTAGTGCTCTACCACTTTGAGCCACAAGCACCACTTCCGGTTTTCTGGTGGTTAATTGGAGTTGAGTCTTATGGTACTTTTCTGCCCATGCTGGCTGGCTTTGAACCACAATTCTCAGATCCCAGCCTCCTGAGTAGCTAGAATTTACAGGCGTTAGCCACTGGCTCCTGGCTCATTATTTAGTTAGTATTGGTCCTGGGCACTATCCCTTATCTATTTTGCTCTAGGCTAGTGCCCAAACACTTGAGCCAGAACTCCAATTCTGGCTTTTTTTTTTTTTTTTTTTGGCCAGTCCTGGGCCTTGGACTCAGGGCCTGAGCACTGTCCCTGGCTTCTTCCCGCTCAAGGCTAGCACTCTGCCACTTGAGCCACAGCGCCGCTTCTGGCCGTTTTTCTGTATATGTGGTGCTGCGGAATCGAACCTAGGGCCTCGTGTATCCGAGGCAGGCACTCTTGCCACTAGGCTATATCCCCAGCCCAAAATTCTGGGTTGTTTTTTGTTTTGTTTTGTTTTGCCAGTTCTGGGGCTTGGACTCAGGGCCTGAGCACTGTCCCTGGCTTCTTTTTGCTCAAGGCTAGCACTCTGCCACTTGAGCCACAGCGCCACTTCTGGCCGTTTTCTATATATGTGGTGCTGGGGAATCAAACCCAGGCCTTCATGTATACGAGGCAAGCACTCTTTCCACTAGGCCATATTCCCAGCCCTCAATTCTGGCTTTTTGTTGGTTAACTGGAAAGTCTCACAGACCTTTCTGCCCAGGCTGACTTTGAACCTTGATCCTTAGATCTCAGCCTCCTGAGTAGCGAGGATTGTAGGTGTGAGCCACTAGCTCCAGCTTCTTTGTTTTCTTTTAAATGTTTGTTGTTGCTGGGCACTGCTGATTATAGAGATGTGAGCCCCTGGTACTCAACTGTCTTTGATTTATTTTAAGCTAAATTATAAACATATTTATTAATTTATTTGTGTCAGCACTGGAGCTTGAACTCAAGGCTTGAACTCACTGTCCCTTAGCTTTTTCTGCTCAAAGCCGGTACTCTACCACTTGAGCCACACCTCCACTACCAACTTTTTTTGCTGGTTATTGGAGATAAGTCTTACGGACTTTCCTGTCCAGGCTGGCTTTGATCATCAGACCTTAGCCTTCTGAGTAGCTAGGATTACAGGCATGAGCCACCAGCACCCAGCATTAATGTGATATAAGAGAAGGACCTAATGCCATTCTTTGCATAGGATATCAAGTTTTTTTACTACCATTTATTTTGATATTGCCCTATCCCCTTTGAGTGGTCTCAAATCTCTTGTGGAAATTAACCTTGTTTTCTCTTAAATGACAGAAAACAGGGACAACAGTCCCATCTCTTTTCATCCTATGGCTAGGTGGCTTAATCATGAGCTTTCTTTTCTTTTTAGTTGGTCATGGGGCTTAAACTCAGTGCCTGGGTGCTGTCCCTGAGCTCTTTTTTGTTTTGTTTTCTTTTTGGCCAGTCCTGAGGGTTTGGAACTCAGGGCCTGAGCACTGTCCCTGGCTTCTTTTTGCTCATGGCTAGCACTCTACCTCTTGAGCCACAGCACCACTTCTGGCATTTTCTGTCTATGTGGTGCTGAGGAATTGAACCCAGGGCTTCTAGCATGCAAAGCAAGCACTCTACACTAGGCCACATTTCTCAGCCCTCCCTGAGCTCTTTTGGTCAAGGCTAGAACTCTACCACTTTGAGCTACAGTAACACTTCTGGTTTTCTGGTGGTTACTTGGAGGTAGAAATTTCACAGACTTTCCTGCCTAGGCTGGCTTTGTATCATAATCCTCACTCAGATCTCAGCCTCCTAAGTAGCTACAGGCATGAGCCACCAGTGCCTGACTATGTGCTTTATTTTTCTTGCCTTCACTTCTTGTGTTTGTTTCTAATGGATACAGATGTTTCATACCTTGCCTTTTTTTTTTTTAACCTTAAACATGTTGCTCTGGGGCAATGTTATAACACTGTATAACAGTACTTTGAATAGCTCTCTTACCACAGTGCCCTCAGCATCCTGGTTAATGCCTTGGGGATAGAATCTCCATTTGCAAAAGGTATGGATACCTTTATGATTTGTGGTATGTTTGGTTTTAGAATGATTATTTTCATTTGTAGTTGGCCTCTTGTGCTACATGCCCCATTCTAGATATCCATGGATGAACACAGTTCCTTTCTTCTTGCTACTTCACTTAACAAACCTTTCAGTTCCTTCAGGCCCAGTGGAGACCCTAGGACCCTACTTACAAATAAAACCTAGAACTTCCCTTTTTATGGATAGGACAGATGAGAGACAGTTTGCATGCACACACTTGTGAAATGGCTGAAATGCTTTGAGGAAATCTTGAACAGGTAAAGGACACAGGTACATACACAGGATTTTTTTGGCCAGTCCTGGGCCTTAAACTCAGGGCCTGAGCACTGTCCCTGGCTTCTTTTTGCTCAAGGCTAGCACTCTACCACTTGAGCCACAGTGCCACTTCTGGCCATTTTGTATATTTGTGGTGCTGAGAAATCGAACCCAGGGCTTCATGTATAGGAGGCAAGCACTCTTGTCACTAGGCCATATTCCCAGCCCACAGGATATACTTTTTAAAGTAGTTTTCTCTGTTTGTTCTTTGCCCTATAAAATGAAAGGAGTTCTTAAAATCTTTTTTTTTTTTTTTTTTTTTTTGGCCAGTCCTGGGCCTTGGACTCAGGGCCTGAGCACTGTCCCTGGCTTCTTCCTGCTCAAGGCTAGCACTCTGCCACTTGAGCCACAGCGCCACTTCTGGCCGTTTTCTGTATATGTGGTGCTGGGGAATCGAACCTAGGGCCTCGTGTATCCGAGGCAGGCACTCTTGCCACTAGGCTATATCCCCAGCCCCGAGTTCTTAAAATCTTGACCATTAAGCTCTGGTCATTTCAGGACTGAAGTAGCAAATGCTTTGAGCCCAAGTGAATCTCTCGGGCTGCTGATTGTGGGATCCTGTCACTCCTTATCATGATTTCATATAGAAAAAGTACAGAAAAAGGTCCCTTTAAAAGTGGTCTAAGACCAGGGCTATATTACAACTTGACCATTAGCTGTAGAGCAGGGTCATATGACCATATGAACTTGTAGGTCCAGCTATACTGGCAGGGGCTAAGACAGGAGGATGTCTTGAGTCTGAGAGTTCAGCCTGGGCAATATAACATGACCCTGTCTCAAAAACAAAACAAACCACAGTTTGGGGTCTGTGAGAAGTCTTCATTAGTAAATACGTAATCCCTCTAAAAGGTTGCTAAGAACTTTTTAACTAGATGGAAGTCTGCAGTGTCTGTACGCTCAAGTTATTACCTGCCAGGGGTGTGGGACAGTGCACATAGTATGGTGACTCTTGGGCTTTTTTTTGTGTTAGTATTTAGGTGACCTGAAGACCACGCAGTATGACATCTGGTAATAACTCTCTCAGTCTCCAGTATGTCTCTCTTCCCTGACTGCTGTCCAGTAGACGGCAGCACCAGGGTAGGAAAGCTGGGCTGTGAAGGGTTGGGGGAAGGGGCGGCATGCGAAGGCAAAGCCAAGGACACTTGCCCCTGTGTGAGCATTGCTTTCTGATTTCTACCCTTGCGTAGTGCATATCCTGCAGAATCCTAGCTCATGGAAAGGAATAGGACAGATCAGTTTACGCAGTAAGTCAGGACCCCACAAAAGCACCCCATTCCTCCTGTCCCCTATGCTGGCCTCTGTATAAGTAACCCTCTGTGCTATTGCATGTACTATGGACATCCATCAGACATGGCTGAACACTTTTAAACCTGATGTACTTGAGAACATACATGTGAATGCCCAGCCCCTTCCTTGCAGGTAGGGGCAGAGATTTCATAAGCACTATTTGACATGGTGCTCAGCAGGAGTGGTGTTGAGAAAGCGTGGTGGGTGTCACCATGTGTGGAAAAGCCGGGGACTGGACCTGAGGATGAGCAGCTTAAAAACAAGGCCAGGCTGCCGGGCTGGGAGGAATCCAGGGGTCTGGGTTCCTTCCACGCTACCCCTCCTCAGTGCCTTTAAATTGCTGCCACAGGACCCTGCATGGCTCCAGGGGCTTTCTAGACGTTGTGTGGTCCCGTGGGGCTGACAAACATTCCTGAATGGGAGAGGGATCTATTGGCAGGATTGAGAGAACTTGTTGGAGGCCCCTTCATGCATGCCCTCCAGGAAATGAGACTTTGCTGTGAGCATCCACCACTTCTGTCCTATGGCTCGCTGTTTCAGTTTTCTGTCCCCTGACACAGGGCAGGGAGTAGGTGAAAATCACTCAGTGGAGCCTGCTGAGTCACCTGGTGGCACTAGATGGCAGTCCCTGCCCAGAGGCCCAGACGGGTGGGAAATGTTAAGGACTTAGTGATGACCTCAAGGAACCTCTGCCAAGGTGGGAAAGTAAACCTAAAGAAGTAAATCTAAAGTAAACCCCAAGAAATTAACATTTGATTTTATTGGAAATTCAGCAGTGGAACTGAAAGAGTGTGGTGAGGGTCTGGTTGGGAAGTGGGATAGGCTGATCTCAGGGCAGACTTGGGGCTGGCTAGGGTTTATAAATACCTTTGGCAATGCTGGATACCAGTGGTTCACACCTGTAATCTTAGCTACTTAGGAGGCTGAGATCTGAGGATCATAGTTCAAAGCCAGCCAGAGCAGGAAAGTCTGGGAGACTCATCTTCAGTAAACTGCTCAGAAAAAGCCTGAAGTGGTGCTGTGGCTCAAGTGGTAGAGCACCAGCCTTGAGCACCAAGAGGTTCAGGGACAGTGCCTGGGCCCTGAGTTAAAGCCCTAGGCAGGACCAACAAAACAACAACAACAAAACTTTCCCTTTGGCAAAGATGGAAAATTTTTTTCCAATGCCTAGGGACATTTGGATATTTATGACATCATTTATAGGCAAAATACACATACAAAATTATCAGTATAGGCAGTTGGCCACAAGAAGCACGTAAGAGACATATGTGTCTGCCTGGTCGTATACCATAGAGGGCTTATGAGCTGATGCTCCCTGTCCCCACTTGAAGGCTTAAAGTGGTTGGAAAGGCACACTGGTGGACACGCGCCTGTCTGCAAGGAGCATGTCAGAGTGCAGACTGTTCAGCCAAGGCAGTGTGTGCAGAAATGGGGATCCCAGCCAGCTTAGTTGGCAGGTGCTGTGGGCTTTGGGGGATTTGAATGGTCTTCTACTATCTTTCTATTGCTTTAATTTGGTGGGGCCAGGATTTTGTGTCAGCGTCTTTTTGTACTTAATTCCTTCTTACCCCATCTCTGTGTTATCTGTGTGGTGCTCTGAGGTGGGGAGGAGTCACAAGTGTGCAGAAGGTTGCAATTCGCCTGTGGTGTTGGCTGTGGGCATAGGTCAGGAGAGGCAGTCAAAACCTGAGGTCTCTGTGTGGCTGGGGCTGTATCTGCTTACCCTGCCTCTGTGTTCCCACAGATGCATTGTGGGAATGGAGTACAAAGGAAGCCCTTGAAAGAGTCTGCCCTGAGCTGGGCACTTGTCACATAGCACCTGCTTGGGCTGTGTCTGCACTGTGCTGTCTTGTGACCACTAGTTGCCTGTTATAAATATTGTTTTAGAAACTAATTCTTTGTGGTCAGAGTATTCTTGGAGCCCTGTAGGAAATGACCAAGCTCGCTGAGGTCACTTAACCAGCCACTGAGTTGGTGGCGTACAGATCAGATGTGAATGAGACTCTTTTTTGGTGGTGGTCCCTCATTTTCTTCCTGTTAGGCCTGTTCATTGCACCCCACACTGGCTCTTGAGCAGGCCTGCCGGACACACATGGGGTGGTCCAGTGACCCCACAGAGCGGGCTCTCCCATCCAGTGGGGCCGAGTTGTTACTGCGGGCTGGATGAGGGCCTCTCCTAGCTTCCCGTCTGTCATGTGCAGAACTGCAGATCCTGAGCACCACTGTGGAAAGCACTGCAGGTTAAAGTAGGGAGAAATGGAAGACAGACATTTCCTCCGAGCTGGAGGAATGCAAGGCAGTCTCTACCTAGTCTGGAATTCTGAGATTTCTTTTTTTTTCTTTTTTTGGCCAGTCCTGGGCCTTGGACTCAGGGCCTGAGCACTGTCCCTGGCTTCTTCCCGCCCAAGGCTAGCACTCTGCCACTTGAGCCACAGTGCCGCTTCTGGCCATTTTTTTCTGTATATGTGGTGCTGGGGAATCGAACCTAGGGCCTCGTGTATCCGAGGCAGGCACTCTTGCCACTAGGCTATATCCCCACCACCATTTCAAAGTATAAAGCCAGCCCTTCCTAGTTTCCTAATCTTTTAAAAGAACATCAAAAGGAGCCATGCTGGGAAGCTTATCTGCCTTTTTCAATTTATGTGCTGGTTTTAACTTGAGTCTGGCCCTTTTGATAGTTGTGGAAAACAATCTTCCCATCTCCTCTCTGTCTTCCTTTCCTCTCCTCAACAGGGGAGAAGCCCCGGGGTTTCCCAGGCCGCAGGGAGTGGGCCTCTACTTGGGTGCACCTCCCCTCTTGGGTCTGGGCATTTTATCCACGTGGTGCTGGGGGGGGAGGGTGGGGGCGCCTTCTTACCTCTGCGGGATTGGGGGGGGGGCGGGAACTCAGGACTTCCTTCCCATCCTGGCCCAGTGTCCGGGGTGAGAAAGGCCTGCTCGACCCGGCTTTCTGGCCAGTCCTCCGTTGGGTTTCTGCACGCAGGGCTGGGGGTGCTGGTGAGGCCCGTCACTCTGGATGCCAGCCAGAGGCTCACGGCTGGTCGGGTCCCGGTCCCAGCCCCAGTCTCCCTGCGGGTCAGAGAGGCCTTCTGAGGCCGGCCCCACCCTTCTCGTGAGGCTGGGCCCGCCCGCCTCTTCCCTCCTCCCAGCTGGTCCCTCCCCTTAAAGGGCCCCCAGGCTCCTGGGCCTGGGCTAGAGCTCCAAGGGAGCCGCTTAACAGTGGTCCCCAGCAGCCCCAGGGGCAGCCCGGGCTGCATGAGGAGCTGGGGCCCCAGGGCGACCCACTTACGGGTGAGGGAGTCCACCGAGCCACAGGTGACCTGCCGCGCCCTGGCTTCTCTGGGGATGCCCAGCCCTGCCTGGCAGCGGGAGGACGGCTCTGACCCGCCCGGTGGGAGTGCCTTCCAGCACTTTCGGAGCTGCTGGTTGGCTCCTTCAACGCTGGGAACCTTGGAACCCAAGAGACCTAAGGAACTTAACTTGACCAAGTTGAGGCCTTTTCCTCCCGCCCCCCGCCCCCCGGGGCGGTCACCGGCCAGCCGGCTGCTTGAGCTCACTTCCTCCCATCGCATCGCGTCTGGCGGGTGGGGCGCAGCCGGGAAGTGTCGCCTCTGCGGGTTCCTCTGCTGCCCCCGGGCAGGCCTGGCACCTGAGGCCGAGGGAGCGGTAAGCAGCCTGGGGGTCCTGCCTCGTTGCTGTGGGGCACTCCTTTTCTTTGGGACCTTGAGGAAGACCTGGCCTGTCTCTTTGTCCTGCTCAGTCCTCCTGGCTTGGAAATCCCCCTCAATGTCCAGCCCTTCTCTTCCCTTGCCCCATTCCTCACAGATGACTCTTTTGCCCTGGGAGAATCCATTTTCCTATCCTCTGCTTGTGAAAGTTTGTCCACTTTTAGACCTGGGCTGCAGGCCAGGAGGGGTCAGTCCCGTCCCCATCTCCCCCCCCCCACCCCCCCGCACGGCTGCCATGGGGCCTGGCCCCAGGTGAGCCAGGGCAGGAGTGTCCCAGCCTCCTGGGGTGGGCAAGTGAGTGGGAGTCAGACAGGGTCCCAGCAGTTGGCTCCTCACTGCCCCCCCTACCCCCCACCCAGCCCTAGGCTCCATCCCTGGACTGTTCCACTCTGAGCTCATAGAGTTCTGAGTCCCTTGTCCACTCTACCATCCAGCCTGCCTGCAGCTCTTCCATTCCTGGACTTCAGTTGGAATGTTCCATTTGGGGCGGGGGGGGTGGGGGTGGGGGTGGGGGTTGGTGGTGGTGCAGTGTGGGGCCCCTGAACAGCATTTCCTCACAGTCTCCCCCTGCCCCCTGGACCTCCAGGAGGTTCATCAAGCCTGGCTTCCTGTGTTCTCCTCCGGTCCTTTGGAGATGCTGCTAAGCCCTTTCTGACCTCTCAGAGCGTGTCTGCCTTGTGGGACAGGGAGGTGAGTTGGGGGGTGCTGGGTGAGAATAGGGCTTTGATGCAGAGGGGTTATGCTCTAGTTTCAAGGGAAGTTGACAGGACAGATTGCCTTTCCATTCTTCACCGAGGGGTGAAGAAGTAGGCCCAAAGAGTGTCTGTGACTTGCCACAGCCTTACCCAGTTCTCTAGGTGGGGCTGGTCGAGGCCGCCGGGATTTCCACAACCAGATGTGGCCCACCGCATGGACCTTGGAGTTCACAGGATGGCTTTCAGTCCCACGGGTGGGATACTGACCTCCACGGAGCCATCTTGACTTAGAAGGGAAAGGGCGAGTGCCCCTGCCTCAGCCAGGCCTCATATCACCTAACCAGAGCCCGAGCCGGGCTAGACGCTCTGACCTTGCTATGTAAGGCTCCGTGAGTGTGGCAGGTGAGGGCAGTTGGGGTTCTGGAGGGGGAGGCTGCCAGCACTGCTGGCCAGGAAGCCCCTCACAGGCCCCGCAGACCAACAGCCCATGCCCTGCTTAGGGCCAGATAAACGTTTCTGCTCCCTGGAGACTTCATAGTGCTCACAGGTGGTGCTCTGAGGAACTGGCACACCTAGTGTCTGGGGCTCATTTTAGAAGGGCTACAATGGTGATCAAAAGCCAAGAACCCCATCTGCCCCTGCCCTGTGGGGTGATGCAGGTTGGTGCTCCAGCCCCTCGAGGAGCTCCCCTGGAGCTTCCTCTGTGTAGGGTGCAGCACCTGGCTGCCCTGCCCTGCCGAACCATGAGGCCTCTGCGCCATGCCGCTGGCCAGTTGACTACCCTCGCAGGCCTTCAGTTTTCAGAAGGGCTCCAACCTGAAAAAGAGGCCTTGGCAGCCCATGGCGGTGCCCGGGAGAACAAAGAGTTAAGATTTCCACAGTAGGCTTGTGCCTTCCTGACAGTTTCAGAGCTGGTATTTCCTAGCCTAGCATCTCACGGGGTTAGGACTGTGAGGGAAACTTGGCAGGAGCAGAGGTTCCCAGGGTCCCCACCTCCCCTGCCATCCCGCAAGGCCATGCTCTGTCCCCAGGAGTCCTGGGTGTGAGCCAACAACTTTCCCAGCCCCCGAGGAGCCGGATCCCTGCTTACCCTTCCCCACTTGCACTGTGGGTCTGTTTCCTTGGCTTGCTGGAGGGTAAGCGTGAGGATGTGAGGAATGGTTGGAGTCTCTAAAGAAAGTTAATGTGACCAGCGGCGTCCCCAGGGCCCAGGCCTGGCCCTTGGGATGGGCTATGTTGATCTGGCACTGGCTTGGTGAGAAGGCTCCTGTAACAGCTGCTTGCTGGGTATGCCCAAGTGTGTATGTGTGTGTGTGGGGGGGGGTTCTGCCGGCTCACTCCCCAGTGAGCTGCCCTTGCCCTTCAGGAGAAGGGCCTGGCAAACCAGCATGATGGAGGGATCTGCTACCAGACCAGGCCTTGCCATTTCCTCAGTCAGGACAGAGATGCGCAGTCATGTCAAGACTCTAGTTACCTTGTCCTGGCTCCAGTGGGTGCCAGTTGTTCAGGCAGGCAGGTGCCTGCTGGACCCTCACCTCTGGCCGAAGTCGGCTTGTGTCACATGGGTGGAGGGATGTCTTGGGTTGAGGCTCTTGCTCTATCAGTGTGTTGGCCATGCTAGGCTAGTCCTTGCCTGGGTCTGTTTTCTGCCTTAGGGACAGACACCTGCTGCCTTCCAAGCCTGTGGTTGAGATTGAAGGCCAGGTGGGGTGAAGCCCACTCCTCCTGGGGAGGGTGACTGGTGCTGGGTTTGGATGGAACAACTGTGAGGTGTTTGCTCTTCTCTCCTAGTAATCTGTGTAATGGAGGCTGGGTCAGAGCTGGGTGGGGCCTACAGAGAGCCAGGGAGGGGCTGGGCCCAAGTGCCTTTCTGGAGCAAAGATGGGCAGCACTGTGCAGGACCTGGGCAGGAGTCCTGGCCCTTCCCCACCCCCTAGGCTGGTTTTCCGTGAAGCAGTCCAGGCACAGAGCTTCTGAGGCGGGGACTGGTCAGTCAGGAACTGGAGGCTCAGAGGCCTGGAGGAGAGGAGGCAGCCACTGCTGCCAGGAAGCCAAGGTCCACACACAAAGCCTTACCTGGGCAGGCTGCCCTCCTTCTCCCCCCATTGTTCAGCTGCTCCTTTGTAACCTGAATCCAAAATGGGTCAGGTCCCCAGGAGGGAGGGGCCGCCGGCCTGGAGCCCTGGAGCGCAGGGCTCATGTTCCCACCGTGCTCCTTCCCACCCAGGCTCCCTGAGCCCGGCAGCACCCAGAGGCTCTGGCCGTGCCTGGGCCTCCAGGGCCTCACCATGGCCAGTTGGATCATGCGCCGCCCTAGGGTCTCTCTCACCTGCTGTCCACCCAGCCACGCTGAGGGAAAGAGTGGATGAGCCCAGGATGGTAGGGACTAGGCCAAGCCTGGGGAACAAAGCAAGCCCCTGTGCTTGGCCTGTGTTGTCCCCGAGTGGTACCCAAGCAGGACGCCTGCGAAGGTAACCAGTGCCTCTGTTTGCAATAGCCCTGACTAACCCACGCTCCGCGAGCCTCGGCGAGAACCTGGAATTGGTGCCAGCAGCGCCCCTGGAGCCGTGACAGCGCAGGAGATCCTCCCGCAGGGGAAGGGGAGGCAGGAGGAAAAACAAAGGAGAGCGAGGAGAGAGGGAGAGCGAGTGAGCGAGCAAGCGAGTGAGCCAGCCAGCCTTGCGCCGCCCTCCCTGCGCCTGCCCACGATGTGTCAGTCAGAGGCACGGCGAGGACCAGAGCTCCAAGCAGCAGCGAAATGGTGAGATGCTGCCCGCCTCGTCCTAACCCTGCCGTGCCCCGCCACGACCTCAGGAAGGTCAGAGTTCATGTCCAGAGGCCCCGCAGCGGAGGCGGCAGTCGGGGGCCCAGGGGAGAGCCCCCGCGGCTGGAGGGGCCCAGCCAGGAGGGCCTGAGTAGGAGAGCTCGCTTCAGGTACCTGAGGTTGGGGGGCTAGGGGCAGGTGCAGCGGGAGAGGGAGCCTTGATCCCCCCTCCCCAGACCCCAGACCCCAGACCCCTGCCTCCTGTGCCTGCCTGGGGGAGGCTCTGCTCCCTTCTCTGCAGCCCTTCTGCAGGGAGTGGGGCTGGGAAAGCGGTGATTGTTGTTCTTAGATTAGACTGGGAGGGGGAGAGACAAAGCGGAGGGAGCCAGGCATCTGGTGGCCTGTGGAGGCACCTGCCTGGAGCCCAGTGCCTTCTCGCCATCACTGCTGGACCCGGCCTTTGTTCCCTGGCTGCCTCCGCACACCGGGAGGCGGATGTGGCTAACAGCGCAGTCGCATGGAGTGGCGTTGCAGATGAGGACTCGGAAGCTTGGGGACATTCTGAGTGGGTAGTGGCGTGGTCTTCTGAGGCTTCCACTGAGACTGTGGACCACGCATGTACAGGGGACTTGGCTGCCATCGGACCCCGGGGTTCCCGTGGAAAGGCCTCTGTGCTCGTGTGATGCCGAGTTTGTAAAGCTGGAGCAGTTGAGGCCCAGAGGCATGTGGGGACCAGCTGAGTGGGAGGACAGGGGCTGAGCTGGGGGACTCTCCCTCCTCCCCCCCCAAACCGGCAGTGGGTTTTAAGGAGCCTGGTCTGCTCTAGAGACCATGGGAGTGGGCAGAGCTGCATTCCTGGGGGGAGGGGGTATAGTGTGCATGCGTGCGTGTGCGACACACTTCCTTCCAGGTATTGTCTTTAACAGATGAGGCTGTGACGCCTGCAGCCACGCGTTCTGTGATGGGCAGGGGGACTCAGCATATGGTCACCAGGCCAACCTCAGGCCGCTGACTGCTGCCTAGTCTCCCCCGTACCTGTACAGGCAAGGCTGCCCAGGGCAGCCTTGCATGGGAAGCTGGGGTATACTGCAAGTGCTCCACTCTGCCTTCCCCCTTCTGGGCCCCTGCTGAGCCATGGCAGTGCTCCCAAGTTGCTCCTTCTGAGAGATGCCCGGGAATTGGGTTTGACCAAACCTCATCCATCTGCAGCCCCCATTCTTACCCAGCCAGCAGGAGAGAGAGACCGGACATGAATCAGCTGGCCAGGTGCCCAGCCCTTAACTCACCATGGGTTTGAGACCAGGGCACTGCAGTTCTGGGGCCTTGCCCTCCATTACAAGCAGGTTGCTGAGGGTGGGGTAAGAGTAGCAGAGGCCCAGGGAGTGTGCCTTGGCTTCCACCGAGACCCCAGCTCTGACCCCAGCCATGCTGGACCTGTGCCCACAGGTTGCACTTTCCTCAGCTGGCCCTGCGGCGGAGGCTGGGCCAGCTGAGCTGCATGTCCAGACCTGCCCTGAAACTCCGCTCCTGGCCCCTGACCATCCTCTACTACCTCCTGCCCTTCGGCGCCCTCCGGCCACTCAGCCGGGTGGGATGGAGGCCTGTGAGCAGGGTAAGTGTGCGCATGCTCAAGCACGGGGCACCAGAGACCTAAAGCCGAGCCCCGAGGGGGTCAGCATGGGAGGTTATTGGCCAGGGCTTGTATTGTGTTGCTCATAGCCGTGTGGCTCTGCCCACTGCCTCCTGGAGTCACTGGGCTCTGGTTCTGGGCAGTCAAGAAACCGTGTCTTCCATTCTGTTTGTGCAGAAGAGTTTAGAGGCAATTTTGAGAAGAATCCAAATTTCTGAAGCCAAAGGCTAGTGTGGAGAGGCAGAATCCAAGTGGGGGGACACGGGCTGGGAATGTGGCCTAGTGGCAAGAGTGCTCGCCTCGTATACATGAAGCCCTGGGTTCAATTCCTCAGCACCATATACACAGAAAATGGCCAGAAGTGGCGCTGTGGTTCAAGTGGTAGAGTGCTAGCCTTGAGCAAAAAGAAGCCAGGGACAGTGCTCAGGCTGAGTTCAAGACCCAGGACTGGCAAAAAGAAAGAGACCAAAGGGGGGGACACACTTGGGAGGTCACACAGGTGGCTGCCCCAGGTAGGGACTGGCTGGTGAAGCCCTGGGGGTTCTGTCATGCTCAGCCCCAAAGAGGAAGCTGACTTCTGGGCTCAATAGCCATCTGGGCACCAGAGGCGCACAGGGTACTAAGGTGCCCTGGACCTGAGAGCGGCCTCCAGCCTGGACCTAAGCAGAGCTTGGGGCCCCGTGGGAGCCCTGGGCTGTTTCAGGTGGCAAGGGGGCAGCCGGGGTGGTGGTGGTGTAAAAGCCATCAGATTCAGTACCTCTCAGAGGTGCGGGAGGTTGATGAGGTGACTTCACACTTGGGGCATTGGTGCTTGGTTGTGTTTGTGTACACAGCAGTGCTGGTGAGGCCTTCCCTGCAGTGGGCACCTAAAGTTTAGGAGGCTCTGGCTCCCCTCCCCAAGTGCTCCAGGCTGGGGGGGCAACCAGCACTCCAGGGCACCCCAAGTGCAGGCAGCTTCACGGGCCAGCTGAAACCCAGGGTACCTCTACAAGGCCTGTGTGGGGCCAGGCCCTGTGATGCTGGCTGACCCTTCAGGTCCTGTGGCAGAATGAGGTAGGTCTGTGTCTGAAATGCCCTCCTCACTTCTGGTGATAAGGACACCAGCCTGGAGGCCAGGCCAGTGCCCTGGGCCAAGGCGGCAAGCCCACCGGCACCGGCCAGCCTGTCTGTTCCTTTGTGAGAAGTGAGACAGGCGGCGGGAGCGAATTGTTCTTGGACTTAGCCATGAAGTAAGGAAAACAGCCTGATCCTTGGGCAGGCGCAGTCTGTCTGGTTCCTGCGAGAAAAGCCATATCACAAAGCCAGCCTGGGCCCTTTAGCTCCAGTGGCCTCTGGGGAGTCTCCCAGGGCAGGGGTGGGCTGTGAGCTGGGGCAGTGGGGCCAACTCAGCCTCCCCTATGACCATAGGTAGCCCTGTATAAGTCAGTGCCAACACGACTGCTGTCGCGGGCGTGGGGCCGCCTCAACCAGGTGGAGCTGCCGCACTGGCTGCGCAGGCCTGTCTACAGCCTGTACATCTGGACCTTCGGGGTGAACATGAAGGAGGCGGCTGTGGAGGACCTGCACCACTACCGCAACCTCAGCGAGTTCTTCCGGCGCAAGCTGAAGCCGCAGGCCCGGCCTGTCTGCGGCCTGCACAGCGTGGTGAGGCCTGCCTTCACTCCCCCGCCCCCCCCTTCTGCAGGAAGTGGCAGTTCTTGCTGGTTTGGGGAACCAGGCCCTCGCCCACAGCTCGTGTCCAGCGTGGGGCAGGGATGGGGGTGCTGCATGGGGGTGGGGCCCCCTCCCTGGCACTGAGCCTCTGCTGTGCCCGCAGATTAGCCCATCCGATGGGAAGATCCTTAACTTTGGACAGGTGAAGAACTGTGAGGTGGAGCAGGTCAAGGGGGTCACCTACTCCCTGGAGTCGTTCCTGGGCCCTCGCACCCACATGGAGGACCTGCCTTTCCACCCAGGTGGGTTGCCACACAGGCGGGGCCGGCATGACATTAGAGGGATCTCCGCTGCGGGCTTAGCCTGCTTTGCAGTTTATCTAAGTGCCCGGCACTCTTTTCTGCCTCCCCTCCCCATGCAGCCGCTCACTCGTGTGAGTCCTTCCGGAACCAGCTGGTCACTCGTGAAGGGAATGAGCTGTACCACTGTGTCATCTACTTGGCTCCTGGGGACTACCACTGCTTCCACTCACCCACCGACTGGACGGTCTCCCACCGCCGCCACTTCCCAGGTAGGCACGAGCCAGCCTGTGCCACAGTGGGCAGCAGAGCCCAAGGGTCTGCTTTGCATTTGGGGTGACAACAGGCCCCCCTGGAATGGATGTGCCAGGCTTGAGGCAAAGTGCACAAAGTGCGTTCTGTCCCCAGGCTCCCTAATGTCTGTGAACCCGGGCATGGCACGCTGGATTAAAGAGCTTTTCTGCCACAACGAGCGCGTGGTCCTGACGGGGGACTGGAAACACGGTTTCTTCTCCCTCACCGCCGTGGGCGCCACCAACGTGGGCTCCATTCGGATCTACTTTGACCGGGTGAGCAGAGCCTGGCTCCCGCTGGAGGCTCCAGGCTGAACTTCTTGGGTCCACCCTCTTGTCTGTGTCCAGCTGCATATGCTGTGTGTGTAGAGACTGCTGCTCCCACTGCCCTAGGCTGCCTTTTGGGGTGTCAGTCTATGACCCCAGTGCTGTCTTCTACCATTTTCCATGTTCCTTTTGGGCCCATGCCCTCTGACCTGAGTCTCCCCTGCTACCCAGGACCTGCACACCAATAGCCCGAGGTACAGCAAGGGCTCCTACAATGACTTCAGCTTCGTGACACATGCCAACAAGGAGGGCGTGCCCATGCGGAAGGGTGAGCACCTTGGCGAGTTCAACCTGGGGTCTACCATCGTGCTCATCTTTGAGGCGCCCAAGGACTTCAACTTCAGGCTAAAGGCGGGCCAGAAGATCCGTTTTGGGGAGGCGCTGGGCTCCCTCTAGGGTTCTTCCTGGCTGCAGCTGCTGAAGAGTCTTTCCGCGTAGAAGCTGGCGGTCTTTTAGAGGCGTCCCAGGCTCTGTGGGTGAGGGGGCATGGCAGGGCCATCCTGGTAGGACCTGAATGATCTGCTCCTGCCTGTGGAGGTTCTAGATTCCCCAGGCAGACAGAACCCCTGATGGGCCTGGGCCTCGCAGAGGCGGTACATGTGGGGCTGGCCTCACAAATCACTTTCTAACATTGTATAAAATGGAGACTCCATGTCTGAGTTGAGCTGGTGTTAGGGTATTATTTGATGGTGACAAGTGCTGACACAGCGTGGCTTTTCTGGTGCCCCTTCTTGCTTTGGCCTTATCCCGCGGCCTCCCTGCATCGTAGCAGCGTGAGGCATCTCCTTGGCATGGACTGCGGGCCCGCCCTCCCCACAGCAGACCCACCAGCCTTCATTTTCTCTTCCCCAGTTTGCCTCCCCCTGCTCATTAGGAAAGCAAAGTCTTTGTTCGCATGTGGCTGGATGTGTAGCCCCCACTCTGCTCGTGCCTTCTGAGGGTGGCAGCTAATGCGGTTCCCAGCCTGCCTGGCAGAAGGGGGTTGGGATGGAGTGGGAAGGGCAGATTAGGCTGTGCTGAGCCTTGGTGTGCTGAGGTCAGTGCCTAGAAAACCGGCCCCGGGTGATGGGTACTCAGGTCTAGGGAAGCCAAGTTGATCCTGGGGACGCTGTGAATTTCTCCTACAGGAGAAATCGAACTATTTCAACTGTATCAGTAGCACAGTATTTTGTATGAAAAGTGGGAGACTTCTGAACAGTAATTCATTTCATTTAACTACAAGACATTTTGAAATAAAAACAAAACACCTCATGTTAACGTTGCATTGTTATTGGATTTGTCCTGAGGTCCCTGCTGCACAGTGCTAGCACAGGGCCCTTCGAAGGGCCCGGATGCGGGCAATACAGGCCCCAATGGGCTGGCGCTGGACCTGGAGCTCCTCAGTTAGCTGCTGGATCTGCAGTTCCACCTGGTGGGGGGGGGTGAGGGGAGCCAAACTGAGAGGAAAGCACATGGGGTTGAGGCAGCCCTGGGGCTGGCCTGCGGCTGCTCACCTCCTCCAGTTCTCTCTGCACCTGCTGCTCTGCATCGAGGTCCTCTGGCCCTGGCTCCTCCTGGCACAGTTCCAACCAGCGACGCAGGCTGCCAGCCTGGCGCTGACAGGACCTGAAAGCGGGACACCTGTGCCTGCGGGGTCTTGGCAGAGCTTCAAGTGCGCCTGCTGTGGCTTGGGAAGCACACAGGCCGACTCTCATGCAAGGAGAACCATCACGTGTTCCTCTCCACTGCCACTTTCCTCAGCCAACAGCAGCCGGGTGGGCCCAAGTGAAAATGCCCTTCCCTCCTCTCTTTCCCCGTGCAGAGCTGGAGGGGGACCACTCTGGATCCCTCCAACATGAGGGGGCTGCATGCTGACCCCAGCTCACAGACAGCAGCTGTGGCCCAGTCACTGGGTGGCCTACACCAGGAGCCAGCTAGGAGTTTAGTCTTACTCTGCTCCATCATCCTCCATTGCAAGCAAAGCCTTGGGGGAAGGGGGGGGGCGGTGGCAACGGGAGGAGGGGAGCTGGGGACATGCGCAAGCAGCTTCCGTGCATGGGGCACAGGGTAGAAATGGAGACGAAACATGAGTGTGGACAGGTGCCAGGCCTCACCAGAGGTTCTGCTTGGTGGTCTGGTAATGCTGCAACTGCTGCTGGATCTCCTCCAGCTCGGCCTCGAGTTCTTCACAGCCTGGGGCGCAGAGGAGAAGGAACTTGACCTTGCCCTCCGGGACTGGGTTGAGTGGCAGCTGCAACATGCAGGAGCTCAAGACAAAGCCCAGCTCACCTGCAGCCTCTGGGCCATGTCCAGGCTCCGGGACCGCGAAGTCTCCAGGGAGGAGCAAATGGGAGTCAGAGCCATGAGCCAGGAATGGGGGTGTCTTGGGCTTAGTCCCAGGGGTCACGGGCTGTGCTGTTGCCTATCAAGGAAGTGTGGACAGCTCAGAGCAGGCACCGCGTGCCTGTCCCGTGGCCATCCCCACAAGCTGCCCTGCCACCTGCATGCCTTCAGTTGCCACAGCAGAATGCTGCCGCAAGCTTTTCCCTACTCTGAGCTCCAGCTTCCCCAGGAAAGTGGTCCGTCCAGGTACCTGTCATACCACACCTGCTGCCCTATCCCCTCTTCTAGAGAATGGACTTGCCCCTTCCATTACTACCGCTCATCACCGCCATTAGGCCCTAGCTTCCCTTACTCTTCATTACTGAGCACCCTTGGCTCTCAGCCCCTGGTCACCCCCAGCTAGGCATCTCGAGTGCAGGAGCCTTGGTGGGCTGGCCACAGCTGTGCCCTTGCTGAGTGAACATGACGGGGACTCACCCTGGCCGGTGTGCCCACTCCATGGGACAGGAAGGAGGACGGAGGTGGAAGCAGCTTCTCGGAGGCACTCACAGCCCCAGATAGGATGGGCCTTGTCAGGGAAAGGCCTGCTGGCAGAGCCGCGCCTGGGAGCTGCTCCTGAGGCTTCTCGGGCCTGAGCAGAGGGAAGGCAGGCAAGAGGTTGGTCGGGCTGGGGACGTGGCTTAGCCGTAGAGTGCTTGCCTTGCAAGCATGAAGCCCTGGGTTCAATTCCTCAGCACCACATATATAGAAAAAGCCAGAAGTGGCGCTGTGGCTCAAATGGTAGAGTGCTAGTCTTGAGCAAAAAGAAGCCAGGCACAGTGCTCAGGCCCTGAGTTCAAGTCCCAGGAATGGCAAACAACAACAACAAAAGGTCAGTCAGGCCACCGAACTAATGTGGACACTGGGACAGGAAGGAAGGGGCCACCTCCCCAGGCCACCAGATCACAACAGCTACCCAACCTACCCTGGCCCCCCAAGGGTGCCACACCCCAGGGGCCACTTTCCCTGCACAGGCTCCAGCAAGAAGTGTGGGCGTCGTGGCTGCTTCCTCGTGGAGCGGGCAGCATTCCTGGGAAAAACAGTGTTTGGGGATCACGGGGCTGCAGGGGGATCTGACCTTCAGAACCCAAACCCAGCAACTCTGCTAAACCATAAGCCTAGACACTCAGGGCAGCGCTGCTTACTTGGGGAGCCCCTAGTGCCCCACATGGGGAGTATGGGTATAGGGAATCCTAGTACAAAAAAGTCGCCCCCGCCCCCAGTGCTGGTGTGAGTGGGGAAGACTGGTGGGCTTGGGGCTGGGTGGGAGCTGGTCGGGATTGGTTCCTGAGCAGCTCAGCCGTTGGCAAGGCCATAACTGACCCGTTCTGCCCTCCCAGAGGGCCTTGCGGGGCGCAGTACTCACAGATCAGGGAGTGCCTGGACACCCGTGGCTCCATGAGGCTGAGGGGCGCACCGCCGCCTCGTGGCCTCCAGCGTGGCATCCCCGGCTCCAATGGCGATGTGCTCGGCAAGGGGGCCTTGGAAGGTAACTCTCCTGGAGGGGCTGGGGGCCGGGGGCCGGGATTCCCTGTCCTGGCCAAGCACCTTCTGTTTCCAAAGCTCGGCACAGCGGCGGACTGCACGGTCAAGACTGTGGGCTGCCTGCAACATGGTCAGCTTGGGCCCTGCCCTCCCTGCCCTGCCCACTCACCGCAAGAAGCGGCACAGGGCCTACCTCCATCTGCTGCCGGGCCTGGAGCTGCTGCCGGAGGGCCTTCATGCTGGCTGCAAAGCGCAGGAGTCTTGTAGCACCTTCCTGCAGGAGCTGCTGGTGATAGGCCTGCATGGCCCGCTCCAGTCGGGCCTTCTTCCTCCTCCTCTCCAGCACAAAGCCCAGCCACGCAGCCCACGCCTTCCGGAAGGGCAGCAGATGAGCCCTGCGCCTCAGGTTAAGGGTCCCTGGGGGGGATTCCCTCTCAGGAGGCAGGAACAGCCATACAAGCAGTTACCTTTGCCTGCAGTGACACGGCCCAGAACCACAGGGCCCGCGCTGTGCTCTGCTGCTCCTGCCTCCTGACCACCAGCTGTGGGCCAGAAAGACTGGGTTGCCGAAGTGTATGGAGGTGGGGGTGGGGGGGGTTGCTCCCAGTGTGTGGCTGGGGGGGGGGGGCAAGGTTGTATGTGCTCCCAGTGTGCAGCTGGGTGGGTGGGGGGGGCAGGAGGCTGGGCACGTGGAAGCCCATGAGGGCTCAGGGAGTTACCAGAACTGGTAGGGCTCCAGCAAGAAGAGCAAGAAGAAAGAACTTGAGGATTTTGTTGTCTAGGACATGTGTGACCCTTCCTGGTTTGTTGTTTTGAGGAGAGAAGTAATTCTCGAGTTTGAACTCGGGACCTTACGACTGCCAGGCAGGCATACTGCTGCTGAGCCACTTGTTATGTTGGTTATTTTGGAGACAAGGTCTCACATCCTGGCCTGGGCCATTTATCTTACCTGTTAGGCT
The DNA here is from genome assembly GCF_023159225.1 of Perognathus longimembris pacificus. Lineage (NCBI taxonomy): Eukaryota > Metazoa > Chordata > Mammalia > Rodentia > Heteromyidae > Perognathus > Perognathus longimembris. Next base: position 92,852,875 of record NC_063163.1, on the reverse strand, counting down.
TCCTAGAGTAGCTAAAGTAAAGGTGTGCGCTCCTGTGCCCAGTTCTTGACTGAGAAGGGCTCTTGGGAACTTTTGTTGGCCTAGGCTGGCCTTGAACCATGAGCCTTCCAAGTGGTCGGGATTACAGACATGACCCTCTAGTACCAGGCATTTTTGTCTTTTATCACCTCAGCAAAGACTTACATTTTCCATTGGCTTTTGGCGACTACTCTGAGGTGTGGGACATGGCGCTGTAGGAAGAGGAGGGAGCGGGAGGGTGCCCGAAAATGACTGGAGGGGCTGAGGGAGGGTGTGGGTGAAGGTTGATATTAAGTACCCCACTTGTCTAGGTGTGGACCCCAGGTGTGGGCTGAGGATGTCCACACAGCCTCTGAGCCTGCAAGGAGAGGAAATGGGAGGCGGTGGGTGCTCACCTGCTGTCTCCAGCGGCAGAAGCAGGCCCGGCTGAGTCTCTGGGCCAGGAAGCAGGAGCCCTGCCATTGTAGGTGCTGGGGAGAAAGCACCCCCAGGGGTCAAGAGCATCGCGTACACCCCCTGCCTCCCAGCCCGGTGTCCAATCTGGGGAGGCTTCAGGGTGAGGCCCTGTAGGATGCCAGGGGCTGGGCTAGGTGCAGATGGAGTGGCCCAGGCTTCCTGGAGCAATCTTCCCAGGGGCAGGCAGCAGAGAGGCTCCTCCAGCCTCCACTCAACCCAGAAAAGCACCGCCAGGCCCCCATGTGTGAGTTCTGTCTGGAGGCCCCTCCTGGGGGCCCACCTGCCTTACCCTCTTCCTGGCACACTGCCAGTGGTGCACCTTCCACTGCATCATGCCTGCCCGCAGCAGCTGCCGCCTGTGGTGCAGGGCCGCCCGCCCCAGCTGGACCATCTGCTGCCTGCGCACCTGCCAGCGCCCAAACCAAGTCCGCAGACAACCTAAGACACATGCCGGGCAAGCGGGGCTGGCCTTGGATTGAGGGGGACAGGATTGGCCGCTCTTGGCGGAGGCCAAGCCCCTGCCCACAGCTGCCACACACAGACTGGGTGACCCAGGGTCTGAGAGCAAGGAGCCAGAGCCGGAGAGCCGGCCCCCCCATGGGCAGGCAGGGACACAGCTGCTGCCCCAGAATTTCCTCCCAAGGATAGCCACACAGCAGGGAAAGGAGCTTTCCCTAAGCCGGTCTTTGAACATCGAAGGGCCAACAACACAATGAATCTGGGCTGACCTACAGGCAGCCCTGGAAGGCGCGAACCTCAACACAACCCCTGGCGGCACAGAATCAGAGCTGCCAGCTTGCTGCCTTGAACATAAGCTGCTTTGGAAATCAGTTGGGGACAGAAATTGATGGTGGACAGAGTTGAACAGTCCCTCCCCCACTCATCCTTCCTGGAAGCTGAGAATGTGAGCTGTAATGAGTGGAGATGATGTCATACCAGAGCAGATTGGATCTAATATGCCTGCTGTCCTTACAGAGAGACCCAGAAAAGATGCAAGAGGACTGAGTGGGTTGGGGGGTGCCGAGGATGGCGTACACTGGCAGCTGGGGGACAAGAGGAAGGCCTTTTCCTAGTGCTTAGGGATGAAACTCGGACCTTCTTTTTTTTGTCCAAAACCAGGACTTGAACTACCTGGTACCTAACACCCCCGCTCACTGGCTGGTACTCTACTACTTGAGCCATGCTTCCCATCCCAGGGTTGGTTCTTTTTGCTTTTCCAGCTCTTATTTTGGACTTACAGCTTCCAGCACTCAAAGAATAGTGTCCTGTTGTTTGAAGCCTTCCAGGCAAGCGACAGGGACCCAGCAGAGGACGAAGGTGCACAGGGCAGGCCACTCAACACTGCTACAGGGGGGACTCACCCCTCTCCAGCACCTTCTGGGCCTCCCTGAGGGCCACTGCCTCCTGCTGCCGGTAATGGATCTTCATAGACGCCACTTCCTGCCACCGGGCCAGGACCTATGGATGAGGACCTGCAATCACCGCCTGTCCCGCCTCTGCGTACATGCTGGCTGCTGCTCACCTAGTGACGCAGTGGTTTAAGTTTGGCTTTCACTCTTGCCCTAGGCTCTAGACTTTTTTTTTTTTTCCAGTTCTGGGGCTTGAACTCAGGGCCTGGGCGCTATCCCTGAGCGCTTTTTGTTCAAGGCTAGCACTCTACCACTTGAGCCACAGAGCCACCTCTGGTTTTCTGGTGGTTAATTGGAAAGAAGAGTCTCAAGGACTTTCCTGCCTGGGCTGGCTCAGATCTCAATCTCCTGAGCAGCTAGGATTACTGGCATGAGACACTGGTGCCCGGCTTACTTCCAGCCTTTTCTGTTTATGTGGTACTGAGGAATCGAACCTAGGGCTTTGTATATGCTAGAAAAACACTCTACCACTAAGCTACCTTCCCAGCCTCTGGACTTTTCTATATAGCACTTATGTTTCACACCATGGCACAGAGAAGTTGTTAAGCAGAACATATACAACATATATACTCCCTCATCAGAGATATACACAGGAAATCCAACAGCACACACTTTAAGAAGAAATCAAGTATGGGGAGGGTGCTTGCTTCAGTTTAAAAATTCCATCCACTCTTCCCAGCCCTGAAACCAAGCAGATCTCCATCCTCTCCTGGGGATTTTTGGGGAAAGGAGGTGCACCAGTTGCCTGACAAGAGGCTGTGGTCTCCAGATACAGCTGCTGCTTCCTCACACAAGTTTCTTGGGTGTCAAGACTGCCCTTCCCCCAGCCACCGGAGGCTTCCCACAGGTGAACTGCCTCACAGGGATCCTGGAAATCTGTTTTCTTCAAAAACACCTGGGGCCAAGGATGACCTCAGCCACCTGCTTCTGTTTAAAGCCCTTCCTTTCACATCTAAGGCTGGCCACCCTCTCCACTCAGTCAAGGGATTGGGGCGATGCTTTGGGTCATTTCCTATAAAAACTAAGGACCTTGTGTTCCTAGGATGCTCCATGCCTTCCTCTGCAGCCATGGGGCCTGCAGGAATCAGCATCCTGAGACGGGGCTGGGGTTCCTCTCAGTGGGAGTCATGCAGACAGAAGACACTAGCTCCAGGCTGGGGATGTGGCTTAGTGGTAGAGTGCTTGGCTAGCATGCAGGAAGCCCAGGGTTTGAGGCCTCAGTATCACACAAACAGAAAAGGCTGGAAGTGGTGCTGTGGCTCAAGTGGTAGAGCTCTAAACTTGAGCAAAAGAAGCTCAGGGACAGTGCCCAGGCCCTGAGTTCAAACCCCAGGACTGGCAAAACAAAAAACAAAAACTCCCAGTAGCTCCAGAAAGTACTTAGCTATGCTGGAGGTGAGGCTAAGCTGTAAAGCCAACTGCCTATTAAGCATAAGGCCCCGAGTTCAAACTTCAGTACCCCACCCAAAACAACAACAAAACCCCCAACAACTATTAATTCACTTATTACATGCCATGTTTTATTTTGGTGGACACTGTGTGTGTGCACACACTGGAGCCTGAACCCAAGGCCTAGTGTTCTCACTTAGCTTTTTCACTCAAGGCTGGTACTCTACCACTTCAGCTACATGTCCATTTCCAGCTTTTTGCTAGTCAATTGGAGATTAAAGTCCCATGGATTTTTCTGTCTAGGATGGCTTTGAGCCTTGATCCTCAGATCTCAGCCTCCTGAGTAGCTAAGATTACCACCACCAGCTTTTTAAAATTTCTTCTTTTATGTGGGTATTGGGGCTTAAACTCAAGGCCTTGTGCTCTTGCTTAGCCTTTGTTTTTGTTCAAGGATGGCTCTCTAGCACTTGAGCCACACTTCTACTTCTGGCTTTTTGTTGGTTAACTGGAAATAGGAATCTCGGGGGGGGGGGGGCGCCTGGGGATATGGCCTAGTGGCAAGAGTGCTTGCCTCGTATGCACAAAGCCCTAGGTTCGATTCCCCAGCACCACATATATACAAAATGGCCAGAAGGGGCGTTGTGGCTCAAGTGGCAGAGTCCTAGCCTTGAGCAAAAAGAAGCCAGGGAAAGTACTCAGGCCCTGAGTTCAAGCCCTAGGACTAGCAAAAAAAACACACAAACAAACAAAGAATCTCGGGGGGGGGGGGAGGGGAGTGTGGAAGGAACCAGTCTTGTCCCTGATTTAACTGTGTAACTTCAATCTAAGGTTCATAATAAACAGATTTTTTGAAAAATTCACCAAGAGACTAATAAAAAGTTTTGAGAATGTCAAAAAAAAAAAAAAAAAAAAAAGAATCTCAGGGGTTTGTCTGGTTGTGCTGACTTTGAATCATGATCCTCAGATCTTAGCCTCCTGAGTGAGATTACAGGTGTGTGCAACCAGGTACTTGCTAGGGTACGGATTCCTAATTCAGCCAAAATGAACACATGCTGACAAGGATGTGCGTGTGTGACAAGGGACGATCGCCAGGGCTAGGGGTTTCTTGTGTGTACTCATGTCTGGCACCAGCTCATACCCCACATCTTGACTGGAACATGGTTCCCAATCCCCTAGGTGGCCAGCTTGCCTCCCTATACCTTACCTTGGAACACAGTGTCCTTCGGTAGTGGACATATGCTCTCAAGGTTTTCTTGGCCTCATCCACATGGGCCACGGCATTCTCTCTCCAGCGATGTAACACCCACCTGTAGGTGCACAGACAGGAGGGGGGTGGGGAGCCTGGTAGAGGGGGCGGTGCCTCAGAGCACATGTTCTAGCATGCTCTCAAACATCTACGCTCAACAAAGCAGGCTTCACACCTGCTGTGGGAGGCACTAGGTGAGCACCCAGGACTCAGCAGAGCCCAGGACCAGGGGTCACATGCTCAGTTTACATGATATGAGGACACACAGTTGAGGATACATTGCTGCCGCCAGGCAAACAGTGTTTCACTGTGCGGTAAGGAAAGTACAGACAGGAAAGTTGCTCTTCCCCGGCTGTATGAAGGACTGATGATGCTTTAGGGGAGTCCAGAGGAGGATGAACAACATGTCTGAAGTCCACAGGTCCATGGCACATAGGAGACTTAGAAGGGAAAGAAGGGAGCGAGGCCTCCTGGGAAGGAGCAGCCTTGAACCTGACTTAACAAGAACAGAAGGGTGAGCTATGGGGTCCTTTAAGGGGGTGAGATGTGGATGGATGGTCATCTGGGACTTCCTGGGGAGGCAGGGGTGAAGCAGGGAGGAAAAAAGCATCCTGCAGGGGCTGGGGATATAGCCTAGTGGCAAGAGTGCCTGCCTCGGATACACGAGGCCCTAGGTTCGATTCCCCAGCACCACATATACAGAAAACGGCCAGAAGCGGCGCTGTGGCTCAAGTGGCAGAGTGCTAGCCTTGAGCGGGAAGAAGCCAGGGACAGTGCTCAGGCCCTGAGTCCAAGGCCCAGGACTGGCCAAAAAAAAAAAAAAAAAAAAAAGCATCCTGCAGAGCAGGACAGACCTGACAGCACCCACAGCCCCTGGCTCTGGGCCCCATCACATGCTAGGGAGACTCACCGCAGCAGCTGCCTGTTGTGCTGGCTCTCCCTGGCCGCCACCTCTTGCAGTACGCGCTGTACCCTACCCTGGTACACCTGTGGGGGACGAGAGGCACCAGAAGCTGGGCCTAGTCCACAGTCACCCCTGCTGCAGGAGGGGCTCAAATGTATATATGTGTATATAGAGGCCCACAGCACTCTCAAAGGGTGGGGAAAAGTCTGCAGCCCCCATTCCTAGGTGGTCACTCCCCCATGAGGCCCTCATCTAGGTGATCAGCTCCTGGCTGTGGAGTCACTTGTTCTGAAGGCTGGCATTTTTTACTTTGCCCAGTAAGGACCTATGGATCCTGGGGTTGTCTGGGTACCTGCTATGCTCAAGGCTTACTGAACTGCTCTAGAAAGGAGCTGGAAGAACAAGGAGATGATAATCTCCAGAAACTTCCCTGTCTCTGTAGCAGGGGGGCCTGGAGGGAGGGGGCAGCGCTTACCAGCCACGTCTGCAGTGCCCTGTGCAGTGTGGCGCGCTGGCCGTGCAGGTCTGCACTCATCAGCCGCCTGCAGCGCTGCACACTGCAGATCCAGGACAGAGCAGTCATCAGGGGCTGAGGGACATGTGGACATATGTACGAGTGTGTGTGTGTGCATGCATGCGTGTGTCAGAGGGGCTCCATTTGACACTTTTTTTTCCTTTGGTGCTGGTCCTACGGGTTTGAACTTGGGCCTGAGCACTGTCCCTGAGCTTCTTTGCACTAGGCTAGTAGTCTACCACTTGAGACACAGCTCTACTTCTGGCTTTTTTGGTAGTTTTAGTGGAGATAAAGTCTCATAGACTTCTGTCTGTGCTGGCTTTGAACTATGATCCTCAGATTTCAGCCTCCTGAGTAGCTAGGATTACAAGTGTGAGCCACGGAGCCTAGCTCCATTTCATACTTTACATGAGGTCATATAAGGTAGTAAGCCTCCATGAACCTGTTGGGTCATCTAGAAATACACACGCCCTGAGGTTCTGCAAGAATCACAAGCAAGGTGTTTGTTAAGTGCTTGGTCAATGTTGGCTTCCACACTTGCTGCCCTTGATAGGGCTCAGATCAGGATTTTTAGATTCAGAAAGTCAAATAAGCACAGCTTAGCACTTAAAAGATCAAGGAGCCCTGAGCTCATCATCTCACAACAGTGAGGTGACACATCCTCTTCTGCTGTCCCCTCTTCACCCCCGGAAGATGGCTCTGAGGCACCTTACTGCCAAGGAGCCCATCTGTCTTCTCTGAGTCATGCCAACATCACACAGCTCCACCTATCAGAAGCCACACTTGGGTGGCACCTTACCTTCCTCCACTTGCTCCAGGCCCAATGCAGGAGTCGAGCTGAGTGGAACTGTGCAGCACGTACCCTGCCCATCCTCCTGAGGGGAGACAGACGGAGCTCAGTGCCGAACTGGGACCAGCAGGGCCTCCCAGCAGGCCTGGCCCCTAGCTAGAGCTAAGTTTTGGGAAGAGTCCAGGCCCTCTCTTCAGGGCTGCCAGAGGATTTGGATTCCCTTCTAGAAAAGTGTACCTACATTCTGAATTCTCCACACCTTCACAGGGTTATAAGAGGCACCAATGTGTAGGCATGATGTGCAGGCCTGCTGAAGCCCTGGGGAGGGGTGGACAGGGAGAAGGGGAGCGAGATTCTCGGAGCACATGGGGACACTAACACAGAGCACCATCTTTGCAGTACACACTTGGGCTTGTCTGAACTGCACCCTACAGCCACGTGGTCTGCCAAAAACTTGCACAGCAGGTGGTCAGCAATGCTGACTCACCAGTCTAGTTCCTGTCCCTGAGCACGGGGATTTTAAGTGGACTCCAATGAGAAGAGGCAGCTGATGGGCAGAAGCTCCTCAATCCACAGAGCACTCTGTCCTAGCTGGGATCCTCACACTGGGGCTTCATGATATGGGCCTGGCTCCACTTAGTCTAGGTCAGGCTCCATTTCTGAGACTGACAGCCAGTCTAGGTAGACACAGCCCTCTGATGAGCACAGTGCTGCTGTGTACAAAGCTAGCTTGAGGTGGGAAGGGCTTCCGAGGCAAAATTGGACTCACTCTGTCCTGAGCCCGCGAGCATTCTCCCTCCAGACCCAGAAAGCCTTCCTGAGCTGCCCCTGCTGGTAGTGGGCACGGGCCACTGCCTGCCTCTCCTGCTCCTGGTGGTGTGCTGCTGCCTTCCGGTGCCACGTGGACCAGGACCTGCGCAGAAGCTGCCGCTCTGCCTGGAGGATGGCCTGAGTCGGGGCAGGAGAGAAAACAGAACAAGTCGAGCAGGGAGGGGGTGCAGAAGCCAGGGATGCAGCACACAGACTGAGGAGGTGCCCAGGTCAGAGGCTGCCTGTGAACTGCACTAGAGTGGGCTTGGTGTCTAGGTCCTGCTCCTGAGTCAGAAGCAGGAGCCCAGAAGTGCTGGTCTGGTCTGGGCAACTTTCTCAGGGGACACAGTGAGAGCAAGGGATGAAAGCGTGTCTACTCCTCCGCATGTCTCCTCGGGGACAGCTGTGTACCATTCTCTCTGCCAAGCGGTTTTCTTGATGCTTAGACATCTTCTGCCACCAGAGAGCAAACACTTGCTTCTCTAATGTCTCTCTAAAGACAAAGAAACAACAATAAAAGAAATATAAGAAAAACACTTAAAAGTAAAACAGGTCATCTGGGCACCAGTGGTTCACACCTGTAATCCTAGCTACTCAGAAGCTAAGATCTAAGTATCATGGTTCAAAGCCAGCCCAGGCAGAAAAGCTCCTGTGAGACTCTTATCTCCAATTAACCACACAAACCAGAAGTGGCACTCTGTCTCAGAGCACTAATCTTAAGCATAAGAGCTCAGACCCAGGCACTGAGTTCAAATCCCATGACTGACTAAAAATAAAACAGGCTAGGCGCTGGTGGTTCATGCCTATAATTCTAGCTACTCGGGACAGTGAGATCTGGGGATCGGGCAGAAAAGTCCATGAGACTTTATCTCCAACCAGAAAACAGAAGTGGTGCCTCAGCTCAAGTGCAGAGTGCTAGCCTTGAACTGAAGAGCTCAGGGATAGTGCCTAGGCCCAGAGTTCAAGCCTCACCACCCACAAAACAAACAAACAAAAAGACTGGCACTGGGTGCCAGTCACTCACATCGGCAATCCTAGCTACTCAAGTGGAAGAGTTTGAAACAGGAAAGACTCCATCCCTAATGAACCACTAAACAGCCAGAAGTGGACTGTGGCTCAAGTGGTAGAGTGCCAGCTCTGAGCAAAAAAGCTAAGGGACAGTGCCCAGACCCTGAGTTCAAGCCCCAGTACAAGGTCCCCCAAAGGAAAATAAAAGACTGGTATGCAAAAATCCTTAAAGCAGTAGCAACATATAAATTTAATAATCAATACTATGACCAAGTGAGGCTTGTCTCAAAGAACAAAGGTTGATTTAACATTTGAAAATTGAGAAAAGCATAGGATCTCAATAAATGTAGGAAAAAGCACTGGGTAAAATTTAGCTACCATGTGGGGTGCCAGTGGCTCATGCCTGTAATCCTAGCTACTCAGGAGGCTGAGAGCTGAGGATTGCAGTTCAAAGCTAGATCAGGAAAGAAAGTCCATGAGATTCTTCAACTAACCACCAGAAAGCCAGAAGTGGCACTGTGGCTTAAGTGTTAAAGTGCTAGCCTTAAGCAAAAAAGCTGAGAGACACTGCCCTGGCCCTGAGTTCAAGCCACACAACTGAAAAAAAAAATTCAGCCACCATTAATAATAAAAACTCAAAAAATGAAGAATACATTCTCAATCTAACCAAGGGCAAAGGCATCTATGGGAAACTTATAGCTGATATATTTAATGGTGAAGTACTGAATGTTCTTTGGGGGAAAGGCAACTACCACTTCTATTTAAAGCTGCATTGGAAGCCCTAGCCTGTGAAGTAAGAACAAAAGCGAAAATCATTTTACTTTTTTTTTTTGCCAGTCCTGGGCCTTGGACGCAGGGCCTGAGCATTGTCCCTGGGTTCTTTTTGCTCAAGGCTAGCACTCTGCCACTTGAGTCACAGCGCCACTTCTGGCCATTTTCTGTATATGTGGTGCTGGGGAATCGAACCCATGGCTTCATGTATATGAGGCAAGCGCTCTTGCCACTAGGCTATATCCCCAGCCCCCAAAAGCGAAAATCAAATACAGATTGGAAAGGAAAAAGTAAACCTATTATTTTTTGTATAAAACTTAATTTTTCAGACTTCTATTTTTTTTGCTGGACCTGGGGCTTGAACTGAGGGCCTGGGTCCTGTCTCTGACCCTCTTTGTGCTCAAGTGTAGCTCTACCACTTGAGCTTACAGTGCTCTCTCTCTCTGTCTGTCTCTCTGTCTCTGTCTGTCTGTCTCTCTGTCTGTCTCTATCTCTCTCCTGGGCACTGTCCCTGAGCTCTTTTGCTCAAGGCTAGAGCTCTACCACTTTGACACAGAGTGCTACTTCCAATTTTCTGGTGGTTAATTGGAGATAAAAGTCTCATGGACTTTTCTGCCCTGCTGGCTTTGAACTGCAATCCTCAGATCTGGGCCTCCTAAGTAGCTAGGAGTACAGGTATGAGCCACCAGTGCCTGGCTTGTTTAGGCAATTTTTTAAAAAAGAAAACACATTGGTCAGAGTGTGATGGCTTGTGTCTGTGATCCTAAAAGGAGACAGAGATCAGGCAGATCATGGTTAGAGGCCAGCCAATACTGGAAAGTTAGGAAGACTCCCATTTTAATCAATAATCCAGGCATTGTCTGTGGTACCATTATCTGGAAGGCCACAGGAGGATCACTGGTTGAGGCCAGACCCAGGAAAAAAATGTGAGACCCTACCTGAGAGATAACTAAGGCAAAAAAAGGACTAGACATGACTCAAGTGGTAGAGTTTCTGCCTAGAAAGTAGGAGGCACTGAAAACCAAACTCCAGTGTCAAAAAAAAAAAAAAAAAAGGAAAATACTAAGCTTAATAATTTAGAAAGGTCATGGAAAAGCCAGGCACTGGTGGCCCATGCCTGTAATCCTAGCTACTCAGAGGCTGAGATCTGAGGATCATGGTTTGAAGCCAGCCAGGGCAGAAAAATCTGTGACTCTTATCTCCAATAAACTACTAAAGAAAAGTGAGAAGTGGCTCTGTGGCCCAAGTGGTTAGAGTTCTAGCCTTGAGGACAAGGAGGCTCAGGGACAGCGCCCAGGCCCTGAGTTCAGCCCCAGGACCAGCCAAAAAAAAGAAAGAATGGTCATAGAACACTATCAATGTCTATATAACAGTAGCAAACAACTGAAAAACAAATTTTCAATTCTATTTAAAGTATCAGACATTAGAGCTGGGAATATGGCCTAGTGGCAAAAAAGTGCTTGCCTCGTATACATGAAGCCCTGGGTTCGATTCCTCAGCACCATATATATAGATAAAGCCAGAAGTGGCACTGTGGCTCAAGTGGCAGAGTGCTAGGCCTTGAGCAAAAAGAAACCAGGGACAGTGCTTAGGCACTGAGTCCAAGCCCCAGGACTGGCAATAAATAAATAAATAAATAAATAAAAGTATCAGACATTAAAAGGATATTAGAAATAAATTTAATAAAATATATAGAAAACCTCTACCTAAAATTATTAAACACTGCTGGGAAAAAAATAAAAGAAAACTTAAGTAAGTTTTGGTGCAATCCCAAGCAAAGTCCCAGTAGAATTTTTTTTTAAGACACTGGCAAATTGAATCTAAACTATCTGGGAATGCATGCAGACCTAGGTTAGATAATACTGAAAGAGAATAAAGTTGAAGGATTTCAAAATGTACCATGGAGATAAGTAATCGAGAATGAGTAATAACATAAACAGATAAAGAAAAGATAAAGTTCAGTGATAGATATAAACTCTAGGAACAGCAACAAATTGCCAAGCCAATCTTTTTTTTTTTGGCCAGTCCTAGGCCGTGAACTCAGGGCCTGAGCACTGTCCCTGGCTTCTTTTTACTCAACGGTAGCACTCTGCCACTTGAGCCACAGCGCCACTTCTGGCCATTTTCTGTATATGTGGTGCTGAGGAATCGAACCCAGGGCCTCATGTATACGAGGCAAGCACTCTTGCCACTAGGCCATATTCCCAGCCCCTGCCAAGCCAATTCGTTAGAAATAAAGAAATCCCTTGATGGGGTATGGATTACCCAGGGGTGTAATTTCGGCATCAATTGTGTAAACTGCTTAACATCAGCGCTTTTCATGTAGTTTTGTCTCATTTTCTGTAAATTTTACTTGAGGTTAATAAATTATCATTTCTTGTTATAATTTATGAAATTCCACTATATATTTTTATCTATATTTATCTATATCCTGCCGGATGCTGGTGGCTCATGCCTATAATCCTAGCTACTTGGGAGGCTGAGACCAGAGGATTTGCGGTTCAACACCAGCCCAGGAAGAAAGTCTGTGATACTCTTATCTTCAACTAAACATCAGAAAATGGAAGTAGAGATGTGATTCAAGTGGTAGAGAGCTCTAGTCTTGAACAAAAAAACCTCAAAGACAATGCCAGGGCCCTGAGTTCAAGCTCCAAGACTGACTAAAAACAAAAAAAAACCCCAGGGGGCTGGGGATATGGCCTAGTGGCAAGAGTGCTTGCCTCGTATACATGAAGCCCTGGGTTCGATTCCCCAGCACCACATGTACAGAAAATGGCCAGAAGTGGCGCTGTGACTCAAGTGGCAGAGTGCTAGCCTTAAGCAAAAAAGAAGCCAGGGACAGTGCTCAGGCCCTGAGTCCAAGGCCCAGGACTGGCAAAAAAAAAAAAAAAAACCCCAAAAACCCCAAACATATGTTTGGAGTAGAAAGGACTAGATATTTGGAACATTACTAAATGTTAAGCCAATGCTACATGGTTATTTACTTACCAAGAGAACCACAAATAAAACCATTCTGAAGGCTAGAGGGATTGCTAATATTTTGCACTAAGCATTTGGACTTTAATCACTTAGTTTTTATGAAGACCTATGAGAGGAACTATTATCAAATTATCTTCTCCTTGTATTTGGGAAGACTGAGGCTCAGAGGGATTGCTTTGCCCTGAATCACAAAGCTGGTTGGTGCCAGAGCAAAGGTCTGCATACAATTCTTAGTGAGCTTGCAAGATACTCACTCTACTCCCTCATGAACCAGGAAGGTAAGAACCGGAAAAAGTTCCCTGAAAAGGTCTAACCCACCAAGACAGGCCCAAATCAAGGTCAAGTTTCATTATACTTCAAGCACCCTGGCTACTTTGTCTCCAATTCACCCTTTTACCCTTTAAACACCCAGGCCTGCTCCCCAGCAAAAAGCCTTTTAGAGGTTCTTGTTTGTGGAGGAAACAACAGAGGACCTTCAGTATTAAGTACTCAAGTAATTTCTGGACTGGATCTGTACAGACCACAAAACAGGAACTAGGAAGAGGAAGCTGTTCTTTCTTCCAGAGAAGGGAGAAATATTCTACTACCATCCCTGAAATATCTCCATGGACTTTATGCTCTGGAGTGCTGGAGCTCTGGGTGATCCTCTCAAAGCAGTATCTGGGATCCTCTCATCTCTCCATCATCCAAAACTGACACACTGTATGTAATCTTGAAAAGCATCTAGCTCATTATCTGTCTATAGCATCAGTCTGATCCCCTGTCTGGCTGTGGTCAGCTTTCCACCCTGACCATCTAGTGACTCTGACTCACTCCTTTGGCTCACAGGAAGCTTCCCCTGGATAGTGCTATGCTCCTCCACTCAGCATTGGCTCTGAGATACTAGAAGAAATTGTGGCTTGGCAGTTATGGACTTATGGACCAATTTTCAAGTTTTCTTTTAGTCTTCTTTACGTGTATGTGGGGGGAGGAGATATGAACTCAAAGCCTTTAGCTTGCTAGGCAGGTGCTCTACCACTGAGCCATGCCTCTAGCCCTTGAATTTTCAATGCTTTCTTTTTTGTTTGAATTACTACTATTATTGTCAGTCATGGGGCTTGAACTCTGGGCCTGGGTGCTGTCCCTGAGCTCTTCAGCTCAAGGCTAGAGCTCTACCACTTGAGCCACAGCACCACTTCTAGTTTTCTGGTGGTTAATTGGAAATAAGAATCTCATGGACTTTCCTGCCCAGGCTTGCTTTGAACTATGATGCTCAGATGTCAGCCTTCTGAGTAGCTAGGATTACAGGCATGAGCCACTGGCATCTGGCTCAATAAATTTTTTTTAATCATATCACATGTTGTGATTCATTTACTGCCAATCGAGGTGAAGACTTCTTTTGAAATCTAACACAGCCCTTTCTGAAATGAACAATTCAAGTCACACCACTGCTCAGGAGGTTCATATCTGAGGATGGATTGCTATGTCCAATTGAGCAACAAATAGCCAGAACTCACATGGCAAAGCACCAGGTCCAGAGTTCAATCTCTAGTGCCAGCACACACAAAAACAGAACTGATCAGCCCTGCCACAAATCTTTTATTAGGGCTTCTTTTGTCACCATTATGGAAATACTGATAACTTCAAAGTCCCACATCTAAGATCTTTGAAATGTCATTCCTCAAGCAAATTATTTTGGGATCCTAAAAAAGATGAATTAGTGAAAGCTTTTTTTCTTTTCTGGCCAGTCTTGGGGCTTGAACTCAGGGCCAGACCACTGTCCCTGGCTTCTTTTTGCTCAAGGCTAGCACTCTGCCACTTGAGCCACAGTGCCCCTTCTGGTTGTTTTCTACATATGCGGTGCTGGGGAATGGAACCCAAGGCTTCATGTATACGAGGCAAGCACTCTTGCCACTAGGCCATATTCCCAGCCCCTAGAGAAAGCTCTTGTTAATACTGATTGAACACATTTCTCTGTTGACCCAGGAGCTTAAAATGTTACAAGTCTCATTATCACCACTGCAATGCATTTACTGTGATGGAAGCACAATCTATGTCTCAATTTAGCCTCACTGACCAATTCTGGACCCTGATCAACAGTGTCAGTGCTTTCTTATATACAGTTTATCGCCTTATCAGAATTTAAAACTCTTAGTCATCAGAGACATATTTCTCATCATGATCAAGTAGAAAGCACATGGACTTTGGAATGGAGATTTGAATGAAAACCCCGCTTCTGCCACATACTTGACTGAGTTAGCATGGGCAGGTCACTTATCATTGTGCACCTGTTCTCAGGACTTCTGAGGAGACGATTAGTGAAGATAAAGAAGCCAAAGGTAAAAGGGGCTTGTATATGGGTTTACTTTCTTTTACCACATAACGCCACCACAAGGACTGATACAGTTAGGGATTAAACATTTCTTCATTGTGTTCAACTGACTTGTAGTGGGGACCCAAACTGAGCAAGTTTGGCCCTCTGGAAGCTAAAAAGATGTAGTTCTGCTTCTTGACCTTTCTAATTTTGTTGATAACTCAATTTCAAGACTTTAAAAAGCCAGGTCTTTCTTTTAAAAAAAAAAAGGCAGGTCTTGTAGAACAGGAACTGTTTCTGAGAAATCACACTCAAGAATGCCTGCCAAGGTGATACACAGCCCATCCCCCTCCCTCCCAATCCCAGCTCTCCTCCAGAATGCTAATGGATGGCTTTATAGAGTTATCAGCAGGGGCATGGCTCATAGGCTATTTTGAAAATACTTACAGTAAAGATAGACAACACTCAGGGGGGAGTTCTAGCTGTCCTTTCCCATTAGATGAAATCAATAAGCCCACATTACTGAGAACTCAGGAAGAAACAAGGGCCAGAGACTGGGGGAGGGAGAAGCAAATCAACGGGTTGTATGCTTGGCAGACTTAGACCAGAAATGTGTGGTCTTGTGGTGGGAGCTGCCCATCTTACCTGTGGAAATGGACAGCTCTTGCATTGAGGACATAATCCTGCTGGTGCCGTCGCCAGAGTCTGCTCCAGGTGTGGAAGGCAATAGGCATGGCTCTCTGCTGGAAATGATGGTCTGCTCTGGCCTTCAGGAGCTGAAGTAAAATAATGAATAGCTTCTTGTGCTTGGTTTTTGAGAGAGAGAGAGAGAGAGAGAGAGAGAGAGAGAGAGAGAGAGTGAGTGTGTGTACTGGGGCTTGAATTTAGGACCTCATGCTTTCTCTTGTCTTTTATCACTCAAGTCTAGCCCTCTACCATTTGAGCCATGCCTAGGCTTGGCTTCAAACCATGATCCTCAGACCTCAGCCTCCTGAGCAGATAGGCATGAGCCACTGTTGCCTAGCAGGAGCCATAGTCTTAAGAGAAGACTGCTTCCTACACATGATAACTGCAGAAAAAACCCTGAAAATACTCTGTTGGCCAATATGCCAAGTGAACAATGAAACGCAGATGATAAAAGTTACTAACTTCTTCAATTACATAGGGCATTAGCACCTTTTCCTATGTATTTAGATATTAGAAATCCAGTTAGATCCTGTTCACATTCTCTACCCTAGCTGAAATAACAGGTATACACCCCATGCCCATTTTTTGTGTGTGTTGAGATGGGATCACACAAGCTTTTTTTGCCTAGGCTGGTGGTCCAGGAAGACAATCCTTCTCTTAACCTCCTGCTGTAGCTGAGATGATATATATGAATGACTCACCATGTCCAGCTATCAGATGAGATGGAGACTCAAGAACTTTACTATAGGCCTAGGGGCTGGCCTCAAACTGTGCTGTTCTTTTTTTTTTTTTTGGCCAGTCCTGGGCCTTGGACTCAGGGCCTGAGCACTGTCCCTGGCTTCTTTTTGCTCAAGGCTAGCACTCTGCCACTTGAGCCACAGCGCCACTTCTGGCCATTTTCTGTATATGTGGTGCTGGGGAATCGAACCCAGGGCCTCATGTATATGAAGCAGGCACTCTTGCCACTAGGCCATATCCCCAGCCCCTCAAACTGTGCTGTTCTTAAGTAGTTACTAGGTAGGATTACAGATATGAGCCACCTCGAGGACTGAGGAGGATTTTACCTAGTAATGGACCATTGGACCAGTGTATATATGACACGGGTATATGAATATGTGGGTGCATACATTCCCACCACTAGAGAAAATAATATACTAGATTTACTCAACAATGTCGCCTTAAGATGTAAGCTCATGAGCTCTATCACTGAGCTATACTGTCCCCAGCCTTCAGAAACCCATAGTAATATTTTTATCTTTTCCTAAAATAGAACTAATGTGCTCCTGGGCCATCTTCACCTATAGGTGATCTTCAGATTGTTAATGGAAGGTTTTTAAAAAGCAACCATCTAACAGCAGTGCTATTACTATTACTCAGACTTGTTCTGCCAAGCTAAATGAAACTAAAAGAGTCAGTGGTGGGGCTGGGAACGTGGATTAGTGGTAGACTGCTTGCCTAGCATGCAAGAAGCCCTGGTTTGATTCCTCCATACCACATAAATAGAAAAGACCAGAAGTGGTGCTGTGGCTCAAGAGGTAGAGCAAAAGAAGGTGAGCAAGAGAAGCTCAGAGACAGGCCCTGAGTTCAAGACCCAGTACTGGCAAAAAAAAGAAAAAAAAAAGCCAGTGGCAATGTCCTTTCAGAAACAATAAAAGAACATCAAAGGATGTTCCTAAGTATGACACAAAACCAGCCACACTTTGGGATAGTGCCATCTGAATGAACTCCCAGAACCTAGACGATTCTTGGGAACATTCCAATGTGAAGAATCGCAGTGTGCGCCCTCATTTGTGCGGTCACGCATCCAAATGAATCAGCAATGCATTTGACAAGCACTGATCCAGGCGAAGGAGAAGAGACAGGCTGTACCCTGACGGAGCTCACAGGCTGGGAGGAGAAGCCAGCACACAGCTACGCGATGATGCTCTGATAAACCACATAGTGGAGGTGGCTGGGATTGATGAGGATGATGGAGCACTCAAGTCAGCAGGGTAGCAAGCCAGAGAGAACTGAAGGTACAGTGAGGGACAGAGCACACACATAATTTCAGGAATGACTGGCACCTACCTAACCTAGCCAGAGTACAGATGGGAAGGGAAGAGTGGTGGCAAGAAGGAGGGGTAGGGAAAGACTAGCTAGTCTTTGTGCCTTGCTAAAAATTTGTGTTCTGTTGAAGGTGTTGGGAACTCATGCCTATAATCCCAGCGACTCAGGAGGCTGAGATCTGAGAACTGAGGTTCAAAGCTAGCCTGAGTAGAAAAGGCCATAGAGGCTTCTCTTTTTGGGGAAAAAGCCCGAAGTGAAGGGGTGGCTCAAGTAGCAGAGTGCCAGCCTTGAGCAAAAAATCTAAGGGACAATGCCCAGGTCCCTGAGTTCAAGCACCAGAATTGGCATAAATACACACACACACATATTGCAATCTACCCCACAATGGAGGAGATAACCAAACCCTCAGGTTCACATGTCAGATCCTGGCAGCAGATGGATGCAGATGGGGGTAGCAAGGGCAGCACCAATGTAACCAGAGGGAGCTTGGTTGGTGTTCTCTGACTGCCAAGGATGGCCAGAGTGCCACTTCCCATAGACATGATGAACAGAATCAACTCCCTGAGTCTGAATGTAGCCTTGAAATCCTTCAGACAGCTATCCCAACCATAAGAACTAGCCTGCAAGATCACACTTCTCTGCCACCATGGTGCTGAGCTGTATAAGGCTATGAGGACAGGGATTTTGTCTGCTTTGTATCATACTTGCATCCTCAGTGCTTAGGCATGCTAGCTATGCACAGTGATTGTGCAGTAAGTCTTTGTGTGTATGTGTGTACTGGTCCTAGGGCTTGAACTCAGGGGCTAAGCACAGTCCTTAGTTTTACTGCTCAAAGGCTGACATTGTGCCACTTGAGCCATGGCTCTACTCCCAGCTTATTTTTTTTTTGCCAGTCCTGTAGCTTGAACTCAGGGCCTGAGCACTGTCCCTGGCTTCTTTTTGCTCAAGGATAGCACTCTACCACTTGAGCCACAGCGCCACTTCCACCTTTTTCTATATATGCAGTGTTGAGGAATTGAACTCCAGGGCTTCATGTATGCTAGGCAAGCACTCTACCACTAGGCCACATTCCCAGCCCCTACTCTCAGCTTTTTGGTGGTTTATTAGAGATAAGAGTCTCAGACTTTTCTTGCCCGACCTGGATTCAAACCATGGTTAGGATTGTAGAAATGAGCCACAGGTGCCTGGCTCAGTAAGCATTCATCAATCTATCTCTACTCACTTGTCATCTTGACCCCACTTCCTCCACTTACTGGAACATCTGTTTCATTCTGTACAGCCCTAGATACTGCACTCACCCTCTTTACCTCTCCACATCTGGAGATCCCACTGAGTGAGAGGCTGGTGAGTTCATATCATAAACTAGTGTGAGTGAAGACACACACAGCTGGCAGGAGCTAGCCCTCTACATTTTTCTAGCAGATAAAGATATGGAGTTGAGCAGATGTTCTGACTAGCAGGGACTGAAGGAAATTATCTCAGAACTTTTCATAGCATGCTCTCCTCCAAATCAGAACAAGATCTCATGGCAGAGGAAGAAATCTTTGCAAAGTCATCAGGCTGAGTTTAAGGCTGGGGTGCTATCTGCCATGACACTCCTTACCTGCTTGTATCTTTTCTTCTCAACATACCAGAGCCAAAATCGGATACACTTGCGCAACAATGTCACCCTGGAATATAACACGGAACAACTAGTTACTGCTTAGCAGCATGTTCTGTTTTCTTTTTTTTTTTTTCATTTCTTTATTGTTAAAGTGATGTACAGAGGGGTTACAGTTTCATACGTAAGGCATTGAGTACTTTTCTTATCCAACTTGTTACCTCCTCCATCATCTCCCCTGCGCCACCCCCACCCCCCACTTTGTTCCCAAGGCAGCGAATCTGGACATTGTCACTCCTTGACAGAGGCATCCCATGGGCTTTCTAGCTTCATTCTAAGAACAAAGAAATAAGTTGACATCTAACATGCTTTTGACTCAAGCTTGCTTTAAATTTTTAATAGCTCTGATTTTACTTTTGTTTTTAATATTCAGGTTCAAACCCAGGGCTTCACACATGCTAGAAATGCGCCCTCCCACTGAGCTATATCCCCAGTTCCTGATATTTTCTTTACAAGCTAATTAGACCAGCGAGCACACTACCTCTACAATTTAGGAAGTCTGTATAAAAGTCTCTATATTCTAACTTACTGGATTTTCTTTTTGTTTTGGAGGTACTGCAGTTTCCATTCCGAACCCTCATGCTTGCCAAGGCAGGAGTCTACCACTTGAGCCATGGCCCCTGCTCTTTCTTGAATCTACAACACTCATTCATGGCTGGGCAACTGATCACTGCTAGAAGGCCCAAAGTCAGAACCACAAGGTGGCTCTGGAGAGGCAGACCCCAGTCTTACCAGTAGTGGCCCTGGGCTGCATGCAATAAAGGGAGCTGCTCTCGCTCCTTCCTCTCCTCAATCCGAGACTGCCAGAGGTTCCAGAACCTGCGCTGCAGCTGAAGACAGGAAGAAAATGTAAGTATATGAGATGAAAAGTGAAATAACTGTTCTTTCTCTTAACCTGCTGATTAATTAATGCTGACTCCCACAGACTGTGAGCATCCCCAAAAGCAGGTATGACTCCCACAGACTGTGAGCATCCCCAAAAGCAGGTATTACCTCAATGTGGAATAGACAACATCCATGGACTTGCAAAATAATCATGGCTGACCTAGGGAGGAGGTATTGTCTGGTCCAGCATTAAAGGTAAAGAAATAGTCCTTCCAATCTCTGGGAAATCTGGATGAAGAAGCTAACCCTAATCTGGGCCTCATGAAAGACACCACTTTAGAAATTAAAACTAATTTCCTATTCCAAACTGTGAAATAGTTTTTTTTTTTTTTTTTTTTTTTTTTGCCAGTCCTGGGCCTTGGACTCAGGGCCTGAGCACCGTCCCTGGCTTCTTCCCGCTCAAGGCTAGCACTCTGCCACTTGAGCCACAGCGCCGCTTCTGGCCGTTTTCTGTATATGTGGTGCTGGGGAATCGAACCTAGGGCCTCGTGTATCCGAGGCAGGCACTCTTGCCACTAGGCCATATCCCCAGCCCCAACCAAACTGTGAAATAGTTTTATCAAAATATTTCATTTCAGTTTCTAATCAAGCACTTCAACTTCTATTTTACAGGGGCTAAAGGAAAATTAAAACAAAATAAAGACAAAGAACAAAGAATACTATATAACATAACCAGCATGTCCTTAAAAAAAAAAGTTGGAGTGTTTTTCACTTTAAAGAAAAACTATGCAGGGCTAGGAATATGGCCTAGTAGTAAAGTGCTCGCCTCATATACATGAAGCCCTGGGTACAATTCCTCAACACCACATATATAGAAAAAGCCAGAAGTGGCACTGTGGCTCAAGTGGTGCAGTGCTAGCTTTGAGCAGAAAGAAGCCAGCGGGGCTGGGAATATGGCCTAGTGGCAACAGTGCTTGCTTCGTATACATGAAGCCCTGGGTTCGATTCCTTAGTACCACATATATAGGCAGAGTGCTAGCCTTGAGCAAAATGAAGCCAGGGACAGTCCTCAGGCCCTGAGTTCAAGGCCCAGGACTGGCAAAAAAAACAACAAAACCAAGAAGCCAGGGACAGTGCTCAGGCCTAAGGAGTTCAAGGCCCAGGGCTGTCAAAAAAAAAAAACAAACAAAAAGAAAAACTATGCATTATGCTAAGTGAAATAAGCCAGTCACAAAAGGATAAATACTGGACAATTCAATGAGGTCTCTAGAGGAGTTGCAATCATAAAGACAGAAAGCAGATTGGTGATTGTCATGGCTGGAGGAAGACCAATAGGAAGTTAGTGTTTATTAGGTACAGCTGCAGTTTTGAAAGATTCAAAAGTTCTAGAGATGGTGAGTAGTAACATTTGCTACTTCACAATGGTATGCTTGGCCCACAGTTTAAAAATATATTTAGAGGGGCTGGGAATATGGCCTAGTGGCAAGAGTGCCTGCCTCGTATACATGAAGCCCTGGGTTCGATTCCCCAGCACCACATATATAGAAAACGGCCAGAAGTGGCGCTGTGGCTCAAGTGGCAGAGTGCTAGCCTTGAGCAAAAAGAAGCCAGGGACAGTGCTCAGGCCCTGAGTCCAAGGCCCAGGACTGGCAAAAAAATAAAATAAATAAACAAATATATATATATATATATATATATATATATATTTAGAATAAACATGTACAAGTTGCTGAGATCTAAGGATCACAGTTTGGAGCCAGCCTGGGCAGGAAAGGCCATAAGACTCTTATCTCCAGTAAACTACTCAGAAAAAGCCACAAGCAGCACTGTAGCTCAAAGTGGTAGAGTGTTAGTCTTGACTAAAGAAACTCAGTAGGAGGTAACAAACAGTACAAGAAATGTATCCAATGCCTAACGTATGAAACTGTAACCTCTCTGTACATCAGTTTGACAATAAAAAAAAACAAAAACTCAGTGACAGTGCCTAGGCTGAGTTCAAGCTCCAGGACTTGCACATACATACACAAAAAAATAAACACCCAAAAACAAACAAAAAAAAGTACTGTTATGGGGAGGAGGCTGTTCTAGTTTAAGACCTTTAGGAGACATTCTAACAGCCAGGTGTGGTGGCACACACCTGTGATTACAAGTCTGAAGCCAGTGTGAGCTCCATACAGAAACCTTCTGTCTCATATTAAAAAAAAAAAAAAAAGCTGGGTGCAGGTGGTACATGCCTGTAATCCTAGCTACTCAGGAGACTGAAATATGAGGATCAGAGTTCCAAGCCAGCCTGGACAGGAAAGTGCTTTCAACTCCTACCTCCAGCAAAAATCTGAAACTGGAGGTATGTGTGGTTCAAGCAAAAAAGGTGAGAGAAGGAAGCCCAAATTCAAGGTCCAGCACAAATACAAAAATAAAAAATAAAAAAAGAGTCTCAGGCTGGGAATATGGCCTAGTGGTAGAGTGCTTGCCTTGTATACATGTAGCCCTGGGTTCGGTTCCTCAGCACCACATATATAGAAAAAAGCCAGAAGTGGCACTGTGGCTCAAGTGGTAGAGTGCTAGCCTTGAGCAAAAAGAAGCCAGGGACAGTGCTCAGGCCCTGAGTTCAAGCTCCAGAACTAGCGAAAAAAAAAAAAGTCTCCACCAAATGTAGTGAACATTTGAACTGAATCCTGGTTCAAGAACAAGCTGGAGGGGCTGGGGATATGGCCTAGTGGCAAGAGAGCTTGCCTCGTATACGTGAGGCCCTGGGTTCGATTCCCCAGTACCACATATACAGAAAATGGCCAGAAGTGGCGCTGTGGCTCAAGTGGCAGAGTGCTAGCCTTGAGCAAAAAAAAAAAAAAGAAGCCAGGGACAGTGCTCAGGCCCTGAGTCCAAGGACCAGGACTGGCCAAAAAAAAAAACAAGCTGGAGTTGGTCACTGGTGGCTCATGCCTGTAATTCTATCTACTCAGGAAAGTGAGATATAAGGATTGTGGTTCAAAGCCAGTCTGAGCAAGAAAGTCCATAACACATCTCCAGTCGACCACTAGAAAACTAGAAGTGGAGCAGTGGCTCAAAGTGGTAGAATGTTATCCTTGAGCAAAAAAGCTCAGGGACAGTACCCAGGCCCTGAGTTCAAGCTCCATGACCAACAACAACATAAAGCTGAGCAACAATGGCTCATGCTTACACTCCTTGCTACTCAGAAAGCTGAGAATCACAGTTCAAAGATAGCCTAGGCAGGGAAGTCCATGAGACTCTCATCTCCAAAACAAGTTGGAAGTGGAGCTGTGACCCAAGTGGTAGTGTGCTAGCCTTGAGGGGAAAAAAAAGCTCAGGGATAGCACTAGGGCCCTGAATCCAATCCCCAGGACAGACAAACACACAGACACACAGACACAGACATAGACATAGACACAGACACACACACACACACACCAGCTATTAAAATATTTTGGGGAAATTGTGGAAATCTGAATATGAGAATATTAGATAATTACTGTTAACTTTGTTAAAGAGATGGTAAAGATAATGTGATTAAGAAGCTTCTTAGTTGGAGTGATACATCCTCAAATGTTTCAGTACTATATGCCATGATGTTTATAATTTATGTTGAAACGATTGGAGGTGGGTTGGGGAGCTAAAACAGAGATTAGGTATAGTGGCAAATGCCTGTAATCTCAGATACTTGGAAGGTTAAAACAAGATTGGACTGGGAATGTGGCTTAGTGGCAGAGTTCTTGCCTAGCAGGCATGAAGTCCTGGGTTCGATTCCTCAGTAACATATAAACACAAGTGGCACTGCGGCTCAAGTGGTAGAGTGCTAGCCTTGAGCAAGAAAAGCTCAGAGACAGTGCCCAGGCCCTGAGTTCAAGCCCCAGGACTGGTTATAAAAAAAGAAAAGAAAACCAAAAACCAAAACAAACAAACAAAAGAGGAGGATTGTGATTTGAGATCAGCTTGGGAAAAGGTAAGAGACCCTATCTGAAAAACAAAGTAAATAGGACTGGAACATGGCTCTAGTGGTAAAGCACCAGCCCAGCAAGCTCTATACTCTGAATTTAAACCCCATAGCATATAAAAGATGAAAGGAACAAAAGAAAGAAACCTGAAACCAAGAGTAATAAATGCTGAGCTAGATAGTGAGTAGAAGATGATTATGCTATTCTATTTTTCAGTATGTCTAAACTTTTGTGTGTGTGCCACTCCTGGAAATTGAACTTAGAGCCTGAGTGTTATCCCTGAGCTGTTTTGCTCAAGGCTAGCAGTCTACCAGTCTACCAGTTGAGTCACAGCTCCACTTCTGGCTTTTTTGGTGGTTAATTGGGTATGAGGATCTCCAAGACTTTCCTGCCTGGGCTGGCTTTGAACCCTGATCCTCAGATCTCAGCCTCCTGAGTAGCTAGGATTATAGTCATGAGCCACCAGTGGCTAGCTGTTTGAACATTTTAATGAAATAATACTGTGACTACAACCATTTAAAAGAAAACAAAATCCCTCCATCCAAATGTAGAAACAAAGCCCACAAAAAGGGATCTTTGTGGTCCTTCAGTAAACTAACAGTTGAAGATAACAGACTTAGCATAGAAACACAAAGCACAGCCTCCTATAACACAAGCCATAAAGGTGTACTTGTGTTAGCCCCTTATCTCCTCCAGGGTTAAAATCCATAGTCCGTGACCTCTGAGTCAACTACCAATTTTCTCTGCAGGGGCTGGGGATATGGCCTAGTGGCTAGAGTGCTTGCCTCCTATACATGAAGCCCTGGGTTCAATTCCTTAGCACCACATATACAGAAAATGGCCAGAAGTGGCGCTGTGGCTCAAGTGGCAGAGTGCTAGCCTTGAGCAAAAAGAAGCCAGGAAATAGTGCTCAGGCCCTGAGTCCAAGCCCCAGGACTGGCCAAAAAAAATTAAAATTAAATTAAAATTTTTCTCTGCAAACATATAAAAATGGATTAAACAAAGCTTTAAAGCAAGAGCTTCTTTATTAGAAAGTATGGATTACTAAAGAAAATGAGCATTAAGATTTTAGAGTCTAGGGCTGGGAATATGGCCTAGTGGCAAGAGTGCTTGCCTCCTACACATGAAGCTCTCAGTTCAATTCCCCAGCACCACATATATGGAAAATGGCCAGAAGGGGCGCTGTGGCTCAGGTGGCAGAGTGCTAGCCTTGAGCGGGAAGAAGCCAGGGACTGTGCTCAGGCCCTGAGTCCAAGGCCCAGGACTGGCCAAAAAAAAAAAAAAGATTTTAGAGTCTAGCCAGGTGCTGGTGGCTCATGCCTGTAATCCTAACTACTCAAGAGGCTAAGACCTGAGGATCATGGTTCAAAGCCAGCCCAGGCAGGAACGTCCAAGAGACTCTTATCTCCAATTAACCACCAGGAACCCAGAAGTAGTGCTGTGGCTCCAAGTGGTACAGCATTAGTTTTGAGCAAAAGAGCTCATAGGGCAGCACTCAGGCCCCAAGTTCAAGCCTTATGGTTGACAAAAAATATATATATTATATATATAATATTATATATATATATATTTGAGTCTAAAATGTAAACTAATCTCTGAGCACAGAGGTCACAAGAGAATTACCATCAGCAGAGGTCCCTTAACACAGAAGATAATTCTCACCGTGACATCGTGCTGTTGATGAGCAAGATTTCTCCTTATCCGTTGGAGATGGATTCGGGTCACATTGTCTCTTAGAGCTCTAAAGCAAAAATACTACATAAAGAAGAAATGACAGCAATTACAAAGAATCAGAATTTGTAGATAAGTGTGGTCTTGAACAGGGAATGTGCTCAAGTGGAAGAGCACTTGTCTAGAAAGCTCAAGGCCCTCAATTGAAACTCCAGTACAGCCTCTACCCCCCTACCCCCCAGCCAAAAAAGTGTGGACAAAGGAAAGCAGTACCTCCAACCAAGGGGCAAAATATTCAGTGAGTGCTTGTGGCTCAAGGCACTCCATTCCCTTAAATTTCTTTGCTTTAAGATCAAATTGGGGGCTGGGAATATGGCCTAGTCGCAAGAGTGCTTGCCTCGTATATATGAAGCCCTGGGTTCAATTCCTCAGCACCACATATATAGAAAAAGCCAGAAGTGATGCTGTGGCTCAAGTGGTAGAGTGCTATCCTTGAGCAAAAAGAAGCCATGGACAGTGCTCAGGCCCTGAGTCCAAGCCCCAGGACTGGCAAAAAAAAAAAAAAAAAAAAAAAAGATCAAATTAGGAGCTAATACAAGTCAGCCTGTGCAGCAGGCACTCAGTAAAACTGATGGACCACTCCCTAGTGTCTACTGTGCTATGAACATATCACTTCTGAACCCTATGATCCACATAAGAAAGAATTCTACCAAGGTCAAAAATCAACTTTTACATGCTGAGAATGTGGCTCAGTGGTAGAGTGCTTGCCTAGCATGATGCCCTGGGTTCAATTCCTCAATACTGCATAAACAGAAAAAGCCAGGAGTGGCACTGTGGCTCAAGTGGCAGAGATAGCCTTGAGCAAAAGAAGCTTAGGGACAGTGCCCAGGCCCTGAGTTCAAACCCCATGACCTGCAAAGCATAATAATAAAAATCAACTTTTATCTCTGGCAGAGATAGGGATGGGAGAGGGTAATTGAGCACTATGGCTCAGTGGTACAGTGCTTGCCTACCACGTACCAGATCTGCTGGGTTCAATCCCCAGCAAAACACAAACAAGGGCTGGGAATATGCCCTAGTGGCAAGAGTGCTTGCCTTATATACATGAAGCCCTAGGTTAAATTTCCCAGCACCACATATATAGAAAATGGCCAGAAGTGGCGCTGTGGCTCAAGTGGCAGAGTGCTACCATTGAGTAAAAAGAAGCCAGGGACAGTGCTCAGGCCCTGAGTTCAGGGCCCAGGACTGCCCCCACAAACAAAAAAAACAAACAAACAAAAACACACATGAACCTTTTTGCTTAGTGTCTTTTTTTTAAAAACCATATAGGGGGAAGTGTATCCATGTATATAATTACAAGTGCAGGTGGCTTGGATCCTACTGTGGTAAGACCTCAGGGACTCATGTTTGCTATACAGCTTTGCTAGAGTGGACTAGAAGGAATCTGGGAAGTAGGGGTCTTGGAACAGGAACAGAACACCCAGGCCTGGCTCTAGCTCCATCATAATGCCTCACATCGGACCTAGCCAAAACCCATTTGCCCCTCTTGACCCTGAACCTTGGGCTGCAGTATTCTGCCACAGAAGTGAAGATTTGATAGCCTTGGAAGTTCTCATGTTATGGAGCTTGAGGCTCTTATACGTCTTTGATGACTAGCTCAGATGGCCAGGTAGGGGACAGTGGCTAGTTGAACAGAAACTGACTGTCCAGATCTCGTCTCAAGGTCAACACTGTGACTTTGGTCTTTGTTACAGATGAGGCTCTGCCACTCCAAATGGGGTCCACTACGTAAAAAGACTACATCACTTTATGCTCCTTCATATCTTCGAATATTTCTGACCCTACATCATTACCTGCCCTGATCCAAAATGCATATGAGAAGACCAACAATAAAAAGAGTGCTTCAAGACTGCAGCTCAAGCCAGGTGCTGGTGGCTCACACCTGTAATCCCAGCAACTCAGGAGGCTGTGGCTCAAAGTGGTATAACACTGCCTTGAGCAAAAAAGCTGAGAGACAGTGCCCAGGCCCTGAGCTCAAGGACGATGGACAAACAAACTTAAAAAAGACTGCAGCTCACTCAGACCTGGAGGACCTTCTCCCTCAAGAGTCAGTATGGAAGAGTGAGGATCCCAAGCGGGTAACTCCAAGGCCATGGGGTAGAGTCTGCTAGGCTTTGGCACTCTTACCAGCAGCCTGTGTTGGTGGTGCTTGTCTGCCACCTCCCACTGGGCAGCTTCTTCGGCACGCAGCAGCATGTCTGCCAGGAGCTAAGGCCTCCAGTGTCAACATGGCTCCTAGCCCCACAGAGTGCATCTGCTTCCTGACCCATATGAAGTACCACAGCTGTAAGGGGAACAGGGCTGATGTCCACCTCCGTCCCTTGGTAACCCCAGGAAAGGGAAGGGGAATCAGAAGAGTTCCTTATCAAACAGTTGGCCTGGCCTCCTCTTTGAATCCTGTGATGGGAAGCAAACAGTACCCAAGTACCAATTTGGGTAAGCATTTCCAAATCACCACATCTTAGGAACTGGCTCCTTTGCTGCACTCTCTGTTTTGGTATCACAATCCAATCAGACATTGGAGTGAAAAAGCTGGGAGTTATTTTCAAACACTTTTTCTTCCCACATCACCCATGTTATCAGCCACCAAGCCCATCTGCTCTCCTTCTGGGCCTCTCTCTCCATCTCCAGCAATGTTCTGTCCCTGCAGCTCATCTGCATTGTCCCTCACACAGAACATAAGCATGCGCTCACATGGACTGGTGCCCCTGGGCCAGCTTCCATCCTCTAATCCACAACTCTCTAAAGCACAAATCTACGCTGGTGCATGGCTTCTCCAGAAGCTCCCCAGTGCCAATCAGAAAAAGCAGCAGATTCCTGAGCCTGCACTGGCCCTCCCACCAGCAACACCCTACAACTCACTAGCTGAATGTTTCTCCTCACTTGTAAACCTGGGCAGATAGCATCCCTTCCACCTGAAATGTCTTTCCTAGTTTCTCTGGCTGGAGAACTTGTCTTCCTCTTAACATTTACATTCAGTTCAAACATTCCCTCCTGTCCTGAATCTCCATAGAACTGCATGCAAATCTCCTACTATCAGCCTAGACTGACCTTAAACTCACAATCCTTCTGCCTCAGCTTCCTGCATACTGGGATTCTAAGTGTGTGCCACGATGCCTTTCTTTGATACAAACTTCTTTTCTTTGGTGCCAGATTTGGGGCTTGAGCTCAAGGCCTGAGCACTGACCATGAGCTTCTGTGCTCAAAGCTAGTGTTCTACTGCTTGGGCCACAACTCCACTTATGGCTTTTTAGTAGTTAACTGAATATTAAAATCTCATGGACTTTCCTGCTTGGGCTGACACTGAACCTCAATCAGATCTCAGCCTCCTACAGAGCTAGGATCACAGGCATACCCAGATTTTACTCATTTTTAATACAAATATTTGTGACTGAACTTACCACACCATAGTCAACCCATTTTCATGTCTGTTTGTCCCTTGAGACAAACAATACTCTGAGTCTTTTGAGTTGCTCCATCTATAAAACTAAAACAGCAGCATTTAACATGATTCGGTGATGGAACAAATGAATGAATGAATGTGTGGATGTACTTCCAGGCCCCCTAAATCTTCATCATGGACACATACTGCATGGGGGGTGTAATAATTAAGAACACTTATACAGTAGTAAAGGCCTATGTTCTACCAAATACTTAGCAAATCTCTTATAACACCCATCTGTTTCTCACCTGCAAGTGAAGATAGGAACAACTATTCCACAGCATTGCTACAAAGACTGATAGAATTATGCATAATGACTACAGATGGTACCAAGTTCAATAAACAAGAGCCATGGCCACAATGATGATACCACTGAGAAGCAGATGGCTGGGACTATTTCCACTCCCTGAGTGCACAGAGAAACACCAGGAAATGACAACAGAAAAAGAGATGGCGCCAGGTGCCAGTACCTCATACCTGTCCTAGCTACTCAGGAAGCTGAGATCTGAGGATCACAGTTCAAAGCCAGCAGGGGCAGCAAAGTCTGTGAGACTCATCTCCAATTAACCACCAGAAAACTGGAAGTGGTGTTGTAGCTCAAGTGGTAGAACACTAGCCTTGAGCAAAAAGCAGCTTAGGGACAGTGCCTAGGCCCAGAGTTCAAGCCCCATGACCTGGAGGGGGTGGAGGTAGATGGAACAATAATGGAGGAGGCAAAAGAGATTTAGTCGGTGGGGAGCAGCCAGAGATGCTGGCTGTATTTTTTTTTGGTCAGTCCTGGGGCTTGAATTCAGGGCCTGGGCTCTGTCCCTGATGGCCTAGTGGCAAGAGTGCTTGCCTCTTATACATGAAGCCCTGGGTTCGATTCCCCAGCACCACATATATGGAAAATGGCCAGAAGTGGTGCTGTGGCTCAAGTGGCAGAGTGCTAGCCTTGAGCAAAAAGAAGCCAGGGACAGTGCTCAGGTCCTGAGTTCAAGCCCAGGACTGGCCAAAAAAAAAAAAAAACTTTCAAAACTTTCAAATTACAAAGCTAGCACTCTACCACTTGAGCTACAGCGCCACTTCTGGCTTGAGTAGTTTATTGAAGATAAGTCTCATGGACTTTCCAGCCCAGGCAGTTTCAAAGAGCACTCCTCAGCAGTCATCCTCCTGAGCAGCTAGTAGCATGAGCCACCAGTTCTTGGCTTCCAGCTCAATTTGTTTTTAAGTTGGGTGGTAAGTTCATAGGTGTTTATTTTACTACTACTCATTAAAGTGTATGTTGTACATACTCTTTCAATGCATAGTCCAAGTTAAAACAACAACAAAGTAACTCAAAGAGGTCAGCAGAGATAAGGCTGTGTTAGAGAGTTTGCTGTGTCTTCCTGACACTTTGCCATGCAGCTCCATGCTGTCCTGGCTACAGGGTGCACAGGCCTGGGAGACTGAGAAGGATACAGTGTTTCCAGTGTATGAAGACCCTCCGGAGTGCCATCTTCCTGGCCAGCTTCTCCACCAGGGCCTGGTGAGCAGACAAGCTCTGCCTCCAGTGCCAGGCCCACTGCCAGTCACAGAAGTGTATCTGCAGCACAGTGACATGGTGGAACCGCTCAGCCACCTCTGCAACAGAGAAATAACTTCAGTTTCTTCCTGCTTTTCCACTCAGTGAGAGATGGTGCGAGACAACAAGCCTAACCACTAGCAACTGCAGGGATTCAAGGATGCTCCTGGAAAGGATATTCACAAGTTTTTCTTTTTTTGTGTGTTGGTCCTGGGGCTTGAACTTAGGGCCTAGGCACTGCCCCTGAGGTTTTTTGTTGTTGTTTATGTTTTCCTCAAGGCTAGCGCTCTATCATTTGAGCCACAGCTCCACTTCTGGCTTTTTGTTAGTTAATAGATGAGTCTCATGACTCCCCTCACCCCCCCACCCCCCGCCACTGGCTTTGAATCTCAAACCTCAGATTTTAGCCTCCTGAGTACCTAATATTATAGGCATGAGCCACTGGTGCCTAGCTCTTCAAAAGTATTTTAGGCAGGGTTGTAACTTAGCTCAGTAATAGAGCAACAGAGCCTGTGTGTAGCATATCCAAGGCCTTTAAGTCTGATCCTCACAATCAAAAAATAAAAAGTTGCAAAGTTGTCAGGAATTCCTGAGCTGCTTTTCCTCTCTCCAAGGAAAGAGCCAAAGGTCTGTAATTTTAGGGATGAGGATGCTGTAAAATAAATTTTATCACCAACTGCTCAGGAATGGCAATTGATGCTTTCAGAAAAGACTGTGCTGCTGGGCACCTGTGGCTCATGTCTGTAATCTTAGCTACTCAGGAGGCTGAGATCTGAGGATTGCGGTTCAAATCCAGCCTGGGTAGAAAAGTCATGAGACATATCTCCAATTAACCACCAAAGGAAAAAAAAAAGCTGAAAGTGGGGCTATGGTTCAAATATTAGGAGACCTATCCTACAGAAGAAAAAAAAAAGAAAAGAAAAAGTTCAGGGACAGCACCCAGGTGCTAAGTTCAAGCCCCAGGACCAGTGTGCGAACATGGATGGGCATGGGCATGGGCATACACATACATACAAACATACATACATACATACACACACACACACGATTGTGTTAATTTCTGACTGTACATGGATATCTATGAATAGGACTTGGAGACCAAAGCAATGACACAGAACCCTTGGTGGCATACTGGCAAAACCTATCCAGAATTTTAGCCAGCCTGACTTAGCTACTAGCTACATCTCTTTCAACACTCCAGCTGATGATCTGATGAGCTGAAGGGAGTCAAACCTGAATTCAAATGCTATAGCTGGAGGAGGTGTTATATGTCACTCATTATGCTCAACAGCCTGTTGTATCCACCTTCCAACCCTGGGCACTAATTGCATGACTTGTAGACACATTATAACTCTTCCTAGAGGGGAGACTTCTGTGGGGAGGCTTGCGAGAAAGCAGGAGAGCCTAACCTAAGATAGCACTCACGCTGTTATCCAAAGACATTCAAGTACAAAAAAGATTGTCATTGATCATGTTCTTATGATTACTACTTCTGAAACCAACCAGGAAACTAAGTCACAAATATATTATTCCAGCCGAATAGCTCATGTCTATAATCATAGCTACCCAGGAGGCTAAGATCTGAAGATCTTGATTCCGAGACAGCCTGGGCAGGGAAAGTCTGTGAGGCCCTTATCTCTGATGAATCACCAAAAAAGCTAGAAATAGAGCTGTGGCTCAAATGGCAGAATGCTAGCCTTGAGCACAAAATCCAGGGTTAGCACACATGCCTGAGGACAAAAAAAGAAACAGCTCTATTTAAAATATACACATTCATTGCAATAATCCAAATCATATTTAAGTAAAATATAGAAGACCAAAAGGAAGTAAGTGTGAATCCAGAATGATGTCTTCAATTGTGTGTGTGTATATGTGTGTGTGTGTGTCCTGGGGCTTGAATTCAGAGTTTGGGTACTGTCCCTGAGCTTTTGTACTCAAGGTTAGTACACTACCACTTTAGCCACAGTTCTACTTCTGGCTTTTTGGTGCTTTATTGGAGATAAGAGTCCCATGGACTTTCCTGCCTGGGCTGGCTTCAAACTGTAGTCCTCACATCTCAGCCTCCTGAGCAGCTAGGATTACAGGCATGAGCCACCAGCACTAGGCAAGAACGATGTATTCTAACAAAGGCAGCAATGGTACTCATTGGACACTATGTTGAAAATGAACTATACAACGTGTGGGTAGGGGTGGGAAGGGAAAACAAAGTAAGGGAAGAGGTGATACTGTCCAAAAAGAAATGTACTCTTTACCTGGCATATGTAACTGTACCCTCTCTGTATACCACCTTTATAATAGCAAAGAAAAAATTTTTTTAAAGAATGATATATTCTTTTTCTTCCAAAATCTTTTCCCCAAAATTTATGGCATGACATGGTAATATTTTTTCTTCATAAAGTATCACTGGCACCAGGAAAGGAGAGAGATCTTCCAATCAGGCCCATTTTGAGAGCCCAGGGGTCCTGCTCACCGTTCTGTTGCCTCTTCATCCTACGGACATGCAGGTATTCAAGCCACGTCTTCAAGGCTCTCTGCTTTTGCTGGTGATCATGGTGTCGTACTGCAGAAACCACTTTCCACTTCTCCCGTTGACTGTGCTGAAGCTCCTCTTGCCACCGTGACCAAGCCTAAAAACCAGAGAAATCACTGAATCAAGGGGGAGTCAGAAAAAACAAGGGAAATACAGGTGAGGGGAAGAAAGGAAACAGACACATCAGAGAGGCTAAAATTAGAAACCAGAGGCCAGGAGCAGTGACTCACACCTGTAATTCTACTCAAGAGGCTGAGAGCTGAGGATTAAGGTTCAAAGCCAGCCCAAACAACTAAGTCTGTGAGACTCCTAACTCCAATTAACTACCAAAAAGCTGGAAATAGAGCTGTGGGCCAAGTGGCAGAGACACTAGCCTTCAGCAAAAGAGCTCAGGGACATGTCCTGACTTTAAGCCTCAGGATGGGCATAACAAAACAAAACAAAAGAAATCAATGTATGAATAAACTACTTTCTTCCTACCGTACATCAAAAGACTCTTTTAAAAAAATTTATTGGGGGCTGGAATATGGCTTAGTGGTACAGTGCTTGCCTATCATGCATGAAGCCCTGAGTTCAATTCCTTAATATCACTTAAACAGAAAAAGCCAGAAGTTGCGGCAATGTGGCTCAAGTGGTAGAATGCTAGCCTTGAGCAAAAGCTCAGGGACAGGGCTGAGGATATAGCCTAGTGGCAAGAGTGCCTGCCTCGGATACACGAGGCCCTAGGTTCGATTCCCCAGCACCACATATACAGAAAACGGCCAGAAGCGGCGCTGTGGCTCAAGTGGCAGAGTGCTAGCCTTGAGCGGGAAGAAGCCAGGGACAGAGCTCAGGCCCTGAGTCCAAGGCCCAGGACTGGCAAAAAAAAAAAAAAAAAGCTCAGGGACAGTGCCCAGGCCCTGAGTTCAAGCCCCAGGACTGGCAAAAAAGAAAATTTAAAAACATATATATACATATGTGTGTGTACATATATATACACATATATATACTGTTATTATAAAATGATGTACAGGGGGATTACAGTTATAGAAGTCAGGTAAAGAGTACATTTTTATTTTTTTAAACCAGTCATGGGACTTGAACTCAGGGCCTAGGCTCTGTCCCTGAGCTTTTTTGCTCAATGCTAGTAGTGCTCTACCACTATGAGCCACAGAGCCATTTCCAAGAGTACATTTCTTTTTGCACAATGTCATCCCTTTCCTCACTCTTTCCCAGTTTCAAAGGGCTCCTTAAGTCACCTTTGACTGGACTCTAGACAAGACACAAAATACCAAGAATACACAGGTTTTTTTTTTGGCTTTGGTGTTTGCCAGTGCTGGGGTTTCAACTCAGGGCTTGGGTTCTGTCTCTGAACATTTTGTTCCAAGATAGAGCTCTACTACTTGAGCCACAGATCCACTTCTGGCTTTTTGGTGGTTAATTGGAGATAAGAGACTCATGGACTTTCCTCATCCTCCTGAGTAGCTAGGATTACAGGTGTGAGCCACTAGTGCCCAATGAGAAATAAATTTTTAAAGAAAAAATAATATCATGGTGAATTCTGATATTTACATTTCCAAATATAGACCATAAGGTTTTGATTGCGTTTATCTGATTCTACATTTGCAATAATTTATTTTGAAAATTCTGATTCCTAAGATAGTATTATAAAGCACTGCATTATGTTACAATGTACTCATAATAGTAGCAGCATATCAAACATAGGAGGGATGAGAACAGCTGGAAAGCAGATATCCAAATAGCACACAAGCTTATGAAAGGAGCCTCACAGCCACCAGTGAAATATAAAACAGTACCACAATGAAGTATCAACTGACATCTATCAACTTGGTAAAAATGCACAACTGTGGTAGTGCAACATCTGATGAAGCTGAAACACATGCAAGCATGTCAGCTGGCCTGGCATGAAAGGAATTGTGAGATACTTAATGAGGATGATGAGGTAAAAGCTCAATGACCCAGCAGATACTTCTAGCAAGCAGACCAAAGAAATCAGACACTTGTACAAGGGGACGCTTAACAATATCTTTGTGGCACTGTTTGTAATTGCAAAAGAGCAGAGGTAGCCAGCAGATCATTAGTCATTGAGTAAATAAACTGTGCCTTACTCATGTAATGGGCATAATAACAAGCAATTAACAGATCCCTGCAAGGGGATTATAGTGATTAGTAGGGTACTGGCTTATTATAGACAAGGCTCTGGGTTTGATCTCTAGCACCATTAAAAATAACAATAATAAGGAAGGAAAGAAGAGAAAAGAGAGGATCTGTCTCTGTATATACACATGAACAAATCTCAATACATTGTTGTATTTTAAACCCCAAGCTAGGGGGCTGGGAATGTGGCCTAGCCAAGAGTGCTTGCCTCGTATACATGGAGCCCTGGGTTCGATTCCTCAGCACCACATATACAGAAAACAGCCAGAAGTGGTGCTGTGGCTCAAGTGGCAGAGCACTAGCCTTGAGCAAAAAGAAGCCACGGACAGTGCTCAGGCCGAGTTCAAGGTCCAGGACTGGCAAAAAAAACAACAACAACAAAACCCAATCTAGGGGCTGGGAATGTGGCTTAGCAATACAGTGCTAGCCTAGCATGCACGAAGCTCTGGGTTCAATTTCTCAGCACCACATAAACAGGAAAAGCCAGAAGTAGCTCTGTGGCTCAAGTGGTAGAGCGCTAGCCTTGAGCACAGAGAGGCTCAGGGACAGAGCCCAGGCCCTGAGTTCAAGCCACAGGACAAAAATAAATAAACAGATAAATGAAACTGCTGCTGCTTTTGCTGGGACTGTTATTATTGGAAAGAATCATGTTTTTATTTATATTTTTGCTAGTCCTAGGGTTTGAACTCAGGGCCTGGGCTCTGTCCTTGAGCCTGTCTGTGCTCAAAGCTAGCGCTGTACTACTTGAGCCACTTCCAGCTTTTTCTGTCTATGTGGTACTGAGGAAATCGAACCCAGAGTTTCATGCATGCTAGGCAAACACTCTACTGCTAAGCCACATTCCCAGCCTGAATCATGTCTTCTTATTGCCTCCAAAGAACTAAAAGTTCAGAGGTCAGCAAGATTTTTCTTAAAGGGTCAGATAACAAGCATTTAAATCTTTTGCTATCCATATAGTCTCTGCTGCAAACACTCAACTCTGTCCCTATAACTTAGAAGTAGCCATAGAGAACACATTAATGAATAAGTATAGGCAACCCCAATAAAGCTTTATACACAAAAACAGCAGGACAAATTTGGGCCCAAATTTGTTCATCTCTAGTCCAGTCCAGGTAAGTGTATATTCAATTATGGGGAGAGGGGTGCTTGCTGCAGGTTGATTCTAGGGCCTCACACATGTTAAGCATGTATTCTACCACTGAACTATATCTCCAGATCCTGTGTATGCTATTTGCAATGTGATCTGCATATACTGGCATAGTCAGCAATGTGTTGTCAGATTACAAAGATACTACTAATACATTTACTAACAGGTATTTTTCTGTGTTCTATTTTGTGCAACTAATCAGCACACCAGCAAATATTCGATAGACATCAAAGGTCATAGGACTCTTACCACACCATACTTTTGGTATAGTCTTTAGGCCTTTACAATTGACCCAAAACTAATGGCTTTCCCAAATGAAATCTGTAAGAAAAATGAAGCTATAAAGAAACAGAAACTGATTTTTTTTGTTCAACTTTAGTTTCATTTTAGCCCACATTACTTTCTAATTTGCAGTTGAAAAAACAGTAAAGAGGAAATAAAAATAAACTGCTTTTAGCAAAAAGCTTTTGACTAATTCACAATTTCCTTCTATCCCCATAATGATAAGAATTCTCTACAAATTGTAAGAAGCACATAGTAAGCAAGCTCTGTCTACTCCACACAGCAGCATTTGCCTGTACAGGAGCCCAGGCTTCCATACTGTACCTGCCCTTCCAACACAAAGCCTGATGGCTTCCTGCTGACAACTCAGAAAGGACAGACAGCAAAGCCTGAGACTACTGGGACGCACCTGCAGCTGGAGGCTCAGGGCCCTGTGCTTCACAGCTGTAGCATGAAGAGCATGGTTCACATAGGCCTGTCTTAGTCGTTGCCTCCACTTGCTCCACCATACCCTGAAAGATACAATTAGAGGCGGAATCAGATAGGAAAAAGCCACTCAGAACAGAGAAGGGCAATTTAGGGGTTATGGCTCAAATCCCCAGCTCAAGTTTTCTCTCACACAGTGCCATCTCTAGATTGATACTGCTAGATCCATGACTAAAATGAAAATCAGTAACCAAGCCAGGAGCTGATGGCTCACACCTGTAATCCTAGCTACTCAAAAGGCTGAGATCTAAGGACTGAGGTTCAAAGCCAGCCCAGGCAAGAAAATCTGTGAGACTTTTATCTTCAATCATCCACCAAAAAACCTGAAGTGAAGCTATGGTTCAAGTGCCTACAGTACAAAAAAGCTAAAGAATAGCACCTAGACCCTGCCTGATTTTAAGTCCCAATACCAGAACAACAACAACAAAAATAACCCCAGAAACCAATAATCAATAAACAGTTCAAAACTATGGCTCAGGCATGTAATCCTAGATACTCAGGAGGCTGAAACTTGGAGGGGGTCATTGTTCAAAACCAGCCCAAGCAGACAAATTACAGGTTCTGATATCCAATTAACTTGCAAAAAGCCAGAAAGAGGGGCTAGGGATTTAGCTTAGTGGAAGAGCCCTTGCCTGACAAGTGCAAGGCCCTGAGTTCGGGCCTCGACTCTGGGGGGGAAAAAAAAGCTATAAAAAAGCCAGAAGAGGGGCTGGGAATATGGCCTAGTGGCAAGAGTGCTTGCCTCATATACATGAAGCCCTGGGTTCTATTCCTCAGCACCATATATATAGAAAACGGCCAGAAGTGGCACTGTGGCTCAAGAGGCAGAGTGCTAGCCTTGAGCAAAAAGAAGCCAGGGATAGTGCTCAGGCCCTAAGTCCAAGCCCTAGGACAAAAAAAAAGGCATGGCTCAAGTTGGAAAGTGTTTAGATCATGAGTTCAAACCCTAGGACCAGCAAAACTAAAAACTACTAGAGGGATGGAGTCTTGGCTGTAGTGATACAACACCGGCCCAGTAAGTGTGAGGACCTGGGTTCAATCTCCAGTATTGCAAAACAGAACGAGACAAAAGAAAACCCATTGTTTTAAAATGTTAAAGCAGGAAAAAGTTTCTGAGGTAAAAGGATAGCTTCCAGTCTGTAGGACAATGGAGCACACTCACCATAAGATGCTCCGCTGCCTAAACTCCAGAGCAGTAGTATGCATCTGAAGTTTGGTTCTACGAACAACCACGTAGATCAACCATGACTTCCAGGCCTTTTGCACCTTTTGCTTTACATCTAGAGACATCAAAGAGATGTTTTGAAGAGTAGGAGATAGATTATTCTGGCAACGATATAAGCTCAAGCTCTCTCTGAACTAATCATACCTTTGAATATGTACATCTTTCCAGCCTTCAAGTGCCCCCTGCTGGAAACGTGAGGAAGTGTTATAAAACTAAGAAAGATCCAAGTGTACATGGAAAGAATAAAAAAAATGGCAATATTTATAAAACATTTAAAGGAAAATAATTCTGTTGAACTTTCTAGGTATCTTTTATATCAAAATCTCTTATTTTTGGCCTGCCACCAGTGGCTCATGTCTGTAATCCTAGCTACTCAGGAGGCTGAGTTTTTTTGTTTTTGTCAGTTCTAGGGCTTAAACTCAGGGCCTAGGCTCTGTCCTTGAGCTCTTTTTGCTCAAGGCTAGCACTCTACCCCTTGAGCCACAGTGCCACTTCCGGCTTCTTCATGTATGTGGTACTGAGGAATCCAACACAGCGCTTCATGCATGCCAGGTAAGTACTCTACTAAGACAAACTCCTGGCCCCCAGGGGAGGCTGAGATTTAAGAATCGTGGTTCAAAGCCTGCCCAGGCAGGAAATTCCATGAGACTCTTATCTCCAATTAACCACCAAAAGCCAGAAATACAACTGTGGCTCCAAGTGGTAGAGTGCTAGCCTTGAGCAAAAAGAAGCTTAGGAACAGCACATAGGCCCTGGATTCAAGATCCAGGACCAGCACACACAAAAAATTCCCAACTGTGATAGGGCACACTTGTAATTCCAGCTTCTTGGCAGGATAAACCTTGCAGGGGTTCAAGGCTAGACTTAGGTCAGTATAAGACTGTAAAAAAAAAAATGAAAAGCCAAAACGTCTGTAGATATGACTCAATGGTAGAGAGTTTGTCTATTAATGATGAGACCCTGAACTCAATCCTCAGTACTGCAAAAGAAATAAAACCACTTGGTGTGTTTTTTAAGAGATACACTGTAGTATTTCCAGAAATTACATGCATAAATAAGCAGCAGAGAAGTTAAGATAGGAATGCCACAAGACTGGCAAAAACTGATAATCACTGAAGCTGAGTAATAGATATATAAAGATTCATTGTTCTATCATTCATTTTGGTTGATATTTTAATTTTTCCATAATATAAAGTTAATAAGAAGAAATCATGCCATAAAACTTGCTGTTTGGGGCTGAGAATGTGACTTAGCAGTAGAGTGCTTGCCTAGCATGCACCAAGGCCTGAGTTCAATTCTTCTGCACCACATAAACAGAAAAAGCCAGAAGTGGTGCTGTGGCTCAAATGGTAGAGTGTTAGCCTTGAGCAAAAGAAGCTCAGGGACAGTGACCAGGCCCTGAGTCCAAGCCCCAGGATTGGCAAAAACAAAAACAAAAAAACCTTGCTCTTCCAAATAATAATTGTGAAGTAGAATGAGCACAATAAAAAAAAGTCTGACCAAGGGGTGGTGATATGTGTTTGTAGCTACTTGGAACGCTTGGCAAGAAGTTGAGCATAGAAGTTCATGACCTACCTGGGGAACATAAGGATACCTCATCTCAAAAAGAAAGAAGGTATGGCCTGGGAATGTGGCTTAGCGGTAGAGTGCTTGCCTAGCATGTATGAAGCCCTGGGTTTGATTCCTTGGTACCACATAAACAGAAAAAGCCAGAAACAGAGCTGTGGCTCAAGTGGTAGAGTGCTAGCCTTGAGCAATGAAGTTCAGGGACAGTGCCCAGGCTCTGAGTTCAAGCTTCAGGACTTGAAGAAAAAAAAAGACACTGATGAAAGTGAACTATACATGGTAGAGAGATGGGAGGGACTTAAGAGTGAAAGGAAGACAGTGTACAAAAGGAAATGTACTTACTCCATGACTCATGTAATTGTAATCTTTCTGCACATTACTTTTATAATAACAATGAAGTAAATAACAGTGCTGAGGCCCTGAGTTCAAAGCCAAGTGATGGCACAAAAAGAAAAAAAATGAAAGACAGAGCTACTAATCAGTGGCTTATGCCTATAATTCTAGATTCTCAGGTGGTTGAGACCTGGAGGATCCTAGTTTGAAGCCAGTCCAAGTAGTAAAGTCTGAAAGACTTTTTTGTCAGTCCTGGGGCTTGCATTCAGGGCCTGGGCACTGTCCCTAACCCTCTTTGTGCTGATGGCTAGTACTCTACCACTTGAACCACAGCGCCACTTCTGACTTTTTCTAAGTAGTTTATTGGAGATAAGAGTCTTGGGCTGGGCTGGGAATATGGCCTAGTGGCAAGAGTGCTTGCCTCGTATACGTGAAGTCCTGGGTTCGATTCCCCAGCACCACATATATAGAAAATGACCAGAAGTGGCGCTGTGGCTCAAGTGGCAGAGTGCTAGCCTTGAGCAAAAAAGAAGCCAGGGACAGTGCTCAGGCCCTGAGTCCAAGGCCCAGGACTGGCAAAAAAAAAAAGTCTTAGACTGGGAATGTGGCTTAGTGGTCTGTTTGCCTTGCACCCTGGGTTTAATTCCTCAGTATCATAGAAAGAGGAAAAGCTGGAAGTGATGCTGTGGCCCAAGTGGTAGAGTGCTAGCCTTGAGCAAAAGAAGCTCAGGTACAATGTCCAGGCTCTGAGTTTAAGCCCTAGGACTGGCCAAAAAAAAAAAAAAGTCTCATGGATTTTTCTGCCTGGAATGGCTTTGAACCACAATCCTCAGATCTTAGCCTCCTGTGTAACTAGTACATGCATGAACCACAGGCACCCAGCTTCCAAGACTCTGATCTCTAATTAACCACCAAA
Source organism: Perognathus longimembris pacificus (assembly GCF_023159225.1). Taxonomy (NCBI): domain Eukaryota; kingdom Metazoa; phylum Chordata; class Mammalia; order Rodentia; family Heteromyidae; genus Perognathus; species Perognathus longimembris. The sequence continues at coordinate 92,811,762 of NC_063163.1, read as the reverse complement.
ATATGCTTAAATGCCCCAAATCATTCCATATGGAGAAAAACAGAGCCAGAAGTCTCTACCCAGAGAACACACACACACACACACAAACTAAAAAACACAAAAGGAAATTGAATACATCTTCTCTTGACATGACCTTCCTCTTCTCACCATGATTCTCAGCTTTAAGGTATTTGCTCCTCATCTCCTGTCGTTGGTACACATAAATCTTCCAGTTCTGGAACATCAGATTGTACAAGTAGTATCTGAGAGCCAAAAGAGAAAAAAACTTTCATTAAGACAATGAAAAGAACTCCTACGTGTAGCATACCCAGATTATTCTATACTTACAATAATTAATGTGGAAGCTACTGTCCTAAAACAGCCTCATCAGTACTTGTGCTCAAATTTCATTTCCCATAGTCACACTGAAACCTATTCATCTTAAAGATGAAACTGCTCTACACTTAAAAGTATCACTGAAAAAAGAGGAAGGAGGTAACAAGTTTGACAAGAAATGTACTAACTGCCTTACATATGAAACTGTAACCCCTCTGTATGCCACTTTGACAATAAATTTTTTAAAAATCACTGAGAAAAATACTTGACATGTCCAAGAATAACTCATTTTCAACATCCACAAGGCTAGAACATTTGCAAGGACAATTACATCCTCATCATCTGGATGTGTACACTACATACAATTTACTACTTTGCACTTAAAGTGTACAAAGTGCACTTAAGTGCACTTTGCACTTAAACATGTCAAAGGCACATTTTCCTTTTTTCCCCCCTTGATACAGACAGCATTAACCTCATTCTTCCATATAAGCATTATCTCACTTTCTATGATTGGATTTCATACTCCATTGGCTTACTGGAATTATTCAGCATGCCTATTTTTTGTCTAAAGTAACAATAAATCAAAACTCCTGCCCCAAAAAATCTAAACAGAGACTTTAATGAGAGTAAATACGATGTTAAGGGCATAAAAATATACTCGTGCTGGTGACTCACATCTGTAATCCTAGCTAGTCAAGAGTCTGAAAACTGGAGGATGAAGGTTCAAAGCCACCCTGAACAGAACAGTTCATGAGACTCTATCTCCAAAATAACCAGTAAAAAGCCAGCTTTAGGCCTGGCTCAAGTGGTATAACACCAGCTCTGAGCATGAGAGCTGAGCAAGTACAACTCTCTGAATTTTACTTTAAAAATAACAACAACGAAGTATTTACTCTAAAACTATAATAATGTGTATTTGATATAATTCCAATTTTCCCCCGCTATTTATCCTTAAGAATGTGAATGTTAAAGAGTTAAATAATTTGTATTTGTGTGTGTGTGTGTGTTACAGGGGCTTTAACTCCAGGCTTGAACTGTTCTTCAGTTTTTTTTGCTCAAGGCTGGCACTCTACCTCTTGAGCCACAGCTCCACTTCTGTTTCTTTTTTGTTGTTATTGTGGGGTTTTTTTTGAGGCATGGTTAACTGGAAATAAAGTGATTAAAAACTCTGCTCCTGCTGGGAATATGGCCTAGTGGCAAGAGTGCTTGCCTCCTATACATGAAGCTCTCGGTTCGATTCCCCAGCACCACGTATATGGAACACGGCCAGAAGTGGCGCTGTGGCTCAGGTGGCAGAGTGCTAGCTTTGAGCGGGAAGAAGCCAGGGATAGTGCTCAGGCCCTGAGTCCAAGGCCCAGGACTGGCCAAAAACAAAAACAAAAAAAAAAACTCTGCTCCTTTTAGCTGGGTATTGATAGCTCACACCTGTAATCCTAGCTACTCAGGACACTGAGATCTGAGGATTGCAATTCAAAGCCTCCCTGGGCAGGAAAGTACATGAGACTCTTACCTCCAATTAATCACAGAAAAAGCTCCAAGTAGTGCTATAGCTGAAGTGGTAGTATTCTAGCCTTGAGCAAAAAGAGCTTAGGGAGAGCACCCAGGCCCAGAGTTCAAGGCCTAGGATTGGAAAAAAACAAAAACAACACTGCTCCTTTGACCAGAAACATGTCAACATGCAATTATTTGGTCTTTTAAACAAAGCTATACTTGAAAAAGTGTAAAATTGAAGCAATGAAACACAAAATCTGACCTGTAGTGACAGTCTGCTCGAACACAGAGTTTCCATTCTCGTTGAGAAATCCACCATTCTTCTTTCCATTCTCCAAAGACCTTCTGTAACATTCTATGCTCATGGTAAAACCTACAGCAGTGGAGAAAGTCATCCGGGAGCTGTGTTATCATGAAGCCAAAACTGCCATCATTTCCTATACCAGTACCACATTGCCACTGCCTTTTCAATGTGACATACACCAAAAGGTTTTCTTTTCTTCTTAAAAAAAATTTTTTTTTCTAGAACTGAGGTTTAAACTGGCCCTTGAGCTGTCACTTGAATTTTCCACTCAAAGCTGGCACTCTACCACTCAATCCACAATTCCACTTCTGGATTTTTGCTGATTGATTGGAAATATAAGTCTTGAGGATTTTATGCCTAAGCTGAGCTACTCAGGAGGCTGAGATCCAGAGGCTGTGCTTCAAAACCAACCTGGGAAGAAAAGTCTGCCATACTCCCATCTCCAAATAACCAGCAAAAATCTGGGGGTGTGGCTCAAGTGGTACAGTGCAGCTCAGCAAGCAATCTAAGTACAAGGCCCTGAGTTCAAATCCTAGTACCTTCCTTTTAAGAAGAGGGGAGGTGGCTGGGAATGTGGCTTAGTGGTAGAGTGCCTGCCTAGCAGGCATAAAGCCCTGGGTTCGATTCTTCAGTACGAGGAAAGGCTGGAAATGGAACTGCAGCTCCAATGGTAGAGTGCTAGCCTTGGGCACAGAGAGGCTCAGGGACAGAGCCCAGTCCCAGGACTGGCCAAAAAAAAAAAAAAAAAAACCCAAAAACCGAGGGAAGGTAGGTGCCAATGACTCACACCTGTAATCCTGGCTACTCAGGAAAATGAGATCTTAGAATCATAGTTCAAAGTCAGTCCAAGCAGAAAATACATGAGACTTTTTTTTTGTCAGAAGAATCCAAATGGCAGCATATAGCTATGGCTAAAGATGCTGGCCATAGGTAGATGTATAGAGGGAGCTTGTGGAGCCTCTTCTATTGTTTCTGTTTTCTTAAAAAAAAAAAAGAAAAATCCCGGAAGTAGGCAGGCATAGTGGCTGCTCAAGAGGCAGAGGTAGGAGGATTATGAGTCTGAGGAACCTGGGAATAAGAGAATCTCCAAAGAGCCAGTAAGTAGTAACTGAATAGTACAAGCACCCAACCTGGGACTAGCAGCTGAAATGGGGGAGGGGGACTTTTATATTCTCCACTACCACGTTAAAAAAATAAACAGCTAAGCACTGGTGGCTCATGTCTGTAATTCTAGTTATGGAGGAGGCTGAAATCTGAGGATCACAGTTCAAAGCCCGTGCAGACAGGGGAGTCCAAGGGACTCCTATCTCTAACCACCAAAAAGTTGAGTGGAGCTGTGGCTCAAGTGGTAAAGTACTAGCTAGCTTTAGGCAAAAAACGCTAAGGGGGCTGGGAATATGGCCTAGTGGCAAGAGAGCTTGCCTCGTATACATGAAGCCCTGGGTTCAATTCCCCAGTACCACATATATGGAAAACGGCCAGAAGTGGCGCTGTGGCTCAAGTGGCAGAGTGCTAGCCTTGAGCAAAAGGAAGCCAGGGACAGTGCTCAGGCCCTGAGTCCAAGGCCCAGGACTGGTAAAAAAAAAAAAAAAAATGGCTAAGGTATAGTGCCCAGGCCCTGAGTTCAGGCCTCAGGCAAAAAAAAAAAAAAAAGAAGAAAGAAAAAACAAAACAAAACAGGTGAGCAGTCCATTCCCTGGGATCACTCAGCCAAACTGAACACGTACTTCTTACACAGAGCCCGATACAGTGGCTAAGTGGTAAGAAGAAAAACTGAGCAGGGCAGAGAGAAGAGAGACAGGGAAAGAAAAGATGTAGATCAAGTATGGTAGGAGACAAAATCATATTCACATAGAAAAAAAATAACTGTATTTCCAAATCTTAAACAGAAATACTAGGAAGCTCTATGAAATTAGGCAAGTTGAATTGAATATTGCTTTAACCTAAAAACTTAGGAAAAGCACCTGAGGCCAAATTCTATACAAAGTTACTATATGAGAAAAAGAAGAAAGAGAGCAAAATAAAGAATCCCTAAAAATGGAGCAATAAAATTGACAAAACGGGGGCTGGGAATATGGCCTAGCGGCAAGAGTGCTTGCCTTGTTGTATACATGAAACCCTGGGTTCGGTTCTTCAGCACCACATATATAGAAAACGATCAGAAGTGGTGTGTGGCTTAAGTGGCAGAGTACTAGCCATGAGCAAAAAGAAACCAGGGACAGTGCTCAGGCCCTGAGTCCAAGGCCCAGGACTGGGGAAAAAAAAAATTGACAAAACATAACTATCTCCAAACAAAAGGATTTTAAAATTATAAATTGATAAACCTGAACATATCACATTAAACCTTCTAGCTGCTGAGCGCCAGTGGCTCATGCCTATAATCTTAGCTACTCAGGAGGCTGAGATCAGAGGACTGAGGTTCAAATCCAGCCCAGGCAGGAAAGTTCATGAGAACTTATTTGCAATTCAACACCAAAAAGCCAGAACTAGAACTATGGCTCTAGTGGTAGAACATTAACCTTTTGAGCACAAAAGCTCGGAGACAGCACCCAGGCCCTGAGTTCAAGTCCTAGGACCAGCATACACTCATACAACCCCTACCCTGCCCTCACACAAACACACACACACACAAAATCACACTTTTAGCTATTAGGAGCTGGTGGCTCATCCCTGTAATCCTATCTACTCAAGAGGCTAAGATCTGAGGGTCATGCTTTGAAGTCAGGGGGGCAGAAAAGCCCATTAGACTACAATTAAACACCAAAAAAGCTGGAACTAGAACTGTGGCACAAGTAGAAGTATATTAACCTTGAGCACAAAAGCCCAGGGACAGCACCCAGGTTATGAGTTCAAAGGCCCATAATTTACACACTTACACACACACACACTCCCTCCTAGCTAGCCAGCAGTGGCTCATGTCTGTTTATCCTAGTCAGGGGAGGCTAAGATCAGTTCCAGACCAGCATGAACAAAACAGTTCATGAGATCCCATCCCAACAGAAAAGCTGGGCACAGTGAGGTACACACACCATCTCAACTATAAGCAGGAAGTATAAGGAGGAGGATCACAATCCAGGCTGGCCTAAGGCTAAGAATTCACAGGGAGCAACATTAACATCTGTCACAATAAACGTTATGCACAGGCTTAATATTAGAAAACTTACAAAAACTTAGAATGAATGAGCAAGGCAGAAATCTGATGTTTTGAGCTAATATTACCTGGCTTTAGAGGGAAATACTCTTCCAAAAGTCATTCGAATCCACAAATACAAGAACTTTCTAGCCACACATCTGAAAAAAGAAAAATAATATAAACATTTTAAATTTACTGATTTAGCTCATGGAAGTTTTGAACTTTTTTTCTGGAAAGGAGTAGAAACCATTAAGGTCACAGGGAGAGAGACCCTAGTATAAATCTAAGGTGATGTTACAGCTAACCCTGCATCAAACAGACCATAGAAGTTGGGTGCTAGTGGCTCATGCCTGTAATCCTAGCTACTAAGGAGGCTGAGATCTGAGGATCTCAGTTTCAAGCCAGATCTGGCAGGTAATTCCATGAGACTCATCTCCGATTAACCACCAGAAAACCAGAAGTGAAGCTATGGCTCTAAGTGGTAGAGCACTAGCCTTGAGCAGAAAAACTCAGAGACAGGTCCCAGACACTGAGGTCAAGCCCCAAGATCACCACCACAACCACCATCACCAAGAAAAACAGAGCAGGCGCTAAGAATGTGGCTTAGTGGTAGAATGCTTGCCTAGTATGCATAAAGCCCCAGGTTCAATTCCTCAATACCACATAAACAGAAAAAGCCAGAGTGGTGCGTCGCTCAACTGGTAGACTGATAGTCTTGAGCAAAAGAAGTTCAGGGACAGTGCCCAAGCCTTGAGTTCAAGCCCCAGAACTGGCCAAACAACAAAACAAACAGAGGCTGGGAATATGGCCTAGTGGTAGAGTGCTTGCCTCACATATATGAAGCCCTGGGTTCAATTCCCCAGCACCACATATATAGAAAAAGCCAGAAGTGGCGCTGTGGCTCAAGTGCTAGAGTGCTAGCCTTGAGCAAAAAAGAAGCCAGGGACAGTACTCCGGCCCTGAGTTCATGCCCCAGGACTAGCAAAAACCAAACCAAACAAACAAATAACAACAACAAAAAAGAGCACTCTTGCCACTAGGCCATATTCCCAAGTTGAACAAGAAATGTACTCACCCTTACATATGAAACTGTAACCACTCTGTACTTCACTTTGACAATAAAGAAAAAAATTTTTTTAAAGAAATATACTCACTGCCTTACATATGAAACTTTAACCACTCTGTACTTCACTTTGACAATAAAGAAAAAAAAAACAAAGCTTAGAAGAGGACACATTTATAAAGCTTAAAGTCACTAGGGTGTGGCTCTAGTCACAAAGTACTTACTTGCCTAGCTAAGCAAACATGAAGTCCTTGGTTCAAATCACAAACTTAAATAAAAAAATAAGCTGAGTGTTGATAGCTCATGCTTATAACCTAACTAGTCAGCAGGCTGAGGTCTGAGGATCTCTGTTCAAAGCAAATTGGAAGTGGCACAGTGGCTCAAAGTACTTGGTAGAGCTCAGAGACACACATAGGTCCAAAGTTCAAGCCCTACACCAAAAATAAAAAATTAATAAATAGGGACTGGGAATATGGCCTACTGGTAGACTGCTTCTTTCACATACATGAAGACCTGGGTTCGATTCCTCAGCACCACATATATAGAAAAAGCCAGAAATGACGCTGTGGCTCAAGTGGTAGAGTGCTAGCCTTGAGCAAAAAAAAGCCAAGGACAGTGCTCAGGCCCTGAATCCAAGCTCCCAGGACTGGCAATAAATAAATAATAATTAAATAAAAAATAAAGCTAAATTGAAGCAGATTTTTTTTTTTGGCAGTGCTAGGATTTGAATTCAGAGTCTCCAGCTTGCTAGGTTTGCTTGCTTGATTGGTCTTTTGCTACCTGAGCTGTAGTCTCTTGGACATTATGCCCAGGCTGGCTTTGAACCACAATCCTCTCTCAGCATCCTAGTTAGTTAGGATTACAGGTGTGAGCCTAGAGCACTCAGAAGGCAGATTTTTTAAAGAACTTTCAATATAAAGTATTTTGTCCACAGAGACTTCAGATTAAGGAAGTACAATTCTTTTTTTATGTTATTCTTCCTGCCTAAAATATGTGGCAAACATCCCTTAACACGGACTTTCCTATTCTGTGTGCTCTTCTGTGTATTATTCAAACCCCACATGTAACACAACAGCCACTGGCTCTGCACTGTAAGTCTAAGAGCAAGGAGTGTTTCTTCCATTGTTCCCAGTACTTAGCAGAGTGCCTGGCTCATGCACAAGTGTGCACACACAAAGTTGTCATACCAATCCCTGGGCTCAGCTTGAACTTTCTATTGCCCTTTGGATAGCTTACTCTTACATTATGTTCAGAATCAGATAATTGTATAAGGCACAATTCAAAGACATGAACAGACTGGCACCCGTGGGTCACTGGTTATCCTAGCTACTCAGGAGGCTGAGATCTGAGGATTGAAGTTCAAAGCCAGCCAGCCCCAGCAGGAACATCCATGAGACTAGCATTTCCAATTAACCAACAGAAAACCAGAAGTGGTTTCTGACCAAGAAAAAAGTTTGTTGTTTTAGGGAGTACTGATGTCTGAACTCTGGGCCTTGAACTTGCTAGGCCAGCCCTCTACTACTTGAGCCATGTCCCAGACCTCTTTGTTTTCTCCCTAAGCCCTGAGTTCAAGCGTCAGGATTGGCAAAAAAAAAAAAAAAAAAAAAAAAGAAAGAAAAAAGAAAAAGAATGAAAATACTCATGATTTCTAAATATCTGTTTCTCTTTTTTTGGTGCCAGTCGTGGGCACTGTCCCTGACCTTTTGTGCTCAAGGCTAGTTAGTGCTCTATCACTTCAGTCATAGCTCTACTTCTGGATTTTTTGGGTGTTTAACTGGAGATGAGGCTCTCAGACTTTCCTACCCAGGCTAGCTTCAAATTGAAAGCCTCAGATTTCTGCCTCCATGAGCCTATCAGTGCCTGCCAAAAGACACTTTTTTCCCTGTCGGTTGTAGGGATTGAACTCAGGGCCTGGGTGCTGTCCCTGAGCCTCTTTGTGCTCAAGGCTAGCATTCTACCACTTGAGCCACAGCACCATGTCCAGCTTTTTTGAGTAGTTTATTGGAAATAAGAATCTCAGAGGGGGCTGGGGATATGGCCTAGTGGCAAGAGTGCTTGCCTCATATACATGAGGCCCTGGGTTCAATTCCCCAGCACCACATATACAGAAAATGGCCAGAAGTGGCACTGTGGCTCAAGTGGCAGAGTGCTAGCCTTGAGCAAAAATAAACCAGGGACAGTGCTCAGGCCCTGAGTCCAAGCCCCAGGACTGGCCAAAAAACAAACAAACAGACAAACAAACAAAGAGTCTCAGAGGGATTTTTCTGCCCAGGCTGGCTTCAAACCAGGATCCTCAGATCTCAGCCTCCTGAGTAACAAGAATTACAGGCATAAGACACAGGCACCTGGCTTAAATATACCTTTTATCTAAACACTCCATTATGAAAAATGGGCTTCAAGTCCTCCAATGAACCTACATAAGAAAACAAGAATCATTCTCTCATTTTAGCCAAGAAGGAAGAAAAGGAGGAAGTCCTCACAGTAAGGTAGTCAGTCACTCACTCATAAACTAACCTGATGCGCAATTCTCGTAATCGGCTCTGTTGGGTCCAAGTGATCGAGGTAGCATGTAGTGCTAGATGACCCGGTCTAGGTAACTGCCTCCGGGTCCCAGAGACGACAGATGACTTCTTAGAAGGCAATACCTTTGGAGAATAAGGTTTTCTCCCCATACCATCCCTAAAAGACCTTAAATTTGAGAAGGAAAGATAAGGTTAAAAATTACCTCAGCAGGTAATACAAATTGAAACTATCCCCTACCCCCCTCCCACCCAGGTCAGTCACAAGGCTTGAATTCAGGGCCTGGGCACTGTCCCTGAGCTATTTGGCTCAAGACTAGCACTCTGGCCACAGAGCCACTATTGGTTTTTGAGTGGCAGATTGGAGATAAGAGTCTCACAGTGACCCATCCTCCTGAGTAGCTAGGACTACAGGCATAAGCCACTGGTGGCCAGCACACAACATTTTTAATATACAAACAAAATTATAGTCTATTGAGACTGAACACTGCCTTATTACATAATAAGCAGCCTGATCTCTAACAGAACTATCTGCCAGCCAGTAAAGGGGGATACTATTGATTTGGGGAGAGGCAGGAAGTACAAGTACCTTGGAGTAATTAGGACTGATTAAAACTCTCTCTCTCTCTCTCTCTCTCTCTCTCTCTCTCTCTCTCTCTCTCTCTCTCTCTGATTAGAAGGAATGAGGCTCATTTTTTTTTTCCAGTCCTGGGGCTTGGACTCAAGGCCTGAGCACTGTCCCTGGCTTCCTTTTTGCTCAAGGCTAGCACTCTGCCACTTGAGCCACAGCGCCACTTCTGGCCGTTTTCTAGATATGTGGTGCTGGAGAATCGAACCCAGGGCTTCATGTATACGAGGCGAGCTCTCTTGCCACTAGGCCATATTCCCAGCCCGAGGCTCAATTTTTTTAAATAATTAAATTCCCTATTCCATAATTCCAATGTTGGTATAATATGAATCTAGTCTGTTCATTGCTTCTATGAAGTTATCTTGCTCAAGAAACCAAACCCAAGCCTCTAGATCCAATTACTAATTAGCAAAGGGGAAAAAACAGGCCTCGTAGCTCATACTTGCAATCTCACCTACTCAGAAGGCTTCAAAGATAGAGGCTAGAATGGGTAACTGAGTGAGACTGTTTCAGAATAAAATGAAACCTTGCTGGGAATATAGCTCAATGACAGAGCAGTTATGAACAAGGTCTTGGCTTCATTCCCAGATACTGAAAAACAAAAAAATGCCAAAGAAAATGTTAAGAATGAACAAGGCCCTGGGTTCAATCTCAGGTTGGGAGGGAAAAAGCTGAAGAAAAACTTAAGAGAATAGAAGCCATTATTAAAATATGCCATAGAGTGTCAGGTGTGGTGGCACACACCTTAATCCCAAAGTATTTACAGAACTTTATTTATTTATTTATTTATTTTGGGGGGGGGGACCAGTCCTGGGCCTTGGACTCAGGGCCTGAGCACTGTCCCTGGCTTCCTTTTGCTCAAGGCTAGCACTCTGCCACTTGAGCCACAGCGCCACTTCTGGCCGTTTTCTGTATATGTGGTGCTGGGGAATCGAACCCAGGGCCTCATGTATACGAGGGCAAGCGCTCTTGCCACTAGGCCATATCCCCAGCCCCTTTATAGAACTTTATATGGCCCATAATTTCAGTTATCTTTTTGTCATGTCCCTTTACTCACCTGAAGTCAGCTTTCTTCTCCATTCTTTGTTTAACTCTTTTGATGGAAATTCAACCAGTGGCTTGAGATTCTTTGTCAATCAAAGGTTTTTTAATCCTCCTGTTTTTACTACAAGAAAAAAGTTAGAGATTAGATTATCTAAAAACTCAGGGGCGGGGCTGGGGATATGGCCTAGTGGCAAGAGTGCTTGCCTCGTATATATGAGGCCCTAGGTTCGATTCCCCAGCACCACATATACAGAAAATGGCCAGAAGTGGCGCTGTGGCTCAAGTGGCAGAGTGCTAGCCTTGAGCAAAAAGAAGCCAGGGACAGTGCTCAGGCCCTGAGTCCAAGCCACAGGACTGGCCAAAAAAAACCTCACGGGGCTGGAAATGTGGCTTAGTGGTAGAGTGCTTGCTTAGCATGCATGAAGCCCTGGGTTTGATTCCTTAGTACCACATACACAGAAAAAGCAGGAAGTGGTGGTATGGCTCCAGTGGTAGAGTGCTAGCCTTGAACTAAAGAAGCTCAGGGGCAGTGCATGGTCCCTGAGTTCAAGCTCCAGAACTGGCAAAAAAGAAATTAAAAAAAAAAACTCCCAAGTCAGGGGCCATATTTCTAAATAACTATTTGTCACCATCTAGTCTCCTCTCCCCCTCCCCTTTTTTCTTTTTTATTGTTATTACAAAGTTGAGGAACAGAGGGGCTACTGTTTCCCAAGTCATGTAATAAGTACATTTCTTTTTGGAAAATGTCACCCCTTCCTTCATTCTCTCCCAGTTTTTCCCTTCCCGTCTTCCCCACCATGTTCATTTTCAACACAGTTCCTACTGAGTACTACTGCTGCATTTGTTTGCCCTATGTCCCTCCATTTTTGTGCTCCCCCTTACTCCCCAAAGACAGAAAAATGAGCAAACTAGACCCTCCCCACCAAAAAAAGAAAGAAAAGACAAAAAAATCTGGGTGTCAGTGGCTCTATAATGCTAGCCACTCAGGAGGCTTGAGAACTGAGTATCTTGGTTCAAAGCCACTTCAGGTGGGAAAATCCAAAAGACTCCTTTATCTCCAATTAACTACTGGAAGTGGTGTCATGGCTTGAGCAAAAGAGCTCAGAGACAGCACCTAGGCCCTGAGTTCAAGCCCCACAACTGGTACAAAAACAAAACAAAACAAACCACTCATTTCCATTTCCTGGAGTTCATTTTTATATGATCAGAGGCACAAAGGCATTGTACCTTTGTGTTCCTCCCCTAGAAGTGTCCTCCTTTAGTCTCACTAGACTATTGTGTTTGAGAATACTGTATTTTAGATCTAGTTTTTGCATATAAGAGAAAGCATTCAATGTTTGTCTCTCTGCAATTGGCTTACCTCACTAAACATGATTTGTTCTAGGTTCATCCATTTCCCTGCAAATGACATCTTTCTAATGATGTTGTAAATTTCCATTGTGTATAGGTACCACATTTTTTTTTGATCCATTCATCTTTATGGGGCATCTAGGCTGTTTCCATAACTTGACTTGTGAATAGTGCAGCAATGAACATGGATATGCAAGTGTCTTTACAGTGTCCTGACTTGTGATGTTCTTTCTGGGTAGATGCCCAGGAGTGGTATGCCTGGGTCATAAAGAAGACCTATGTTTAGTTTTTTGAGAAACTTCCAAACTGCTGTTTGGAATTGTTGTACTAGTTTACCTTCCCGTCAACAGTACAATAGGGTTCCTTTTTTCCCACATCCCCACCAACATTTGTTACTTGAGCACTATTCTGTTTTTTGTTTTTTGTTTGTTTGTTGTTTTGTTTTTTGTTTGTTTTTTTTTTTTGCCAGTCCTGGGCCTTGGACTCAGGGCCTGAGCACTGTCCCTGGCTTCTTCCCGCTCAAGGCTAGCACTCTGCCACCTGAGCCACAGCGCCACTTCTGGCCATTTTCTATATATGTGGTGCTGATGAATCAAACCCAGGGCTTCATGTATACAAGGCAAGCACCTAGCCACTAGGCCACAATCCCAGCCCCTTTTTGATAATCTTATCTCTCTTTCTGAGAAGTCTCTCCTGTATTTCTTTGCCTATGTAGTGATTAGTTTATTAGCTCTGGGCAGGATTTGCTTCTGGAGCTCCTTGTAAAGTCTGGGTATTAGGCCTTTGTAGAATGTATTGCTGGTAAAGATCTCCCAATTTATTGGCTGTCTTTCTAGTTTAGTAACAATGTCCTTTGCTGTGCAGATAATATAATTTTTCAAATCTCTCTCCTATCTGCTGTGTACCTGCCACATTTCTAAATAACTACTTGTCAGCTCCTAGTCTCCTCTCCCTCCCCTTCTTTCTTCTTGTTTTGTGTGCACACCCAAGTTCTTGGGCTTGAACTCAGGACCTGGATGCAGTCCCTGAGAATTTTTTTCTCAGTGCTAGCATTCTACCACTTGAGCCACTTCCAGTTTTTGGTGATTAATTTGAGGTAAGAGTCTCATAGACTTTCCTGCCCAGGCTGGCTATGAACCATGATCCTCAGATGTCTGCCTCCTAAGTAGCTAGGATTATGGGCAGTTCCCTTGCCTTAACACAAGGTGAGCAAGAAACATCTCTGACTTGAAATAAAATTTTTCTGTGTATATGTCAGTCCTGGGCTTGAACTCAGGGCCTGAATGTTTTCTCTGAACTTTTTTGCTCAAGGCTGTTGCTCTACCACTTGAACCACCGCTCCAATTCTGGATTTTGGGGTAGATAACTGGAGATAAAAGTCCCTGTCAGAGCTGGCTTCAAATTGCAATCCTCAGATCTTATCTGCCTAAGTAGCTAAGATTACAAATGTGAGTTACCAGCTACCAACAAAATTTTCCTTTAAAAATTGTATTATTAAAAAGTTACTTTCTGGGGGCTGGGAATATGACCTAGTGGTAAAGTGCTTGCCTCGGTATACATGAAGCCCTGGGTTCAAATCCTCAGCACCACATACATAGAAAAAGCAGGAAGTGGCGCTGTTGCTCAAGTGGTAGAGTGAGCAAAAAGAAGCCAGGGACAGTGCTCAGGCCCTGAGTTCAAGCCCCAGTGAAAGCAAAATTACCCCCAGAAAACCACAGACTATAGACAAAGTCATGTAGACCAAAAGAGTTTATTGCCAGCAGTGCCGGCAAGGCCAAGTTCCCACAGAGAAATAAGGGAAAATGTTGCAGGAACTCTCTCTCAAGGGGGTCTTTACACCTTCATGCAACTAAGGTGGGAGGTGCTCCGCTGCCCCTCAGGTATCATCAGGCAAGGGCAGAGTCACATTGCCAAAGGGCAGATCTTATGACTGGGGGGGAGGGGATTCTATAAGCTTACATTCCAGCCAAGGGCAGATCTTATGTCTAGGCCCGGGGAATTCCATAAGCTTACACCCAGGACTGGCAAAAACCAAAACAAAACAAAAAATGTTACTTTTGGGGGCTGGGAATGTGGCCTAGTGGTAGAGTGCTTGCCTAGCATGCACAAAACCCTGAGTTCAGTTCCTCAGTACCATATAAAAATAGAAAAAGCCAGAAGTGGTAACTGTTAGGTCCCTGAATACCACGTGGCGTTCTCCTTTACCGGCTACCTACTTTAAAAACCTAACAGTAACTGTGGCTCAAGTGGTAGAGTGCTAGCTTTAAGCAAAAGAAGCTCAGGGACAGTGTGCCCCAGGCCGAGTTCAAGCCCCAAGACTGGCAAAAAAAAAAAAAAAAAAAAATCAAGAGGAAAACACTATATGATGCAGGAGGAGGGAATGAGGGAGGAGGTAACAGTACAAGAAATGTATCCAATGCCTAACGTATGAAACTGTAACCTCTGTACATCAATTTGACAATAAAACTTTTTTTAAAAAAAATACCATATGATGGAAGAGATCATAGTGGCATGTCTATGAGCCAGAGAATGCCGAGGAGTGCTGGCAACATTAGAAGCTAAGGGCAAAGTGTGGAATGGATCTGCCCCCACCTGTGAGACTAGTTTCTTGTAGTTTGACTTGTTCACCTCTATACCTGGGTAGCAACCATGGTAACGGGCAGTAAAAAAAAATGATCATAGGGGCTGGGGATATGGCCTCATGGCAAGAGTGCTTGCCTCGTATACATGAGGCCCTGGGTTCGATTCCCCAGCACTACATATACAGAAAACGGCCAGAAGTGGCGCTGTGGCTCAAGTGGCAGAGTGCTAGCCTTGAGCAAAAAGAAGCCAGGGACAGTGCTCAGGCCCTGAGTCCATGCCCCAGGACTAGCCAAAAAAAAAAAAATTTTTTTCATAGTCAAAGACTATAGAAATAACCATAATAGAAGTAGAAATGCCATGGTAACTGTTGGGTTGGTTTACTTATGATTGAGTACTGGATTGTTTTAGCCCGCTCAAGCTTGCTTAGTGGTAATGGGAAAACATGGTCGCAACTGTTCAAATAAAGTTGGTACTAGGTCAGCCTGATCGCAATATTACGCTTCTGTAAATGGCTTGCTTAACCCATTTGTGACTTGCTCTACCCTCTACACTAACCCCCTGCATCAGTGCTACGTGACCACCTGTTGTCAATTCCTGATATCCAGGCCAGTTCCCAATATCAAAGCCAAAATAGATAACTGAAAGGGTAGATAGCCAATAGAAATAGGACAAGACTTGCTTGCTAAATGCTATCCAATCAAGCATCTGCCAAGTTGGAAATACCCTGCCCCTGTTGTAATCACAATAAAAACCCTGCCTATCTGAGGGTGGGGACTCTCAATCCAAATCTGCAGCAGCGTCGGTGACAGTTGGGAGTCCAGGCTCAAGCTTGCAATAAAGACTCTCGTACATTTGCATCAGTAACAGCTCCTTGGTGGTCTTTGGGGACCGGAAATCTAGACATAACACCACTTCCAGCTTTTCCTGGTGCTGAGGAATGGAACCCAGGGCTTCATGCATACGAGGCAAGCACTCTACCACTAGGCCACATTTCCAGCCCGACATCATGACTTTAGATTTCTAGCATTTACCAACTGTGAGAGAATAAAATGCTGTTTTAAGCCACCAAGTTAGTGAAAGCCAGTTTAAAAAGCCCTAGGAAATGAATATAATAGTAAGATCTAAGTAATACCTAATAGGGAGAATATGTCCTATAATGAGTAATTATGATATATTTATGATGAAATTCATTCAAACACAGTGAAGCCATCCTTATAATAAAGGTCACATATATCAATAACAACCAGATAATTAATTAGCCAGAAAGACTTTCCCCACAGAAGATGAATAGTTTTCACTAATATCAAATTTACATCTAGGATTTCCCATGTGACATTCCAGTAACAGGGGTCACCTTTAATGGCTATTTCTTTTTTTTTTTTTTTTTGGCCAGTCCTGGGCCTTGGACTCAGGGCCTGAGCACTGTCCCTGGCTTCTTTTTTGCTCAAGGCTAGCACTCTGCCACTTGAGCCACAGTGCCACTTCTGGCCGTTTTCTGTATATGTGGTGCTGGGGAATCGAACCCAGGGCCTCATGCATACGAGGCAAGCTCTCTCGCCACTAGGCCATATCCCCAGCCCCTTTAATGGCTATTTCTGTAAATAAGTTGAAAGAGGATTCATATAAAGGTTTTTGGCAAAAGGCTGCTATATGCTATAGTAAATGATTCATGGCCTGGAGTTGATGTCTTGCTATGGAATGCCCATTCTGCTCTAGGACTCCTTTTCATTATACGCTGTGCACCAAGACTTATACATATCTTCCCCATCAGAATACAAACTCCACAAAAACAGAAGACATATCCGATCATCTCTCCACTATATCTAGAGCATCTTAAAAAAGAGGTAAGGATGAGACAGGTAGGAGGGGACGAAACAATGGAAGAAGTTAATGAACAAGATGCACTATACACATAGATGGACACATTAAACTGAAATTCCCTGTCCAACTATTTAAATAAAAATTAATTTAAAAATTAGTTCTCAGGAGGCTGGGAATATGGCCTAGTGGTAGAGTGCTTGCTTTGTATACATGAAACCCTGGGTTCAATTCCTCAGCACCACATATATAGAAAAAGCCAGAAGTGGCGCTATGGCTCAAGTGGTAGAGTGCTAGCCTTGAACAAAAAGCAGCCAGGGACAGTAAGTTCTCAGGAAAAATGGTGTGATATACAAGAAAGGAAAGGATACTTGGTTTAGCAGGTATTTGGTTTTTTTTTGTTTTTTGGGTTTTTTTTTTGGCCAGTCCTGGGCCTTGGACTCAGGGGCTGAGCACTGTCCCTGGCTTCCTTTTGGTCAAGGCTAGCACCCTGCCACTTGAGCCACAGCGCCACTTCTGGCCATTTTCTGTATATGTGGTGCTGGGGAATCGAACCCAGGGCTTCATGTATACAAGGCAAGCACTCTTGCCACTAGGCCATATCCCCAGCCCTTTAGCAGGTATTTGTTATATAATGTAAATGTTTTTTGTGTGTGTTTTTCTTTCTGGTTCTGGGGCTTGAATTCAGGGCCAGGGCCTTGCCCTGGCCCTAAGCATATTTTTTTCAAGGCAAGCATTCTACCACTTGAGCCACACTGCCACTTCAGCTTTTTTAGTAGTTAATTGGAAGAGTCTCACAGACTTTCCTGCCCCAGCTGGCTTCAAACTATGATCATCAGGTCTCAACTTACTGAGTAGACAGGAGTACAGGCATGATTACAGTCATGAGGCACCACGCTAAACATTATTATTTCTGGGTTGGGAATATGGCCTAGTGGTAAAGTGGTCGCCTCGTATACATGAAACCCTGGGTTCGATTCCTCAGCACTACATATACAGAAAAAGCCAGAAGTGGCGCTGTGGCTCAAGTGGTAGAGTGCGAGCCTTAAGCATAAAGAAGCCAGGGACAGTACTCACCCCTGAGTTCAAGCCCCAGGACTGGCAAAAAAAAAAAACAGAACAAAACAAAAACATTATTATTTCTTGGAAAGATAAGCTACGTATTTACTTCCCACAAATAAGTTAGTACTGATTGTAAAAATAACAAATGGAGTTGGGTACCAGTGGCTCATGTTTAAAATCCTAGGTATTCAGGAGGCTGAAATCTGAAGATGGAGGTTCCTGCCAGCCCAGGCAGGAAAGTGGGAAAGATTCTCATCTCCAATTTGCCACAAGTAAACAAAGTGGTGTTGTGCTTCAAAGTGATAGAAGTGCTAGCCATGAGCAAAAAGAGCTCAGGGACAGGGCCTGAGTCAAGCTGCACAACCAACAAAAATAAATAAAATAGTGAATGGAGAAGTATCATTGTAAAAACATTTACCACCAATTTTTTTTGCAATACTTAGGTTCAAATTCAGAGATTTGTTACATAGGCACTCTTTGAGCCATGACCCCAGCCCTTTTACTTCCAATTTATAACATCAGAATAAAGCATGGTTTGTTTTCTTTGTTGTTTTGTTTTGTATGTCTCTTCTGAGCAAGGCAAGTCTGGTGTACTGTACCACTGAGTTATACCCCCAAGCATGGGGCTGCTTTCCATTATACATGTTTCATATTTGTATGTGTGTGCCAATACCAGGCCTTGAACTCAGGGCCTGAGCACTGTCCCTTAGCTTTTTCACTCAAGACTAGTTAGTGCTTTACCACTTGAGCCCGAGACAGACACAGAGAGAGAGAGAGAGAGAGAGAGAGAGAGAGAGAGAGAGAGAGAGAGAGAGAGAGAGAGAGAGAGAGAGAGAGAGAGAAGAGACAGAGAGAGGAGAGAGAGAAGAGAGAAAGAGATAGAGGAGAGGGGAGAGGGAGAAGGAGAGAGGAGGGGGAGGGAGGGGGAGGGAGGGGGAGGGAGAGGGAGGAAGACGGAGGGAGAGGGAGGGAGAGGGAGAGAATGTCAACTACTTGGCAGCCTTCCTTGACACCACCAAGTATTATACATTCAGGGAATCTGGAAATAACTAAATATTCCAAAACGCAGGGAAGAGAAATCAATATAACAAGGTGCAGGCCGAGTACTTTTTCATGAATCACCTGATTTCAGACAACCAGGTCAACAGGTGATTGTCATCTTCATCTTATAGATGAGATTGCTCAATCCCAACAGCTCACAAGTGGAAGGACTGGGAATGGTCCTCAAAGTCTCTAACACCGTTGGTTCTACACTTATTAATTACTGGGGGGGGGGGGGTACACATAGTCACGTTCACCACGCTAGTTCCCCCCAACACCTTGCCTCAGGTAGGGCCCCTAAAACCGGGTCCCATCGGCGCCTCGCCCCATTGGGCACCGGGAATCCCTACGAAATACGCTGAGGAGCCGAGCGTGGACTGGAGTACGAGCGGAACACACACCGTCCCGCAGCGTGTGAGGAGGAAGCAGGCCGGCAGCGTCTCCGCGCACGCAGGTCCCGGTGACACCACCCGCGCTTCCACAGCAGTAAGCGGACGGTCCCACAGAGCCGTCACAGGGCCTCCACCTTGCGAAAGCGGCCGGACTCACCAGCGGAGTAGCCGGACCCCCGCCTCCCCCCCCCCGTCCTCGTACCTGGGGGCAGCAGAGTCGGGCGTGCGGACGCTGCCGAGAATAAATCACGACGAGCGCCCGAAAAATCTAGAGCCTGCTCGGTCCCCCGCGCGCGGCCCTCGCAGGCGCCTCTTCGCACTTCGCGCGCGTTTCCGGACACCGGCCACGCCCCCGTCTCCGTGGCAACGCGGCGCTAGCTGGGAGCCCCGCCCCGGATGCTGGAGTTCGCGCAGCCTCAGTCGGGAAATGTGGCCCCGCCTCCCCGTAGCCACAGTGAAGCCACAGCTGTGCGTGCTGTCCCCAGAGGCGAGTGGGTGCAAACGTCATCTGTGGACTCACTCAGATGACTTTTCGCTTCCTCCGACACTTCGCTTCGCTCTAAGCTGCCTGGAGGTAGAAAGGCTTGAGAGCTTCCAGTCCAGTGGACCCACGCGAGGCCATCTCCACTCCAGGCTTTTCCGTGAGCGCGGTCTGGCTCTCAAGTTTTCCGTGGAGTGCCAGCCAGAAGTATGGAATACCGTGTGCCCATGCGTGAACCAGGCTGTAGCAACCTGGAATTGGGAAGTGGGGAGACCTTAGGTCCAGAATTAGAATTGTCAGGCTGACCCCTCCTTAGATCCCCTTCCAGAAAAAAGTCATTAAAGCCAAGTGCCGGTGGGCTTGTGCCTGTCATCCTAGGTACTCTGGAGGCTGAGATTTGAGGATCGCAGGTCGAAGCCAGCCGGGTCGGGAAAACCTTTGAGACTCTTATTCCCAACTAACCATCGGAAACAGGATGTAGTGCTGTGGCTGAAAGTGGTAGAATGCTAGCCTTGAATAGAAAAGCTCCGGGACGGTGCTCAGGCTCTGAGTTCAAGTCCCATGACCCACCAGAAAAAAAAAAAAAGAAAACCATTAGTGGAAGCCAGTCACCGGTGGCCCACGCCTGGAATCCTAACTACTCAGGAAACATCTGGCATATGGTGGCTCTAGGGAAGCCCTGGAGACTCCATTTCCAAAATAACCAGCAGAATAAGGTTGGAGACATAACTCCAGTGGGAAGGGGGTGTGAAACATGTTAATTGTATTTATTTAATTTAGTTCACCCTGGGAAGGGCGGAGCCCACACATGTGTGTGTGCCTGATCTTGAAGCTTGAACTCAGCGCCTGGGCACCCACTGCTAGCGTTCTACTACTTGAGCCACATGTTCAGTTCCTGCTTTTTGCTGGTAAATTAGATTTTTCATGGACTTTTCTGCTCATGCTGGTTTCCATCTTCATATCTCAGCCTCCTGAGTAGGTAGGATTATCTATTACCAATGGCCTGAGTCACTGGTGCCTCACCATGCTGGTAACCTTTTCAGAAAAGGTGAATGCCTAGACAGAGGTGCCTCATGCCTGTAATGCTAGCTGAATGCTAGCTAGATCTCAGGAAGCTGAGATCTGGGGATCACAATTCATAACAGTAACAATACTGACAGGAAAGTTTGTGAGACTCCTATCCAATTAACCATCAGAAAACCAGAAGTGGAACTGTAGCTCAAGTAGTAGAGTGCTAGCCTTGAGCAAAAGAAGCTCAGAGACAGTACACAGGCCCTGAGTTCAAACCCTAGGTCAAACATAAAAAAAAAGTTTAAAAGAAGTTCTACTTTAGCCAAAGTTTTGGGGATGACTGAAGTTGGGGGAGGGGGGAGTTTTAAAATAATTTGGTGCACTTGGTAGTCATACTACTATAACTTAGAAGTGTTTTTAAATTATACAGATTTGATATTCAGAATGATAATCAGCGTACTTTCTGACTTTGATCTGATTGGCTGATTCTGTTATGCATTTATCAGACTCAGCATTGACTTATTCAGGGAGGTATGAAAGGCTTTGCCGGGGCTGGGACATGGCCTAGTGGCAAGAGTGCCTGCCTCGGATACACGAGGCCCTAGGTTCGATTCCCCAGCACCACATATACAGAAAATGGCCAGAAGCGGCGCTGTGGCTCAGGTGGCGGAGTGCTAGCCTTGAGCGGGAAGAAGCCAGGGACAGTGCTCAGGCCCTGAGTCCAAGGCCCAGGACTGGCCAAAAAAAAAAAAAAAAGAAAGGCTTTGCCATGTGAGCATAATGAAAATAACTAGTCCTGTCAGAAAAGAAATTTAATAGTGCATAATATAGCTATTGACAGCAACACTTGGTGTCAGGCTCTATTCTAAGTATTCCCCACAATTAAAATCAAAGCTGTAGCCAGTGCCTCTCGCTCATGTCTGTAATCCTAGCTACACAGGAAGCCAAGATCTAAGAATCAAGGTTCAAAGTCACCTTGGTCTGGAAAGTCTACAAAGCTGTTATCTCTAATTAACCACCAAAAAGCTGGAAGTGGAACTGTGGCTCCAGCCTTGAACAAAAATGCTGAGACAGCATCCAGGATCTGAGTTCAGGCCCCAGTGTGTACACGTATACACACATACACACACACACACACACACACACACACTTCAAAGCTATGGCCATCAAGAGTGATCTGGGCTCTGAAAATAATTTTCTACAAGGTACTTAGATCTCTTACTATTTTTTCTCTTTAATCTGAGGATACAATATGACAACTATAAAACTTCTCAAGTCCTAGTTTGTTGGAATTAGGGATTATCCTTGAAGCAAAAAAAACTGAGTCAAAACGATTTTTTTAGAAAAATGCAATCACAACCAACTAATATTAGGCTGCTATAGGTAAAGACCTAGTAGCAAGTGCTCACATGTGCTCTGGTTAATTTCCAAGGTTTTAATATTTGTATTTCCTTCTCTATTATTCTTAACTGACAATTTCCTCAACTTAACCTCTGACTCACCTTATGCCAAACTTTGAACGTACAATTTGACCCTAAATCAAGTTCTTGCAAATATTCATAAAGTACTAGAATGATTTCTTTCATTCTAAGGGGTTTCCTATATTGACATTTGAAAATTATTAGTTGCAAGAGGGCACATATAGGTACAAATTGCTACTCTTGCCTAGAAGAGTAACATGTAAAAGCTACAGTAAAACAAGGATTAGCAAGCATCTAGCTTTTCCATTTCCATTTGAAGGAAGCTAAAAGTAAAGGTTTGTGGGTGCCCTTCCTTAATAATTACCTTTATTCCTACATGGTAATTGTCTTCTTTTACAAGACCCAACAGAGACTGGTTCTCAAAGACTCCTAAAGGACTTACCTAGATGTAAGGTCTAGGGAAATTAGTTTCAGGTAAAAATTGGTATAGCTTACAAAGTCTTGAGCACTGGTTTCATATATGGCTTGTGGTAGTTTTAAAGCAGACTCCCAAGTTCCTTGACATTTCTCCCATTAAAAGGGATCATCTAAATCACTTTTCCTGGAATATAGGCCAGCTTCATGGAGTCCTTTCTTTCTTTCTTTTTTTTTGCCAGTCCTGGGGCTTGAACTCAGGGCCTGAGCACTGTCCCTGGCTTCTTTTTGCTCAAGGCTAGCGCTCTGCCTCTTGAACCATAGCACCACTTCTGGCTTTTTCTGTTTATGTGGTGCTGAGGAATCGAATCCAGGGCTTCATGTATATGAGGCGAGCACTTTACCACTAGGCCATATCCCTAGCCCTCATGGAGTCCTTTCTAAAGAACAGAATGGAATGTGTCATCGGGCAGGACTAATACTGAGTGACTTCAGTGTGAGGCTAGAAGGCAATGCAGCAACTATTATCTGCCAAAGTTCACTCATGTATAAGCATTCGAGCCAAAGCTCCAGTGGTCTCAGCTGACAGCCACCTTCAACTACCAAATGTGGAAGTGAACCTTTGAGCTGCCCCAGCTGATGCTGAATGCAGCAGAGACCACCTCTCTCAGCCTAACTTACAAGTTTGGAAGCAAAATAAGTACCAGTTTAAGTATCTGAGTTTTGAGGTGGCTTTGTTACACAGCAAGAGAAAACCAGATCCAAATTTTTAGGGGTTGTAGTACAGGGAACTTAAAGGTAGAGCCTTGTAAATACTAAATAAGTGCTCTACCACTCAGCAAAATCCATAGTGCCCAGAATTTTTAGTGTTTTCGTTATTCCTACTACAAACATGAAACCTGCAACATAGATCCTGCTATCCCTTTCTGACAAATGAGGCGAAGTCTAGAGTGATAAAATGCCTGACTCAGATTTCAGACTAAATGGTAGAGCCAGGACTTAGTAGCTTCAAAAACAGCTCTCCTTGACCTGACCTAGCATGCTTGAGGCCCAGGGTTCAATCCCTAGCACTACAAATAAAACAACAGGTGCCTTCTACTAAACTCCATCATAGCAAGGAGATTTGAGCTATTTCTCTCAGCCTTTGGGAAGAGCTCAAGATTCCAAAGTGTGTGTGTATAGTGCTGGGGATCAAACTCAAGAGCTTCCAGCACCCTAGGCAAGCTATTTATCAGTAAGTTCTACACCTAGCCCAGGAAACTTAGTTGTTGTTTTTTTTTTTTTGGGGGGGGGGGGCAGTCCTGGGGCTTGGACTCAGGGCCTGAGCACTGTCCCTGGCTTCTGTTTGCTCAAGGCTAGCACTCTACCACTTGAGCCACAGCGCCACTTCTGGCCATTTTCTGTATATGTGGTGCTGAGGAATCGAATCCAGGGCTTCATGTATACAAGGCAAGCACTCTTGCCACTGGGCCATATTCCCAGCCCAGGAAACTTAGTTTTTAAAATAACAAGAACCATTTCCTTTCATTACCTATAAGATCCCTTAGAACCGTCTTTAAATATATTTCCCCTGAAAGAAACCAACAGACTTTGTTGGCTATATAAGGCTTTTGAAAATGTTTTTTAATTTTTTTTTTGCCAGTCCTGGGGCTTGAACTGTGGGCCTAGATGCTGCCCCTAAACTCTGCTTTCTGCTCAAGGCTAGCACTCTAACCACTTGAGCCACAGCTCCACTTCCAGCTTTTCTTTCTTTTTTTTTTTTTTTTCTGGAGTTAATTGGAGATGAGCTTCATGGGATTTACCTGTGCAGGCTGTCTTTGAACTATGATCCTCAGATCTCAGCCTCCTGAGTAGCTAGGCTTACAGCCACTGGTAAGGTGTTTTTTTCTTTTTTTTTTTTTTTTTAAATCCACCCTGTGATATTTAACCTGAGAACTGTCCTGTGAGAGGTTATCTTCTCAATTCCTCATGAGAAATCTAGGGCTGAGGATAAATTGCCTCTGTACAGCCTGTAGGGGAAATGAAGACTTAGGCCTGAATTGCCAACATTTCTCTTGACTGCAGAGGGGGGAAAATCTATTTTATTTAGTATTCCACAGAATTTTTTAAAAAATCGTTTTCTGGTACAGAGGTTCACATAGAGAGCTTAGGGATCACTCACTGCCCAACTCTTAATTTCCCAAGTGAAGTAAGTGGTAGGATGGTCAAAGATTTTTTGTTGTTGTTGTTACCCATCCTGGGGCTTGAATTTAGGGCCTTGGATGCTGTCCCTGAGATTTTTTGCTTAATACTAAGCGCTCTACCACTTGAGGCACACCCCCACTAGCAGCCTTTTTGGTATTTAATCGAAGTCTCATGAACATTCCTGCTGGATCCTCAGATCTGTCTCCAGCTTGAGCCACCAGCGACAACCTGAAAGCATATCTCTTGAGGGACAGGATTTTAATGGATTCTTTTTGGACAATGTAGCCATGTGGCTGTCTGATCTTTTAACTCCAATCTCAAAGTCTGGACATTAGCCAAGCCTGCTTTCGCGGCTAAGAGAAAACCATTATTACGCCCCCTACTCCACCCCCCAGTCATTTCACAACTACTCTGGAGAGACCCACTGCGCGCTACAGAGGTGTTCACGTGCAACTATCCAGTGCAATTCTTCAGCGGGTTTGTTTTTGTGCCCCTTCCCCTCCCCCCTCGCCAGCTTGTCTCAGCACGCGGGGTGAATGCCCGACAGTCGCCATCTCATTTCACCCCAAAATAAATTTGCACTTCCCCTTCCGGTGCAGGCTACGGGAAAGATTCGGATTATGTGCGGGAGAAATAGCGCTGCAATGGACACGCCAGTCGCCTTTAGCTGTACAAAATGTATGGTGTATGAGTGCACCAACCTCTACAGGTAACCTGTTTATGAATGCACCAACCCATATTAATATCTAGCCCCCCCCCCGAAGCTACGGACCATTTTAGAAATAGCAAATACCAGACAGTCAGAGTTTCACCTAAGATCGTGCCACTAATGAAAACTAAAGTTAGTTGAGTTTCTCTAACTCCGATCCCCACCCCCACCCCACCCGGCAGAAGCACGGGCGGTGGCCGTGCCTCCCGGGCAGGCCAGGGTGCACCGACAGACGCAACCCACCCGTCGCCTCCCCAGCACTACAGCGTGGCGCGGGTCTCGGGGCCCAGGCGCTGCACAACTCCGCCCCCTTCATTGTGCGTGGGAACGCGGGCACCTCCGCGGGGCTGTCTATGGCGATCGCCTGTGCGCAGGGGCTCGGGCTTCCGATGTCCCCACTGCTCCCTCCCCGCGCAGCTACTTTCTCCCTCCCGCTTCTGCCTCTCCACTGCCGAGCCCGCCTAGGAGGAGGCTGTGATGGTTTCTCTCCCTCCCGGCATCGCCGCGGCCACCTCACACCTGGGCGCGCGGAGCGAAGGCCGGGCTGGGCCCCGGTGCGTGCCGGGAGTTATTAAGGGGGAGGGAGCAGAAGAGGCGTGGCCGAGGGCCGTGCTGTGGTTACGGCGGCTGAAGAGAGACAGTTCCAGCGGGTGTGTGAGTTTGGGGGGGGGGGTGCCCCGAGAGCTAAGGCCGCCGGGAGCAGCGCTGGGACCGGCGCGGGCAGCAGGGAGGGGAACGGCGGCCGAGACGCAGGGCCGCCCAGCGGCAGAGGCACCGAGTAAGGATCTCAAGGCGCCTGGGTCCGGGGCGCTGGCCCTAGCAGGGGGTACAGGGTGGGGGAGCAAGAGCCCGAGCGCGTTGCTCTGGGGTCGCGTGCGGGAGCTCGGGTACCGGGGCGCGCGCGGGGGGGTGGGCCGGGGCGCGAGGCTCACGGGGCGGGCGGCGGGCAGGCTGGCGGGGCCTAAGCCGCCGAGACGGACCGGCGGCGGGCCTGCGCCAGCTCCAACTCGAAGCACTCGGGCTGGGTGATCTGGCCTCACTGCGCCCTCCGGCCCGCCTCCCTTCCGTGAGTACCGTCTCCGCCCTTCCTCCAAAGGAGGCCTCTCATCGAGGGCCTGCGCGGGGGACTGGGGGTTGGTCTGGGAAAGCTGACTTTCGGAGCTGGAGCCACTGCTTACCCTTCCCTTGCCACAGACGTCCCTAGCACGGCCACAGGTGTAAGCCGGCTGTGCTAGGGGAGTTCAGGTCCGGTCCTCAGCTCCTGATCGTTGGCTAACAAGGGGCAGCTGGACCCTTCCATTGACAAATGACAGGCACTTTACGACAACCCGGCTTCCCGGATCCCCAGCTCTTCCCAGCCCTCCTACTTGCCCCCACTATTGGGGAAACAATATCTGTCACTGTCTAATCGGCACCCACAGGTCTCAGCGTCTATTTTGGCTGCTCTTTGTATTAAAGTTGGCTAAAGGTTGGGCTCCTTCCGCTTCTGCTTTCCCTCCCCTGAGGATGGTTAGTACATTTTACTAGGAGAAATGACCAAGTCACAGTGATTATGTCTCCAGTTTGATTCTGGTTCAAACAATTTGGGGATGGAGGTTAGTTTGTTTCAAATTAAAGACAAAAAGTTTGTTTCTTAAAGCACACCTGACCTATGAAAACTTCCTGTTCTCTCTGATTATTTTGTATTGATTTATCTTCCAGGTGCAAAAAAAAATTGTGGACTAAGAAGCCATGGATAGGAGACGTGTGAGTCTGAGTGAAACAGAAAATGGAGATGCTTTCCTTGACTTAAAGAAACTGCCGACCTCCAGATCCCCCCATCGCTATACAAAAGTAGGTTTTGTTACTAATGAATGTTTCTTTATAGACTGGAAGTAACATTGTGTTGGTATTATTTCAAGTGATACTCTTGGTCTGCCTCAAATATGGACAAGTAACACCATTGCAGTGAACTTTTTTCTGGGTGTATAAATACCAAGAGTTTGCTTCTAAGCAGCTTTTAGGTTAAGTACTGTCCCATACCCTGTAGAGATTTGTGGATTGGTGTATATTAGCACCCAAGTTCTGAAACAACTGTGGCATGAAGGTGCTATTGACTTAACGTGCTATATGTAGAGTGAGGAGTCCAGCTGTGGGATGATGCTTCAGAATCCCTTCTCTGTATTCATGTTTCCTATAGGAGTAGTCTGGCCAAGATAATTGGATTTTTAAATTTTGGTGTTTTGCTTCCTTACAAATTGAGCTTAGATTCACTTTCAAAAAATAATTCAATCATAGTTACTTCTTTTCTTCTTTTATTTTCTTTGTTATGGAGCTTGAACTCGGGTCTTGGGTGCTGTCCCTGAGTTTTTTTTTGCTCAAAAAAGCACTCTACCACTTTGAGCCACAGTACCACTTCCAGTTTTTTGGTGGTTAATTGGAGATAAGTGTTCCTCAGACTTTCCTGCCCAGCTGGTTGGAACCTCAGTCCTCAGATCTCAGCCTCCTGAGTAGCTAGGATTACAGACATGAGCCACTGGCACCTGGCTTTCATAGCTCCTTTTTTTTTTTTTTTTTCCCCAGTCCTGGGGCTTGAACTCAAGGCCTGGGTACTGTCCTCGGCCTCTTTTCCTCAAGGATAACACTCTACCACTTGAGCCACAACACCACGTCCAGCTTTCTCTGTTGATGTCGTACTGAGGAATTGAACCTAGGGCTTCATGCATGCTAGGCAAGCACTCTAAGCCACATTCCCAACGCCATCATAGTTCCTTTACTAAAAAACTTAAAAGTGGGGTTGGGAATATGGCCTAGTGATAGAGTGCTTGCCTTGTATATATGAAGCCCTGGGCTCGATTCCTCAGCACCACATATATAGAAAAAAGCCAGAAGTGGCACTGTGGCTCAAGTAGCAGAGTGCTAGCCTTGAGCGAAAAGAAGCCAGGGACGGTGCTCAGGCCCTGAGTTCAAACCACAGGACTGGCAAAACAACAACAACAAACAATATCAATTTTTAAACTGATCATTTTGATACCTGCTATGAATGGGAATGGCTGAGGAATCACATCCAGGTCATATATTTATGAATTTCAGTGCATCAGTGTCTGGTTGGCTACCGAATGTTTTTGAACAGGTAAACAGGAGTCACCTGTAAATTCATTTCTAACTTTTTGAAATGTTCTTGGCTAGAGTGCAAAAACAAAGTATATGTTTGCCAGGTACTAGTAGCTCACATCTATAATCCTAGGTACTCAGGAGGTCGAGAATCACAGTTCCAAGCCAGCCCAGGCAGAGAAATCCTTGAGGCACTTATTTCTAATTAACCAACCAAACCAGAACTGGAGGTATGGCTCAAATGGTATTGCACCAGCCAAGCTAAGAAGGTGAGCCCCTGAGTTCAAGCCCCAGTATTAGAATTAATGGAAAAAATGTATGTGCTTAAGTACAAAGCAACTGAGGCTTTTGTTTTGTTTTCTTGCCAGTCCTGGGACTTGAAGTCAGGGCCTGAGCACTGTCCCTGGCCTCTTTTTGCTCAAGGCTAGCACTCTACCTCTTGAGCCACAGTGCCACTTTCGGCTTTTTCTATATATGTGGTGCTGAGGAATCAAACCTAGGACTTCATGTATAGGAGACGAGCACTCTACCACTAGGCCATATTCCCAGCCCCCAACTAAGGCTTTTGATGCAAGAGCTTATGTTCTGGCTGGCCATGTAGCTTAGTGGTAGAGTGCTTGTCTAGCATGTATGAAGACCTGGGTTCAGTTCCACAGTACCACATAAATAGAAAAAGCCAGAAATGGCACTGTGGCTCAAGTAATAGAGTGCTAGCCATGAGCAAAAAGAAGTTCAGAGACAGCCCCCAGGACCTGAGTTCAAGCCTCGGACTGGCAAAAAAGAGAGAGAGCTTATGTTCTGGTTAGGCCTTTGTCTGCATTTCCTTAATGTCTCCCCTGACATGGACTCTAGCTAGCATGGCTTAATTGTCTTTGACTCCCCAGGATATTGATTAAAGCTGAGCTTTAATCAGTGTGTACTGCCGCTTTTACTTACTTGATAAAAGTGTTAAATGGTGTCAGACATTTACTTTCAACATTAAAGAAAAAGAAAAAAGCCAGGAGCAGGTCACTCATACCGGTAATCCTAGCTGCTTAGGAGGCTGAGATTTGAGGTTTTCAAAGCCAAGGGGGGCAGAGAAGTTCCCATGAGAGTCTTATCTCCAATAAATCACTAAAAAACCAAAAGTGGAGCTGTGGCTTAAAAGTGATACAGTACTAGCCTTGAGAAACAGAGCTCAAGAACAGCGCCCAGTCCTGGGCCTTGGGCTCGGGGCCTGAGCACTGTCCCTGGCTTCTTCCCGCTCAAGGCTAGCACTCTGCCACTTGAGCCACAGCGCCACTTCTGGCCATTTTCTGTATATGTGGTGCTGGGGAATTGAACCCAGGGCCTCATGTATACGAGGCAAGCACTCTTGCCACTAGGCCATATCCCCAGGCCCTGTTGATTGTCTTGATACAATTTGTTTTGGCATAACAGAATGTGAATTGATAGTTTTTCAGTTCTGTATTCAGATTTAGTCTTACCAAATCTAAAAGTGCTGGATGGAGTATACTTCACAACTCATCAAGTCATTACCTAAAAATGTTGAAAGATAAAATCTAATTGAATGGAAAAAAAAAACTGATACTTTTTTTTTCCATTCCTGGGGTTTGAACTCAGGATTTGGACACAACCCAGTCCTTGAGCTCTCACTTCTGGCCATTTTCTATATATGTGGTGCTGGTGAATCGAACCCAGGGCTTCATGTATACGAGTCAAGCACTCTTGCCACTAGGCCATATTCCCAGCCCCAGCTCCTCCTTTTTGTTCATGGCTAGTACTCTACCACTTGAGCCACAGCGCCATTTCCAGCTTTTTCATGTGTTTGATTGGAGATAAGAATCTTACCACCTTTCCTTTAGTCATACGTTCATTCATATGACTGAAGGATGATATACAAAGGTGTAACTCCTTTGAACAACTAATGTATTATTTATCAAAATGAATACCAGGAAATGAAAATATGTTTTGGTGGGGAGGGCAAAAATGGAGGGCACACAAATGGAAGGGATGAAGGATGAGCAAATGTCATTCAATGTACACTTAAGTAAAAATTGAATTATGTAACTTGAGGGTAGGGACGGGGAGGGGGGAATATGGGAGAATGATGGAAGAGGTGACATTGATCAAGTAACATTGTACTCATAACCTGACTTAGTTAAGGAATTAAAACTTCTTTGTACAGCTATATAACAATAAGTAAATTAATTTTTTAAAAGCTTAGTATTAGCCTAGATATGGGAGGATCTTGAGTTTAGGGCCAGTCTAAGCAACACTGGAGACACTGTCTGGGAAATTTTAAAAGGCTTAGTATTGTCCTTTTTAGACAAAGTATTGTTATATTGCCCAGGCTGGCCTCTAACACTCCTCTTCCTTCGGCCTCCTGAAGGCTGAGATGACAAATACATACTATTATGGCTGGCTATAGTCTAACCTCAGAATTTTGTCATACTTACATGTGCCTTGAAAAACTTAAGAAGCTGGGTGCTGGTGGCTTTCGCCTGTAATTCTAGCTACTCAAGAGGTAGAGCTCTGAGGGTCAGGTTTTGAAGCCAGCCTCAGCAAGGAAGTCTGTGAGACTCTTATTTCCAGTAAACTACCCAAAAAGCCCAAAGTGAAGCTGTGGCTCAAGTGGTAAATAACCTTGAACAAAAAAAAATCTAAAGACAGCATGTAGGTCCCTAGTTCAAGCCCCAAGATGGGCAAAACAATAACAAAAACCCCACCTTGTTTCAAAGCCAATCATGGATACATGCCTGTAATACCAGCTATTCAGGAGGTGGAGATCTGGATGTTCACAGTCTAAGGCTGGCCCTGGATAAAAATGCAAGGCCCTATCTAAAAGAAAAATCAACTAAACTGCTGGGCATTGGTGGCTCACATCTGTAATCCTAGCTACTCAGGAGGCTGGGATCTGAGGATTGAGGTTCAAAGCCAGCCCAGGCAAGAAAGTCCCTTAGTCTCTTTTATCTCCAGTTAATCCCCAGAAAACCAGAAGTGGCGCTGTAGCTCAAGTGGTAGAGCTCTAGCCTTGAGCTGAAGAGCTCAGGATAGTACCCAGGCCCAGAGTTCAAGCCCCACGACCAACCAAAAAAAACCACTAAACTGAAAAAGGGATGGAGTGGTAGAATGGATCAAGTTCTGCCTAATCAAGTGTTTAAACTCCAGTACTGCTTTTTTGGTTATTGTTTTTCTGTTTGTTAGTAATGACAGTGGAAGATAGACTTAATCTTTTTTTTTTGACTTAACAATCTTGACCAAATTTAGGTGGAACTAGATTTCTACTCCATTTGAGAATATTTAGCTAGAATAATGTTCTGGTAGTGTTAGGCTAGTACTTTCATACATGTTTCTCAACATGCTAGTGATATCATGTGGGACTAAGCCTGTTTCCTTTTGAAGAGAGCTTGATCTTGTGTTCTGAGCACTGTAATGAGTGTTTTCTTCTCCAACTGGAATAATATTTGAGATCTCTGACTCCTTCACCTACATTCTCATACCAAATTACTGGAACAAATAAGAGCATTTCAAGTTCTGCCACTTCACATTGACATGGTAGAAGGGAGTCTACAAGCAATAGAGGGTAGCTATTCTCATCAGGGAATTTTAAAGGTGGTGTGTTCTGTGGAAACTTCTGCAAGTGTGGGATGTTTACAAGGTTAGGAAAATGTATTGGCTTGATGAGAGGGCCCCTTGCCTGTTGACTCTTCTTGGTTTAAGGATAACATTGGAAATCTGTTGAGAAACCAGAGATGTTTTTGGTTTCCATGAAGGTAGAAAGCAGTCGTTTGGACTGGTGCTCTCTTAGGTGCATTATAGTGTTTTTCTGTGGCAGAACATTCTTTAGCACAGCTTTCTTCTCACATTAATAGGCATGGGAGTCACATTATAGTCCTCTGGGCCTTGATGTGGTATAAATTCTGAATAGTAGATCGGGCGTGGGCTTGAAGATTTGGCTTTCTACACAGATCTCAGGTAGTATCCCTGCTGCTGGTCCACTTTGAGTAGCAAGGCTTCAGTCTTCTTGGAGAACTTGATAAATATTAATGTTATCAAAGTAACAGATCTATTGTTACTTATCAGGGTTCAGATGGTGTCTACTGTGCATCTAAGAATATCTCAAGAACTTGTTAGAATCATGATGGATGCTTTCCAAGCACAGTGACGTTTGACCAAGATGGTTATAAGTAGCTTTATCATACCCACCTATCATTGTATGAGACCTGGCCATTAATCTATAAATTCAGGTCTGTTTTGCTTGCCCCATCTCCTAAGTATTTAAATTGTGTTTGGGTAGTATTTAAATATGATTGGATTGTGTTAAAGGACATCTGGAGGTTATACAGTGGATCTTACCTGAATGTTAGGCATGAAAAGTGGTTTATGCAGGGATTTTCAAAATATGGCCACTAAGCCAGCATTAGTATCATCTGATATCTTGTTAGAACTACAAAGTTCAAATCCCTTCTGATATGGTATTGAATCAGAAACTCTGGGAGTTCAAGCCCAGCTATGTTCCTATAACAATCTTTTTGACTAGTTGGTGTTGGCAATCTACTGGTTTCAGAAACAGAAAACTGGTGCTTATTAGTGGAAAATTTGGGAGGGACTCTTTAACCTTGTGTATGTATGCACTTGTGTGCCTGCATACTTCCTGCCCTGAGGCCTGAACTCAGGGTTTGAGTGCTGTCCTGAGCTTCCCCCCACCCCCAATGCTACTGCTCTATCACTTGAGCCACAGTTCCACTTTGGGCTTTTTAGTGGCTAATTGGAGATAAGAATCTCATAGCTTTTCCTGCTCTGGCCAGCTTCGAGCCATGGTCCTCAGATCTCAGCTTCCTGAGTAGCTAGGATTATGGGCTTGAGCCACCAGTGCCCAACTTCCCTCCCCTTTTCTTTTACCAGAATCTGTTATTTACCAGTTATTGAGGTTGCATGCTAGTGATACTAGTTTTTGCTTTTCATTATTCAGAATCATGTTTTTTTTCTTCAAGTGAACAATCTAATCTTAGATACAGAATACACATTTGTCTCAGTCCATCCTTTGTTCATAAATTTTGCCATCAACTTATTAAATGCTATGACCTGTCAGTCGCACAGGGAACAAAAACAGAACATTGGTCTCAATACAGACCACTGTTGAGCATGTATTTGAATCATCTAGCTAAAAAGCAAATGTTGAGGTTATCTGAGTTGTTACTTCATGTGGGTGCGCCTTTATTTTGATTAGTGATTTGGCACAATTTTAGTCTTCCATGTATACAAAGGTCTTCAGAGGAGGCTCCCCATTTTGTGACCAATGGTTCATAGCAGTGGGTTCAGCCATATTTATGTCCGGTTTCAAACCATTAAGAAAGTAGACAGGCAACTGAAGCGAACTGATATATGTAGTCCTCATAGCTTCCATGGAGAAATGCAGTCTTTAAGACTGAGAAAAGGCTGGGAATATGGCCTAGTGGCAAGAGTGCTTGCCTCCTACACATGAAGCTCTCGGTTCGATTCCCCAGCACCACATATATGGAAAATGGCCAGAAGGGGCGCTGTGGCTCAGGTGGCAGAGTGCTAGCTTTGAGTGGGAAGAAGCCAGGGATGGTGCTCAGGCCCTGAGTCCAAGGCCCAGGACTGGCCAAAAAAAAAGAGTAAGATTTGAGTCCTAGATATAAATCAAGAATTAAGTGCTTCATTTTTCATATGCATAGATCTTGTTTCATAACTTTTATCTGCAATCTTCCATAAACTAAGTTGAGTAGTAACTTGTAACAAGTGGAATATCGGTAACATATTCAGTTACAAACCTCTTAAGCCAGTATAAAACTAAGGATGGCTTTTTTCTGTATATGTGATACTGAGGAATCAAACCCAGGGCTTCATGCATGCAAGGCAAGCACTCTACCTCTGAGCCACATTCCTAGCTTCTTGTTATGCTGGGACAAAACCCTCAACTGGACACAAGCTAAACATCCGCTCTCCTACTGATCTACAACCCAGCCTCCATCTACATTTTAATCTTTAATATGGAGCCAGAATGCCTTAAAAATGTTTTTCTTATTTTAGACTTCTCTCTAGTATTTGTCTACCTTTTTAGTATTTTATATTACTTTTTTTCTTTCTTTTTTTTTTCTGTTGGGTGTGGGTCTTGAACTCAGGGCTTTAGCACTGTGCCTGAGCTGTTTTTTGCTCAAGGCTATCTCTCTACCACTTGAAGCCATAACTCTACTTCTGGTTTGATGGTAATTAATTGGAGATAACAGTCTCATGTACTTTCCTTCCCCCTACTGACTTTGAATTGTGTTCCTTAGATCTCAGCCTCTTAAGTAGGACTACTGATGTGAGCCATCAGTGTCTGGCTTTTTACATTGCTTTTTATCCATTGTGTGAATACATGTAAAAGTCAAGGTTTATTTATTTATTTATTTATTTTTTACTCTTTTTTTTTTTTTTTTTTTGGCCAGTCCTGGGCCTTGGACTCAGGGCCTGAGCACTGTCCCTGGCTTCTTCCCGCTCAAGGCTAGCACTCTGCCACTTGAGCCACAGCGCCGCTTCTGGCCGTTTTCTGTATATGTGGTGCTGGGGAATCGAACCTAGGGCCTCGTGTATCCGAGGCAGGCACTCTTGCCACTAGGCTATATCCCCAGCCCCAAGGTTTATTTTTATTTCATTGGCCAGATTAATAGAAAAAACATGAACAACGGGGCTGGGGATGTAGCCTAGTGGCAAGAGCGCTTGCCTCGTTTACATGAAGCTCTGGGTTTGATTCCCCAGCACCACATATACAGAAAACGGCCAGAAGTGGCGCTGTGACTCAAGTGGCAGAGTGCTAGCCTTGAGCAAAAAGAAGCCAGGGACAGTGCTCAGGCCCTGAGTCCAAGGCCCAGGACTGGCAAAAAAAAACAACACAAAAAAAATGAACAACAACATAAAAACAGGCTTTTTGTTGTTTTTCCATTCTCATCTTAATTTCATGTAATTCTTTTATTGGAAGATAGTCTTTGATGGGGCTGGGAATGTGGTTTAGTGGTAGAATGCTTGCCTAGCATGAATGAAGTCCTGGTTTGGTTCCTTAGTACCACATAAAACAGAAAAAAATTCAGAAGTGGCGCCGTGGATCAAGTGGTAGAGTACTAGCCTTGAGCAAAAAGAAGCCAGGGACAGTGCCCAGGCCCTGAGTTGAAGTTCCAGGGCTTGCCATAAATACATACATACATACATACATACATCACAACACTCACCTTAATTATAAGATACCAGACATCTTGCTCACAAAAAGCAGAATTCCCCTTTGGTTCTCTTTAGAAATATGACTTGAATGAAATCCTACTGGAATGTTGTTTGATGGATAGCTGTTTCTGCATGGGATTCCTGCAGAAAGAAATAGAATGAGTATTTTCACCACTGTTGTCTTGGACACATATTTGGATTTTCATCTTTCATACTGATCACTAAAAAGTGAGTGTTCATATCAGTCATAATTCCCTGATCAATTGTTTTGAGAAGCTTGACAAATTCTCTTTAAGGAAGGCTGCCACAACTAAAAATGTGCTTGCTCATACTTCCTAGGGTATGTGGCTCTTGGGCAATTAGCAGCTTGCTCTTGTCTGGTTGTACTAACCTATGCAAAAAAGTGAGGTCTCAGATATTAAGTATTTTGTTGTCCTGAAAATAATTTTTGTGAATTTGTCCATAGTCAGTAACCTACCCTTCCTCCTTCTCATACTCCCTCCCTCCCTCCCTTCTGTTTGTCCATCTGTCCATCTATCCATCAATCCATCATGGGGTTGAATTCTGGGCCTGGGCACTGTCCCTGAGCTCCTTTTTGCTCAAGGCAAATACTCTATCATTTGAGCCACAGTACCACTTCTGGCTTTTTCTATGATGAATTGGAGACAAGAATCTCATGAACTTTGCTGCCCAGGCTGGCTTTGAACTGTGATCCTTAGATCTCAGCCTCCTGAGCTAGGATTACAGGAGTGAGCTACAGCGCCTGTATAAATTTCTATTCTTAGGCTACAAAAGGGTAATCTCACATTTTCTCTGAAGTACTAATGAAGAAAGAGCAGTTAGAGTGGACACTTTCCAAGGACTTTTTTTAAACCTTTAACCAAATTTGAAGGCTTTCAAAGGAGTTCTTTTCCAGGGATAATTGATGTGAAGGGCTCTTGATAAATAAGGCAAGTTCAAGAACACTTGTCTTCAGAGATTAGAAGAAGCATGGGGCAAGGACACAAGACGTTAGCTAATAATGGTAGGCCTTGCACCTGGCGCACAGGAAATGTTCTGTGCCCAGTTCAGACAAGAGCAAACTGTGTTCACTTGTGGCTTCTTTCCATTTAAAGTGGGAGATTCTCTTGCTGTATTCCATGTTAGGCTTTATAGGTCATTGCTGGAAAGTCAAACATTTAGTGCTGTGTTTTTAATTTTAAGTTTTAGAAAGTATTTTAGTATGACAGGTTAAATAGAAATTGACAGCACAGACACATATCCTGCTCCCCAAGCAAGAAATTCAGGAGTCATCAATCCTCAATTTCATTTATTTATTTACTTGGTGTCAGTTTAGGGGCTTGAACTTGGGCCAGGGGTGCCTTCCCTGACCTTTTTTGCTCAAGACTAGTGCTCTGCCTCTTGAGCCACAGCTCTCCTTCTGGATTTTTGGCAGTTAATTGGTGATGATAGTCTTACACTTTCCTGTCCAGACTGGCTTTGAAGCACTATCCTCTGAGTTCAGCCTTCTGAGTAGCTAGGTTTATAATCCTGAATCATGGAAGTACAAATTCTGAATTTCTTTTTTAATGTACTTTATTGTAGATACTTTTTTTTTTTGCCAGTCCTGGAGCTTGAACTCAGGGCCTGAGCACTGTTCCTGAGCTTCTTTTGTTCAAGGCTAGCACTCTGCCACTTGAGCCACAGCACCACTTCTGGCCTTTTCTGTTTATGTGGCGCTGAGGAATGGAACCCAGGGCTTAATGCATGCTAGGCAAGCACTTTACAGCTAAGCCACATTCCCAGCCCACAGATAAACTTTTTTTTTTCTTTTTGGTTGATTGTGGAGCTTGATTGAATTCAGAGTGTGGGCACTGTACTTGCCCTTTTTGTTTGGGGTTTGTCGGTTGTAGAGTTTGAACTCATGGCCTGAGCACTGTTACTGAGTTTTTTTGCTCATGGCTAGTGCTGTACCACTTTGAGTTACAGCACCACTTCCAGTTTTCTGGTGGATTGACGATAAGAGCCTTATGGACCTTGCTGCCCAAGTTGGCTTTGAACCGTGATCCTCAGATCTCAGCCTTCTGAGTAGCTAGGATTACAGGTGTGAGCCACCAGCTACTGGCTGCAAATAAACTTTTGTTTTTGTCTTTTTGTTTGAGATGGTCTTGCTCTGTGGCTCGCACTAGCCTTTTTTTTTTTTTTTTTTTTTGCCAGTCCTGGGGCTTGGACTCAGGGCCTGAGCACTGTCCCTGGCTTCTTTCTGCTCAAGGCTAGCACTCTACTACTTGAGCCACAGCGCCACTTCTGCCTTTTTCTGATTATGTGGTGCTGAGGAATCGAACCTAGGGCTTCATGCATGCAAGGCAAGCACTCTACCACTAAGCCACATTCCCAGCCCCCACTCTAGCCTTTTAACACACAATTTTCAGTTCTGTATGTGTGTATATTACTCCTAAAGTCTGAAATTTGGACCTCCTGCTTCCTAAGCAGGCATTCTACCACTTCAGCCACACCTTCAGCCTTTTTTGTGCTGTCTTGCCTCTTGCTCAGGTGTGCAACTGGATTAAGACCCACCTGCTTTGGCTTCCTATCATAGCTGGGATGGCAGGTGTGTACAACCATACCCAGCTACCTGCTTTTTTTTTTGGCCAGTCCTGGGCCTTGGACTCA
Organism: Perognathus longimembris pacificus; assembly: GCF_023159225.1. Lineage (NCBI taxonomy): Eukaryota > Metazoa > Chordata > Mammalia > Rodentia > Heteromyidae > Perognathus > Perognathus longimembris. The sequence goes on along the minus strand of NC_063163.1, from coordinate 92,773,851 downwards.
GGGCCTGAGCACTGTCCCTGGCTTCTTCCCGCTCAAGGCTAGCACTCTGCCATCTGAGCCACAGCGCCCCTTCTGGCCGTTTTCCATATATGTGGTGCTGGGGAATCGAACCGAGAGCTTCATGTGTAGGAGGCAAGCACTCTTGCCACTAGGCCATATTCCCGGCCCCCAGCTACCTGCTTTTTAAAATAAACTTTGAAAACTGGCATGTAATTCACACATGCATAAAATTTTCTCTTTATATATGGTAAAATATTCAGCGTTTTTAGTAAAATCACATACTTGTACAGCTACTATTAATGAATTCCCCATACAGAAACTCTATACTAATTATTAGCAAGTAATCACTCCCATTATCTTCTTCCCTGTTAATCTTTTTGTTTTTCTTCTTTTGCAGTAATAGGCATTTGAATTGAGGGCCAAATGCTTCCCAGGCTTGCTTGCTTGACTGGTGCTCTACTACTTGGAGCCATACCTAGGTCTGCTTTTTTAAAAAATATATTTTTTTAATCTAAAGGTAATATACAGACAAATTATGGTTACATATGTCAGGTAAACAGTACATTTCTTTTTGGACAATGTCTCCCTTTCTCACGCTCTCTTCCAGTTTTTCCCTCCCGTCCCTACCCACAAGTTGTATAGTTCATTTTCAACATAATGTCTAGTGAGTGGCGTTGCTGCATTTTATATTGGTAATTTCCAAAGTACTATCTTGTTTTGTGCCCATACCAGTCTGGGCTATGATCTTATATTCCCTGTGTTGCTGGGGATAGACAGACACACACCACCATGCACAGTCATTATACTGTATCTCTTGTAGCTAGGATTTCAGGCAGACACTAGTGCACCCAGATATTGTTTGAGATGGTGTCTCAAAAACTTATTATTGGGACAAGGAATGTGGCTTAGGGGTAGAGTGCCTACCTAGCATGCATGAAGCCCTGGGTTTGATTCCTCAGTACCACATAAACAGAAAAGGCCAGAAATGGCACTGTGGCTCAGGTGGTAGAGTGCTATCCTTGAGCAAAAGAAGCTCAAGGACAGTGGCCAGGCCCTGAGTTCAAGCCTCAGGACTGACAAAAAAGTAGATTTAGTGTTGGAACTTGTAGGGGGCTTTATAATCTTTTGTGCTGTGGTAGCAGAAAATTGGTTTGCAGTGGTTTCTCTTCCACCTCTCCACAGTATTATACAGAAATATTTCCTATATTGTAACATCGTGTGTGTGTGTATGTGTATGTATGCCCGAATAAGATATCACTCATAAGTTAATTGTAAATGTTGAATACCCTGATTTTACAAGGCAAGCACTCTACCATATTCCCAGCCCCTGAATACTCTGATTTTAAAACTAAAATGGCTTCTGGTCAAAGGTTATTTTACAAGGCCAAGAACATTCCAGGCTTCAGATATCTGAAGACAAAACATGAATTCATGGCATGTTTATGTGCAACGATTCCTGTAGACTGAGAGCAAGTGTTTCCCTCCATCCTTATCCCACAACATGGAGTCCATGTGACTGAGGCCTCCTCTCTGGAGGATTGGGGCGAAGGTTGCAGAGATCCTAACAGTGCTTCATGCTTTTTTTTTTTTTTTTTTTTTTGCAAGGCTGCTGCAGCACTGTACTGGTACTGAAAGATTGTTTTTTGCTTTATTATGAAAATGTGTAGATATAACCCTCAGGAGGTGATGGTTTGTGTTTTGTGTGCCTATGCACTGGTACATTTATCATTAGTGTGTGTGTTTATGTGCACAATTACATGTCCTTATTTCTTGGTTCAGGTGAAAGACTTACAGACAAATGAAATACACTGCTCCCAGACCTTAGTTTTTTATGCCATTTCCCACAATTTCTTGGAGAAATGGTTGGCTCTAGGACTAGGACAGGATTGGGGCATGATAAACCAGAAAGTAAGGCACTGCAGTATTGCTGGGTTTTTCTTCTCCTTTTACAGTGCTGGGCCTCATTCATGTTACTCAAATACCCTGACCCTGACCTACGTGACTAGCACTTCTTGTTTTTCCTGGAGACAAGTGTGATTGTGTAGCTCGGGCTAGCTGCAAACGCAAGATCCTCCTGTGGGGGCCTCCTTGAGTTGCTGGGATTATAAGCCTGTGCCCCCTCACCTGTTTTAAGGCAGCATTTTAAAGAGACAAAAAAAAAAAGAAAAGAAAAGAGGGATATGTTGAAAGGACATAGGAGCCATCTTGAAAATGCGAAATCTAGGATAATTTGGGCACCAAAATAATTAAGAAATTGTGAGTATGGCTCTAGTAGTAGAGTTCAATATCAGTGAGCAGAAAGTATTTATTTTGAGCTGGAGGCATGGCTAAAGCTTAGCGAGTGTGGTACCCTTAATTCAGACCTCAGTACCACCCCTGAAAAAAGTACCAAAATAAGAACATTAATGGATTATGTACCAAAACTGTGAGTCCATACTAATACATACAGTAAATGGAGAGAGAAGCTGGCATGTAATTCTTTATTTTGTTTTTTGCCAGTCCTAAGGCTTGAACTCAGGGCCTGAGCACTATGTCTGAGACTCTTTGCCCTCAAGGCTAGTACTCTACCACTTGAGCCACAGAGCCACTTCTCTGACAGGTAATTCTGGAGAGGAAGTTGGTTGCTGGACAGGCATTCTACAACTTGAGCCACATCTCCAGAACCTTGGAGAAAAAAAGTTGAAATTGGAAAAGGCAAGAGTGGTTTAGGCAAGAATCATCTAAGGGATTTGGGGGTGAGTAAGTAGGGGCTGGGCCCCGGGCTTGAACTCTGGGCCTAGGCACTATTCCTGAGTTCTTTTGCTCAAGGCTAGTGCTCTGCCACTTGAGCCACAGGCTCACAGCCTTAGCTGGTTTCTAATCTCAATCCTCAGATCTCAGCTTCCTGAGTAGTTAGGATTATAGGCATGAGCCACCAGCACCTGGCTATGGATTTATTTTTTTTTTTTTATGAAAACCAGGATATGTGGATGATTTTAAAGTGCCTCCCTACAGACTGCTTACTAATTGCAAGTAGAAAAGTCTAATCAGTGTAGAAACAAGAGAACACCGGGACCAGATAAACAAAATTAACAGCACTGATTGAAACAGCTGGACACATTCAGCAATTCTACTCCAAAAAGGATACATTTCTTATTTTCTTTTAGGTTAGTATTTGCCTCAGAGAATCATGAAGAAACATCAGACAAAGCCCAAACAAATAATATCCTTTTTAAAAGACCCTACAGGGCTGGGGATATGGCCTAGTGACAAGAGAGCTTGCCTCGTATACATGAGGCCCTGGGTTCAATTCCCCAGCACCACATATACAGAAAACTGCCAGAAGTGGCGCTGTGGCTCAAGTGGCAGAGTACTAGCCTTGAGCAAAAAGGAAGCCAGGGACAGTACTCAGGCCCTGAGTCCAAGGCCCAGGACTGGCCAAAATAAATAAATGAATGAATGAATGAATGAATGAATGAATAAATAAATAAATAAATAAAAAGACCCTACATAATGGCTCACACTTGTACTGCTAGCACTTGAGAGGAGAGGTCTCAGGAATTTGAGGCCAGCCTAGGCTGTATAACAAGTTATGCTATGAGGTTTATGTCTATAATCCTATTTACTTAGGAAGCAGAGATCAGGAGGATCAAGGCCAGCTTAGACAGCACATATTAGCAAGACCCCCATCTCAGCCAGTTAAAGCTGGACATGGTGGCACATGCCTTTCATCCAAGCTATAGCACAAAGTGGAAAAATAGGAGGATCACAGCTTAATCACCAACTAGGGCAGAAAGTGAGATTGTATTCTAAAAATAACAAGAAAAGGGACTGGAGGTTTGTTGCTCCTCAACAGTTAGAATGCCTGCTTACGAAGCACAAAACTAGCTTCAAACCCCAGTACTGCAAAAATTAAATAATAGTAATATCAGGAAATAGGGACCAAGTGGTAGAGTACCCACCTGGCATGCATAGAACCATGGATTCAAGCCCTTTGCCTTACCCCTTAATAGCTGAAAGTTGTGGAAATGTTCCACATTAAAGGATACCAAGGTGATAGGATGACCTGATAACCGGTTCTAGACTGAGTCCTGTGTTGGAGGGAAAGGTGAAAGGGTAAAAATAAAAGACGGTATTGGGCCAGTAGAAAAAAATCAGAATTGGGAGGACAGTTGAAAGTATTGATAACTGTAGTTATGGAAAGCAGGCTTTCTCAGCCATGGATTATAGAACTAAGTGTCTGTGCTCATGGGTATCCGTTGTATGGAATGAGTTGGCTTCTTGCCTCTGAAATGATATTGGCCTCATATCATCAACTTCTTGAGAGAATGGGAAAAATGATCATCTCAATGTATAGGGCCAAATTAACTCATGAAATTGGGTAAAATGTATGAGAATATCCTTTTTATTTGGAAATAGGCATTGAAGTATATGGGAGTAAAAGATTACTGCTTAAGCATTTTTATCTCAAATGGCTAAAAAAGATACATATTAGAAAAGCAATTGATAGGGGCTGGGGATATGGCCTAGTGGCTAGAGTGCTTGCCTCGTATACATGAGGCCCTAGGTTCGATTCCCCAGCACCACATATACAGAAAATGGCCAGAAGTGGCGCTGTGGCTCAAGTGGCAGAGTACTAGCCTTGAGCAAGAAGAAGCCAGGGACAGTGCTCAGGCCTTGAGTCCAAGCCCCAGGACTGGCCAAAAAAAAAAAAGAAAGAAAAGCAATTGATAAAGTAAATGGAGGAAAACATTAATCTATAAAGCCAAGTAAAGAGTATATTCAAGTTTTCTGTCCTTTTTAAAGTTTACTTTAAAATATGATACATTTTTTGAAAACATCTCTTCATGAATTGGTATCTAATATATTTAAAGATGGTGAATGAAGTTAGCTGGAGGTTTTGTCTTAAGACTGAAACTTCCATGCTTTATTGGGCATTCAGTATCATGGACTTTATTATTGGACAGCAATGTATGAGAAAGTGTGTTAGCAAAAACCGGTCACTAGTGATCATATCACTATTTGATAACACTATTTTGAGTTTCTGAGATCCATGATCTCGGCCAGATGTGTGCAAATGCCTGTAATCTCAACCACATGGGAGATGGAAGATCATGGTCCAAGGCTAGCTCCCTGGCAAAAGTGAGACCCTATTTGAAAAATAAAGCAAAGAGGTCTGGGGGTATAGCTGAAGTATTAGACTGCCTGCCTAGCAAGTGTAAGTCTGGATGCTCAAACTGCAGGACCACCAATAAATAAATAAATAAAAGATTCTGATCTAACTCTACATCTTTCTGAAGTAAGGCAGAGTTTAAGTTAAAATACTTAGAATTAGGGCTGGGAATGTGGCTTAGCGGTACAGTGCTTGTCTAGCATGCATGAAGCCTTGGGTTTGATTCCTCAGCACCACATAAACAGAAAAAGCCAGAAGTGGTGCTGTGGCTCAAGTGGTAGAGTGCTAGCCTTGAGCAAAAAGAAGCCAGGGACAGTGCTCAGGCCCTGAGTCCAAACCCCAGGACTGGCCAAAAAAAAAAAAAAAAAACACCAAAAAATTTAGAATTACTCATAACAGAAATAAGTTGGAAGTATGTGTCCTCAGAAGTGTGATTTTTAAAAATCCCCATTTGATTTCTCTTTTTAGGAGGAGCTCTTGGATATAAAAGAACACCCCCATTCCAAACAGAGGCCTTCTTGCCTCTCCGAAAAGTACGACAGGTATGGCTGTCATTCTAAGTCATTAACTTCTAATGGTTCTTTTTTGTTATTGTTGTTATACCACATTTGTTGGTATATTAGAGTTATATTAAGGGTTTTTTTTTTGTAGAATTATGAATGAGGGAGGGATTTCAAATGGTAGTAACATGGACTTCCAACTAGTAATGAAACGAAAACTAGAAAGTGACAAAGTCACAGAGCAGAACAAAAACCTAAGTCTGGTGTTTTCTCCAGAGCCCCTGGCTGTGCTTTGAATGTAGTTCTCCAAGGGCTTGCCCTAGGCTTGTTGATCTGGAGGGCTCTGAGCCTTTTACCTCTGTTCCCCAAAGACCCATTCTGCTATTTAGCCTCATTGTGTTAGGCTCCTTTAGAGAAGGTTTGAAAATTCTATAGCTAAAAATGATCAGAAAAGAATCTCCTAAAAATAATTCTATATTACACTTGTTATGAACACTTGGCATTTCATATTAGCATTTTTTTAAACTGGTAATGGGGCTTGAACCAAGGGGCCTAGGTCCCTTAGCTTTCTTGTTCTAGACTGGCACTCTACCATTTGAGCCACAGCTGTGCTTTCAGCCTTTTGCTGGTTCATTGGAGGTAAGAGTCTCAGAATTTCCTACCCAGGCTGTATTGGAACTGCAATCCTCAGATTTCATTCTCCTGAGTAGCTAGGATTACAGGTGTAAGCCACCAGCTCCCAGCTTGGCCTACATTTTTAACTTACAATGTGTCATACTACATGTAATTCTGGGGTTAAATAGGACAGGTATTTTTATTTTTTTCAGGGCTGAGGAATGAACCCAGAATCTCCTCCATGCTAACTTAGTAGCTGCTCTACCACTGAGCTATGTCTTCAGCCAGACAGCCTTTTTATAATTGTATATGGGCTCCTATTAAATCTAGACACCTCACTAGTATTCCTCGAGTAAAGGCAATACTAGAATAATAGCTATTCTGATTAGCTAGGGTTCTTCATGAGTCACACACAGATAAGCAGTTTGGGGGGATTTGTTTTTTGTTTTGTTTTGTTTTTTCTATATTCTTTAAAACTGTAAATCCCTGTCACGTTAGTTACCTGAGAGAATGAGATCAGGAAGATCTAGGCCAGCCTGGGTAGAAAAGTTCTCAAGATTCCATCCCAGTGGAATAAGCTGGTGTGTGTGTGCCCATCGCAGTTAACAAGAAGCCTAAAACAGGCAGATCACAATCTAGGTCCATGCCCAGGCAAGGTAGTAAGACCCTATCTCAAAAATAACATGCATAAATTGTGTAATAATGGCTCATGCCTGTAATCTTAGCTACTTGGCAAGATAAGATCAGGAGAATGCAGGTTTGAGATCAGCCTTGGCAGAAATGGAGTTGTGAGATCCCATCTCCATAGAGGGATGTTGAACATGGTGGCATGTTCCTGTTTCCCAAGTACCTATCAATAGCCTAAAAGTAGACTGCTCACAGCTCAGGCAGGAAATAAGACTGTATCCCAAAAATAACCAACCAGAAACAGAGGTAAAGGCATTGGCGTGATCTGTGGTTTGGGGAAGGAAACACTTTATGCAGAGGACTGCATAGTAACATGTCCAGGATGTCCTCCATGATGACACAGAGCTAAAATCTGACTCGAGATATTTGGTTTCAAAGCTTTCTGCTCTGCCAACTATACCACCCTGCCACCTCACCAATAGAAAGGGAAGCACAACAGAAAACATTGCTTACAAATCATAGGCCTTTAAGAGCTGTTCACCTCGGGGACAAAAATGAAAATCCACACAGAAATCTGGAAACATACACACCACATATTCCAGAAGATGCTTCTGGTAAAAAGATTGTGGTGCCTTTTTCTCCTCCCTTTTTATAAATCTGTAGTAAACTGAGTAATCCATCTTTATGGGACATGTTTATATAGGATAGGCATAGTTACTGTAATCTATGATGTACCACAGGTTTGTGGGCTCAGTATTGGTATATAAGCCATTGGTTGTTTTTGTTTTTATGCCAGTCCTGGGACTTGAACTCAGGACCTGGGCACTGTCTTTGGGCTTTTTTGCTCAAGGCTAGCACTCTACCACTGGAGCCACAACTCCACTCCCAGATTTCTTGGTGCTTAATTGGAAACAAGATTCTCAACGAACATTCCTGCTCAAGTTGGCTTTGAATCATGATCCTCAGATCTCAGCCTCCTGAGTAGCTAGGATTACAGGTATGAGCCACCAGTGCTCAGCCCAGACCATTGGTTTTGAAGAGACTGTTGATGTTATATGATCAGCATTATTACAAAATTAATAGTTTCTTTTGTTTTGTTGGGGTTTTGTTCTGTTTTTTTAGAGTCTCACTATGAAGCCCAGTCTGGCCTCAAACTCCGAGGACTTCTGAGTCTCCCAAGTGCTGGGATTATAGGCATACATCCACATGCCCAGTTTAATAGTTTTTTATTCATCTTAAATGAAGTGACAATTCTGAAGGCAAGCGTGAAGTCTTCAATTGGAAAGGATTTCCATAACTCATTATCTAAGGAGTTTAGAAATTAGACTACTATCTAGAAACTAGACTACCTGTATAGTTAGCAAATGGTAACTGTGAGTACCTTTTGATCTGTAGTGATGGCGTCTGGGACCCTGAGAAGTGGCATGCCTCTCTCTACCCAACTTCAGGGCGAAGCTCACCAGTAGAAACGCTGAAGAAAGAGTCAGATTCAGACCGGCCATCGTTGGTGCGCAGGATAGTAGGTGAGTGCCTGGGTCACTCGGGTGGGATGGTGATTTTGGAAACAAACTCTTGGCTGCTGTTTTCACGCTTAGCTGTGAGAAATAGTATCAGAAAACAGACTTACGGGGCTGGGAATATGGCCTAGTGGCAAGAGTGCTTGCCTCTCATATACATGAAGCCCTAGGCTTGATTCCCCAGCACCACATATATAGAAAACGCCAGAAGTAGTGCTTTGGCTCAAGTGGTAGAGTGCTAGCCCTGCGCAAAAAGAAGCCGGGGACAGTGTTCAGGCCCTGAGTTCAAGCCCCAGGACTGGCAAAAAAGAAAAGAAAGAAAACAGACTTACCCATAGAATAGTTTCCAGTTACAAAGTAAAGTCAGTCTTCCTGAAGATAGCAGTTCTAGGCTATATGCTTTTGAATTAAAAGAACTGATGTCTTTCATGGCTGCGTATAACTGGGCTAGATTGTGGTGTGTAACATAGAGTTTTCTGGATGTCTCATCATACTTTATCTCACATATGGGGCAGTCCTCAGGTATAAATCAGTTCCTGTTATTCATAATGGACTGTTATTAGAGGTTTAGAAATGGTGAGATTGGAATAAAGTTTGATTTCCTATAACTTTAAGGTAGGAAGGATTCGAGGGTGAAATGGAGACTGTGGCATTTATGGTAGCCAAACAAGGAACCTGTGATAAATCTTAGTGAAATGAGAAGAAAAAGAATGAAAAGCGTGGAACGGAGCAAAGAGGAGATGGCTCTAAATAAGATAGAAGATTGTTCTACACAGGCTCACTCAGTACATTTAGTGCATTAATGTCCCTCAAGGAATTTATTCTAACAGAATCATCATCAGTGAGATTTTACTAAAATGATGAAAAGTTAGAATGTCAATGGAAATGGGTTGAGTAAAGTTCAATATGTTCACATGTAATAATATTACATTGTTAGCCAGTCACCAGTAATCTTAGCTACTCAGGAGGCTGAGATCTGAATATCTTAGAGGTTTGAAGTCAGCCTAAGCAAGAAAATCCAGGAAACTCTTGTTGTGGCTCAAGAGGCATAAGCCCTGAGTAAAAGCTCATGGACAGCACCCACGTCCTGAGTTCAAGCTCCAGAACCAGCACACACACACACGCACAATACTTCATTGTCTGATTATAAAAATATATTGTACAAATGTGCAAAGAGCAAATGGTATCCGTGTATACCACGTCATAACAGAGTAATAAATATAAAGCTGTCTATATCTCTGTTTGAAAAAACTTAGACGGAAATTTTGAGAAAGTGTACACCAAAACAGCCAGGCAGGGCTAGGAATATGGCCTAGTGGCAAGAGTGCTTGCCTCCTACACATGAAGCTCTCAGTTCAATTCCCCAGCACCACATATATGGAAAACGGCCAGAAGGGGCGCTGTGGCTCAGGTGGCAGAGTGCTAGCCTTGAGTGGGAAGAAGCCAGGGATGGTGCTCAGGCCCTGAGTCCAAGGCCCAGGACTGGCCAAAAAAAAACCAGCCAGGCAATATTTCTAGTGAAAGGACTGAAATGCGCTATTTTTTCTCTTGGGCTAATCTTCAGTTTTCTAGTTTTCCTAGAAAGAGATTTTTCTGTAATGTGGTATGTTCATTCTTACACCATTATTGAGTTATTTTTTACATCTGGGTTGTATGCTACATGTATATCTAATGTTTCGAAAAACTGCTAAACTGTTTTCCAAAGTGGTTGTATCATTTTACATTTCCCCCAGCACTGTGTGTGAGTTTTGCTTGTCCCACATCCTTGCCAGCACTTGGAATGGTCAGTCTTTTTTCATTTTAACCGTTCCAATAGGTGTGTAGTGGTATCACATATTTTAATGCGCACTTCCCTAGTGACTAATGATACTGAATTTCTTAGCATATTCTTATTCACCATCCATATAACCTCTTTGTTCCAGTGTCTGTTCAAATCATTTGTCCCTCTCCACACCCCTTTTTTCCTTCCTCCAGACAGGGTCTCACTACATAGCTCGAGCTAGCATGGAAGCCAGGATCCTCCTTCCTCAGCCTTCTTCCTTTGGCCTCCGCCTTCTGAGTACTATGATTACAGGCACACCTCAACATGCCCAGCACGTTTATCCACATGTTATTTTATTTAATTGATTTATTTTTGTGCCAGTCTTGGGGCTTGAACTTAGAGCCTGGGCACTCTCCCTGAGGTTTTATGCTCAAAGCTAGCTCTGCCACTTGAGACATAACTCTACTTCAGGCTTTTTCGGTTGTTAATTGGAGATAAGAGTTTCACAGACTTTTCTTGCCTGGACTGGCCTCAAACCATGATCTTCAGATCTTAGCCTCCTCCTGAGTAGCTAGAATTACAGGCATAAGCCACCAGCACTGGACTGGATTGTTTTTTATTGCTAATTTTAAAAGTTTTTATGTTCTGCATACATGTGTGATGCTTTGTGAAAAACGTATTTTGAAATACTTTGTCCTGGTCCGGGGGTTATCTTTGCATTTTTTAAACAATATCTTTCAAGGAATAGAAATTTTTTTTAAGTTTTGATCAAGTGCCATTTATCATGTTTTTTAAATGAATCAAACTTTTGTTATGCTCATAAAAAATCTTTGCCTAGCCCATTGCCACAAACATTTTTGTTTACATCTTAAATTTTAGTTTCAGGTTTTAAATTTAAGTGAGTGGTGTATTTTGAATTGATTTGTGTAACCAAGTGTAAAAGTTCACTTTTTGTTTTGTTGCCAGTCCTGGGGCTTGAACTCAGGGCCTGAGCACTGTCTCTGGCTTCTTTTTGCTCAAGGCTAGCACTCTACCTCTTGAGCCACCGCGCCACTTCTGGCTTTTTCTATATTATATATATGTGGTGCTTGGGGCATCGAACCCAGGGCTTCATGTATACGAGGCAAGGACTTTACCACTAGGCCATATTCCCAGCCAAAGTTCACTTTGTGTGTATGAATATCCATCTCTTCAATGCTGTTTATTGAAGAGACACATTCTTCCTTTAAGAAGTTATTTCAGATACACATATTATAGTTTATTAGTGGGAAAAATATCTTCTAAGAATTTATACAGTTAAGGTCTTAAGATGAAATAAGGGGGCTGGGAATATGACTTAGTGGCAAGAGTGCTTTCCTCGTATACATGAAGCCCTGGGTTCAATTCCCCAGCACCACATATATAGAAAATGGCCAGAAGTGGCGCTATGACTCAAGTGGCAGAGTGCTAGCCTTGAGCAAACAAGCCAGGGACAGTGCTCAGGCCCTGAGTTCATGCCCAGGACTGGCAAAAAAAAAGATGAAATAAGGCATAGAGGAGGCTAATGACAAAAAAATTTTAAAAAATTGTGAAATGCTTATTACTCCAGAGAGAACAACAACCAGAAAATTGCAGTCTTCATTGTCATACTTGTTACTCTAGATTTGTTAATAAACTCAGATGTACTGATGAGTTTTTCAGTCCTCCTTCCAAGTCATGGATGTACAACCTAGAGAAGAACAATTATCCTTGGGGTTTGCTTAACTTCTCTCCGGCATCTTTCCAGATCCACGAGAGCGTGTGAAAGAAGATGACTTGGATGTTGTTCTCAGCCCACAGAGACGAAGTTTTGGCGGGGGCTGCCACGTGACTGCTGCTGTGAGCTCCCGACGCTCGGGAAGTCCGCTGGAGAAAGACAGTGATGGGCTTCGCCTGCTCGGCGGGCGAAGGATTGGCAGCGGGAGGATAATCTCTGCCCGGACCTTTGAGAAGGACCACCGCCTCAGTGAAAAGGACTTGCGTGATTTGAGAGACCGAGACCGAGAGAGAGACTACAAGGACAAGCGTTTCAGGGTTTGTCTTTTGCACTCTTTGGTGTCTCATGCCTGGGGATTTAATAGGTCATCTATCCTGGATGGTTTAGTGGCTTTTGCCACACGCATGCTAGGCAAGTGCCATCTTATTAGCTTCCGCCCAGAGAACCTGGAGGAATGCAGTGCACTCTAAACTAGACTAGAAGTAGATCTGGGTGGGCAGAGGGAAAGGGTGATGCGCTGCATGTCTCTTCATTTTTCCCTTCAGCACTACTTCATTCTTAGCTTGATTAATATACAAACGCTTTGACTAAACATGTTGTTACTTTGTGCTTTTTCAGAGGGAGTTTGGGGATAGTAAGCGTATCTTTGGGGAACGGAGAAGGAATGATTCCTATACTGAGGAAGAACCAGAATGGTTCTCGGCCGGACCCACAAGTCAGTCTGAAACCATCGAGCTGACTGGCTTTGATGATAAGATACTAGAAGAAGATCACAAAGGCAGAAAAAGAACAAGGCGACGGACAGCATCTGTGAAGGAAGGTCAGCACAAGCCTTGTTTAGGAGGGAAGTTCACTGTTGTAAATAAAATGAGGTGGGATTGTCATTGGCTTCATTGTCATATTTCAGCCTTACAGCTTGATCTTTTTTTTTGCCAGTCCTGGGGCTTGAACTCAGGGCCTGAGCACTGCCCCTGGCTTCTTTTTGCTCAAGGCTAGCACTCTGCCACTTGAGCCACAGTGCCACTTCTGGCCGTTTTCTGTATATGTGGTGCTGGGGAATTGAACCCAGTGCCTCGTGTATACAAGACAAGCACTCTTGCCACTAGGCCATATCCCCAGCCCCTACAGCTTGATCTTGAAACTCCTTCCTAAGTAAGAATTCACGAAATGGACCTCGATACTATTTTCTTGACTTCTGCCTGCTACATAATCAGAAAAGTCACCTACCCCATGAGGCACATACACATGAGAGGATTCCTCAGGGATGAGACAAACTGGGTGCAGTGGCTCACACCTATAATCCTAGGTATGGAGGCTAAAATTGGGAGAATTGCAGTTCAAGGCCAGCCCAGGAAAAGAGTTTACAAGATCCCATCTCAACCAATAGCTGGGTGTGGTAGTATATACCGGTCACCCCAACTACACAGGAGGCTGGAATAAAGAGGATTTTGGTTCTAGGGAACAGCAGACAAAAATGTTTTTGAGATTCCTTCTCAATGTAGAAGCTGGGTGTGGTGGTCTGCGTCTATCATTCTGCTATGTTGAGAAGCATAAAACAGGAGGATAGTGTTTTAGACATGGAGAAATAAGTAAGACACAGCCAGGTACTGGTGGCTCATACTTAAAATCCTAGCTACTCAGGAAGCTGAGATCTGAGGATTCTGGTTCAAAGCCAGCCCAGGCAGGAAAGTCCATGTCCAGTTAACTACCAGAAAAGCCCTAAGTGGAGCTGTGGCTCAAATGTTAGAGCGCTAGCTTTGAGCACAAGGACAGGACTGGGAATGTGGTTTAGCGGTAGAGTGTTTGCCTAGCATGTATGAAGTCCTGGGTTCGATTCCTCAGTACCATATAAACAGAAAAGGCTGGAAGTGGGGCTGAGTGCTAGCTTGGAGCAAAAGTAGCTCAGGGTCAGTGCCCTGAGTTCAAGCCCCAGGGCTAAAAGAAAAAAACCTCAAGGAGCATCCAGGCCCTGAGTTCAAGCCCCAGGACCAGGGGTGGAGGGGGTTGGGCCGGGAAAGAGAGGGGCTTCCCATTAGAAAAAGAACTAGGAAGTCTTTTTGCCAAGAAGTATTTAGGCATTTAGATGTTTATAATGTAACATTCACATCCATACAAAGTTACCCATACAAGCAGACAGGCAACAGGGAAGCATTCCTGTCTGTTCTGTCATGTACCTCCAAGTACTGCAGTATGTCACCCAGCCTTACAGAACGTTCCCCAGGCCTGCCCTATGGTGGTGTTTTCTCCACAGTTATTAAAGCTTTTTTCTTCTTCCAGCCCCTAGGAAAAGAGTAAGTGCTTTACTGTTATGTTGAAAGTGCAGTGCCTACACAGTAGTCTGTTTTAAAATCATCTGTGGCTTTTCTGCATGTGTCCTGCTGGCCAGAGCTACAGAGAAATACTGGCGTGGTTCACTTCATCAGACCATTTCTATCCTGGTTTTGCTTCCAGGCATAGTGGAGTGCAATGGAGGAGTGGCTGAAGTGGACGAGGTGGAGGTCATCCTGGCCCAGGAGCCCACTACTGATCAGGAAGTGCCACGGGAGGCCGTCCTACCTGAGCAGGCCCCAGGGGAATTTGACTTCAATGAGTTCTTTAACCTTGATAAGGTGCCGTGCTTGGCTTCGGTGAGTGTAGCAGCACACTTTTAAATGTGATTGGAAGCTAGGGATGGTGGCATACATCTATAATCCCAGCACTTGGGAGAGTGGGACAAAAGGTTCAAGAGTTCAAAATTAGCCTGGGCTACATAGTGAGACCCTTCCTAGAAAACAAAAGTAACAATTTAAAAAATGATCATCCTTTAAATATTTTTTAAACATAGCAAGCCTATGGTTAACCTTGCATTTTCTCATTGTGTTATCTAGGCAGGCCTCAAACTCCTAGGCTCCAGTGATCTTCCTGTTAACTGTTGTTAATGATATTGGGATTTGGGATTTTATTTTTCTCAAATATCTTGGCAGTATTGGGGATTGAACTCAGGGCCTTATACTTGATTGGTATTTGCTCTACTACTGAGCCATGCCTCCATGCCTTTTTTGGCACTATCAATTTTTGCTTCCCACCATAAGTGAGATGATAGGCCTGCACCACCATAACCAGCCATTTTTATTGAGGTGGAATCTCATTCTTTTCTTTTCTTTTCTTTTTTTGGCCAGTCCTGGGGCTTGGACTCAGGGCCTGAGCACTGTCCCTGGCTTCTTTTTTTTTTTTTTGCTCAAGGCTAGCACTCTGCCACTTGAGCCACAGCACCACTTCTGGCCATTTTCTGTATATGTGGTGCTGGGGAATTGAACCCAGGGCCTCATGTATATGAGGCAGGCACTCTTGCCACTAGGCCATATCCCCAGCCCCAAGAATCTCATACTTTTCTGCCTAGGCTTGTGGCCTGGAACCACAGCCTGCCCAATGTCAGCCTCTGAAGTAGCTAGGACTATAGAATGAGTCACTGGTACCTAGCTTGCTTTTATTTATTTGTTTGTTTGTTTATTGATGCATGCAGTCCTTGGGCTTGAACTCAGGGCCTGGGCACTGTCCCAGAACTTCTTTTACTCAAGACTAGCACCCTACCACTTGAGCCACAGCACCACTTTCGGCCTTTTCTGTTTATGTGGTACTGAGGATTTGAACCCAAGGCTTTATGCATGTTAGGCAAGCCCTCTACCACTAAGCCACATTCCCAGCCCTGGTTTTTTTGTTTTTTTGCCAGTCCTGGGGCTTGAACTGAAGGCCTGAGCACTGTGCCTGGCTTCTTTTTTTTGCTCAAGGCAAGCACTCTACCACTTGAGCCACAGTGCCACTTCTGGCTTTTTCTGTATATATGGTGCTAAGGAATCGAACCCAGGGCTTCATGCATGCTAGGCAAGCACTCTATCACTAAGCTACAGTCCAAGTCCGCTTTTTTATTTTTGAGATGGAGCCTGGCTATGTTACCCAGGCTAGCTTTGAACTCCTGGATTCCCACCATCCTGCCTTAGCCTCCCAAGTAACTCTTGACAGGTCTGTGCCATTGTATCCAATTGTCTTTTTTTTTTTTTTTTGCAGTTCCTGGGGCTTGGACTCAGGGCATGAGCACTGTCCCTGACTTGTTTTTGCTTAAGGCCAACACTCTACCACTTGATCCACAGCACCACTTCTGGCTTTTTCTATATATGTAGTGCTGAGGAATCAAACCCAGGGTTTCTTTCATGTATGTGAGGCAAACACTCTACCACTAGGCCATATTCCCAGCCCTCCAATTGTCTTTTAATTATTAGTGATAAAGATTTTGCAGTGTTTAGTCTCACATTGAGCTGTGTTTTGGTAGGGAATCTACCTAGCTAGGTGATACCTTTGTGATCAAGAGGGTCCAAAAACCTTTAATGAGAAAGAACCTGGGATCCTCTCACTATTGCTTTTAAACTTTACTCTGGTCTTTTTGGTTTGTTTGTTTGTGCTGGTACTGGGGCTTAAACTCAGGGCCTGGGTGCTATCTCTTAGTTTTTTCACTCAAGGCTGGTGCTTTACCACTTGAGCCACACCTCCACTTCCTTGAGTGGTAGGCAGAGACTCCTAAACCATCCTTTTCACTTGATACCTCTTCTTGATCCCATCCTTTCTCTTGTTTTGTTGGTCATGGTGCTTGAATTCAGGGCCTGGAGCTGTCCCTGAGCTCTTTCACTCAAGGCTAGCACTCTAGTACTTTGAGCCACAGCGCCACTTTGGGTTTTCTGGTGGTTCATTGGAGATAAGAGTCTGCAGATTTTCCTTCCCAACAGGATCCTCAGATCTCAGCTTCCTGAATAATTAGGATTACAGATGTGAGCCACCAGTACCCAGTTCCTTTTAGTATTTATTAGTGTAGCCTCAGCATGTTTTTGAAGAAATATAATTATGGCCTTTGTATTTACTGGGAAGTACATATAAGTTTTTCTGTGCTGTCCCATCTACAACACTTAACGGCATGAGTTTACCAGTTCTTTAAAACTGGTGGTTGATACACTTTAACTTATATGACCTTTCCTTAGCTGCAGCTGCGCCTTGTTTGATTACCACATGTCCAGACAAAACTGACCTGTTCCCCAACCCTGAATGACTAAGCGAGCACAGGATAGGTACAGGGCCTCAGGTGAGTGTTAGGGCAATAAATGCTTTATATAATCTCTATGGTAAAGGGCTGTGTCAGTACAAAGTACAAATGCTATCGATGTTGCAGCAACACCAAGTGGCCATCTGAGTTTCTGAGCATTTCCTCCCACTTTCCAAACTTCCTTCTGGGTTCTTTTTTGTGTGTGTATGCCAGTCCTAGAACCTGCCTAGCAATCATGATACTGAGTTTAAACCCCAGTACTGCCAAAAGATTGAGGAGGTGCAGTGTAAATGCAGGCATGATGGAGTATGTCTTTAATCCCAGCTACTCAGAGGCAGAGATCTGGAGGGTCTCAGTTCAATACCAATCCAGGAAGAAATCAAGAGCTCTTTTCTCAGCAGACAAGCTAGGTAAGATGCCCCAAAGGGAGAGGTAGGAGGATGGAGATCCAAAACCAGCCCAGGGTAAAAATCTGGAGACTTTATCTAAAATATGACTAACGCATGAAAGTGCTAGAGGCACAGACTCAGAGTCATTATGGAATTGGCTAACAAGCGAGAAACCCTGAATTTAAACTTCAGTACCACTGGAAAAATAGAAGTCTCTCCTAAGGCTGCCAGGAATACCAGCACTCTCTCCAGCTCCTCAATGCAGAGGATGCACTGGCCTAGCAGTCGGGGCTTGTGTGTCTTAAGTCTCCATTTCCTGTACCAGTGTACCTGAGAAAGAGTCTGCTGTAGAATCCCAGCTTGCTCTGTAGTAAAAATGACTTACTAGATAATCATAGCATGCAGGAGCTGGGAGTATGGCCTAGTGGCAAGAGTGCTTACCTTGTATACATGAAGCCCTGGGTTCGATTCCCCAGCAACACATATATAGAAAAACGGCCAGAAGTGGTGCTGTGGCTCAAGTGGCAGAGTGCTAGCCTTGAGCAAAAAGAAGCCAGGGACAGTGCTCAGGCCCTGAGTCCAAGCCCAGGACTGGCAAAAAAAAAAAAATTATAACATGCACAAAAAGAGGTAAGAGGATTGAAAGCTACAGTGTTACATGGTGTGTACAAGCCTAGCCTAGACCACACAGCAAGAACCCATCTCAAAAAAAAATTAATAAAATACATTAGTTTCTTGAAATTAGTATTTCACAATGTGTGCATAAAACCAAATTTGTTTCTGCTCTTGAACTGTGCTTGAGTTATTTGTCACAAATTAAGATGATGACTAGGGGCTGGAAATGTGGCTTAGTGGTAGAGTGCTTGCCTAGCTAGCGTGCATGAAGCCCTGGGTTC
The DNA here is from genome assembly GCF_023159225.1 of Perognathus longimembris pacificus. Taxonomy (NCBI): domain Eukaryota; kingdom Metazoa; phylum Chordata; class Mammalia; order Rodentia; family Heteromyidae; genus Perognathus; species Perognathus longimembris. The sequence continues at coordinate 92,755,590 of NC_063163.1, read as the reverse complement.
AATTCCTCAGTACCACATAAACACAAAGGGCCAGAATTGGTGCTGTGGCTCAAGTGGTAGAGTGCTAGCCTTGAGCAAAAGCTCAGGGACAGTGCCCAGGCCCTGAGTTCAAGCCCCCACCCAGGACTGGCAAAATAATTTTTTAAATGATGACTAATAAAAATATAGAAATTAAGCTAAATGGCATGGTGGTCTGTGTCTGCAACCTCAGCCTGGAAGTACATATTTTGGTTGGATGCTGATATGGACAAAAATTGTGTAACCTTATCCCCAAAATAAGCCAGGCAATAGTTGTGCACACCTGTAATCACAGCTACTTGGGAGGCAGAGACAGGAGGATCTTGGTCCAAAGCAAGCCCAGGCAACAGTGTAATAGACTATCTGACAAACGAAGTAAAAGTCAAAGGACTAGGGATGTCACTCAAGTGGTAGAGCACTTAAGGCCCTGAGTTCAATACCCAGTACTACAGTAAGTAATGATAATAATTTATGTGTTTGTATGTGTGGAAGTTACTTTCTCAATACTTAAATACCTTTAGAAAATGTTAAGATACTTTGTTCCTGTCCATTTTCATGTTGTGTATGTGCATATCTTCTGACTTCTTTCCTATGCAATAAGACCAGAGGAGCAAAGTTAACCTGTAAGTCATTTTTGTTAATGATAAAAATTTTCACATTTCTTCCAACATTGAAACATTTTGAAGAATTAACTTTTAATATTTATAGTTCCTGTTTCTCACAGGTTGTAGTTTGGTTACACTACTCAATGTTTCCATTGTGAAACATTATGATGCTTTTATACTTCAGTGCAAAATTAGTTTATTTGAATGCCAGTCTTTTTTTTTAAATTTGTTTATTAATTGAACACAAATTTTTTTACAAGGTGTTGTGCAAAAAGGGTACAGTTACATAGTAGGGCAGTGTGTACATTTCTTGTGATATCTTATGTCCTGTTTTTCTATCCCTTCTCTAGGTCAGGTAGACATATATACAATATACAATGTATCAAGAACATATACAGTATTCACAGACTTGGTCTCTACTGTCTCTCCGTCTCCCTTTGTTAACAGTCATATATCAGGGAGACCATGCCCCTTTGTTTTCTGTGTTCTAGGCTTGTCTCGCTCAACATTACTTGTTCGAGTTCTGACCATTTCCCTGCAAATAACAATATTTCACCATTCCTAATCGCTATGTAGTATTCCATTGTGTATAAGTACCATATTTTTTGGATCCATTTGTCTATGGAGGGGCATCTGGGTTGTTTCCATATTTTGGCTATTGTGAAGTGCCGCGATAAACATGGAAGTACAAATGTCTTTTTGATATCTTGGGGTTTGCTGTTTAGGATAGATGCCTAGGAGTGGTGTGGCCGGGTCATAGGGTAGGTCTATATTGAGCTTTTTGAGAAACCTCCATACTGTTCTCCAAAGTGGTTGTACTAATTTGCACTCCCACCAACAATGGAGAAGGGTTCCTCTTTCCCCGCACCCCCTCCAGCATTTGTTGTTGCTTGAGTTCAGAGTATAGGCCATTCTAACTGGGGTGAGGTGGTATCTCAGGGTTGTTTTTATTTGCATTTCCTTTATCACCAGGGATGTTGAGCATTTCCTCATGTGTTTCTTTGCCATTTTTATATCTTCTCTTGTGAAGTCTCTCTTTAGCTCCTTTGCCCATTTCCTAATTGGTTTGTTGGGCTTGGAGGGGCTTAGTTTTTTGAATTCTCCGAAGATGACTGATATCAGGCCTTTGTCTGTTGCTGTGCTGGTAAATATCTTTTCCCATATCGTTGGCTGTCTTTCTATTTTGGTGGCTATGTCCTTAGCTGTGCAGAAAGTTTTTAATTTGTAGTAGTCCCATTTATCGAGTCTTTCCCCTATTTGTTGTGCCCCTGGGACTCTCTATTCAGGAAGTTCCTTCCTGTGCCTATAAGTTCTAGCATCTTTCCTACTCTGTCCTTCAGTAGTTTCAAGGATTCAGGTCTGATATTGAGGTCCTTGATCCATTTTGAGTTGATCTTGGTGCATGGTGATAGGCTTGGGTCTACTTTGAGTTTTCTTGAATGCCATTCTTCTGAGTGTGCAAGTGGAATGTGATCAGAATTGTCTGAATAGTTTCTCTGAAAACAGTTCCAGGAAGAGTAACAAATTAGGGTCTTGAATTAAAATACTTTTCAGAGAAGTATTTTGTCACTTGGTTTGGAGATATATATTGTGTAAACATTCTTCCAGATAAAAACAAAAGGTGAGTTTAACTTTTGCCATCTGAGCATTGACTGGAAATGGGATTCCAGAATTCAAGTACTCCAGAGTTACTATTTCTGTCAGGCAAAAAGACTAACTTGGATATTTATCTGAATTTATAGAATTGAAAATTCAGGTTTTGTGGGGGTTTTTTTTGTGCATAAATCTACTTTGTTAAAAGAAAAAAAAAAGTTTAGCCACGCTAAACTCAACCTGGAATCCTATGTGAAATCAAAGAATCATGGTTTGAGGCCAGCTCAGGTAGAAAAGTCCACAAGACTCCATCTCCAAAATAACCAGCAGAAAGCAGGGCTAGGGATGTGGCTCAAATGTTAGAGGGCCAGCTGTTAGCAAACCAGCTGAGCAAGCGCAAGACCCTGAGTTCAAACTGTAGAACCCCCTACCCCGTACCCCCTTAAAAAAAATGGACCCACAATATAAGTGACTATGGGGAAGTAATGGTGAAGGAATTACTTCTGGTAATACATTATTTAATAGTTTGTTTTTCTGGGGTTTTTTGTTTGTTTGTTTGGGTTTTTTTTAATTGTTTTGGGTCGATTGTAGGGCTTGAACTTGGGGCCTGGGTGCTGTCTCTGAGCACTTTTTTGCTCAAGGATAGCGCTCTACCACTTAAGCTCCTGCACCACTTGCAGTTTTCCTAGTGGTTAATTGGAGATAAGAGTCTTACAGACTTCCTGCTTGAGCTGGCTCTGAACCATGATCCTCAAGTCTTAGCCTCCTGAGTAGATAGGATTACAGGTATGAGCCACCAGAGCCTGGCAGTATTATGATTCTTTTGAGGTTGGGAGGTTGGTTTTGTTTTTTGAGACAGGGTCCTGCCACCATGTAGCCCAGGAAGGTCATGAATTATTGATCTTCCTGCCTCTGCTTCCCAAGTGCTAGGATTACAAGCATGGACTATCATACCCAGGTAGAATTAAGACTTTTCTTTTTTTATTTTAGACAGGTACTGAGGCTTGAATTTAGGGCTTTGTGCTCTCCCTTGGCTTTTTCACTCAGTTGATACTCTACCACTTGAGCCATACCTCCACTTCCAGAATTAGGATCTTTATGACCGCTGCTTTTTTCAACTTTAGCTACTGAAGTCGGGATGAATTCCCTGATGTTCCTTGATTTTAGAAAACCAAGTATAAACCTAGAATTTTCTTTGATCATTTTCTCAGTTGATATTTTGTTGCTTATCAGCCTGGCATGGCAGTAAAGCACTTCAAAGTGACACTCTTAAAATTTGAACTTTATCCTATCTTGCCCGGAACCTGTCATCTTAACTCCTGTCTTTGTCTTTAGATGATAGAAGATGTTTTAGGAGAAGGATCTGTCTCTGCCAGTCGATTCAGTAGGTGGTTCTCTAACCCGAGCCAGTCCGGAAGCAGATCCAGCAGCCTTGGGTCAACACCACATGAAGAGCTGGAAAGACTTGCAGGTAAAATGGCTTAAGATTCTTTCCTTGAATGGAGATGCTTTCTCTGCATTTGTTAGTCAGTGTCCATAAGCATCAGAGGGCATTTGGGTACTGAGAAGCCTTCCACTTGTGTTCTCTTAGAACTATAAAAGATGAATTTCTGTATTAATTGGGATCCATTGTGCATATTTTGTTTATGATGTCAGGACTAGAGCAAGCCATCCTCTCTCCTGGACAGAACTCGGGGAATTACTTTGCTCCTATACCATTGGAAGACCATGCTGAAAACAAAGTGGACATTTTGGAAATGCTACAGAAAGCCAAAGTGGATTTAAAACCTCTTCTTTCCAGCCTTTCTGCAAATAAAGAAAAACTTAAAGAGAGCTGTAAGTGTTTACTGAGAGTCTGCTTTTGATATCTGAAGAGATTTAGTCTTAAGGTACATGGTTCTAACATGACTATTTTATCATGTCCAGTCTATGGTAGGGGTTGTGTAATGTCCTTCAAAGGCTAATTTTTTTGCACTCTGCCTTTGGTTAGAAGCCGCTAGTCAATGGGTAGTGTCCCATGAACAGAACTTTTTCCTCACTGTATTGCCTGTGACCTAGTAGTAACACCACAAACAGTGCTTTAGCCTTCCCACATATAACTAGCAGGTTCCTCACAACTTTGCCCCAATGTGCCATGTTCTTTTTTAACCCAGAGCCCCACACTTGCTATGCAGGCACTCTTGTGGTAAGCTACTGGCAAGCCCATATTCCTGTTTAGGCTATTTAACTATCTAAATAACTAAATGCTCTAACAACCACAGTATACATACACAAGCCAGCAGTGTTGTTAATGTTGGCTTTTTGGATTCCTGTGTCTAGCAGTTCTTCAGAGGGTTCACTATAATTCATCTCCCCTTCTCTCCCCATAGTTTTCTTTTTAAGGCTAAGTAACTCATAAATTTCACAGTACTGGGGCTGGGAATATGGCCTACTGGCAAGAGTGCTTGCCTTGTATACATGAAGCCCTGGGTTCAGTTCCTCAGCCCCACATACATAGAAAATGGCCAGAAGTGGCGCGATGGCTCAAGTGGCAGAGTGCTAGCCTTGAGCAAAAAAGAAGCCAGGGACAGCACTCAGGCCCTGAGTTTAAGCCCCATGACTGGCCAAAAAACAAAAAAAATTCACAGTACTGTGGCATAGTGATACGTAGCTAAAGTCACAAACCTTCACAATAAGCATCATCATTCTAATCTACAAAGTTTGTGAACTCTATGAGCATTAACAATAAACCTATTTCTTCCAGGTCAGGTGATAATACTTAGTATCATGTTCCCTCTTTCTCTCTCATTCACTCCCTCCCATCACTACCTGTGAGTTGCTTAGTTCACTTTCATCAGTGTCCAGTGCAGCCGATGGGCCCCTCAGCTGTATTTTTCACCCACTTTCCATGGATTCTGTGCCCTTCTCCCAGCTTCCCTCAGATGTTCATGTGTATACACCATCTTGTCAGTTTCTTTCTTTCTTTTTTTTTTTTTTTTTTGCCAGTCCTGGAGCCTGAACTCGGCCTGGGCATTGTCCCTGGCTTCTTTTTGCTCAAGGCTAGCACTCTGCCACTTGAGCCACAGTGCTACTTCTGGCTTTTTCTGTATATGTGGTGCTGAAGAATCGAACTCAGAGCTTCATGCACGCTAAACCACTAGGCCACATTCCCAGCTCAGTCTTGTTAAGTTTTAAAGCCTCATAGTTTTGGTCACCCATTAGAGAGTCAGACACTAACTGCTCAGGCCTGTAATCTTAACTACTCTGGGGACAGAGATAGTTAAGGAGGATCACAGTCCAAGTCAACTCAGGCAAAAAGTGACACCCTATTTTCAAAAGGGTTGGAGACCTGGTTCAGCAATAAAGAACCTGCCTAGCAAGCAGAAGGCCAAGAGCAAACCCCAGTACTCTTCCCCCACCCCCCTGAAAATAGATCTCGTTTATGCAATCTCTCTGTACATATATAATTACAGCCTTCCTACTAAAGCAACTGTTAGGTGTCTCTAGTTTGTTTTCAGTGTCACCCTTTTGTAAAAGCCTCATTTCAATTATGAGATGAATAGCCTTTACCATAACTATGGTAAAGACATAGGTTATTTGCTCTAGCCAGAGAAAATTGCTACCCTGGCTGGGTATAACCAGAACTTTGTGAACTCTTCAGCACATTCAGGTGTTGTGCTATCAGTGGAAGAGGTGGAAGCAGGACTCAAGGGCCTGAAGGTGGACCAGCATGTGAACAACTCAACGCCCTTCATGGCAGAGCACTTAGAAGAGACCTTGAGTGCCATGACCGGCAACCGGCCACTGAAGAAAGATGGAGACATGACTGCATTCAACAAGCTCGTGAGCACCATGAAGGCAAGTGGGACTTTGCCTTCTCAACCCAAAGTTGGTGTAAGTATTTGGCACACACCTCACTTAGGGTTTTCAATCTCATTTTTTTTTCAAGTTCATTTTATTTTTTTCAAGTTCATTTTCTTACCTACCAAATGGTAAATGGATTTTTTAAAAGGGTTTGAAAGCCAAGAACCGGTGGCTCATGCCTATAATCCTACCTACTGAGATCTGAAAGTCTTACGGGTCAAAGCCAGCCCAGGCAGGCAAGTCCATGAGACTCTTTATCTCCAGTCATCCACCAATAAACCAATTGTGGCTCAAAGTAGAGCACTAGCCTTGAGCAAAAGAGCTTAGGGACAGTGCCCAGGCCCTGAGTTCAACCCCCAAAACCAAACACAAAAGATTTTTTAAGCAGGTTGAAAATTTCTTACTAATTTCTTATTTGTTTTTTTATGTATTAACTGTTAGTTGCTGTTTGATAGCAACTATTATCAAAAGCAAGCCTTATTGAAAGGTGCCAGTGGCTTGTGCCTATTGTCCTAGTTACTTAGGATACTAAGCTCCAGAGGATACTGGTTTGAGGCTACCCTAAGCAGAATTGTTCACCAGACTCCATCTCCAAAATGCCCAGCCAAAAGCTAGGCTGCAGGCATGGCCAAGTGGTAGTGTACAAGCATGAGGCCTTGAGTTCAAACTGGTCCAGTACTACAAAACCAGCAATAAAGCCTGAGGTTAATATGTATATATCGTGAATGATAGTTGAAAGAGACTGGATCTTACATAGTTCATAGATAACTTTATTAAATCACTGCTTTAGAGATAAAGCTGGGATAAGAATGAAGCTCATGGCAGAATAACCTGCCTAGTTTGTGTGAGGCACTGGGTTCCATCTCCAACATAAAGCAAAAAAATACGCGCGTGCACACACACAAACACAGTATATGTATTATATATAATTTTGTGTGAGTTCCAGAGAAAATTTTCTGGTTGTTCAGCTTTTGAAGTTAACACAACTGTGTTTTTACAGAAAGCTTTTCATCCTTTTCACTCCTGGAGTGAGGGGAGTGACAGTAACTGGGGCTTGAACTCATTACCTCGCATTCTTGTTTAGCTTTCATTTGAGGCTAGTGCTCTACCACTTGGACCACTTCCAGCTTTTTGCTGGTTAATCAGAGACAACAGTCTCAGATTTGTCTTCCCAGGCTGCCCTTGAACAACAATCTTCAGCCTCCTGAATAGGTGGGATTACAAGCATGAGCCACTGGCACCTGACCAGCCTGCTTTCTTGAGTAGGCAGTTGGCAGTCGTCATACAAATTACTAGATAATCAAAGATGGACTTTTTTGCAAGGCAATTGTATTATCTTGATTTACGAATGGAGTTATATATTTTAACTTTTAGGCCTAAAAGTAGTTCTCAACCATGGCCTATGTGACGTGGCTGCCCTTGTGCCCTTGACACAAAGTGATGCAGAATCAAGAGCAAACAGGAATAGGGAAAGCAGACTCGCTCATCTAGTTGCTTTGCCTCCTAACCCTTTCTTGTCTAGAAGCTGAAGGTATCTACATTGTGAATAGCAATACATGTTTGTTTTGTTGTTTTTGTGCCAGTACTGGGGTTTGAACTCAGGATATGTGTGCTCTCCTTTAGCTTCTTCACTTAAGGCTGGCATTCTACCACTTCAACCTACCTCCAGCCTCCTCCAGCTCTTAATGATTTTGCTTTTTGTTTCTTTTTTTTTTGGTCAGTTGTGGGGCTTGAACTCAGGCCCTGGATTTTGTCCCTGAGCTTTTTCCACTCGAGGCTAGTGCTCTACCACTTTGAGAAACAGTACCATTTCTGGTGATTAATTGTAGATAAGAGTTTCATGGACTTTCCTGCCCAGGCTGGCTTTGAACCACAATCCTCAGATCTCAGCCTCCTTCCTGAGTAGCCAGGATTAAAGGTATGAGCCACTGGCATCTGACCTGTTTTTGCCTTTATTTTGGTGTTGTGACAAGCACTCTAAGCGACATCCTCAGACTGTTTTTCTTTTCTTTTTTTGCCAGTCCTAGGGCTTGAACTGAGGGGCCTGGGCACTGTCTCTGAGCTGCTTTTGCTCAAGGCTAGCACTCTACCACTTGAGCCACAGTGCCACTTCTGGCTTTTTCTCTCTAAGTAGTACTAAAGAATCAAACCCAGGGCTTCATGCATACTAGGCAAGCACTCTGCCACTAAGCCACATTCCCAACCCTCTAGACATTTTTTTTTTTTTTGGCCAGTCCTGGGCCTTGGACTCAGGGCCTGAGCACTGTCCCTGGCCTCTTCTTGCTCAAGGCTAGCACTCTGCCACTTGAACCACAGCGCCCCCTCTGGCTGTTTTCCATATATGTGGTGCTGGGGAATCGAACTGAGAGCTTCATGTGTAGAAGGCAAGTACTCTTGCCACTAGGCCATACTCCCAGCCCTAGACATTTTTTTTTTTAGATAGGTCCTGCTATGTAGCTCAGGCTGACCTCAAACTTGTAACACTCCCTGCCTTAGACTCCCACATGCCACCACCACATCTGCCTTTTACTAGTGTTTACCTTTTTTGGTTGGTGCTATTACGCAAGTGCTTTACTACTTGATCCAGGTCTCTAATCTGTTCTTAGTTATTTTGGGGATTTAGGATTTACCCATGTTGACCTGGGCTACAATCCTCTTTTTATGCTCTCCGTGTAGGTAGGTAACAAACACGCACCGTTATGCCCACAACAGGATGAAGAGGATAGATGGGGAGGAGGGGTGGCTCACTTTTTTTTTTTTTTACTTCAACTGGCCTTGAACCAGAACCCTCCCTACCCCTGCCTCCTGAAGTAGCTATGATTACAGCCTTAAACCACCATGCAGAGCAATAATCTTGTTAGCAATAGTAAACAGCCAGAGTTGCATCAAAAAATTAGTCTATAAATTACTAAATGGTCTTATTGGTAGTTCTTTTTTTTTTTTTTAACTAAATAAGGGCTCTTCAGTTTCACCATGTTCTGTTTCCACCATCATGGTGTTAAAATGAACTAGATTTGACACTGGGGCCATTTCAGTGAGGATTCTGAATGTATATGTAGACAAGTCTTTCCCAGATTTCTGGGACCTGTGTGATAAGAGACAGGAGTAACAGGTTAGTCTAAGTTAAGCTCCAATTGTCTTGGGAGGGTTTGATATTTCCTTTTTTTTTTTTTGTGGTGGTGGGAGTTCGGGAGGTCTGCAGCTCAAGATTGTAGCTCAAGACTACAGCCCATATTCTTTTTTTAAAATTTTTTTTAAAATTTATTTATTGGGGGCTGGGGATATGGCCTAGTGGCAAGAGTGCCTGCGTCATATACATGAGGCCCTGGGTTCGATTCCCCAGCACCACATATACAGAAAATGGCCAGAAGTGGCGCTGTGGCTCAAGTGGCAGAGTGCTAGCCTTGAGCAAAAAGAAGCCAGGGACAGTGCTCAGGTCCTGAGTCCAAGCCCCAGGACTGGCCAAAAAAACAAAATAAAACAAAAATTTATTTATTGGGGCTGGGGATATGGCCTAGTGGCAAGAGTGCTTGCCTCGTATACATGAGGCCCTGGGTTCGATTCCCCAGCACCACATATACAGAAAATGGCCAGAAGGGGCGCTGTGGCTCAAGTGGCAGAGTGTTAGCCTTGAGCAAAAAGAAGCCAGGGACAGTGCTCAGGCCCTGAGCCCAGGTCCCAGGACTGGCCAAAAAAAAAAAAAATTTTTTTTTATTTATTAATTGAACACAAATTTTTTTGACAAGGTGTTGTGCAAAAAGGGTACAGTTACATAGTAGGGCAGTGTGTACATTTCTTGTGATATCTTACACCCTGTTTTTCTTTCCCTTCTCTAGGTTGATATTTTCTTATCTTCCGTCTGTAAATTGTATTAAGAGTTAAAGCCAGCTTTTTGTTTTGTTTTCCTAGCGGAATCTTGAAAGCCATTTGATATCCCCTGCTGAGATTCCAGGCCAGCCTGTCTCAAAGAACATCCTGCAGGTAAGATAGTCTTCATTCTCTTGAGTCCTGAGCCCTCTGAGTCCTCCGTTTTCTGAACTGCTTTTATATAGTAGTACAGTCTTGAGCCATAGCAAATGACTCATGTTGCCTGGCTGTGTATATAGTGCTGCTATCTGACATAGTTTTCTGTTGCCCCTAATTTCAATAAAGGAACTAGGGGAGCTCGTTGTCTTTAAAAGATGACTACCCAAAGGATGATACTTTTTTTTTTTTTTTTTTTTGCCAGTCCTGGGGCTTAAACTCAGGGCTTGGGAACTATCCTTGAGCTTTTTTTGCTCAAGGCTAGCACTCTACCACTTGATCCACAGCACCACTTCTGGCTTTTCCTGTGTATGTGGTACCGAAGAATGGAACACAGGGCTTCATGCATGCTAGCCAGGCACTCTACCACCAGGCCAAACTCCTGGCCCCCAAGGGTGGATATTCTATTTATTGAAATGAACTCCTTGAAATGGAAATGAGAGTTTTTTTCTTTATTAAAAAAAATAATACTGGCCTTGTTTTCCTTTCCCTTGTCTCTGTGTGCCTCCATCTCATGCAGGCCTGCAGTTTGCTCTCCTCTTTTCTGCCTAAAAAAATAGGGCTGGAGTATAGCTCAGTGGCAATGTACTTGCCTAGCAAGTGCAACATCCTGGGTTCAATCCCCAGTACCAAAAAAAGAAAAGACAAAAAGTTAAAAAAAATAATAAGCCCTGATAGGAATTTTACACTTTGGATGATAAAAATATATCCATATAGGTTTTTTAGGTATAATAAATTTACCACTGTGGTAAGGGATATTTATTAAGAAAAAGAAGTTTTTGCCTTCTGGTTTACATTCTTGGTGGAGTTTTTAAGTACCTAGCCTATATTTGTACACTAATTTAAAGCAGATGGCTAGCTGAACATTCAAAGCAGTGTGTTGCAAATACGTATACCCTGTCCCTCAGTGAGGCACAGGACTCATCATTTGGCTTCCAAAAGTTAAATCCATTACCCAAAGATTGTGATTAGAAGGAACGACTTGATTTGTTCACTGAGATTTGGCTTTTCTCCCTTTAGGAACTTCTGGGTCAACCAGTTCAGAGACCTGCTTCTTCTAATCTTCTGAGTGGCCTTATGGGGAGCTTGGAACCTAATACGTCTTTACTGGGCCAAAGAGCACCCTCTCCTCCCATGTCACAGATGTTTCAAACTCGAGCAGCCTCAGCAGACTACCTTCGTCCACGAATACCATCACCAATTGGTAACTAGTCTTTGATTGAACCTAGGGCCTCACACATGCTAGGCAGGTGCCCCAGCTGGAAGCAGTGCTCACATGTAGAAGTCTATTCCCCCATTGTTATTCACTGTGGAGCTTAGACTGGCATCCATGGGCATCCTTAAAGAGTTTAAAAGGAAATTTGAGGCTGGGCATGTTGGTACATGCCTGAAATCCCAGCACTTATGAGGCTAATGCAAGTTTGAAGCCAGCTTGAGACTACATAGTGACCCTGTCTTAGAAAGCTAGAGGGGAGTGGGAAGGAGAAGGGAAGATAATAAATATACCTTTGGGGAAAGGCCTGAGGGAAAGAGGAAAGATAATTTATCTCCCACCTGCCCTTCTATGTAAGTTCTTTCATTTTCTTCTTTTTTTAGAAAATTAAATCCAAACAACTTAGTTTAGCTTCTTAAGTTTTCCAGGCTAAAGAAGTTAGAGCTGACAGTGATGGCTAACCCCTGTAATACCAGCACTTTGATAGACTGAGACAGGAGAAATAGGAGATTGAGACATAACAAAATCCTGTTGGAGAATAGTGACTCTCTACTGAGCAGCTGAAGTTGTGTGAGGTCTTGTGGATACACTGAGACAAGCATTGCCAAAAGCTGTTCTAAAAGTATCCTAATATTTCTGCTGCCCTGGGACCATTGTAGGCTGAAGCTACTCAACCTCAGCCAGGGTTTCCTTGAGAGGCATCTGTCCACAGGGAGACAGAAATCTGTGGAAAGAGATTGACCTTCAGAGCACAGGGCTCTCCACTTTGGCATCCTCTGACTTAGTATGGCCAAATTCCTGGCTAGATAAGTTTTCTCTCAAAGAAGTCTTGGCTCTGAAAAAGACAAAGGTGACAGCTTATTGTGGAAAACAGATACACCAGCAATTAAGGCCATCAGGAACTCTGACTAGGCCAGACACCAGTGGCTCATGCCTGTAATTCTGGCTACTCAGGAATATGAGATCTGAGGATGGCAGCATGGCGACTCAAAGCTGGCCTAGGCAGAAAAGCCCATGAGACTCTTAGCTCCATTTAACCACCAAAAATGCAACAAGTGAAGCTGTGTGTAGCCTTGAGCAAAAGTAGCTCAGGGGAAATGCCCAGGCCCTGAGTTCAAGCCCCAGGACACAAACACATACCTCTGACTAGGGAAAAAGAAAAAAAAAGGATTGGAGGCATGGCTCAGTTGGTAGAACACCAGCTAATGAGCATAAGCAGGTACCAAATTTGAGTCCCGATGTGATACAAAAGAAAAAAACTCTGAGACCCGCATAGCCCGCTGTGGGAGGAAAGAAGAAGAGGGATGTCTGGCAGGAAAGAGGCAGTGCTTTGCAAAAGCAGTGGCATTTAGCAGGGAATAGGAATGGCGCTACCCTCATGCACCAACACCATCTGGACACTGACTGCAACTTTCTTGGCAGGTTTCGCACCAGGACCCCAGCAACTACTTGGAGACCCATTCCAGGGCATGCGCAAGCCCATGAGCCCCGTCACAGCCCAGGTCAGCTGAGCACTATTAAGCCGTCTGTTGCTTGCTTTTCACAAGTATTGTTGTCAGTAGTTCTGCAGCCATGGAACTGTTTAGTTTGTTTTTCAGAACATTGCTGAGTAATGGAAATAAGAGTTCATTTTGATAGTTGGCAGAGTAGTTTAGTCGTCTGCAGTATCTAACTTTTTTCTCGCTGCTGCATGGATGCACCTTTCTAGGAGAAGAGAGACTTTTGTAGAAAATGTATGGACTGTCCTCATTCTTGTTTCCTTATTCCGGGTAGATGAGCCAGCTGGAGTTGCAGCAGGCAGCTCTGGAGGGGCTGGCCCTGCCACATGACCTTGCAGTCCAGGCAGCAAACTTCTACCAGCCTGGTTTTGGCAAACCACAGGTGGACAGAACCAGAGATGGATTCAGAAACAGGTAAACTAGTGATCCTATGTTATTTTGGGTACTAATTTGCAAATACAGGCTTCCTGAGATTAGCAAACTAGTCAGACACAGTATACATCTGTTGTACATACTGGTTTTCAGCAGAGGAAATATGATTAAATTCTATTGCAGGGACATTGAGTTTTTATCCTATAGTTGTTTGTGCTGGTCCTTGGGCTTGACCTCCTCAGGGCACTGTCCCTGAGCTGCTTTTGCTCACAGCTAGCACTCTGCCACTTGAGCCACAGCTCCACTCTGCTTTTGTGGTGATTAATTGGAGATAAGAGTGTGTTAGACTTTACTGCCCTGGCTGGTTTTTATCTCTGATTCTCAGATCTCAGCATCCTGATAAGCTACCTTTACAGGTGTAAGCCACCTGTGCCCAGCTCCCTGAGCATTTGTAATCAAGTCTAGGGCTCTACCACTTGTGCCACAGCTCCACTGTTAATGGTGGTTAATTGTAAATAGTGTCATGGACTTTCCTGCCTTGGCTTTGAACTGCAACATCCCCTATGTGTGGGTTTAGAGATTTTCTTTCCTCCCTCATCAGGGTCACCACTGTTATATGTGCTCATGTTGTTAGACTGTGTGTCTCAGTGCAGCAGTGTGGGGATTACTAGTACTGACTGGAAAACTGGTTTTAGAATTCTATTTGCTTATGATTCAGAGAAATCTGAGACTCACTGACTCACTGTCCTTGGGCTTTTGACCTTTGGGGCACAAGGTTAGGCATGGCTGAAATGCAATGAAGTGTCTCATTAGCCAGTGGGCTCTCACAGTTTTTTCTCTTGTCAACCTGTTATGTCTGTCTACACTGTTTACTGTTTGGGAGGTCTGATATGGATGTGGATCAGGAGCAGTAGCATGCTGCATGAAACTGGTTCCTAAAATACCCAAAATTCTGCTTCATTTGAACCAGCATCTCATTGAACATTGGATTATATGCCAACCACTGCTAAGTATTGCTGCTCCCTGTACTTAGCATACCCAGTCCACAGAATGAAGGTTCACCATCTGTCTTCCTGGCATGGAAACTATACCAGCCCCAGATAACCCTACATTCCCAAGGCCTTCCCTGTAGCTATTCTGTCAGAGCCATTGCTCTCCATCTTAAAGCCACTGGTCACATCCAGTTTAATACAGCCTCTTCCCCAAGAAGCTTTCCCAATGTCTTTGGAGTTTACTAACATTCCTTCTCCATTTCCCCACTGGTTCTTGCTTGAATATGTGTGTTGATTTGAGTGCCCTAAGTTTTGACCCCTCCACTAGATTGAAAGTTCTTGCAAGGAAAGGGCCTTGTTTCACTAAGCTTTTGACTTGAATTCCCTCCGAACTTAGTCATCTTTTTTTTTTTTTTTTGGCCGGGGGGTGGGGGGGGGGGGTCGGTCATGGGGCTTGAACTCAAGGCCTGGTGCTGTCCCTGAGCATTTTTGCTCAAAGCTAGTACTCTGTCACTTTGAGCCACAGCACCACTTCCGGTTTTCTGATGATTAACTGGAAATAAGTCTCATGGACTTTCCTGCCTGGGCTGGCTTTAAACCACAATTCTCAGATCTCAGCCTTTTGAGAAGCTAGGATATGTATGAGCCACCAGCGCCCAACTCTTAGTCATCTTTTTGCATATGTTAGGCACATATTCTGTGCTTGGGAAAGTGAACTGTATAAGGGATTCTTGGCTTGGTCTTGGTTGCTGTGTGATTTTAGGACTTGGGAGTTTCAGTGGCTTGGGCTTTCCCTAATAATTGGTGTGTTCACAGGCAACAGCGAGTAACGAAGTCACCAGCACCCGTGCACCGAGGAAGTTCTTCATCCCCATCCCCTGCTGCTTCCATCACAAGCATGGTCAGTGACCTGTAGTGACTGTGAACCACTTGAAGATGCTCTACTTGGTTGTGCCCTAAGTGTCCCTGAGTACCTTCCACAGGAATACTGACCTAAGTCTTTCATACTTGCTTGTTTGGACGTCCCCCAGGGTTCTAGCCTAGTGAAGTCCCTCAGTGCCAGCAGACTGATTTGTGCAGGCCTGGGCCAGTGCACAGTGATATAGTATATCCAAATGAAGTGTAGGGAGGCAGGAGGAAAAGGTGAGGGACAGGTGAGATGGACAGGGTGACAAGGCAGACAAGTCCAGCAAAATATGCTGGGGAACTCACAAGTTGTTCAGATCACAGTAGTAATACAAAGTCTGGGACAGAGGAGTTTGTTTGCCTATTTGTGGTAAAAGTCTAGTTTGACTGGCTGATAGACAAGGGAGAAACTACTGCTGTGTTCTTCAAGACTCCATGTGCATCTGTACCACACACTTTGAAAACAAGGTCCTAAAACTTTTAGTAAATTTAGGATTTGGGGTTAATAAGAAGAAAAAGGCACATGAATAGTAAGATCATCAAAGTAGCAAAGAAATGGAAACTCAAGATCCCAAATGATGAATCCAAGTGGCTCAGTCTATTAAGGTAATTGTGAAGGGTTGGGACTGTGCCTCAAATGATAGAGTGCTTGTGTAATAAACACAGGGCCCCAAGTTCAAACTCCAGTGCTGCCCCCCCCAAAAAAAAAAAATAACTGTGATTGTTTTGGTAGACTAGTTAAGAGAAACAGTAACATAGAATAACAGGTTTTAAGTTGTCTCTGAAATGGCCTTTTGCAGGTGGAAGGGTGAGCCATTGTTGCTCCAGGGTGTACTGGTCACTTTTTTCCTACTCTAATCCCAGTCCCTTGGGGAAGTGTGGAGCAAAGGCGGGTCCTGTTATCAGAGCTGAGGAAAAGGGATTGTACTCGACTGCCTGTCTCCTGCCCCTTTCTTTCTTTTCCTCTAGCAGCTGTAGCTCAGAATGTTGGCATTGTCTTCTGATACCATGTAGACAATATGGAGGCTTTTAACCTTTGTTGAGCAGCTTGGTTAGTAAATTCTGGCCTGATATTAGGAAAATGCACTTAGGACGTGCTAATGCCAGTTTTTCTTCTTGGCAGCTTTCTCCTTCCTTCACCCCTACCTCAGTGATCCGGAAGATGTATGAGAGCAAAGAGAAAAGCAAGGAGGAAACAGCACCTGGAAAGGTGGCTCCTGGTGACAGTAAAGAGGATATTCTGAAGGCCAGTGAAGGTACTACAGGGTGTGGTGCTAAGAAAGTATGTGTGAGAGAGAATACAGGCCTGAGTGCTGACCAGCCTGATCTGATTTGTCTGCAAAGCGGGACCCAAACCCTTGCTGCTTGACCACACTCCTGTATCTAAGAGAAGAACTGGCTGTGTTAAAAATGAACAACTTGTGGGTGGGGACAAGAAGGGAAAAAGGGGAGGAGGTGAGAGAAGGGGTGATACTGTCCAAAAAGAAATGTATTCATTACCTGACTTACTGTAACCTCTCTGTATATCACCTTTATAATAACTTTTGCTTTTGTTTTCTTGCCAGTCCTGGGGCTTGAACTTGGCCTGAGCACTGTCCCTGGCTTTGTTTTGCTCAAGGCTAGCACTCTACCACTTGAGCCACAGCGCCACTTCCAGCTTTTTCTGTATATGTGGTGCTGAGGAATGAAACTCAGGGCTTCATGCATGCTAGGCAAGCACTCTACCACTAAGCCACATTCCCAGCCCAGTAACATTTTTTTTTAATTTTTAGAAAAGATCAGAAGCTGGGCACTGGTTGCTCATGCCTGTAATCCTTAGCTACTCAGGAGGCTGAGATCTGAGGATCGTGGTTCGAAGCCAATCCAGGCTCCGTGAGACTCCATTAGAAAACTGGAAGTGGTGTTGTGGTTCAAAGTGGTACAGTAGTGCTACCCTTAAGCAGAAAAGCTCAAGGACAGTGCCCAGGCCGCGAGTTCAAGCCCCACAACCCACCCCACAAAAAGAAAAAAAAAAAGGAAAGAAAAGAAAAAAGGGTTGGACCAGCCCACAATCTCAGGGTTGCTCAAAGTTCTGACCAACCTGAGAATGCCGTGAATGCTGGTTTAAAAGAAGGAACTGCAGTTCAGGATTATTTAGTTGTTACAGCTTAATAACTAGTACTTGTCATTATAGTTCAACTAGTTTTTTGAGACAGTCTTTAATACACATATCCCAGCATGGCCTTGAGCTCACTGTATAGCAGCCCAAATAACCTGAAAACTTAAAATCCTGCTTTAGCCTCCTAAGTGCTCAGATTATACCACCACACCTAGATTTAGCTCAGCAGTTTTATTTCTAAAAGGTTCTCCCAGTGTAGAGACAAAAATCTGCAATGAGTGAAGCATATAGGTATAAGAGCCTTTTACAAGTATACAAAAAGTGTGCTGTTCTTTGTGAGCTGCACAGATTGTAAAGGACATGGTGGCACTAATTCTACTAAAATAGGGTTACACAGTTGCAAACTATTGGTTAGAGAACCTTTTGCCTGTGTACAAGAAAAACAGGACAGATTTCTTTGACAAGGCTATAACTGCTGTGTGTGTGTATGTGTGTGTGTATGTGCATGTGTGCGTGAGCACAACAGTACTGAGGCATGAACTCAGGGCCTGGGCACTGTCCCTGAGCTATTTCGCTCAAGGCTAGCATTCTACCACTTTGAGCCACAGCTCCACTTAGGTTTTCTGGTGGCTAATTGGATAGTCTCATGGGCTTTCCTAGCCAAGCTGGCTTCAAACTGCGATCCTCAGTTCTCAGCCTTCTGAGTAGCAAGGGCTATAGGCGTGAGCCACCAACAGCTTTACACTATGAGTCAAAAAAAAAAAAAAAAACCAACCCTCCTGAAGGGTTGAGAATGTGGCTTCTTAGCCATAGAGTGCTTGCCTAGCATGCATGAATCCCTGGGTTTGATTCCTCAGCACCATATACAAAGAAAAGGCTGGAAGTGGTACTGTGGTTCAAGAGGTAGAGTGCTAGCCTTGAGCAGTGAGAAGCCAGGGACAGTGCTCAGGCCCTGAGTCTAAGGCCCACGGACTGGCAAAAAAATAAAGTACTGTGGTTCCTTACAGACAACCTGCTGTCCAATTCCGTACCCAATGCGGATGGAGAGTCTTCGCCTACAACAAATCTAAAGCTGTCAACATTACAGCGGCCTTCATGTTCCACCCCACTGTCCCAGACAAACCGTTACACCAAAGAACAAGATTACCGACCTAAAACAGCTGGGAGGAAAACACCCACCTTGGCATCCCCAGTTCCAGGAACACCTTTTCTCCGCCCCACACACCAGGTCCCCCTCGTTCCCCATGTCCCTATTGTTCGGCCTGCTCACCAGCTTCACCCAGGATTGGTCCAGAGGATGCTAGCCCAAGGGGTACATCCACAGCATCTCCCAAGTTTGCTTCAAGCTGGTGAGTTTCA
The DNA here is from genome assembly GCF_023159225.1 of Perognathus longimembris pacificus. Taxonomy (NCBI): domain Eukaryota; kingdom Metazoa; phylum Chordata; class Mammalia; order Rodentia; family Heteromyidae; genus Perognathus; species Perognathus longimembris. The sequence goes on along the minus strand of NC_063163.1, from coordinate 92,737,069 downwards.
GAGCCAAGCTGGTCTGGGAACCTGTGTGACAAGTTAGTGGCATGGATGATGTATACCGTGAAGAGATATCCATTCCCAGAGATATTACTAGATTCTTGCACCAGATTCTTACACCAGATCCAATCCAACTCATCCTCTTAGTCCGTTAAGTCTAGGAACCTAATGAGCATTCTTCATCTTTAATGAGTTTGCAAGTCAGCAAAACTGCACATAACTACAACTCAGCCATTTCTTCCTTCTGCCCAGCAGGTGTGCTTCCTCCAGGGCTGGACCTGACCCATTTACAGGGACTATCTGGCCCCATTCTGGGTCAGCCCTTTTACCCATTACCTGCTCCTGCTAACCATCCCCTCCTAAACCCTCGTCCTGGAACACCTCTGCATCTGGCAATGATGCAACAACAGCTCCAGCGCTCAGGTGAGTTCCAAGAATGGGCCAGGAAGCCTGAGATAAGATGAGAAGGCCTAAAGCTTAGGACCAGTCTCCTGGAGATGAACTGACCACCTTACTTTGTCCTAGCAAGACTTGTGGCTGAAATACGTAACTAGAAAATAAGATGAATTAAATTGACCTCTGGGATTAGAGACCGTTGTTCCTGCAAAAACAGCGGGAGAGCCAGGAGAGTCCTTGATCTCTTATAAAAGGTGACGAATCTTCCCAGTAAAAGTTGAGCTATGAGCAGGGGGCCTGTGGCTCATGCCTGTAATTCTAGTTACTCAGGAGGCTAAGATCTAAGGATCACTGTTCAGAGCCAGCCGAGGCAGGGAAGTCCATGAGACTTTTATCTCCAGTCCATCACAGAAAAAGCCAAGCTAGGGCCTGCCCAGAGTAGATGCCCTCTCAGCAGATAATGTCAGTGCTATGTGATGAGAAGCGGCCCTGTCATCCAGGGTGGGTTTTCAATATTAATAGCTTAACATCTTAGCTAAGGTATTGAATTCCATTTCTCGAAGTCCTAGAGTAAGTCATTTCATAAAGACTTTGGTTCTGGGCTGGAATGTGGCTTAGTGATAGAATGCTTGCCTAGCATGCACAAAGCTCTGGGTTCGATTCCTCAGTATCACAAAGGCTGAAGTGGCACTGTGGCTCAAGGGATAGAGGGCCACTTTTTGGTTCTGTTTATTGGATAGGGTTTGAGTGAAGAACCTGGTAATAGTAAAGAACCACTGTCCCATCATACTCTGAATGTTTCTAACCCTTCTTATCTCCATAGTTCTGCATCCTCCAGGCTCTGGATCCCAGGCAGCAGCTGTCAGTGTGCAAACGACCCCTCAGAACGTGCCCAGTCGGTCAGGCCTGCCTCACGTGCACTCTCAGCTAGAGCATCGCCCCAGTCAAAGGAGCAGCTCCCCTGTGGGCCTTGCCAAATGGTTTGGCTCAGATGTGCTGCAGCAGCCCCTGCCCTCCATGCCTGCCAAAGTCATCAGTGTAGATGAGTTGGAGTATCGACAGTGAGCAGGGTAGGCAGGCAGGCTTACATACGCCTGGACCTATGGTGGCACCCTGGGCAGAACACTTCCTCGTCTTGGGTTGGTTTATAGGCTTTTACTTTGGAACACTCCAGGTAAAGCTCTTTAGGGAACCCACACACATGGCGTGGTCTCACGACAGACAGAAGGATCTTAAACTATGTAGGAGCAGAGCCTACATGGTCTGAATACAGGATGCACAGTGCTGTCAATCCTGAAAAGTCTTTCTTTTTGTAAAGTATGTGAATGATGTGCTGGTGTCTTCATTAAGATGTGGCACCTAAGGGTTCTGAGGAAATAAAATGTATAGACCCTTATGTACAGACCTGTGTATAAACTTTTGTACATACATATAGGATAGCTTTTTTGAACTTATACAGCTGTACATAAAAGTAGTTGATATTAGTTATAAGCCTGTGTCAACTGTTTTTTCTTTTTTTCACTTGTACATTTGGGACTTTTGTTTGATTAAAGTTGCATATGCTAAGTGTGTGAATGAAATGAATGGCATTGCTGTGTTTATTTCCTCACTGAATCCTTTGTTTCAAACAGATAAGCCAAGACATTCAGGCTCCTTGAGGGAAATGGCCTGAAGTATCAGTTATTGTAGAACTGGACTCTATTTTGATTTAGGGGGGAGAAGCAGCTTTTTCTTAACCTTTAAGACTCCAGGGGTGGTTGGGCAAGGTTGAACTTACCCCTTGTAACTACTAGCAAGGTATTTAAGTAGTGTACCCTTTTCAAAGTTCCCAGAAAACCCACATTTTGGTTCTCCTTTCTGGCTCAAGGTTTCTCAGTCCTACTAATTTGAAGTTTTCAAGCTCACGCCCTAGTTAGACACCTCTTGAGGGCCATAAAAGCTACTCTGAGGCTAGGCATGAGTGGCTCATGCCTGTAACCCTAGCTATTTAAGAGGCTGAGATTGGAGGATTGCAGTTTAAAGCCAGACCAGGAAAGTCCATGAGACCCTTATCACCAATAAACTACCCAAAAGGCCAGAAATGGAGCTAGAGCATTAGCTTTGAGTAATAGAAGCTCAGGGTCAGTGCCCAAGACTTGTGGCACCAAAAAATAAGCTTCTTTGACTCCATGTTCCAGGGTAAAATAATGACGGGTGAACAAATTGCTGCCTTTTCATTCCAAGGGTGAAATACAGAATACAGCCTGACTTCTGAATGTCTTACACTTATATTTGAAAGCACAAGAAAAGTCAACTTTCAACAGAAACCATATGGAGAGAGGAGAGGTCTCTTACTAGCACTTACTGGCACTCATTCTCCCCGTTCCCTCCAAAAATACCATTTGCTTTCTGTGTGATTCTTCAGCCGTAGAATCCTTACAAAATGTTTTGTTTCCACAAGTGGAAGTTGAAAAGTGGTCCCAAGTATTCATAGCAGAAGACTGATGCTTGAGCTCTGGTTCCCTATCCCATATATTTCTTTGTGTTGAACCAACAGTAGGAGGTATAGAGTGATGAGGAAGTTCAGACTCAAAGCTGGTGGGTCAGATCAGAACAAGCAGAGAGCAAAGCCATTAGCCACTGATTGGCAAGGTGGAACCGGGCATTAGACCTGTAACATTGAAGTGATGCTGTGGCTCAAAATGGTAGAGCACGAGCCTTGAGCAAAAGAGCTCAAGGACAGTGCCCAGGCTGTGAGTTCAAGCCCCATGATGAGGGAAAGAAAAAAATACAACAAATACTGTAGAGATGGGGGATGGGGGTGGAAGAAGCCTTACGCTTTTGGAAGGTAAATGAGTACAACTGCTCTAGAAAGTGGTTTCTAGATTCCTCAAGAAAACAAAACATTACAAGTCAAGATACAGTAAAGACACACATGTGTGTTCACTGCTGTGCTATTCACAATAGTCAGTTATAGAAAGGGCCCAATGCACTATATAACAGACGAGTGGATTAAGAAAGTGTGGTACAAGGGCTCGGAATATGACCTAGTGGCAAGAGTGCTTGCCTTGAAAGTGTGATACATATATAATAGAATCTTACTCATCTATTAGAATAGGTCATTTACAAGGAAATAGAAAAAATTAACTGAAGTCAGGCTCAGAGAGACAAAGGGCACAAGTTTCCTCATGTGAAAGTTATATCTAAAAATACATGATAACACAGGACTTTATGCATACACTAATGAAAGGATGCTATGTATACATATACTTAGGGGAGAATTCTAATGGTGTAATACCTCAGACAACTAATAGTTTAACAAAATACCACAAAGTGGGAATGGCAAGGGGAGGGCAATAAGAGTTGGGGACACATGAATGGAGGGAGAAAGGATAAGCAAATAGTTATATTCAATGTACATTATATAAAAACTATGTAGCTTGAGAGGGTTAAGATGGGAGGGAAAAATAAAAGGGGTGGCATTGGTCAAAATACATTGTATTTATAATCTCACTTATGGAATTGAAACATCTTTATACAAATACTTAGCATAATGATACAGATGGAGCCAGAAGAAAATGAGAGCCTTACTAATAGCATAGTAGCCAGGCACTGGTGGCTTTGTCTACCACCCTAGCTATCAAAGTGGCTGAGATTTGAGAATCCCAGTTCTGGGCTGGGAATATGGCCTAGTGGCAAGAGTGCTTGTCTTGTATGCATGAAGACCTGGGTTCAATTCCCCAGCACCACATATACAGAAAAGCCAGACATGGCATTATTGTGGCTCAAGTGGCAGAGTGCTACCCTTGAGCAAAAAGAAGCCAGGGACAGTGCTCAGGCCCTGAGTCCAAGGACCAGGACTGGCCAGGAAAAAAAAAAGTACAGCTATGTCCTGACTTGGACAGACATGGAGCCCAGGAAAGGAAAGGGTCCAGTGATAACAGGAACTAACATCCACTAAGTTCTTGCACGCCAGATGCTATGCTAAGCAATTCACAAGTGCCATTTCCTTTAATACTAGTATCACCACCTACTGTTGTCCCCATGTCACATCATAAAACTAAGGTTCACAAATGTTGAGTAAATGGTTCAGTTTCCCAGCTAATTTGGAAGTAGACCTGCAATTCAACCCCAATGTGGCCACAACAGTTTACTCAACTGCCTTACTGTACATACAACCTCCCAGCATGGGCCAAGTTTGTAGCAGTCAGTTCACTTACATCAAGCCAGTCCTCTATCTAGGATCATGAGGAGAAAAGAGACCATTAGAGAGGGATGAAGACCACATCCAAGTGGAAAGGTCTCCCATCACTACCATCAAGTAAGATATCAAGTAACACATTGAGACCAATCTGCCAAGTACTTCTGCAACTGCCTCCCTATAGATACTTGCCCTGCCACATTCAGTCCATACCCAAACAAATCTGACAATGACACAGGAACTGCACCTAGCCAAGAGGCCTACCAGATGCTTTATGCATTTCAACATGGAAGGTGACACCAAGGTGAGACAGGTGGTGTTCCAATTTGGATGCCTCATCTCCCACCCCAGTTTCTGGATCCAGAGGAACTGAGGGGGAGCTCGGCTATAGGGAAAGCTGCTGCTGGCCCAGCAGATCAGGAAGAGGGAGGTTTCACTTCTTCACAATCTGAATGACATCTTCATCCTCCAATGTGTGATCTTTACCAACTTTCTGAGGGTTATGTTTCACAGAGAGACCCCAGACCAGAGCACTGTATGGAAGGAAAACAAAAAACAAAAAACTGTCATTAACGACCTAGCTCTGCCCTAGGTGCTAGGTGCCTTAGTGAGGTTTAGCATCCCAGATCTTTTTTTTTTTTTTTTTTTGGCCAGTCCTGGGGCTTAGACTCAGGGCCTGAGCACTGTCCCTGGCTTCTTTTTGCTCAAGGCTAGCACTCTGCCACTTGAGCCACAGCGCCACTTCTGGCCATTTTCTATGTATGTGGTGCTGGGGAATCGAACCCAGGGCCTCATGTATATGAGGCAGGCACTCTTACCACTAGGCCATATCCCCAGCCCAGCATCCCAGATCTTAAATCACAAACTGGCCACAACAAAAGTCCCTTCTCCCAGGATCACACTCAAAGCCAGAGTGTTAAACTTCTCCAGCAGTGTGACACATTGGAGCCTTCACATATAAGGTGGCAAAGACTTCCAAAAGGAAGTTGTAGGGTTCCTCTTATTCCAGAGTCATTTTAAGAAAAGTCAAGCTAGGTACAATGGCTTGTCTGTGATTCTAGCTAGTATAAAAGCAGATTTCACAAAATTAAAGTCCAACTCAGGCAAAAATTTAGCACGATGCCCCCTCAACAGAAAAGGCTAGGCATGGTGGTACATGCCTGTCATCCCAACTACAACAGGAAGTATAAAAAGGAGGAATGCAATCCGGGCTAGCCCAAGCACCAGGAAGCAAGATCTTTGGGTGAGGGGGGAAAATGGAAGAAAAGGAAGGAGGAGGTAACACTGCTTAAAACGAAATGCACTCATTGCCTTACTTATGTAACCATAACCTTTACATGACCTTTACGATAAAGTTAAAATAATAAAAGAAAAAGAAAACTAACCACAGGAAAAGTGGCTGGAGATGTGGCTCAAGTGATACAGTGACTGTGGAATATAGCAAGCATTAGACGCGAGTTGAAATTCAAAGAATTTAAAAAAATGGAAAGGGCTAAGAATGTGTCTTGGTAGAGTGCTCACCTAGCATGCATGAAGCTCTGAGTTTAGTTCCTCAGTACTTTAGAAAAGGTTGGAAGTGGTGCTGTGGCTCAAGTAGTAGAGTGCTAGCCTTGAGCAAAAGAAGCTCAGCGACAGTGCCCAGGCCCTGAGTTCAAGCCCAGAACTGGCAAAAAAAAAACCCAAAACATGAAATATACCAGATATTATTTACTCACACATGTAATCCTAGTTATTCAGAAAGTTGAGGCTAGAGAACTGCACTTCAAAACTAACCTGGTTAGGGGCTAGGAATATGGCCTAGTGGTAAAGTACGAGGCGAGGCTCATATACATGAAGCCCTGGGTTTGATTCCTCAACACCACATATATAGAAAAAGCCGGAAGTGGTACAGTGACTCAAGTGGCAGAGGGCTAGCCTTGAGCAAAAAGAAGCCAAGGACAGTACTCAGGCCCTGAGTTCAAGCCCCAGGACTGGCAAAAAAAACCAAACCAAACAAACAAACAAAAAAAAGTAACCTGGTTAAAAAAAAGATTCCATCTCCAAATGACCAACAAAGTGCCAGACTGGCTCAAGAAGTAGCGCACCAGCCTTGAATGAAAAGGCCAAGTGAGAACAAGAGGTCTTGAGTTCAAGCTCTAGTACTGACTCAAAAATTTTTTTAAAAGAATCAGTATCTTGAAAGACTGAGGGTAAAGTATAGCTCAGTGATAGAGCACTGGCCTGGCATTTAATTTGAATTACTAGTGAAATCAGTAACTTACAAGAAAAAAAAAAAGCACCACAAGCCCATGATACTTACTATTTGAATTCCTTGATAAGATTTTTGTGAATCTTCATGCAGAAATCCTCCACTGTGGTCCTGGAGTAAGGCAGCACCACTGGAGATGTATAATCTGGTAACTGGCCCTTGGGTTTAGTGTAACTAAAACAGAGAGGACACAAAGATCACCACCTTTTAATTTTTTTTAAATTAATTTGTTTTTTCCAGTCCTGGGTCTTTGAACTCTGGGCCTGGGCACTGTACCCAGGCTCCTTTTGCTCAAGGCTCACTCTATCACCTGAGTCACAGTGCCACTTCCAGGTTTTTCTAAAATTAGAGATAAAAGTCTCAAGGACTCTCCTGTCTGGGCTGGCTTCAAACGGTTTCCTGAGTAGCTAGAACTGCAAGCTAGAACTGCATGCTTGCAGTGGCATGATCATCTTTTAGGATGGTGGATGTCTTGAATACCTCCATTATCCTTGTGATCAGACCAAGATAACTTACCGGAGGAGAAATGTACTCTCAATATAAAAGTAAGGCAGGTATGGTAATGTTTTCCTGTAATTCAGCAACCAGGAGGCTAAAGAGAATATAAAGTTCAAGACAAGCTTTGGGTACACAGGAAAAAAAAAAAAGGCTGGGTGTTGGTAGCTCATACCTGGAATACCTGGAATCCTAGCTACTCAGGAGGCTGAGATCTGAGGATCGCAGTTCAAAACCAGCCTGGGCAGGGAGGTTTGCTCAATTCTTACCTCCAATTAACCACCAGAAAACTAGAAATGGAGCTGTGGCTCAAAGTAGTAGAGCACTAGTCTTGAGCAAAAGAGCTCAAGGAACAGCACCCAGGCCCTGAGTTCAAGCCCCACACTGACAAAAAAAAAAAAAAAAAGCTGGGTAACCATGGCTCAGGCCTGAAATCTTAGTTACTCAGGAGGCTGAGATCTGAGGATCATGGTTCAAAGCCAGCCCAGGGAGGAAAGTCTATGAGACTCATCTTCAATTAACTACCAAAAAGCCAGAAGTGGAGCTATGACTCAGAGTAGAATACTAACCTTGAGCAAAAACCTGAATCAGCCAGTAACCAGACCATAAGTTCAAGCCCCAGAACTGGCACACACAGAGAAAAAAGACCTAGTAAATGATAGAAACCAATCTACTTCTATCTTCAAAAAGAACAAATTTTGTTAATGAGCCCAGAAGGTATCACTTTAAGACAACTTAATTTTTAGGGTTTTTTTTTTTTATTGGTTGGGTTTTTTTTTTTTTTTTTTTTTGTCATTTGTGGGGCTTGAACTCTGGGCCTAGGCACTGTCCCTGAACTCTTCAGCTCAAGGCTAGTGCTCTACCACTTTGAACCACAGCACTACTTCTGGTTTTCAGGTGGTTAACTGGAGATAAGTCGCAGGGACTTTCCTGCCCCAGTTGGCTTTGGACAGCAACCCTCAGATCTCAGCCTCCTGAGTAGCTAAGATTATAGGCGTGAGCTACCAGCAACTGGCTACAACTTAATTTTTATAGCAACAGTAACCCATTCACAGAGACTTACATTCTCACTAGTTTCAAATAGTCCCAGATCTTTTCCAACAGGTCATCAAAATTCCAGCGATGATGGGCAGAGATGGGTACACAGTGTGGTACCTTGTAGATAATATCCAATTCCTCAATGGAGATCTGATCAATCTTATTTAACACATAGATACAAGGGATGTAAACTCTATAAAAGAAGAAAAGCAAGATTTGGAGCTGTTGACAAGAGAATCAAGCAAGTGACTGCTACTTCTTTACCCAGATCATGAATCAGAGGCAGCAGCTAGCTCCCAACAATAACAAAAAAAGTCTTCCTACTAAATAAGTTGAAAATGCAAAGACTGAATTAAAGGGCTTCCTCTACGTAGATAGTTCAAAGACTATAAATTTGAGAAATAATTTAAACTCAGGTGTTACTTCAAAATATGCAGCCAGTTCCTGGGAAAATGTTATGATACAAAGCTGGAGGTTTTTTTTTTTTTTTTTTTTTTTTGGCCAGTCCTGGGCCTTGGACTCAGGGCCTGAGCACTGTCCCTGGCTTCTTCCCGCTCAAGGCTAGCACTCTGCCACTTGAGCCACAGCGCCGCTTCTGGCCGTTTTTCTGTATATGTGGTGCTGGGGAATCGAACCTAGGGCCTCGTGTATCCGAGGCAGGCACTCTTGCCACTAGGCTATATCCCCAGCCCCTAAAGCTGGAGGTTTTGTTGTTTTTGTTTTTTGTTTGTGCCAGTCCTGGGCCTTGAATTCGGGGCCTGAGCACTGCCCTTGACTTTTTTGCTTAAGGTTGGTGATCTACCACTTAAGTCACAGCCCCAATTCTGGCTTTTTCAGTAGTTAGAGATAGGAGTGTCATGAACTTTTCTGCCAGGCTGGCTTGGAACCATAATCCTAAGATCTCAGCAACCTAAGTAGCTAGGACTACGGGCTGTGCAATACTAGCACCCAACCAAAGCTGTTTTTAAAATGTTAGTAACTCTAACTACTGAAGTCTAAGGATCCAAGTTTGAGACCAAACAGACCAAGCCTCAAAACTCTTATCTCCTATTAGCCAGCAAAATGATGGAACTAAGAGTTTGATGACTAGCAGTACAGCATTAGCCATAAGTGAAAATGCCAAGTAAGAGCTCTAAGCCCTGAGTGCAAGTCTGGGTATCAGCACAAATTTTTAAAAGATAAGTATAAGCAGGGCAAGGTAACATATGCCTATGCAGGAAGACATCAAGTGCTCAATTTTTTTTTTGAAAGGATATACATACATAATCTTTCTTTCCTCCTCTTCTGTCTCCCAGTGCTGAGGTTTGAACTCAGGACCTTAAATTTGACACACAACTGCTCTCCCACTTGAATCATGCTTCCAATCTTTTCTGTTTACTTATTTAGCCATATGGGTGTTTGAACTCAGGGCCTCTGTCTTGCTTGGCTTTCATGTTCAGCTTCTGGTCTACTACTAGAGGTACATCTCTAGGTGGAGTTTTCTGCTAGTTATTTTGGAGATGGAATCGCATGGACTTTTCTGTGTAGGCTCCAGATCTCAACCTCCTGATCAACTAGGATTACAGTTATGAGTCACTGGCACATAGCTTGCTTTAGTTATTTTTCACAGAGTCCCACAGTTTTTCCCAGGGCTGTCCTCAGACGGTAGTCATCATACCTATCCCAAACAGCTGGGATAATAAGAGCAGGCCACCATTCTCAGCTTGTTGGTTGAAATGGGGCCACAATAACTTTTTACATAGTCTGGCCTTAAATCACAATCTTCTACTCTCTACTTCCTAAGTAGCTGGTATTATAGGCATGGACCACCATACCCAGCTGTAAATATAATTTCTAATATGTTTCATGAATATCGATTTTAAAACCGAGCATCTAACAAGGCTGTATTCCTGCTGTTTTATCAATATGACAGCCCAAATGATAACTTCTCAGGCTTCAGTTGCCTCTTTTGAAAAATGCCTAACTCAAAAAAAGTCTTGGTTTTAGCCCAGTCCAGTAGCTCACACTTATAATCCTACCTAATCACAAGGCTGAGACCTGGAAGATCACAGTTCAAAGCCAGTCTGGGCAGAAAGCCTGAGAAATTCCATCTCCAAATAACCAAAAAAGGTTGGACTAGAGGTATGGGTAGAACACTGGCTACACACAAGAATGAGTACCCTGAGTTCATGCCCCAATACTAAAAAAATCTGTTGGGGTTTTTTTTTTCCAGGCAAATAAAAAAGCAACGAGAGAGAGAGAGAGAGAGACAGACAGACAGACAGACAGACAGACAGAGACAGATAGAGACAGAGAGAGCGCACACGCGTGTGCAAGCCAGGCTTGCTCACACCTATAATCCTAGCTATTTAGGAGCCTGAGATCTGAGGATCAGAGGTGGAAGCCAGCCTGTGCATTAAAGTCCCGGTGAGACTCTTATCTCCAATTAACCACTCAAAAAACCACAAGCAGGGGGCTGGGGATATGGCCTAGTGGCAAGAGTGCTTGCCTCGTATACATGAAGCCCTGGGTTCGATTCCCCAGCACCACATATACAGAAAATGGCCAGAAGTGGTGCTGTGGCTCAAGTGGCAGAGTGCTAGCCTTGAGCAAAAAAGAAGCCAGGGACAGTGCTCAGGCCCTGAGTCCAAGCCCAGGATTGGCAAAAATAAATAAATAAATAAATAAATAAAAAATCACAAGTAGAACTGTGCTTCAAAGTAGTAGAGTGCTAGAGCCTTGAGGAGAAGAGCTCAGGGACAGTGCCTAGGCCCTGAGTTCAAGTCCCACAAAAAAAAAGGGAAGGAGAGAGAGAGGGAGGGAGGGATGAGGGAGAGAGGGAGAGGGAAAGGGAGAGAAAAAAAGGAAGGCAAGCAACTTTATAAAAGTTTATATTCAAATACTAGGATTCAAATTTTAATAGTAGCAATGTTGCATGAAGTAAGGTTTTGGCTATGAAACCTAGGTTTGGACAAAACAGATGTCACCTGGCCCTTTGTTCACTCTGGAAGCACAATGATCCCTCACCCACCACTTGACAGAGCTTAGAGGACAGGAGACTTCACCACAAGTAACTGTAATGGAGTGTCTGAATGGATGAAAGGATGTTAGAAATTAAGACCAACTCCTCATGTGGTAACTGAAGAAATCAAGGCCCATGATTAAAATAGTAGCATAACTGGAGTTAGAATTCATATCTCTCAAATTCATGATGCAGTAATGTTTCCATCACAAGGCTTCAAATTCAAAATCAGGCAGACCCAATTCACACCTGTTTCCTTCCACCACATCAATGAGGTCATCAGCTGTGGCATCACTCCGCAAAGTCACGTCAGCATTGTGAATTTTGTATTCAGCCAGAATGCTCTTCACAGTTTCAGCATCCAGCTCACTCTGAGGGCACTGAAAGGACATAGAAAGCAAAGACTATAATCACAGGGGGAGCCAGGAATACTACATACCTACCTGGATAATTCTCGCTAAGGTGCAAACTCATTACTAAAAACACTGCCCTAGCCTGGTACTGGTGGCTCATGCCTGTAATCCTAGCTACTCAGGAGGCTAAGATCTGAGGATTGTGGTTCAAAGCCAGCCCGGGCAAGAAAGTTTGTGACACTCTTATCACCAGAAAACCAGTAGAACTTTGGCTCAAAGTGGTAGCCCTGGCCTTGAACAAAAAAGCTCAGGGACAGGCCCTGACAGGCCCTGGGTTCAAGCCCCGTGACCCCCCAAAAGAGAGGCGCGGTGGAAAGTAGGGAGAGGGAGGAGAGGGGGAGATACAAAAGAGAGAGAAAGGGGGGGTTACCTAAATGAAAATAACAACTTTAGTAAGAAATAATTAAAAAACAAAACTCTTTCTGAACTCAAAGGAAGGTGTTAAAGGAGCTGAATTGTGTATCCTTGTATCCTTCCCCCACTTCCAACCCCAGCCTCTGTAACCTAGAATTTTTAAATTGAGGCCTTATATTCAGCTCTCAGAATGCAAAGTTAGGGACTTTTAAAAATTTTTTTGCCAGTCCTGGGGCTTGAACTCAGGGCCTGAGCACTGACCCTGCCTTCTTTTTGCTCAAGGCTAGCACTCTACCACGTGAGCCACAGCGTCACTTCTGGCTTTTTCTCTTTATATGGTACTCAGGAATCGAACCCAGGGCTTCCTGTATGATAGGCAAGCACTCTACCACTAAACCACATTCCCAGCTCCCAAGTTAGGAACTTTAAAGAGATAATTCGCTGGGTACCAGTAGATAACACCTATAATTATACCACTCAGGAGGTTGAGATCTGTGGATCACAATCAAAGACATTCAGGGAAGCAAAGTCCATACAAGTCTCATCTCCAATTAACCACCAAAAAGCCAGAATTGGAAATATGCCTCAAGTGGTAGAGTGCTAGCCTTGGGAAAAAGAGCTCAGGGACAAGGCCCCAACTTCAAGCCCCAAGACAAACAACAAAAAACTCAGGGACAGTGCCCAGGCCTTGAGCTTATGCTTTAAAACCAGAAGAAAAAGAGAAACAAAAAGAATGACAGGAAAGTAGAATAGGCCCTATTTAGGGCGAGGGGGAAAGAAGTGATAGTGGGATGGCAGAGGGGAACTGACAGTGAATGAAGTTGAATACAGCCAAAGTAATTTGCATGTATGAAGACAGAATAGGGAAACCTGATGTTGAAATTATCTTAGAAAGCAGGGGGTGGTGGAGGTGGGGGCGCATGGGAATATGGCCTAGTGGTAAAGTGCTTAACTTGTATACATGAAGCCCTGGGTTCAATGCCTCAGCACCACATATATAGAAAAAGCCAGAAGTAGCGCTGTGGCTCAAGTGGTAGAGTGCTAGCCTTGAGCAAAAAGAAGCCAGGGGCAGTGCTCAGGCTCTGAGTTCAAGCCCCAGGACTGGCAAAAAACAAAACAAAACAATGTTTCCACAATCACATCTTATCAATCCAATGTTATAACCTTGGTCTAGTAAGTAATGAGCTCTTCGCTGAATTGTTGTGCTTTAACCTTTTACATTCTTCTCTCTCCTCCAGGTTACTAAAGAGTCACAGCCTTCCCCACTTTACCTCCCCCACTTACAGTGGCTGTAAGATTAATGCCTCCCTTGTCTTTCTTCTTAAAGCCAATATTGGGGGGCTTGCTGTTCAAGCGAATTCCAAAGCCTTCCAACTCATTTTCAATGATTTTTTTATGTCCCAAAGGCTTCAGGACATCCAAAACAATCAAGATCAAATTACATGTTCGAGCCACTGAAAAAATAAAAATAAGCTTAAGTTAATTATACCAAAATTCTAAAAAAAGGTGACTTTCCCCCTATACTTAGGAAATGGATTAGTTCCTCAATATATACACATGAAATTCTTAAAGTTACCAAAAATTCATCTCAGATGTCAACTTGTAGTGTGTGCCTTGAAGACAAAAGCTTATGTATCTTCTACATACACTAGTGGAAAGTCAAAGTAAAGCCACAAACCAGACCATAATCAAAACTCCAGAAGAGTTTAAAATGATTTAAAGCACCAAAAACTCTACAGTAATAAGATTAGATAGTTCACATACTTTCAGTCAACCTTACTGACACAGATTTTACAAAGATCTTGTTAGCTATGATGAGGACCAAAACAATCAGGACCCAGAAAGTACTCTGACCAAGAATCGCTGTAGACCCTTTCAATCCAGTCTTCTTGACTCTGGCAGTTTTTGTAACTTTAGCTGGTTCTGTTGGGGGTGAGGGGGTGTTGGTGGTTTTTTTTTTTGGGGGGGGGCGGGGTGAGCTTAGGGCCTCACATTCTTTTTCTGTGCTGGTTCTGAAGCTTGAACTCGAGGCCTGGATGCGGTCTTTGCACTTTGAGCTACAGCTCCCCTTCTACCTTTTTTTTGTAGTTACATGGAGACAAGAGTCCCATGGGCTTTCCTGCCTGGGCTGGCTTCAAATCTTGACCCTCAGATCTCAGCATCCTGAATAGATAGGATTACAGGCACGAGCCACCAACACAGAGCTTCATTCTTTTTTTTTAAATAAAGGCTGGTACTCTTACCATTTGAGCCACAACTCTACTTCCATGTTTTTGCAGGTTAATCAGAAATAAGAGTCTCTGTGAGGGGCTGGGGATATGGCCTAGTGGCGAGAGCTTGCCTCGTATACATGAGGCCCTGGGTTCGATTCCCCAGCACCACATATACAGAAAACAGCCAGAAGTGGTGCTGTAGCTCAAGTGGCAGAGTGCTAGCCTTGAGCAAAAAGGAAGCCAGGGACAGTACTCAGGCCCTGAGTCCAAAGCCCAGGACTGGCAAAAAAAAAAAAAAAAAAAGAGTCTCTGTGACTTGTATGTACAGGCTGGCTTTGGACTAAAATCCTCAGATCTCAGCCTCCTAAGTAGCTAGGATTGCAGGTATGAGCTAGGTATGAGGTATTTTAACAATTCTTTTTTCTGGTTTAAAAAAAAACAACATGGGGCTGGGGATATGGCCTAGTGGAAAGAGCGCTTGCCTCTTATACATGAGGCCCTGGGTTCGATTCCCCAGCACCACATATACAGAAAATGGCCAGAAGTGGCGCTGTGGCTCAAGTGGCAGGGTGCTAGCCTTGAGCAAAAAGAAGCCAGGGACAGTGCTCAGGCCCTGAGTCCAAGGCCCAGGACTGGCCAAAAAAAAACAAAAAAACAAAAAAAAAAACATGCTCAATATGACAACTCAAATATAAAGAACAGGGCTGTAGCAAAGGGCAGTAGCAAAGCATTTCCCTAGCAAGTGCAATATCCTGGGTTTGATCACCAGTACCAAAAAGAAAAGACCAAGGCTGGGGATATGGCCTAGTGGTGAGAGAGCTTGCCTCGTATACATGAGGCCCTGGGTTCGATTCCCCAGCACCACATATACAGAAAACGGCCAGAAGGGGTGCTGTGGCTCAAGTGGCAGAGTGCTAGCCTTGAGCAAAAAGAAGCCAGGGACAGTGCTCAGGCCCTGAGTCCAAGGCCCAGGACTGGCAAAAAAAAAAGAAAAAGAAAAGACCAAAACAAAACAAATTGAATTAGAAAGAATTTAGCTGGGGGCTGGGGGCCTAGTGGTAAAGTGCTCGCCTCGTATACTTGAAGCCCTGGGTTCAATTCCCCAGCACCACATATACAGAAAATGGCCAGAAATGGCGCTGTGACTCAAGTGGCAGAGTGCTAGCCTTGAGCAAAAAGAAGCCAGGGACAGTGCTCAGGCCCTGAGTCCAAGCCCCAGGACTGGCAATAAAAAACAAAACAGAGAGTTTGGGCTGGGAATATGGCCTAGTGGCAAGAGTGCTTGCCTCCTACACATGAAGCTCTAGGTTCGATTCCCCAGCACCACATATACGCAAAACGGCCAGAAGGGGCGCTGTGGCTCAGGTGGCAGAGTGCTAGCCTTGAGCAGGAAGAAGCCAGGGACAGTGCTCAGGCCGAGTCCAAGGCCCAGGACTGGCCAAAAAAATAAATAAATAAAAACAAAAAATAAATAAAGAATTTAGCTGGGCCCCAGTTGGTTCACACCTATAATCCTAGCTACTCAGGAGGCTGAGCAGCCCAGCCAGCCACACCCTGAGTTTAAGCCCCATTACCAGCACACACACACACACACACGCGCGCGCACGCACGCACACACACACACACACACAGAACAAATCTTTTAATAGTTGCAAACAAAAAAACTAAAAACAAAAAAATTCAAGAGGGCTGGGATAGTGGTAAAGTGCTCGTCTCATAAACATAAAGCCCTGGGTTCGATTCCTCAGCATAGAAAAAGCCGGAAGTGGCACTGTGGCTCAAGTGGCAGAGTGCTAACCTTGAGCAAAAAGAAGCCAGGGATAGTGCTCAGGCCCTGAGTTCAAGCCCCAGGACTGGCAACAAAAACAAAACCAAAAAAAAAACTTCAAGAACCCTTTTTACAGAAAGTATGTCATCGGGTGCTGGTGGTGCACACCTGTAATCCTAGCTATCAGGAGGCTGAGATCTGAGGGCCACAGTTTAAAGCCAGCCCGGACAGGAAAGTCTTTGAGATTTTTATCTCCAATAAACCACCAGAAAACTGGTGGCCCTATGGCTCTAAGCAGTAGAGCACTTACCTTGAGCTGAAACACTCAGGGACAATGCCCAAGCCCAGAGTTCAAGCCCCAAGAACGCAAAAAAAAAAAAGTATATTGCATACTGCCCTGCACAAAATAAAAGGAGATAACAAAGAAGAAATCTGAATTCTAGTTCTGAATCACTACCAACAGTGAGACACTGGACCAAAGTACTTCTCTTTTCTGGTCCTTAGTATTTCTCTTCTTTAAGAGTGAGGATTATGGGCTGGGAATATGGCCTAGTGGCAAGAGTCCTTACATGAAGCCCTGGGTTCGATTCCTCAGCACCACATATATAGAAAAGGCCAGACATGGTACTGTGGCTCAAGTGGTACAGCACTAGCCTTGAGCAAAGCGGCCAGGGACAGCACTTAAGCCCTAAGTCCAAGCCCCAGGACTGGCATAAAAAAAGTGAGGATTATGATGGAGACATTCTACTCTGGCAAAAAGTCAGGTAAAGTGCCTTTCACCCTGGTCTAACAGATAAGCACAATAGTCCTTGAAGAAAGAAAGCTACTGGGTAAGGGATGACATCCCAGAATGGTGACCCTGACTACTCACCTGCAATGACTTGACGGCCTCTACCTTTCCCATCCTTGGCACCTTCAATAATACCTGGGAGATCCAGGAGCTGCAAGATTAAAAAGAGAGAAGGGAAGGAGAACGAAACAACCAGTTATAAATCTGAACAGATCAGCCAAGTGCTGATGGCTCACACCTACTCAGGAGAGTGAGATCTGAGGATGGCAATTAAAAGCCAGCCAGGGCAGGAAAGTCTGTTCAACTCTTACCTACAATTAACCAGAAAACTAAAGTGGAGCTGTGGCTCAAACTGGTAGAGTGCTAGCCTTGAGCAAAAGAGCTCAGGGTTAACAACCAGGCCCTGAGTTCAAGGCCCACAAAGGACCCCCCCCCAAAAAAAAAAATCTGAACAGATCAAATGGAGTGATTGATTCCTATGTCAATAAGCTCCACAGGTGACTCAGATGTGTTCCAACTAAAAATGTCTGCTCGAACTGCCCAATAAAAGCAATAAAGTAGATCATCAGGGGCTGGGGATATGGCCTAGTGGCAAGAGTGGTTGCCTCATATACATGAAGCCCTGAGTTCAATTCCCCAGCACCACATATACAGAAAATGGCCAGAAGTGGCGCTGTAGCTCAAGTGGCAGAGTGCTAGACTTGAGCAAAGAGAAGCCAGGGACAGTGCTCAGGCCCTGAGTCCAAGCCCCAGGACTGGCCAAAAAAATAATAACAATAAAATAAAGTAGATCATCACAGAAGTCATAGTCAACAGAGAGCATGATGAGAACATCAAAAGCCACCACACAGTCATTTGTCTTTCAAATTCTTATCTCAACAAAACTTCAAAATCACTGGCCAGGCATCAGTAGCTAACACCAGTGAGATTAGCCACTTACCCAGGCCAGTGGTGAATCTTAGCTGATCTGAGAATCCAAGTTTGAAGCCAGCACAGACAGGCAAGTCTAGAAAATCGTATCCCCCATTAACTACCAAAGAACAAGAGAACAACAACAAAACACAAAAACCAAAAGTGGATCAGTGACTCAAGTGGTAGAGTGCTAGCCTTGAGCAAAAGCACCTAGGCCCCGAGTTCAAATCCCAGGACTAACCAAAAAAAAAAAAAAAGCAGAGAGCTCTTGAGAATCAGTTAAAAAATAGTTAAGATAGTGGCTGGGGATATGGCCTAGTGGAGAGAGAGCTTGCCTCGTATACATGAGGCCCTGGGTTCGTTTCCCCAGCACCACATATACAGAAAACGGCCAGAAGTGGCGCTGTGGCTCAAGAGGCAGAGTGCTAGCCTTGAGCAAAAAGGAAGCCAGGGACAGTGCTCGGGCCCTGAGTCCAAGGCCCAGGACTGGCCAAAAAAAAAAAATAGTTAAGATAGCAACTGAAACATCTGAAAATACTAAGGATCTATTGGTCAGCCAATATTGCATTATCCACACAAAGGAATAGGAATGAGTTTCATCATCTCAAACATCACTTAACTCAGACATGATTTAATCACATCTCAAATGTTAAAAATAAACTTTCACATAAACAGTCACAGAGATAAATGTCTATAATCCCTACACTTGGGGGAGACAGAGGCAGAAGGACTGCAAGTTCTAGGCCAGCATGGGCTATGAAGGTAGAGGGAGGGAGACAGGGAAGGATCAATATCATACTAAACAAACCAAGATGAAAAATGTGACAGCACATACTATAGTCCTAACTAGCCAGAAGGCTATGGTAGGAGTATCAATTGAGCCCAGAAGTGTGGGGCCAGGCTGTACATTATAGTGGAAATTCATCTCTTAAAAAACACAACTAATGGGTGGGCTGGGAATATGGCAAGAGTGCTTGCCTCATATACATGAAGCCCTGAGTTCAATTCCCCAGCACCACATATATAGAAAATGGCCAGAAGTGGTGCTGTGGCTCAAGTGGCAGAGTCGTAGCCTTGAGCAAAAAGAAGCCAAGGCCCAGGATTGGCATAAAAAAAAAAAAAAAGAAGAAGAAGAAAAAGAAAAGAAAAAACTAGTTGGGGGCTAGTATGTGTGAAGCCCTGGGTTCGATTCCATAAAACCACATACACCGAAAAGGCTGGACGTGGCACTGTGTGTGGCACAAGTGGTAGAGTGCTAGCCTTGACCAAAAGCTCAGGCCCTGAGCTCAAGCCCCAGGACTGGGAAAAAAAAAAAAAGCCGGGCACTGGTGGCTCATGCCAGTAATCCTAACTACTCAGGAGGCTGAGATCTGAGGATCCTTATTCAAAGCAATAATGCCCATGAGACTCTTATCTGCAATAAACTTCCAAAGGTGGAAGTGGAGTTATGGATAACAAAAGCATTCAGGGGCAGCACCCAAGCCAAGTTCAAGCCCTAGAACTGAGTAGGGAAAAATGTGTATATGTATGTACACAACGAAAAATAAAGTCATAAATGAAGAATTTACTTATAAAGGATTATTTAGTAATAAAGACTAAAATTTGGGCTGGGAATATACAACCTAGTGGCAAGAGTGCTTGAGTCGTATACATTAAGCCCTGGATTTGATTCCTTAACACCACATACATAGAAAAAAAGGCAGATGTGGCGCTGTGGCTCAAGTGGCAAAGTGCTACCCTTGAGCAGAAAGAAGCCAGGGACGGTGCTCAAGCCCTGAGTTCAAGCCCCAGAACTGGCAAAAAAGAAAAGAAAAAAAGGCTGAAATTCTTCAAAGAATGAAATTAGGTGGTTTGCAGGAAAATGGATGGATCTGGAGACCTTTATGTTAAAGTAATCTAGGTTCAGAAGGAAAAGACTGCATGTTTTCTTTCATATGTGAAAGCTTAGACCTAAAAAAAAGCATATACATAAACATATTCATGATATATGTGTGTATAAACACGTTTGCAATTGTGGGGATGCTTAAAGTATTAGAAATGGAAGAAAAGAGTATTAAAGGGTGAGCAATACCAAATACATTTCATCTGTGAATAGACATGGCAAAACCACACTCACTGAAAGCTATTAAATAATGGGTGGGTAGTAAGGGGTTAGGGAAAACAAGAGTAGGCAAAGAATCATTGGATTCATATTATACACAGCATATGTAGGAACTGAGAATGTGGCTTAGTGGTAGAGTGCTTGCCTAGCATGCGTGAAGCCCTGGGTTCGATTCCTCAGCACCACATACAAAAAAAGAGTCGGAAATGGAGCTGTGACTAAAGTGATAGAGCAAAAGGAAGCCAGGGACAGAAGTCACACAGGGGGCTGGGAATATGGCTTAGTGGCAAGAGTGCTTGCCTCCTACACATGAAGCTCTTGGTTCGATTCCCCAGCACCACATATATGGAAAACGGCCAGAAGGGGCGCTGTGGTTCAGGTGGCAGAGTGCTAGCCTTGAGCAGGAAGAAGCCAGGGATGGTGCTCAGGCCCTGAGTCCAATGCCCAGGACTGGTCAAAAAAAAAAAGAAGTCACACAGGCCCTGAGCTCAAGAACCAGGACTGGCAAAAAACAAAACAAAACAGAGAGAGAGAGAGAGTGTGTGTGTGTGTGTGTGTGTGTACACACACACATGCACATATATATGCATAAAATACCTTGGTATAACTGCTTTGAACAATTAATAGGCACATTAACAAAAGTTCATGTTACAATGGTGAAATATATCCTGTCTGGGGTGCTAGAAGGGAGGTGGGTGATAAAAACGAAGATGCTCAAAATTCTCAAAAGTAAATCCAACAATGAAGCCTGGAATAGAGCCAGGTGCCGGTGGCTCACATCTATTACCTTAGCTGAATAGGCTAATACCTGGAGGCTTCAAAATCAAAGCTCCTATTTCCAATCAAGGCTCCTATTTCCAATTAACCAACAAAAAGCAAAGCCTGGAGGCATGGCTCAAGTGGTAGAACATGTGTGAACAAGAAAGATAAGCAAAACCACAAGGCCTTGAATTCAAGGTCAAGTATACACATTAAAAAAAAAGACTTGCAGGCTGGTAATATGGCCTAGTGGCACAAGTGCTTGCCTTGTATACATGAAGCCCTGCGTTCGATTCCTCAGCACCACATACATAGAAAAGGCCAGAAGTGGTGCTGTCGCTCAAGTGGCAGAGTGCTGGCCTTGAGCAAAAAGAAGCCAGGAACGGTGTTCAGGTACAGTGCTCAGGTCCTTAGTTCATTCTCCAGGACTGGCTGGCTAGATAGATAGATAAATAGATAAATAAATAAAGACTTGCTTCCCAGGTGGGGTGTGGTGATACATAACTACAAATCCAGCACTAGAGAATTTGAGGCAAGATGGAAGTTTGACTATGAGGCAAATGTGCACTACATATAAAGACTTCTCAAAAAAGTCCCATCTCCAATGTCACTTTCTTTTTTTTTTTTTTTAATTTATTTATTTTGCCAGTCCTGGGCCTCAGACTCAGGGCCTGAGCAATGTCCCTGGTTTCTTTTTGCTCAAGGCTAGTACTCGGCCACTTGAGCCACAGCACCACTTCTGGCCCTTTTCTGTGTAAGTGGTGCTGGGGAATCTAACCTAGGGTTTCACGTATTCAAGGCAAGCACTCTTGCCACTAGGCCATATCCCCAGCCCTCCAATGTCACTTTCTATATGGAGCCTTGTCTCACCAGATCTTCCTTATCCATTCTGTATTCTTTTTTTTTTTTTTTTTGGCCAGTCGTGGGCCTTGGACTCAGGGCCTGAGCACTGTCCCTGGCTTCTTCCCGCTCAAGGCTAGCACTCCGCCACTTGAGCCACAGCGCCGCTTCTGGCCGTTTTTCTGTATATGTGGTGCTGGGGAATCGAACCTAGGGCCTCGTGTATCCGAGGCAGGCACTCTTGCCACTAGGCTATATCCCCAGCCCCCCATTCTGTATTCTTTACAGGGAGTATTACATTATATTACTGTACTATGTACTATCCTACCTGTTCTCAACAGTGAAGCCTAGTAGATCAAGGTCCAGACCTGGCTAGAAAACCAGAAGTGGAGCTGAGGCTCAAAGTGGCAGAGAGCTAGCCTTAAGCAAAAGAGATTAGGGATAGTGCCTAGGCCTTGAGTGCAGGACCCACAACCGACAAAAACAAATAAAAATAAAAAGACCAGACCTGGCACTCTGTGAGCATCCAACACAGTGCTGCTCAAGTGAGGGAATAAATGGACTTCTTGCCTTCTTTGGCCCACAGACCTTACTCACCTGGATCTTGGCACCTTTGTATCTGATGACACCAGGCACAGTGGTCAGAGTAGTGAACTCATAGGCTGCCACCTCAGAATATACTCCCGCCAGGTTACTTAGTAGTGTTGACTTCCCCACAGATGGAAAACCAACAAACCCAATTCGAGCATCACCTGTCTTGGCCACATCAAAACCTAAACATCAAAAACAGATGAGTTTGTGTTATTGTTTTTGTATCTATCCTGGGGCTTGAACTCAGGCCTGGAGTGCTGTTCCTGAAGTGTTTGGGGGGTTTGGGGGGTTTTTTTTTTGTCAGTCATAGGGCTTGAACTCAGGGCCTGGCCACTATCCTTGAGCTCTTTTTCTCCAGGTGAGCGCACAACCACTTGAGCCACAGCACCACTTCGAACTTTCTGGAGTTTAGTTGGAGTTAAGACTCTCATGGACACTGAGTGCCAGTGTCTCACGCCTGTAAACCTACCTACTCAGGAGGCTAAGATCTGAGGATCACAGTTCAAAACTAGCCTGGGCAGGAAAGTCCTTTGGGACCTAATCTTACATCACTGGGCATCACTTATTGTTTCTACTATTATTTCCCCTTTTCATCAATTTCTTCACTTATTTTGATATTGTTAATAGTATAAGTTACATAGTTCTGTAGGCTAATGTAAATCTATTTTGAATCACACACACACACACACACACACACACACACACACACACACACACACACCATACTGCCAGACGCCAGTGGCCTGTAATCCTAGCTATTCAGGAGACTGAGATCAAGGACTGAGGATCAAAGCCAGCTACAGCAAGAAAGTCCATGGTCACTAATCTCCAATTAAGCACCAAAAAGTGGTAGGTGAAACTGTAGCTCAAGTGGTAGAGCCATTAGCCTTGAGCAAAAAAAACCTAATCTCAGCCCTGAGTTCAACCTCAGGACCAACACACACATAGTAAGGAAGGGAGGGAGAAGGGATGGAGGGAAGGAAGAAAAAAAGGGAAGGGGAACAGGGAAGGAAAAGCCATACTTAAGACACAATTCACTTGTCTTTGAAACTAGCAGATAAAAACAGGATAAACAATTCAAAAATTCAGGCTGGGGATATGGCCTAGTGACAAGAGTGCTTGCCTCCCATACATGAAGCCCTGGGTTCAATTCCCCAGCACCACATATACAGAAAATGGCCAGAAGTGGCACTGTGGCTCAAGTGGCAGAGTGCTAGCCTTGAGCAAAAAGAAGCCAGGGACAGTGCTCAGGCCCTGCGTCCAAGCCCCAGGACTGGCAAAAAAATAAAAATTAAAAAAAATCAAGAATTCAGGCTTAGGGACTCAGTAGCAGAGCACTTGCCTAGCATAGGTGAAACCATGGCTGATCCCAGCACCGTTAAAAAATAATGATTTAGGCCTAGAAAAATACACATCTAGTTGGGTGCTAGTGGCTCTTGCTTGTAATCCTAGCTACTCAGGAGGTTGAGAGCTAAGTATCCAGGCTCTATGGTAGAACAGGCAAACTCTTACCTCTAACTAACCAGCAGAAAAGTAGAAGTACAGCCTTGAGTGAAAAAGCTAAGCAAAAGTCACAGGCCCAGAGTTCAAGCCTTGGCAACTAGCACATAACAAGAAAATATACATCTACTTTATAATATCTGTAAGTACTTTTAGGCCATATATGTGTATTACTTTGATACAAATTACACAAAAACAATATATAGATAGATAGATAGATGCAAACCACAAACCTTCTCCAGGACCACCACCACCACCACCTTTTGGAGTAATGAGTTCTCTTCGAAGCTTAGCAAGGCGAGCCTTAAGGAGCCCTAGGTGATGTGCTGTGGCTTTGTTCTTCTGAGTCCTAGCCATCTGTAAGGGAGGAATCGTAGCAATAAATTAAAAACAGTTCCCACAGGGAAAATACCCAGAATGAGAAAATGTTTTATTTTTCTAAGTCCAAATCAGATTTAAAGAGTGAAAACTCATCTCCAAGCCAGTGGCTCACACCTGTAATTCTAGCTATTCAGAAGGCTGAGATCTAAGGATTGCAGGTGGAAGCCAGCCAGGGGAAGGAAGGTCTCTGAGACCTTCCTAGTATCCAATTAATCACAGAAAAAGGCAGAAATGGGGCTGTGGTTCAAGTGGTAGAGTGCTAGCCTAGTGCAAAAGGACTTCAGGGGCAGAACCCAGGTACAGAGTTCAAGCTCCAGGACCAACAAAAAAAACTGAAAATTAATTATTTCCATCACCCAAAGACAAGATCAAGAGTAATTCTAATTAGGGTCCACAGACCAATCTAAAACCCATGTAGTGACTCATTTTCTAGTGCTTGGACCTGATACGCTCCATCAGAAACAGGGTCAAAAGCTATTTTTGAAAAAGTGTATGCCCATAATCCTAGCTATTCAAGAGGTTGAGATGTGGAAGATGACAGTAGGAAGCCAGCCCGGGTAGAAAACTTCTGGAGACTGCATCTCCAATTGGTCAGCAAAATGCCAGTTTGGAGGCATGGCTTAAGGGGCAGAGCTAGAAAGCTGAACGGGCTGGAGGGCCTGACAACTGACAAGACCCCGTACTCTGTCAACCCATTTAAAAAAAAAAAGCTCTGAAGCCAGTCTAACTACTCAGGAAAATGAGGATCTTTGGATCGCCATTCGAAGCCAGCCCAGGGTGGTGGTAGAGCATTAGCCTTGAGCGAAAAAGCTAAGAAACTACGCCTAGGCCCTGGGTTCAAGCACCTGTACTGACACACAAAAAAGAAAAGAAATACAACCTTTGAGAACATCACGCAATAGAATCACATAATAGCATGTCAATTTTCGGGCAATGGTATTGCCTGAATCATCATTAGGGCAACTCCACAGATGGTGGTGGGGTAAGAAACGATGCGCAAAAATCTTAACATATGTGACCAGGTCAGTGTTGCTCAGAAAAGCAAGAAAAACAGGAGGAAAAAAACAAACAAACAAAACCCAACCACACTAGGAGAGAAGCGAAACGCGAGACAGTACAGGTCGAGGGCTCCAGACGACGTGATGGGGAACTTGGGCGCGGAAGGGGGGCGGCCTTTGGCCGCAGGAAGCCGAGGGACCCAGACCCGGAGGTGAGGGGGGACGGGGAACGCGGGCATAAACCTGAAATGCTACCAGAGTCCGGGACGGGAGGTGTGGCTGGGGCGGCAGAAAACCGCCTGGAGCCGAAACCACACAGTGGAGTCGGGGACGCCGGGACGCCTGACTGAGAGGAACCGGGAGCCGGGCCGGGTTCTGCGGGGGAAAGCATTGGAGAGCGACGCCTCTGAAGAAGGCGGATGCTCGAACCCGACTCTTACCTCGGCTTCGATCTCCGCGATCTTGGCTAAAGTCCCGCTCATGGTGACGAGTGTGCGGGGCGGAAACAGCGGCTTCCACACGGGCGATCTCTGCCCACCTCACACGCCAGCCGGCGGGTCCGGAGACTCACCCTCGGGCGCCTCCGCCGTGCGCAGGCGCGAGATCCTCTAACTCTCGCGATGGCATTACGAGCGCCTGACGGCGAGACTTCACAGCAAAGGGCGGTCTCGGCCTTCTCCGCTGACCCCTCCCAGTGCCGCGAGTCAGTGCAGTGTCATAGAGCCCGCGGGAGCGAGGGGCCAGAGAGGCCGCCCGGGTCCGGCCTCTCGAGCGCGCCGAGGGTCGCGCGCAGCTCGGCCCCGCCCCGCCCCGCCGGCCCTGCGCCCCACGCCCGGCAGCCTGGCTCCGCTCTGGGCCGCACGTAGCGAGCGCCTCGGTGTCTGATTCCCTCCCCCGCCCCCCCTCCACCATCCCAGGCCCGGGGCGGCGGTGGGAAATGCGCTCC
This sequence comes from Perognathus longimembris pacificus, assembly GCF_023159225.1. NCBI lineage: Eukaryota > Metazoa > Chordata > Mammalia > Rodentia > Heteromyidae > Perognathus > Perognathus longimembris. The sequence continues at coordinate 92,711,151 of NC_063163.1, read as the reverse complement.
GGCGCCCGCACTCTCGCGGGGGAGGTTCCCCCCCACCTTTTTCCTTTTAAATATAGCTGGGAGAAACACCATCTGCATTGATAACGAGACCTTCGGCCTGTCTCCTCTTGAAAAACAAAAATGCCATCACTCGCAAAATAACTTTTGTTTACCCGGCACCCTGAATGGGTTACAGCCACTGTCCAAGCGTGGATGCATGGGTAATCATCAGCAGAGACCCGGACTTGCAAAATCTGTACTAAAAAAGAAAGAAAAAGGAATGGAACCTGCGTTAACTGTCGTTAGTAAGGAAATCGAAAAATAGTATTGCTTCTGCCCTGTGAACCAGGAATACAGCTGTTGAAACGTGTGTCTGTGACCAGACTACATCACCCCCACCCCTTAAATGGACGCTGTACTAGGGTAAACCTGCACCTGCATGGTGACGGCACTGTTTTGTTTTAGAAGTGCATTTATAAAGGGATAGGTGTGTGAAAGTGCATCAGGGTTGTTTTTGTTTGCCTATTTGCCTTGTGATCCAGGCTGGGACTAAAACCCGGGGCTTTGCACTTATTAAACAAGCACTCTACTACTTGGCTTACAGCCCCAGACCAGAAAGTACGTTGTCGGGAGATCTAAATAAAAGAATTCATGCCAGAGCTAGGATTGTTAGCCGGGGCTGAGTCAGGAGGATCATTTGAGCCCATTAGTTGAAACCAGGGTGAAGCTATAGTAAGATTCTGTCCAAAAGAAAGAAAAGAAATTCATCCAGTTGCCCAATGGCTCAGGCCTATAATCCTAGCTACTACTCAGGAGGCTGAGGTTGAAAGGTAGAGGTTCAAAACCAACCTGGGCAAGAAAGTCTGTGAGACTTGTGTGTGTGCGCGCACGCGCGCCAGGGCTGAGCTTGAACTCAGGCTGTCCCAGAGGAGCTTCTTTTTGCCCAAGGCTAGCATTCTCTTTGACCATAGCTCCATTTCTGGCTTTGTTATTGTTGTTGTTGTTAGTTTAGTGGCGATAAGAGTCTCACAGACTTTATTTGTCCCAGCTGCCTTTGAACCCTGATCCTCATATCTCAGCCTCCTGAGTAGCTAGGATTACAGGCCTGAGCCATCAGTGCCCAACTCATGAGACTCTTACCACCAATAAATTACCAAAAAGCCAGAAATAGAGCTGTGGCTCAAATGGTAGAGCACTAGCCTTGAGCAAATGAAGCTCAGGGACAGTACCCTGAGCAAGCACCAGAATTGGCACACACACACATACACACACAATTACAACCCTAGTGGGGTAAGATGGAAGGAAAGGGAGAAGCCCTTTCACTTTTTACATGTTTCACTATTTAAATTTTTTATTGGATGAATTTATTCACACATTACTTGTTTAATAACAAAAATGTTTAATTTCAAAAGATACTTTCTCCCTACGTGTCTTATGACAAGGGAAGCTAGCAAGCCCAGGTTTTGAAAGCAGCTTATTTCAGCATCCATGAGTTCTTGTTGGTAGATTAATCCATCAGGAGTGGCCAGGCCAGGCTTCATTCCTACAGCTGATCTCCACCCAACCTTGGGAAGGAAGTTTATTTATTTAAATTTGTAAATATGAATGCTTCCAACTTACCAAGAACCAAAAGGGGAGGTTTTATTGAGCTTAAAGAAAGGGAAAGGGAAAGGAAAGCTTTTAGAGAAAGTCCCCAAAGGGCCCTGGAGTTTTCTTCTTTCTTTAACCTCAGCCTTTTCATAAATAAATTAAGGTGTAATGAGGTAATTAGATCCTGCACCATTAGTAATGGAGGAAGAAAGAAGAGGAGGGTGAGTCCAGCTGGAATCTGGATGTGATCAAAGATCAGTCTTAGAAAACAGATAAAATCAAATCAGCAACCCTTTCCTAACTTGGAGTGCTTAAGGAATTAACTGGCTGACAACATCAAGACATCCCTGCTCTGAAAGTAGGTTCTTCTTAACAAATCTGTCCCCATGAGGTCTGCAACTAGAGTAACAACTTTTACTGTTCAAAGATAACTCGGGACCCACAAACTATCAATAGTGCACCAAAGAGTAACAGTCACTCCCAACCACCACTGGGTGGTCGTCCCTATTCATTTACTGAGCACTCATGGTGCCTGGTACTGTGATAGGGCTGGGGCCAGTGAATCGCACACTGTCCCTATGGTTAGGAAATATCCATGAAGAAAGATCCATATCTGAGGCCTTTAAACTTTAGTCTTAAGAAGCAAGGCGCTAGGGGCTGGGAATATGGGCTAGTGGCAAGAGTGCTTGCCTCCCATACATGAAGCCCTAGGTTTAATTCCTCAACACCACGTATATAGAAAAGGCCAGAAGTGGTGCTTCTGGACTAGCCTTGAACCTCGATCCTCAGATCTCAGCCTCCTGAGTAGCTAGGATTGTAGGTGTGAGCTACCGGAGCCCAGCTTCTTGTAAGCTATTTTACCAGTCTCACAGTTTTTCTACTGGTAAGAAAGTTTTTATAGGGCTGGGAATATGACCTAGTGGCAAGAGTGCTTGCCTCCTATATATGAAGCCCTGGGTTCGATTCCCCAGCACCACATACATAGAAAACAGCCAGAAGTGGCGCTGTGGCTCAAGCAGCAGAGTGCTAGTCTTGAGCAAAAAGAAGCCAGGGACAGTGCTCAGGCCCTGAGTCCAAGGCCCAGGACTGGAAAAAAAAAATAAAAATAAAAGAGGCTTTCTATTTTAAAAAAAAGAAAGTTTTTATATATCTAGAACATGGCAGCTCTCTTTGTTATGGGCTTATAAATTCCTCACAGTTCATCTTTCTTATTGTGAAATGTGTTTTTAGATAGAATTCTTAATATTACTTAGAGCTTTCAATTGTAAAAACAAAAGAAAAACCAGATGTCTTCTCAGTATACCAATTGGACCAGATAGGGGATAAAATTCTAATGTCTTAGCACTCCTGTCTATTTTTTTAGTGTGTGTCAGTCCTGGAGCTTGAATTCAAGGATTAGGTGCCATCCCTGAGTTTTTTGTTTTCAAGGCTAGCAGTCTACCACTTGAGCCACAGCTTCTTCTGGCTTTTTGGTCATTAATTGGAGATAAGAATCTCATGAACTTTCCTGCCTAAACTGGCTGTCAATTTTCATTCTCAGTTCTCAGACTTCTGAGTAGTTAGGATTATAGGCGAGAGCATTAGCACCTGGCTAGCTCTCCAGTCTTAAAAAGGAAAGATAGACAAGCTTCCTGTCTAGCTACAATTTTCTTTTGTGCCAGCCCTGGGGATTGATCTCAGGGTCTGGGTGCTGTCCCTGACCTTTTGTGCTCAAGGCTAACATTCTACCATTTGAGCCACAGTTCCACTTCTAGTTTTCTTGCTGGTTACCTAGAAATAAGAGTCTCAAAGAGGGCTGGGAGTATGGCCTAGTGGCAAGAGCGCTTGCCTCCTACACATGAAGCTCTTGGTTCAATTCCCCAGCACCACATATATGGAAAATGGCCAGAGGGGGTGCTGTGGCTCAAGTGGCAGAGTGCTAGCCTTGAGCAAGAAGAGGCCAGGGACAGTGCTCAGGCCCCGAGTCCAAGGCCCAGGACTGGCAAAAAAAAAAAAAGAGAGTCTCAAAGACTCTCCTGCCCAAACTGGGCATCAGTTCAAGTGTCCAAGCCCTAAGTTCAAGCCCACAATACTGGCACACACGTTAAAAAAAAAAAAAAAAAAAAAAAAAAGGATGAGCAAATGGAAAAGATTGAGTAAGCCATAGTTCTTGCCTTTTGGCCTTTCCTTACTCATCAGGAAGCTACAGGTAAGAAAGAGTGAGTAGAATATGTAGATATCAAGACATACAATTAGGGCTTAGGTTTGAAATCAGTGATAAAAACATGTCCTTAGCATACACAAAGCCTTAGGTTCAATCTTCAACACAGTGAGGAGAAAGAGAGAGGAGGAAAGGAGAGGGCAGGGAAGGGAGGGAAGGGAAAAATGGAAGAGGGGAAGGGAAGACTAGAAGGAGGCTCAAGTGGTAGATCTCTTGCCTAGCAAGTTTGAGGCCCTAAGTTGAAACTCTAGTACTGCACCTCCCCAACCAAAAATAAGTAAATAAAAATAGTCATTTTGTGCAGCATTTCCACCACTCTAGCAAACACAACTATTCATGTAAAATCTACCAAATGCAAATTGTGTAAATTTGATAATTCTACATGAGCTAAATTCTCTTGTATTTCTACTTAAAACCAGCAATGAACAATATGCATTAACATGAATGGCAAAAATTATGCTAATAAATTATTGCTTCATTTTTCTTTGCTCAGCATGACATTAAAAATAGCAAATAAAAAATTCTTTGATGGGGCTGGGAATATGGCCTTGTGGCAAGAGTGCTCGCCTCGTATACATGAGGCCCTGGGTTCGATTCCCCAGTACTACATATATAGAAAACAGCCAGAAGTGGCGCTGTGGCTCAAGTGGCAAAGTGCTAGCCTTGAGCAAAAGGAAGCCAGGGACAGTGCCCAGGCCCTGAGTCCAAGCCCAGGACTGGGGGAAAAAAATGCTATGATAAGTCCAGAGAGAGACCACGGAAGAAATATGTTATAATTTTCCACAATATTTTCTCCCATGCCTTTTATGAAAAGGGCCTTGAATTTTTTGTTTACATTGGATCCTGAAAATTATATACACAGCCTTGGGTTTGGTCAAAGGGAATATCCTGAATTCCTTCCTTTACTTTTTCTTCCCTTCCTTCCAACTTCCCTCCTTTCTTTCCTTTTTTGTTGTAATGGAATTTGAACTCAAGACCCTGTGCTTGTCAGGCAGGTGCTTTACCACCTGAGCTATTTCCTCAGCCCTTTCTCCCATATATATTACACACACACACATACTTATTTTGCCAGGCCTGGGTCTTGAACTCAGGGACTGGGCACTGTCCTCCCTAAGCTTCATTTGCTCAAGGCTAGCACTCTACCACTTGAGCCACAGAACCACTTCCAGCCTTTTTCTGTGTATGTGGTACTGAAGAATTGAACTCAGGGCTCCATGAAGTATGCTAGGTAAGCACTTTACCATTAGGCCACATTCCCAGCCCCCTTATTATATTTTGAATAGAATCTAGTGTTTATGCCTGGGCTGGCCTGAAGTTGCTCTATTTATGATTCCATATAGCCAGGATTCAGACATGAGCTACTTTGTCTAGCTATTAATTGAAATAGGGTCTCGAGTTCATGCTCAGCTGGCTTCAAATAATGATCTTACATATCTCTGCCTCTGGAGTAGCTAGAAGTACAGGCTTGAGCCACTGAATGTGGCTGTTTGTTCTTCTTATTATTACAGAAAGATTCAACAAAACAACAAAAAAATACCTGAGGCATGAGTTTCGTTTTTGTACAAGAAGATTCCAAATGACATGTTAAAAGCTACTGCTATACTGACAAGTAGACACAAAACAATAATCTTAGCACTTGGCAGGCTTAGACAGAAAGATCTCAGGTTCAGGGTCAACCTAGGCTGTATCATGAGACCCTGTCTCAAAACCAAACCATACAAATAAAGGACACAAACAAAAGAACCAATGGTCAACTTTAAAACTTTGTCCATTCTAGTTTGTTTTAAAATTTTATTTTAAATTTGTTGAATGGTGACCCCTTTGTACAACTACTTAAAGATAATAGAAATAGGGCTGGGAATGTGGCCTCGTGGTAGAGTCCTTGCCTAGCATGCCTGAAACTCTGGGTTTGATTCTGTAGTAACATAAACAGAAAAAGCCAGAAGTGATTCTGTGGCTCAAGTGGTAGAGTGCAAGCCTTGAGCAAAAAAGGAGCTCAGGAATATTGCCTAGGCCCCAGGACTGGCAAAAAAAAAAAGATAATAGAAATATAATTTAAAACAATATTCTCCTACCTATAATCCCAGCTACGGTGGAGAATATTGGTCCAAGGTTGACCTAGGGGAAAAAAAATAAGAGGCTTCATATGAAAAATAACTAAAAATGAACTGGAGGGATGGCTCAACTGACAAAACACTTGTATCAGGTTCTGAGTATAAATCCCTGTACTGTAAAAAAAAAAAAATCTCTTACTAAGAGAAAGGATAATAGTGTAGCTCAGTTTGACAAGTATGCTCAAGGCTCTGGTTTCAATTCCAGCAAAAGAAAACAGAAAAATTAGCTAGTTACCACTTACTCATACCTGTAATCCTAGCTACTCAGGAGGCTATCTGAGGACCAAAGTTCAAAGCCTGCCAAGACAGACATTTCTCAAGATTTTTTATTTATTTGTTGTTGTTGTTGTTTTGTCACTCATGAGGCTTGAACTCTGGGCCTGGGCACTGCCCTGGTTTTTGAGTGATTAAATGGTGATAAGGTCTTACGTGGACTTTTCTGCCTGGGATGGCTTTATAACTGCAATCCTCAGATCTCAGCCTCCTGAGCAGGTAGGATTACAGACATGAGTCACTAGCACCTAGCATTTCTCAAGATTTTTTGTTTTGTTTTGTTTTTTGCCAGTCCTGGGGCTTGAACTCAGGGCATGAGCACTGTCGCTGGCTTCTTTTTGTTCAAGGCTAGCACTCTACCACTTGAGCCACAGCACCACTTCTGGCCTTTTCTATGTATGAGATGCTGAGGAATCAAACCTAGGGTTTCATGTATAGGAGGCAAACACTTTACCACTAGGCTATATTCCCAGTCCCCATTTCTCAAGGTTTTTGTGCTCCAGTTATCTAGCAAAAACAATGAATTCAGCTGGGCGCCCATGACTCAAGCCTGTAATCCTAGCTACTCAGGAGGGTGAGATCTGAGGATTGCAGTTCGAAGCTATCAGGGGCAGAAAAGTCCCTGTGAGACTCTTACCTCCAATTAGCTATGAAAAAACAAAAACAAAAAAAAAAACAAAACAAAAAAAAACAGAAGTAGCTCTGTGGCTCAAATGGTAGAGTACTAGCCTTGAGCACAGAGGCTCATGGACAGCATCCAGGCCAAGAGTTCAAGCCCCACAACCAAAAACAAGCAAGTGAAGTATGGCTCAGTGGTAGAGTGACAGGTTTAAGTAAGAAGATTTGGTGGAGGAAGACTTTGTAAAAATGTAAACGCCTGAGTTTAGTTAATTTGCAATACTTCATGAAGTATCAAGTAAAAATTTTCTTTTATGTTGAAATCCATCACTTTTCCCTGAGGTAATAGCTAGTAGTATGGTTCTGTGCAAAACTGAAGCTTGGAGAAGGGAGGTGAGCCATCCCCAATGTCCCAGCTAGTAGGTGGAGGGACTTAGATTTGCACCTGGTTTGAATCTGTCTACACACATACACACACACTTAAGCGGTGACAGTGGTGACAGGACAACTATCACAAGTGCATCTAGAGCCAGATTCTAGTAGCTCTTGCCTCAATACTAGCTACTTAAAAGGATGAGATTTAAAGGATCACAGTTCAAAACCAGCCTGGACAGAAAAGTCTGTGAGACTCCATCTCCAATTAACCACCAAAATACAAGGCTGGAGATGTGGCTCAAGTAGTAGAGAGCCAGTTGATAAAGCAAGCATGAGGGTTTTCCGTTTAACCACCAGTCTGGCATTTAGCTCAGATTCCACTCAACTGTCAAAGACTAAATTAGCTAGGACCCAGATATATATATATTTTTTGCCAGTCCTGGGGCTTGAACTCAGGGCCTGAACACTGTCCCTGGCTTCTTTCTGCTAAAGGGTAGCACTCTGCCAACTTGAGCTACAGCACCACTTCTGGCCTTTTCTATATATGTGGTGCTGAGGAATCAAACCTAAGGCTTCATGTATACAAGGCGAGCACTCTACCACTAGGCCATATTCCCATTCCCAGCCCCCAAAGCTCTTAGATAGAATGTTGGCACAGCAAGTTGAAATCAGATGCAAAAGAGACATTATTTTGGAATATCTGGACTCTGTTCCTCTAAGACCCATTCTAGTTTTGTTTTGTTTTTTAATTATTTTTGCCAGCTGCTGATGGCTCACACCTTTAATCCTAGCTACTCTAGAGGCTGAGATCTGAGGATTATGGTCCAAAGCCAACCTGAGAAGAAAAGTTTATGAGACTCATCTCCAATTAATCACCAGAAAACCAGAAGTGGCACTATGGCTCAAAGAGGTAGAGTGCTAGCCTTGAGCAAAAAAGCTTGTGGACAGCACCTGGGCCCTAAGTTCAAGCCCTGCACTGACCATAAACAAAACAAAGCAAAAAGAGTAACATGAGGAAATTCTCTCTCTCTCTCTCTCTCTCTCTCTCTCTCTCTCTCTCTCTCTCTCTCTCTCTCTCTCTCTCTCTCTCTCTCTCTCTCTCTCGTCAGTTCTGGAGGGTTGCATGCACACATAGTCCTGGAGTTTTAACACAGGGCCTGGAAACTGTCCCTGAGCTTTTCTTGAGCAAGGCTAGTGCTCTACCATTTCAGCAATAACTCCACTTTCAGCTTTTTGCTAGTTAATTGGATCTTCCTGGGAAAGCTGGAAAGCCATGATCCTCAGATTTCAGCCACCCAAGTAGTTAGGATTTCAGGCAAAAGCCACCAGCCTTTGGATGGATTTATCCTTTGATTTTTTAGATAGTCTCTCTATGTAGCTTAGGCTGGCCTTGAGCTTCCTGTAGGCCAGACTAGCCTTGAACTCAGGATCATCTTGTCTTGGCCTCCTGAATGTTGGGTTATAGATACATGAAGCTTCCTGTAGGCCAGACTAGCCTTGAACTCAGGATCATCTTGTCTTGGCCTCCTGAATGTTGGGTTATAGATATGTGAAACCACACTGGCTAAAAAAAAAAAACTTCACTTTTTAAAATTTATTTTTTGGTTGGTCATGGGGCTGAAACTCAGGGCCTGGGTGCTATCCTTGAGCTTTTTTGCTCAGTTTGCTCAGTTTTTGCTACCAGTTTGAACCACGGGTCCACTTCCAATTTTCTTGTAGTTAACTGGAAACAATAGTCTCACTGACTTGCCTGACGGGGCTGGCTTTGACCTGCGATCCTTAGATCTCCATCTCCTGAGTAGCTAGATTATAGGCATGAACCACAAGCGCCCACTGTGTGTTGTCTTTTGTGTGTGTGTGTGTGTGTGTGTGTGTGTGTGTGTGTGTGTGTGTGTGTGTGGTGCTGGAGATTGGACCCCAGAATCTTGTGCATGCTAGGCAGATTCCCCACCACAAATCTCCATTCCAATCATTAAGGTGTTTATATTTTAAAATTTGATCTTTAACAAATCATGTTAAGTGAGGCAAGCCAAGCTCAGAGAGACAAACGGCACATGTTCTCTCTAATATGGGGCAATTAGATCTAAACTGCATGATTCTAGATATTCACACACAGTGGGACCAAAAGAGGATACTCTTAGGAGAGAAGCACAAACGACACAATAAAATGCTATACATACTGAAATAAACTCCAAGATATGGAAACAAGAGACCTTTTTCCTTCCTTCCTCCCTCTCTCCCTCTTTCCTTCCTTCCTTTCTTTTCTAGTTTTGATGATTATGTCTTCTTTACCTTAAGTATGGTATATTCAAGTGTACACCTTCAGAAGGATTGGGGGAGGGTAGAGAGTTTAAGTGCAAAAGGGTGAAAAAGTGCAGCAGTGGAGCTCACTGGACACTGATGAAAGTGAACAACACAACTCATGGGTGGAGACGGTAGGGAGGGACTGGGAGAGAGAGAACAGAAGACACTGTACCAAAGGAAATGCACTCATTACCTGACTTGTGTAATTATAATCCCTCTGCACATCACTCCCTCTATAATAAAGTAAATTAATAAAAATAATTTTATCTTTAATTAATCATTATATATCAAGAATCTTATTTCTCTGTAATGTGTAGGTGATTTTGTTTAGTTGGTCAGTTGCTCTGTGTGTATGTGTGTGTGTGTGTGTGTATGAGAGAGAGTAGAGCATGTATATGCTATAGTCTATCATTTATGATGTTCCCTGTTCCTAGAAGAGCCTTCACTCTCACACCTTCAATTAATCAGAAACAAAAAAAGACCATTCTGGGCTGGAGGTGTTGCTCAGTTGTGGAGTATGGGCTTTGCATGTAATAGTGTCTAGTCTCCAGAAAAAGAAAGAAAGAAAATATCTCCACAGACTAAAGTATAAAAAAAGTAACAACTGCACATGACAGTTTTTTTTTTCTTTTTTGTCCCTCATTAACTGAAAGTGAGGGAGTTAAGGCCCTGCTGGTGACAGGCAGGAAACATGGTGATGATAAATGGGAGGCACAGGATTCCTGTCAGGCTCTCTGAAGACCACAGCACTGAGGGGCCAAGATAACCCCAGTAAGAACCCCAAAGCCTCTGCCTCCTGTCAGATCCTTGCTAGACCTCAAGAACATGGGCCTCTAAGGCAGGTAGATAACTGGCAATTTCTTTCCAGTTGCAATGAGAATCCAACTGTCAAGCAATGAGACAGAAAGCTAGAGTCTGGTGGTTCATGCCTGTAATCCTAGTTACTAGGAGGCCGGGGATTTGATGATGGAGGTTCAAAGTCAGACTAGGCAGGAAAGTCCATGGGATGCTTATCTCCAATTAATCAGAAAATAGAAGTAGAGCAGTGGCTCAGGTGGTAGAGTACTAACCTTGAGCAAATGAACTCAGGGACAGTGCTAAGGCCCTGACCTGAGGTCAAGCTCCAGTCCTGGGGGGAAAGGCTCAGGGTTCAGTGATAAGAGTTTGGCTACTGAAGTTAGGAAAGTCTGACCTCTGTTTAGACACTGGTGCAGAACAGACAAACTACCTAACTTCCCAGTCACCTCACTTAAAAGGAAAAAAAAAAAAAAAAAGGTAATGTGAGTGGTACTTACCTATATTCCCAACACTAGGAAGGAAGGATGAGGCAGGACATTCTTGAGCTCTTTGAGCTCAGGAGTTTGGGACCAGCCTGAACAATGTGGAAAGACCCTCTTCCACCTGTAAAATGATAATCATGATGATTATGATGAGAAAGCATTATTTCTACCCTTAGAAAAGGCTGTGAAAGGGCTGGGGATATGGTCTAGTGGCAAGAGTGCTTGCCTCGTATACATGAAGCCCTGGGTTCAATTCCCCAGCACCAAATATACAGAAAATATACAGAAAATGGCCAGAAGTGACGCTGTGGCTCAAGTGGCAGAGTGCTAGCCTTGAGCAAAAAGAAGCCAGGGACAGTGCTCAGGCCCTGAGTTCAAGCCCCAGGACTGGCCAAAAAAAAAAAAGAAGAAAAGGCTGTGAAAGCCAGATGCTGGTGGCTCATGCCTGTAATCCTACCTACGCAAGGAGACTGAAATCTGAGGGTCATGGTTTGAAGCCTGTCTGAGCAGGAAAGTTCACAAGACTCTTATCTCCAATAAACTACCAAACAAGCTGGAAGTGGAGCTGTAGTTCAAGTGGTATAGCACTAGCCTTGAGCAAACAGAAGTTCAGAGACAGCACCCAGGCTCTGAATTCAAGGTCTCTGCCCTGACTAGCATGTGTGTGTGTGCGGGCACACACACACACACACACACACACACACACACAGAGGCTGTGAAGAAGAAATAAACTCGGTATATTTCATTCAATGTTATAATGTCAGCAGGATGCAGACACTTAGACTTGTCTGTGCCTCACTTATTAAGGGGCCAACACAGCATAACATTGAAGGAGAGTGAACTTGCCTGCCCATTGCCTCCCAAGCAATCCTGTAGGAATGAATAGTTTCTGGCTGCTTGGTAGAGATTAGGGCTCCTGGTTCTTGTGTTTTCTCCAACTCCAAAATAACCAGCTTTTAAAAAGCTGGGTTGAAGGCATGGCTCAAGTGGTAGAGCACAAGTTGAGCAAGCAATCTTAGCAAAGGTGCAGCCCAGAGTTCAAACCCCATTACCACCAGAAAAGTTTTTAAAAATTTGGCAGTTAGTATCAATGCCTTATCTTTGCTACTGTGATTTTCAGCACATCTTTGAGATGTGCTGAGATGAAAATATATTATGATTAATAATATAAATATGATTATAAAGCAGAATATAAAATAGGTTTCAGCAGCATTGGGTGGGGGGAGCCTTGCTGGGCACTGGTAGCTCATGCCTGTAATCCTGGAGCAGCACCCACGTCCAGAGTTCAAGCCCCACAATCAGAAAAAAAAAAAAAAAAGTTGCTGGGTGCTGGTGGCTCACACCTGTAATCCCAGCTACTCGGGAGGCTGAGGCCTGAGGATTGCGATTTAAAGCCAGCGTAGGCAGAAAAGTCCGCATGAGGTTTTAATTTCCAAACACCACTCAAAAATCAGAAGTGGAGCTGTAGCTCTAAGTGGTAAAGCACTAGCCTTGAGCAAAAGAGTTAAGGGAAAGCACCCCAGTCCTGAGTTCAATCCCCATGCCTGGGGGGAGGGGACGGTAGGAAAATATATGCTGGGCGCTGGTGCCTCATGCCTAGCTACTCAGGAGATTGAGATCTGAAGAGCTCAGTTCCAAGCCAGCCTGGGCCAGAAAGTCCATGAAATTCTTATCTCCTAACCACCAGAAAACCAGAAGTGGAGTATGGTCTTGAGCACAAAAGCTCAGGGACAGTGCTCGGGCACTGAGTTCAAGCTCCATGACCAACAATTTTTTTTTTTTGCCAGTCCTGGAGCTTGAACTCAGGACCTGAGCACTGTCCCTGGCTTCTTTTTGCTCAAGGCTAGCACTCTGCCACTTGAGCCACAGCACCACTTCTGGTCTTTTCTATATATGTGGTGCTTACGAGGTAAGCACTCTTGCCACTAGGCCATATTCCCAGCCCCCAACCAAAAAAAAAAAAAATTAAAGGGAAATATATACATATAGAAAAAGACCAAAAGGAAATGGTGGCAACAAATAACTGCTGATGGTTGGTAGTAAATGACAGATTATTTTTCGTGTATTTTCTATATTTTTTTGCAATGCACAGATTTTTGTGATAACACAAAAAAAAGGCACAAGAAAGCTATGAGAGCATTGAGAGTTGTCACTTGGATCTGAGTTTTTGGAGAAGATGATTTAGGAAAAGAGGATTTGAACAGGATCTGGATGAACAGGGGTATTTGAACTGGAGAGGGGAACCAGAACTCTATTTTTCTCCATTTTCTTTCATCTAGGCTTTGGGTCCTTGAGGGCAGGGTGTGTGGTCTAGCTTGTTCATTGTTTTATTTTTTTTTTAAAGGGCCTGGTGCTTAGTAGGTGCTTAATCAATACCAATCTAATGAATGAATGAATGAATGACCTTGACAAGTCCTGGTAACCTAGGAGACAAAGATGCTCTCAGTTTGCTATCCAGCTCCTGTACAGTCAAAACTGAGGTGTGTGGTTTCCATGGCAACAGAAGAAGGTCCAACAGGCCAGCAGCAGGAGGCATACTCAGGAATTGTGAGCTCTGCATCTTTTCAAGGTGTGGCCTAGGAATTGAGAATGTGGTCACAGTCTCTTTCAACAGATCTTAAGAGAAAAGGAACATCAAAAACAGGGTTACTTAAGCGGGGTGCCAGAGGCTCATGGTTGTAATCCTATCTACTCAGGAGGTTGAGATCTGAAAATCTCATTTTAAAGCCAGCACAGGCAAGAAAGTCCATGAGATTCTTGTCTCCAAACAACCAGCAAGAAGCCAGAAGTGGATCTGTAGTTCAAATGGTAGAGTGCCAGTTTTGAATAAAAAATCTACGGGACTGTACCCAGAACTCAGTGCCCCGAGTTTAAGCCCCAGTAGCGGCACACACACATTTATTAAAACAAACAACCCCCCACACACAAAACTAAAAACAAATAAAGAAACAAAAATAGAAATGTCAGGAAATGAGGAGAGAGGGGAATGAGAAGTGACTTTTAAAGAATACAAAGAAGATAGAGCTTCCTTTGGGGAATGATAAAATGTTTTGCATCTTAACAGAGGTGATTGTGTAACATTGTGAATGTACCAAGTGGCAGTAGATACTTTAAAATGTTTAAAGAGAAAAGATAACTCATGGCCAAGCTGGACAGTGGAGCATTTCAAGGAGGAGTTGTGAGTTCAATCCCCAGTACTATGAAAAAAACAAAACAATGACCCCCCCCCCACACACACATCTTCTAAGTCTGAAGTTACAGAATGGGATTCCTGGGAGTCCAACAAATAAGCAAGATGCAAAGTTACAAATGAAGCTGACAGATCGCTGCAGCCTGCTCTCTGGCACACACTGTTAAGGTGATATGCAGGAGAAAGCCATGGGCTGGGTCACAACTGGGTTCTGGTCACTTCCCAAAAGAAGTACATTATTTGCAATTATTTGCAACTGGGGCTGATATATGCCCGATTTCCTCCAAGTACAGTGGGTGAAGATATTAGGAACACTCTAACCGCTATTTTCACGGGGTTCCCTGCATCACAGCTCGTTAGGGAATTTTCTTTCCTTCTTTCTGTTTGGCCAGTACTGGAGCTGGACATTTGAGCTTGCTCAGCTGGTGCTCTGTCACTTGAGCCATACACCTCTAGTCTAGCTTTCTGCTGAGAGTCTTCAGAGTAACTTTGGAGAGTCAGTCTCTCAGATTTTTTTTTTTTTTTTTTTGGTCCAGGCTTGGCTTTGAACCTCAATCCTGTGAATTTCAGTCATCTGAGTAGCTAGGACTACAGGAATGAGGAATGTGAGCCCTCACTGTGTTTCCTAAGCACAGACTTCCAGAACCTGGCTCACCAGAGCTACTGATGGGGTTCAGAGGCAGCTGGTGAGGAAGGGGTGAAATTGGGCTAATGGGTTGGAAGAGACTCTAGCACTGTCTCTATGGCCCTGCAAGTGCCTTGCTTTCCTGGTTTCACATCAGGAAATAGGAATAGTCACAAGTACTTTGGCAAGAAGGATGTGTGTGTGTACGCGGGGGACATCCAGTAATCAGACCCATTCCTTCTTTCTTTGTGGCTGCTTCCAAGCAGTGCAGAATTAGCAACACTCTTGAACACAAAAATTACCAGTTCCCTGCCGGGCACGAATGGCTCATGTCTGTAATCCTAGCTATTCACGAGGCTGCGGGCTGGAGGATAGCAGTTGGACACCAATCTGGGTAGAAAAGCCCTAGAGACTCCATCTTCAAAATAATCAGCAAAAAGCTCAGCTGGAGATCTCGCTGAAATGGTAGAGCTCTAGCCCAGCAAGGGATCAAGCAAAGAAAGCCCAGTTAAGTGCAAGGCACTGAGTTCAAACCTCGGTACAACCAAAAACAAGAACAAAAACCACACTCATTTGCCTCCAGGTTCAGGGAAGTTCCCTCAAGTTTCAATCCTTCTCTCTAGAGTTAGGCAGATATTATGCACGCATAAGGAAAGGTGGAGGCTGTTCCAAAAGATGCAGCTCAGAATGAGGCCCAGCGCCGACAGGGCCTTCGACTCTCATCCTTGCATGAGACAGGTGCTGCTGCCTTGGGTTAGGAGACCTGAGTTTTCAGTGAAGGCAAGGAACTAGCTGGCATCAGGTCACACACACCCAGAGGGCTCAGGGGAAGGGTTTGAACCCGGGTCGTCTCGAGCCACGCCCGCCCGGAAGCCCCCGGGAGCGCGTGGCGGGGCGCGCACCGCGGTGGGAATCCAGGGCGGGGTTGCAAGCTGGGCCCTTTCATTTGCATGCTAATACCCAGAATGCTTTTCCCCACACACACACCGCTTCTCTTAATGGAAGCGCTCAGTTTGGAACCGTGGAAAGTTTGGAACACATACTTCACTCCCTTTTTGCAACTGTGGGAACTTCCCGCTCGCACGCGCCTGTAGCCTCGGGTTGTGATCCGTGGGGCTCCGCGGCGGCTGCCGGCGCTTCCCCGGCCGGAGAACCTCGGTGTCTAACCCTCGTGCAGTAGCATCATCGGGCGGGCCAGGGACAAAAGCGCCCAAGCCTGGCGGCGGGGCCCGTGGTCAGAGCGCCCGGCTGCGGGAGCTGGGCCGGCTTCGGATACGGGGAGATCCGATGGCCCTCTTGGATCCCTCGGGCACATCTACTTCCCGGGAGATTGCTGGGACCCGTGCGTGCCTGTGTGTGTCTTGGAGGGACCCCTGCTTCTAAGTCCATCCTTCCCTTAGAGTCGCCTCCCTAAGCTGGTGACTTCCCGCTCCCCAGGGTACAAAGCTCGAGAACGGGGCTGGGGGGAGGGGGGAGTCCGACGGATGGTCTCATTTCCCCAGCTCTCCAGCACCTCGGTCACTGGGAGACGCAGGAACGGCTCCGGGGGTTCCGCCTGCACCCCCCCTTCTCTCTCTCTCTCACACACACACACACCCGCCCCAGGGTTGGGACCTGGGGAGAGAACCCGGGCGACTTCTGCGGATTTCGCGCATCAAAGTGGGCCCACGAAGGGTGCGGACGCCCGCCCGACCTGCGGGTGCGCGAAAGCGGCTGGGGGGCTCGGATCTGCCCCCTACGGCCTCTCCTCTCCCAGCGCCTGGCCAACACTCTCCGCTGGTAAGGGAGGGCAGTGGGCGCTGGTTTGCTGGCTTGGCGCTACGTTTGCTTTGGTCGGGGCGGGGGGACTGAAACTGCAGCCCCCGGCCCCGCGGGCGGGGTGGGAGGCGGGGACCGGACGGGGGCTCAGTCTGCGCTAGCATTGGCGGAGCTGGGGGATGGGGGGGCAGGAAGCGGGAGGGGGGAGCGGAGCTGCGGGGGGGGTGTATAAATAGGGAAGGGGGGACGTGCATCCTCGGTTGGGTGAGGGGGGGGCGCTCGGCACAAAGAAAGTGGAAAGTTTGCCGCGTGGGGCGGCCCCGGCTTTGGGATCCGGGCGCGCACGTGCAGGGCCTGGGGGGGATCGGACCACCCCCCCACGCCGAGCTCGCCTTTTTTTTTTTTTCCTGCAAGCGAGAAGGGGGGGTGTTGTTGGTATCGCCCCCCTCCTTCTCCTCCCCCCCCAGGGGTGAAAGTGCAAGAGGAAGTGCAGCCGCTGCCATCTTTCCTCCGCTCCGATCACACGGAGCCCGGGGCCGCAGCGCCGCCGCTCCGCCACCGCCTGCGCCTGGCCCCGGAAAGGGCCCATCTTTGCCGCCGCCGCCGCCCGCCAGCTTCAGCTGCCGCCGCCACGAGACGCCGAGCCTGAGCCCGCGCCTCCGCCCCCGTGCGCGCCCCGCCGCCGCCGCCTTCGCCTTTTGTTTCCTCTGCTCCGGCGCCCCCGCCCCGGCTCGCGCTTTGCAGGGGACGCAGCGCGCGCCCCCAGCGGGCCCGGGAAAAGCCTCGGAGCGCGCGCGCCTGCGCGGCCGGCTGCTCCTCCTCCTCCTCCCCCCCCCCCCTCCTCCTTCCCGCGTGCGCGCGCCCCTCTTGGCCGGGCGCCGGCGCCGCCTAGCGGGCGGGAGGGGAGGTGGCGGGCGCCTTTGCCGGAGGGGCGCACCTCTTCGCACGCGCACCCTCCCCCCCCCCCAAGGTAGACGGAGACGGGGAGGAGGACGCGCGGAGGAGGGGAGCGCGCGATCCGGTGGGGGTGGCGGCGGCGATGTGGGGGGTGGTGCACTCTGCCGTCTAGACGGTCGGATCTGGACGGGGAGGGGGGGCGTGTGCGCTGGGCGCACCTGCGAGACTACAGAGCCCCCGGCCGTGGGCACGTGCGGGGAGTGGACGCGTCCGCGGCGCCCCGCTTCTCAGCGCTTCGGGGAAGGGAGGGGGGGCGGGTGGGTGCCGCGGCCCGGAGAGAGGGAGGGGGCGGCGGCCATGGAGCGGGTAAACGACGCTTCCTGCGGCCCGTCGGGTTGCTACACCTACCAGGTGAGCAGGCACAGCACGGAGATGCTGCACAACCTGAACCAGCAGCGCAAAAACGGCGGCCGCTTCTGCGACGTGCTCCTGCGGGTGGGCGACGAGAGCTTCCCGGCGCACCGCGCCGTGCTGGCCGCCTGCAGCGAGTACTTTGAGTCGGTGTTCAGCGCCCAGTTGGGCGACGGCGGTGCTGCCGACGGGGGTCCCGCGGACGTGGGGGGCGCGGCGGCCGCTCCGGGCGGCGGGGCCGGGGGCAGCCGGGAGCTGGAAATGCACACCATCAGCTCCAAGGTGTTCGGGGACATCCTGGACTTCGCCTACACTTCCCGCATCGTGGTCCGCCTGGAGAGCTTCCCCGAGCTCATGACGGCCGCCAAGTTCCTGCTGATGAGGTCGGTCATCGAGATCTGCCAGGAAGTCATCAAACAGTCCAACGTGCAGATCCTGGTGCCCCCTGCCCGGGCCGACATCATGCTCTTTCGGCCTCCTGGGACCTCCGACTTGGGCTTCCCTTTGGACATGACTAACGGGGCAGCCTTGGCAGCCAATAGTAATGGCATCGCGGGCAGCATGCAGCCGGAGGAGGAGGCTGCCCGGGCAGCAGGTGCAGCCATTGCCAGCCAAGCTTCTTTGCCTGTGTTACCTGGGGTGGACCGCTTGCCCATGGTGGCTGGACCCCTGTCCCCCCAACTGCTGACTTCCCCATTCCCCAATGTGGCATCCAGTGCCCCTCCACTGACTAGCAAGCGAGGCCGGGGCCGCCCAAGGAAGGCCAACCTACTGGACTCCATGTTCGGGTCCCCAGGGGGCCTGAGGGAGGCAGGCATCCTTCCATGTGGCCTGTGTGGGAAGGTGTTCACCGACGCCAACCGGCTCCGGCAGCACGAGGCCCAGCACGGTGTCACCAGCCTCCAGCTGGGCTACATCGATCTTCCTCCTCCGAGGCTGGGGGAGAATGGGCTACCCATCTCTGAGGACCCTGACGGCCCCCGAAAGAGGAGCCGGACCAGGAAGCAGGTGGCTTGTGAGATCTGTGGCAAGATCTTCCGCGATGTGTACCATCTCAACCGACACAAGCTGTCTCATTCTGGGGAGAAGCCCTACTCCTGTCCTGTGTGTGGACTGCGGTTTAAGAGGAAAGACCGCATGTCCTACCATGTGCGGTCCCATGATGGGTCCGTGGGCAAGCCCTACATCTGCCAGAGCTGTGGGAAAGGCTTCTCCAGGTGAGAAAGGCGCGTTCCTCACCCCCGTCACGACCTGTTTCAGCCCTCCCTCACCAGGCAGCTTTTTGCCAAGATCTGAGGATGTGGAAACTGGGGTGGGGGTGGGGGGCACTAACCATGCTAGGTTTGAAGAGAATGTTTGAAGGTCCCTGATTTTGAGGTTCCAAGAGCTGCTGCTTCTCTTCAGAAAAGTTCTCTGGCACTAGGTGTGCTGTACTGTCTCCTTGAGCCTCTGAGAAGAGGCTAGATTCCTCAGGCCAAAGCCACTGGGCCTTGCTATTCTTCTCCCTGGGCTCCCTTTGTGCTTCCAGCACCAGGCCTGAGGCCCCCTCTGGGGGCAGGAGGCCAGGCTCCTCCCAAGACTTTCTTGTGCTTGAATGGCTGCTGAGGGAAGGACTGGAACCAGTGCATCTGGGACTCCCCAGGCATCATGTCCTTCAGCCCAGAGCCTTGGCAATCCTGCAGTTAGTAGATTCCTGCTTGGCCACTCACATGACCCCTGGGATTGAAGCACATTTTAAAGCTGGACATCCAAGGCTGTGATCTTTGGTCTGCTCTCACTTGGTAGCTCAGAACCTAAGGGAATCCACAGATTCTCCAGATGTTCTGAGGAGAGAATGGAAGGGGGAACAGGACTTCCTTTCAACTTACTTCCTAGTTAGTCTGTTGGGGAACTAAGGGCTTGCCTGGGAGCTGGTGGGGGGGGGGGCGCGGGTGTTGGTTTTTCTCTTTGAAAATATTTAGACTAAGAGGCTGGTTTTAACTTGAGTCCTAAGGATCCCCTGTGTGAGAACCTAGGAGTGGAGAATTCCCTCAGAGGGGCCCCAACCAGGAACCAGTCTTACCGGTCTGGGCAGCCCTTGCCCACCTGCTCAGGCGGGCATCTGGCCTACCAACCCAGCTGGAGACTTAAGGCCCGGTAGCTAGCCTCTGGGGACTGAATTCCATCTGGGTGGCATTCATTGGCTGCCACTGCGGGAGAGGCTGGGGGGAGGGGAACACTGAGTTTCTAAGGGGCTTTAGTCTGGACAATGAATCCTTCCCCCACCCCCCTTCCTGGAAAGGCCTTGAGGCAACCCAGCCTCATTTTAAAGGGGCTCTGGTCCTAGAAGTCATTGAGTTGCTGTTGGGGGGTGGGGAGGCAAGATCAGAGGCAAACATTTGCTTCCCATCCCCCCCTGAGAAAATAGGCCTAGGAAGCCCAAGCTGGGTGGTGACTTTGTCTTTGTCATGCTGGGGGTGGGGAGACAGAGTCCTCTTCAGTTCTGTGTGTACATGGGGGAGTTGGGGGGCTGGGCAAGTTTATGCCCTTCTTTCAGTGTCTTCTTTTAAAGTCCCTCTTGGTTCTCTTTTCCAGGCCTGATCACTTGAACGGACATATCAAGCAGGTGCACACTTCTGAGCGGCCTCACAAGTGTCAGGTAGGGGCCAGACCAGGGCAAAGGTGGGCAGAAAGAGAATGTTGCTGGTCTCACAGTCACTACTGTGTGTGCTGGGGCCGGCTGACTGACCACTGCTTTGCACACCTCCCACTCTGTCTCCATCCTCCTCCCTCTGCCCTCCTTTGTTCTTCACTCCAGCCCCCTCCCCTTCCCCCATGGCTTGATGTTCCCTCCTTCCTGGTTGCTTGGTCCTGGTTCCCACCCCATCTTGTCTTCACTGTTGCTTGGCTTTCCTTTCCTGGTGTTTGCCAGTTCCTTGGAAGGTGGGCCACATGGCGTAAGTGTTGTCCTGGAGGGATGTGGCACCTTGCTGGGCCTGGCTGCTGGTTGCTAGCAGTTTTGTAGGAATTGTAGGAATTTAAGAGGGCTCTAACCTGAGCTGGAGCTCCTTCTGGGTTTCCTTGCCCTTGGGCACAAAGTCGGGTGGAGGGAGTAGAGGGGAGTGGGTGCCTCTGAGCATAAGCACCCATTTAGCCCTTTCTGAGTCATGTGTACCCACAGCCAGGGTTTATGGAGTACTGAAGAGCAAGATGTAATAGCAGGCAGGGAAGGCTGGAGCAGATTCTCACCCCCGTCTACTTGAACCATAACTGGAGGCATTGCTGGTACCCAGAAGACTGAGTTTTCTGTTCCTTGCTCCTGAGACTTTCTGTGTGGATGGAAAATGTGCCTCTGTCTTCTTGTTTTCTTCCTCTTTTGAGCCAAGAGCCTGTCCAGTAAGAGTGAGGCAGGTTGTGGGGCATTCACTACAGCCTCTGGCTGGGACAAGCTGCTTCTCCTCAACTTGTTGGTGGCAAGAGGCAGGGCCACAGGAAGGGGGGCCAATATGCACAGGCCAGGCAGCCTCTGCTGAGGAGGGTAACCCAGGGTGGGCCTGCCAGGATCTGTCTTTGCTTTTGCTGCCTTTTCTCCCTCTCTATTTCTAGTTCTTTCATCATGGAGCACATTCCAACTCTTAAGTAGTGTGTTGAGAAGCATAGGAGGACCTCAGAGGGCAGTGGGGGTGTGCCCGGTGGCCTGGGGGGGTAACCTGCACTCTCTGCCCTTTTTCCAGGTGTGGGTTGGGAGCAGCAGCGGCCTGCCGCCCCTGGAACCTCTTCCTAGCGACCTGCCATCATGGGACTTTGCCCAGCCTGCTTTGTGGAGGTCGTCCCATTCGGTTCCTGACACCGCCTTTTCCCTTTCTCTAAAAAAATCGTTCCCAGCCCTCGAAAACCTGAGCCCAGCACACTCCAGCAACACTCTCTTCTGTCCAGCCCCACCAGGGTATCTGAGGCAGGGCTGGACCGCCCCAGAGGGTGGCCGGGCCTTTAGCCAGTGGCCTGTAGGCTAGCCTGAGCCTCCCTGGAGAGGGGAATAGGAGTCCCCTGATGGTCTAAATGATAGATACTCCTGCTTTGGGGGAGAGGCCAGCAAGGTGGTCCCTGCCCACCAGGTCCTCCCCTGTGACTTGAGGAGTTTTTCCCAACTCAGGGCTCCCAGTGAAGGGGACTGACCAGCAGGGTGAACCTTTCCTCTGTGTGAGTCTGCCCCAGCCTCCGGGTTTCTGGGCTCTCATGCCTCCCCTTTAAACAGGTGACCCTCAGGCATCTGCCCGTATCTGGGTGATTCTGGAGGTTGGTGCTTTCCCAGAAGCTACACCCCGACTTAGCTGCTTCACTTGCCGGGTTTTAGAAAGGAGTCTGGCCACTCCTGTCACTTGCCTCCGGTACAGCTTGAACTAGGGTCACCCTGGTTGTCCTCTTCCCTACTCAGACAGGACTGCTGTCACTTCTGGCTAGTTGAGAATGTCATGTTTTTGGAGTTTTTTTTCTTTTAGCTTATCCGCTTAGTAACCAAACTAATGAGTAGCTTTATATTGGGCCACCCCAATATATGGGTTTAGGGATGATAAAAGCAGATGTAGACCCCCAACAACCCCAAATCTCATTGGTGTGTTCTTTAATGCCCCCCCTTCCCCACCCCGCAGGCTCCGCGGGGACCACAGGACTGATAAAAGTTTTCATTCTAACATTTGAGGCTTTGTGTGTTTTGTCCTTGGTCTGTGTCATAACACCGACATCACTGTCCCTTGCTGTGTGAGCCTGCTCCTGCCCTTCCTTCTCCTCCCCTCCCCTTCAGCACACACTCGTAGACCGTCTGACCCACCACCTCTGGCCTTGTAACCAGAGTCCCCTAACAACCACCCAGTAGGTGAAGACATACTGACTCTCATGTACGGAGGGGCCAGCCAGGTGTGCCTGGGCTTGGTTAAACAGCAGGACATCTGTTTGGTGTTGTGTAGTATGCTGAGAACGTCAGCAGTGAGGAGATGGCTCTCTGGGAGTTAGTCCCTTGGGTCTCTGGCAGACTGGGCACAGACCCTACCTCTTGGTCCCTCCTGATGCCACAAAGGATGAAAGGGGCCAGTCACAGAGACTGGCACCCTGGCTTGAGTAGAAAGGCCATGTGAAGGCAGAGGCAGGAAGCCTCAGACTTGGCATAGAAACATAAGCCTCTTTGAGGCTTGGCCTGAATCTTCTAACTGCCCCATGTGGCCCAGGCACTGTTGCATTTATGAGCTGGGGGTGTGTGGGGGGGGTGTGCAGGGGCACATTTCTCCCAGGAACTCATCCTGGAGCTCAGACCGGGAGCACTTCAGATCTCTCCATTTGCTCCCAGTGGCCCTACATCTCAGGCTGCTTTCAAAAGTGAACTGGGGTGCGTTCAAGGAGGGGACTGACAAGACCCATAGGGCTGGACTTTGGTGTGTTTCTCTTAGACTCCATAGGCCACCAGGTGTAGAGGTGTATACTAGCATCCTTTGGTACCATTTGGGCCTCAGCTCATAGGATGAACAATTTTAAGAACTGTCGGAGGTGAGCATGATGGACTCATTATTAAGTGGTGATGACCCAGTTCAGGAGACCTGGGCCAGTCTCTGCGGGTATGCCTCCTAATACTGCAGGCTGTGTAAGCCCTGGCTAGAGACATGATAGGCATTCTAAGCACCAAAGGCTTTGTGGTGCTTACGCTCTGTCTTCCCACTGTCTGCAGGATGGGAAGCACTTTTCTCCGAAGTAGTCTCAGCATAGAGGTTCTGGGTATGCCCTTTGAGCTCTGTCTTTCTCAGCCTCTTCTCTCCTAGGTCCTGTGATCAGGCTCTTTCATTTTCTGTGTTTGAATTTCTGGCAGGCCTAGACTTGGACAAATTCCTCAGAAAACCTTGGGGATCCCAGGTACAGAAGGTTAACCCTCATACAAACAAGCCAGTGCTTCCTTCAGCTTGGCTTTGTAACACAGAGAAAGTTTTTGTTGTGTCTTTTTCTCCCCAGTAGCAAATTTACATTCCTGATTATGTTTGCTCAGGCTAAAGTTAGCTTTCATTCCTTGAGAGATAATCAATGGAGGACTGGCTGGGGGAAGCCAGCCTAGTCTAGGGTTTTTTAATTTTGCTTAGCTAATCCCCAAATGGATAATCCACTTGTGGATAATTGAGGACTGGCTGCCCATCATCTTTAGGTAGCAAAGCATGATAGGCAAAGCCTGGAGAGGACAGATCCCAAAAGAAAGCTGGGGAGAGAAACAAGGCATCCCCTTCATTGTTCCCTGGTGGCTCCCTCTCCCAGGGGACCAGGGAAGACAGAATCCTGAATGTGTGCTTTCAGACCCATTTTCACAGTTCACGTTGGTTCCTTCCAGTCCCGAGGTTTAAAACATGCTGTTCTCACTGTTGGAGGGGTGGTCCTTGGGTCACTGCAAAGCCACCTTTTCCCTCTGGATAAGCAGGTGTATCCTTCATGGGTACTAATGACAGCCCTTGCTGTAGTTTATAGGCTGGTTGACTTGGGGGCCACAGGGTCCCCCTGACAGCAGTGAGGCCTACTTGTGACCCAGAGACTGAGTATCCAGGATGCTTTCTGAGTCACCTACTTGCTGGGGTTTCTCTGCTCAAATCCTGTCATCTTTCTCTGTCAGTGGAGCCCAGATCCGAAAGAAGACAAGGGTCGCTATCACCTTTCTCTCATAAGATACTGCCTTGACTGAATCTACAAGGCCTATCCTTGGACCCGGTTCACTATATCACCTGTCCTGATCCTCACAGGGTCTTAGTTTGCCTAGCTATAAACTGGGAGAGACAAGAAGACCTCTAAAGTAGCTGGGAAGATTGTTCAGGTCCTGGTCTGGCCATGGGGAGTATGTTTAGACTGTTGCTTTCTCTAGGAGTTGACTATTTTTCGTTATGTTTGTGCTAGTACTAGGGCTTGACTTTGGAACCTTGTGCTTTGCTCAGTTTTCTTCTTCACAGCTGGCATTCTACCAGTAGAACCACACCTCTAATCCAGCATTTTGCTGGTTAGATGGCGTAGAGTCTTGCAGACTTTTCTGTCTGAACTGGCTCTGAATTGTGATCTTCCAGGTCTCGGCCTCCTGAGTAGCCAGGATTGAAAATGCCAAGTTCTGGGCAAGTTGATTTTCTAGTTAAGATTCCTAATTGTTGTTTTAATTTGTTTTTGCCTGTCCTAGGGCTTGAACTCTGGGCCTGGGCGCTGTCCCTGAGCTTTTGTGCTCAAGGCTGATGCTTTACCACTTGAGCTTCAGCTCCATTCCTGGCTATAGTTGCAGTTTAGTGGAGATAAGAATCTCATGGACTTTCCTGCCCAGGCTGGCTTTGAACTGGGATCCTCAGATCTCAGCCTCCTGAGTAGCTAGGATGATGGATGTGAGCACCTGGCTAAGATTCCAAATCATTAAACAAGGAACCTTAACATAGACAAACAGAACAAAATAGATTAAAAGCAGTATTTCAGGCTGGGATGTAGTTCAGTGGCAAAGCATTTGCCTAGCAAGTGCAATGTCCTGGATTTGATCCCCAGTACCAAAAAAAAAGGCAAAAATTAAATAAATAAAAGCAGTATTTCTCTAGGATAAGTGGTTCTGTTTAAGTTGGACGATGACTGGGATCAGCTGGGCCTGTGCTGGTACAGACATCTGGGGATAGGGTGGCCAACAATGGTGTCTTCTGCCTCTAGTGTTGCATGAGTTTGATTCTTGCTTTGGTTGTACAGTTGAGGAGACAAGTAATGATTTGCATGTGCTGACTCGCTCAGACCCTTGAGGTCTCAGGCTCTCGGGAACCCTATCGTTGAGCCAGGCAGTAGAGGCAGCTCTGGTACAGCAAGTAAATGGGCTGTAAGTTCTTCAGTGGGTTCATACTTCATTTGTAATGCCCTGAAGGTAGATGCTACTCTCTCTGTGTCCTAAACAGTAAGCACAAGTGACTTGGACACTACCCATGGAACCAAAACAGTTTGGAAACCTCTTTCTGGTACTTTCAAATATGTGGTGTCTCCCAAGGCCAGGGTGCCTTTGTACACCCTAGAAGAGGAAAGCTTGTTGGGGACAGATAAGGCCCGTTACTAAACAGGTCCCTCAAGCCCTGGGAAATGCCTGGGGACGTGGGGGTTCCTAGGGTGCAGAAGCTGACTTTCAGCGCCTGAACTGTGTACTCTGGGTCTTGGCTGGAAGTCAGTGCTCAGGACAAGGTGTAGATGTGGAATGTACCCCTGCCTCCTAGGGGTGCCACACAGCCTGCCTTGAAGGGCTGGGTAAGATGGACACCTCTCAGGTTAAGCTGAGGGGCTGCTTAGTCAGTGCAGGCTGGTGTCACTGTCCTCATTTCCAGCACTTAATGCTTTCAAAGCCTCTGGCCTTCATTCCCTGCTAATTCTCACATTAGCACAATCAAAGCTATCATTTTACGGGCTGCTGTTTCAATTCAGACTCAGGAAAATATTCAGTTATCTCTGCCGCTTTCTCCTGCCTTTTTCATTTCCCTGTAGCAAAGACTAATGTTACTGCTAAATGAAACGAATACATTGAATTCTTTGTATGAAGCAATCCGGACAGACCAGGATGGAGGACAGGAAGAGTGGTTTATATTCCAAAAACATCCGTGATTCACTTAATGGCCAGTGCACCTAAAGTTGATGCTTCGTAGTTAAGAATGAACAGATACCTAACTCCTCACTCCGTGGAGGAACACAGAGCTTAGTTTACCCTGGTCTGGGCACATCTATGGTAAAGACACAATACTTCCAATTTGGGGTGTGTGTGTGAGAAAGCATCCTGGGAAATGAGGAGCAGCTCTTGGCATTCTGAATAGAGAGCCTGAACCCAACTCTTAACACTGTCTTCCTAGTAGGAGTTCACCAGATGGCTAGAAACTATTTTTTTGCCATGTAGTATGTTAGGTCAGAATACCTGGTTTCGCCTCACTTTGGTGTTTCTTTCTGCACTTAGACCTGCAATGCTTCTTTCGCCACTCGAGACCGGCTGCGCTCCCATCTGGCCTGTCATGAAGACAAGGTGCCCTGTCAGGTGTGTGGGAAGTACCTGCGGGCCGCGTACATGGCGGACCACCTGAAGAAGCATAGCGAGGGGCCCAGCAACTTCTGCAGTATCTGTAACCGAGGTAATCTCCCCACTGTTTTGTCATGTCCCATGGTTGGGCCTGGATTTGTGTGTGGGAGGTTCAGAGGAGTCATCGTCCACCCCCCCACCTCCAGATTTCACTCTGCACGGTCCTGTCTTCCCACTGAATGGTTAAAACACACTTTGATCACCCAGCTAGCTGATTGCAATTCCTTCCTTCCCAAGAAGTTCGGGAGATGCTAAGAGATCAGCGACAGGAAGAGGAGAGGTGATTCTCAAACTTGTACCAACAGCTCAGGGGGCAGGATGGATGCATTTTGCAGGCACTGTTGAACTGTTGAGGTCGATGAGGGAGTTATTGGGCCCTGAAGGAGAACGTAGAGAGGTCCTGCTTCAAAGCTTTTGCTAGATGATTCACTGGCAGAGGATCTTGAGCAGCCAGGAAAAGAGATTGAGTTTGGAGAGGAAGCAGAGGCAGAAAGTTTCTAGCATGAATGGTTTGAAAAGAACCCACACAAGTAGATGATGGCCTTGATGGGAGCAGGGAGTGCTCTGAGCAGGGCAGAGTGCTTGAGGTGGAGGCTGGCAGCCGTGTTGCGTTAGACGAAGTCAGGTGTCTCTGAGGTTCTGCCGGTTTGAGTTGGCTGTTGGAAGTGCTCAGAGTTTATGTGTCGCAAGCACAGTGTCCATGGGGCAGCTTGCTCCCTGTCTGGGCTGAAGGAGGTCAAGGCAACTGTCTGCCCCTAGTGTGAAGAGGCTTCTGCATGGTGAACTCCTGTGGCCAGGTGGGGGCGTTGCTGGATATGCTGCTTTGCAGGGCATGCTTGCCCCCATGTTTTTGTTAGGCTGGGATGTGGCTTAGGTTGAGTAATGAACTAAGAATCAAGGGACCCAGGGGTTAGTCCCAGCCTCTCATGGAGTAGCCTTGAACTGGCCCTTCACCTTGTTATGTCTGAGGTTCTTCCAAAGTGGGTTAGGAACTCTCACCTTTTCCACTTCATAGGGTTGTTGTGAGGAGGAGCCCAAGAGACAAGGTAGGTAAAAGTTCTGTGAACTGGGTTTGCTGAACACTTGGGAGGCCCCATTCTTATATTTTGTAACAGTGCTGGCACTTGGGTTTGGACTAGGCACAGCAGGCCTTGTCTGGACTCCTTGGGCGCGTTGGGCTCTCTCCATGTGTTCAGAAGGTCCTGGTGAGTAGCTTCCTTCTCTTGGTTTTCTGGAACTGCATACCTCAGGCTTGTCTCAAAAGCCACTGGGTATCGATGTTTGTTCTGTCAGACAACCTGCTTTGAAAGGGGAGATGTAGTACTGAAAGCTGTTGAAGTGGTGTGTCCTGTTTTCTGACAGCTTTCCCTGGGGAGCAAGCCGTGGATTGTGCATGCAGTGACTTCATCAGGACAGCCCAAGTTCTCTAAAAAAGCTTATTTCTTATCTTGCTTCATCTTCACCTGGCTTCCCAACAGCACTCCTAAAATAACTATAATATGCCATCAACAATACTTTCATTAAGTTTTCAATGTTGAAGTTACTGGTCCCAGAACTGACATAGAGACCAGAGGCTGAGAATCAGTAAGAGAGGAAAAGGATGAATGCTAATGCTAATGAGGAATTCAGCAAGAACTGGAGAGGAGATGCAGGGCCCTTAGATGCTCAGTTTGGGAGGAAAGAAAAGCAACAGGAAACAGCAGGAAAGTTGACAGTAAGGATCGAGCTGATCACTGGGCACTGGTGGATCACGCCTGTAATCCTAGCTTCTCAGGAGGCTGAGATCTGAAGATTGCAGTTCTAAGTCATCCTGAGCAGGAAAGTCCATGAGACTCTTACTTCAGAAAAAGCATGACTGATTATGTCCCTGAATGCTGACTCTGATCATCTCAGAGAAAGCTGGAAGTGATGCTGTGGCTCAAGTGGTAGAATGCTAGCCTTGAGCCAAAGAAGCTCGGGGATAGCACCCAGGCTCTTGAGTTTAAGTCCCAGGACCAGCAAAATAAAATTAAAAAAGTTAAAAAAATATGGAGCTAATATGGTAAGTTTAACAAGTATTGTACACTAGGGTTCTTTCCCCAAAGGATAGTAAAGAGGACTTGGGCAGAGTACCAGTGGCTCACTCCTATCATCCTAGCCACATAGAAGGTTGAGATCTGGGAATCATAGTTTGAAGCAGCCTAGGCAGATAAATCTTCGAGACTCTTATCTCCAATTAACCACAAAAAGCCAGAAGTGGGGCTGGGAATATGGCCTAGTGACAAGAGTGCTTGCCTCATATACATGAAGCCCAGGGTTCGGTTCCCCAGCACCACATATATAGAAAATGGCCAGAAATGGCGTTGTGGCCTTGAGCAAAAAGAAGCCAGGGACAGTGCTCAGGCCCTGAGTCCAAGGCCCAGGACTGGCAAAAAAAAAAAAAAAAAAAAAAGCCAGAAGTGAAAGTGAGGCTAAGTGGTAAAGTGAAAAAGCTAAGTAAGGGGCTGGGAATGTGGCCTAGTGGTAGAGTGCTCGCCTCGCATGCATGAAGCCCTGGGTTCGATTCCTCAGCACCACATATATAGAAAACGGCCAGAAGTGGCGCTGTGGCTCAAGTGTCAGAGCGCTAGCCTTGAGCAAAAAGAAGCCAGGACAGTGCTCAGGCCCTGAGTTCAAGCCCCAGGACTGGCATAAAGAAAAAAAGAAAAAGCTAAGTAAGAGCATCCTGTAGCCCTGACTTCAAGCCCCAGGATCAGGAAAAAACAAACAGTAACCCACTTGGCAACAAGTATAACCTATGTGACCGGTGGGCTCATAGAATACAGAGCATACCTGTTCTTAGAAAAACAGGCTAAATCTGGATCACAGACTAAACATCTCTGGGTCTCAGCCAGAGTCAAAGCAGAAAGTCTTCCAAAAAGATAAACTGCTATGGCCAAACTTATGTTGGTTTTTCAGAAGGAAAAGAAAATAACACTTGGGAATATGGCTTAGTGATAGAGTGCTTGCCTCACATACATGAAGCCTCTGGGATCGATTCCTCAGTACCACATATATAGAGAAAGCCAGAAGTGGCGCTGTGGCTCGTGGTAGAGTGCTAGCCTTGAGCGAAAAAGAAGCCAGGGACAGTGCTCAGGCCCTGAGTCCAAAGCCCAGGACTGGCAAAAAAAAAAAAAAGAAAGAAAGAAAGAAAAGAAAACTCTTTATCAGAAGTGAAGGGGCAGGATGCTATCTCTGGATTTTTGATTCATTTCTTAAGGCAGAAATAGGAAGACACATGCACATACACACACACACACACACACACACACACACACACACACACACAAAGAGGAGATAATTGAAAGAGGACAGAAGGCTTTTTTCTCCAAGAAGAACACTAAAGACACTGAGATACTGGAATGAGAATGTAGAGTCAGGCACCAGTTGCTTACACTTGCAATCCTAGCTCCTCAGGAAGCTGAGATCAGAGTATCAAGGTTATCAGACAAATCTATGAGAATCTTATTTCCATTTAACCAGCAAAAAGCCTGAACTATGGGGCTGGGGATGTGGCTTAGTGGTAGAGTGCTTGCCTAGGATGCATGAAGCCCTGGGTTTGATTCCTCAGCACCACATACACAGAAAAAGTTGGAAGTGGTGCTGCTTGCAGCACAAGTAGTAGAGTGCTAACCTTGAGCAAAAGAAGCTCAAAGAGAGTGCCCAGGCTCTAGAGTTCAAGCCCCAGGACTGGCCAAAAAAAAAAAAAGGCCTCAGGACTGGGAATATGGCCTAGTGGCAAGAGTGCTTGCCTCATATACATGAAGCCCTGGGTTCGATTCCTCAGCACCACATATATAGAAAAGGCCAGAAGAGGCACTGTGGCTCAAGTGGTAGAGTGCTAACCTTGAGCAAAAGAAGCCAGGGACAGTGCTCAGGCCCTGAGTCCAAGCCCCAGGACTGGCAAGAAAAAAAAAAAAGCCTGAACTACAGGCATAGCTCAAGTAGTAGAGTACCAGTGATAAGCCACAAAGCCTCCTGAGACCCTGAGTTCAAGCCCCAGTACAGTACACGTACATGTGCGTGCACACACACACACACCAAGAGCCTCCTGAGCTGGGCACGTCCCTGAGCTTCTTTTTGTTCGAGGCTAGAACTCTACCACTTGAGCCACAGCACCACTTTGAGTTTTTTCTGTGTATGTGGTACTGAGGAATCGAACCCAGGGCTTCATGCATGCTTGGTCAGCACTCTACCACTAAGCCACATTCTCAGCCACAGGAGTTTCTTGAATATATGAATATTCTTAGGGTTGTGTGATTATCCAAGGCAAAACTTTCTTAGGATATGTCAGGGTCCCTGGGACTGCAAAAAATATAAATGAATGGATATCTTGTTTTTGCAACTCTGCAGTGGTTCCAACAGAGGCTAAACATTAGGCACTTGACCACACCAGGAAATAAGATTGAATTGAGTGAACTTCTGGGTACCCTGTGAGGGCCTTCAATCCTAAAATCATTAAACTATCAGCTAGCTATTGACCTATAGGTAGACTGGCCTTATTCAGTCTTTACCATGAAAAGAGACTCCTGGCTGAGAATAATGGGAAAGAAGGAAGGCAATCTGTGTGGGGCTAAGGGCCCAGTTAGGGTAAAGATGACCTAATATTTTTCCTAGCAACATTCCAGGACATGCTTTATATCATTTGTAGAGGAAGTAGTAGAGGGAGAATTATACGACCTGGTCTGGTGATTTTCTTCTCTTTAAAATTTCCGTAGTAGAGTCTTTATAACATAGGCATATGCACTGGAAAGCTTGTCAAGAGTCTTGGACAAGCCAGGCGCCGGTGTCTAAGGAGGCTGAGATCTGAGGATCATGATTCAATGCCAGCCCAAAGCAAGAAAGTCCATGAGACTCTTATTGCCAATTAACCACCAGAAAACTGGAAGTGGCATTGTGCAGAGCACTAGAATCTTGGACAGAAACACTTGGACTCAAACACCATTGCTTCAAAGGTAGAGGAGCCTTCTTCCAATTGGGTGAGCAGATAAGTGGATAGATGTGGACAATTTATGATTCCTCTGGATTGACGTCATTCTACTGAGCAGTTGTGCCGTTGCCCCTCCAGGGTTTGAACATAGGAAGAGCAGCTCCCAATCCATTTACAGAGATGAAAGAAGCCTCAGGAGAATTCTCTTCTGGAATGCAAATGGCAAGGATAACCATTGAGAAAATGCAACTAAGGAACATTGGTCTTTCACTAGTAAACTCTTCATCTTTGGCGTGAGGGTGGTGGCTTGCTGTATTGGTAGGAATGCTTGGATCAAGCTGCCTGTTTGCTCTTTGTTAATCAGTGGTGAATGGGTGGGTGCATTTAAAATTCCAACTAAATATGTCTGGCTTCAAAGATGTACTCTGCTCCGAAACTCAGCTTCTGTTTCATTCCAACACTTGGCTGCTGAGTTGCTCCGTGTTTAAATTCTCAGCTTTAAGTGGCAGCTGCGAATCCATTCCTGACACCCCGCCAGATAGTTTTGCTATAGATAGTACAGTCTGCAGCTGGGGTAAAGTTAAAAGCACTCAGCCACGTTGTTTCTCAAAATTGTTTTCCAGGAAAATGCAGGAAGTTTTTATTGAGCACCTGCTCTATTCCCTTGGTGTACAGTTCTCCCTACACAGAGTAAATAGAAACTCTGGGCATCCTACTGTTCATCTCCTGTTCACTCTGCAGTAGACCTTCTTTGGCGTGCCATTAGAGGGCTTCCTGTTACTTCAGATGCCCCACAAGGGATTTGCAACCAAAGAAAAATTCCTTTCTAAAGTGGCATCAATCATCTTATCAGAGAGTTCTAACATCTGGTGTTAGTTGCTAGAGGCCATTGTCTTTGGGTTCGGCTTAGGAAGTCTCCCCAGTGCCACCTAACAAGGGGCAGGGCTAAGAACCTCATTCCCATTCATTCCTGACTTGGCCTCCTTCTTGGGAATGTTTATGTGGGTCCAGCCAGCCTGTCCCCCAGTGACTGGCCCCAGGCCAACCATTTAAGTTATAGTTCAAGGCAACTCACTCTCCTAGGCAGGGCAGGATAGTGGTACCTGGTCTAGCTGTGTCTTTAAAGTAGCTGCGTTAGGAAATGAGGGGAAATTCTCCTGGTCCCACATTTCTTTCCAGAATCACCAACTGTTGCTGTCAGGAGTATTTGTTAAATCTGCTTCCCATGAGTCTGCCCTTTGTTTACCAGCAGCATCTGTTCCATCTTACCAACATGACAAGATTCTTGGTGACAATGAACTTTGCAGATGCCCTTGCAAATGACTTTGCAAAAGTTCAAAGAAAGTTTAAAAAAAAAAAAAAAGTCCAAAAGGTTTCCAGGCTCCCACTGGCTTGCTTGCCAGTGGTTCCGGGCCATTTATTGGTGGCCTTGGGGCTGGAGTGAGTACAAGTTCTGCCATTTAGCTGTAGACATTACTGAAGGTTCTTTTTCCTCACCAAGCCTCTTGTTTATTCATTGTAAAATGGTTATAATAATTCTCAACACAGGGGTCTGGGAATATGGCCTAGTGGCAAGAGTGCTTGCCTTGTATACATGAAGCCCTGGGTTTGATTCCTCAGCACCACATATATACAAAAAGACAGAAGTGGTGCTGTGGCTCAAGTAGTAGAGTGCTAACCTTGAGCAAAAAGAAACCAGGGACAGTGCTCAGGCCCTGAGTTCAAGCCCCAGGACTGGCAAAAATTACAATAATAATAATTCTCAACATATATGTTAAAAATTTCTGTGGTGAGCTAGAAGTGTGTTTCAAGTGGTAGAGTGCTTGCGTAACAAGTATGAGGCCTGAGTTCAAATCTGATTACTGCTCCCCCCCCCCAAAAAAAAACAAAAAACCGTAGAATAGTGTGTGCAATGTGCTAGGATGGGGAATACTAGTAGTGCTCGCTAAAGATGAATCTTTTTTTTTTTTTTTTCCTGCTGATCCTGGGGCTTGAACTCAGGGCCTGGGCACTGTTTCTGAGCTTTTTGCTCAAGGCTAGCACTCAACCACTTAAGCCACAGCTCTACTTCCAGCCTTTTTGGTGCTTAATTGGAGGCAAAAGTCTCAGGGACTGTCTTGCCTGCACTGGCTCCCAACTCATATCTTCAGATCTGTCTCCTGAGTAGCTAGGATACAGATTTGAGCCACTGGCACCTGGCTAAGATGAACTTTTATTACATTTCCAGCAGCATTTAAACAGCTGTAGCAGGGGCTGGGAATATGGCCTAGTGGCAAGAGTGCTTGCCTCGTGTACATGATGCCCTGGGTTCAATTCCCCAGCACCACATATACAGAAAATGGCCAGAAGTGGCACTGTGGCTCAAGTAGCAGAGTACTAGCCTTGAGCAAAAAGAAGCCACGGACAGTGCTCAGGCCTTGAGTCCAAGCCCCGGGACTGGCAAAAAATGAAATAAGATTTAAAAACAAAAACAAACCAGCTGTAGCAGTTCAGATTGATTTTAAGCCCTGGTGCTGGGGCTTAAACTCAGGGCTTAGGTGCTGTCCCTGAGCTTTCCTTCCTTCCTTCCTTTCTTCCTTCCTTCCTTAATTGCTCAAGGCTAGCACACTCCACTTCTGGCTTTTTGGTAGTTACTTGGAGATAAAAGTCTCACAGACTTTGCTACTTGGGCTGGTTTTGAGCTGTGATCCTCAGATCTCACGACACATTCCAGCCTTTCCCCATCAGCAGTGTATCTCTCTAAATCCTATGATTGTCATTTTTAAAAGGGAATGAAAGTACTTGAGACTGTGATGACCAGATCTGAGATGGATTAAGTATAAACTATTAGTGCTCTGGAATCCCACTTAGGAGCTTTGGTTTCTGTTAAAGGTGTTTTGTGATCCTTGGCTGAGGTGGGGTTCAATGGCATACTTCTTTTCTGTGAAATTCAAGTTGAAATCCTTGACAGAAGACAGGGATCCCCTGGAGACACCCCTTGAGGATGGCATTTTATCTCCAACTGATTTTCCTAGAAGTGTTAAGCAGGCTTCTGCTATTTGGAGTCATTGTCTGCCCATATTTCTAGCCGTGGCCCCTGTAGCTGACCTGGGGCTGTGGGAAATCACTCAACTACTTACAGCTGAGGCACCAAGTAAGTCCAGAGGCAGTTGGCCGCTGGCGCCATTAGGAGAAGCAGGGTCTCAGGCCGGGCCCCCAGGCAACTGGCCTGGGACCTTCCCTGCAGCCTTTCAGAGAATCGAGCACCCTTCAGCCCAAGCTCATTGCAATTACATCTGTTTTTGAGCCCAAGGAGCAGCTCCTTCTCGGTGCACCTGCGCTGGGAATGCTAGCCAAAGTAGCCCAAAGGAGAGGCCGTGGGGAAGCAGAGACACGTCTCTTGCTGGCTGTGGGATTTCATCTCCTTTTGTCTTGTTTAGGTTTCTCCTCTGCCTCCTACTTAAAGGTCCATGTTAAAACCCACCACGGTGTTCCCCTTCCCCAGGTCTCCAGGCACCAGGAGCCCATCCCGAATGGGGGAGCAGCGTTCCACTGCGCCAGGACCTATGGCAACAAAGGCAAGCGACCCCTTGCTCTGCACTTTGCTTCTCTGCGCAGACTGTGTTGTGGGGGCGCCGGGCCGGGCGTGGGGAGGCAGGAAAGCTGCCAGCTTTCTGGCTGCCTTGAGGAGGCTCAGAGATCTGAGTGCCTTGGCCTCTAGGGTAAAAGTCTCCACTAGTATCTCATTCCAGAGCAGGGAGCAAGGCTTTAGGGCGCTGCGAGATCTAGCCCCCGAACTTCCTCTTCCTCAGTCCGTCTTCCTCTCTCCTGGCTGGCTGTCACCCCAGAAGCCCTGTAGGGACATCCCAGGCCCAGGGCAAAAAGAGGAGACCTGCATGATGAGTCATTCTGGTTCTTTCTACTGCCTGTTGCCTTGGAGGATGGTATGGAGCTGGGGCTGAATACTTTCTCCTTGGTTGGTCCAATGGCCAGGTGGCAGCCAGTGGCTGGCTTCTGTGATTAAAGTAGTTGGTTGCTGTAAGTAGCTTGTTCTGTGGAGAGCCTCTGGCTGTGGCACAAGATGCATGGCAAAAAAAAAAAAAAAAAAAGAGTTACCTGATGCCTCTGACTCAGAGTTGGTTTGTGGAGAGCTCCCAGGCCCACTGTTACATGTTGGTACAGGTTGTGTGGTGGTGTGTCACACTGGTTCCTTCTCAGAACAGGAGGTGATGGAGATGGGGAGATGGTGGAGATGGCAAGCTCCATGCACCCATCATAGACCTCTCATCCAGCATGACTCTCTGGATCCAGGCAGGAAGCTGCTGTTTGATAGAAGACCCCAGTGTGGGGGCCAGGCAAGACAGAACAGTGAGGCTTGTCTCTTTGCCTAGCTTGTCCTGGGTCCCTGGCTGGGGACACCCAGCTGACTTACGTTGTTTAGAGTTGCTTTTTAAATCTGTGTGCTTTGGCTGCATGGCTCCAGAAGGGTTTTGGTAGGAGGAAGGTGGCCAGAGAGGGCTTGTGTTTGGATTGGTTTCTGTCTGAGCTGTCAGTGGGGTCTAGCTGGGTAGAGGACCTCACAGTTCTGGTTCTGCCCTTATTATGAGAGCTGTAGCTGGTCTAGTACTGGAAATGAGACCATTGGTAGACCTGCTGGGCATCATCTGAGTAGTTGTACCCCTAAAAGCACCCAAGAGAGCACCTAGGAGGTTGGGGGTCTTTGAGTTGTGCTAGGCAAAAGCAATAGAGGCCCCCTGGCTGTACCCTTCTTTTGGAGCAGGCTGCAATGATGGTGAGCAATACATGTACACACCTGCATGAAGAGTCCACATTGAGGGAGGCTGATGGCCTCCCACCCATAGACACTCCAGTCTCCCAGACAGCCCAGCTAAACCTCCATGGCAGAAGCCAGGGCAATGGCTGGCCACTGACTGCCCTCCATAGGCCTGTGAACTGGCCTCTCATGACCCCTCTAGAAGAGGGCATTTCCAAAGCCTGGCCTCATCTCTTTCTTATGTTTTGTTTTTTTCTAGAAGGCCAGAAATGCTCACATCAGGATCCGATTGAGAGCTCCGACTCCTATGGTGACCTTTCTGATGCCAGTGACCTGAAGACACCTGAAAAGCAGAGTGCCAACGGCTCCTTCTCCTGTGACATGGCCGTTCCTAAAAACAAAATGGAGTCTGATGGGGAGAAGAAGTACCCATGCCCTGAATGTGGGAGCTTCTTCCGATCTAAGTCCTACTTGAACAAACACATTCAGAAGGTGCATGTCCGGGCCCTTGGGGGCCCCCTGGGGGACCTGGGCCCTGCCCTTGGCTCACCTTTCTCTCCCCAGCAGAACATGTCTCTCCTCGAGTCCTTTGGGTTTCAGATTGTTCAGTCGGCCTTTGCATCATCCTTAGTAGATCCTGAGGTGGACCAGCAGCCCATGGGGCCTGAGGGGAAGTGAGGCAGATGCTATGTCCCCATGGGAACAGCCATCCAGGGACTGCTGAGAAATGCTGTGAATGCGGAGGGAAA
The DNA here is from genome assembly GCF_023159225.1 of Perognathus longimembris pacificus. Taxonomy (NCBI): domain Eukaryota; kingdom Metazoa; phylum Chordata; class Mammalia; order Rodentia; family Heteromyidae; genus Perognathus; species Perognathus longimembris. The sequence goes on along the minus strand of NC_063163.1, from coordinate 92,674,026 downwards.
TAATGTTTTGGGGTTCTGTAGCTGAGAGATTTTTATTCATTTTTAAACCCCTCTCCCATCCCTACCCTAACCTTACTCCCACTCAATCACCCATTCCCCTCAATGGTCTTTAGAATAGATTCTCATCTGAGACTGCAGAAATATCTGCGAGACCAGGGATGAGAGAGAGAGAGAGAGAGAGAGAGAGAGAGAGAGAGAGAGAGAGAGAGAGGGGGGAGAGGGCAGAAAACACTACATAGGCCTGTAAGTCAGCACCAGCCCCAGTTTCTCTAATGTGAGGAAGCTGGAATTCCTGGTGCTCAGTCCTTAGTGATCCCAATCCCAGATCCAAACCCTATGGCGTTCTAGGACCTCAGTGGTTTTGGTCCCTTCCCACTTCTCTTAATTCTTCATACCCCTCAAAAGAAACCACAATAGTGTCTCCCTCACACATATAACCTTGATGCCCAACTGTTTTAAAGGAAGCCAGAAGCCTGCAGCATCCAATGGACCATAGGGTGTGTGTCCTCTGAGAGCCTCCTGAGCTTAGCCCCTGGCCTACAGGGCCCTGCTGGAGGCAACTGTTTTACTGCTAGGACAAGCTCAGCTATTGAGGACACTCCCACCCCCAAATTCCAGTTCTTACATGATTTTAACCATTCAACTTGCTGTTGGGTTTTAATTCTCTAATTATTATTATTATTATTATATTTTTTTTAGGACAAGTTGTAGTGAATTGCTACTGAAAGCTATTTCAGGTGATACAGAGCTCTTTGTAAACCGCAGTCACACATTAGGGTTAGAATTAAACTTCGTTTAGATGTACTATAATTAACTTGGCTAGTTGATTGTTTGAAGTCTATGGAAGAAATAGTTTTATGCAAAATTTAAAAAAATGCTAGTCTGGTCAGGAGGGTAAGAAGTTTCAATGCTACTGGGAGCCAGAAAGGTAGAAGAACCAGCAGGTAGGGGCCTTGTGTACCTTGGTTGTATCACACATGAGCAAGCCCAGGTTGACCTTGTGATGTGAATTAGTCTGATCAGACTGTATTAAAAACGCTAGTACCTTACTTTACCTGTTCCCATGAGTCCAGTTTTTTAGTTGTGGGGGTGGTCTTGGGGACCCAGAGATACATAATGTACTAGGGGGCGGGGGCAGAATCACAAGAGATCTTGTCATTGCGTCAGCTCTACTATGATTGATGGGTAATGTTCCCATTGAAGATTGAGCTGCTAGGATTCGTCCATTTGTTCAACAGACATTCATATGCTGTCTTCATTGTGTGCTAGTCATGGTTTCAGACCTTGTGCCTCACAAGATATTCTCATAGAGCTTAGAAGAGACAGACAATAACAAGTAAGCAGGTTTAAATATGATAATAAGAAGTACAAGGAATGAAACATTTAAATAAGGGGATAATGAGCCAGAGGGAAGGGAGGGTATGAGGCAGGGATTGGGACTCGGGGAGAAAGTGATGACCTAGTGAGACAGCAGTCCATGTAGTAATCTGCTAGGACCTGAGGAGGGACTTGGGACATGTTATCTTTGTGATATGATATGATTGCCCCCTTAGTGATGAGTGTCTGAATGAAGACAACAAACAGGGCAAGAAAAGCACAGAGAGAGTCAATGGGAACAAAATCAAGAGCAAGGGGGATAGGCAGACTTAAGTTGCTCTGGGCATCTTGAGAAATCTCAGGGAAGAAGGAAACCTAAATGAAAAGAAACAGAACTTAATCTCCAAACAAGAAGTAAACAGAAAGAACAAACACTGGTAAAGGAAGAAAGATAGACCAGTAGGGACAAAAGATTCACATTAATATCACTAAATACATTAGTGTTCTTGTTGAAAAGTAAATATTCCTAGCTAGACTTAAATTTTGAAAAAAGGACTGGGTGGCTGGGCACCAGTGGCTCATACCTATAATCCTAGCTACTCAGGAAGCTGAAATTTGAAGGTTGTGGTTCAAAGCCAGCCCAAACAAGAAAGTCCATGAGGCTCTTATCTTCAGCTAACCTCCAGAAAACCAGAAGTGGCACTGTGGCTCAAGTGGTAGAGTGCTAGCCTTGAGCAAAAGAAGCTCAGGGACAGCACCCAGGCTCTGAGTTCAAGCCCAATGACTGACAAAAACAAAACAAAATCAGCCATGTATATGAAATCTTGGATATGTTACTGTCACCGAATCAACCAGCTTGGCCCCATTAGTCCGGTTTTAATGTAGAGGCCTAGCTTTGAGCTAAGGATTAGACTGGGTTGGCCTGAGCACCTTCTGAAGACATTCTTAGTTCTGCCCCCTGGAGAGCCCCTGACCATGTTCATGAATAGGTAGGGACTCTAGTTAAAGATCATCTGTCACATAGCAGGAAGGGAACAACAAAGCCAGCAGGTAGCCCCCTTTTTTAAAGCATTACCTACCTGGAGGTCTGAGAAACATGGTGTATACAGAGTGAATGTCTTGCACGTGTTTCAGAGGTTTTGTTCCTGAGCTTTATCTGCTTATTGCCAACCCTAGGCGAATCTGAGCTTCAGTTTCCTTAAGTAAAACAGGCTTGGAAGACTACCACCATGAGCTAACAGACATCTAATCCTCAGTACAATTTGAGGTTGGTTCCAACTCTCCCCTCCTTCCTGCAGATGACAAAAAAAAGGGAGATGGGAGCACCATCACGTCTCAGTCCTAAGGTAAATGGCAGAGGCAGAGTTGGGTTTGTTTTGACTCCAGAACTTTTTCTTTTGGTATGCCAGTTCTAGGGCTTGAACTCAGAGCCTTGGCACTGTCCCTAAGCTTTTGTACTCAAGGCTGGCACTCTACCACTTGAGCCACAGCTGCACTTCTGTTCTGGTTTTTTTTTGTGTGTATCTGGTTAACTGGAGATAGCAATCTCACAGACTTTCCTGCCCAGGCTGGCATGATCCTCAGATCTCAGCCTCCTGAGTAGCTAGGATTACAGATATGAGCACCTGGCTGACTCCAGAGCTTTTATTCCCAAGATTTCAGTGATCCTTTAATGCACATGTGAGTACCTAGAACTGCGCTGGATACCCATAATGGAAGCCTGCATAATGCATCAGGAAAAAAGCCACTGAGGGTCAATAACCCTGTGAGAAAGTACATTCTTCATACTTGGATTGACTCTGGGGTGAAGTAGATACAGCCCTAAGTATTCCAGGGCCCTGCAAAAGGTAGGGGGCACCTAGCAGGGTCAGGCTATGGACAATCTCAGGATCTACTTTCTGAGATTCTTTTGACAATTCGGACAGTTCTCCAAGCCTTCTCTTCATCTGTGAATTGGAGACATAGGAATGACGGGAAGAGTTGCTGTGAAACTTCAGTCTATCAGGCTCCCTGTGGGAAAATTTCAGTTCTTGTCTTGCCTCTCAGTGTCCTTAGCAGTTTTGGGGTCTCCCAAGCCAACAACACACTACCTTGTCTCCTCTGGATTTCCCAAGCATGAATCTCATGCTTCTTATTTGGTACTCCCCAAGCATAAATCTCCACTCTATCTATCTATCTATCTATCTATCTATCTATCTATCTATCTATCTATCTATCTATATCATCTTTCCACATCTATCCATCCATCCATCTGTCTGGTGAGGGATAGGAGCTCTCTGCCTGCATAGCTTAGGTCTCTACCTCCTGAGTACTGGGATTATAGTCATACACCATCACACTGGGCAAGTGGTCTTTTGTTTCTTAATGTATCAGGTCTTTAAAGCAACCTCCTAATTACAATAATTATATATATATATATATATTTTTTAAACACAGTAACATTGGGCACACGTGGCTCTAGCCTGTCATCCTAGCTACTCAAGAGGTTGAGATCTGACGATCACAGTTTGAAATCTGTCCTGGCAGGGTGTCTGTGAGACTTTTACCTCCAATTAACCACCAGAGAGCCAGAAGTGGAGCTGTGGCTGAAGTGGTAAGAGTGCCAGCTTTGAGCAAAAAAAAAAAAAAAAATCTCAGGGACTGCTCGAGCCCTGAGTTCAAGTCCCAGGACTGGCACAAACGAAACCAAACAGTAGTTATAAAAACACATTTGTTTACTGAAGAGTGCTAAGCACCCTTTTAGACATATTACACAGTTGAATTCATGTTTCAATTCAGCAACTTGTCCCAAACATAATGAGGATCTGAACACAGCAACCAGGCCCAGTCTGCTTCCTCACTGCCTCTTATACACTGGGGGCTGCTATGTCTTAACACCAACTCTGTCCAACCAGATGACCCACTAGCTCCTGTCATTTTTAGTCCTTGTGGTCTGGCCCTAACCCACATACTACCTGTCCAGAAGGTTTTTCTTTCATATCAGTGTGCCTTACTTAAGTCTTACCCCTTTCCCAGCCTTCCTTACCTGCTCTGCCTTCCTCTGACCTGCAGCACTGGAGCAATTCTTTCTCCAGGTCATTGTCACTGTGCCCTGGTTCATGATGGTCTTGGGAGACAGCTGCTGGGTGCAGATCCTTCTACCCACAGTTGTGTTCTTTTCCTCACTAGAAAATGGTAGCAGTGCTTACAGGTCTGCTGGGAAAGAAATGAGCTGATAGCTGTGAAAGAAAATTAGCAGATACTCAAAAGGTCCCTTTGAATTTACCTGCACTGTTTCTTTCTCTTTTTTTCTTTTGTCAGTCATGGGGCTTGAACTCAGGACCTAAGCGCTGTTCCTGAGCTTTTTTGCTCAAGGCTAGTGCCCTACCACTTTGAGTCACAGCACCACTTCTGGTTTTCTGGTGGTTAATTGGCGAAAAGAGTCATATACTTTCCTGCCCAGGCTGGCTTTGAACCGAGATCCTCAGATCTCAGCCTCCTGAGGAGCTAGGATTACAGGTGTGAGCCACCAGTGCCTGGCCAGCCTAGGCTGGTTTTAACCAGCAAAAACAAAAACAAACAAACAACAACCCTGAAAGTATAACTGTTGGTCATGTACTAGTGTGGTGGCTCATGCCTGTAATCTAGCTACTCGAAGCAGAGGCTTGGGAGGCTGTGGTTTGATCTCATCTGAACAGCCAGGCCTAATGGTTCAGTCCTGCAATCCCAGCTATACCAGAGGCTGGGTAGGAGAATGGAAATCAGACCCTCTCTGAAGAAACTAAAGTCCATGGCTCAAGTGGTAGAATGCTTACCTGACAAGCACAAGGCCCTGAGTTAAAAGGCCAGTATTGGCCAATTAGAAGAGCAAAAAGTAAAACGCCTTAGCTCAGCCTGTACAGACTCAGGAGGTCTAAGCTTAACTTACCAGCTGCCCTCTGCCAACCACTTCACAAGTCTGGCTGCTCATGCTTCTTTTGACTCTTCCCTTGTGCTTTGCTCAGATTCAGGTCCCAGCTTCCCACATGCTCATAGTTCATGGGAGTTAAATCGATCTGATACACAAAGGTTGTCCTGTCTACAGATCAATCCATTGATCCATGCACAGTGCAATGCCACACCCCCGAGCCAAGGTCATTGTAAGGAACTCTAACACCCATCCATACCAAGTCCCAGTGTGCTCAGGAGGGCCAGACCCTCTTTCTGATAATTTTGTTCCCATTCACGTGATTGAGGAGGAAGGACAGGAGGAAGAGAGCCATAGGGAGCCGGCAGTAGGAACGGGTGGAGAGTGAATCCTGCTTCTACCACTCTAGGTCTGAGTGCTTGTCTGCATCGACTTTCTTTCTTTCCTGAAAAGCTTGTTCTCTGAGGCACCAGAGACAAAAAAATGGGGGGCTGCCGGTTAGGCAGCCAATCCAGAAGTTTACAGTCCTCTTAAGAGGTGCTAGTAGGAGGATATCCCATAGCCACGCCCTCTCCCTCTTGGCGTGATGATGACAGCATTTCCCCCATAAGGTACCTGAAACTCACTCACCCTTGAAGTTGACCCTAGACTAGAGCTAGCAGTGTCCTCCAGAGGACCCCTTCTATTTACATAATCGTGCCTGGCCCCCAGGAGTATCTGGCAGCAGGGTCTCTATGAGCCAGTTCTACTCCTCATACACCTCTCTCTCCCTTGTCCCTTTTTTCTCCCCTAGCCACTAACCCTTCCTGGTGTTTCTCCAAGAATGAAGGGTGCTTCAGATGGTGTGCCCAGGAAAGGGAGGGCAGCGTGATTAATGTCTGCATCTGCATCTCTTGCTAAATTGCTCTGAAAGGAAATGCCAAATATTTATCTAAGAGACTAATCTGTCCTAACAAAACAAGTTTTCTTTGAGGACGGGGCAGTGCTGAGGTAGCAGCCCTGGAATAAAGCTTCTTTGTATTTCTATGAATAGGCACACCAGGAAAACAACTTTTTCCTTCTGGGACCAGTCTACTGCCCTCCAAAAACTGGTGCCTTAGCCCTTGGCATGTCCACCCCAAGCAGAGGTCAAAGCCTGTGGCAGCCCCAACTGCTATCTCCCTTCCTCCCTCCCTCTGAGGGCATTCACTTTGATTTTTTTTCCTTCTGCAATAAAAATCTGGACGTTTTTGGTACCCACATTGAGGAGCATGAACTCCATGAGCAGTGGAGCCTGTATTTAATTGCTTTTCAAGCTTTGCTTTGGATGATGAGAAACTATTGGTTTATTCATGCAATCCCTGTTCCTCCCTTCTCCCTCCCCACCCCCATCCCCCACCCCCACCCCCCCGGAAAGGTTTTCTCTCTTGTCTACCTGGGAACTCTCATTCAGACACTTAAATCAGATGGTTGCTAAATACTGAGCTTTCCCTGCCCTCCACAGGGCAGCTGGTGTGTCTACAGCTACAACTACATGCTGAGCTCTATCTTAGGTGTAGCAACTCAATGAGGCAAGTACTATGTTTTGTCTTCACTGAGGTCGAAGAAGTTAAGTGCCAATGTCACACAGCAATAAAGGACAGAGACAGGAATCAGATCCTGAACTGTCTGGCTGTAGAGGTCAGACTTCCTCTAATGCGACTTCTGGGTTATGCATGTATTTCCACTGTGTGTGTGTGTGTGTGTGTGTGTGTGTGTGTGTGTGTGTGTGTGGGTGTGTTGGTCCTGGTCCTGGAGTTTGAACTCAGGGCCTGAGTATTGTCCCTGAGCTTTTGTGCTCAAGGGTATCAAGGGTAGCACTCTGCCATGCCATGCAAGCCACAGCTCCATTTCTAGCCCTTTGATGATTAATTGGAGATAAGAGTCTCATAGACTTTTCTGCTCGGGCTGGCTTTGAACTGCCACCCTCAGATCTCAGCCTCTTGAGTAGCTGGTATTACAGGCTTGAGCCACCAGTACCCTGGTGGGCTCTGTATTTCTACTTTTAAATCCCCTCTTTCTCTTCCCCCAGTGCTAGGGCTCAACCCATGCATGCTAGGCAAGTGCTTTACCACTGAGCCACATCACTGAGCCTCTGTATCATACTTTCATGGCTCTATATATGAGACCAGGCTTCTTTGCAAATTGAGTTGTTTATGCATATTTATCTCTGAATTCTCATTACCTAGAATGATGCCTGGTTCTTCAAAGCCACAAATTCATTCAACAGAAATTCAACAGAAGGTAGTGACTGTGCTGAGAAACTTGAGTCTTACTGGCAAGGAACTTAGCTTACAGGGTAGTTTAGGACATGGCACATATACATTACTAAATGCCTATAATACAAGAAAGAGTATGCTGAGAGGTAAGGGAATAGGTTAAATGAGATCAGGTGGTGACATTAGAATAAGTTCCTAGGGCATACTCAGGATTTAGCTATATAAAATGGGTGTGGTAGGAATAAAGAGGCCTCACAGTGTGAAGTCAAACTTGCCCCTCAAGTCCAAATACCTGCTGACAGTCACATTGATGAGACCTGGGAAAAGCTGGCCAGCTATCAGGATGTGACTCCAATTCGGGCAGGATGGACCATGCTCTCAAGCAGATACCTACTGAGGTTGGATGCCAGGATAAACACAAGATAAGATGATATAACCTGTCCTGATATAAATGCTCCAACATCACAAAAACACAGCCCTGTACCTCAGAACCTTCTTGCAAAGCCAGTGCCCAAGCTCAGAAGGGAAGGTCAAGCAAGATCACTGGAGAGAGAGTGAGTACCCATGACGGGCCCCTACTATCTGGAACTCCAGTTTCTGAAAATAGTTTTAATGCTTTCCAATGTGTAAATAAGAGGCATATGGGAATCCCAAGCAGACCTTGACTGTTCATATTTCCAAAGACCCATGTGTGACGGCCCTGGCTGGAGCATCTACCCTCTAGGCCTCCTACTTAATAAGACTGTCTTTCTTCAATCAGAATGGCATTGGTCCATTCAACATTTTCCAAGGGCCTGAGTTCAAGCCCCATGACTGACAATAAAAGAAAGAAGGTAAATATCAGATTTTGAGAAAAATAAAACAGCCTATAAGATCTGAACAGTGTCAAAAGTAATGCACAGAAAAAAGATGGGAAGGGGTGATATTGTCCCAAAAGAAATGTATTCATTACCTGACTAATGTAACTGTAACCTCTCTGTAAATCACGTTTATAACAATTTTTTAAAAGAAAAAAACAATATGAGGACACAGGATTGCAGGACACGGGATTGTTGGTAGTGCCCTGCCTCATCAAAGAGTACTTTCTAGCTTTTTTTTTTTTTAACCAGTCCTGGGCCTTGAACTCAGGGCCTGAGCACTGTCCCTGGCTTCTTCTTGCTCAAGGCTAGCACACTTGAGCCACAGTGCCACGTCTGGCCATTTTCTATATACGTGGTGCTGAGGAATTGAACCCAGGGCTTCATGTATATGCGGCAAGCACTCTTGCCACGAGGCCATATTCCCAGCCCACTTTTTTTTTTTTTAGCATTTTTATATAGCTGTCCTCCATGACATCAAATGAAATTCTTCTTTCCTACTGGGTAGCTTATGGTAGGTGCCATAAGTGCATTCAGGAATTAGGATGGGGGCTTGGGATGTGGTTCAGAGGTAGACCACTCATCTAGTATGTGTGAGATGCTGGGTTTGATTCCCACATCATTTAAAAAAAAAAGACTATCTAAAATCAACCAACCAAACAAAAATGCTTCTTAAAAACAGTCTCCATCTGTTATCTTACAATTCAATTACAATGTTTATAGACATAAAAAATGTTTATTTTTACTCTTCTCTTAGAACAGTTTTAGGTTTGCAGCAAAAGTGAGAGGAAGGAACAGATATTTCCCATGTAGCCTCTGCCCCTACATACGACCCTTCTCCCCCGCCCCCCATCAACACCTCCACTAGAGTGGTGTGCGTTTGTTCACAGCTGCATCACAATTGGCCAAAGTCCATAGTTTACATTCTTGGTGCAACATATTTCATTCTTATGTCATTATATATAATTACCTGTATTAAACATTATAGAATTATAGCTTTACTGCCCTAAAAGCTTGCTGCGTTCTGCCATTTCACTTTACCTCCCCATCCACTAATGGAAATCACTGCTTTTCACTGTTAACGAATGTTTGCCTCTCCCTGTTTCCTCCCTCCATGATTGGGGCTTGAACTCAAGGCCTAATACCCATCTTTGGCTTTTTCTCTGATCCAGGCTAGTGCTCTACCACTTGAGCCACAGGTCCACTTTTGGATTTTTGGTGGTTAATTGGGAAATAAGAGTCTCACAGACTTTCCTACTTGGATTGGCCTCAAACCTCAATCCTTAGATCTCAGCCTCCTGAATGGCTAAGATTTTTTCCTCACCAGTCCTGGGGCTTGAACTCAAGGCCTGGGTGCTGCCCTTGAGCTCTTTTTTTCAAGGCTAGCACTTTACCATCTTGGGCCACAGTGCCACTTCTGGTTTCCTGGTGGTTAATTAGTGATAAGAATCTCAGGTACTTTACTGCCTGGGCTGGCTTTGAACTGTGATCAGCAGATTTCAGCCTCCTGAGTAGCTAGGTTTACAGGGGTGAGCTACCAGTGCCTGACTAGTAGCTAGAATTATAGGCGTGAACTACTGGTACCTTGGTTGCCTTTTCCACAATATTATACGAATGGCTTCTTTCCCTTCTTCCATTTTTCTGGTGGTACTGGTTTTTTTTTTTTGCCGGTCCTGGGCCTTGGACTCAGGGCCTGAGCACTGTCCCTGGCTTCTTTTTGCTCAAGGCTAGCACTCTGCCACTTGAGCCACAGCACCACTTGTGGCCATTTTCTATATATGTGGTGCTGGGGAATCGAACCCTGGGCTTCATGTATACAAGGCAAGTACTCTTGCCACTAGGCCAGATTCCCAGCCCTGTACTGGGTTTTGAATTCAGGGCCTATTACTTGCTAGGCTGGTAAAATGCCACTGAGCTAAGTCTTTAGCTCGTATTTTCACTGGTTAGGCTAGGGTCTTACCTCTTGCTCTGGTGTGTGCCTGAGCCATGATCTGCCAACTATGGGCTTGCTAGGGCAGCCAGGATCACAGGCATGGCATACGGTGCCCAGCTTTCCCTTCACAAAAAGCTTAGACTTTTCCTTCGGGGCAGGTGCCATGGTCCTCCCAATTTCAGCTTCTCACAGAGCTTAGAATGGCAGATGTATGATATTATGCCTAAATATGAGTTGAGAACAGTTCTTGCAAACTTTTCTGACCTGGAACTGTGATTTCTTGTTCTCAACCACATAAATGTCTAGGATTATAGGCATGGACCACTAATGCCCTGCCACTTTATCTTATTTTTGCCAGTCCTGGGGCTTGAACTCAGGGCCTGAGCACTGTCCCTGGCTTTTTTTTTTCTTAAGGCTAGCATTCTACCACTTGAGCCACAGAGCCACTGTGTTTTTTTTCTATATATGTGGTGCTGAGGAATCGAACCTAGAGCTTCATGTATATGAGGCAAGCATTCTACCATTAGGCCATATTCCCGGCCCCTATTTTCTTTCTGTATAACCTAGGCTGGCCTCAAACTGGCAATCCTTCTGCCTTGTCTCCCAAATGCTGGATTGCATGTATGAACCACCATGCCCAGCCAAATAGGTTTCTTTCACTTAGCAATATCCAGCTAAAGTTCCTCCATATCTTTTAATAGCTCATTTATTTTAGTACTGAATAATATTCTATTGTTTGGATGTACCACAACATATTTATATTTATTCATTCACCTACTGTAGGAAATCCTGATTGCTTCCAAGTTTGGGCAATTATGAATAAAGCTGCTATAAACATCCATGTGTAGGTTGTTGGGTGGACATATGTTTTCAACTTCTTTGTGTAAATGAACATGATTGCTGAATCATATGGTACGAATATGTGTAGTTTTTGTTTCATTCCTACCCACCCCATTCTCTTCCTCTTTTCCTTTTTTTTTTTTGTGTGTGTGTGTGTGTGTGTGTATGTGTGTGTTAATCCTGGGGCTTGAACTCAGGGCCTGAGTGCTCTTTTGTTCAAGACTAAGGATCTACCACTTGATCCACAGCTCCACTTCCAGCCTTTTTGGTAGGTAACTGAAGCTATGACTCTCACAGATTTTCCTGCCCAGGCTGGCTTTGAACTGCGATCCTCAGATCTCAGCCTCCTGAATAGTTAGGATTATGGTCATGAACCACCAGCGTCTGGTATGGAACAGATATTTTAACTTTCAGGACGTCTAGCTAGTCAATTACTTCTTTCATGCATCATGCCCCTGGTGCTGCCTCTAAAAGTAATCATTATACCCAAAGTCATCTAGATGTTCTCATTTCTTCTTGAAGCTTTACATTTACTTTTACATTTCTACCTTTAGGTCTATGAGACAGTGATGTATCTAGATGAATTTTTTTGTCCAGTTTTCTAAGCACTATTTGTTGAAAGCACTATTTTTATTTTATTTATTTATTTATTTATTTTATTATTTTTTTTTTTTTGGCCAGTCCTGGGGCTTTGGACTCAGGGCCTGAGCACTGTCCCTGGCTTCTTCTTGCTCAAGGCTAGCACTCTGCCACTTGAGCCACAGCGCCCCTTCTGGCCATTTTCTGTATATGTGGTGCTGGGGAATCGAACCCAGGGCCTCATGTATACAAGGCAAGCACTCTTGCCACTAGACCATATCCCCAGCCCTGAAAGCACTATTTGACTCCATTGTATTGCCTTTGCTTCTTTGTAAAAGATCAGTTTATCAGCTGAGCATGGTAGTGTATGCCTGTAGTCCTAGCTTCTTGGGATGCTAAAGCAGAAGGATCATTTTAGCCTCGGAGCTCAAAACAAGCCTAGGCAACATAGTGTGACCTGCTGCAAAGGAAAAAAAAATCGGTGTATTCTATGTGGGTAGCTTTTATTTTTTCTTTCAGTACTGGTAGAATTATTACCTTGAAGTTGCAAGCATTTGCTCTTGTTCTTCCACTTATCTAAGCTATACATTCCCCTGCCCCTCCCCATTTCTCTTTGCTTCCCCACCCCCCAACAGGTCCCTGTGCTTTGGTTCACTGGCCTTTAAACTGTGCCTTTAGAGTAACTTCACCAGGGACTGGGAATGTTGCTTAGCAGTAGAGTTCTTGCCTAGCATGCATAAAGCCCTGGGTTCGATTTCAAGCCCCAGCACTGGCAAGAGAGAAAGGGAGAAAGAGAGAGAGAGAGAGAGAGAGAGAGAGAGAGAGAGAGAGAGAGAGAGAGAGAGTAGCTATTGTGCCACTACTCCTGACTTGTTCTGTAGCTTTATAGTAAGTGTCAAAGTAAAAAATGATCAATCTTCTAAGTTTATTTCCCCTTGAATGCTGTGTGGGCTGTTTCTGAATTTTGCTTCTCCACATACAATTGTAGAATCAATTGTACCTTATCAATATCCATAAAATAACTTACTGGGATTTCATTGAAATAGTTTTGATTTTATAGATCAAATTTCAAAAACATTACTTCCTTCTTTCTTCCTTCCTTCCTTTCTTTCTTTCTCTCTCTCTCTCTTTTTTTTTTTTTTTTTTTGCCAAACCTGGGGCTTGAATTTAGGGCCTGGCCACTGTCCCTGAGCTTCTTTTACTCAAAGCTAGCACTCTACCATTTGAGCTACCGTGCCATTTCCAGCTTTTTCTGTTTATGTGGTACTGAGGAATCAAACCTAGAGCTTCATGCATGCTAGGCAAGCACTCTACCGCTAAGCCACATTCCCAGCCCCAAACTGACATTTTTTTCATGTTTATATCCATGAACATCAGATTCCTCTTCATTTATTTAGTCCTTTAATTTTGTTTAGAGTTGTTTTTTTTTTTTTTGCCAGTCGTGGGGCTTGGACTCAGGGCCTGAGCACTGTCCCTGGCTTCCTTTTTGCTCAAAGCTAGCACTCTACCACTTGAGCCACTGTGCCACTTCTGGCTTTTTCTGTTTATATGGTGCTGGAGAATCGAACCCAGGGCTTCATGCATGCAAGGCCAGTACTCTACCACTAAGCCATATTCCCAGCCCTTGTTTAGAGTTTTGTAGGTTTTTTTTGTGTGTGTGTTTTTTTTTTTTTTGGCCAGTCCTGGGCCTTGAACTCAGGGCCTGAGCACTGTCCCTGGCTTCCTTTTGCTCAAGGCTAGCACTCTGCCACGTGAGCCACAGTGCCCACTTCTGGCCGTTTTCTGTATGTGGTGCTGGGGAATTGAACCCAGGGCCTCATGTATACGAGGCAAGCTCTCTTGCCATTAGGCCATATCCTCAGCCCTGTAGGTTTTTTTTTTTTTTTTTTTTTTAATCATGTACCTCTTATACATATCTTGTTGAATTTAGGTAACATATACATAGGATTTTTTGTTTCAAAGTCTACTAGTTTACAGCTGGGGATATAGAATATAGATTCTGTATAAGAACCTTGTATCTCAAAACCTTGCTGTACAATTACTTATTAGTTCTAGGAGTTTTTCTATCAGTTCTTTTGGATTTTCTACAGATGATTATATAATCTGGGAGCAAAGACAGCTTGTCTTTCCTACTCTGTAGATCTTTGATTTCTCTTCATTGTTTCACTGTATTTACCTAGGACTTCCAGAACAATGGTGAAAAGGTGAGAGGACCCATCTTTGTCTTATTCCTGAGCCTAGCAAGAAAACTTACATATTAAACATAATGTTAGCCATAGGTTTTTGTATATTTTCTCTACCAAATTGAAGACATTCCTAATAGTTATGCTTTGTGGACAGTTTTTAAAAATCATAAATGATATCAATACATTTTTTCCTGTGCTAGAGATCAAACCCAGGGCCTTGTGCATGATGGGTAAGCATGCTACCACTGAGCCACATCTTCAGCCCAAACAGTCCTTAATGATGACTAATTTACTTGCTCAAGTCTAATGAGAATAATTCACACCCTAGAGTTCTTTCAGATTCAATTTACTCCCTTGTGTGTTGGGAGAAGTAACATGTTTACTTGGGTCCTGAAAGTGAACAAAATGCTATTTTCCATGTTCTGCTTTAGGTGGAATTGCTCTGCTACTTGAAGTTTGAGACTGAAGAAAGTAAGAGAGGCTCTGCCCTTAGCACCTTAGCACCTTAGCACCTTGCTGATGACTGAAGCTGGCAAGAATCTGCAGAGATCAATTCGGCCACTCTCCACTTTCAGAAAAGCTGTGTTGTAGAAAAGACAAGTAGGTATAAACCACTGAGAAATGTGATCTAGGAGTTAGGTGCCAGTGGCTCATGCCTGTAATCCTAGCTACTCAGGAGGTTGAGATCTGAGGACTGCAGTTCAAAGCCAGCCCAGAAAGGAAAATTCATGAGACTCATCTGCAATTAGAACTGTGGCTCAAGTGGCAGAGTGCTAACCTTGAGCAAAAAAGCTCAAGGACAGTTTGTACGTTCTGAGTTCAAGCCCTAGGATGCACCTACATATGTAGCAAACAAAAAGTGATCTAAGTTGTTGAGTAGATGTAGGGAGTTTATTGTCTTTACAGAGAGCTGAAGAAGGCCGCACTGGCCCCTCCCCCCAGAGTGCACAGAGCTGTTAATGCTCTCAAGAGTTGGAAGATAGAGTCTTGTATCCAGCATAGGATCACACATTCTTGGTCCACTCCCATTCACATCATGACCACTCTAGTCTCAGTTTTCACAGGTGCCTGAAAAAAACTTGGGAACTACTCTGCCTCCATGCCGTCTGTGTCTGAATCCAGGCAGCTTTGCTGTAAAGGGAATAAAAGCCCATCTTTATTTCACTATGGGGTCTAATCCACTCACACCATGACTAGCTCATTCAGTGGCTCATGTAGTCAGAATTCTCCTGGTCTTACAGGAGAACTGGTCACAAACCCCTGCAGATTTTTGCCCTCCTGACTTCAGCTGGCAGTGGAGCTGATGTCCCTGGCCCTTATACAGAAAGCTGCACTTCCCAGAACTGTGTTTAACAAGCTGTTCTCTTCCTCCTCCAACCTGCCTGGACTGGCTAGGGTACTCTACAACTGTGTTATTTTTTCCCTTTCCAAAACTTGCCTCTGGCTCCAAGCATCTGCCATCAAGAGCAGCTGGATGGGTTGGAAGCATGGCTGAGCACTAGCCAATGAGTGAAAGTGTCGGGTACTGAATCTTGGTCTCTGGCCAAAAGAAAAGAACTGGTTACTGGTGGCTCACACTTGTAATCCTAGCTATCTCAGGAGGCTGAGATCCTGAGGATCAGTAGTTCAAAGTCATCCCAGTCAGAAAAGACCTTCAGACTTCATTTCTCATTACCCAGACAAATGCTGGCTTAGAGGTGAGGCTCAAGTGGTATAGAAACAGGCATAAGCAAGCAAGCCAAGTGAGAGTATGAGACCCTGAGCTCAAACAAACAAAAAACTACAACAAAACAACACTTAGAAAAGTGTACATTGGTGGCTCACACCTACAACCCTAGCTACTTGGGAGCTGAGAAATCTTCAGTCTGAGGCCAACTTGGACAAATAAAGTTCATGAGACTCCTTCTCAATTGATAGGTGGCCATTGGTTCTGCCATTCTGACTACCATGGAAAGCCTAAAATAGGCATGTTGTAATGTAGGAAGGGAAGGAGACTCTATTTTAAAATAACCAGCACAAAAATTGGCTAGAAGCATGGCTCAATGGTAGAGTGACTGCCTAGCTAGTATGAAGCCTTGAGTTCAAAGAGACAGAAAAGAAAAAAGAAAAGATAGACAAACAAGCAAACAGGTATTGAGGAAGATGCAGAGAAACCAGAGTCCTGTATGCTATTGGTGGGTATACTAAATGGTAGAGCCACTATAGAAAATGGTATGGCAATTCCTCCAAAAAATTAAAGATCGAAAAAAAATAGAACTGACTATACTATTCAGTGATTTCACTTTTGATATACCCAAAAGAATTGAAATCAGGGTCTCAAAGTCTCAAAGAGATATTTGTATATCATGCTCACAGAAGCATTATTCATAGAAGCCACTGGTGAATGATGAGATAAAAAGCATATATATATAATATATTATATATATTATGTATATATAATGAAATATTTCCATTTTAAAGGAAGCTCTGATGTTATAAAATAAATAACCTTGAAAACATTATGCTGAGTGAAATAAACAAGTTACAGAATACAAATACTGTATAATTCCATTTATATGACGTATCAACAGTAGTCAAATTCATTTTTCAGAAGCAGAACTGCCAAGGGCTGGAGTAGGAGGAGGAATGGTGAGTAATTATTTAATGGATATTGAGTTTCAGTTCTGCAAGATGAAGAGAGTTCTAAAGAAGGATTTCATAGCAATGAACATGCATTAACATTTGCAAGCTAGCCACTGAAAAATGGCTAAGATGATAAGCTTCACGTTACATATTTTACCACATTTGAAAAATATTCATTACAACACCAAGCTGCCTCCCAGCTTCAAATATCCAGGGCCACATGCTTTTCATTTCTCCCATAGAGTATCTACTAATTCTCAGTTGTATGTGGCCTGGCAGTCAGAAAAGCTACTATGGAAATTGGGATCTCAAATACAGCCAGGTGAAGCAGTTTACACTTGTAATCCCAACTACTCAAGAGAATTGGAAGCTCATGGTTCAAAGTCAACCTAGGCAAAAAGTTAGGAAGACTTCACCTTAACTTGGCATGGTGGCAATAACCAGAGAGCTCTTGGTACAAGTGGATGCTGACCAAAGAGCTTAAGACCCTATCTGAAAAGTAATTAAAGCAAAAAAGGCTGGGGGTGAGGGAAGGGTGGCTCAAGTAGTAGGACTTGTCTAGCAAGGGCAAGGCCATGAATTCAAACCCCAGTGTCATCCAAAAGGAAAAAAAAAAAAGAGTAAACGAATTAAATCAACCTGAAACTGTATACTTTCAAATATCATTCATCACTTGATCTATAAAAATTAATTTCAACTTGTGCAAGATAGTTTAATCCATAATATGTATAAAGAGTTCAGAACTTTGTTAGAAATCAAGAAGAAACTCAAATCTCCCCTGGGGAAAATGCTGAGATATAGGAGATGTTCATTCTTCCTTTTGTTGTTCAATGGGAAAGGGATGGTTTGATAATGATGACAGGAAAGACACCTTGTAGATAGGAGACTGTGATGTCTCTGGGAGCCTTTGGACAATGCCTATAATCTCTGTAAAGATAGATAGGGAGGGGCTGGGCATATGGCCTAGTGGCAAGAGTGCTTGCCTCGTATACCTGAAGCCCTCGGTTCGATTCCTCAGCACCACATACATAGAGAAAAAGCCAGAAGTGCCACTGTGGTTCAAGTGGCAGAGTGGTAGCCTTGAGCAAAAAAGAAGCCAGAGACAGTGCTCAGGCCCAGAGTTCAAGCCCCAGGACTGTCAAAAACAAAAACAAAAGCACTAAGAACAGCATTTGTCATATACTAAGTGAAAGGAAAATTGTCCCAGAAGAACCACAGACCATAGACAAAGTCACGTAGAGCAAAAGAGTTTATTACCAGCAGAGGAGAGGAAAATGGCACCTGAACTCTCTTTTAGGGGGGTCTTTATACCCTCATGAAACTAAGGTGGGAGGTGCTCTGCCTGCCCCTCAGGTAGCCAGGGGCAGAGTCGCATTGCCAAGGGCAGAGCTTATGGGCCAGGGGACATTCTATAAGCTTACACTAAGTGCTCAGTAAATGTTAATTATAACATTTATTACTGTCCCATGTTGAACCACTGGTAAATATCGAGTAGTTCAACAATATATGCATCATTCTAATAGAGACTGTTGGATTAACCATTCCATTATCAACTCACAAAAAGTCTCTTTGGAGTCCAAAGAGGAGATATTAAAGCTCTAACAAGTAAAACACTTTAAAAAGTGACCTAACTATACAGGAGGCTGAGATCTTAGGATTTTAGTTCAAAGACAGCCTGGGCAGGAAAGCCTATGAGACTCCTTTTTTTTTCTAGTTTGGGACTAGGACTTTAACTTGGTATCTGAAGCTTTTGCTCATTGGGTGGCATTCTAACACCTGAGCCTATGCCTCTAACTCTGTGAGACTCTCTCTCTTTTTTTTTTTTTTTTTTTTTTTTTTTGCCAGTCCTGGGGCTTGGACTCAGGGCCTGAGCACTGTCCCTGGCTTCCTTTTTGTTCAAGGCTAGCACTCTGCCACTTGAGCCACAGCGCCACTTCTGGCCGTTTTCTAGATATGTGGTGCTGGAGAATCGAACCCAGGGCTTTATGTATAAGAGGCGAGCTCTCTTGCCACTAGGCCATATTCCCAGCCCCTCTGTGAGACTCTTATCTACAAGTAGTAACCAAAAGAAGTGGGAAGTGGAGCTGTGGTTCAGGTGATAGAGCATCAGCTTTGAGCAAAAATGTAAGGGACAGAGCCCAGGCTCTAAGTTCAACACCCAGTACCAACATGAGTAATAAAACAAACCTGGATGTGTTCCCCAGACAGTTGGATCTCATAGCATTAAGCTGACAAATGGCCATAAAATTGAATGGAAACCAAATATTTTCAACCCTATTTCTATAGCATTACAAGAGCAAAAATAAAAGATTCAGCTAAGTTCTAGCTTCTGATTCTAGATTTCACAGCAATACTGTTAATAATAATAGTACAAGCTCTAAATATATGACTGTACGCTAGGCTACCACTCTACTCTAAAGCTACCTCCCCAGCCTTTGTTTTGTTTTGTTGGTTGGTTTTGAGGCTTGGTCTTGCTGTTTAGCCCAGGCTGACCTTGAATTGACAATTCTTCTGCCTCAGCCTCCAGAGTACTTGGATTACAGGTGTGTATTGCCACACCTGGCAAGGTACTTCTTACATTCATAGTTTATATACATTAACAATTTAACATTAATTGGAATAGCTTCTCATACTGTATCCAAGGAAGCAGGCTCTCCAAGCAAAAAGCAGACTGCTGGCTGATAGCACAGCCATTCTAAGAACTGGGAGACTCTCAGAACTCCAATGACGTGCAAAGGTGACAAAAGGTTAGGCCACTCTGTGTGTTGTACAGGATAAGATCCTAGAAAGTGGAAATGCTGAAATATTGGCTTAGTGGCCATAGCCTGGCTGCAGCTGGGCAGAATTTCTATTTGTAATGTCAGGATAATAGAAAGCTGCAGCCAGAGCTGCACAAAACTCAAGAACACTTAGCTGTGATGGCTGACTTCCAACTGAGCCATTAAGGTAAATGTAGAAGAAAGCTCCAGGTAGAAATATCCTTGGGAACTCAAAGAACACACTGAGGGCTTCAAGTTGGTACTTAACCTTCTATTATTGGACTCAGGGTTTGCCATTTGGGGACCAATGGGAGTCCACTTATGACACCTTCCCATAACACTTTTTTCTGCTAACTGAACCTCAGAAGCTGAGGAGGACTGCAATCAGATCTTATGGTTGGGCTTCATAGCAGTAAGAGGTTGGTTTCTCTTGTCTTTACATTTCTTTTAGTCACACTTGTTTGCGATCTTTTTCCTCCCCTCTCTCTACATTTCACTGTGATGGAATAACAGTAAAAGCTCTTAATATGTGAGACATGTATGTATATACATACATACATATATAAGTGATGTGCATACATACTATATACATTCATACAAATATGTGTGCATATACAGTGATATTTTATATAAAATGAATGTTTGTGATATTTAAAAGGCCATCATAAGAAGAGATTAGATGGAACCACCCTGCCACATTCCTAGCCTGAAGTTTTTTAACTGTATATATATATATATATATGCTAAGCAAGAGCTTTGTCACTGAGCTCCATCCCAGTCCTGGTGAAGACACTTTTAAGGAGAATAATCTACATGATAGAACAGAATGGGAGATGGGCTGGGAAAGTGGCAGGCATGCATGAAGCCCTGGGTTCCATTCTTCAGTACCACATAAACAGAAAAGGCCAGAAATGGACTGTAGTGGTAGAGTGCTAGCCTTGAGCAAAAGAAACTCAGGGACAGTGCCTAGGCCCTGAGTTCAAGCCCCAGACTAGCAAAAGAAGAAGAAGAAGAAGAAGAAGAAGAAGAAGAAGAAGAAGAAGAAGAAGAAGAAGAAGAAGAAGAAGAAGAAGAAGAAGAAGAAGAAGATCATTGGGAGATGTACCAGAATAAACTGAAATGATAAAAGGAAATGCAAAAAGGTGAACCAATGCAACAGCAATACTTACAAGACCATATGCTGTAAACCAACTGCAGAAAGAGTGGGGAGGGAGCTAGGGAGGGGGGAAGGTGGGAGAAAAATGAAGGAGGAGGTAACAAGTTTGATAAGAAATGGGCTCAGGGACTGGGAATAAGACCTAGTGGCAAGAATGCTTGCCTCCTATACAAGAAGCCCTGGGTTTGATTCCCTAGCACCACATATATAGAAAATAGCCAGAAGTGGCTCCGTGCTCAAGTGGCAGAGTGCTTGAGCAAAAAGAAGCCAGGGACAGTGCTCAGGCCCTGAGTCCAAGCCCAGGACTGGAAAAAAAGAAAAAAGAAATGTACTCAGTGGCTTATGTATGAAACTGTAACCCCTCTGTACTTTGTTTGAAAGTAAATAAATAAATAAAATGTAGTCACTGACGTAGAAGATACTCAGGCTAGCAGAATAAGTTATAATAGTATAATTAAATAATCAGGATATGATGAGAGAACAAAAATACTTTCTAAGCTACTTTGGTGTTCTCCCACCCAGGACATATAACTGTCTGTCTGTCTGTCTGTCATAGTAATTGTGCATGGGGGTTTCATTGTGACATATGTGTATATACGTGTATAAAATGTATTATCTTCCCTCTGTCACACCAGCAGTACTGGGATTTGAACTTAGGACTTCACACTAGAGTGCTAGTCAGGTGCTCTACAGCTGAGCCATGCCTTCAGCCCATATAATGTATGTTGACTTTATTCAGCTTTTTTTTTTTTTTTTTTTTTTTGTCATGGGGCTTGAATTCAAGGCCTGGGCACTATCCCTGAGCTCTTTTGCTCAAGGACTAGCTTCACTTCCAATTTTCTGGTAGCTAATTGAAGAGTCTCATGGACTTTCCTGTCCAGGCTGACTTTGAACATCAGCCCTCAGATCTCAGCCTGCCTCCTGAGTAGCTAAGATTACAAGTGTAAGGCCACCAGCACCCAACTTATTCATCCCTTTTGAGAATCTTTCCTATCCTCTCCTATGTAATCTTCATAGATCAATATCTGACTTACATTAATCTACCATGTATGGTAGATTTAGTTCATGTCACTGAGTCCTTAATCAGGGCTCAGTGCATGTGAAATATACAGATAACCTGTGTGTGTGTGTGTGTGTGTGTGTGTGTGTGTGTGTGTGCGCGCGCGCATGCCCGTGCCAGTCCTGGGCTGGAACTTAGCACTGTCTGTCTGTCCTTCCTTCTGTCCATCCTTCCTTCCTTCCTTCCTTTTTTTTTTGTTTATAAAGACTGAACCCAGGGCTGGGAATATGGCCTAGTGGCAAGAGTGCTCGCCTTGTATACATGAAGCCCTGGGTTTGATTCCTTAGTACCACATATATAGAAAATGGCCAGAAGTGGCACTGTGGCTCAAGTGGCAGAGTGCTAGCCTTGAGCAAAAAGAAGCCAGGAACAGTGCTCAGGCCCTGAGTTCAAGGCCCAGGACTGGAAAAAAAAAAAGACTAAGCCCAGGGATTTGCACATGGTACCACCAAGCTATAAATATCTCCAGCCTAATTGTAGTTTGTTTTTGTGTGATATTGGGGTATGAAGTCAGGGCCTTGCACTTGCTAGTTCTGACTCCAGCCCTGTTTTTCACTGGTTATTTTTAGTATAGGATTTCACTTCCTGTTTAGAAGAGGCCTGGGATGTGATCTGCCTACTCTAGGCTTCCTGTCATGACCTGGACCACAGCTACATGCTAGCACATTCAGCTTCTCTCGGTGGCCTGGCACCACAATCCTCCCAATCTCAGCCTCCCATGTAGTTTAGGATGACAAACGCATATCACTGCACCCAGCTATAGGTTGAGAAGGTCTCATGAACTTCCTGTCAGGGTTGTTCTTGAACGTTTATTCTCCCATTCTCAGTCTCCTAAGTAGCTAAAAATAAAGGCCTAAGCCACCATCATTCAGTTTTGTAAGATTTTTTTTTAAGGTAGTACATTTTTTAAGTTACTTCATTTTTTATTTCCCATTTTCTGGTGGGTAATTGGAGATAAGAGTCTCACAGACTTTCCTGCCTGTGAGGGCTTTGAACCACAATCCCCAGATCTCAGCCTCCTGAATAGCTAGGATTATAGGCATGAGCCTCCGGCGCCATCACAGAAATTCTTAACAATGACAGCTAATGTTTATCCAAGGCTCAATGAATGCCAACAATCCAACAATAATGGTAGTATTTTTATTTTTTGCCAGTCCTGGGGCTTGAACTCAGGGCCTGAGCACTGTCCCTGGCTTCCTTTTACTCAAGGCCAGCATTCTATCACTTGAGTCACAGCGCCACTTCCAGCTTTTTCTGTTAATGTGGTACTGAGGAATCGAACCCAGGGCTTCATGCATGCTGGGCAAGCACTCTACTTCTTTTTTTTTTTTTTTTTTGCCAGTCCTGGGCCTTGGACTCACGTCCTGAGCACTGTCCCTGGCTTCTTTTTGCTCAAGGCTAGCATTCTGCCACTTGAGCCACAGCACCACTTCTGGCCATTTTCTGTACATGTGGTGCTGGGGAATTGAACCCAGGGTTTTCATGTATACGAGGCAAGCACTCTTGCCACTAGGCCATATCCCCAGCCCCAAGCACTCTACTTCTAAGCCACATTCCCAGCCCGTGTTGGTACATTTTAATACAGCAGTTTACTGAGATTAGATAATATCGGACCTCTTTCCAATAGAGGTAGAATTGTAGCTTACTAGATTATTTTACTTCAAATGGTAGCAGCCTAATCTTACCGGCCAATTAAATTTATAGTCTCTGGCCTCCCTGTGACACAGCAGACTTTGTAGCCAGCATTGTGAAAGTTATGTTTCCCAAGGCTGGCCTCCAAGTCAAAACCCATTTTCATTCAGCAATTTATTCTTCCCTTTATTTCTTCAAACCAGTGGTGCAATGGTCCCCATTTTTCTGCTTTTGTGGCTTCAGTGCCACAAAGTAGCCTGAAAGTAGCCTGTAGTCAACAAGCCTTTATGGCTGTTTTATATTTTATTAATCTATTTATTTATTTATTTATTTATTTATTTTTGTAGTACTAGGGATTGAAATCAGGGCTTTGGGCTTGCTACCCCTTGAGCCATACCTCCAGCCTCCTTTTTACCTTTTCATTGTGTTTCATTAGGGGTGTGTGTGTGTGTGTGTGTGTGTGTGACTACCAGTGTTTGAACTCAAGACCTTGAGCTTGCTAGGCTTACTTGCTCACAGCCAGCACTCTAACACCTGAATCATGCTCTCAAGACTAGCTTTTTGTAGATTATTACTATTTGTTTGGCAGTCTTGGGGCTTGAACTCAGGCCCTGAACACTGTCCCTGGCTTCCTTTTGCTCAAGGCTAGCACTCTATCACTTGAGCCACAGCTCCACTTCTGGCTTTTTCTGTGTATGTAGTGCTGAGGAATCAAACCCAGGGCTTCATGCATGCTAGGCAGGCACTCCATCGCTAAGCCACATTCCCAGCCCTGGTAGATTATTATTATTATTTTTTTTTGACCAGTCCTGGGCCTTGGACTCAGGGCCTGAGCACTATCCCTGGCTTCTTTTTGCTCAAGGCTAGCGCTCTGCCACTTGAGCCACAGCGCCACTTCTGGCCATTTTCTGTATATGTGGTGCTGGGGAATCGAACCCAGGGCCTCATGTATATGAGGCAGGCACTCTTGCCACTAGGCCATATCCCCAGCCCCCTGGTAGATTATTTTTAAAAAATTGTTTTTCTTTTTTTGTGGCACTAGAGTTTGAACTCAGGACCTTGCACTTGCTAGGCAAGTGCTCTTCCACTTGAGCTAGACCCTAGTCCTTTGCTATTCTGGAGATGGAGTCTCATGACTTCTCTGCTGGGGTTGGCTGACTTCGAATTTGGAACCTCTGAATCTCAGCTTCTTGAGCGGCTAGGAATTACAGGCATGATCCCTGCACCTAGTAATATATTTTGACTATAATATTTCCTTAACAAGCTTTTTTTTCTTATTTATTGTCTTAACAAGCTTCTTAATGGCTATTTCTCTAGCTCATTCTATGAAGAGAATAACTGAGGCCAAGCATAGCTAAGCAGGAAGATTGTTCATCTGAGTCCAGCCTGGGATACTAAGAGACCTTTTTTCAAAACAGAAATCCACAGGGAGGAGGGAAGGAAGGAAGGAGCTAATGAATAGCTGGAGCCAACTCCAAAGATCTTACTCCAAAGATCTTGGAAGTACACCTTGTGACTAAAAGAGATTCTTAAGTATTGTGTAGGTGCATGTGCTTGCACTCACAAACACATGCACACCAGGAATGGGGATTTAACTCAGGATCTTGCCCTCTCATTTTCTTGCTCATGGCTATCATATTTCTACTTGAGCAATGCCTTCAGTCCAGGATTTTGCTGCTTAACTGAAGATGGAGTCTCACAACTTTTTTCTGCTCCGATTGGCTTTGAACTAAGATCCTCCAAGTCTCAGCTTCCTGAGTAGCTACAATTACAATCTCATTCTTAAGCATTTAAACACTGTTATGACTTCCTTATTAGAGCTCCTCCACTAACATATTCTGTTATCAAAATGAACTGCCCATCCTTCTTGGGGAATGCTCTGGAGACTATTTCCTGATTTAATAATAGCATGCCTTTGTCTCTGGATTAGCACTTACTTAACATGCAACCAAGAGTCAAACATCTCTGAAATATTTAGTAAACTATGAGTATTATGTTTTACCGTCTTGTCTTCAGGGATATAAACAATCTAAAAAATATGTATCTGAATAGTGTTGTATCACTGTTATTGCAGTAATGTTTTCAGAAAAAAAGCTGAAGTTTGGAGTAATAAACCATAAAAATATGGCCAGGTTGCAGCAAGAGACAAAGCAAAATTTGAATGTGAATCATCAGAATAAAAGCAGATCATCAATATTATGACAGACATCTCTGTAACTAAATCTGATTTCCTTAAGGAAGGTAGGTACTGAATATGTCTTGGAAAGACTGAAAAACAAGTCTTTTATCCCTAACAAAAAATCAGAGTCGAAACATGTTAATAAATTAGTTCTAGGGGGGCAAAATAGGAATGACTAAGTTGAAAAAAAAAACACATTTCTTCTGGTTTGTTTTCTATCTTTCTCCTGCTAAGACATGTAACATGAAATGTAATCCTCCTGTATATCAAAATATGTAAGCTAGGAAAGAACAATTTTTTACATAGAAAAATTAGACAACAGTGACAGTTTAGGATGCCCCAGGCTTCTGGGGTAGAAATAAGGGCAACTCTACGTGGGCATAGTAGATAATCTGAAAACAGTACTAGCACTGGCCTGTCACAGCTTGCCTCTCTCACAATCAGAGAGTAATTTATAACCCAGCAAAAGCAGCCAGGCCCTCAGGAGGAGGAGGAGGGTGAGGCTCAAATGGGAGTATGCTTACCTAGCATCTATGAGGCTTTGGGTTCAATCTCCAGTAACTGGAGGGAAAATCATTTCAGAGTATAAAGAGAAATATTTCTTTAGACAAAATACTACATATAAAGGCAAAGGCTTAGGTGTTGAGGGATCAACTTCAAAAACCCTGTACTTTTCCGAAATTCACAATTCTCATGTATTTATTCATGTATTCTCTTTCTCTCTCTCTTTCTCTGAATAAATGCTGGGGATTGAATCCAGGACCTTGTGCATGCTAATAATGTGTAATAAAAAAAATGCAGAGGTCTCTTGCAGCGTTTAAGAGTAAACAGGGGCTGGGGATATGGCCTAGTGGCAAGAGTGCTTGCCTCATATACATGAGGCCCTGGGTTCAATTCCCCAGCACCACATATACAGAAAATGGCCAGAAGTGGCGCTGTGGCTCAAGTGGCAGAGTGCTGTCCTTGAGCAAGAAGAAGCCAGGGACAGTGCTTGGGCCCTGAGTCCAAGCCCCAGGACTGGCCAAAAAAAAAAAGAGTAAACAGAATGGATGCATAAGGAAAACTGCACAAAGAACACTTCCATTCAGCCTTTTTTCTTTCTTTGTTTTTTTTTTTTTTTTTTTTGGCCAGTCCTGGGCCGTGAACTCAGGGCCTGAGCACTGTCCCTGGCTTCTCTTTGCTCAAGGCTAGCACTCTGCCACTTGAGCCACAGCGCCACTTCTGGCCATTTTCTGTATACGTGGTGCTGGGGAATCGAACTCAGGGCCTCATGTATACGAGGCAAGCACTCTTGCCACTAGGCCATATCCCCAGCCCCCCAGCCTTTTTTCTTGTTCCAGCCCTGGGGCTTGAACTCAGGGCCTGGGCACTGTCCTTGAGAGCTTCTTTTGCTTAAGGCTAGTGCTCTACCACTTGAGTCACAGAACCACTTCTACCTTTTTCGGAGTAGTTAAGAGTCTCAGGCCTGTAATCCTTGTTACTCAGGAGGCTGAACTCTGAGGATCACAGCTCAAAGCCAGCCCTGGCAGGAAAAGTCCATGAGATTCTTATGTCCAATTAACCACCAGAAAACTGGAAATGGTGCTGTGGCCCAAAGTGGTAGAGTACTAGCCTTCAGCAAAAGAGCTCAGGGACACTGCTCAGGCCCTGAGTTCAAGCCCCACAACTGACAAAAAAAAAAAAAAGTCTCATGATTTTTTTTGCTGGCTTTGAACAGTGAGCCTTAGATCTTAGCTTACTGACAACTAGGATTACAGGCATGAGCCACCAGCACCTGGCCCATTCAGCCTTTTATAGAAATATCCCAGTCTCTGAAAACAGTGCTCTGTGTGTGTGTGTGTGTGTGTGTGTGTGTGTGTGTGCCAGTACTGAGGCTTAAACTCAGCGTGGGCACTATCTCTTAGCTTTTTTGCTCTAGGCTGGCACTCTAGCATCTGGGACAAAGCTCCACTTCTGGCTTTTTGGTGATTTATTGGAGATAAGACTCTCACAGACTTTACTCTCTGAGGTAGACTTAATAGTATCCCTACATGGGTATGGTAGATAGTATGAAAATGGGCTTTGAATTGTGATCCTCAGATCTCAGACTTTTGAATAGTATGAGCCGCTGGTGTTCTGGTTTAAACTTTAAAAAAAATTATTAAGTAGGCTTCTTTTTAAGTAAGTGACATACTATACCATTATTATGTTCCTTATCCTGTTTCACTTTTTTTCATAATTCTTAACACTGACATTTTATGTGAAATACATACTTACCATGTCTTCCCAGGCAGAATATAAACTTCATGAAGGCAGAGATTTCAAATATTTTGTTCAGATATAATTCCATTATCAAGAACTCTACCCAGCATATCACTTTTTTTTTTTTTTTTGGTGCCAGTACTAGGGCTTGAACTCAGGGCCTCTGTGGTGTCTCTTGGCTTTTTCCACTGAAGGCTAGGAGGTACTCTCCCACTTGAATCATAGCTCTACTTCCAGCATTTTTGGTAGTTAATTGGAGATGAGTCTCACAGACTTTTCTGCCTGGGCTGGCTTAGAACCATGATCCTCAGATCTCATCCTCTTGAGTAGATAGGGTTACAGGCATGACTATGTCATACATTCTTTTTTTTTTTTTTTTTTGGTCAGTTGTGGGGCTTTACTCTGGACTTGGGTGCTGTCCCTTGAAAGGAAAATTGTCCCAGAAGAATCACAGACCATAGACAAAGTCATGTAGAGCAAAAGAGTTTATTGCCAGCAGGACAGGCAAGGCCAAGTTCCCACAGAGGAGAGGAAAATGGCACCTGAACTCTCTTTTAGGGGGGTCTTTATACCCTCATGCAACTAAGGTGGGAGGTGCTCCGCCTGCCCCTCAGGTAGCCAAGGGCAGAGCTTATGGGCCAGGGGACATTCTATAAGCTTACATCCCTGAGCTCTTCAGCTCAACGGTAGCACTCTACCACTTGAGCCACAGCCCCACTTCTGGTTTTCTGGTGGTTAATTGGAGATCAGACTCTCATGGACTTTCCTTCCTGCTGGGGCTGGCTTTGAATCATAATCTTCAGATCTCAGCCTGTGTCACTAGGATTACAGGGATGAGGCACAGGTGCTTGGCTTGTAATACTTTGTTTTTTGGCTCTTTTGCCAGTCCTGGGTCTTGAACTCAGGGCCTGAGCACTATCCCTGGCTTCCTTTTGCTCAAGGCTAGCACTCTACTACTTGAGCCACAGCGCCACTTCTGGCCTTTTCTATATATATGGTGCTGAGGAATCGAACCCAGGGCTTCATGTATCTGTGAGGTAAGCATTCTTGCCACTAGGCCACATTCCCAGCCCCTTGTCATACATTCTTTTTTTTTTTGGCCAGTCCTGGGGCTTGGACTCAGGGCCTGAGCACTGTCCCAGGCTTCTTTTTGCTCAAGGCTAGCACTCTGCCACTTGAGCCACAGTGCCACTTCTGGCCGTTTTCTGTATATGTGGTGCTGGGGAATCGAACCCAGGGCCTCATGTACACGAGGCAAGCTCTCTCGCCACTAGGCCATATCCCCAGCTCCATACATTCTTAAAAAATATTTCTAAAATTAACAAATTCATTTTAAGGGGGTGGGAATTTAGCTCAGTGGAAGAGTACCTGTCTGGCAAGCTCAAGGCCCCAAGTTTGGTCCTCAGCTCTGGGGAAAAACAAAACTATAAAAGACAAAAAACCCCACTATTAAATAAACTATAAAAGATCATTTAAAAAGACCTCTATATTAGAATTGTTAAATTCTAAAGTGTTGTCGTCATGGTGTGTGTGTGTGTGTGTGTGTGTGTGTGTGTGTGTGTGAGAGAGAGAGAGAGAGAGAGAGAGAGAGAGAATACATTTACAGACATAACTTCCAGTTTAGACTATGTCAAGAGACATTGGGTCAGAAGCTTTGAGAGGAGCTAGGAGAGTGTAAAATCCAAGTAATGTCTCTTACAGTCCTCTTAATGTCCCTTAAATTCAGTGTATCCCTTTCTTTTCTTAAAACCTGAATACAGAAAATTCAAATTCACTTTAAATTAGCTGCATTCACATTAGCTTTCTACCATGACAAAGCTTGTACAAGTTATTAAGTTTTGTTCTTTTTCCCCCCCCTCCTGAAATCAGTGCCTGTGGATGGAAAGAGTCTCCCACTTCTATTTTGGGATTTGCCTGAGTCACAAGGTAGTCTTGGCGAATCACTCTGTTCTATCTCTCAATTTACTGAGGCTGCCTGGGAACTTCGACTGTCAGCCAAACAGGAAGAGGGCTCTTCTCCTAACTCCAAAAAACCTAAGTCATATGGATGTGGTGAGATTTCACAACAGAAATAAACCACCACAAATGTATTTCCCACAGCGGACAAGAGAAGGAGCAAATATTTTACTTACCTTCCTCTGTATAAATCCAGGGCTAATAAAAAAAAAAGACATCCAATATAACTTAGCAAAACTACCAATGTTTACCCAATATGTATTTTTCAACGGAAGATACTCCTTCTGTACTCCTACTATATATGGATATCCCAATTGGAAGCAAAAGAATGTGACTAAATCTGACCCTGGCAAAATGAACACTGTTTAAATTTTAAAAAGTCAGTGTTCATAAACATGTATAAACCACAAAGGCTTTTTCTTTATTCAAGGATGGGTATAGTCACTCCACTCAGACCCTCTCACTTGTGCCCCTAATGTGGCCTTGAATTCCCTGATGAAACTGCTCTTTGCTTTTAGTGCTGATAATCCCCACCCCCAATCCCCTCTTGGATGCCTTTCCACAGAATTATTCTTCCTATACTCACACAAATGAAAACAGAAGAGATGACGGGGGAAAAAAAAATCCCCTGAGGATGCAGCCATGCAGGTCTCAAATGGATCCACTGCCTAGGCACAACCTGAACTTCTCTGCTTCTTTCTTCCCTTGGCTGAGTTCCTCTTGTCTTGGCTGCGGGTGAGTGATCTTACAGGGCATAGGAGACTTAGGACCCAGGGGGCGCCTTGTAGCAGAAAAACACCTCGCAGTGCTGCAGCGAGCTAGCTGGGAAGCTCCCAGTTCTAAAGAGAGGCTGTTTACCAGAACAAGCATAACAAGGGCTGGTCTGACTGCAAGACTGAGACTAGGAGGCCAAGCTACTGCCAAAAAGGACCCCAGTTGGATACTGGTTGTCCGATCACCTGTACCACAGGAGGCGGCAAGGATGCTGTTGATCTGGGTACAAACATTCCTCCTCAGCACCACACTCTTAACTGAAGCCTACGGATCTGGAGGTGAGATTACAATCTTTTCCTTTCTGCAGGAACTTAATAAAGAAGACTGGGTACAGCCCCTCCCCATCCCACCCCCCATATCCCCCAAATGGACAGGATAATGGGAAACAAAGCTTCTAGCTGTTGTTGTTTTTGTTATCCTATGAAAGCTTTTTCTCCATCTCTCTTTTCCTTGCCAGGGGCATATAGCTCCATCTTTGCCATTAAGAACAAAGGCAAGTAGCCACTTTCTCTTTCTCTTTTCTTGGTCAGGAGTAGATGGAGCTTGCTTACCCCCAACCCTTGCGCCCTAAGTCCTGGCGTTTGGAAGCCTCTCCTACAGTGTGGTCAGGGCACAGATCGTCCCTCCCCAGCCTCCTCCTGCAGAGTGGCAATGGGAGATGAGAGTCACAGCCAGCCAGCGAGATTCCCTCTGGTTTAAGGTTCTCTCCTGAATCAAGGTTTTTGTAGAAATCTCTCGGGGAGGGAAGGGTCCCCTGTTAGCACTGACAGAAAGTGGCCGTGTCCACGGAGGAGAAACGGGGGAGTTTATGTAACGTGGACATTGCAACACAGAGATGACTTTCAAGTCTGGCTGTCCACCAATCTTCCAGTGTCCCACCATCTACCTCTACCTTCAGCCAAGGCCACTTCCTCCCCCTCTGAAGTTCAAGAGTGACCGTCTCCATGCACTTCTGCAAGGCGTTGCGGCTTAAAAAAAATTAAATAAGTAAACAAATAAATAAAAGAGCTAACATTCTCCTGGGAGCGTTGAGCGAGGGTCAGGCTCTCTTCTTTTCACTTGGCACCTCAGCCTTTGAGGCAGGGGAGGTGGGAGCCCCCCATCTCCGATCGCCATGCTCGTTTGATTGCGTGGGTCACCCCCAATCACAGAGTCCTGAGGGCTTGGGGGCTCCTGTTCCTCACAGGCTGCTTCTGGGACAACGGCCACCTGTACCGAGAGGACCAGCCCTCACCCGCGCCCGGCCTCCTCTGTCTCAACTGGCGGGATGCCCTGGTCGGCTTGGCCCTGGCGACGGCCTCCGAGTCGGGTGAGTGTCCCCCAGGGAGTGGGGGGGGGGGGGGAACGGAGGCGGCGGCGGCGCCCAGGCCCGGACCCCAGAACTCACGGAGCCCACGTTCTCCTCACAGGCACCGACAACCACAACTACTGCAGGAACCCAGACCAGGATCCGCGCGGGCCCTGGTGTTACGTCAGCAGCGAGGCCGGTGCCCCTGAAAAGCGACTTTGCGAGGACCTGCGTTGCCCAGGTACGCGTCCCCGCCACAGGTTCACCGCGGCCCTCACGCTCGGCGACCGCCGGAAGCTCCGCGCGCCCCGGGGCCCGGGGACGGCCAGACCGAGAGCCGCCGGTTCTACCCGGAACGCACGTGCAGCCGCACGCCGTTGGTCCCGCCCCTCGCGCCACTCGATTGGCCAGAACTGTCTCCAGGCCGCAGGGCTCCCAACCCATTGGTCGCTGACGCCGCTCCGAGTGAGCTCAGCTTCCCCGAGCGCTTGTAAACAACCGTGGGAGGCCGGCGGGTGGCTCCGCCGTGCGCCCTGAGGCTTCTGTCGATCCTCGGTGAGGCGTCCGGTGTGCTAGGCCTTTTGGTTCACAAGATCTAGAACGGGAAGAGGCTGTTTCAGGGTTCTGAGCCACCGAGAACTTTCAGGGACCTACCAAAGGCGATGGCAGGGTTCATAGTTGACTATAACCGGTAATCCTAGCTATTCAAGAGGCTGAGATCTGAGGATCGCAGTTCGAAGCCAGCCCTGGAAAGTCCATGAGACTCTTCAGTTAACCACCATAGCACACACACACACACACACACACACACACACACGCCAGAAATGGAGTTGTGTGGCTCACTGGTAGAGTGGTAACCTTGAGTGAGAAGGTTCAGGGACAGCGCCCACACCCTGACTTCAAGCCCAGTACTGTCACAGAATAAATCATTCAAAGCTTGGTTCGGGTGGCTCAAACTTGTAATCCAAGCTACTCAAGAGGATGAGATCTGAGAATCGTAGTTCAAAGTTAGCTGGGGCAGGAGAGTCCATGAGAATCTTTTTCTCCAATTAACCACCAAAAAGATAGAAGTGGAGCTGTGGGTCAGGTGGTACAGCATCAACCTTGAGTAAAAAAAGCTAAGGGACAGCTCCCAGGCCCAGATTTCAAGCCCCAGGAACAGCACACACACACACACACACACACACACACACACACACACACACACACACACGGAAAGCCGGCTTGTTCTTGAGTACCGATTTCTCTAGGATTAAGTGGAATAATTAAGGTAAAGCATGTCTCCTGGAGGTAGGGGGGAATCCCTGGAGAGGATGGCAACTGAGCTGGGTCTTGGAAGATAGCAAGGATTTGAAGAGAATGAAGACAGGAGATCACAGTTGACTTCCATCACGTTTCAACCATGGCCTGACTCAAGCCTGACCTTGCCTCTGGGGCAAGGTTTGATTTCAGTATGGCAGAACATTCCAAGGTACATCTCCCCAATTTGGTCAGTGCTTAAGTCCAAGTTGGGCTTAAGGTGTGGAATTCACTCCGGCCAGTCTCTGATGAGAACTCTTTTTCATCTCATCCCCAGCAGCCACTTCCCAGGCAGCCCCAACCTCCGCAACAGAGCCAGAGGAGCCATCTGAAGTTTCAGATGACCAGGAGGTGCAGGCATTCCCTCCTGCCAACGCCCTGCCAGCCAGGAGTGAAGCAGCCGCAGTACAGCCAGTGATTGGGATCAGTCAGCGGGTTCAGATGAGCTCCAAAGAGAAAAAGGATCTGGGAACTCTGGGTACGGCCACCTGTACCACTGCCATTGTTTGGATTCATCAACAGATGTCATTTACTGATTGTCTGTGTTGTGGCTAATAGGATTTTTTTGTTGTGTCCTTGGCAGGCTATGTGCTGGGCATTACCATGATGGTGATCATCATTGCAATTGGAGCTGGCATCATTTTGGGCTATACCTACAAGAGGTCAGTAGCATCTCTTATGGGCTCATGGGAGGAGGTGAAGGGCTTGGCACTGAAAATCAAACCAGATTTCTTTGTGGCTTTCTTACCCAAAATGAAGCAAGTAGTTAGGGAAAGAGAAAAAAAGGCCAGTGTTGTAGAGACTTGGTTCTAGTCTTGACCCAGTGGCATTGGAAAGACCCTTTTGATACCCTTGATTTTTCACCCCAAAGTCTTTTTTATTAGGCTTGAACTCAGAGCCTGGGCTTTGAACCTTATTTATTTATTTATTTATTTATTTTTGCTTAAGGCTGGCGGTCTTTACCATTGGAGCTACAGTGCCTCTTACTTTTTTTCTTCTTTTTTTTGGTGATTAATTGGAGGTGGAGGTAAAAGTCTCATGGACTTTCTTTTTTTCTTTTGCCAGTCCTGGGGCTTGAACTCAGGGCCTGAGCACTGTCCTGGCTTCTTTTTGCTCAAGGCTAGCACTCTGCCACTTGAGTCACAGTGCCACTTCTGGCCTTTTTCTATATATGTGGTGCTGGGGAATCAAACCCAGGGCTTCATGTATGCGAGGCAAGCCCTCTTGCCACTAGGCCATATTCCAGCCCTTTCATGGACTTTCTTATCCAGGCTGAATTTGAACTGTGATCCTCACATCTTAGCCTAGGATTACAGGTATAAGCCACCAGCTCCTGGTGTCTTGTTTTTTTTTTTTTTTTTATAGATGAAGAAACCTTTTTCAGAAAGGTAAAGTGACTTGTTCAATATCATACTGCCTGGAAAGGCAGAACTGGGTTCAAATCCATCTCGTTGGTAACAAACCCCCTAAAAAACCTCAGGTGCTCAGCATGGAAATGTGTAGTCCTATAGAAATTAGGCTGGATATTTAATTCAGGGACCTGGAAGTGGAATTCTTTTTGTGAATTACCAAATCCTTCTGCTGGAAAAGATTTCCAACCTTCTGGAGTTGCATTTAGGGCTGAGCCTCAGTTATGTAGTGTCTCTTTAGAGTAAGAAGGAAGAAATGAGTTGAAGAAATGAATCTAAAGCTGCATGCTAGCGGCTCATGTTTGTAACACCAATGTCTCAGCAGGTAGAGAACAAGAAGATCAAAGTTTGAGGCCAGCCCAGGCAAAAAAGTTAATGAGACTCCCATCTCAATCAATAAGCCAGGGGTTTTAACTTCCAGCCATAAGAGTGTGATATTTGTCCTCTGGTCTGAGAAATCTTCCAATAAGAGAAGCAAGGCATGCAATGGCCTGCATTTTCCCCTGCTCAGTGCCATGTCTGAGCCACAGTCTAGGTAGATCGCTCAGGATCATATAAACCTAGGATGTGCTTTGAGGTGCTGACAGATGCAAAAGGGAGCCTGTGCAGTAATAATCCCAGAAATAGTGAACACTTACTATAGGCCCCCACCTGGCTTCACATACTTGGCATATTCTAATACATTTCTCAGATAATGATGATGGTGATGGTGATGTTGATTTGTCCTTTTGCTGGGGTTTGAACTCAGGGACTGGGTACTGTCTCTGAGCCTTTTTACTCAGGGCTAGCACTCTACCACTTGAGCCTTCACTTCTGGCTTTTTGGTGGTTAATTGGAGATAAGAGTCTCATGGATTTTCCTGCCTAGGCTAGCTTTGAACCACGATGCTCAGATCTCAGTATCCTGGGTAGCTAGGATTACAGGTGTGGGCTACCAGTGTCTGTAAAAGGACTTATTGAATATCTTCATTGTTATTATAAAAGTGATTTCTAGAGGGGTTATGGTTTCATAAGTCAGGTACGTGCACAATGAATACATTTCTTTTTGGACAATGTCACCCCTTCCCTTGGTCTCTCCCAGTTTTTCCCTCCTGTCCCCACCCACAAATTGTTCATTATCAACATAGTGTCTGCTGAGTACCACTGCTGCATTTGTTTACCCTTTGTCCCTCTTCCCAGTTACTCTTAAGAAGTATGTGCTGTTGTCATTCCTCGGAGGAGGAGACTGAGGCTAGAGAATGTGTGCCTTGTATAAGGTTACCTACCTAGCTTTGGGTGGAGAGAAGTTGTGCCTGCCACCAATACCTATCTGTGTAACTCTGGGCAAGTTCCTTCTACTTGCTGCACTGCCTTGAGACTAAGGCGTGCAACTGTGTAGCTCAGCACGCGGCCCATAGTAAATGGTCAGTAAACAACAGCTGTTTTTTCTCTCTTTTTTTTTTTTTTTGCCAGTCCTGGGCCTTGGACTCAGGGACTGAGCACTGTCCCTGGCTTCTTTTTGCTCAAGGCTAGCACTCTGCCACTTGAGCCACAGCGCCCCCTCTGGCCGTTTTCCATATACGTGGTGCTGGGGAATCGAACCTAGGGCTTCATGTATGGGAGGCAAGCTCTCTTGCCACTAGGCCATATCCCCAGCCCCAGCTGTTTTCTCTTCCAAGAAAACCTGAGTGCTGGATGAGGGCTCTCCAGGCCTCATTCCCTGTGATTCAGGAAACAGAGGTCCAGAGAGGGGAAGTATTGACCTGAGAGGCCATCCAGACTCCCAGACTGAGGTTGTGGCCCACAGTGGCATGGTTGACATGACCAGTCCAGGGACACTTGCTTGTTTGGTTCAGAGAGAGACATAGAGGAAATGGTGTCATGGGCCTTGTCCATACAATTCATATTCCCTTCATGTTGGCTGAGTTTGACCCTTGGAATATTTCCTCCATTCTCAGCCACTGGTTAGTGTTTGGCTGTCCTCCAGTCTCCTGACAGTATCCAGGCCTTGCCAGGTTCTTGAACTTGATTATGATCTTCATTCCAAGCTCAGCAATAAAGCCAGGGATTTATTTATTTATTTATTTATTATTTTTCTAGATTTACTCTGCTAGGTTGTCAAAGCATTGCCCTGTGGCCTTGAATTTATTTTCCTATAAATTCAGTGAAAGGCACCAAGTCACCAGATTGCCTGATTACCAACCGCCAGGCCACCCTTTTCCTTTGCAAACATGCTCTGAGAACAGTTTGTACAACAGGAAACCACATGTAGGCTACAGAGAAGCTCTCAGCTCCTGACTCCCTCCCCATAGAACAAAGTCTCTGGGTATGAACTATACATGTTCAGGTGTTTTCTGAACCTGCCTGTCAAATGGCAATACATTACATGTGCCCACCCACTCACCAACTTATCTATCTATCTATCTATTTATTTTTGGTGCCAGGGGGCTGGGAATATGGCCTAGTGGCACCACATATATAGAAAATGGCCAGAAGTGGCTCTGTGGTTCAAGTGGCAGAGTGCTAGCCTTGAGCAAAAAGAAGCCAGAGACAGTGCTCAGGCCCTGAGTCCAAACCCAGGACAAAAAAAAAAAAAAAGAGATAGATATTTTTGGTGCCAGTCTTGTAGCTTGAATTCAGGGCCTGAGTGCTCTCCCTGAGCTTCTTTTGCTCAAGGTTAGCTCTCTACTACTTGGGACACACTTTACTTCTGGCGTTTTTGGTAGTTTTGTGGAGATAAGAGTCTCTCAGACTTTCCTGCTTGGGCTGGCTTTAAATTGGGATCCTCAGATTTCAGCCTCCTGAGTAGCTAGGATCACAGGTGTGAACCACTTCACCCAATGCTATTAAGTATTATGTATAAGCCATAGACATCAATTGAGTCATAACTACAGTAGCAGCCTGCCTGCCTGCCTGCCTGCCTCCCTCCCTCCCTCCCTCCATCCTTCATCCCTCCCCCCTACCCCCCTTTGGTAGTATGGAGGTATTTTCCATCCGAGGCTCCATTGCCTCCAACCCTGCAAGATGATGGTTCCTAAAGTGCTGGATTCTGGGACAAGGCACCAGAGCTTGGGTTTAATAGATACTCTACCACTTGTGCCACGTTCCCAGCCCTTTTCACGTTAGTTACTCTTGGGAATTGAGTCTTGCCATCCTGTGACTGTTTCTCGCACAGCAAGGATGACAGGCATGGTACCCATGACCAAGTATAGGTTGAGATGAAGTTGTGTTAACTCTTTGCCCAGGCTGGCCTCAAATCACAGTCCTTGGGATCTCTACCTCCTTAGTAGTTGAGATTACAGACATGAGCCACTGCACCCGGCTGTGGTTTCTTTTCTTTTCTTCTTTTTTTTTTTTTTTGTTTTTTGAAGAGGGAAATTTTATTTGAAAGTGAAAGAAGGGTTGG
Organism: Perognathus longimembris pacificus; assembly: GCF_023159225.1. NCBI lineage: Eukaryota > Metazoa > Chordata > Mammalia > Rodentia > Heteromyidae > Perognathus > Perognathus longimembris. The sequence continues at coordinate 92,636,432 of NC_063163.1, read as the reverse complement.
AGGTATAGCCCAGGTGGTAGAGTGCTGGTCAGTAAGTGAAAGTAGCAGATACCAAGTTTGAGTTCCAATCTCAGAGTTTAAGAAAAGAACAAAATAAAAGAATGAAAGTGAAAGAAAAGCTATGGAGGGGCTGGGGATATGGCCTAGTGGCAAGAGAGCTTGCCTCGTATACATGAGGCCCTGGGTTCGATTCCCCAGCACCACATATACAGAAAACGGCCAGAAGTGGCGCTGTGGCTCAAGTGGCAGAGTGCTAGCCTTGAGCAAAAAGGAAGCCAGGGACAGTGCTCAGGCCCTGAGTCCAAGGCCCAGGACTGGCAAAAAAAAAAAAAAAGCTATGGAAGAAAGTAGCAGAAGCTCTCCATCTGGAGAGAGGCTGAAAGAGGAGTCCCAAGCTGTGCTTTCTGAATAAGTACTGTAGTTCTGCAATATTCTTTGCTAGGCCTTGCTAGGGTCCTGGAAGGGCTATCACATTGTTGTTGGTTTTTTCTCATATTGTTTTACAGTAGAACTGAGAGCTAGACAGGAAGGTATGTCTAAAGACCAGTGTCACCAAAAGTTCACTAAGACCCTCAAGCTTCTTGGAAATTTGCTTTGATTTCCAAAAGAGAATAGGAAAAATAGAATCTTTTCCCCAAATAGCTGGGTTTAGAAATCGAAAGAATCAACTATGTGCTGGTGGCTTATGCCTATAATCCTAGCATTCAGGAGGCTGAGATTTGGTGGGCCATAATTTAAAGCTAGCCTGGGCCAACAAAACAAAACACAACAAAAATCCTCTAGAGGGCTGGGAATATGGCCTAGTGGTAAAGTGCTCGCCTCGTATACATCAAGCCCTGGGTTCAATTCCTCACCACCACATATATAGGAAAAAGCCGGAAGTGGAGCTGTGGCTCAAGAGGTAGAGTACTAGCCTTGAGCAAAAAGAAGCCAGGGACAGTGCTCAGGCCCTGAGTCCACGCCCCAGGACTGGTAACAAAAACAAAAACAAAAAAACAAAAATCCTCTAGATTCCAAGTCTGATAAATCAGCAAAAGGCTAGGCTGAAGAAATGCCTCAAGTGGTAAAGCACCAACTGTGAGCAAGAAACCTGAGGCACAAGGATCTGAGTTCAAGTCCTGGCATATCACACACACACACACACACACACACACACACACACACACACACACACGCTTTTAGAGCTGCCCTCAGTTTTGGATGTGATAATGGACAAGTGCTTTACATTTTCTGGGCTTAAGTTTACTCATCTGTTAAACAGGAGTAGGGAATTAGAGATGATGATTCTCTTAACTCTGGTGTTTCCTTGAAGGACACATATTTCCTGGTGGTGTCTGCATTGATTCAAATCCCAGTTCTGCCATTTGCTCCAACAGATGATGTAAACTCTGTACATCTGCTTTTTCACTTCCCCCTTTTATTTATTTTCTGGTGCCAGTCCTGGGGCTTGAATTCAGGGCTTAGACTCTATCCCTGAGCTTTTGTGCTCAAGGCTAGTGTTCTACCTCTTGAACCACAGCTCCACTTGTAGCTTTTTTGGTGGTTTATTGGAGATAAGAGTCTCATGGACTTTCCTGCCCAGGCTGGCTTTGAACTCAGTTTCTCAGGTCTCAGCCTCCTGAGTATCTAGGATTACAGGTGTGAGCCACTGATGCTCAGCTGCCCTTTCATTTGTGAAAGAGGTGGTTGTAATAGGTTTGTTGTCAGAGTAGAGTTAGTGTGGCGGGAGCCTGGAGCTGGTGCCTTGGGAAGCCTGTCTCATGTGGCGAGGTGGCACAATAGCCTGTTTCCACGGAAGAAACCTGTTCTGTCTAGGGGAACGCTGGGAGAGGAAGTCATCACTGTGGCAGGCAGCAGTCCCATCCATCCACACTTGCTCTCCCTGGCCTGCCTCGCTAGCTGTCTTTCCCAGCCTTGGAGCAGTCATTAATTATTGCATGCCTTGAACTCTGCCAGAGGCCTTGGCTAATGGACGGGGCACTTCCCCTTGGCTGGGGAGGGTGGGCAGGCCGCAGACATCCTCTCCCAGGAGGCAAGGCTGCAGATGGAGGTGGATTGGGAGCTCAGCCGGGCTGGGTCTTTGTTCCCATGTTCTTTTAGGGCCCTCAGCTCAGGTTCATCTGGGCAGACTATACAATTGGGCAGCTCCCTGCTCCTGTTCTAAACAGCAATGTCTTAGCTAGCTCTGAAGGGAGCGCCTTTTTTTTTTTCCCTGATAAAATGAGGAGGGAAAAACAAGTCAACACCACCCCCCACCCCCTCCTTGGGAGAGGAGCTGAGTCAGTGAATAAGCCTTTTGTTCTTTCTTGGCTGCCAGACAGCTGCCACAGGCTGTCCCCCACTCGCAAGGGAGTGTGTGTGTGTGTGTGGGGGGGGGTGCTGGGCATCCTGATGGTCAGTGCCTTGTGGCCTCTTTCCACTCTCCCAGAGAAGCTGGGGCGCCCTCTCCCCAGGCACCGTTCTCAGCGGGATACGTAGCATTGGATGTGCTTCTAGTCTCCTAAATGTATGAAACAAATCCTCTGCTTCCTTTACCCATGGCAGCTCTTCCAATTTCATTCTGCCTGATAACTACACATGAACGCCCCCTGTCCGTTAGCAGCAGCTCTGTGTTCACAGCTGCAGGCTCGGTAAAGGAGGTTGCTGGGAGGGCTCGCAAATTTAAACGACAAAGCCTCAGTTTCTTCATCTATAGGATGGGGAGAGGATTATCTTACAAGGTTGGGAATGAAAAGATGGTGCACGTATGAGATGCATGGCCGCCAGTAGATAGCTCTACTCATCCTGGCAGATGGAAAGACTCATTTCTTGGTAATTTGGTAGGTACCCAGGAAGTTGTTGAGTTTCTGGCTTTCTTCCTATATCCCTTTCAAGTTTGAAGTTCAGGCCTTGGTAAAAGACACTCGTTTACTCCTTTTGTAAGTTGTCTTTTGATCTTTTGTTAGCTTGGGGACTCTCTTACTAAAATTAAGTCTAGATTTGTTCCCTATATGAACAGCTTGGAAAAATCTGGCTTCTTTTTTGTTTTTTTCTTCTTTCTTTTGTGCTAGTACTGGGTCTTTGAACTCAGGGCCTCATGCCCTTGACTGGCTTTTCCTTGCCTTTTGTTTTGGTTGGTCAAACAGCTTGCACTCACAGCCTGGGTGCTGTCCCTGAGTTTTTTTTTTTTTTTTTGGCCAGTCCTGGGGCTTGAACTCAGGGCCTGAACACTGTCCCTGGCTTCTTTTTGCTCAAGGCTAGCACTCTACCACTTGAGCCACAGCACCCCTTCTGGCCATTTTCTATATATATGGTGCTGGGGAATCGAACCCAGGGCTTCATGTATACGAGGCGAGTGCTCTACCACTAGGCCATATTCCCAGCCCCCTGAGCTCTTTTTGATTAAGGCTAGCCCTTTATTACTTTGAGCCACAGTACCACTTCCAGTTTCCTGGTGGTTAATTGGAGGTAAGAGTCGTACAGACTTTACTGCTTGGGCTGGCTTTGAATTGCAATCCCCAGATCTAGCTAGGACCACAGGTGTGAGCGACCAATGCCCAGGTCTGGCTTTTTCATTCTAGGCTGACACTCTACCACTTGAGCCAGAACTCCAGTTTTTTTGTTTTAATTTGCTGCCTAATTGAAGATAAGAGTCTCATGGATTTGACTATGCTGGACTGGCTTAACACTGCAATCCTCAGATCTTAACCTCTTGAGTGGCTAGGATTGCAGGCATGAGCCACAGTGCCCGGGCTTGGAATCTGGCTGCTTCATTAGGGAGGTTGGGCTTTCTTCTGGGCAATGGCAGCTGATGACTGGGTGTCAGGATGTGACTTGGGGAAAGCACTTGGTCCAGATAGCCCTCTCCCTATGAGTACTGTGCTTCCATTTCCCCTCTGAGGGCCTCTGCTGTGGGAGTTGGTGGCCTTGAGTACAGAGGCTCATAAGAAGGATGGGGTAGGGAGCCTCAGCTGTATATTCAGAAATTCTGTAATCCGCAGCCCCTCAGGGTGACTCAGGGGGATGAGTTCACAACTCTGTCTCTTGTAGCCTCACAATAAGAAACAGGCCATCATCTTAGGCCATGTGAGGGATGTCACAGAATGTTCAGGGCCCTAGAGATGATCATGTCCAACTCTTTAATTTCCAGATGATGAGATTAAGGTCTAGAGGAGGGAATTACCAAGGTCATAAAAACAATGCTTGCCTTGGCCAGTCAGTAGGAGTTTCCTTGAGAAACCAAATGAAGATAACGTTGTTTAGTGAGTCAAGTCATATCCTGGGAAAATATGCCAGCCTCCTGAGTTTTTATAACAGCTTCTTTTTTTTTTTTTTTTTTGGCCAGTCCTGGGGCTTGAACTCAGGGCCTGAGCACTGTCCCTTGCTTCTTTTTGCTCAAGGCAAACACTCTACCACTTGAGCCACAGCACCATTTCTGGCTTTTTCTGTGTATGCAGTGCTGAGGAATCGAACCCAGGGCTTCATGCATGCTTAGGCAAGCACTCTACCACTAAGTCACATTTCCAGCCCAGCTTCCCTCTTTTTCAAAATGATCCTCACAGTCATTATCTTGTTTGAGACAGCTGAGGAAAGCAAGGCATGGAGAAACCATTTTGTCAAGTGTCACCCAGGCTGAGATGGTTGTGTAAAGACACAAAAGAAGTGGAGAGCTGGGTGGCAGTAGCTCTGCCTGTAATTCTAGCTACTCAGAAGGCTGACATCTATGCAATTACAAGCCAGCCTAGGCAGGAATGTCCTTGAGACTCCAATAAACTACCAAAAACCCCAGAAGTGGAGCTGTGGCTCAAGTGCTAGAGCAGCTAGCCTTGAACAAAAAAGCTCAGGGACAGAGCCCAGACCCTGAGCTCAAGCCCCAGTATTGGCACAAAGAAGAAGAAAGCTGAGATCCAGAGACTCACAGTTCAAAGCAACCCTGGTCAGAAAAGCCTGAGATTCTATTTCCAAAATAACTAGGGCTGGAGGAATGGCTCAAATGGTAGAGTGGCAGTGGAGCAAGCATGAGGCCCAGAGTACAGACAGTAGAGTTGAGAGGAAGAGAAAGAGGCAGATACAAGACAATTCAGAGGCACCTATGCAAATTCTGCCTCATTCTTTCAGTTGCCCACCCCACCCATGTTTGTCACCAGTCTCATAGTGCTTCACATCATGAAGGCTAGTGATCTGTTTACAGATAGGTCCCTGGGGAGAACTAAAACTGGCTCCTGTGTTGTTTTATCAAGTTGTCCATCACCTGCTTGTTTCAGGGCTTCTCCTGAGAGGCTTTTCCCTGACTGAGCCCAAGTTCTGTAGGTCTCAGAGGATTGCTGCCCTGGGTTCTGGGTGTTGGATCTGCTCTGCCATGTGCTAGGCACTCATTGAATCCTTCAGCTGGCACTGTGTGTGTGTGTGTGTGTGTGTGTGTGTGTGTGTGTGTATGTGTGTGTACATGTCTGGAGGGAAAGGCCCCGTACATGGACAACCAGAGTAGGCTGCTCCACCATTTTTTTAAAAAGGGATAACTTTAATCAGGTCAGAACATTGAGCTCCAGCCAGAGCCCAACAGACTTGTTCTGAGCCTGCCATCTCTGAGCCATTTCCTTGTTTAGAAAATGAGTAACAGCCAGGCACCATAGCTCAAGCCTATAATCTTAGCTACTTGGGAGGCAGAGCTCTCTGTGTGTGTGCGTGTGTTGCTGTTTGAGGCCAGCTCAGGCAAAAAAGAAGTTTATGAGACTCTATCCCAACCAACCAATGGTTGGGCCAGGTGGCAGGAACCTGTTATTCCAGATATGGTGGATACACAATGTCACAGTGGTAATGGCCTTCATCTCCAGTGACTTGATGGGGGGAGGGAAGCACAATCACAACTCAGGGTGGCCCAAGTATAAAACAAGATTCCACCTCAAAAATAAGCAAAGCAGGGGCTGGGGATATGGCCTAGTGGCAAGAGTGCCTGCCTCGGATACACGAGGTCCTAGGTTCGATTCCCCAGCACCACATATACAGAAACCGGCCAGAAGCGGCGCTGTGGCTCAAGTGGCAGAGTGCTAGCTTTGAGCGGGAAGAAGCCAGGGACAGTGCTCAGGCCCTGAGTCCAAGGCCCAGGACTGGCAAAAAATAATAATAATAATAATAAAAATAAATAAGCAAAGCAGCCAGATGCTGGTGGCTCACGACTCTAATCCTAGCTACTCAGGAGGCTGAGATCTGGTAGTCTGTGATTTGAAGCCAGCCTAGGCAGCAATATAACTAGACTTCTTTTTCAAGTAACCAGCAAAAAGCCAAGCTGGTAGCATGGCTCAAGTGGCAGACCGCTAGCTGAGCGAACAAGCAAGCTTAGCAAGCAAGTAGCCCGGAGTTCAAAGACCAGTACCACCAAAAAAAAAAAAAAAATAAATAAAAGTAAAAAAAAGGAAGAAAAGAAAAAGATGTAATGCTTTGTTGGGGGAGGTGGGGTGGTGAGTGGGGGGCAGTCCTGGGGCTTGAACTCAGGGCCTGGGTGCTGTTCTTGAGGTTTATCAGTTCAAGGCTGGTGCTCTACCACTTGAGCCACAACTCTACTTCTGGCTTTTTGGGTGGTTAGGAGTTAAGAGTCTAACGGATTTTCCTGCCCAGGCAGAGTTTAAACTGTGATCCTCAGATTTCACTCTCCTGAGTGGCTAGGATTACAGCTGTGAGCTACCAGTGCCTGGCTAGGATGTAATTGAGCTGAGAATAAAATGGGATAATTCGTATATAAAGTACTTAGCTACTTAGCAAGGAGTGGGCACTCCCTACAAGTTAGACAGTAGCAACATGGCTTGACTGGGTAATAGAATATCATGAGAATTCAAAGGCAAGTAACAACTCTGAGAGGCCCAGAAAGTCTTGTTTCTCTTGGCCCAAGTAGCCCTGATGTTCCTCAACATGATTTGCAGATGGTCCTTTGCTAGTCTGGCTCACACCTAGGACGTGGGGATGGGAAGGTCAGTTTTTGCATTCATTTTAGAGGTTGGGGGTGGACCTGAGATAGTTCTCTGTCTGCCTTGGAGCCCTGGTTTAATGAACATTCTTTATCTTGCTTGCTTAAGTCTGTTACTTTTACATTACCTCCACTGAACCCCCACTGCTGTTATATGAGGCTTAGACTGGCACCATCCTTAATTTGTAGATAGGAAGGCAGAGACCAGAGATGCAGAAGCACCTTAATAAGTTTAAAAACAAACTGACCAGTGGCTGGGGATATAGCCTAGTGGCAAGAGTGCCTGCCTCGGATACACGAGGCCCTAGGTTCGATTCCCCAGCACCACATATACAGAAAACGGCCAGAAGTGGCGCTGTGGCTCAAGTGGCAGAGTGCTAGCCTTGAGCGGGAAGAAGCCAGGGACAGTGCTCAGGCCCTGAGTCCAAGGCCCAGGACTGGCCAAAAAAAAAAAAAATAAAATAAATAAAACAAAAAACAAACTGACCAAGGTCCTGAATTAGTGGCAGTCCTGGATTAGGCCAATGTTTGGTTGGTTGTGACCAGAGCTGTTCCTGTCTGGTCCTCAGGGTGTAGGCCCAACCTGAATACTTTTCTCCTTTTAGTTTTAGTTTAGTTTTTTGTTTTGGCCAGTCCTGGGGCTTGAAGTCAGAGCCTGAACACTGTCCCTGGCTTCTTTTTGCTCAAGGCTAAGCACTCTACCACTTGGGCCACAGAGCCACTTCCGGCTTTTTCTGTTTATGTGTTACTGAGGAATAGAACCCAGGGCTTCATGCATGCAAAGCAAGCACTCTACCACTAAGCCATATTCCCCAGCCCCAATAAATACATATTTTTGAAATTAAAAACAAAGGAGGGCAGGGAATATGGCTTAGTGGTAGAGTGCTTGCCTCATATACATGAAGACCTGGGTTTGATTCCTCAGCACCACATGTATAGAAAACGCCAGAAGTGGCTCTGTGGCTCAAGTGGTAGAGTGCTAGCCTTGAGCAAAAAGAAGCCAGGGACAGTGCTCAGAATCTGAGTTCAAGCCCCCCCCCCCCCAAAAAAAAAAAGTTGTACAAAGGAGTTGCCATTCAACAATTACAAAGTGTTTTGACCAATGTCACCCATGTCATCTCTTTTCACCTATCCATCCCATCCCACCCCTTTCCTTACTTTTCTTCATTTTGTAGGATATACATTGAATTTTTTATTTTTTTGTCGGTCCTGAACTCAGGACCTGGGCATTGTCCCTGAGCTTTTTTGCTCAGGGCTAGCACTCTACCACTTTGAGCCACAGTGTCACTTCAGGTTTTTTGGTGGTTAATTGGAGATGAGTGTTAAGGACTTTCCTGCCTAGGCTGGCTTTAAACCATGGTTCTCAGATCTCAGCCTTTTGAGTAGCTAGGATTACAGGCGTGAGCCACTGGTGCCTGGCTTACATCAAATTCTTGGACTGCATCTTGCCGCCTTTTCTCTTCATTCCTCTATCTCACCTCACCCTTGACCCTCCCCTGCCCTTTTCAAGTACCTGACCAGTCCTCTTTTCTCCTGCAGGGGGAAGGACTTGAAAGAGCAGCATGAGCAGAAAGTCTGTGAGAGGGAGCTGCAGCGCATCACCCTGCCCTTGTCTGCCTTCACTAACCCCACCTGTGAGATTGTGGACGAGAAGACCATCGTGGTGCACACCAACCAGACTCCTGTGGAGCTGCAAGAGGGCAGCACCCCTTTAATGGGCCAGGCCGGCACCCCTGGGGCCTGAGCCTCTCCAGGGGGCAGAAACCCATGCAGATATGTGTGCAGGACAGCCCAACTTCCTACAGCTAGGAGGAGCTACATTTTTGTGTTGTGGTTAAGACTCTACCCCCACTGGTTTTTGTTTTATTATTATTTTTTGGTGAATCCTCATGACAGAAGCAGGTAGCACTGTGGGCTGAGGGCAGGGCTGGGAAGAGTGCAATCGGGGTTCCTCCTCCATGCTTTGGAGCAGAGGATTGTTGCCTGTGGGTGGAGACAGTGGCATAGCTCCCACAGCGGTGCTGCTGACAAGGGCTTCCAAACATTGTCTGTGCCCCCCCGTGGATTCGAACCAGGGACCGACCAGGGGGGAACTCTCCCAGACTCCTCTGTGCTTTACCATCTATGATGGCCTCACTCCGCCTTTCCCATTTGTTCTTCATGAGCTTTGAGTGGCGCACACTGTTATTCATAGTTAAGGTCAAGCAGGTCAGGGGGCAGCATTGAAAAAAATATATATATAGTTTTGTTTTTTTTTAATATTTGAGTGGGAACTCCCTATTCTGAGAACCGGAAATGAGTTTGGACAAAAGCCCGAGCTTTGGACTGAGAAAGGGATCTAGGCTGGAGGCTGGTGGGTGTGATCCAGCCAAGGAGGACAGCATGTGCCTTGACAACCACGGGCCAGGCCTGGGCCCAAGGACTCTTCCTGCTTCACTAAGGAAAGGAAGGGGAGAATTGCACTAAACATTCCACTTAGGAAGAGGATAGAGAAGGTTCTGCTCCTGCCTTAGGCCTCAGGGCAGAAAATGGACCTGGGGATGCCCTAAATCATCTCTCTCCTGGGGTGGACAGTGACCCTGCTCTTCATTTTGCACTGTTAAGGGAGTAGCCAGCCATGGGAATGACACGGGCATTTGTTGAGAGGCTGCTGAGAGGGGAACCCGGAAATTAAGCTGAGAGACAAGGAAAATAAAGCACTTCAGGGCTTGCCTGCCTGCCGTTGGGCCCTGGTTTGCAGGCAGTCCTGAGGAGCAGCCACCATCACCAGGCCAGCACTTCCTGTGGGACTTGGGGGCTAGAGTCACAACCCTGCCATTTGTAAAACAATCAAGAACCTCTGGAAAAGGCCTTGGTGTTCTCCAAGCCTTTGGAACCTAGGGGCCCTGGTAAGGAAAAGTGACTGCCCAAAGGTAGAGAACAAGCTCCTGACATGGCCAGGAGAGCCCCGTTTCTAGACTCGAGTGCGATTGTACATACACAGCACCGTGCTCGAAGCTGAGGCCTCCAAGTTCCGATGTGACACTCAGAGGCCTTGGCAGTGTTCTCCAGCCACAGGTCTTCCTGCCCAGAGCCCCGCCACTGCCTGATGTGGAGGAGGGTGTGTGTGAGGGGGGCCCATTCCCATCAGCAGGTTACTCCCAAGAGCCATTGTGAGGGGACCTAGACCTCAGGGGGTCCCTTGGTGTTAGTGATGATGGAGAAGAGAACATTACTGGTTTCTACTTTTCTATAAAAGCATTTCTCTGTATACATGTTTGATATACCTCATTCTTGACACCTGTGTATAAAGTACAGGAAATTGCTCTGCATTCAACTTCTATAAAAATAAGAAAAAAAAAAAACCCACAAGCCTCCCATGTTGCCTACTTTTTGTGAGTTGTGGGGAACCCCCCGTCCCGCAACTCACCTGTGCAGTGAGCTCCAACCTTCTTTTTACCCACCCGGATCCTGGAACTGGTTGAAGAGTTGAAAACAGCAGCCTCTGCATCCTGGTCGTTACCACCAGGAATCCTGTAGAGGCTGCAGCTGCAGGAACCGTGCGTGCGGGTTTCCCAAGGCGCAGCTGGCCCCTGTAAGCCTTTTCCCCTCCGGCATTCTTTCCAAGGTAGAGGGAGCTGAACACCCAAATAGGCTGTGAAGCCATAGGCAAAGGAGGGTCGGGTGGGTGGGGAGAATGAGGGGAGGGGCTGCCCAGGGCTCTAGCAATAAAGCTTATCAACTACCAGCTAGCTTGGACTTTTAGCAGGGGACTTCAGCTGTAGGTTCAAAGGCTCTTAGATATATACTCAAGGTGACTTCAGCCCGTGCTCAGACATCACTCTGATTTTGTCAGCAATGGGGACTCCATCAGCTATTTTATTTTTTCAGTTGGTTATGGGGCTTGAACTTGGGGCCTGGGTACAGACTCTGAGCTTTTTTTGCTCTACCATTTGAGCCACAGCACCGTTTCTGGTTTTCTGAGGGTTAATTGGAGTCTCATGGCCATTCCTGCCCAGGCTGGCTTTGAACCACGATCCTTAGATTTCAGCTACAGTGCCCAGCTCAGTTTTTATTTTTTATTTTTTTCTTCCAGGAACCCTATTCTATTCTTTTTTTTTTTTTTTTTTGCCAGTCCTGGGCCTTGGACTCAGGGCCTGAGCACTGTCCCTGGCTTCTTCCTGCTCAAGGCTAGCACTCTGCCACTTGAGCCACAGCGCCGCTTCTGGCCGTTTTCTGTATATGTGGTGCTGGGGAATCGAACCTAGGGCCTCGTGTATCCGAGGCAGGCACTCTTGCCACTAGGCCATATCCCCAGCCCCTATTCTATTCTTAAGCTGCATTTCTCTTGAGTTCTGGGGCTGCATGGGAGGAATGACTTTGGGTTTGTGTCCAGGACCCCACCAATCAGAGAGTACCCTCCTGCCCAGTGGTCAGTTCTCTATCTCCCCACGTGCAGAAGCAACAGATGTCCTGGAGCACTTCCTATGCATGGGTTCAGGTGGCTTGTGCATCTCCACTCCACAGGTGACAAGCAGCCACAAGGAGCAAAACCTAGGATGCCAGGACCATAGAGATGTTTGCATTAAAGGTGGCAATGGAGAGCTCCTTCCTGGGGCCCTGCCCAGGCAGGCAGGCAGAAGGCTTTGTGAGATGAATGGAGATCAGAGACCTGATCCTTGGAAGGGGCTGCCTCAATGGGACTTGCATGAACAGACTAAAAGGGGGTCTAAAAAGAAATCCCACTTGGGAGTGAGAACTCCCTGCTGTGGGGAGTCTTGTAGGCTGATCCTGAATGTGGGCAGCAGATGCCCCCCCGCCCCCCCCGTTATTTCCTTGAGTCAGGCCCTATGTCACTTTTCACTGACAGTATGATCACTTCTGTTAACTGCTTAATTTATTGAATCTACTCAATGGCCCAGCTCAGGCCTGCCACTCCCACGCTTGCTGGGGACAGCGGAAACACAAGCAGCCACAGAATGCTGAACCATGCTGTTGCTGGGAGCCTAGGACTCAACCCTACAGCAAGCGTGCAAAGTCCACGTGTAAGTACAGGCTACACAGCAAGTAAACTCTGGCCAGAGATGACAACCCACTTCATAACTTCATCCAGTCTATGTACAATATTTCACATACCACCCAATAGATATAAGAAAGTAATATTAACAGCAACCACTCTCCCGGATCACTCCCCCCCTCCCCCCAATACAACCACCACACATTGCATTTATACCCCAAACCCATTCCCAATTTGATAAATAGGGTGTAATCCCAGAGACAATTAGGCAAATTGAGGTGACCTGTAGTCTCTGGAGGTCTGGGGGTCAAGGTGGAAGGTGTCCCCAGGTTTCCCAAGGGCCATGGCCCCGAGGTGTGGCTCAGAAGGCTGTAAGCCTGGAGCGATGAGCTGGGCCAGCTAACAAGGGAGGTAGAAGCCAGTGGCCCAGCTCAGGGAGCTGCCTCCCTGTCAGCAGCTCAGCTCTGGGACACTGTCTCACCACTTCTTCTCAATCCAAGTTACTATCTAGAGCAGGCGTGTTGGAGGATGAGCTGTGGCTGCTGCAGGGAGGCCGGCAAGAGATTTCTGAGCCTCCTTCCCCTTCTCTATCTTAGACCCGAGGCCTGCAGCAGGCCACAGTCCTGCAGATTCCATCTAGCTCTAGGCAAGCCCATCAGACCAAGCCCATCAGAGTATGAGTGACAGCAGCCAGGAGATGCTATTTTTAGACGGCAGAGGCTCTTTCTTTCCATTTTCTTGTTGAGACCGAGAAGATGTCGCTGAGTTCTTGGCTGATCTCCAGTCGTAGGATGAGAAGGCGAACTGGAAGCTTCCTGCCTACATTGGTGTACACTGGCTGGAGCCCAGTGAACTAACAGCCTTGATTGCTGGCAGCTTCCACTATGTACTAGGAGACTTCAAAACCTACTCCCTCACTCTGTGCTCTGGGGAGGGCCAGCACCCGGAGTGTACGTGAGATCCACTGTCATTTCAACCTTTTGAGTGTGTGACTTGGTCACCCAGCTTTCTCTTGTCCACACTTCCACTTCAAGTCCAGCTAAAGCAGTCATCAGAGGCCACAGGCAGCTTCCGGCTGGGGTCCTGCCCAGCAGGCCCAGGTCATGTTGATTACTGTAAGCCAGGGGTCCCAGGTAACACCATGTAACAGATTCCTCCTGGCCCCCGAGGCCAGGCTCCTAGTTTAAATCTTCACAGCTTTCAGGTGAGTGTTGGATTTATCGACAGTAACCAGCCCCCTCCCCCACCCCCCAAATGTGGGGAGATAAATTTTGCCGGTGCTGCGCCTGCTTGCCCTTCTGGGGAGGTAGTAGGGATGGCTCATTGTGCCTCGGAATGTGCCGCCACTCCACAGGAACACAGGAAGCCTGGGAAAGCCCTGTTCACAAGCAGGGCCAGGCGCAGAGGGGGCACTGCTGGCTGTGGAAGGCCCCCCTGCAGGGGGCAGGGCCGGGGCTAGGGGGGTGAGTCCCGGGTCAGGCCGTATTGCATGCTCACTGTGTGGTCCAGCTCCTCCAACTCTGCGGGCAGCGGGATGCCCAGCTCTCCCAGGTACAGGGAGAGCGCCTCGAAGGAGTCCTCCAGTTTGGAAAATGCCGGTCTGGGAAGAAAAGAGGGGAATTAGGCAGGTGGACTATGAGGTAGCAAAGTAAGACCCATGCCTGGGGCTCAGTTACCTCCTCAGGCAAACTCCTTAACTGCTATTTCCTCTTTAAGAAATGGGCATATACTATGATATTAGCCTAACCTCACAGGGTTGCTACAAAGATTAAAGATACCTTGGTGAAGGCCGGCCTTCAGTGGCTCCTGCCTGTATTCCTAGCTACTCAGGAGGCTGAGGATCTGAGGATCTGAGGATCGTGGTTCGAAGCCAGGCAGGGCAGGAAAGGCCATGAGATGCTTATCCCCAATTAACCACCAGAGAACTGGAAGTGGCACTATGGCTCAGGTGGTAGAGTGCTAGCCTTGAGCAAAAAAAGCTCAGTGTCAGTGCCCAGGCCCTGAGTTCAAGCTCTATGACTGACAACCAACCAGCCAAAAAACAAAAACAAGGGCTGGGAATATGGTCTAATGGTAGAGTGCTTGCCTCATAAACATGAAGCCCTGGGTTTGATTCCTCAGCACCACATATATAGGAAAAGCCAGAAGTGGTGCTGTGGTTCAAGTGGTAGAGTTCTAGCCTTGAGCAAAAGGAAGTCAGGGTCAGTGCCCAGGCCCCGAGTTCAAGCCCCAGGACTGGCAAAAACAAAAAAAACAACAAAAACCCTCAATCAGAAGGCTGGTGTGGCTAGTGTTGGTAACTCATAGTAACAGCAACCCTGAGCAGAAAAGAGCAATGCAAGAACTATCATAATACTGGATTTCAAATTATACTATAGAGCCATAGAGCACAAAAAAAAACAACAACAAAAAACAGACACAAAAGAACAGCAGAACAGAAGACCCAGGAATCAAACCACACAGTTGCAGCCATCTAATTTTTGACAGAGGAGTCAAAAGCATACACTGGGGAAAAGCCTATTCAACAAAAAGGTGCGAGGAAAATGGGTAATCTACCTGCCAGAGACTGAAACTTGGCCATTGTCTTTTTTCTTGTACCAAAATCAACTCTAAATAGGTCAAAAGATCAAAATGTAATATCCGAAACTACTATAGGAAAACTCTGGAAGAAAAAGGCACAGGTTATTATTTTCTGACTAGGACTCCAATTGCCCAGAAAATAAGAGCAAGAATGCACAAAACATTTCTACACAGCAGAAGGAAATCACCAGGACCAAGAGGCAACCCAGGGATTAGGAGAAAAATCATTGCTAGCTATTCAATGGATATGCATTAATATCTAGACTACACAAAGCTCGAAAACAATAGAACAAATTAACCTAATTAATATCCAGGCAAATGAAAAGATAACCCAATTAATAAACGGACAAATAGATATTTCTCAGAAGAAATACAAATGGCTAAGAGAAACATGAAGAAATGTTCAACATCCTTAGCCATAAAGGAAATGCCTATCAAAACTACAGATCAAAAGATTCATCTCAGCCCAGTTAGAATGGCATCTATGAAGAAAACAAATCCTGGTGAGGAGGAAGGGAAAAAAGAACCCTCAGACACTGTTGGTGAGAATGCAAATTAGTGCAGGGAATCAGGATAGAGGTTCCTTAAAAAAAATAAAATAGATCTACCCAATGAGCCTACCACATTTCTCCCAGGCATATACCTGAAGGAAGAGTTAACTAATATGCCAGCAAGACAATTGCATCTCTGTGTTCATTGCATCTTTGGTCACAATAGTCAACTGTGGAATCAGCCAATGTGTCCAACAACCAATGAGCAGATAAAGAATATATGGTACCTATGTATATGGAGTGTTACTCAGCCATAAAGAAAACTGAAATTATATCCTTTGAAGGACAGTGGGTGGATGGGGCTGGAAAGCAACACCTTAAGCCAATCTCAAAATTATAAATGCTGGGGCTGGGGATATAGCCTAGTGGCAAGAGTGCCTGCCTCGGATACACGAGGCCCTAGGTTCAATTCCCCAGCACCACATATACAGAAAACGGCCAGAAGCGGCGCTGTGGCTCAAGTGGCAGAGTGCTAGCCTTGAGCGGGAAGAAGCCAGGGACAGTGCTCAGGCCCTGAGTCCAAGGCCCAGGACTGGCCAAAAAAAAAAAAAAAAAAAAAAAAAAAAAATTATAAATGCTGGGGGCTGGGGATATGGCCTAGTGGCAAGAGTGCCTGCCTCATATACATGAGGCCCTGGGTTCGATTCCCCAGCGCCACATATACAGAAAAGGCCCAGAAGTGGCGCTGTGGCTCAAGTGGTAGACTGCTAGCCTTGAGCAAAAAGAAGCCAGGGACAGTGCTCAGGCCCTGAGTCTAAGCCCCAGGACTGGCAAAATAAATAAATAAATAAATAAATAAAAATCAAGTTTAAATGCTGTATTGTTTGCCTATTTGTGGAATCTAGACTTAAAGATACACATTCATATAGAAGTATCCATCCATCCATCCATCCTAAGCTCTAAATATGCGATTGTGCTCAAGGCTAATGTACTGTCATATGAGCCATAATCAGTTCTACTTCCAGCTTTTTTTTTTTTTTTTGGCCAGTCCTAGGGCTTGAACTCAGGGCCTGAGCACTGTCCCTGGCTTCCTTTTGCTCAAGGCTAGCACTCTGCCACTTGAGCCACAGCACCACTTCTGGCCGTTTTCTATATATGTGGTGCTGGGGAATTGAACCCAGGGCCTCATGTATACGAGGCAAGCACTCTTGCCACTAGGCCATATCCCCAGCCCCTACTTCCAGCTTTTTGGCAGTTAACTGGAGATCAGAATCTCAGGCTTTTCTGCCAGGGCTGGCTTTGAACTGTGATCTTCAGATCTCAGCTTTCTGGGTAGCTAGGATTACAGGTGTGAGCCACCAGTGTCGGATAACCTATTTACTTTTCCCAGAGTATTTGTCCCCTTTGAATAGTCAGCACAGTTTATTTATGCAATCTTGTGTTTCTCAACTCTCCTTGCTAGTCTGCTTCCCCAGAATTAGAGCTCTGGGCCTTAAAAAAATGCAGGTTTCCTGAGGCTGGACACCTTTGTTTTGTTCTCTGCTCTGACACCCACAACAGCACCTAATGCATAGTCCACCCCACCCCCCTCTCATTTTTTGGTGCCTGTACTGGGGCTTGAACTCAATGCCTTGCACTTGCACTTGGCTTTTTCACTCAATGCTGATGCTCTACCACTTGAGTCACACTTCCACTTTGATTTTTTTTTTTTTGTTGTTTTTGTTTTTGGTGCCAGTCCTGTGGCTTAAGACTCAGAGCCTGAGCACTGTCCCTGGCTTCTTTTTGCTCAAGGCTAGCACTCTACCACTTGAGCCAGAGCACCACTTCTGGCCTTTTCTATATATGTAGTGCTGAGAAATGGAACCCAGGGCTTCATGTATGTGAGGCAAGAACTCTACCACTAAGCCACATTCCTAGCCCCCACTTGTTTTTTTTTTTGCTGGTGAATTGAAGATAAGACTCTCATGGGCTTTTTTTTTTTTTTTTTTGGCCAGTCCTGGGGCTTGGACTCAGGGCCTGAGCACTGTCCCTGGCTTCTTTTTACTCAAGGCTAGCACTCTGCCACTTGAGCCACAAAGCCACTTCTGGCCGTTTTCTGTATACGTGGTGCTGGGGAATTGAACCCAGGGCCTCATGTATACGAGGCAAGCACTCTTGCCACTAGGCCATATCCCCAGCCCCCTCATGGGCTTTTTTTGTTCAGGCTAGCTCTGAACTGTGATCCTCAAAGCTCAGCCTCCTGAGTAGCTAGGACTAAGTATGCACTATGGGCACCTAGCTTAAACTTTCTTTTAATAACAGTGTCTCTGTACCTGATCCAGTTACTATGCCTTTATCAAACATGCTGTGTGAAGAGCTGTTAGGTGCTCAAGGCTACTGCCTTTGTGCCTGGAGCTTGAGACAGGGGTGAGAAACATACCGGCTCTCAGGCTCCAGTTTGCAGCAGATAGCGGCCAGGGGGAAGAAGGCAGGGGGGCAGTCTGTGGGGACAAACTTCTCCCAGAAAAGCTTCACGTTGAGGCCAAAGTCCAGTGTGCGGGGCAGGCAATCAGGATC
Organism: Perognathus longimembris pacificus; assembly: GCF_023159225.1. Classification (NCBI taxonomy): domain Eukaryota; kingdom Metazoa; phylum Chordata; class Mammalia; order Rodentia; family Heteromyidae; genus Perognathus; species Perognathus longimembris. The sequence goes on along the minus strand of NC_063163.1, from coordinate 92,618,869 downwards.
TGCATACACCTGCCCAATAATCTGCAGGTGAGAAGACAGCTGGTCAGGAAGTCCTCCAGGTGCTAGAGACAGATGGCAGGGGAAAGGGATGCTGGTGTGTGGACACATGGAGGCACAGAAGAGTGGTAAAAACCTAGATCTTGTTCATCTAGACCTCTTATCTCTTGGCTCCTGAGCGCGGCTTAGGACTGGCTTCACTGTGGTGGGAGCAGTGTTCTGAGTTGGCATGCAGGCTGTCAGCTGCCTGTGTCCATCCTCTGCTAGAGTCAAGTCTTTGTGAAGGAGGGAGCTGGGTCTTGTTCATGTTTGAGACCTTGGTTTAATACTTTGTACATAGCTTAATACTTTGTACACAACTGTTATCTATGAAAAGGAAACAACTTTTATGAAAATTGTCCTTCATTATTCTAACTGTCCTTGGTTTCTCCTGCCTACCCCATTCACAGCTTTGTGGGAATCACCGATCTTGAATGTGTGTTTGGTGGAGTGTTTTGAGATATACCAGCACCTAGCCACTCATGTCAACTTTATGACAAGCTCTTTACCCCTAGAAGAAGCCCAGATGTGAGGGAGGGCAAAGCTGTGAGGCCTGTATGGCCTCTGTGGGGGAGCTCACCTCACAGAGAACAATCCCGAAAGAGAAGACATCCACAGTTTCATCGTAGCTCTTTCCTTGGGAAACAGAAGCAAGCAACTATTAAGTTGGCATCCTTTACCTGCTGTGCATGGGGCTTAGGGTTAAGCCAAACCACAGCCAAGAGTCATGGCTAAAACAAGTTCTGAGGGGATATCTGAGGGGAGAGGCACCACTTGGAAATCATCTTTCTCCAGCCCTGGATGGCCTTTGTTGAAGGGACCTTATAAACACATTGCTCAGGAAGTAACTGCATGGCATCACGGAAAAACAAACTGCACCCTGGTTCTTCCAGGCTTTGTCACCGGCAGCTGTGTAATTCTGGGGGAGCCACTGAACTGAAAAGGGTTGTTCCTAGGCCATTTTTGCCATCTCACTATCTTCTACCTTTCTACCTTACACTATCCAGAGATAGTGTGAGCAGCGTCCACCAGGGGGCACCATACTTCAGTTCCCAGCCAGGAGAAAGCAAAAGCTAAAGCTAGGGCAATGTATACTGACCTTTTAGCTATGCTTAGGACACAGAATCCAGTCAGGACTCATGCTGTGACCAGCATGGTACCCTGACCACTTCCCATTCTTGAGCTCAGGGAGGAACGAGTATATGAGGCCTGGGCTGGCAAGGATTAAAAACCACCATTAACTGGTCTCCCAGGGTTCCCTGTCAGAGGTGACAGCCCCCTAGGACGGTCCTCCAGGCTTCAGGACTCACCATTCAGCATCTCAGGGGCCATCCAGTAGGGGTTTCCCACCACTGTGTAACGCTTCTTGCGGTCATTCTTGCGCAAGGTGCGCTTCTTCGTGGTGGCTTTCTCCACGGGGGGCCTTTTCCTTTCTTCCACAATAAGCCGTGACAGCCCAAAGTCTGCCACCACTATAGTCTTGTCCTGGAAGGACAAGGGCTAGTTCAGGACCTGGTGGGGAGGTCCTTGAACCTGGCCTTGGGGTGGTCATAGGCCAGAAAAGTCATGGGCTGCTGGGGTGTTGGTGGCTCAAGCCTGTCATCCTTGCTACTCAGGAGGCTGAGATCTGAGGATTACAGTTCGAGGCAGCATGGACAGCAAAGTTTGTGAGACTCTTTTAAATTTCTTTTTTTCTGGTCCTGGGGCTTGAGCTCAGGGCCTGGTCATTCTTGAGTATCTCTGTGCTCAAGGCTAATGCTCTACCACTTGAGCCACAGTGCCACTTCTAGCCTTTTCTAAGTAGTTTATTGGAGATAAGTGTCTCATGGACTTTCTTGCCTGGGCTAGCTTTGAACTGCAATCCTCAGATCTCAGCCTCTTGAGTAGCTAGGATTACAGGAATGAGATACCAGTGCCCATCTTGAGAGACTCTAACCCCCAATTGGCTACAAAAAAAAAAAAAAAAAAAGCCAGAAATGGAACTGTGGCTCAAAGTGGTAACCTTGAACACAAAAGCTAAGGGACAGTGCCCAGGCCCTGAGTACAAGCCCCAGGACCAGCACCAAAGAAATAAACAAACAAAAAGTCACGAACAAGGGGACTACATGGTAAAGTACATAGTAAAGGAGAGTCAGAGCAGAAAGTGTCAGGAGGTACGTTCAAGCATTTGGGTTTTTGTCAGTCTGCTATATGCCCATAATTCAAAGTGGAGTTCACACTCTGGAGCTCTGGTGGAGGTAGGACTCTGCAAACTGGAGGGTGGAACTCAGAGGCGGGGCAAGGGATTGTGTGTGTGTGTGTAGGCCTTGTGACTTGAACTCAGGGCCTGGGCGCTGTCCCTGAGCTTTAGTGCTCAAGGCTAGCACTATACAACTTTGGGTTTTCTGGTGGTTCATTGGAGATGAGTCTCACAGACTTTCCTGCCCAGGCTGCCTCAGATCTCAGCCTCCTGAATAGCTAGGATTGGGTTTTGTTTTTATCCTGTGGTGCCTTACTCCTCAAAAAGATTTGAGGGAAGTGTCTGAACTAGGGTTAAGAAAAAAAGGCAAGGCAGAGGCAGTCAGCATGGGGAACCTGGGGGGGATAAGCTCCTTGGATAACTATAGGGCAGTCATGTGAAAAGGGATTAAGGCTGTTTGATGTGGGTCCAAAGGGTAGAGCCGGGGCTGACTGGTGGACACCCAGGAAGCCAGATTGCAAATCAACAGGAGAAAGAACACTGTAGCAATCAAAGCCAGAGGGTGGGAGTGGGAGGAATACTGGCTTCAAACTGGTCACTGTGAATTCACTGGGCCTGTGGCCTCAGGCTGAGTGCCTGTGCCAGAAAAATGGGGTCAGCAGAATGGTAGGACTCTCTATATATAGCTCAGGAATTTCTGGTCATCTCTCCTTTTTTCTCTCTCTCTCTTTTGCATAAATTAGGTTAAGTGCTCCATCACAGAGCGACATCCCTAGCCTTGCAGTCACTTCTAATCAAATGATTGCTTGGGCTGCTACTGAGAGGAGAGACAGGTAAGTGTGTACCTGAGTCTGGGACCATCTCGAAGACACATAGCTTTGGAAGCAACAGGAAAGGCAAGAGAAGCCCTTAGGCCATACTTTGGCCTAGAGCCAAGGGGACAGTCAGCTTCCTTTGTGACAAAGAAGCCAGGACAGCTGACCTCAAAGAGGCTGAGGCCAGGCTGCATGGTGAGACATACCAACTTGATGAGGCAGTTGTGTGAGTTCAGATCCCGGTGGATGATGCACATGGAGTGCAAATAGGCCTGGAACACAAATACAAGCCAAAGGGCCAGTCAATCAACTGGATCCTGACTCTGCAATTGGGGGCCATGAAACCTATTCTTCCTTTACCCAGGCCATGCCCGCCCACCTCAGAACCCAGCCTGGACAAAATTGGGCCAGGCTTCCTGTGGCGACATCAAAAGAAAGCTGCTGGCTCCAGCCTATCCTTTGGTTCAACAGTCACCAGCTCAGTGCTGACCTGAGTCCTCACAGCTCCTCCCTCCAGTCTTCAAGTCCACTACTGGGCTCTAGTACCACCTTTGCCCAGGCTTTCTTCTTCTTTTTTTTTTTTTGTTGGCCATGGGGCTTGGCTTGGGCGCTATCCCTGAGCTCTTCAGCTCAAGGCTACTGTTCTACCACTTGAGCCGCAGCGCCACTTCCAGTTTTCTGGTAGTTAATTGGAGATAAGAGTCTCACAGACTTTCCTGGCCAGGCTGGCTTTGAACCGTGATCCTCATATCTCAGCCTCCTGAGTAGCTAGAATTACAGGCGTGAGCCACCATGCCCGGCTACCAAGGCCTTCTGAAGTAAGTGCCCCCGGGTACCCAGCTCCCCTTCTCTGGCTTCAGGAACTTTGAGTCCTTCCTAGTTTAATTAGCTCCATGTTCCTACTGTTCACTCCACCCTCCTCCAGGTCTATCCTAGAACTGCACCCTCTCTGTATCCAAATGTTTCTGTTTAGAAAGAAACTTGTTTCTAAACAAGCTATTGTCACTGTCAAAGGCCACTTTCTTTTTCCTGTCCTTCCCTTGCCAATATGGGAGATGCTACTCACACACTCAGGTCAACATAGCCCCGGAGCTCTTCCTGTGTGCCATGACTCATAATCTGGTGGTCTGTGGATCTCTTCCTCAAGGCTGTCGACATCTCTCCTGCTCCTGAGACCCCTGTGGGTCTGCTTTTCCCACCCAGACGCTTCCTCATCACCAGCCATGCTCAAAGCCATCTTGCTACATAGATGCATTTCTGTCTCACAGCTCCAGAGGCCTCTTCTGTGGGGACCCTTAGGTGACCAGCAGCCGATCTCCCAATTTTCTGCCTCAAGCTCCAGCCAGTTTCATGCCCAGGAGAGCTGGAGGTTCAGCTAGTAGATCAGTCTCAGCACACATCAATCCTGATGTTCCCAAACCTGTTCCTGACTATCAATATCTGGTAAATGGAGGTACAAGGTGCCACCCCAACTCCTCTCCCCATTTCTGTGCCTTCACTGCCATCCACTCGCTCCATTCTGAGCCCACTTTATCTCCCAGTCTTGTCACCATTGCTGCTACCTTAATTTAGAAACTCAAAATATTTTGCTGGCTCTCTATCTAGTTGTCCCTGCCTGAGGATCTCCCAACTCTGTTCCAACCTACAGATCACCTCAGACTCACTTGGGAAAAAAGCTCTGATCACAAAATTTTCTTGCTTAAAAATCTTTTCTAGGCTCACACCTGTAATCCTAACTACTTAGGAGGCTGGGATCTGAGAATTGCAGCTCAAAGCCAGCGTGGGCAGGAAAGTCTATGAGATTCTTATCTTCAGTTAATCACAGAAAAAGCCAGAAGTAGACCTGTGGCTCAAGTGGTCAAGTGCTTAGCTTTGAGCACAAAAGCTCAGGGACAGCACCCTGCCAGGTCCAGAGTTCAAGCCCCAGAACTGGCAATAAATAAAATAAATTTAAAAAATATTTTTCTATGGAATTAGAACCTTTTGTACTACTTAATTATGTATGTATGCATATATATATATATGCATACACACACACACACACTTCCTACAAATTCAAGCTCTTTAGCCTGAAACACAGGGTTCAATCTACTGTTCCACATGAATTTTGTCTTCATGAGCCCTGTGAGAGGAGGAATGGCTAAAATCTCAGGTGTAGGAGCCAGACTGACAAAGCTCACGATCCTAATTCTGTCCTTTTCTAGTCTTGACTTCTTATCTGGAAACAAGTGTTGTCATGCGCAGTAAATATGATCATGCCTGTTACTCTCTCGGCTCAGTGTCTGGCATACAGAAAGCACTTAGTACTTGTCAACTCTTAGGATCTGCGCAACTGGATTCATTTGTTCTTGAGTCACACATCATTCCTTCCTCCCATGTCTTTGCTGCTGTCACCAGCTTAAACTTTGGGGCTATTTTATCAACAGGACCCCCTACCCCCAACCCCTAGGGCTTATCTAGAACTCATTTCCTCCTCTACTGATTTACTAGGCAGTGAGGTGTTTTGCTTGCTCTAAGGGCTTCTGTGATAGAAGTAGCCAGGCCCTTGTTCTATGGTTGGCCCCTTGTTTGCCCTTAGAGATCTGGAATCCTATGAGAACAAGGCTGTGGGCTGAGGACAGTTGGCCAGGGCAATGTCATTGGCCCAGAGAGAAACTCATTAAACAACTGCTGAATGATCCAACCCACACAGGTCATCCAGGATGGGTGCCTGGCTTCAAATCCATCTCTCTTTATTCTCACACTGTACTTACCATTCCGGAAGCGATGCCTTTGGCGAACCTGACCTTCTGTTGCCAGGGGAATGGGTCCTGCAGGGTGAGAGAATACCCATCAGAGGCTGTGGGGTCCTGTACCACTCACAGTCCAGTCCCTGTGGGTCAGTACAGTGTGCCAGTGAAGCGCCCCCCCCCCCCCCATCTGTGCCTGGTCCTGCCTAGCATGCATGGTCCATTAAAGGCAAAAATTAAGGACTGAGTGTCCCACTGACAACTAATGACGCTCCTGGTGACAGTGGGCCAGCGTGCTCACCACACTGCGCAGGAAGTCCTTCAAGGTCCCCCCTTCGATGTACTCTGTCAGCAGGTTCAGCTTCTTGTCCTTGTACAGGACACCAATGAACTTGAGCACGTTGGGATGGTCCAGGCTGCGCATCACTTTCACCTAAGAGTGGAGGAGGGTGGGGGGTAGATGGTTAGCTTCCCACCCAGTCCTCTCTCCCTTAAGGACTATGCATGCTTGGCAGTCCTCAGGGAGTTAGCTGCCTCTCTGCCTCCTGTAGGTGCAATGTGGTCACGTGTTAGGTTTGGGGAGAGGGAAGACCACCACCACATGGGTGGGAATGACATCACAGGCCTCTTCCTTGGGACCTTGCCTTTCTAGGACGTGCTTAGGGGAACTGGAGTGGGAGGGCCAGGAGTGAAAACAAAGGATTGGGGATGGGGTAAGAGGGTAGAGGGAGCTGGGCAGCAGCTGGTTCACAGGTGTTTCCAACTGCAGCTTCTCTATCAGATCCAAGTGGAAGGGGTGGGGGAGACTCTGTAGGTGCTCAAGGGGTGTCAGCTCTCAGGAGCCCCACTCAAGGTTCTGTTCAAGGGCATTCAGATGATTAGAACACAGAGCTGTACTAAACTGGTCCGTTTTCATGCCCATCACTCTCACAATCTGAGAGAGCTCCTTGTAATAGCACCACCCCTTGTAAGCTGGCTTGCGCTATCTTTAAGAAGTGTCTATTAGGCTGGGAATGTGGCTTAGTGGTAGAATGCTTGCCTAGCATGCATCAGGCCCTGGGTTCAATTCCTCAGTACCACATAACACAAACAAAAAAAAACCCAAGAAGTGTTTATTGAATAAATAATTATCCTGTAATTTAGAGGGAGTAGGGATGTTCTCCTAGCACTCATTTTTTTCTGTTTTTGTTTTTGTTTTTGCCAGTCCTGAGGCTTGAACTCAGGGCCTGAGCACTGTCCCTGGCTTCTTTTTGCTCAAGGCTAGCACTCTGCCACTTGAGCCACAGCGCCACTTCTGGCTTTTTCTATATATGTGGTGCCGAGGAATCAAACCCAGGTCTTCATGTATACGAGGCGAGCACTTTACTACTAGGCCATATTCCCAGCACCTAGCACTCATTTTTAAATTACATATTTTTAAAATCTTTAAATAGTTGTACAAAAGAGTTGCCATTCAACGAATGAGTTTAAAAGTATAGGGCTGGGGATATAGCCTAGTGGCAAGAGTGCCTGCCTCGGATACACGAGGCCCTAGGTTCGATTCCCCAGCACCACATATACAGAAAACGGCCAGAAGCGGCGCTGTGGCTCAAGTGGCAGAGTGCTAGCCTTGAGCGGGAAGAAGCCAGGGACAGTGCTCAGGCCCTGAGTCCAAGGCCCAGGACTGGCCAAAAAAAAAAAAAAAAAAAGTATAATGCTTTTTTTTTTTTTTTTTGCCAGTCCTGGGGCTTGACCTCAGGGCCGGCCTGGGCACTGTCCCTGAGCTTCTTTTGCTCAAGGCTAGTGCTCTACCACTTAAGTCACAGGGCTACTTTTGGCCTTTCTGTTTATGTGGTACTGAGGAATCGAACCCAGGACTTCATGCATGCTAGGCAAGCACTCTACCACTAAGCCTCATTCCCAAGTCCAGTATAATGCAGCTTGACTGATGTTATCCTTCCTCTCTCACTGTTTTACCCTCAGTCTTTAAGACAGTGATTCCAAGCCAAGTGCCCCCACCCTCACCCCATTGCAGTACTGGGGATGAACCCAGGTCCCACTGAAGCTATGCCCCAAGTCCCTACGTTTTCTCTTGAAATGATTCATTTGTAAGATTTTCTCTATTCTAAAGGTAACACCCAATTTCTCAACCCTCCAACTCCAGTATCTTCCTTCCTTCCCTCCCTCTCTCTCTCCCTCCCTTCCTATTTTTTTTGGACAGGGTCTTATTGTGTTCCCAGGCTGACCTAGAACTCCTGGGCTCATACAATCTGTCTGCTTCACCCTCCCCAAGTAGCTGGGATTATAGGAGGCACAGTGGCAACTCCACTTCCATTTTGTTACCTCAGTCAGAAAAGTCTTCTGTGTCTCCTCATCACATCGAATTAACTCCTTCATGACCATCACTTTGCCCGTGGCCTTGTGTGTCACCTACAGGAAAAGTGGCTATTAGTGATGCAAAGACAAGTAGTTCTAGAGAACTTGTGAAAAATCTATGAGCTGGGGATGAAGCTCAGTGGCAGAGCGCTTGTCTGGCATGCGCAAGACCCTGAGTTCAAACCCCAGCACCACAAAACCAACCAGTCAATCTATCAAGCAACTGGTCATCTCATTCCTTGTTAAGACATACTGGGCCAGAGGAGATGAGATCAGATCAGACGGACAGTTCTTGTGTAGAAGACACAGCATAGGAGAACAGGGGACTCAGAGGAAAGCACACTCTCTTCTCTCGAGAGCTGAGCATGCACAGAGAGGTGAGAATCAGACAGATAGGGAAGGAGGCAGGAGGGGACACTGCCAAGCCAAGCAGGGGCTCTGGTCATGTGGCACAGGAGTGAATACTTTGGGTGAACAGAAGTTTGGGGGCAGGAGGGTGAGTGCCATAGACATGCACCAGGGACCTGGGTGGATGGGGGGGGGGGGTGAGCTCTCCAGCCCTGCTGCCCCACAAAGCTTACATTCATGGCTTACCTGACCCCCCCTCCCAGCTCTCAGCAGAGGAGGAGGAGGAGGAGGAGGAGGAGGAGAGAAAGAGAAGAGAAGGTTAGTCCCTGAGACTTTTCACCAGGGTGGCAGGAGCCACTTGTGCTCTCTGTAGCATGCCCAGGTCTGTGGGCACCTGACACACACCCATGGCCTGGCAGCAGGAGGGCTTAGAGCACAGCTCATCCCAAGCTGTCTCCAGAGCCACAGATCCACTGCTGCCCTTAGGTGGTTGGATAGTAGAGTGGGCACCCCCTCCACCATCACGGGCAGAGGGGAAGGAAGCCTGGTGTCCTGTAGGGTATGGGGTATGTCCATCGGATGAAAACTCCAGAAAGGGGGAGAGAGGGGTTGGGGGGCACTGGCTGCTGCTGGTTTCTCACCTTGATGGCCTGCCCAAAGAAGCCCTTCCCCAGGACCTCCCCATGGATCAGGTCACATGGCCGGAAGATCTGCTGCGAGTAGCTGCTGGAACAGCGGAGGGACTCAGAGCGGCTGATGTCTCGGCTGAGAAGCAAGGGCTCTTTGGGGGAGCTGGGGCCAGGGGACTTGGAGATGCTGTTACTGCGCCTGAGGATAAGGAAAGATGAGGGTGGGGTGGGAGGGGGGGAAGAGACACAAGTAGTTCTGAGACTAGTCAGAACACCTGAAGGCAGGAACCTCAGGCATACCTGCTCATTCTACTGTCTGTAATTCAAATGCTATTATTGGGAGACAGGGCTCTTACATCAGACAGATGTGCTGTTTTAGGTCTGCGGACATCAGCAGTTTATTTGAGCACAGGAAGAATACATTTAAGATGGGAACTCTGGGAGCAAGGGGGTGTATGTGTGTGTGTGGGGGGGGGGGTGGAGATAGCTCAATTCCAAGGACACATGAGAGCCTAGGGTATGTCCCCAGCACTGTAGAGTAGGCTGGACATAAGAACTCAGTTCTTCCTCCCTAGAAGAATTAACTAGAGTGTACTAACTTGTAATGATCAGCCTAGAACAGCACTAGAGAGAGTAACCTATTATCTCCCCAACTGTTTGATTCAAGGTCCTAACTGGACAGCATGTTACTGTTCCAAAGAAATAAGTAAATGGGATTTTTAAATGACAGACATTTGGTTGTTTTTGTTTTTTGATTTTTTTGAAGCAGGGAGTCATTAGATAGGCTGTTCTCCTGCTTGCACCTCCCAACTGCTGGAATTACAGGCCTGTGCCATCACACCCAGCTCTTTTGTGTATTCTTGTACCTAGCCATATTTCCTAAATTTTAAGATAATAAACACCTTTAATCTTTTCCACCAATAAATCTGTTTCTATTTTCAAAAGCAGCCAGTAATAGTAATGGTTGATGACTGTTACTTTTTTTTTCTTTCTTGTTTTTGTCAGTAGTGGGGCTTGAACTCAGGGCCTAAGCACTGTCCTGAGTTTTTGTGCTCAAGGCTGTGCTCTCGTACCGAGCCAGAGCTCCACTTCTGGTTTTCTTATGGTTAATAGGAGATAAAGAGTCTCATGGACTGTCCTGCTCTGGCTGGCTTCAAACGTCAATCCTCAGATCTCAGCCTCCTGAGTAGCTGGGATTACAGGTGTGAGCCACCAGCACCTGGCTGATGATTGTTACTTTGAAAGAGGACCTGAAGGCTGAAGATCACAGAACTGCAGGTGAGCTGTAACCCTGAAAACTCCTCTGTCATTAGCTCCAGTTTTGCGGGACCATTCACAAAGCACTGCAGCTGCATGGCTTCTGACTTGACTTGCACCACAGGCTTGGCTGCTCTTGTTCTTTTGCTTTACAAACTTCCTCGGATGGTACCCATCAGAGCCGGGAAAATGAGTTGCCCTCTCTCTCCTACATGATGGCCTTTCAGGTATCTGTGCAGCTCTCCAGAAATCCCTATCTCGGCCATGCATGTCAAGCCCTTTTCTGTCCTCTGCTGAGAGGCAGTCAAGAGTGGTGGGAATGAGCTACAGGGAGGGCCCTATTTCTAACAGATGCCTCCCAAGAAGGACTGGGCTGATTCAGCCTATTTTACCTAGGAGTGGATAAAGAACCAGATTCTTCATCAGCCTATCTCACTTTTTTTTTTTTTCTAGTCCCAGGGCTTGAACTCAGGGCCTGGGCACTATTCTTGAGTCTCTGTGCTCATGGCTAGTGCTCTACCACTTGAGCCACAGTACCACTTTCAATTTTTGAGTGGTTAGTTGGAGATAAGAGTGTCATAGGGACTTTTCTACCTGGGCTGGCTTTGAACTGCCATTCTCAGATGTCAGCCTCCTGAATAGCTAGGATTCCAGGCATAAGCCACAAGTGCCTGGTTCCTAGCTCACATTTACTGAGTATTCCCTACCATGTGCTGGCATTGTACAACTATGTCCTTTTCCACATTTAATTCTTGCATAATTGGTGAGACAGACACTTTTCTCTCGCAACCTCACTTCACAAACACAGATACAGAGGCTCAGAGAGATGTAGTGATTTGGGAAGAGGGAGGGCTCAGTTTGAAGCTCTGGAATGGGTAGCTTTGCCTGACAGTCAGTGCTCTTGACTCCTATTCTGTAAGTCTCTCTACCTAGGGCTTGCACACAAGGTGACTGCTCTCCTCATTTACTTGGCAGGCTCTGAGGTATAAGATTACTGATGCAAATCTGAGAACAAATTGGTTTCATCTTTTTCTTCATCATTTTCAATGTCCTTATGGATATTTAACCCACTCTACCTGTGCCCTTACTTCCAGCTCTGAGTCTTCTTCTTCCTCCATGTTGCGTTTACGGTGCAGTATCACTGATTCCTGTCTAGCTCAGGATCTAGTGGATAGAGCCTGACCTTCTGTTTTCCAAGGAAACCTGGCAGACTGCTAAGTCTGCACAGACCCTGGCTCTGAACTGTGAGTCCCACAGGGGAGCTGGGTCAGCACAATCCTCATAGCCTGCCCCTTGCCCCCTTCCTAACACTGTTGGCCTCAAATAAGCCATCACATCGTGGACATGGGACAGAACTGGGTTGGAAGGTGGCACCTCAGGGAGCGTCTCCTCAGTGTCCCCTCCAGATTCTCCTTGGTGTCCAGAGTGCTGAGGGTATGCGATTGCCTGGCATTCTGCATGTGGGGAGAAAGTCGGGCATCTAGTCGCAGCTGGTCCAGGCGCTGGGGGACGGGGTCATGTTCAATTAACAGCTGAAGTGTCTGGCTGGTCTGGCTAATCGCATCTTCCACCTGTGGCCAAAAGCAGCATAAGGTTTGTTCCCATTGGCTTCCCCAAATCTGGCCACCCACAGCCTGGCATCCTGGCATCTTCTCCCATCTGCCAGGTCATCCCTGGGAACCTGTAGGTTGATACAGGAGGTCACACTAGTGATCATAGGCTATATCAAGATAAAAAGACAGGTGACACACACTGTACCTCCTCTATTCGTAGTGTGCGAACAGGGGTCCCGTTGATCTCCAGGATGCGGTCCCCAGGGTGAATGGCATTACGGTTGTTTGGACTAATGTGCATTCTATTTACCCTAAGAGAGACAAAGATTGAGGCAGGGTGAAGGCATGTAATAACTCACCTGAGCAGTTCCACTGTGCCAGGACTAGCCCACAAGGCCCAGGCCATTCACACAAAGAACTACATTCTTCTCACGATGCTTCATCTCAATGAAGGGCATTGCCACTCAGTTGGAAGGACAGATGAGAAACTCATACACATTGCCCAAGCAAGATCGTTTCAAGGAGCAAATCTGATCTGAAGCCCAATACCTGACAGGGGAGAGAGTCTGGCTTTGAGCATTGGATAGAAAGCAGCTAATAAGGCACAGAGAACCCAAGTGCCAAGGTCTAGGTGTGAGTTCAGAGAAAGGTAGGTGATGGGGATGAAGAGATCACTGTGTCCTGGAATTTAGAGCCCTTTGAGGCCCACCAGCCCTTTGCTGCAAAATACTTACTCTTTCACTTGCACAGTGGTGGCATAGTTGGAGCAGACGCTGTCCACAGACACGGAGAAGCCCCGTCTGCCCTCGGTGGTGGCTGGCATGGAGATGAGTGTGACGGAGTAGGGAAGCTGGTCCTGAACAGACTCGGTGGAGAGCCTCTCAAACATAGGTGCTAGTACCACCTCATTGTGGCACTTCCCACTAGGGAGAGGGCACAAAGCAAGCTGAGATCCTGGAGGCCTACCTGGAAGCCACCCAGTAACCACTACTGAACCTCCTTGCTTTTTTTTTTTGCCAGTCCTGGGGCTTGAACTCAGGGCTTGGGCTCTGTCCCTGAGCCTCTCTGTGCTCATGGCTAGAGTTCTACTACTTGAGCCATAGCCCCACTCCATTTTTTTTCTGTTGATGTGGTACTGAGGAATTGAACCCAGGGCTTCATGCATGCTAGGCAAGCACTCTGCCACTTAAGCCATTCTCAGTCCCAACCCTTGGCTTTAAATAACATAACCTTCGGGGCTGGGGATATGGCCTAGTGGCAAGAGAGTTTGCCTCATATACATGAGGCCCTGGGTTCGATTCCCCAGCACCACATATACAGAAAACGGCCAGAAGTGGCGCTGTGGCTCAAGTGGCAGAGTGCTAGCCTTGAGCAAAAGGAAGCGAGGGACAGTGCTCAGGCCCTGAGTCCAAGGCCCAGGACTGGCAAAAAAAAAAAAAAAAAAAAAAAATAACATAACCTTCACCCCCTGTCTCACCACCACCCTCTCTGCTATAATTTTTTTTTGTTGTCAATCATGGGGTTTCAACTCAGGGCCCTGTCTCTGAGTTTTTGTACTCCAGGCTAGTGCTCTATTACTTGGAGCCACAGTTCCACTTTTGATTTCCTGGTGGTTAATTGGAGATAGAGTCTCATAGTTTCCTGCCTGGGATGGCTTGGAACCTCAATCTTCAGATCTCAGCCTCTTGAGTATCTAGGATTACAGGTGTGAGCCACCAGCACCTGGCTTATGCTATGACTCTTGATGGCAACTCAGAATGAGGAGCCTGGGATGAGGGCGCTGAGCCAGATCTGTAGCAAGTAGTGTATTTGGAAGAATCTGAATCTGGGGAAGAAGGGGGTGGGTAGGGTGGCCTGAGTTTTCTTGCTGTGCCTTTGACTAATGGTAAGAAACTTGCCCCAGCCTTTGTCCTCTCCCAGCAGACCCAGATGGCTTCTTTTGTTAACCAAGGCAAGTTGGATGGGGAGAGCTGGGTGAGCTCGCCATGCCTTTCCTTTAATGCGGGCTCCTTCTTAGAGTATCTTCTCTGCTATTCTGTCCCTCTAGGGGAGACTGCAGGGCAGAGTGAGGTTATTCTCATAGCAGGTAAGGATGGAGAACAGAGAGAAGTTATTGGTTCTGTTTACAGGTCATTAAAGGTCACAGAGCTGTGAAAAACTGCACTGCTGGGATAGATTCTACCCCAATATCTTTCCACCCAACTCACACTGCCACCTGTCCTTCTGCCCACTTGTGTTGGGGAAGACAGAGGGCAATGGCTTACCAGTAGAGTGTGGCATGCTGTACCAGGGCATACGCATCCCCATCCTCGATGATCACCTTGCAGCTCATACAGGCAAAGCACTCTGGGTGGTACTTAAACTCCCCAGCCACCTGAAGCAGATAGGGAGAAGTCGTACAGAGGGAGGAAGCGAGTTATCACTGTGGCTAACAGTGGAGGTAGAGGTGTGTGAGTGACCTAATCAGAGACTCCAGTTAAAACCCAGTTTCTCACTTTCTGACCTAGAACTTCCAAAGTAATGTCCTGTACTTTCAGACAAGGCAGAAAATTGGTTTTGGTTACAGTCACAGTTCCCAGAAATAATCAAGAGCTGGCCTAAAGGCCCTTGTTCAAAGCAAGTAGGGGAGGCAGAACCTCTCTGCCAATCCATTCCAGGTTCCCTGAGTACAACATGTGACAGTGTCTTTTAGCCCCCTGCATTCTGTCCTCTTCCTGCCTCTCTTCCCCCACTTCCAAACTGGACTGTTAAATCTTTTTTTTTTTTTTTTTTGGTGCTGGTAGTGGGGCTTGAACATAGGGCCTTTGCTTTTTTTGTTCAAGGCTGGTATTCCACTACTTGAGTCACAGCTCCACTTCTAGCTTTTTGATGGTTATTTGGAAATAAGAGTCTCAGACTTTGTTGCCTCGGCTGGCTTCGAGTCACAGTCCAGATCTCAGCCTCCTGAGTAGCTAGGATTACAAGCATGAACCACTGGTACCTGGATATCAAATCTCTTATTGGACCTGACACTAAGTGTTCAATGGACACTGATAAATGAATGAATAAATGAACAAACGAATGAATGAGAAAGAATGGCTGTAGGAAAACTGGGAGCACTGTCAATAGACTGGGGAGAATGAGGGGGAGAAATAGAGGATCTTGCTCACCATGGCCGGCCCTGTCATGAGCAGGGAACACCCGTGGCAGAACTCCCCAAACTTCCCCCAGTAGTCCTTGTGGCAGTACAGCTTCCCATCTTTCTCGTAGTACCAGTTGGTGAGGGAATCCTGGCATTCTGAACACCTGGGAGACAAGACAAGAAAACAAATGCTTGTGGATCTGGGGATCCAGGCTATTCTGGCCCTGGGTCTGACAACAAAATGGACAGTCCTCTCTCCCACACAAAGCCAGATGGAGGAAGTTACAGAGTAGTGCCATCTCCCCAGGGCTAGAGTGGGTTGGAGTATTCAAGGCTCCAGAGGCCAGCTTCGTGCTGCCTGCCTCCTGCCTCTGGGAGCAGACACTGGGTCTTGGAGTCTTCTGAGAACTGAGGAGGAGCAGCCAAGAAGATTCCTCCAGCAAAGTGGATTACCCCCGCACCCGTCCTGTACTGCGGCTTGAACTCTGGGACTTGGCACTGTCCCTGAGCTTCTTTTGCTCAAGATGAGCAGTCAACACTTGAGCCACAGCACCAATTTCAGCTTTTCTGAGTAGTTAACTGCAGATAAGAGCCTCATGGACTTTCCTGCCCAGGCTGGCTTTGAACTACGATCCAGATCTCAGCCTCATGAGTAGCTAGGATCACAGGCGTGAACCATGGGCGCCCAGCCAGAAAAGTGAACATTTAAAGAAATGTGTATATCATCAGATGAGGTATGTGTGTATGTGTCTAGCTAGGATAAACTCTGAATTAGACAGGTATTGAGTCGAATAAGCACAATCACTTCTACCCTCTAAAATCTATTCATCACCAACATTATTATTGATGGAGTGCTCTAGCCAAAAATAAATATAAAAAAAGTTAAGCATGAAAAAGTTCAGGCAAATCTAGAATGTAAGTCACTCTAAGATAACTGGCCTTGACTCTTCCATAAAGTTAGCATGGAGGGGAGGAAAATTTTTTTTAAATTTTATTTTAAAGATTCTTATTCATAATTGATAGACCTAGAACAAATCATGTTAAGTGAGGTAAACCAAGCTCAGAAAGGTAAATGGTGCCATGTTTTCTCTCATATGTGAAAGCTAGATCTAAAATAAAGGGGACATGACAGATATACTTAGGGGAGGAACATAAAGGCACCATGCCTATGTGCCTCTAATCATACAAAATAATATTTATTGAAATGAACTCCAGGAAATGGAAACAAGAGTGTTTTTTTTTTCTTTGTTGTTGTTTTCAGTTTATTTTCTTTTTGTCTTGTTTGTTCGTTTATCTGTCTTTGGGAGGGCACAGAAATGGAAGGACAAAGGGGGATGAAATGCAGCAGTGGTACTTGTTGGACGTTATGGTGAAAATGAACTCTAACTTGTAGGTGGGGATGGGAGGGGAAAACAGAGAATATGAGGGAAGGGGCAACGCTGTCCAGAAAGAAATGTATTCGTTACCTGACTTACGTAACTGTAACTCCTCTGTAATCACCTCTATAGCAACAATTTAAAAAAAATTATAAAGATTCTCATTCATATTCTCTCCCATCCCATCCCATCCCATCCCACCCCACCACACCCCATCCCATCCCATCCCACCTCATCTCATCTTGTTATCTTACTGTGTTGTTCAAATTGGTCTGAAACTCCTGGGCTCTAGTGATCTGTCTGCCACAGCCTTCAAGTAGCTGGGACTACAGCTGGGCTCCACCATGCTCAGCTTTTACACAGAGATTTAAAGCTCAGAGACACAGTATTGAATGTAACACCTCAAGTTTGGATTCAGTTTTGAATTTTTTAAAAAAGGGGGGAATAGCTATAAGTGACATTTTGGGGGACAACTGAGGAAATTTTAATTTGGACCAGATTATATTGTGAAATTGCTGTTATTTTCTTCCATGTGATAATGATACTTGTCATCCGGTTGGAAAGTTCCTGTTCTTGGTTGGGTCAAGTGTGTTTTTAGGCCATGTCCGCATTCCCAGCACACATAGCTAAGCTCCCTGGCTAATATCATCTCCTTCTAGTTGGACTCCCTATTGTTGTTGTTGTTGTTGTTTTTAATATGGCATTTCACTATGTTGCCAAGGCTAGTCCTGGCTCAAACGATCCTTTTGTCTCAACCTGCCAAGTGGCTGGGACTACAGGCCCCTGCCACTGCACTGGCTATTCTCCTTATTCTTATTGATGTCAAGGCCTTGAACCAACCACCCTGGCCATATCCTTGCTTCTCAGAGGAAGCATAGGGCTGTCTTCTGGTAGGAATTCTAGCCTTGACATTTAATTGATAAATCTACCTTAGGCAAGGTACTTCATTTCTCTGGCTGTTCCCTCATCTGTAAAATGGACTACTGTGAAAATTAATGAAATATTTATTAAATATATAGAGTTTATTTATAAAAAGTCAGCACAGTAGGAACCCAATAAATGTTATTAACTGGGTAATTTGGGATAATTTCTTATAGCTTTATTGATAAAATATAACTAACAACTACAAGCCAGTGCTGGTGGTTCATGTCTGTAATCCTAGCTACTCAGGAGGCTGAGATCTGAGAATCACAGTTCAAAACCAGCCCAGACAGAAAAGACATTGAAACTCTTGTCTCCAATTAAGTAACAAAAAGCTAGTAGCAGAAGTGTGGCTTAAGTGGTAAAGCACCAGCCGTGAACAGAAAAAGCCAAGTAAGAGTGTAAGGCCCCGAGTTCCAGCCTAGTACTGGCACCAAACAAGCAAACAAACAAACAAAAAACTACAAAGAGCCAATGTGAGGACTAAATCAATTAGTGTAGGAGAAAGTATTTTGCAAGGTAAGTACATTATTGTAACTTGCTAAGCAATAAAGATTTAGCTATATAAGCTACCCTACCTCACCTTCTAGAAAAGATGGTCTAAAACAAGACTTTAACAGTGCAAGGCAAGAGAGCTGCAGGAGGCAGAAACAGAGATGAGCTGAAGCCGCTGTGGGAAGCTGCTGAGCTAAGAAGGGCTAGAGAAGCAGGATGCTGAAAACCCTTTATGTTCCTGGAGTGCCCAAATTTCTCCAGATACCACTGGCTATTCCTATTCTGTGGTTTTTCCTACTTGTCCTATGGATGCCAAACTTCAGGTAGTGTGTGTGTGTGTGTGTGTGTGTGTGTGTGTGTGTGTGTGTGAGTGTGTATCAAACTCATACTAGGCGAGTGATCTTCCACAGAGCGACAGTCCCAGCTCAACTTCAGAGTCTTGAGAACTGGGTATGCTGTGGAGTATATGGATAGGAAGTGTCTAGAAGGGGGCAGAGAACACAGGAAGTTCTGGGCATATGGCTCAAATTCAAAGTAAGCTACACATGGGATAAGCTCTGAATCAGGAGAGAGAGACATGGGTTCAAGGTTGCTGCATGGCCTTGGACAGGCCCCTTTCCCTGTGTGCAGTTTTCCCCACTAGTAAAATAAAGGGACAGGTTCTCTTAACTGTGTATATATTTGTTTTTCATTAGATGACTCCCCGGTCCCCTAATCTAAGTAAACTTGGGCCAACTCCTTCGCTTCTCATTTGTAAGACAGAACACTGTCACCTCTCAGGGCAGCAGCAAGGATTAAGTGTGGTTTTGAATGAATTGTCTAGCAGAAGGCCAGCCAAGAAGCAAGGACTTCCTGTCTCTCACCCTCTGAGTTTCACATTTCTTGGTAACCACCTTTCTCCTTCACCAGATTATGGGTTTTCTGAAGTGTGGACAATGTTTTATTTACTTTTGATGTGCTTTCATGTCTAAGTCAAGGGTTCAGCAGGACAAGCACTTAGCAAATGTTCCTGAAAATGGCCCGGGAGTGGCAAGAACTAGTAGCATGTCACCAGGCCCTGTCTTTCTCCTTTCTTTCTGCTGCAGAGAAAAGCTGGTGCAGACATAGTTGTACCCAACTATAGACCTGGGCTCTGTTACGCTCTCACAATGGTATGTGCGCCACCGCAGGGCATGGGAGCACCAGAACACACCCTCCTTTCTATTGCCAATATCCTGCTTTTGTTCACTGCAAGTAGCCCTGGCCAGATCCAGGAGAGGGAGCAGGCAGAAAAACGAGTACAGACAAGTAGGAGATAGCTACACACCAGCCTGCTGGGAAGAACACCTGGCTGAAGAGCGACATTACCAAGGCACACATCTGGGTCAAGGAATACCTTTGAAGGGCTCAAGGCCAAAGTCAATGCCACAGGTATCTGTGAAGAATGGAGAAGTGTGTGTGTGTGTGTGTGTGTGTGTGTGTGTGTGTGTCCTGGAGCTTGAACTCAGGGCCTGGGCACTGTCCCTGAGCTTGTTTACTCAAGACTAACACTCTACCACTTGAGCCACAGCTCCTCTTCTGGCTTTTTAGTGGTTAGTCTCATGGATTTTCTTGCCTGGGTTGGCTCCGAACCATGATCCTCAGATTTCAGCCTCCTGAGAAGCAAGGATTACAGGAGTGAGCCACTGGCACCTGGCTAAGAACAGAGATATGAATGGTTAATGGGAAGATTGGATCTGGGTCCATAAACCCTGTTTGCCCTAGAACATTATTAGGTTCTTAGGATACTGGAGATCTAGCTCAGTACTAACATCTGCTGTAGCTTGACCATATTTCCGCCGCTATATAAAGTATCTTCCTTATATTACCTATAATCCTCACGTGAACCATGCAAGGTGCAAGGATCCTTATTTTACAGATTAAAAGACTGAAAAACAAAGTCAAAGTCAAGTCATTTTGTAAAGCTGCCTGACATAGAAGTGATGATGCGGGAAGCTGAACCTCTGTGAATCTGGCTAGGAAGCAATGCCCAACAACACCCGGGTGTTCAGGGCTTCAGGATTTCCTAACCTGTGATAATCAGGAGGTTGGAGTCCTGATAGCTCAATTCTTTTGAGTGTCATTGTTTTGTGATGCTTCCCCCTTTAGCTCAAGTAGGGAAAGTTAATTGATTCTCCCCCTCCATCCATCCCAGTATTTTGTTCCCAGAACACTCTATCCTTAAAAGAAAAGAATCCAGCCAGGCACTGATGGCTCCCACCTATAATCCTAGCTACTCAATAGGCTGATATCCGAGGATCAAAGTTCAAAGCCAGCCCAGGCAGGAAAGTCTGTCAGACTTTCATCTCCAATTAACTGCCAAAAAAAAAAAAAAAAAGCTAGAAGCGGAGTTGTGGCTGAAGTGATAAAGTACTAGTCTTGAGCAAAAAAAGATAAGGGCCTGCGTTCAAGCCCTAATACTGGCACAAACAAAAAGTACCTTAAATTCAAACCATATTCTGAAAAATATAAGGTACTACTCAAAAACATCTATGTAGTCTGGGAGGATGGCTCAAGCACTAGAGTGCCTGCCCAGAAAGCCCAAGACCCTTGAACTTCACACTACAGTAACAAGTTCCACTCAGAGCCCACCATGTATCCTTCCCAAAGCCAAAGCACTTCCCCCACCTTTCAATTCATTAGTTTCAAGTGAAAGTAAAAACAAACAAACAAACAAACAAAAAAAAACTCCCCTAGCCACAGGCTCTGGGGCATCCCCAGATAAGGGGGTTAGATCTGGGCTGAAACCCAAGACTAAGGCTTTGGTTATCCTGGTCCCCCAAGGAGCAAGCGTGCACAGAGCTGAAATCTCCAGTCAGAAGATCCCTGCCATATGCACTAAAGACCATTTCCAGAACTTCTCTTCTAAAACACTACAGCAAGCTTGGGCAGATACTTCAGTGGGGCCAGCTGAGCTCCAAACTGAGACCTGGGTCAGCAAAGAACACAGCTTTGTTTTCACAAAGAACTCATTTATCGTCTGCTACTTAAGGTCGGTTTACTTCATGACACGAAAGCTCAGTTTCCTCATTTGGACAGTGTACTAGTGATTTGAGCATCTCATAACATGGGATTATGAAAATTGTCCTATGCTTATCTGCCTCACAGCAGATACCCAGGATGCCAGTGTTCATTTCTTTCCCCTCCAATTTTTTTTTGTGTGTGTTATTCCTGGGACTTGAACTCACTGTCTCTGATCTTTTGTGATCAAAAAGCATTCTGCCTCTTAAGCTACAGCTCTACTTCCAGCTTTTGGTGCTTAATTGGAGATAAGAGTCTCACAGACTTTCCCTGAGTGAGCTAGCTTCGAACCTGGATCCTCAGATTTCAGCTTCCTGAGTAGCTAGGATTACAGTCCTTCCATCTCCAATTTGAGAACACAAATAGAGACAGACCCTTTTCCTTCCTAGAGCCAGGAACATGGATCTATCTGCTTTTTACCCAGAGCCAAATAGGTTTCTGAAAGTAGAGAAGAAACATCCTAAAATGAATGTGCTAATCAATTCCTCTCTATCAGGATATAGTAATATGCAGGCCAATACAAGCAGGTAAGGTGCTACGCTGAGAGAAGCAGAGTGAGCTAGGCCCCACCCTCCTGCATGTCCAGATTCTTCAGACCACACACTTACAGGTAAATTTTCAACCTTACTGAACAATTACCATTACAGTGGATTTACACATGCTACAGAACAAGCCCTCCCATGTCCTTGAGGAGGGCCAGGTTGAATGTTCATTCTTAATCTCCCTGAGAGCAGCAAGTCATGGCAAAGCTTCTTCCAGCTTCTTGCTGAGCTCTGACTGGGCTAAGCAGGAGAAAGGGAAGCTCCCTTTGCTATAGTCTGAGAGTACCAACAGTGGGGATTACTAATAATCCCCCAGATCCCCAAATGGCTGACAGGATAGGGACCTGGAGACTCTGGTTCATTAGAACCCACTTAAAAAAAAAAACATCAAACATTTCCTTATTATTCTTTCCTCCTGTAGACTCTGCTGAATTGTAATTGTTATAGGATACATGGTTACCTTGTTTAAAAAAAGACAACCGAACACATAAGGAATGATCCTCTGATCAGCAAGAAGTACCTATTACCAAAATGCACTGATGCAGTTCCAATCAAAAGCCAGGAAGCTTGTAGTTTCAAGTCATTTGTGCAGTCATACTGTAGCTAAAGATAGGGCTTCCAGGGCTGGGAATGTGGCTTCGTGGTAGAGTGCTTACCTAACATGCAAGAAGCCCTGGGCTTGATTCCTCAGCACCACATAAACAGAAAAAGCCAGAAGTGGCGCTGCAGCTCAAGAGGTAGAGTGCTGGCCTTGAGCAAAAAGAAACCAGGGACAGTGCTCAGGCCCTGAGTCCAAGCCCCAGACTGGCAAAAAAAAAAAAGGTAGGGTTTCCATTATTTGGAGAAAAAAAGATCAGAATGGAGCTTGTATGCCTCTGAGGGGCCATATAACTTGCAGAATTGGGAACTGCTCACCTGATCCAAGTCCTTCATTTTTCAGACTCAAAGGAAAAAAAAGAAAAGAAAAAAAAAGAGTCCCAGAGGACCAAAAGCAGCTGCCAAAGGTTACTGCTAAACTGGGCAGGGTTAAGAATAATTTTTCCTTTTAAATGTAGGTTGCTTTAGAATACAAAGATGCACTTGTTTTCTTCCAGAGATAATGTGTAAAAGCAGGCTCATTAAATCACTGCTGGACATTAAGAGAAATTCTATAAAAAGAAAAAGATATCAGACCACAGTTAACTCGCTGGGTTAGGGGAGTGGTAGAGCGCTCGCTCCTCTGCTTCTAAATGTATGAGGTTCAATCCCCACCCAGCACAGAAGGAAAGGAGAGGGGAGTGCCTGTGGTTGCATGGAGCCTTCACATGAGGGGCCTAGGGCAGCGGCAGGGAAGACAGCGCACACTCGGCCGAGTGTGGCCTGCCAGGCAGGACGCACAGAGCACAGACATTCTCCATTCCCTCCCTCAGTCACGCCTGATCATGTCCCTGTGGCATCTAGTTGCGTCACTTTCCTTGCACCTATAGCCTCAGAACTCCTGTGGACTTCAGAGGCTTGAGGGGTCAAGGACTTAATTTGTTTGACAGGATCTGGCAAAGGCACGGTTCAGAAGCCCAGAAAGTTTAGTCTCTACTTCTGTGAAGGAGAAAACTGAAGCTTAAAGAGGGAACAGACACTTGTCACAAAAGAACCCTTGAAGATGCACTGGAATAGATGGTCGAAACAGTGTGAGTGTGAGTGTGAGTGTGTGTGTGTGTGTGTGTGTGTGTGTGTGTGTGTTGGTACTGACCTAATGGCCTGGGTGCTGTCTACTGGCTTTTTCTAAGTGCTCTTCCACTTGAGCCCCAGCTCCACTTCCAACTTGAAGAGACTTTCCTGACTGGAAAGGTTTCCAGCTTCAGCTCTCACATCTCAACCTCCTGAGTAGCTGGGATTATAGGCATGAGCTACCAGTGCCCAGAAGCAGCAGCTTTTTCTTTTTTCTTTTTTTTTTTTAAATTAAGCAGTGACTTGGCCTGAAATCTGGGAGCACAGAGGGTCTGGATAGTCCTTCCCCTGGGGTACAGTGCTGGCTAATTTTTCAGAAGATAGTTTAAGGAATGTGGCCTCTAATTTAGGGGAGGGCAGAGGGTCTACAGTAGCACAGTGAATCAGTATCCCCCCTCCCATACCAGCTGGGCAAACTGAGTTTGGAGGGATTGGGGTGAAATAATTATGTTCCCCAGAGGGGCTGAGGGAGAATAAGATAAAGAAAAGCAGGACCTAGGTGGCACTGAGGGGGTTTGGCCTTCAAAGGTGCAAGCTGAGAGTTCACGATCTGCTCTTACTCAGCCTCTGAGTTGTGTCTGCACCTCCAAGGATTAAAAGGGGCACTGTTTTCCTGGAGCTTAAAGGAACAACCCATCCCTCAAGCTGTCTCTCCAGGATTAAGAGTTCGAGGACTAATGAGGGCTGTTACAACTCTTAGCATCTTGGTTCCACATGATAAAATCCTTTTAAAATTCAAGATCAATTCCCACTGGCTCTTCAGAAAAGAAATTCTTCAACATGCCAGGCAAACTATTCCTTTTCCTGCTCCCTACTGGGAAAGGAAAGCAAACTTAGGAGGCTCCTGGGTGAGATGTGAAGAGAAGACACTATGGTCCCCCTCACCCCAAGGATAAGAAACTTAGAAAGACAGGAAAAAGGGCTAGGGCAGATCCTTCCTGTTACTGCAGCTGAAACTGGTTGTCTCCTCTGTAAAAATGGGGATACAAAAATCTTTTTAGGGTTGAGAGAGTAAAGGGTAAAGCGCCCAGCGAAGTGCCTCGTACAGTCTGTATTCAGGAGCAGTCTCCAATCTCCCTCCCTCAATCCAGCCACTTCCCACCACCCTACCAGAGTCTAGTCAGTCAGTGAAACCACACAGTAACCTGTCACCTGACTAATATTCCGGCAGCCAGATCTAGGCAAGGAGCTGGGTTAGGGAAATGGGAAGAAAAAGATCAACCTTCAGGACCACTGGTGAGGGGGGGAGACATCCCAAGGAACAAACTTCTCCCAAATAAAAACAAGCCCCACCCCAACTAGGAATGGCTCCATTCAGAGGGGATCCAGAGGGCCAGAAACCCTCTGGGGAGTTTCTATTGGAGGTGGGGTGGGGCGGTGAGGTAAGGAAGGCAGGTCAGAGGAAGAAAGTTTCCACACCTCCCTCTGAAAGCCCCACACAGAAAGGCCCCTACAGGCACTTAGGCCTAGGGACTGATGGGGGGCGGGCTTGTAACATCACTCACCTGGGAGCTCAGAGCCCTTCAAAGCCAGAGGCAAATGTGCCAACCATAGAGAATAAACATTTACAGGGTCCCCTCTGTGTACCAGGCTATCCACACCCAGGCCTTACCAGCTCCCACAGTTTGGCAAAACCTGCCCATCCTGCTTGTTGGGACAAATTCTTGGGCAAGCAGCATGGCCTGCAGGTAAGACATGTGGAAGCTGGAAGAACAGCACCCTATTTATGCCATCTCCCCTCCAAAAGGTTCCCCCCTCCAAAAAAAAAAAAAAAAAAAAAAAGCTGTAACACCAAGAGCAAGCCAGGTCAGAGGCATCTTTCGGAGGCTCTTCCAAGTGTGTGTGGGGAAGAAGGGGATTCAGGGCTCCCAGGAACTTCCCTTCTGTGCTAATTCCTCACCTCATCATTTCCAGGGCACAATGGGGGTGGGGTAGGGAGCACAGCGCTCTCATCGGACAGAACCAATGGCAGTGGGATAAATGAGCTGGAAGAAGCAGATCTAGGAGAGGACTCTGATCTCCCCTCATGTCCAGGAGCCAAGAGAAGAGGTAGGGAGGAGACTCAGAGACCAACTCACCGAAAGGGGTCTCTGGAGGTGAAGTAAGCTGGAACGGACAAGTAACTCCCCATCTTCTTCCCAGTCTAGATGATCAGGCTCAGCTGCAATCCCGTCAGGGAGTGCCTCAGGCTGGCTGCAGGCAGCCACCATGACAGGCCCGTCCCAGCACCTCTGATTGGGGCGGGCTGCCCGACGCTCACCTCTCCCTCTGGAGCTGCAGAAGGAGCGTGAGGACTCCAGGCCACTTGCTCCTTGGCAGACTCCCACTGGGGCTCATGGCTTGGGATGGCTCCTCCTTAGTTCTTGGAAGCTGGGGCGGCCCCTGGGGACTGAGGGAGAACTACCTCGGTGTCGGCTAGACACACACAGGCATTCTGAGGCAGGGGCCGGTGACTAGCTAAGAAAGAAGCGTTGCTGTCAAGTTAGCCTCCTTCAGTCCCACCCCGAATGAGGGAGGGAGGGAGGAAGAGGAGGGGCTCCTGCAAAACCGAGGTGTGTGGTTGGAGCAGCTGTTAGGAAACAGACCTTACGGCAAGGGGTGGAGCCCGACAGGAGCGAGGCTGCAGGCAGGCGCTGCAGACAATAACTCAGGGCTGGCCCAGTGTCCATCCCTGAGCTCAGGGCAGGACAGCACAGGACAGAGGACTGGCATATCTGACTCCAGCCACTCGCAGCTACAAGAGCTGCCTAAAGGACAGTAACTCTGCTTAGAGGGGAAGAAAAGCACGAGATGCTAGCTCCAGGCAGGGCCACGCCCCCACCCTCCCACCCCAGTGGGGGGGAACCTTTGACTGGAGAGGCAGCTCCTCAGAGACACCCTCAGCTCAGGGCTGGCCTCTGTTCTGTCCTGGTGACAGTCCCAAGAGCCAGCTTATAGGGGATGTCACTTCCACTCTAGGGCAGAATTATGTGCAGATAAGGAAAGGAGGCCCAGAGCATTAGCTGACAACACCTGGTGTGTCTCCATGTGGCAAGCACTATACACACCCAACAGTAAGTTCCCTGAAATGGGGATTGTTCTCACTTTATACGAGAGGCAAATGAGGTGCCAAGAGATTTGGTGAACCACTCAAGGTCAAGAAGCCAGTTAGAGCTGGTAGCCAGTGGCTCAGGCTTGTAATCCTAGCTATGCAGGAGGCTGAGATCCAAAGATCACAGTTAACCACCACAAGCACTGGAAGTGGAGCTGTAGCTATTGTGGTAAAATGCTAGCTTTGAGTGAAAAAGCTAGGGGATAGTGCCTAGGCTCTGAGTTCAAGCTCACGTACCAGCACACACATACACACACATAAAAGAAAAAAAAAAGAAAGAAGCCAGTCAGTGGCAGGGCTGGGATTTGAATGGAGGCCCTTGGAACTCTAGAGCTACTAGGCTTCATTTGGCCTCTTTTAAGAGGAAACATCTGTCAAAGCCCTCTGTCAATAGATTGAAGCTCAGGTCACCCGTGCCCTCTGATTCATTCCCTGATGCCATCCACTGGTTTCAGTGGGCAGTGGTACTTCTTTTCAAACTAAAAACCAGGGCACCATGGTGTGTGTAGGTGTCTGTAATGGGAGCACACCTGAAGAGCCCCTGCAGTGGGCTAACCAAAGCAGAGCCCAACATCAAGAAAGTTCCTTATTGCCCTGTCTGCAGGGCTGCAAAAGAAAAAAAAATAAGACTTCTGAAGAAGCCCGGGTCACACCAATACCTCACTGTTAAGATTGTGGGTAGTAGGCATAGAGTCTCTCCTACTGAGCACACCCCCTGTCCACTGGAAAGAACTTGGGGTCACCCAGCAGCCATTGTCTGTCATGGTGAACCAGGGCAGGAAAAGTCCATGACAAAGCTGGTGTACCTGGATTACAAGGGGACATCTCCCATTCCTCAACTCCCTACAGGGAAGACAATGGGTGTGATAAGAGAGACTGGGTTTGTACCCCTGATAACAAGTTCACATGTAATGGGCACTTCCAGGTCCCGTATTAAGTGTTCTCTGTTTTGTTTTCAGCAAGAAGAATCAATACCCACTTAACTGAGGAGAAACCTTGAGCTTTTGAGGGGTTTAGTCACCAGAGCCTGAAAACAAATATTTGGTAAGAAGTGAAGCTGGGTTTCAAACCCAGTGGGTCTCTAGGTCAGGGTAAGGGGGCCAGTGGTCTAGTGTAAAGGGTCAGAGTACAAATATTTTAGGTTCATTAGGTCGTGCAGACTCTCACAGCAAGTCATCTGTGCCATTACACTGCCAAAGCAGCCAGAGAGAAAATATGAACAAACAGATGTGTTTGTGTTCCAATAAGTCTTTATTTGTGGACACTGCCATTTGAATCTCACATGTCATGAATTAGTCTGCTCTTCCCCAACCCCCAACCATTTAAAAATGTAAAAATCATAGGCAATACAAAAACAGGCAATGGGTCAGTTTGTCTACTAGTTTGTTTGTTTGTTTTTTGGGGGGGCAATCCTGGGGCTTGGACTCAGGGCCTGAGCACTGTCCCTGGCTTCTTTTTTGTTCAAGGCTAGCACTCTACCACTTGAGCCACAGCGCCACTTCTGGCCATTTTCTGTATATGTGGTGCTGGGGAATTGAACCCAGCCTCATGTATACGAGGCAAGCACTCTTGCCACTAGGCCATATCCCCAGCCCCCTGTCTACTAGTTTGTGTTCTTGAGCCACAGAGCTCAACCACTGCGTTCACTGTCTCTAATAGTGAAAAATGGCTTTGGCGTTTGTTCACAACTCAAGCCACATCTACCTACTCTCCCTCCCCCCATACCACACATCACACTCCCTCCCCAGAAGCAACTGAGGGGAGTAAGTGCCAGATGGGTGTGGGTGTGTGCTCACCATGTACCAGACTTCCAGGCATACTAGAATGTGTGAATGAATTAACACTACCTGTGAATGAATGAATTAACCTCTAGGATATGGAATCCTGTGACACCCTATCCTTTGCAGAGAAAGGGGCTGAGGTACAGAGTGGCTAAATCACTTGTGTGCAGTCATCTAGATATATAATTGAGAAGTAAAATCAGGAATCGAACCTAAACTAGACAGGATAGGTTATGCTCTATCATACTATACTACAGCTCAACCTGGGCTGTTGGCCAGGCTGTCTGGGTTTAAATGTGACCATGCACTGCACATAAGCCCTTGGCACTGAGTCTGGAACACATTAAAGATTGATAAATGTTAGCTGTTAATATCATTAAGGCTATTGTTACAACTACTATGGCTAGCTACATGGCCATTAGCAAGTCTCTGCCTCTGTCTGGGCCTTGGTTTGGTCTCTAAATAGCTTCCAGCTTCAACATTTTTTCAGTCCTAGGAGGTTCCTGAGGGCTCCCTATTTTCCTTGGGTCTCAAGTTGAGTTTAATCCTCGAGTTGGCCTTAAGGGGGATCAGGATTCTGGCCTGGAGGCCACACAAGAGCTACAGAGGAGATGGTAGGAGATGGGAGGGAGGAAAAGAGGGAGGATACTGAAAGGACTACCTAGCTGGAGGGCTGGGAGCTCTCTTTCTTCTAGCTACAGAGCCAACTGTTTCTCCCCCCAAATCTATTATGTTCCCCTGTAATTCGATCGGGCAAGGAAGGGGTTCCAAATTAAGTCTGGAACTAGCAAATTATCTTCTAATTGTACCTTCTGATTTCCATCTGATGAACAGAGTGCAAATGGAAGCAAATGAAAGCCACAAAGAGACCGGGGGCCAGGGAGTGCATGAGCATAACTCCTCCTGACATTTCACACAGCTTTGCTGTTCCAGTGGCGGCGGGCGCAGTGAGTCGGTGTCTAGGAATGTGAACGGGATGCTGTGGGCCTTCTCTCCCCCCACTACCCTTACAAAGGATTCAGTGGGGAATTGGTGAGGACTTCTCAGTGCCACAAAAGAACCCCCCCCCACACACGCACCCTGCTTCGAAGATGGACAGCTGTCTCCCCAGGTCCTGAGCTGAAGCGGAAGCCCCTCCCAGGAGGAACCCGTTCCTCCCCCATAAATCCAGCCTTCAGGAGGAATCTTTGAAGGACTGATCCCCAGATGTGATAAGCTGCTGGCAGCTCAGACCAAGTGTGTGGTTTCAGGGCCAACTTCAAAGAGCCCAAACCACCCAGAACTGGGAGGTGAAAAGTCACATTGTCCCCTCTTTGGTCACTGGTCCTAGAGAGGAGTGCCTCTTTTCGGTCCCTGGAGCTCCTGGCAGCCGATTCAGCAGTTATGGCTGCCAGAGGGAACAGCAGGGATCCTTGGACTGGCAGCTCCAGTCGGAGCTGAAAGGGAAGGAGAGGTGCTAATCTCCTGCACGTTTCACAAGTTGGAAACCTGGCAAGGACTAGGGCAAACTGACTCCTCAGAACCAGCTGAGACTTAGGGCTTCAAGGCACCTGTAACTAGCCGGAGAACAAAAGCCTTCCAGGCGGCCCCAGTAAATGCTCAGGGGAGGAGTGGTGAATGAATGAATCACCTCAACCTCTCCTGGGAAGAAGGCTCTGCAGAAATAATCCAAAATCTGGGGAAGTGTGTTTGTGGGAGGCCCTCTACTGGATGGGAGGACTCCAACCAGGGAAAGGAACCGGGGGTGGGGGGTGGGTGGGGGGGGATCTGGGACCTCTCAATCCTGAGCACACAGACACCCCTGTCAGCACATGGATATCCTGTCACTGGCCATCTTTCCTGCCCCTGCTTCTCCTTTCTATATCACTTTCTAAACTACAGCCGCAGCAGCAGCAGTTGTCTTTTTTAAACAGGGTCCCAGGTATTCCACAGCTAGAAATTTTGCCTAGAGAAATATTCCTATGGATAGGCAGACATGTTCAAACAGTTCAGCACTGCTGAATGCTAGATTAGGAACAAGTCTCATGCCTATCAGTGGGTGGATGCCATGGTTGTTAGAAATAATCAGGTTGCTCCTACTGGCTGAAATAGACATTGATTCCTGGGTAAGATATAAAGTGAAAAAAAATCCAAGCTCCAAAGAGAGTGGACAATGTGCAGTATAAACAAACTGGGCACCAGTGGCTCATGCCTAGCTACTTAGGAGGCTGAGATCTGAGGATCATGGTTCAAAGCCAGCCTGGGAAGGAAAGTCTAGGACTGTTATCTCCAATGAATCACCAGAAAACTGGAAGTGATTCTGTGGCTCAAAGTGGTAGAGCACTAGCCTTCAGCACAGAGAGGCTCAGGGACAGAACCCAGGCCCTGAGTTCAAGCCCTAGGACTGGCAAAACAAACAAACAAAACCACTAGGTAATTGGTTTCTCTCTTACCATAGTGAGACAAGAAGCAAGGAGGGGAGAATATGCATGTTCTACCATCTGAATATTATTTACATTTTCTTTATAAAAAGCAAAAAAAAAAAAAAAAAGCACTGTGGTTTACAGCAAACTCTCACATTTTCCCCTACTGTTTGTTTTTGCTCTGTGTGTGTGTGTGTGTGTGTGTGTGTGTGTGTGTGTGTGTGTGTAAAAGCCCACCAGGTACACTTCACTCAGGAGCCTGGGGCTGCCATTTTAGTTTTCCCATCGGGATTGCTCCTTTGGCCACGTCCTGCCAACTCTCCTCCTGACCAGATCACATACATCTCCCCAGTAGTCCCGAAACCTCTGCTCTTGGCTCCTTCTGCAGCTACTTATGTGCCCAGCTGGCAGCTTTCTTCTCTTTTTAACAACCCAACTCTAAAAGACTACTCATTTTCCTTTAAGGAGGGTTCCTTCAACACATCCCAAGCTCATCGCACACAAATGTTTTGTGCCCACCTCTACCTACTGCCAGGCCAAACTACACAAGGACAGGTGCTTGGGTGCTCCTGGTGCCTGGCACAGGCACAGCCCACACCAGATGTCCATAGACGTCTACTAAATCAACACAATAGCCAGCCCCCTGTTATGTACACCTACCGTACTAGAAGTGTGGTGAGAATTAATGTGTAGAAAGCACTTACAATGTACAAAGGAAGGGCTCTTCTGTAGGTTGTTCCTAGATGCTGAAATAGATATCCAAGCTTCAAAAAGAATGTACAATATACAGCATAAACAAACCAAGTGGGTGCCAGGAGTTCTAGAAAACTCTAGTAGAACTCCTAGAAAAGATGACCAGGGCTGGGAATATGGCCCAGTGGTAAAGTGCTCGCCTCATATACATGAAGCCCTGGGTTCGATTCCTTAGCACCACATATACAGAAAAAAGCCAGGGCGCTGTGGCTCAAGTGGTAGAGTGCTAGTCTTGAGCAAAAAGAAGCCAGGGACAGTGCTCAGGCCCTAAATTCAAGGCCCAGGATTGGAAAAAAAAAAAAAAGATGACAAAAGTTAACATGATGCCACATTTTAGGGCTGATGGATACTTAGCTCTCACTCCAGGAAACACTGAATTGCATGAGCCAGGCACAGAGCTGGGCTTGTGGATGCATGCTCTCATTTAATTCTCATTACTATGGGAGTTGAAGCTGTCATCTTTTTATATATGATGGAATGAAGGTTCTTCCCCAATAGAGAAGGTTGTTGCTTATTAAGGTCACAAACTGAGTTGGCAGAACTGGAATTTAACCCATATTTTAGACTTTGAGTCCGATACACTAAAACTGCCTCAAATAACTGTTTTATACTTACTATATGATACATGTAGTATTTCTCAAAGTATGGCTGAAGGAACAGTTACACTGAACTCTTTTGCACACCCTGCTAAAAAGGAAAATTCCTGAATTCCATCCCTGGCACAGAACCAGAGTCACTGAGATGAGTCAG
This sequence comes from Perognathus longimembris pacificus, assembly GCF_023159225.1. Lineage (NCBI taxonomy): Eukaryota > Metazoa > Chordata > Mammalia > Rodentia > Heteromyidae > Perognathus > Perognathus longimembris. The sequence continues at coordinate 92,586,990 of NC_063163.1, read as the reverse complement.
GAGCCTCAGTGTTTTTCTTTTGGGGGGGGTGTGAGGGGGGTGCTTTGAACTCAGGGTCTTGCACTTTCTAGGCAAGTACTACCTATCCTGTGAGCCACACTCTCAGCCCTAAGCTCCAGTGTTTGCAATGCACATTGAACCTTGAAAAACACTGCTTTATTCTTTCCTAAGGGCTTTTGTGCTTAATTTTTTTCTAGCCAAAAGGACCATCATTATTCTGCTATTACAAATGAGGATGCACAGATAGGTTGTTCATCTTATTCTGAATGCTACTTAAATTCATGTTTGGTGACTGACATTTTTGTTAAGCCTTGGGTTGCTGGGCACTTTTGCCTTCCTGGTGTCATTCTTTCTCACTTGTAACCTGTGGCAGCTGCCTCCTTCCTTTCTCACTGGCACTGTAGTGGTATCAGGGTATGATATAAAAAGATGATTCTAAATTGGGGCTGGTGACTCACACCTGTAATCCTAGCTACTTGGGAGGAGGAGATCTGAGGATCTCAGATCCTGTTTGAAGCCAGCCTGAGCAGGAAAGTTTGTGAGATTCTCATCTGTAATTACGTTAAAGGGGAGCAGTGGCTCAAGAGGTAGAGTGCTTGCCTTGAGGGAAAAAATGGTCAAGGACAGTGCCCAGGCCCTGAGTACAAGCCCCAGGACTGGCAAAAAAAAATAAAAAAATCATTCTACGTAAGAGCTATCTCTAGGACTGGGGATAGCTCAGAAGAAGAGTCCTTTCTTAGTATGTGTGACAATACACATTAGCCAACTGCAGAAACAGATGTTGCTTCTAGAAGAGTGGATACTACTGATGGAGTGGAGTGGAGCATACTGTGATGTGATGGTGAACGCTTCAGAGTATGTCAGGAAGGCAGGGACAGAGTATGTCTGAGACACGGGAAAGAAAAAAAGCAACTTCAAATGTGGCATTAAGCACTCAGGGTTTATTTTTGGTAATGGTGAGGAGCACAAAGAAAAAGAATTTGTTAGTATCCCTACAGTTTTTGGTGTATGTGTGGAGAGAACAAAGTAAAAACAGCACAGTGGACTGCTGTAGCTGCAAAAGGCAGGCGATCTCATGAACTTTGACACTTACAGGCTGACATCTTGTTTCATCAGCTACCTCAGAAGAAAAGCCCATTGCCTGGGAGAGCACTGTAGGACAAAGAGATACTGAGGGTACCCTGGAAGAGTTTTATTCAAGTATCCAAACAGTCATTTGACAAACACATCATTCACTCTGCACTCTGAGTGCCTGCTGCATTCCACATCCTCTGCTAAGCTCTGGGGCAGAAAGATGAATTAGATACGGCTCCACCCTTGAGAATTTTATACTCTAAGAGTACAGCTAGATGTGTAAACAAATACCGCCAAGGCTATAACTGAAGTATGAGGAAGATAATAAGGAGTGAGGAAAAGCCTCCTTTGATTGGTGAGGAGTGGTAGGGGTGGATGATGGGGGTGGGGGGCTGGTCCTCCCCAGAGGACAGGATGTATCAGCTGACTTTATAGAGGCTGATTGCCAGGCAGACAAGAGGCTTCCAGCTTGAAAGAACAGCATGTGCAAATGCACTGAGGCATAAAGGAGCCTGGTATGATCACGTAACAGTGAGCACATCCATAAGCTATAGTACTGGGTGCATGTGGCCAGAGGAGCTCAGGATGGTAACAAAGAACAGGAATAAGTCATAAAAGACCAGACCTACTTGATGAGAGTCTGAGGGTTATCAGAGGTATTTAAGTGAACAGAATTTCCCAACCAACAGGACATGAAATCTGAGACACCAGAAAGAACACTGGTTTACAGATGCCAGTTTGGCTTTTAGAATGGAAACTTGTGCCTCAAGTCCACAACTGGCTGTGTATATGTCCACACAAAGTTTAGGCACCAGATAGTCACTACCAGAAAATTAGACCTCCATCCTGAGGTCACATAGCTACTGACTTGTCATTTTAACAGCTGAGATTTATCTGAATGAGCTGTAAGCATTCCTAATGAGATCACAACCCCAAAGGTAATCTCTTCTACTTACTGCTGCTTTGTGACACTAATATCAGAAAATAAAAGGGCTCCATGTGGCTCAGTGCAACCTAGCATGAGGCTCTGAGTTTGGTCCCAGAACACTTGAAAGGAAGGAAAGAAGGAAGAAGGAGGGAAGGAAAGAAAGAGGAAGAGAGGGGAGGGAAGAAGGAAGAGAAGGAAGAAGGGGAAAAGGCAGTAAATAAAAAAGAAAAAATGCAATGTTTGATATTAATGCTAGTTCACATAGACATTCTTATGCACTGGGGAATAAATCCTTGGGATTAACACTTGCTGTGTGATTTTATCCAAGCCACTGAATCTTTCTGGGTAGCTTTTTCCTAGGTAAAAGGAAGGATTTAAGTAAGACAAAAATCAAACAAAATCCCATACTGCATGTCAATGCTGAAAGATGTAATGGTAGTGACCAGAAGAAGGTTGGCTGGCCAAACCCAGAGACTCTCCAAGGCTGGCACCTTAGTGAATGACCTTGTCTGAATCTGGTTTTTGGTCTTTACGTCTAGAAACTGGACTTCATCATACTTAGAGAGGTATAACCTCACTATCCATTTACAAATGGACAGATGAAGTCAAAGCACTCACCTCCCCTAAAGTTACTATTTCCAGATGCTTCCCAGGATCAAAATCTCATAGCCAGGCACAGTGGTTGGGCATACCTGTAGTCTCAGCTACTTGGAAAGGGGAGGCAGGACAACTGACTTAGCCCAGGAGTTTAAAAACTAGCATGAGCAACATCGTAAGACCCTGTAACATTGCCCTCAGGAAGTAGCCTTCTGATTTAGTGATCAGAAGACTGCTCTATATGTGAGGACTTAAAGGGAAAGGAACAACCATGAAGAGACTTTATCCCAGGCAGGGGTGATCAAGCCATCCCTGTCTTCAGGGGATGTGTCTGCTGGACACATCACTAGTTTTGCCTCATTGCCTTCACACTTTCCATTTCACTGCTGACCACTTATTCATTATTATATTGGTATTTAAGCTAAGTTATATTTGAAAAAAATTCATTCTTTAGGTATACAAAATAATCACCAATTCACATATAATTCAGTCCTGGCAGACATGTTTTTTTTTAGCTAATAACAAATGCCTATCATTCACGTGTGCTCACTCGGTGCAAGGCCCTGTTCCTACGGCTACACCTGACTTCACTCAGCCTGTAAGACTAGGAGGCAGGACATTAGCAACTCCATTTACAGATGAGAAAATACAGCACAGAAATGGCAAGTAACCTGCCCAAAGTACATAGCTTATAGATGGTAGAACCAGGATTTTAGCCCAAGAACTCTGTTTCAAGAGTCTGTGGTCTTAACTGCCACATTATATTGCTCTTATTTTATATAGTTATCAACCTCACTAGTTTAACAGAAGACAATTTTCATTTTCAAATTCTTGGAAACTGTCAGCTTATCTTTCTGTTTCTCTCCACTGTAAACCAACTATAGTGCCAGAGAGTAAGGAATAATGTGCTAGTATTCCATATTTTCTACTCTGTACTTGCTGGGCCTCTTTAGCTAAGGCAACCCTTCAAAGGTAAATAAAAGTTATTATTTTACATTTAGTAATAATAACAATTGTTTTACAGTATTAGGGGTTGGACCTGAGAGGACCTTTTATATTCTGAGTACACACTCTGTTAAATCATATATTCTTCCAGTCCAAAGATTAAATTTTTAAAAACAAATAACAAAGGAAGGCTGGGAATATGGCCTAGTGGCAAGAGTGCTTGCCTTACATGAAGCCCTGGGTTCGTTCCCTGGTACCATATATGCAGAAAATGGCCAGAAGTGGCGCTGTGGCTCAAGTGGTAGAGTGCTAGCCTTGAGCAAAAAGAAGCCAGGGACAGTGCTCAGGCCCTGAGTCCAAGGCCCAGGACTGGCAAAAACAAAACAAAACAAAACTCCAACAACAAAGGAAACTTGCAGCGGACACCAGGGGCTCATGTCTGTAATCCTACCTACTTAGGACACTGATATCTGAAGACTCGGGTTCGAAGTCATCCCAAGCAGGAAAGTCCATGATATTCTTATCTCCAATTAACAAACAAAATGTCAGAAGTGGAGCTGTGGCTCAAGTGGTAGAATGCTAGTCTCGAGCAAAAAAAACTAAGGGACAGCTCCCAGGCCCAGCACAAAAACAAAAACCAAAATAAAATAACCAAATTGACTTACCACTGGAGTTGAGATTTTTCAGATTTAATGGAAATTCATAATTATTCTGGGTTAAAGTAGCTGAGTTTGTTCTTCCTCCATTGCCTTTCTCTCCAGTGGTACCTAGGTACCCAAGCCTTATAGAAATAAGGCTTGGGTACCTAGAAATATGGCTGATGGCTATAGAGAAATACAGCTCCAGACCTGCTGCTGGAGAAGATAACTCCTGGGCCAGCTTCCCCAGCTTCTCACTGTGTGATGGTTCCTCTGAAGGCAGAAGATAAAACCTTATCTTCTCACCTTGACACTTGCAGACACTTTTCCAAAACCCCCTGTTTGGAACCAATGGCTCCCTGCCCCTTACAGGAACTGCAGCCACAGTAGCTGCAAAGGGAAGGACATGGGGAAATAGAAGCGCAGGAAAGGCCGCACTTGCATCATATCTCTTGGTCAGTTCTGGCAAGTCATTCAGCGATTTCCCCTCCTGTGCCAACACTGTGTCGGTAGTGACACAATGAGGGGAAAAAAAAAACCTTTTAGTCCCCAACCAAGTGATGTTTACAGACATCCCATGATGTCATGAAGAAGATGATCACATGAATAAATGTGTAACTGAAACCACAAGAGAAGCTTCAAAGGAAAAGCCTTGGAGAGCTAGACAGGGGAGCTGACCTATTCTTTGGGGGTGAGGAGTAGCTATGTCCCTGAGTCATTCGGGAAAGATCTGAATGATGAGCAGGAGTTAATTAGGCAAAAAGAGAGTGAGGTGGCATTCCAGACTGTGGCACAGCCCTTGTCAGCAGGAAAGAGGGTGTGTTTGAGGCCATGTAAAGGAAATCAGTGAAGCTGGGTGCTAGTGGCTCATGCCTGTAATTCTACTTACTCAGGAGACTGAGACCTGAGGATCATGGTTCAAAGCTAGCCTGGGCAGGAAAGTTATGACACTCTTATCTCCAATTAACCACCAGAAAACCAGAAATGGCACTGTGGCTCAAAGTGTAATGTGCTAGCCTCAAACAAAAAAGCTCAGGAACAGCTCCCAGACCCTGATTTCAAGGCCCATGACTGACCCCCCCAAAACAACAACAACAACAACAAAAAAAAATCAGTGAGAATGAAGTACAGTACAGAGAGCAGGAGGCTCAGACACATGGACAGAAGTCAGACAATGGGAACTTTACTAGAGGTCGTGTTAGGAATTTTGGTCTTTATCCAGTAATACTGGAAAGTCATGGAACTGTAAAAGGAAAGAGACAACTATGTGTGAATGTAGTCATCCTAAAAAGATTACTCACTGTTGTTACCAGGCACCAGTGGATCACATCCATAATCCTACACAGCTACACAGGAGGCTGAGCTATGAGGATCGAGGTTTGAAGACAGCCTGGGTGAACAAATCTGTGACTCTTATCTGACTTAACCAGCAAGAAACCCAGAAATGGAGCTGTAAAGCTAAGTGGTAGTGTCAGCTATTAGTGAAAAAGCTGAGTAAGTGAGTGAGGCCCTGACTTCAAGCCCCAGTAAGAGCACTAAAAAATTAAATTAAATAAAAATAAAATAAATTGCTCATTGCGTCTGGAGAGAATGGCAATGGGAGGTACTGAGTCATTGGGAGAGACTACAGGGAGACAGTGGCTACTGTAGCTATCCAGATGAGAGAGGATGGTAGCTTGAAACAGGCTAGTGGAGAAAGAAATGGCAAGAAATTCAGAATATGAGCTAGAGGTGAAACTGATAGGCCTGGCTATGAAGGATGAGAGAGAAGTATCAAGGTTCCTGTTTAGGCAGTGAGCAGATTCTAGTGACACCTAGTGAGTTATGTTACAGGGACAAGGAGCCAGTTTTAGGGAAGAAGGTGGAGAGCCAGCTGAATCTGAGGAAACTGGGCATGTCAGGGAAAGGTGCAGTGACATGCCACCTGTAGTCCCAACTAGTAGGTATGCTGAAACTGGAAAATTTATTCAACTCAGAAGTTTGAAGCAGTGTGGGCAACCAGAGTCCTAAGATCCTATCTTAAAATACAACAACTACAATAACAACAATAACAGACCAAACCAGGGCTAGGGCGTGGCTTAAGTGTTTACCCAGCATTTGTGAGGACCTGGATTTAATCTCTAAGACCACCACCACCAAAAAAAAAAAAAAAAAAAAAGAATTAGAGAAAAATGGATATATCAGGGAGCTGGGAATGTGGCTTAGCAGTAGAGTGCTTGCATGCACAAAGCCCTGGGTTCAATTCCTTAGCACCACATAAACAGAAAAGGCCAGGAGTGTCTCAAGAGGTAGAGTGCTAGCTTTGAGCAAAAAGAAGCCAGGGACAGAGCTCAGGCCCTGAGTCCCAAGGCCCAGGACTGGCAAAAAGAAAAAAAAAAAGGATATGTCAGGTTGACTTAAAGTAAGGGACAGGGAATGGCGCTCAATAGAAGGGTTGGACAAGATACCCTGATTTCAAGATCAGCAGTGGAAGTCAAAGGTGTGCGTAAGACAGCTTTTGGCCAGGCACTGGTGGCTCCTGCCTATAATCCTAGATACCTACTCAGGAAGCTGAGATCTGAGAATTGCAGTTTGAAGCCAGCCTGGGCAGAAAAGTCTATGATATTATTATCTCCAATAAACACAGAAAAAGCCGGAAGTGGCGCTGTGGCTCAAATGATAGAGCGCTAGCTTTGAGCATAAAGAGGCTCAGGGACAGTCCCAGGCCCTGAGTTTAAGCCCCAGGACTGGCAAAAAAAAAAAAAAAGACAGGGCTGTGTGCTTAAGACAGTGCACCTAGAGGAATTTCAGAGCTGGAGAGAGAAGCAGAAAACTGGAATTACCAGAAATGTAGGAGGAAGACAGGAGATTGTGGAATGCCACAGAGACCAAGGGAAAAGAACATTTCAAGAATGACAGACACAAATAACAAATGCCAACAATGATTACGTTCTATCAAAAGTGATAAGGACTTTGAATATAGGATCAAATTTAATCTGCATCACAATCATTGATGGTGGAAACCATTCCTCTTTTATAAATGAGGAAACTGGCAGAGAAAAGTTAAGCAGCTGACTCCAGTCAGGTGGTTAGCTGGTGAAGCTGGGACACAGACTGACTCTACCCCCCTTCCCCCTTTTCTTCCTCTGCTACTATAGGTTGAGTAACCCTTAGGCAGCGCTCAGGCCCTGAGTTCAAGCTCCAGGACTAGCACAAACAATATGCTTGCGATTAGAAGTGTTTTAGAATGTTTAGATAGATGAGAAATCTTACCCAAATCTAAATATAAAGTTTATTTATATTTCATATACAACTTACACACTGAGCTTAAAGATAGTTTCATGTAACTTTTTAAAAAATTTTTTGTACCAGTCCTGGAGCTCAAACTCAGGGCCTAGGCACTGTCCCTGAGCAGTTCCAGCTTTTTTGGGGTTAACTGGAGATAAAAGTAGGTATAAGCCAGTGTGTGGCAGTTTTATGCAGTAACTTTAGGCTGTCTATGTACACCCCTGGCTTCCACTCATAGGTGGATGATCCTCAAGTCAGAATCTTTTGCTCCAGCCCATCTATTGAGCTCTATATTCGTATGTCCTACTGTCAACCTGCCATGTTCATTTTTTAAAATTATGACCAGTCATATGAGATCAGCTATTTTCCACCTATGACATCATGCTGGTACTCAGATGGTAGAACATTTTTGTTTTTGCCAGTCCTGGGGCTTGAACTCAGGTCCTGGGCACTGTACTGGGCACTGTCCTTGGGTCTCTTTGTGCTCAAGGTTAGCACCACTTCTGGCTTTTTCTAAGTAGTTTATTGGAGGTAAGAGGCTCATGAACTTTTCTGCCCAGGCTGGCTTTGAACCGTGATCCTTAGATCTCAGCCTCTTGAGTATCTTAGGATTACAGGCTTGAGCTGTTGGCACCCAGCTGTGGAACATTTTTTATTTGAGTTTACAAGGATCTATCTGATACTAAAGACTGGAAGAGTGAGCGGGGTAGTAGTGGCTCACACCTGTAATCTCCAATGAACCAGCAGAAAGCTAAAAGTGGAGGCGTGGCTCAGGTGGTAGTATACCAGCTAAGGAGAGAGAGAAAGAAGGGAGGAGAGAGAGAGGAGAAAGAGAGACACAGACAGACAGAGGGGAGGGAGGGAAGGAAGGAGAGAGAGAGAGAGAAAGAGAGAGATCCATGTGGCTCAAGAATTTGCAACATGTATAGCTTGCCTGGCTCAGACAAAAACCAGGTGTTCTGACTTCAAGTTCACTGGTTCTTCCATGGGAGTCCAGTGGAAGGAGGGGAAAAAAAGACTTTGGGAGCCAAAGACCTGATTTTAAATGTCAGCTGGGTGAGCTGGAGATGTAGCTCAGTAGTAGAGTATGTGCTTAGCATGGTTCAGTTCCTAGCTGCTACATGTGCGTGTGTGCGCGTGCACACACACACACACACACACACACACTCAGCTGTGTGACCTTAGACAAGTTACTCTACCTTCTAGACCTTCCTGCTTTGTATAAAGTTACAGGACAATTTTGAGGGTTAAATCAGGCAAGTAAAGTTCTTAATATAATGTGTAATGTCAATGATCCAACTCTCCACCTCTATACTTCCTTCAGTACAGTAACTGTAGAGTTTCTCTGGGGGCCTGGTTCTCACTTACAAAGAAAAGAGCAGAATTAACGCACCTTGAAGGTCACATGCTGTGTTTAAGTGGGTGTTTCTTGTGGGGGCAGAGGGAAGGCCCAGGTGCCTGTCCTTCCTTCCTTGGTCAAGCAGGCTCCAGGCAGCTATAATGACCTACTGGCTGGTTGTTTCCTTTCAGATAAACTGGACAAACAAGCAAACAGTTTCCGGAGAAGGTCACAGCCTGAATCTAAAGCTTGGGCCAATAAATGTGGCAGCAGTGTCCACAACTCAACAGCAGATGGCAGTGTTGCATCACCTACTGCCAGAGACCCAGAAAAGCCTAACAGAGCTCATCACTGTTACCTGACACATATCAGCATGTGGCAGACAGGCTGAGGGTTTTAACCCTCTTTTACAGAAGAGGAAACTGACCTTCAGTAAGGTTAAAGGGCATGCTCATATTCAGGAATGCTGACTCTGGAAAGGAAGGAGGTAAAATTGCACGAGTTCAAATCCCAGATAAGCTCTTAACTAGCTCTGACTCAAAGAAAGTAGCTTTCCTTTATTTATTTATCATTATTATTTTTTTTTTATTTTGTAACAAGGTCTCACTACATAGCCCAGGCTGTCTTCAAACTTGCTATGTAGACCAGCAGGCTGGTGTCAAACTTCTGCCTGTGTCTCCTGAGTGCTAGGATTACACCCAGCTCAAGTGTCTGATTTTTAAAGTAGGCAAGATGAGTATTACATTTACTGGGTTGTCTTAAGGATTAAATGAGATAAGCCATATAGAATGCTAGGACATGATATGGCGCTCAGTGAATTACTATTACTGTAATTCTGATTCTATCAGTGAGAGGAAGGCAACATGAATGTGGCTTCAGAAAAGCATCACAGAAAGTACCCTGCTGCCAGCCGGCCATTATACCACACTGCGGTTCCATCTGCCATTTCTTCATCAGTTTTCACAAATTGAGCGGAAATGGTCTGTCAACTGATGAAATGGCCGGGCTTCTGCGAGCACTACACCTTTACAGACCACAGGCATAACCAATTAAGTCTCACAAGAGAAAGCTCAAATAGTCAGTGCTGGGAGTGGCACTGTGGTTCAAGTGGTAGAGTGCTAGCCTTGAGCAAAAGAAGCTCAGGGACAGTGCCCAGACCCAGAGTTCAAGGACTGGCCACAAAAAAAAAAAAAAAAAAGAATTGAGAAAAGGGGTCAGGGATATAGTTCAATGGCAGAATGCTTGCCTAGCACACGTAAGGCCCTAGCTTTCATCCCTAACACCATAACTGCAGCGACAACCAAAACTCAGTCAAGTAGTCAGGAAAGCTCTACAATTGAACGTCAGCGACAGATGTCATGACCTCTGATTGCTCTCCTGCCCCCAGTGGGCAGGGAGCCAGCTCCAGAGAACTTCAGAGAGCATGACTCCAGATCTAAAACCAATGGCATTGTTTGAAGGAAGGCCAGAGGGACTCAAGAGTTTAAACAGGTCTGGTGGGAAGACAGGGGAGAGGAAGCAGGAGGACTGGCTCACCATGTGTCCAGTTCAGAAGGATCCTGGCAAAATGCCCAACTGCAGCAGCATAATTATAAACAGGACTAGTTTCAAGAGGTTTGTCTGCTGGCTTCTACTGCATAGTCCCAAGTCCCAGCCTTAAATCCATAAGAAGGTTTCCTATTGTCTTGGGCCCCCAAGATAATCTGGCAGAATGCTATCAGAGGCAGGATCAAGGATGTGACTGTAGAGTCGGGGAGGGAGAAGGGGAGAAGGGAAAGTGAGGTGGGGGGAGCTTTGGGCCAAACTCCAACAAGGTCTCTAAAATCCAGCCCCACCCTGCCACTAGGAAAACAAAGGTGTCAGGGGAAGGAGAAAAGAAAAGTCATTTCCTTCACAGTAACTGTAGTCCAGCTGGGCAAGAGAAGGCTGGAAGGGAGCCATGAAGTCAGAATTTCTCTGCAAACAGCTCAGAAGGGAAAGTCCGGTTTCCACCAGGCCCACACCCACACACCTAAATCCATTAGCATCACAGGCAAGCTGGAGTGGAAGAGATCTTAAAAGATCACTCAACCTGATGCCCCATAACCCCAGTTACCTCTTAGTGTTGAACAAACACGGTTCTTTCCCAACCCTAAAGATCTTCTTCCAATTTGGGCAGAAGTCCAGTTGGCTCCAAAAGATAGCCATTCTCCCCAGGGCAAACTAGCAAGCTCCACTGGAGGGAGCCATGTCATCTAATATGAATTTACCATGGGAAAGTTCAGGAGTTGGAAGATACCCTAAAGAGCTGGATTCCAGTCTCTGTCTTCAACATGAAGCTGTAACCAGGAGACACAGATACTCTACCTTCCCCTCTGGCATGATCTTTGATCTAACTGTGCCAAGATAGTTCTAAATGGCCTTTAATTCTGGATGACCAATGACTGTGTAATAAGAGAAATAAATATATACAAGAAGGTGTATGCAGATATATATGACCCAAGAGGAAGTGACAGCTGATGATTATTACCAAGGCTTTTTTTTTTTTTAAGTGGCAAGTCATCTGCTAGGCACTTTACAGGGCATCACATTCCTAAAGAGCATGTAAGATGAGTGATACTCTTATCCTCATCTTACAGATGAAGTGTCTGAAGCTCAGGGAAGTCACATAAGATCAGGTAATCTCGGGATTTAAAACCAGACACCCTCATTCTACCACTTATACTCACCACGCTAACACAACTTACTTCTTTCCTTTTATTTCCCCTTTGACCAGCCCAGACTGGTCTTGAACTCATGATCCTTGTAGCCTCTGAGATTATAAGGGTGTGCCCTTATGTCTTGATTAATGCCTTTCGTGTGTGTGTGTGTGTGTGTGTGTGTGCGCGCGCACGCGTGTGTGTGTGTGTGTGTGTGTGTGTGTAGGTACTGGAGTTTGAACTTGGGTCCTCTGTGTTCTATAGTTTAGCTTTTTCAGTCAGGTTAGCATTTTGCTGGTTCATAAGAGGTAAGGGTCTCACAGACTTTCTCCTGACTGGCCTGACTTCTGCGATCCTCAGATCTCAGCCTCCTGATTAGCTAGGATTGCAGGTGTGATGAGCCACCTAATTTGCCTAATGCCTAACTTTTTCTTATGTATATGCATTTGTGTCTCTCACTCTTTCTCTTACACACACACACACACACACACACACACACACACACACTTCTCTAACAGGCTAACATCTGACTCAACCTATAAATGACCCAGAACCTGTGCTAAGGCCAACTTTGTCACCCACAGCCTGTATGATCCATGCAACCCTCTTATTTGTAACGTACAGATTACTTGTAAAATACAGATGGTAGCCCCTGCTAGTTCTGATATTCTTTAGCCCCGGGAAATCCAGAAATTCTAAGGATTAGCTTGTTCTACTCTGTCACGCTCATTCTGAACAGAAAGTAATTGTACCAATAGGCAAATGGCAGGAGCAAACTGGACCATGTGAGTAAGATGGCAAGACAAGACCCATTCCCGGAACTCAGTCAGTTCTATTCTTTGTCAGTCTCAGCTCAAAAATGAAAGGGAGAACCAAAGGCTTTCTTCCGAAGGTCCCTTAGGACTCTGACACTCTGTTCCTGTCATACTAAATAGCACAGAAAAAGTACAAGTGACTTCCCCAGGAGTGAAAGGAGGGGGAACCAAGGCAAACAAGAACCACAGAGAAAATAATAGCACTGAGTTGGAGCTAACAGGGCAGGGAAATGCTGGTTCCTCTCCAGCTCTTTTATTTATTTTTAAAAATTATTTATTTATTTATTTTGCTAATCCTGGGGCTTGAACTCAGGGAGGACACTCTCCCTGAGCTTCTTTTGCTCAAGGCTAGCAGCACTCTACCACTTGAGCCACAGCATCACTGTTAGCCTTTTCTGTTTCTGTGGTACTGAGGAATTGAACCCAGGGCTTCATGCATGCTAAGCAAGCACTCTACCGCTAAGCCACATTACCAGCTTCCTCTTTTAGAAGCCAGATCTTTCCAGGTTCCTCCTGTGGCCCCTGTCCCCAGCTCCCAAGGAGAGGCCAAGTACTTAAAGGTCACCTCAATTATTTGATACCAGCACAGGGGGACAAAAGCCACGTGGGAGCTGGAATCTACAGCACTGGGGCCTATTTACAGTCTCACTTATTCTCAGGACACCACTGCAGCCCAGCCCACTTGGGCTCTGGGGGCCAACATGCCCACTCAGCCTCCCCAGCAGGCAGAATGAAAGACATTCTGCCAATGTGGAATGACTGTGGGTTGGGCAGTCTTTTCTGTTCTGGAGAAGGCAAAAACAAGCACCCGCCTTTGAGGATACCAATGGAGCAGAGAAAGGAAGACCCATTCAGTGGGTGCTTACCATGTACAGGGCACTTTGCATATATCATTCAGTTCAATCTCAACAAGTCTATGTGATAGACTATTTAGTAGCCCAGATAAGGAAAAAGAGCCAACTGTGATTCTTTTTTTTGTTTGTTTGTTTTTTGGTTCCTTTTTGCCAGTCCTGGGGCTTGAACTCAGGGTCTGAGCACTGTCCTTGGCTTCTTTTGGCTCAAGGCTAGCACTCTACCACTTGAGCCACAGCGCCACTTCTGGCTTTTTTTTCTATATATGTGGTGCTGAGGAATCGAACCCAGGGCTTCATGTATACAAGGCAAGCACTCTACCACTAGGCCATATTCCTAGCCCCCAATTGTGATTTTAAAAAAAAAATCTGTGTAATTTCAAGAAACTGAGCTACCTCTACACAATAATCTGAGCTATAATGAAGTTAATTTGAAAACTAGGATTCTGAGTGCCAGTGGCTCATGCCTGTAATCCTAATTACTTAGAAGGCTAAGATCTAGAGGATCTGTTTGAAGTCAAGCCAGGCAGAAAGTCTCTTAAGACTCCCATCTCGAAAAGAACTAGCAAAAAGCTGGATTGAAGGCATGGCTCATAGTAGTAGAGCATCAGCTCCTAGGGGGAAAGCCAAATAAGAACAAGAGGCCCTGAGTTCAAGCCCTAGTACTGGCATAAAAAAAAAAAGTCAGCACTGATAGCTCACACCTGGAATCCTAACTACTCAGGAGGATGAGCTCTGAGGACTGCAGTTTGAACCAGCCCAGGTAGGAAAGTCTGTAAGACTTTTATCTCCAACTAACTACCAAAAAAGATAGCGGTAAAGTTGTGGCTCAAATGGTAGAGCACTAGCCTTGAGCACAAAAGCTCAGGGATGGCACCGAGGCCCTGAGTTCAAGCCCCAGGCACAAAAAGCAAAGGAAAAGGTACCTAGCAAGGTATCCAGTACTACCCACTGCATTAAAAACAACCCTTGAGTATTAATATAAGTAGTAGTGGAGATGCAGAAATCAACTCTTTCTGGGCTGCAGTTTCCTCATCAGTATCAAGTGGAGGTGATGGAGGAGGGCCTAGAAAGGGCTCTCTACTACCTTGTTGTACTTGGCTTATTTGTGATTCTTCTACTTCAACCTGGCTTTGGAGTTGTTCTTCCTTCCTTCATTTCTCTCACTTCCCCACCCCCAACCAAAGAAATTTTTTTTTTTTTTACATTCAAGTCAGAAGCTTGCTTCTGTATTTTTCAGAATACGAAGATGATTTCGAGCCCATAGTACACAGGTAAAGACAGGAGGGAAGACTGACTTACCGGAAGCAGGAGCTATGCCAGGCTTCGTTGATGGTATACCATCTCTGACTAGAAGTGATGTGCTCACCACAGCCCCGACACCTCCAGGCCTCTTCACCTGCACACAACACCAAGAAGGGTTAGAGGCTTGAGGGAGCAGGCAGGGGGCAAGGGGAAGGGATTGCTGACCACGAAGAATAAGATTGAGCCAACACAATCTCCTCTTGGAAGAGGCCGAGGCTCTGATCAATGACATGTCCCCTTCGACAAGATCTCTGGAAAGTATTCAGTCTATCTTTAGAGACACAGAGAACTCATGGCCTCAAAAGTAGTTTTACTGGGCTGGGAATATGGCCAAGTGGTAGAGTGCTTGCCTTGTATACATGAAGCCCTGGGTTTGATTCCTCAGCACCACATATATGGAAAAAGCCAGAAGTTGCACTATGGCTCAAGTGGTAGGGTGCTAGCCTTGAACAAAAAGAAGCCAGGGATAGTGCTCAGGCCCTGAGTTCAAGCCCCAGGACTGAGACAAAAAAAAACACACAAAAGTTTTACTTTATCTGTTTGTTTTTTGTTTTTGCAGTCCTGGGGCTTGAACTCAGGACCTGGGCATTGTCCCTGAGCTTCTTCTTCTCAAGGCTAGTGCTCTACCACTTGAGCCACAGCGCCACTCCTGGATTTTTGTGTTTATATGGTACTGAGAAATTGGACCCAGGTCCTCATGCATGCTAGGCAAGAACTCTACCACTAAGCCACATTCTCAGCCCCTAGTTTTACTTTACTTAAAAAGAAAAACAGGGCTGGGAAGCCTGGTTCAAGTGGGTGTGTATGAGACAAATTAAGTGGCTGATGGACATTCACATTGAGGTCTGCCTCATAAAAACCTCAGCTCTTTTCATCCCCCCATGGGAATTCCTGCTCATCCCTCCACAGAGGATGTGAATACTTGAGCTGAATCTTGAAAGATGGGAAAGAGTTATCAAAGGCTGAGAAAGGATGCTCTGGAGCTGTGGGAGCTGAGATCAGTATGGACAAAAGCATGGGATTGGCACAGGTCCTCCTCAAAAAACAACATTTTTGGTGTCGCTCCAATGTCTACTTCTTGAAATAAAGAGGGCAGCTGAAATCAAGCTGTGGTACCCGACTCAGCCCTAGAAAGATGGTTACAAGACACCCTTGTGTGCTGTGTATGCAGCTTTGTTCTCCCTGGGTAACTCCAGACTGCTACAGGCACAGGAGCCATCAATAGACAGAGCATAGCTCTGGGCACTTCAAGATTGCTCTGTACCATTTGAGATGGCCAATGCTCTCTGGGCCAGTGCTCTCAGATCCCAGAGGAGACTTAAAGGAGCCGACAGAATTTAAAATCTGGACTCCACTATTTCCCTAGAAATAAAAGTTCTATACCCCATCAGTTATTCTTACTCTGGCCAGGCACTGGTGGTCGTGCCTGTAATTCTAGCTACTCAGGAGGCTGAGATCTGAGGATTGTGGTTCAAAGCCAGCTCAAGCAGAAAAGCCCATAAGACTCTTACCTCCAATTAACCAGCAAAACAGCTGGAAGTGGAGCTGTGGCTCAAGTGAGAAGAGTGTTAGCCTTGTGGGGCTGGGAATATGGCTTAGCAGTAGAGTACTTGCCTAGCATGCCTGAAGCCCTGGGTTTGATTCCTTAGCACCACATAAACAGAAAAAAAGCCAGAAGTGGCTCTGTAGTTCAAGTGGTAGAGTGCTAGCCTTGAGCAAAAGGAAGCCAGGGACAGTGCTCAAGCTCTGAGTTCAAGCCTCAGGACTGGCCAAAAAAAAGCATGTCAGCCTTGAGCAAAAGAACACCCAGGCCCCCAACTCAAGCCCCAAGACTGGCACAAAAAATACAATTTAAAAACTAAAATTCAAACTCTCAAGAGGGACCTTTCTGCCTTTGAGGTGGCAGAATGGCAATGGTCAGAGAGCATCTCATCTTTCTACAAAACTCCAAGGTAAAGGTGAGTCTCATTCAAACCAGGCCTAGGTCATGTTAGACATTAAATAAGACAATGAATTAGAGGGATGAGCAAATCTAAGGTTTCGTGTATGTTAGGCAAGCATTCTACCACAGAGCTATACCCCTCAAGCCCCAGTGAGAAGGTTTTTAATGAACACAAATGTGAATTTTCCAAATTCTGAAATACCTGGTTGAAACATGGTTGGCTTCCTTACATGGAAAGGCTTTCAGTGTTAGTTTATGAGCTGTCCTGCCCCAATCCTAACAAATCTCATTATTTTAGAGCCAACACCTTGTTTCTTGTTTTTTACTCTTTAACCCAAGAAGAATGATGTTTAACCCGACCACCCACTTTTCCTCTACAACATAACATCTTGGCTCTGAATTACTTCTGGCTGTTTCCAGAATTCAAAAGGATCAGGACTTTCCACTGTGAGGCTATTTGAGAAAACCTGTTATTGCCACACCCTCTGAGAGCCTGTTTTCTCCAGTTTTAAGAAACATCAAAAATGCAGTCAAGAAATGGTAACCCCTCTGTACAACACCTTAATAATAACAATATAATCATACTTTTAAAATTCAATCAACACTTGTGTTACGCATGAAGGACACAAAAATCAAGGACTCCTTCCTCTCTCCTGCCTGATATACACTGTTTTCATAGTTGTCTGCTTCCACTCTTAAGTGTCTCTGTAGTGGGCTTCTCTCCTTCACCCTGGTTCTAGTTCAGGTCTTGGGCTCCTTTTCTCAGTCCATAGCACAATCTTAGTTGGCTCACCCAGACTCCCCACCTGGAAGTCAAGACTCTCCAGTGTCTACAGAGAGCATGCTCTTTTAAGCATGGCCCCTCCCATTTTGGATTCGATCCTATCTGATCTCTTAGAAGATGCCCAATTTCAGTATCTCTCTATCTGGACCCCCACCATGGCTCCTTTTCATTTCCATTTAAATAAGCTCAGCTGGGCACCAGTGGCTCAGGCCTATAGTCCTAGCTACCTAGAAGGCTGAGATCTGAGATTCACCATTTGAAACCAGTCTGGGCAGGAAAGTTCATGAGACTTAACTGTACCTAACCAGCAGAAACTGGGAATGGAGCTGTGTGGGTCAAGTGGTAGGATGACAGCCTTGAATGGAGAAAAGCTCAGGGACAGTGCCCAGGCCTTGAGTTCAGGTCTCAGTCCTAGCAAAAATAAAACAAACAAACAAACAAAAACCCCCAAACAATTCAAGTCTTCCCTATTAAAACAACTCTGGATCCCATTTTTCCCTGCTTCTACTGAGGCTTCTCCTCCCTTGCACAGCCATGCCTATGAAAAAGCTATCTACCTATCACTGCTCTCAGTTCCTCATTTCCCACTCACTGACGGTCACTGAAACCTGTCTTCTGGCCCCACTATTTCTTTGCAACTGTCACACAAGGTCACCAACGAATGCTTATTGCTAAATTCAATGGACAGGTTCCAGCTATATTTTCAGCAGACATTTACTGCATGCCAGCTATGCGTCAAACACCTTTGGGGAAGGAAAGAGGCAGCAAACAGAGGGAGAATTAAGCACACAACAAACATCAAACAGTAATGGAATTATATTCATAACAGGGGCAAGTAGCATGGAGGAGATATCAAGCTCACCACTAGGAAAATGGGATGAAACAAAAATATTCCAAGCTGAGCTCTAAAGGATAAAAATATATTAACTGGGCAAAAAGTGGGGGAAGGGCAGGAGAACACTGGAGATAGGGGCTGGGGACAAGACACATGTGCAAAGGCTCTTGGCAGGAACCAAAACTCATACATCATTAAAGTTGACTGCTGTTACCTTCAAAGGACTAGGGGGAGACAGGCCCTCATGGCTCATACCTGTAGTCCTAGCTACTCAGAAGGCTGAGATCTGAGAATCATGGTTTGAAGCCGGCCCAGGCAGGAAAGTCTTTGAGATACTCTTAGCTCCCATTAACCACCCAAATGCTGCAACTAGAGGTATGGCTCATGAGGTAGAGTGCCAGCATTGAGCAAGAAAGTGAAGAGATATCACCCAGGCTCTGATTTTAAACTCCAGTATGGGCACAACCAAAAAAGGACTAGAGGAACCAAGTGTGGCTCTCGAACTTCAATTAACATTTTATGATGCGGTGAACGTCTTTCACCCAGTGACCCCTAAGAACCTCTCTCTCATCATCCCTTTCAAAAGGAAACGCTAGCTACATTTAACAGTTCTGTATTCCAGTTACATACACTTGTGTTCTTGTGCCCAGATATTCATACAAACTACTCACTCTTCACTATACTTTCTTTACCTTTGCCCTTAAGCAAACTTCTTCTTTGATGGGACCTCAAAGGCAGGCAGTGTTTGTTTTCTTTTGTTTATATCTGCCATATACCGTTTAGTGTGTGTGTGTGCGCGCACACGCGCTAGCTTGAGCTCAGAACCTGGACATTGTCCCTGAGCTTTCTTGGTCATGCAGTCACTTTACCAATTGAGCCACAGCGCCACTTCTAGCTTTTTGGTGGTTAATTGGAGATAAGAGTCTTAGTAAGTTTCCTTCCCAGGCTGGCTTCAAACCATGATCTTCAGATCTCAGCCTCCTGAATAGCCAGGATTCTAGCTGTGAGCCACCAGTGCCAAGCTACCATTTGTTCTTTAATTATAGTTTGCTATGCATATATCTATCTCTTCCAGTCCTTCCTCAGCTCTTTCCCAATCTCTCATTAAGTTCTAGGGGGCAAGAACTACAGCTTGACTATTTCTTCTTTGGGTGTAGCACAGGCCTGGCACAGAATAGAAACTTCCTTGGAAGTAAATTTAACTGAAAGGCTGGATCAAATTGCAAGCTATAAAAGCAATTTCTAGGGTCAAATGGTAGAGAGCTTGCCTGACAAGCACAAGGTCCTGAATTCAAACCCCAGTATTGAAAACAAGAAAAAAGTGATTTCGCAAGACAAGCTCTCTCCAAAGGTCCACTGATATGGTTCTACCACAGAGCTAATATTCTGGCTCCCAGGATAACAACCTATGGGAAAGTTTCATGTGGATAAACCTGGCTTCAGTTTTTCTGTCATACATTCATACTGCTTTTCTATTAGAAAGCACTCTAGTAAAGATATTCACCCAGAACCTTCAACATACTTAGATCTATCTTTCCTGCTTAAACGTTTGTTTTCTTTTAAAGGCAAGATGTTCCTATGTGGCTCCAGGTTGGCCTTAAACTCATGATGCTCCTGCCACAGCTTACCTAATAGCTGGGAAGAGAAGCACATTCTACTGTGCTCAGCTCCTGGGCCTCTTTAGCTCTCTTACAATCCTGAAAGCTAATGATCTTGAATCTTACAACTTTAACTCCAGGAAATGTAAGAGAATGTAAGTGAATGTCTATACTCTAGCACTTGGGAGGCTGAGACGGGAGGATTTTGAGTTTAAGGACAGCATGGACATATTGTGAGAACTTGTCTTACAGACAGACAGACACACATACACACACACACACACACACACACACACACACAGAAATGGGGTGTTGAGTATTACTGTGAAATCCAGGCTGTCTGGGAAGTTCTTCTGTAAGAAAATAACTCATTGTACCAGGCTATTCACCTCTACCCAGTATTTGCCTCTCCTATTTGCAAATTTATCAACAGTGAGTGCTGGTTGCCAGAGTCCAGAAAGGTAGTTTGATTAAGTAAAGGTCCACAGCAGCCTATAACAATAAGGAACATTTATTAGGTGCTTAAGAAACTAGAAACTAGCCTTGAGCAGAAGAACTCAGGGACAGCACCCAGGCCTGGAGTTCAAGACCCATGATGGATGGACAAGAAACTAAAAACAACCTTCAAGCCATGCATTAATGGCTCATGCTTGTAATCCTAACTACTCAGGAGGCTGAGATCTGAGGATCATGGTTTGAAACCAGGAAAGTTCATGAGACTCTTATCTCCAATAACCACCAGAAAACTTGAAGTGGTGCTGTGGCTCAAAGTGATAGAGTTTTAGCCTTTAGGGAAAGAGTTCAGGGGCAGCACCCAGGCCCTGAGTTCAATCACCATAACCAATCATCATCAACAACAACAACAAAAAAAACCACCTTCAGGGCTGGGAGTATGGCCTAGTGGCAAGAGTGCTCGCCTCGTATACACGCAGCCCTGGGTTTGATTCCCCAGCACTACATATATAGAAAATGACCAGAAGTGGTGCTGTGGCTCAAGTGGCAAAATGCTAGCCTTGAGCAAAAAGAAGCCAGGGACAGTGCTCAGGCCCTGAGTCCAAACCCCAGGAATGGCAAAAACAAAACAAAACAAAACCAAAAAATGCCTTTGGTTTATTATTGGGCTTGTTGGGTAGTTTAAATGTGCAACAAAAACAAGGTGAGAGCTGGGAATAGTGGTGCATGCCAGTAATCCAGCATCTGGGAAGCTGAGATATGAGGATCTTGAGTTCAAGACTACCTTGGGCTATATAGTAAGACCCTGTCTCAAAAGAAAAAGAAAAGGAATAGAAAAGAAAAGGAACCAAGATAAGAACTATTACAAATGGCTTGTTACAGAGTTTCTTATTGTCAGGATCTTTTAAATCTTGCTATATTCACTTTATATGTGTTTTTTCTCTCCCAAATTAATAATTAGCAATATGACTGAACCCACTAGAATAATCTTGAAATGTACTAAAGTATACTAGGATGACAGAACTGTTTATATGGCTCAAGTGTCAGTGCTTGCCTGCTTGCTTTACCCCTCCCTCCCTCCCTCCCTCCCTCTCTGTCTCTCTCTCTAGGCTGGCTTTGATTTCTCAACCCCCAGTCTCAGCCTCACAAATAGAAGGGGTTACAGGTATGTATATTACCATTCTGGGCTTGTTGAACCCTTAAAATAACCTAATCCAAGTGTTTCATTTTGGTTTGGAGAAAACATGTGCCAAATCATCACAAAGCTGGTGAAAGTTGGTCTTCACAGGAACTCAAACCTATGCCCCAAGACTATCAGGCCAGTTGCATTTTTATTTCCCTGTGCAGTTCCAGACAAGTTCAAACCTACTCAAGACGACACAGCCATTCAGTTGTAAGGGTTTGGCCTGGCACCCCAGCTCAAAGCCAATGCTTAACACTCACCTCAAACTTCGTCTAAACTGGGTTGCTGGACATGAGTTATTTTCGGACTTCAAAATGATGAGAAATTTCCAAGCACTGAGAGCTCATGAGATCCTAATGCCCCAGCCTGAACCTACATGCACACGTCCTATCTTTTCATTTGAGAAAAATCTTTGATGAATCTCATGTTTCACCAAGACAATGGGAACCAGGAACAAATACCAGCCAACTTGGTACAGCATAAAACAACAAGAATGGCAACTTCTGGACCCCTCTGGGAACTGGCAGTTCAGGTGTATAAATCGCACTTAAAGCCAGAAGACTGGCAAGGCAGCAACCAAAATAAAAAATAAAAATAAAAAGATGACAGTTTCATGAGGTGATTACCAGCAAGGCTAGTTGTAATGATTCATGTGCTTCCACATACTCTCTTCTGTATCCCAATGAGTTTTCTTCCTCTCTAGTTCACTAAATATTACCAAAGGAAGGTGTTTCAAGACAAAAGATTAGATGACTTTTTTTTTTTTTTTTTTGCCAGTCCTGGGGCGTGAACTCGGCCTGAGCACTGTCCCTGGCTTCTTTTTGCTCAAGGCTAGCATTCTACCACTTGAGCCACAGAGCCACTTCCAGCTTTTTCATTTATATGGTGCTGAGGAATTGAACCCAGGGCTTCAAGCATGCTAGGCAAGCACTCTACCACTAAGCCATATTCCCAGCCCCTGATTTTTTTTTTTAAGGGAGCTTCTAAACTTCTCTAGACCTTAGATTCTTCTTTAATAAAAGGAAGGATCTGGGGCTGGGAACGTGGCTTAGTGGTAGAGTGTTTACCTGGCATGCATGAAGCCTTGGGTTCGATTCCTCAGCACCACATATATAAACAGAAAAAGACAGAAGTGGCGCTATGGCTCAAGTGGTAGAGAGCTATCCTTGAGCAAAGGAAGCCAGGGACAGTGCTCAGGCCCTGAGTTCAAGCCCCAGGACTGGCAAAATAAAAATAAATAAATAAATAAAAGGATCAAATGTTTACTTTAGAGTCTATAACAGCAAACCATCAGCCTCTCACTTTTCAGGTGAAGACATGGACAGGCATCTTGGAAAGTTTCATTCTTAGGCTTTTTTTTTCTTTTCAGCCATGGAACTTGAACTCAGGGCCTGGATGTTGTCCCTGAGCTTTTATCCTCAAGGCTAGTACTCTACCACTTTGAACCACAGTGCTATTTCTGGTCTTCTGGGAGTTAATTGGAGACGAGAGTCTTGCAGGCTTGCCTGCCTGGCTGGCTTGAACTGCCATCTCAGGTCTCAGCCTCCTGAGTTGCTAGGATTACAGGTGTGAGTCATTGGTACCTAAAGAAAGTTTTATTCTTGCTATTGTTTCCTACTTCCCTTCTTTGGCTTATTAGGAAAATATTGCGAGGGTCACACAAAAGAATTGGTTAAGAGCTGGATTTGAAGTCTGGCTCTGTGTCCTAGGGGAATTTATCCTTAAATTTTTTTAAAAAAAATGTTATTTATAAAGGTGATGTACAGATAGATTATAGTTACATAAGTCAGGTTATTCATCCTTTTTGAGCTTGTCTTGTAATGTTTTGCTTTTGTGTTTGTTTTTTTTCGTCAGTCCTGGAGCTTGGGACTCAGGGCCTGAGCACTGTCCCTGGCTTCTTTTTGCTCAAGGCTAGCACTCTACCACTTGAGCCACAGCGCCACTTCTGGCTTTTTCTATATATGTGGTGCTGAGGAAATGAACCAAGGGCTTCATGTATATGAGGCAAGCACTTTACCACTAGGCCATATTCCCAGACTCTCTTGTAATGTTTAAAAAGAGGATAATACCTGGGCACTGATGGCTCACATGTGTAATTCTAGCTACCCAAGAGCTTGAGGTGTGGATCACAGTTCAAAGCCAGCCCAGGTAGGAAAGCCCAATGAAACTCTTATCTCCAATTATCCACTAAAAAACAGAAGTGCAGCTGTGTCTCAAGTGGTAGAGCACTTTTTCCACCCTTGAGTGGAAAAAGCTCAGGGATGGCACCCAGGCCGAGTTCAAACCCCAGAACTGGCACCCCTTCCCCCACACAAAGCATAAAACTATCTTTCTCAGCAGACTTAAAGAAGTAAAATAATCCATGATGGTGCTGAGCACCTGTTTGGATATATTTGTAGATTACTTCTTTCATGTATGCATTTTGAGGGGGTTAGCTTGAATAAGCTAAAATCTGAAGGGAAACTGGGCACTGGTGGAGGTGGCGCTGTGGCTCAAGTGGTAGAGTGCTGGCCTTGAGCAAAAAAGCTCAGGGACAGCACCTAGGCCCGGAGTTCAAGCCCAGGCTGGCACACACACACAAAACAATTAAAAAAAAAAATCTGAAGTGAATATTTTCAAAACAAACCTAGCAGATCTTTACTATGTGCAAAGCAAAGCTTAGTCCAGAAATGACCAGGATCCTTGGTGCATACTCCTGGGTTGTGAGGGACAGGATGTACAGAAAAGTAAGTCAGACAGGGGCAAGTCAGGTGCTGGGGGCCGGCTCTGTACTGTAATATGATACAGTGTAGGGAGAGAATGAGATAGAAGGTTCCTGGCTTTCAGGCTCCCATTCCTAACCAGAAGCTTACTTCACTGTGAATGAGTTGGCCTTTTTTTTTTTTTTTTAATTTGGGGAAGATCTGCAAAGAATCTCTTTCACAGAAAATGGGTTACTTAATCCATAGACTTACACAGTAGTTTTCAACCTGTTGTCAGACAAAAACTACTTTGAGTCCTTGCTTTGCGCCAGAATAATGCCTTAGCACTATTCAGGTATTAATTAATTGAATACAAAGATTCCATGAGGTAGGAACTTCAAAGCCTAGGCTTTTAACTATGTTTAAGACTTTCTTTCCTTGATAAATTGCTTGCAGAAAGACCTCACAAAACAGAATCCTAGGGTGAATACTTGAATGGGAACAGGCAATAGTTTTATGTTCTAGCTACTAATGGATGTAAAATGATAGGTAAAGGAGTCTTAATTTCTACTACACATTAATGAAAGGTGATCAAAAAACCTGTGTGTGGAGCTGGGAATGTGGCTTAGTGGTAGAGTGCTTGCTTTGCATGCATAAAGCCCTGGGTTCGATTCCTTAGCACCACATAAACAGAAAAAGCCAGAGTGGTGCTGTGGCTCAAGTGGTAGAGTGCTAGCCTTGAATAAAAAGAAGCCAGGGACAGTGCTCAGGCCCTGAGTCCAAGCCCCAGGACTGGCACACACACACACACACACACACACGCACACACACACACAGTGTGCGTGCTTCAGATCCTCTCACTGCAATGCTGAAGTAATGCATGCTGGCTCATGCCTGTAATCCTAGCTACTCAGGAGGGTGAGATCTGAGGACCATCGTTCAAAGCCAGCCCAGGCAGGAAAAAGTCCATGAGACTCTGACCTCCAATTAATCGCCCCCAAATCATTAGTGGAGCTATGGCTCAAAGTGGTAGAGCACTAGCCTTGAGCAAAAAAGCTCAGGGTAGCAGCCAGGCCCTGAGTTCAAGCCCCAGTATCAACAACAACAAAAAAGAAAAATCCACCAGGAATATGTAAAGCCTAAAATGTCCCTTGAATGTGATGTGTTTTGGGTGGGCTATGAAACCTGTACATCGGTTAGATCCTATTTTGGTCCCTCCATCCCATACCCAAGGCCAATTCACCATGTACTGTGGCATCTCCTACTGGACAGTGCTGACAACTCCACTGCTACAACATAGCTCATCTCAGGACCATTGTACCCATCTCCAGGTTGGTACCCTGTGCCCACATTGTGACTTCATGGCTCTAAACCATTCTACTGCAGGCTGTAGATTTCCACAATTGTCAGCTTGACTTGGCTTACTCTCTCAGCCTTACTCTCTACTTCCCCTGACTCCCCTAACTCTCAATCCTCTACCACACACAGTAGGCATTCTATATATTTGTGAAATACATGCATGAACAGAATTCTCCCTCAGATGTGATATTCTATAATATATTACATATAAGCCTCACAACAGGTGTGTAGGTGTGTGTGTGTGTGTGTGTGTGTGTGTGTGTGTGTGTGTGTGTGCTGGTACTGGGGCTTGAACTCAGGGCCAGGATGCTGTTCTTTAGCTGGTTAATTGGAGATAGTCTCAGGACTTTCCTACCCATGCTGACTTTGAACTCCAATCCTCAGATCTCAGAATTTAACAGGTTTGAATCATGGGCAAACAGCAACTTTGTTATTGTTTTTGGTTGGTCATGGGGTTTGAAGTCAGGGTCTGGGGTGCTGTCCCTGATCGCAAGGATAGATTAGAACCACAGCACCACTTCCAGTTTTTGAGTAGTTAACTGGAGATACGAGTCTCATGGACTTTGCTTTGAACTGTGATCCTCAGATCGGAGTACAGGTGTCAGCCACCAGCACCTGGCTAGTTTGTTTAATTTTCTTTACTGACAGTGAATTTCCCAAAGGTACAAATCCCACATTATTTATTTCCACCAGTGTTTATTTTATTTATTTATTTATTTATTTAGGCCAGTCCTGAGCACTGTCCCTGGCTTCTTTTTGCTCAAGGCTAGCACTCTGCCACTTGAGCCACTTTCTATATATGTGGTGCTGGGGAATTGAACCCAGGGCCTCATGTATACGAGACAAGCACTCTTGCCACTAGGCCATATCCCCAGCCCTGCCACCAGTGTTTATGAAGGACTTCCTATGTGCCTTAGTAAATATCTTAAGCAGGTAGGAATACTGGAAAAAGCACTGGGAAGTCTGATACTAGTTTTGGCTTTACCCCTAAATGAGTTCATTTTCCTCCCAGAGTCTCACACTCGTTTTTCAGATGTAAAACAAGGCTGCTATGCATTATCTCAAAAATCTGTCCTGGCTCTGACATCTGTTGACATTTGAAGAGGTAAAACCTGACCCAGCCCAGTCCTGCAGACAACACAGTCACTCAGTAAATATTTGCTTTCTTTGTTGTTGATTCTCCGGTTACACAAGAGGAATCTGAGGTGTCTTGGAATATAACTTGAACAGAATAACAAGTAAAAGCTTAAGTCTTGCTTCCTGCTCGACTACCCAGGCAACCAGCCTGTTGTTCTGTTTGTGACACAGCCCTTGAAGCAGCACTAACTTCAAGTTGGAAAATGTGAACTCTGATCCCATCTGGCTATGGAATTCTGAACAAGTTGGGTCTAAGCCTTAGTTTCTTCAGTCATAAAAACAGCCATTTTTAAACATCTCAGAGATAGAATGCTTACTCAGCATGGGCAAGACTCCCAGGTTTGATCCCTAGCTCTGCAAAAGGCCATTTTACACACACACACACACACACACACACACACACACACACACACACACACACAGCCAGGTTTGATCCCTAGCTCTTCAAAAGGCCATTTTACACACACACACACACACACACCCCCGAAGCCAGGCTCCGGTGGCTCAGTACTGTAATCCTAGTTACTGCCTTAGCAAAGACCTGAGGATTGTGGTTCAAAGGCAGCTCAGGCAGGAAAAGGCCATAAGACTCCTATTTCTAGTAAAGTACCAAGAAGCTGGAAGTGGAGCTGTGGCTCAAGTGGTAGATAGCCTTGAACAACAACAAAAAAAGCTCAGGAACAGCAATTTTTTAAATTAAATTGAAAAAATATATATGTACACACTGTTCATTTGTATTTATTTTAGCAATAAAAGTGTATAAAAATAAAATCTACTAGAGTTACTTAAGGGTCATTTAAGGTGCATTAGGATATTACAGATATTACTACATTTTACCTTTTCATTTATGAGAAAAGAATTGGAATAAGCACTGGTGGAAATATGAAAAATTCATGGCTTTTCAATACAAATTTAAATTACTGGTTATGGATTACTATGCCTATGTTTAAAAATAAATTGGGGACACTGTTACCAAGACTGTACTATTCATAATTAGTGTTAAATGTATAAATGACTCAGTAATACAATGCTAAATGTTTTAAAATTATTTCTCAATCCTGGGGAATTGGAGACTGCGTGAGAATAAAGTATTGTTAAGGAGGATTTTCTTGACAATCCTTCCGCATTCTATTATACCTTCCACTCTCCAATATGCAGGTTTTTCTTCCATGCACGGAAAAGCACCAAAAAAGCCATTTTTAATGAAGTGCAATGATTCACACCTATAGTTTCTGCTAGTTGAGAGACCGAGACAGATGGACTCTTTGAACCCAGGAGTTCACAGCCATCTCCTAGGTTTTATCTCCTGTACAACAAAACAAAAACAAAAATCATTTTGAACTTCTCCAGCTCCCTCAAAGGCACCGTGCACCTTCCTACCTTAGATCTTTTTTTTTTTTTTTTTTGTCAGTCACATGGATTCCACTCAGTCTTGCACTGTTGCTCTGCTTTTTTTGCTCAAGGCTAGTGCTCTATCACTTGAGCTCCACTTTGGCTTATTGATGGTTAATGAAAGGTAAAAGACTCATGGGCTTTCCTTCCCCAGCTGGGTTTGTACTGCAGTCCTCGGATCTTAGCCTCCTGAATAGCTAGGATTACAGGTTCTTATTCAGTTGCTGTTGCCTGGAATGTTCTTTTCTTTGCCAAACAAACTTTTACTTATCCTCAGGATAAGTATCAGGAGTTAGCATAAATTTGCTAAACAACCAGCCTTAAAGATTTTCTTTTTATGTGTGTGTCTTTCTGTGTGTGTGCAAGAGTTGGGTCTTGAACTGGGGGCCTGGACATTGTCCCTGTTATTGGAGATAAAGAGTCTCATGGACTTTCCTGCCCTGGCTGGCTTCAAACTGTGATCCTAAAATCTCAGCCTCCTGAGGAGCTAGGATTACAAGTGTGAGCCACCAGTGCTTGGCAAGACCCCCTTTTTACATGGTAAGTATTCCCTATCCATACTCCTGAATCCTGGTGCACTCAATGGTTTATTTCAACTAGTACTTAGTTGTTACCTTAGTCACAGAAAAGTGTACTACAATACTATTGTGTGAAAGAACGCATAAATTACATCTAAAAGCCTTTAGATAGTCTCTTGTTCTTTCAAAGGAATCTAGATTTTTAAAAAGTACTGAGGTTGGAGGCACGGCTCGGGTGGTAGAGTGTCATCCATAAGCAAAAGCATCAGATAACAAGTTTGAGCCCAGTCTAGGGTAGAAGTAGGGGCATATTGCGCTAAAGGTGTGTAGCTCAGTAGTAGAACACTTGTGTAGAATGCAGGAGGCATTGGGGTGGAACCCAGCAACACACACACACCCCAGAAACTACTGCATTCTGAAATCTTGCACAATTTTCTGAGAAGCCTATTATCAACAGCAATGGGGAGGAAAATCCCATGCTCCCATGGTGAGGAAGTGACCCCACTGGCTCCCTGGTCCTTGTATTCAGGCTAGAGGAAGTGACTGTCCACAGGCCAAAAGCCAGGAAGCAGAGGCTGATATCCAGACATCCTCCTCCCACTTCTCTCCTGGCATCTCTAGGAAGCTTTTAGAAGCCGAGATTCTGGTGGATTCTGATGCTGGGGGCCCCACAGAGATGGCTGGGAAACAATGACACAGGGTTCCTGGGGTAGAGGGGAGAGGCGATGTGTGAGGTGACAGGGGGTGGGGTGTGAAGTCTTACAAGCCCATCTAGACACCTCCTAACCCAACTCTTTCACCCTTAAACAATTCTTCTGACCCACACACATCTCGCTGGTGGCCAAGAGACCAAAGAAAGGCTTGGAATGTCAGGGTCTTACTTTGCCCACTCGAAGCTGAGATCTTTGAATCCCAAGAACGGAACAATCTCTCTCCCTGCCCCCGCAGTCTAAGTCTAAGGGAGCCCTACCCGGACTCTTATTTCCTGACAGAGTTACAGGATCCAGGAAAGAGATCCCAAGGTATCTCAAGATAGGTGTCCCATGAGAAGTTGGGGTTCTGTCATAGCTCTCTTTGTTTTCTTTCACACAAATCCATAGACTATGATAGAACTTTGCATCTACCTAATGATCCCCAAACCCTAAGAGGATCCTGTACCTACACCCCATAACCCTGAGAGAACCTCGATCCCGGCAAACTTCCTCGCCAAGGGTTTTAATTGGGGAGAACCTAAGAGATGTACTCCGGCTTGCGGACCTCACCTCGTGGGCAGCTGCGCCCCCGCCTCCCCTTCCCCCCCCGCCCCCCCCCCCCCGCCTGCCGCGCCGGGGAGCCTTCGGTCTTCCGGATGCTCCGCCCTCAGTTCCCGGGCTCCCCACCCCATCCCACCTCACCCCGACCCGACCTTCAAGTCCCCGGGGAGAGCAGCTCCTCTCCCCCCCCCCCCCCCCCATGCTGCCTCTGAGGACCCCGGAGGATCCAACCAGCCACGGAAGGAAAACTCCACAGGTGGCCGATTCCCCTCGGGCGCCGGGCGCTGCGGAGAGATAACGGCGGGACCGGGTGGAGCAGCCAGCCCTTTCCTTACCCGCCAGCGCGGCCATGGTTCCAGGGCGCGGAAATGGGGGTGAAGGCAGAGGGGGAGCCGCAGGAGCTCTCCCCTCCCCGACTCAGCTCCCGCTACAGCCTTCAGAGGTACCGGAGGATTCTTAGCCCCCGGCGCCAGCGGGATGCGCCGCCTACGGCGCCCGGGGAGGACCAAACCGCACCTGGCACCAGGGCGCCCTCCTGCCGAGGCCCCGCCCTGCTAGCACCGCCCCCAAACTAGACCCCGCCCCTGTCGGTCAGGCCACGCCCCCGACATCAGGGTCCCGCCCCCCTTGGCTTGGTATCCACTGTGTTCTCTGGCGCCCCCTAGCTCAAGCGACGTGTTTCTCCGCGTGCTTTGGTTATGGACAAGCTGTAGGTGTGAACACAGACTGCACCTGTAGTGCTGCTCCATTTTTCACGTGGGGAAGTCTGAGGGATTATAAGGTCAAGTTCAACAACTTCAAAATGGCTCTGTTTTTATTAGATGCAGATCTTAGATGGGAATCCTGGTCTCTAGACTCCCAGTGGAAAGCTCAGTGCAAGTTATGTTTGGACCAAAAGTATGAATAAATATCAATAAGAAAGGTCCGGGAATGCCCCTGTTCCTTATATAAAATGGCATACTCTTTGCATAAAATCTATATACAATCATAGTTTAAACCATGTCTAGGTTACTCATAAAACCTAGTATAGGGCTGGGAATGTGGCTTAGTGGTAGAGTGCTTGCTTGCCTAGCATGCATGAAACCCTGGGTTGATTCCTCCGTACAATATAAACAGAAAAAGCCAGAAGTGGCGCTGTGGCTCAAGTGGTAGAGCACTAGCCTTGAGCAAAAGCAGCTCAGGGACAGTGCCCAGGCCTCTGAGTTCAAGCCCTGGAATTGGGAAAAAAACAAATAAGCAAGCAAACCTAGTATAGCTGGGTGCCTGTGGCTCATGCCTATACTCCTAGGTACTCAAAGGGCTGAGATGTGAGGATCGCAGTTCAAAGCCAGCCAGGGCAGGAAAGTCTGAGAGACCCTTATCTCCAAAGAACCACCAAAAAGCCAGAAGTAGAGCTGTGGCTCAAGTATTATCCTTGAATGAGAATGCTCAGGGACTGCATCCAGACCCTAAGTTCAAGCCCCAGGACTGGCACAAAAAGAAAAACAAAAAACAATACAGACAGGCACAGGTGACACACATCTAGGAATCCTAGCTATTTAGGAGGTTGAGATCTGAGGTTCATGGTTCAAAGTCAGTCCGGGCAGGAAAGTGAGATGCTTATCTCCAATTAACCAGCAAAACCCAAAGTGGAGCTGTGGCTCAAGTGACAGAGTCCCAGCCTTGAGCCAAAACCTAAGGGACAGCACCCAGGCTTTGAGTTGAAGCCTCCATAACAGCACGTGTGTGAGTGTGTGTGTGTGTGTGTGTGTGTACACACATACTAAAACAATGTAAATGCTATAGAATAATTGTTATACCATTTAGGGAATAATGTCAAAGAAAAAAGGTCTAAACATGCTTAGTAGAGGCATTTTTCCCCCTTCACAAATAGTTTCAATCCTAGGTTGGTTTAATTCATAGATGCTAACCTGTGGATACTGAGGGTCAACTAAATGTGTGTCAATTCTAGTACACTACAGTCAAACACTCAAGGTATTTATATGAACTTTCCCATTTAACAAATATTGTAAGCAGTCAAAACCTTCCACATAATGGGCTGGGGATATAGCCTAGTGGCAAGAGTGCCTGCCTCGGATACACGAGGCCCTAGGTTCGATTCCCCAGCACCACATATATAGAAAACGGCCAGAAGCGGCGCTGTGGCTCAAGTGGCAGAGTGCTAGCCTTGAGCAAAAAGAAGCCAGGGACAGTGCTCAGGCCCTGAGTCCAAGGCCCAGGACTGGCAAAAAAAAAAAAAACAAAAAAAAAAAACCTTCCACATAAGACAAAAGAAGCACGCCTGGAACTACATAGTCCTGCAGGTTGCCAGGGCACCATAGTTAGGACAGTAGACACTTCTTCTTGGGGTTTGGAAAGTGATAGGGTGCTCCCTGTAGTGACAGGCTGGCCATCTCAGCTAGTTCCTGATGACCCTCCCATGTGATTTTCTCCTGGGTCTTTGGCAACTCCCCAGACTATATTTGGGTCATGGAAAAGTATCTGAATGATCAGGAAGGGGTAGGGATGGGACCCAGGGAAATAGATCCTGCCCCCGCCCCTACGCTGCCATCGCAGGCAGACAAAGTTCAGCACAGCTGCCTTTGATCTCAGCACTGGGGTAAGCAAGCAAAGGCCAGCCCAATTCCCTTCCTTCCTGCCCAGATCAGCTATGTCAAAGCAAATAGAGGTGAGACTTTTCTCCTATGGGTGTGGCAGGTAGCTCCGGATATCTTGAGTGTGTTGGGAAGGAGGGCTGTGCCTAACTTCTTTTAACTCCTGGGAACTCTCTTTAGCGGTTGGTTTTATGGTTTCTCAGGAAATCTCTTGATTTCTAGTAAACACAAGATGTGTACTCAATTAAAGTGACAGGAATCCATGAAGCTCTTGTGGCATACCACTTCATAACCAGCAAACTGGGGAGTGGAGATTTTATTCACCCTGCATATAAAAAGAGGAGACACTTATTTTCTCAAGCTCCCTTGCTGTCTTCTGTTCCTGGGTTCTACAGCCAGGCCCCTGCATCTCCCTCCCTCCCTAACTCCAGCCTCATGATCATCACCAGCCTAGAATGGGTATAGCTTACTCCCCTAAGTTCTCTGCAGAGTCCAGGTAACTAACTGAAATGCAAGTTGAAATGTAAAGGAAATAGTCATCTATAGAAATGCTATAGCCAAAAGTTATCGTTCTACCATGGACCCAAAGAACACTCCAAAGTCACTTGTGCACTCAAGGGAGATCTCTAGAGGGAAAGAAAGGGCTAGGAAGGGAAGACATACACTGGGTTTCTAGAACTCAAGGCACTAGTCTAGTTTATCTAGCTGACTATAGTGTGGTCAGTGGCCAAGGTCAGAAGTTCAAGTCTGATTCACAGTGAGGTCTCTGAGTCTAGCATTCTGAAGACTTTAGCCTTGGAAAACAACTCAAGTAGGGCTTGGTAGTTCATGCCTGTAGTACCAGCCACTTAGGAGGCTGAGGCAGGAGCACTGCTTGAGCTCTGGAGTTCAGGGCCAGGCTGTACAGTAACATAGCAAGAGACTGTTTCAAAATAAAAACAGGTAACCAAGAACAAGAAAAAAAGCACCTCAAAGTTCTGCCACCCTAAGGGTACTGTTCTATTTGTCCCTAGCCCGATGCTCCCAGAGCCATTTTGTTTTCATATTGAGCCAATCTCTGTCTTCTAGTCTTTCCCTCTGGAGTCATCTCTCTTAAGAGAGATTGAATTAATATTCCAAAAATATTTCTGACTGTCACTTCCTGGCTTAAAAAAAAAGAACCCTTCACTATCTCCCCATTGGCTATAAAATACAAGGCCAAATTCCTCTTGAAGGAGTAAGTTTTCCTCTGCAGCCTGGTTTCCCACTGTTTCACTCCAGGCCTTTGCTTTTTGCTAAGCACATTCTGTCCTTGCATTCTGTCCCTTACCATTTCCACAACCACCAGGCCCCCAAACAGCTCCCCATTAGCTCCCACATCCTCTGGAATGTTAATGTCCCATTCTAGCCACAAACACACCCTTTCTCAACTCTAGAAATATATTTTTTTCAATGACATCATTTTGCAACCTCCCAATGAATTTAATCTAAATCTACACTGTCTACTATGACAGTCACATGTGGCTTTTTTTTGGCCAGTCCTGGGGCTTGAACTCAGGGCCTGGGCACTGTCTCTGACTTCTTTTTGCTCAGGGCTAGCACTCTGCCACTTGAGCCACAACACCACTTCTGGCCATTTTCTGTTTATGTGGTGCTGGGGAATTGAACCCAGGGCCTCATGTATACAAGGCAAGCACTCTTGCCACTAGGTCATATCCCCAGCACATGTGGCTTTTTAATAGGGAAGAAAAAAATAATGATGAAGCTGGGTACCAGTGGCTCATGCCTGTAATAAGGATCTTGGTTTGAAGCAAGCCCAGGCAGAAAAGTTCCAGTCTCCAATTAACCACTCAAAAAATGCAAGTGGTGGGGCTGGGGATATGGATCTCAATTCCAAGTATCTATTTAACATTCTTTGTTACTGTTCTTGTTGGTTATGGGGCTTGAACTCAGGGCCTGGGCGCTGACCCTGAGCTTTTTTACTTACAGCTAGTGCTCTACCACTTTGAGCCACAGGGCCACTTCCAATATTGTGATAGTTAATTGGAGATAGCCTCACAGACTTTCCTGCCTGGGCTCCCTTCAAAACTACAATTCTCAAATCTCAGCCTTCTGAGTAGCTAGGATTTCAGGCATAAGCCACCAGCAAGGGGCTTCTATTTAACTTTTGAGACAGAGTCCTGCTATACAGTCCCAATCTTTTTCCTCAGCATCCTGAGTGCTAGGAGTGTGTGTGTGTGTGTGTGTGTGTGTGTGTGCGCTAGTCCTGAGGCTTGAACTCAGGGCCTGGGTGCTGTCCCTTAGCATCTTTTGCTCAAGGCTAGTGCTCTACCACTTGAGCCACAGTGCCACTTCCAGCTTTTTCTGAGTAGTTTATTGGAGATTAAAAAGTCTCACTGGGGGCTGGGGATATAGCCTAGTGGCAAGAGTGCCTGCCTCGGATACACGAGGCCCTAGGTTCGATTCCCCAGCACCACATATACAGAAAACGGCCAGAAGCGGCGCTGTGGCTCAAGTGGCAGAGTGCTAGCCTTGAGCGGGAAGAAGCCAGGGACAGTGCTTAGGCCCTGAGTCCAAGGCCCAGGACTGGCCAAAAAAAAAAAAAAAAAAGTCTCACTGATTTTCCAGCTGGGGCTGGCTTCGAACCACCATCCTTAGATCTCAGCCTCCTGAGTAGCTAGGATTACAGGTGTGTGCCACCAGTACCTGTTTGTTTTTGCCCTTTTGGGGGGACAAAGTTTTGTGGTGTTTCCCAGATGGATCTTGAACTCAAGTTCCTTTCACCTCAGTCTCCCTAGAAGCTGGGAATACAAGTGTGCACTACTGCACCTGGTTAAAAAAAAAAATCCAAGCAAACAAAAACCATACAAATGAGTCATGAGATCACTGGGGAAATTTGAACAATGACTGGATATGAGATTAGAGAATAATTGTTAATTTTTACAGTATGTAAATAGTATATTGGTTATTTTTTTTTAAAAAAAAACCCTTATCTTTGGGATGCACATTGAAATGTATTCACAGATGGCATGGCTGGGATTTGCTTGAAACAACTTAGGGAGACATGGGACAATGACAGGGTGGTGAGGCTGCAACCGCTGGACTCAAGTTGGTAGTTGCTGGGGTTGGGTGATGGGTACATGGAGGCATCCTTGTCCTCTTTTACTGTGTTTTGTTTTTCATTGAAAACAGGAATTCTGTCCTTTTCTTATTGGGCCAATGAGTTCCTGAAGTTCCCTTACCTCTGAAATCCCATTGCATTTGGCACTGTTCAATCTGGGAGCTGTCAGGCCAAAAGTCTCCAAGGGGGAATTGAGCTCCTTTCAGCTGAGGGGATCTGTGGCTGTACTGTATTGGAGCTTGAGGCTGAGGCAGATTCCTAACTTCGTAACTTCAACATTTTCCACCTCATACTACATCGCTTCTGAAGGAGCTCAAGGAGGGCCTAGCCTCTGTTCAAAGAGAGGGGACCTAGCTGAGGGCCCATCTACCCTAGACTCAACATAGGGAGTTTGACACTGAGTAACTCTGATTCCCTAAAGGCTCTCGGTGACCATGGCAGACAGCAGCTTGTTGCTGGCAAGCTTAGGAATTTCATAAGCTTGTCGGGACTTGGGCTGCCTGTTGGACAGGTTGTTCCTTGGGCAGGACTGCATATGAAGCCAGGCCTCCAGCTTACATTTTTCACTTCTAATTATCCATAGCTGTTTGAAGACTTTTATCCTTACCACAAATATTAGCAAGGCTGACAGAGCTGCTTTCCAGAGCCAGCTCCATGTACCCACTCCCATCCATGTTCTTTTCCCCATGACACAGATACAAGTCAAAACTCAAAGTAGTGTAAAACTGTTTATTTCATTCTAAATCAAATCACTTTCACAACAGTGAAAAATCAGAGACTGGTCAAGTGTGCTGCTATACATATTGCATTTTCTGACTGTGGTCAGGACCTGGTTCATAAGGGTGGTGGGGGTGGGGGTGAGAACACAGACAAAACACACACACAAGGAAAGAAGAAAGCTGCCTTGGCAGAGGGCTGCATGGTGAATCTGCAAGGGGATGGGGGAGGGTGCCTGTTAGGGCTGAGCTAGCAGTCCCAAATTGGCTTTCCTGACCCAGCCTCTGGCACAGGGTAAGCGTGGGGACCTACAAGGTTCACAATCAAAGGGCACATAGCCAACCTAGCTTTTCTCCCAGTGTGTTTCTAAATGTCTTTGCTGGTAGAGCCCTCCTGGGCTCACTCCATTCCATCATAATCCAAAGGATCTGTCCTCCTACCCACAAGTCTTTTCTTCTACAAATCCAGTTCTGTTACGCTCAACTGGCTGAAGTTCTCCCTCTACTGGTTGGGGCCACTGCAGAGGGATCTCATCAATTCTTTCTAGAGTACAGGCATTCCAGGAGCCCCTTTGGTGACTTCCAGGGAATAAAAGGAATGCACTCCAAGGGATGTGCAAGAAGGTTTAAAATCCAGCAGGCACACTGAAAAGCTGGTGGCTTCTTCCTACCAAGTGGACTCAAGAACAAATAACCTACTCAATACTTTTTATTTTGTCTGTTTCAACACTGAACTCTGGCATTGGCAGGTGGAATGGAGGGGGATATCATTGTGCAGAGGGAAGGAGGGTCTCTTGTGTCATCCTGGTCTTAAGTCAAATTTGGGAGTAAAAAAAACAAAACAAAGCCCATTAGGGAAGGCTTTTTCCCAGTTTTTGGGCACTGAAGGGGTGAGCCAGGAGCGGTGTGGGCTAGAGAAGTAAGCAAGAGGTTCCTAATGGAAGTCCTTCTCTCATCTCCACCGAAGTCTCAAGGAAGGTGAGATTCACAACCTGTTTGATTCACAACCACAAGCTCAGAGGAAAAAGCTTGTGAAATTGGGATTCCATAGGAAGGAAGGCCGCATCATATCCATGTCCTGAAGGTCCCCAGCTTGCCACGTGTCTTGACAGAGCATCAGGGGCTGCTGCTGAGAGCCACAGGTTTCCCTGGCTTCAGGGGAACTCTATCAAGCCCTACCCAAAGCAGGGTCGCAGGGTGGTGGTCTCCCACTCCCTGCCTGTTTATAAAGAACAACTTGGTGTCTGACACTGGTGTCCTCCATATCAGCAGGGTGAACCTCCAGCTTCCCTGGGCACATTCTGAGAGAGGATGCTCTCAGAGCCTGTGCTATGTGTTTGGTGGTTCCTGCACCAGAGCTCTGAACCCCACTGAAGGCTGGACCTCGAGGTCTTTCCTAATGCACAGCAGTCAATCTCAGCTTCGGCATAATCTGGCTGTTTGCCCTCTGGAAGAAGGGGACAGGTGCCCACAGTTTTGAGGGGACAGCTGATTGGGGGAACACCTGCAAGTAAAATGACATATCTCCTCAGGGACAAGCTATGCGAGGAAACCAAGAGGTCCTTTAAACTGTTTTCTGGAGCCACAGACACTGAGCAAGGTCCACAGCCAATAACAGATCTTCGCATCTCTGGTGGATTTGTGAAGTGGCCTCAGCTTCCACCGCTGCAGTGATCATCTTCCCAGGTCAGCAGTTTCCTGTGTCTGGGCTGAGGAAAGGGAGGGGAGCAGCACTGGGACCTGGAGGCAGAACTTCTTGGTGCAAGTAGCCCTGGCTGGCTTGGGGGGGGGGGTCACTAACCAACGGATATTTAAAGAGATGAAAAAGTTTCCATAAATACCATTTGGTTCATCCCTTTGTTTGTGTAATATAAAACTCCAGTGAAAGAAACCCTCACCGTTTCTTTCCTCCCATCTCTTCCCTGTCAAGAGTCAGGACCTGCTGAATAGGCTGGAACAGGATTTCAGGGTGCCACCCATGAGAAGGACTCAACTCCAAGGCCTGAGGTTACAAAAGGGTGTTAATGCGTGGGGGCACGCGGTGGGGGTCCTCGCCAACTGGTCTTGAGTTTCCATGTGTCTAAGAGAAGAAAGACTCCTTGAAGGGTTACTGACCCTGCTGAGTTCAGAGGTCAAGGTTAGCCAGAAGAAGGAGTGGCACGTCACCAGTCGAGAGGCCCTGCCATGGATGTAGACAGGAGCCCAGCATTAGGCAATCAGGAGCCAGAACATGATCACCAGGGCCACAAACAGGAAGAGGCGTGACAGGAACTGCTCATCCACATACTGGGGTGTCCCAGGGACAGCTAGAGAGAAGGAGGGAGAGGGAAGGCTATCAGAAGGTTGTGGGATAACACTGCCCCTTTGGGCCACAAGTAGAGGACTGCAATCTATTTCCTTACAACAGACCCCCGCATACTAAAACTACTTCCAACCCTCAAATGAAAGGAGGCAACAGAAAAATATGTGAAGCAATAGAATAACGAGGACAAGGTCTCACATTATCCCAAAAAGGGTTGGCACACAAATGCAAATAAACCAGTTGACTAGCAGGAAAGTCCTAGAAGGAACAAGAGTAAACAAAAGCTACTGGTGTGCTGCGCCATCTCTGCATTGTTCTGCACATGACTTGGTAGATATCATTCTTCCCATTTTGAGCAAGTAGCAGCTGAAGCACAGAGTGTGTCCTGCTCAGGTGAGAGGCTCCTGGGCAGAGGCAGAGGCGTAGCAGTACCCTCCTTCCACTCCACATGCTGCCCAGGGGTGCCTCACACCTGTCTTTTCCTGAACAGGTACCCCCACAGCAACACAGATATAGAACTGGGGTTTGGACCTATGCCCCCATTCCTCTTCATTCTGAGAAAAGCTACTATTTTGAGATCCCTGTCCTGACTTTGGAGGAAGAAGGGCAAGAGAATCATCATCCAAGCTGGGTGAATTGTACCGAACATGATGAGGAAAAGGTGATTGTGGTAGAGGAAAAGGAAACCCAGAGTCCAGCCTGGCTGGGGAATTCACTGGGAATCCAGGCTAAGCCTTGGACTACGTTAGAAGGAAGCAAACTACCAGGATGGCTCTGGCTGGCTCTACTGGGACCTGACCTTCCTCCAGAGCCCTGTGGAGTCTCCTGAGAAAACAACACATGAACAGGAGAGAGTGTTTCATGTCCGAAGGAATCAAGGGTGCTTTTGTTATCTCTTGGTGCTGGACTACACCCCATAGTTGAGTACTCATGCAGGCCAACAGTCAATAAAGACTTATTGATCACCTACTATGTGCCAAGGCAGAGTAAGGCAGATAACTTCTGTGTGGAATTCCATCACTTCTGCACCCCAACACTGTGTTCCAAAGTGTAGACCCCATAATACAGATCTTGCAGGGGTGTCAGCATCAAAAAATCCAAGACAGGGCTGGGAATGTAGCTTAGCGGTAGAGTGTTTGGAGAGCATGCATAAGCCTTGGGTTCGATTCTTCAGCACCACAAACAGAAAAGGCTGGAAGTGGCGCATTGGCTCAAGAGGTAGAGTGCTAGCCTTGAGCAAAAAGAAGCCAGGGACAGTGCTCAGCCCAGGCCCTGAGTCCCAAGCCCCAGGACTGCCCCCCACCCAAAACAAAAAAAAAACACAAAAAAAACCACAACAGGGCGCTTACTCTGAATGCAGCTGGGATGGACAAGTGGCTGGAGGGAGAAACAGCAACGAGGGCAGAGATAAGCACAGTTCCCAAAGGGCTGAGGCTTGGAGTGAGCCATGTCCTGTGTCCAGAGGGAAGCTAAAGAGATACCTCAGCACAGAGGTCCTGACTCCAGTGGGTCACCTTGTCCCTCTCAGCTCCCACAGGGTCAAAGTGGGAAGTACTTATAGAGGACTAGGCTTTTCCTCAGCTGAGTATCACTGATACTTTTTCATTCTATGGACATGGGGTATATCTATATCTTGGTAAACATTTTTGAAAACTTTGATCTGTGAGACACAGCTACATGCAGACATATTCATACTGATTCCCTGAGTTTGGAATGGAGAGCATTCTATAGACACCTGATACTTGAGAAAGGGCTCAATATCATTGGCATGAATACCAGTAGTCTGGAAAGAATTTAAGACATTTTGGAAAGGATGGTTATTTGTGGAGTAAGAATCACCTGTAACTTAGATACTGCCAAATTCCAAGGTGATTTCAAGCAGGATTACTAAAGTATCTTCTTGGTTTCCCAAGGAAGTTAGGCTTACCTGGAGGAGGCCGCCCATCATTTATGTTAAATGCTGTGGCAAATATCCCAAAAGGAAATGCCCCGATTCCAAAAGACATCTGGAAGCCACCATCTCCAAATCCAAATCCTTGAAACCCCTGTGTGGAAGAAATGCAGTTCAGAGAAGGAAACTAAACAGGTTTCTCCCACATCTGTGGAACAGGAGACAACTCACATGTCATAGCACCCATGCCTACCCTCTGCCACCTGTTTCTGCCCATCTAGATCCCAATACAGAGGAACTATGGCGGCCCCTCTACCTTCCTAGCTTAACTT
Organism: Perognathus longimembris pacificus; assembly: GCF_023159225.1. NCBI lineage: Eukaryota > Metazoa > Chordata > Mammalia > Rodentia > Heteromyidae > Perognathus > Perognathus longimembris. The sequence continues at coordinate 92,546,483 of NC_063163.1, read as the reverse complement.
TAAGCTAAGGAGCTAGAAATGAGCCAAAAAAGATGAGTTCTTATCAAAAGCTCTGCTAAGGAAAGTAGTTAGGGGTCATAGGGCTTGAGGTTATTTTCTAGGCATGCTTTATAACACATAACTGGGAATAACCTCCAACGACAAAGGAGCATCAAAATAAACTATACATTATCTGTAATAGCAAAAAATAAAAAGAACTGTCAGTGGCTAATAGTAGAAGTCTTAAGTTATCAGACAAAACTGTTTCAGCATTGTTGTGACAAATACATGACAACACCTAAGTATATGGGTAAATGCTGTCCCTTAGAATTTTCTTTTAAGGCTGGGTGCTGGTGGCTCACACCTATAGTCCTAGATATTCAGGATACTGAGATATGAAGATCTCAGTTGGAAGCCAGCCCAGGCAGGAAAGTCTATGAGACTCTTATTTCCAATTAACTACCAGAAAACCAGAAATGGAGCTGTGGCTCAAAGTGGTAGAGTGCTAGCCTTGAGCAGAAAAGCTCAGGGACAGGGACCAGGTCCTGAGTTCAAGCTCCACAACCAACAAAATTTTTTTTCCTTTCAATTTGGGTGTGTTGGTACGCATCTTATAGCACTTAGGAGCTTAGGCAGGAGGATCCTGAGTTTAATGTCAGGATGGTCTATATAATGAGACACTGTCTCAAAACAAAGCCAGAAACCAAAAACTTACTTTTTTTCTTTTCATATTGTCACACAGAATTTTTTTTTTTTTTTTTTTTTTTTTGGCCAGTCCTGGGGCTTGGACTCAGGGCCTGAGCACTGTCCCTGGCTTCTTCTTGCTCAAGACTAGCACTCTGCCACTTGAGCCACAGCGCCCCTTCTGGCCATTTTCTGTATATGTGGTGCTGGGGAATCGAACCCAGGGCCTCATGTATACGAGGCAAGCACTCTTGCCACTAGGCCATATCCCCAGCCCCGTCACACAGAATTTTAAAAATGTGAAACTTTGCTGGGTATGGTGACTCAAGCCTGTAATCCTAGCTACTTGGGAGGTGGAGATCAGAGGATTATAGTTTGAGGCCAGCTGGGCTTAAAAGTTTATGAGACTCCACCTCAATCAATGGCTGGGCAGTGCTGCATTCCTGTCATCCCCAGCTACATGGGGAAATACAAGAGGATCCTAATTCAGGGTCCACCAACTAGAGAATAAAGTGAGAACCTACTTAAAAAATAACCAACACAGGGCTGGGAATATGGCCTAGTGGTAAAGTGCTTGCCTCATATATATGAAGCCCTGGGTTCGATTCCTCAGCACCACATATATAGAAAAAGCTGGAAGTGGCGCTGTGGCTCAAGTGGTAGAGTGCTAGTCTTGAGCAAAAAGAAGCCAGGGACAGTGCTCAGGCCCTGAGTTCAAGCCCCAGGATTGGCAAAAAACAAAACAAACAAAAAATAATCAACACAAAGGTGGGGGTGCTGAAAGGGAGGAAGGAAAGGTGAACAAATGCAATCATGCTATTTAGCACATACTATGTGGAAAATGAACTATGTAACTTGAAGGAAGGGGGTGACATAGTCAAAAAAAAAAGAAAAAAGAAATGTACTCATTACATAACTTATGAAATGGTGACCCCTCTGTACAATACCTTCATAATAATAAAATTATATATTTTTAAAATAATCAACACAGCTGGGCATTGATGGCTCAAGCCTAAAATCCTAGCTATTCAGAAGCTGAGGTCTGAGGATCATGGTTCAGATCTAGAGCCTGGGCAGAACCTTCAATTAACTGCCAAAAGTTGGAGGTGGAGCTGTGGCTCAATTAGTAGAGTGCTAGCATTTACCAAAAAACTCAGTGCCCAGACCCTGAGTTCAAGCCCTAGCACTGGCACAGAAATAACCAACACACAAAGTGGGTGGAGGCATGGCTCAAGTGGTAAGGCAATAGCAATTTTGTGCTGATTTCAATTACCAATACCAAAAGAAGGGAAACTGTACTTTTTCTGATAAAAGAGATATGCTTGTTGTAAGAAGTTCATACATTACAGGAATAACTGATTAAAAAATGCCTCCTATTCACCACCTTCCAATCTCAGCCACCACCATCAGCAGTTCGGTGTCTCAGTGTGTCAGCTTGTTTTCTCTGCTCATTTTTCACATGAAAGGATTCAGTAGGAACAATAATAATGCAAATAAGCATTCTCTTACCCTTTTGTGGCAGCACTGGAGTTTGAACTCAGGGCCTCACACTTGCTAGGCAGGTATTCTATAAGCCAAGCCTCTACCCCTTGATGTGGTGTTAGTTATTTGTGAGATAAGGTCTTAACATTAAGCCCAGACCTGTCAGGACTAAGATCTACTTGGTATGTCTTCTATCGCTGGGATGACAAATGTATACTATTGTGCCATTGGTCAAGATACAGTCTCACAAACTTTCTTCTGCCCAGGCTAGCCTCAAAATCAGATCTCCCCCAATCTCTGCTCTAAGAAGCTGGGTTTATAGCATTGAGTCATTATATGTGCCTCAAGTCCTATTTTCAAAGTGTGAACTCTGTTGAGCACAGGATTAAATGCTAAGATACATATATTATGTTTTGTGTTTTTGTCTTTTTTTCCCCTACCTTTTTCCCTTCCTCCCTCTCTCCTTCTTTCTCTCTTTCTTTCTTACCCCTCTCTCTCTCTTTTTGCCAGTCCTGGGGCTTGAACTCAGCGCCTGGGTGATGTCCCTGAGCTACTTTGTGCTCAAGGCTAGAGCTCTACCACTTGAGCCATAGTGCCACTTCTGCCTTTTCTTTCCCTGAGTGGTTTATTGGAGATAAGAGTCTCACAGACTTTACTGCCTGGGCTGGCTTCCAACAATGATCCTTAGATCTCAGCCTCCTGATTAGCTATGATTATAGGCGTGAGTCACTGCTGCCCAGCTTTTCTTTCTTTCTTTCCTTTTTTTTTTTTTTTTAAGATTGTGTCTCACTATGTAGCCCAGATTGACCTCAAACTCTCCCAAGCTTGGTTTAAAGGTGTATATGACCATGCCTGGCCCATGTTTAATTCTTATATTAGCATCATGTGCATTTTATTGATGCCACACTCATGTTTGGAGAAATGAAAAAACTTGACCAAAGGGTAGAGTTTAGACCTAAAACTAGATCATTTAATGAAGAAAAAGAAAAAAAAAACTTCTGCTCTTAAATTACTATGTATGTCTTTTAACATTTTTTGTCCTGCCCTGTATTATTGGTAAGATTTTTTTTCAGGACAATGATAAAACTGACATTTGTAAATCTTTCACAGGTCACAAAAGTGGCCAGGCATACAGGTCCCATACCAAGCAACCCTACCACTTCTTGCTGAGCAGCACTACCTATAAACCTAACAGATGATTTGCTAAGAGTGAAAACCTACTGGAAGAACCAACTGGTTTCCATCTCCTCGGTGTAGAAATGCCTCCTGCTCAAATCCAGTATGGCTGAGTCTCAGGGCTCCTGGGACTAAGGCTACCTTACTGGGGAAAGTGCAATTATTTCATCAGGAACTACAGCTGCATTTGTGCAGTCCTGAGGACAGATCCCTTCTAGCAGTATCTATATGATCCTACAAAGTTCTCATTTGGTGTGTTTATTTTCATGGGGCAGAATATACACAAAGTATTACTAATAGCCCTAGGTATGTATGAATGCTAGAACTATAGTGTGGCCATCAAGGCCAGAGCCTCTGGCTTCCTTGAGCTTCTGGTTCCCATGAACTGCTAATGCAACCAGAGCCTGAGAAGGTTAAAGACTGTTGTCCAGTAGTTAAGAGCAGGGATTCCGTTATCATCTAGATCTGGGTTTTCAGCCTTGTCGGTGGCCCTGCACAAGGTGTTTCATGCTATCTGCACCTCAGTTTCCTCTTTTGAATAGTATGTCTTAAATGAGATCACACATATAAAGCTTTTAAATTCAACTCTGCCCATATAATAATCATTCAGCAAGAGCTGACAGACTCTCAATTTGTATCCAAACCCTAGACTCGAAAATCCTATTCTAAAGAAGGAAATATCCTTATTCAATTAAGAAAAAAGAAGGGCTGGAGGTATGGCTCTGTGATGAAGAGCTTGCTTATTAGCAAGTACAAGGGCCTGTGTTCGACCACAGTAGCACCTAAGGTTGGGGGGAGGGTGGGAAGCAGCTGCTAAACATCCCACAATGAATTCATTACATAAATTAAGTCTATACAGCTAAGCACTAGACATTAAATAAAATATGCTTGGCAATATAACTGCAGTAACATCTCAAGCTGTATTGTTGAAAGTGTTCACTGTGAATGTGTGACCTCTATCAGGGCAGGGAGTGTAGCTGTGTCCCCTGATAAATTATCTGTGCCTGGAATAATGAGTAGCATGCCAAAGGGACTATTTGTAGAATAGAAGAAAAATCTTAAAAGTTACAAAACAGGAGCCACATGGTATTTTTTTAATTATAGAAAAGTAGGCCGGGCAGCACTGGCTCATGCCTCCTAGTTACACAGGAGGCTGAGATCTAAGTGAGGATCAGTGTTCAAAGCCAGTCCAGTTGGGAAAGTCCGTGGGACTGTTATCTCCAATTAGCCACCAAAAAGCTACAGTGAAACTCTGGCTCAAGTGGTAGAGCACTAGCCTTAAATAGATAAGCTAAGGGATAGCACTCAGGTCTTGAGTTCAAGTCCTAATACTGGTGCACATGTACAAACACAGGAAGCCAGGCACCTGGTGGCTCTTGCCTGTATTCTTGACTAATCAGAAGGCTGAGATCTGAGAATCATGGTTCAAAGCCAGCCCTAGCAGGAGAGTCTGTTAGAATCATAAAAAAAAACAGAAGTAGAGCTGTGGTTCATGTGAGAGGGACTAGCCTTGAACAAAAAAAAGCCAAACCCTTCAGGGACAGTGCCCAGGACCAGCACAAAGGAAAAAAAAAAAGGATTAAGACATGAGCTAAATAATAATACTCTCTATCAGAGAAAGAAAAGAGAGAGAAGAGATTGAAGGGGAGGGGAAGGAAAGGAAGGTCAGAGTGTTCCTAATGGTTATCTCTGGATGGTATGGCTAGAAGTGATTTCCCCTAGTCTTTTCCTTTTTATATTTTATAAATTTCCTTTTACTTGTATAATCATGTGTTAAAAGGGAAACTTCTAAAGGGCTCATTTCTAGAAGCTTCTAGAATGTTGCTCACCCCTCTATTCTCTGGCTCTGGCCTCTGGCCTTGGGGACGAGGAGGGGTCTTCTCTCTGAAAAGAAATGTTATGAAGTAAGTCTACCACAGAATGTTTTAAGCTGCTTCCTGTGAGGAGTAGAAGCTCTTCACCAAAAAGGTCAAGATCTTTCTTGTCAAGCACATAAACTTATGCAGAATTAAACCAAAAACAAAGTCATTATTTTACATGCAATTTTTTCCAACATCATATAAAGGAAACAGACTATATACATAAAGGAAACTACAAAATATTCATCAGATTTGCACCACAGCCTAATTCCTGCAATTGAGATCCTGACCCAGACTGAGAGATGGAGTTGCTCTCCCATTTCCCTTCCCTGCTCACAGATACCAGAAATCCCAAGTCCCAAGGGAAGCAGAGGGCAGTTAGCCGAAATGATGGAGATTCAGGGTGTCTCTATTTACCTCAGCAGTACTTCCTGTTACTTCTGGGCCAGTACTCCATGCCACTCCCACCACCCAATCTCACCAACACTCAGCTGAGGGCTTGTTACCCATCAGCCAGTAGGTGGGAAGGATTAGCAGAATGTGGTGGGAACATGGGTGAGAGCAAGTCATGTGAGGAAGACTGTGTCAAAGCGGTGACTTTAGGGCTCCCATAAAAGACAGGCAGAAGTGAAGGAAGGGCAGGGATGCAGTGTGTCTGAGCAGCATTGGGGAAGGCAGAAGCAGCAGAGCACAGAACAAAGACTGGCAGAAGTGCAAGGGCAAGCCCTTTAAAACAAGTCTAGTATATCTGCTGTATAGGGTATGTTGGAGGGCGGTGAGAGAAGGGAAAAGATGCTTCTGGAGAGGTTTGGGGAACCAGAGCATTAAGGACCCTTAGTACTTGCACTTGGAGGAGGCAGAGCCCACCCACAACTCCATTTCTAAAATCCCACACTCCACAAAGCCATCTAGACTCCTAGTTCCCTGTCACATCATACTTCCTACATCACTGCTGGTGAGCCTACTCTCACAGCGCTTGGCATGTGCAATGGTGATGTGGTCTTGGGCACTGCTGTGTCCCCAGGCCCAGCACACTGCCGGATCATCATATACAGTAGATACTACTACTATAGTCCAGTAAGAAGCAACTTTAGCTCCTCTCCTGTCCCCTCTACCCCATCCTTCCTGGCCAGCTGTCATTGGAACCAGACTGCCTCAAAAGTGAGCGAGCAATCATCAAGTACCAAGTAAAGGGAAGGAACAGAAGGTGCTGAGTAAAAGCGAATTCACCTCCAACAGCAGAAGTAAGTGTGTGATATGCTTCTAGATCTTACCTGGGGTCCTGCTGTCCGGTGCTACCCCTGCCATAGAGAGGAATGACCTTGTCTCGACTGATGCCAGCTTTGCAAACTGGACACACTTGCCTGTTAGGTCTGGTCTCCAACCACTGCAAATAAGAAAGAAAAATGCATGAAAGGCCCACAGCCACCACAGAATCATCCGTCAGAGGCAGCAAGCAGGAGAACAAGACCAGCTGCTTCTAAGTACATGAGCAGGAAACACCTGGAGGAAACTGACTCTGCACTTCTAACACTCAATAAATATTTACTAGTGGTGAAATCAAAATTGTCTTTAAGTAACACATAATTAAACAGACTCCTCCATTCTTTGTTTCTCTGGAGGGTCTACCAGCCATATAGTAGGAAGGAGCCTCAGATCAGACAGCTAGTATGAGTTTAACAAACTTTGAACTTTTGCCCCAAAAGGAACAATGGTATTACCCTTACGTAAATCATGTTTTTCTTTCTGTGATTTTTCTCTTTTAATAGCATGTGCCCAACAACTGTGTATTCCCCATCAGGACCTAAACGAAAGCTGATAATTTTATGATTATTTACTATGTGTTAAAGGACAGATTTTTCTCATTATCTAAATCTGATTGTTTTGTAGGAACTGTCTTTGATTTTTGCACTGAATTCTATCCCCCTCTTCCAAAACCACCAAAAAGAATTCTCCTTCGAGTTTTTGTAGGTCCTTTCACTGGTTACAATGGAAATATTTTGCTTAAACTAGGCACAGTGTCTTAAGCCTGTAATCTTAGCTACTTGGGAGATAAGAGATTGAGGGATCACAGTTCAAGGCCAGCCCAGGCATAATAATTTTTAAGAGCCCACCTCAACCAATAGCTGGCTGCAGTAGCATGTACCTGCTATCTCAGGGAAGTAAAAATAGGAGGGTTGAAGTCCAGGCAAGTGTAGGCATAGAAGGAGACCCTAACTTGAAAATAAATGCTGTGAGGTACTACATCACAGGTGGCTCACATCTATAATCCTACTTAGGAGGCTAAAACTTGGGAAATATGGTTTAAAGTCAGCCTGGGCAAAAAAGCCTGTGAGACTCTATCTCCAAAATAACCAGCAAAGAAATCCAGACTAGACACCTTGCTTAAGTGGTAGAGTATAGCTGAGCAAGAATATGAAGTCTTCAGTTCAAACTACTGGCACATGCATGTATGCATGCACAGGCACACATGTGTGCATGCACACACACATACAAAACCCTAAACAACCAATGCCAAAAGGCCTGTCAGCGAGGCTCAAAGGGTAAAGCACATGCCTAACAAGTATAACATCCCGAGTTCAATCTCTAGGGATGAAAACAAAACCATCCAACTAACAAAATTTGCTTAAATTTCTTAAAAACAAATACAAGATGGTTAAAACTATGCTATACCTATGCATAATATCTGCATAGACAATGAATAATTTCAAATGTATATTTTTCTCAATTTTTACTTATTTTGGGTATAAGAGATCAAGCCCAAGGCCTTGCATATTCTAAGCACACACTGGTAGCACTAAGCTATACCCCCAGAGCCTCAAAGTTTATTTAGAACATAAACTGTATCCAAAGATTCAAGGATTATATGAATGCAGATCAAAGACTTTGGGGATATAGAGCAGTGTTTAATGATTTTATATCCTTCCTTATGTAAGTGACCTTCTTCAACTAGCAGAAAATATTTGGCCCCAAGTTCCATTGGGGTCAAAATGCTCATCCATAGCTCCCCTTCTCTCTCCCATCCAGACTCTGAGGCTCTCACAGTCTATAACTTGTCCCTCCCCCACATTCCTATAAGGGTGGCAACTCTACTGCCAACAACCCTGGAGAGAAGTTGCTGGCAGAGATTATTCACACCCAGTTGTGAATGTAATGCCAACCAGTTTTCATAATAAGCCCAAAACTGGGAAAGCAGACTTTTTTCACTTATATAAACTCTGTTGATACAAAAAAAATTTCCTTTCTTCTTAAAATTTTCAAGATCTTTCAGACTGTGTGTGGGAGAATGTTGATATGCGAGATGCTTTTTATCGCTGCAGAATCTTATAAATACAAAGGAACTAATATATTACCAAATCCAAACCAATTTACAGATGAGGAATTGAGACACAGAGAGGTAGTGGCTGATCAAAGCCAAGATATCCACCAATAGCAGGGTCAGGACCAACTCAGGTACCAGAGAGATCCCTTTATGACACTGAGTGCCAGTCACCAGCAGGTTTGTAAAAAGGGTAAGTACAAAAATGAGCCCAGGTACAGGGAGATTGCAGCTTCTGACAGAAGTCTCTTGAGATTATGGATGTCTTGTGCAACCACAGGTGATGAAAGACAGAGTAAAATGAAATGCATCTTACCTGATGTAAACATGGCCAACTGTGAGTCCCCAGGGCAATGAGTGATCAAGGAAGGAAAAGGAGAAAAAAAGAAAAATGGTTTTATTAGCAGAAACACTTGAGGAGTAAGAATGGGAAAATTGGAATATTGTGGTTCCACTGAGGATCTATAGAATTATTGAGCTAAAGTCATAATAAAAACAAGATAGTTCAGTTATGAATCTAGTTTTTACTCCTGGTAAGTTTTTACTCCTTTATAGTTTTTACTCCTTTATACATGCAGACCCCCAGGCCAGACCACTCACAATTTATCTACAAGTTAGCCTTTGAGAAGTTACTGCCTCAGAAGGAATCCAACCTAAAAGTGCTTTTGGCATGAGGATTCACAGGAGCTCTGTCATGCAGTGGGCACTCACATGCGTGCGTGCACATTCATACTGTCTTGTGCCCGAAGTAGATGGGTCCCTTGAGTTCAAATAGATGTGTGGACTCCCAAGATGGCAGATCCACTTGAACAAAATGTTCAGGCTGTTCTCAGCCTTAAGAGCAATGCTGGCAGGGAGTAGCTCAAAAGTTCCCTTCTATTCTACAAACATTTTTTAAATAATGGAAAGGATGGGGAACTGACTGCCTTCAGCTTACAGAGCTGCTGCTAGATGTTTTATTATTATTATTTGTTGTTGTTCAATGTTTTTATTTTTCAAAGGATGAAACCCATGCTCAAAAGCTCGCAACTACTTGTACCAGGTGAAAAACCAAGTCTCTGCACTTCCCATTTACTGCTCTTTCAAAAACCTAACACTGCATATTAAAAAATGACATAGAGCTGAACCAAAGGGTATACAATTCCAGATTTTTAGCTTTTAATTCACTCATTCATTCATTCACTCATTCAACAAGTATCTACTGTACTCCTACAACATAACAGAACAATAGAAAATGCAGAAGTGGTTTCTTTGACTCACAGCCCCATGAGTCTACTCCCACTGGGTAAATCTTGCACTCAGGGGTAGCTCCTTTCCCAATTCCTTAACCAGGTTAGCTTCGCAGCCCAGATATACAATCTTTCTAAACACATCAGATGCCTCACATCTGACTCCCACATGTACCCATGATGTCACTGGAAGGCAGAAGGGGCTACCCCACATCATGACAGACCTCCACCCGCAGCTTTGTTAAAGGCTAAGGGCAAGAAATGGAGATGAATGAATGGCTCTCAGAGGAAAATTCAGGAACTGAACAATGGTGGGGATTCTTACAATTTATTAAGCAACTACTGTGCTAGGTGATAAGTGAATAGGTTTTTATCTGCTAATGTCACTGGATGGTCACATGACCTTACCAGGAAGTAGAATTATTTCCACTCCGCAGATGAGAAAACAGAAGAATTGCTTAAGGACATCACCCTTTATTTTACAATCTGTGTTCTTTCCAACAGTACCCATTCTTCTAATTCTTAACCAAGTCACTCCTTTCAAGATCTTACTTTTTTTTTTTTAATATGGTACCCTGAAGAATTTCTAGTTTCTAGGTTAAGGCTGATTATAGTGATTTCTTTATACAACGGCAACCATTAGGGGGAAAGCTCCCCAGGAACAAAAATCTCTGCCTTATTCTCCTGATATACTAATAAATTCAGATCATTTTCCTCTTAAGATGTAAATTACAGGCTGGAAATGTGGCTCAGAAGTAGAGTGCTTGCCTATCATGCATGAAGCCCTGGGTTTGATTCCTCAGCACCACATAAAGAGAAAAAGCCAGAAGTGGCACTGTGGCTTAAGTGGTAGAGTGGTAGTCTTGAGCAAAAAAGCAGCCCAGGACAGTGCTCAGACCCCGAAGTCAAGGCCCAGGACTGGCAAAAAAAAAAAAAAGTAAATTACCTCTATGTCCTTTTAGTTTAATCAGAGATTGATAATCTGGCCCAAACCTCCACAAATATTCTTGTTTCCTTACATACCCACCTCCCATTCAGGGTGCAGTGAAGGGGCATACAGTAGCCCAGGGGCTCAGATGAGCCCAAGAATGCCCAGGCCTGGCCCTCAGACACACACCCTTCACCTTACCTGCCATTCTCTCCTCTCTATTTTCAGATTCCCCATTCTTCAAGGTTCGGTTCAAAATCTCAATAGAAAATATGGAAATTTAACTTTCACATAGGTTCTCAGAGCCAGCCAGGGCTTCTGTAATCATGGAGGTGGTGAGGACACTGATCCTGCACTGCCTTTGATATACACGCATACATAAACTATAGTGACAATTGGTCTTAGCTAACACACAGTATTGCTGCATTCCATGCTGTGTGCTCTTCTAAACTTTTTATATGTTTTGGGGTATTAAATACTGGCAAATCACCCTGCAAGTGGAGCAGTGTGTATAAGCACCCTGTCCAAGGTCATCCAGTAGGGAAGTGGCAGAGACAGTCTGCCCACAGTCCAGTCTCATAATCATTAGGCCACACTGCCTCTAGGCTCAGCACAGCAAGGGGCAGGTAGTAAACTAAGGCTCTTAAAGGAGAGATGGGAGAGGACCAGGTTAGAGACAGGACTTGTTTAATGTCACCTGGCTCATTAATGCCAGAGCAGGGATGGGAATTGAAATCTCTGCCTCTGAAACAAAGTAGACACAAAGAAGCCTTCTTCTCCAAAGCTGCCAGTGTGTGGGGACAGCAGCAGGGGTACTGACCAAAAGAGGTGGCCACACAGGCTGATGACGGCGTCCTTGGCAGTGTCCAGGCATATGTTGCACTCGAAGGTGCTGTCCTGCCCTCCACTCTCACCAGTGCCGTTGCTGCTCCCACTGGGTCCCCCTGCACTGGAGTTCTCAGGGGATGCAGAGGCTGAGGGCCCCTTGCTTGCCATCCTTGGCTGTTAGCAAAGTGCTCGGTGAAGATTCTTCCCAGGAAAATTCTGAAAAACAGAAAGCCCTCAATTGCCCATTTCTGCAGCATACTTCCCCTGTATTCCAGGCCAACACCTGCATCTTCTCTCAGTTCTAGGCTGATTATGACAGAAACCCTGAATAGACTTCCCAGGGGGCTGCAGGAACAACACCCATGGGATAGTACCCATGAACTTCTCTTTAACATGGCCCAGAGTATAGATCACAAATATACAAATTGCAACAGAGCAGCCGCCACAAGGTTTCAATAGAAGATGTCTTGTTTTTATATTCTTTTGTAATACCAACCCAGATGATAAATATATGCTCAACTAAGATAAACTTTCAGGCTGTCCTCTAACTTTGGACAGCCTCTGTATTACCCTGAAGGGAATTTATCTGCTCAAAGCTGTGATTGGTAAATAGCAGAATATAAAGCAATTCCTCTAACTGTTAAAGGAAGCAAGGAAGAACCAGATGATGGCCTTCCTCATTGAAATCTTTCACATGCCTCCTTCTGCCATGCTGGAATACCACCTACCTTATTTTGTCTAAATATGTCAACATTTTATCCCCAACACATTTAAAGAAGAAATTTATGTTTCTTCTATAAAGGGAAAATCAGTATTACTCAGTATAAGTGAAAGATAAATACATGCGTAATGAAGGGAGAGTTGTTTATTCTAATCTGTACACTCATGCTATGCTCTGGGCAATCTTGATTAGATCTAATCTCTCCTGGAAAAGTGCAGCCTGACTTATATTGGCTAGCTGATTCATAGGGAACTGAGACCAGGGCTCATTTGTATTTAAACCATTTTACTATGGCCAGGCACTGTAGGCTCATGCCTATAATCCTAGGTATTCAGGAGGCTGAGAGGTGAGGATAGTGGTTTGAAGTCAGTCCAGGCAAGAAAGTCCCTAAAACTCTTATCTCCAATTAGGTGCCAATAAAACTAGAAGTGGAGCTGTAGAACAAGTGTTAGAGCACTTGAGCAAAAAACTCAGAGACAGACAGCTGAGTTCAAGTCCTAGGGCAAGCACCAAACCCCAAAACAACAACAACAACAACAACAACAACAACAACAAAAACCCACTTTACCACCACAGACCAAGTTGACTATCAAATGTCAGCAGAAACAGAGCATTGTTGAATCCAGCCAGTGTAGAATGACATCAATACTTAGAAATTCTGAGTATACATTAAGAACCTGTCAGGAACCCAGCCAACATCATCATTTCAAAGACTGCAAAAGAAGGAAATGGCTACTATGCCTGGCTACCACAGAGAACTGAAGGCTTGGATGCTGGCCTTGCCCAGCCTCCGATTACTAAAAGGAGCCAGCTACTCCTGTCTGGACCATTCTTCTCTCATCTGTGAAATGAGGCCCTGAACTACATGGTCTCCTAGGTGCCCACTTCTTTTCAGCTTAGCCTGTGCTGCTCCAAGTGACCTCACCCACTACTCCCAAAGCAGATAGCCCCTCCACAAATCTAGGACTCACCACTGGAACACCTGTAGATCACCCTATTTCAGCTTCCCAAGTACAAAGAAGTGAGGACCAGTCTTCTTCAGTCCAAGAGGCCTTCCACTGAGTTTTTACAGGGCAGCCTTGGAGCTTGGTGCTAGGAATATCTCTCACTATAGCAGCAGCTTAGTGACTTGATCAGAGAGAGGAGGCCACTCTCTACCATTTTTTCACTTAGTTACATCATTTTGCGTTATGTCCCAGAAGGGCGGCTGGCTGCTGGCACGATCAGTGGCTTGCTGGTTTCACTCAGCTCCACAACCTTCTCCCTGACCAAACTTTCTCCTCCATATACATCTGCTCTTGTCATCTAAGGACAGAACCAGCTTTTCTAGTCATTACCGACCTAAGTATTTGAATTAGGTCTTTCTCTTTCTTTCTTCCCCTTTGTATATCTCCTGAGGATCAAAGCCAGGGCCTCACACAGGTTAGGTAAGCACTCTACTTCTGAGCTATATTTTCAGCCTCAGTGCTTCCCTGTCTCCAACTTCTCAAATCTAGAACTAGGTTATTCTCATTCTAGAGATGACCTGCTGAAAGTGTATTCTATAAACTTTCCTATCTTTTAAAAGAAAAACTAAGAACTAGCCAGGTATAGGGCACACAACTGCAATCCCATCATTCTAGAAACAGGAGGATGTAAAGTTTGAAGCTAGCCTGGTATACATATAGTTATGTATGTCTCAGAAAAATAAACAAGGAAACTCCCCAATTTCGTAAACAGATGAAGAAAGATGCCATAAAGTTAGGCAAGTACACCTATCAATCTTAACAACAGCTCCTGTAGTGATGCAATAGTATGTACACAGCATCACCAACGAAGTCTCTTTGTCTGAAAGCATGGACAGCTTTTTCATTATTGAGACAGGGTCTACTCTGGAGCCAGGCTAGCCTGCAACTTATAATTCCCTTGCCTCTGCCTCTTGAGAGTTAGGTTTATAGACACATACTACAATGCCTGGCTAAACATAAGATTTTTAATTAAGTCACAAAAATGAATTACTGTACCCATTTACTGGATAAATAAACCAAGTTCACCAAAAAGTGTGTAACATGGGTGAAATTCAGAGCTACAGATTGAGATATTGTAGTATGTAGACCTTATTAGATCCAGATGCAGACAAATCAACTGGAAACTGAAATTTGTAAAATGAGTAACAAAAATTGGATTTAGCTTGTATATTGCTGCTGTTTAAGGAATTGTCAACTGAAAGTAAAACTGACCTAGCTGACAACAGAGAAAAGTACATTTATTTGAGGTTAATTAGGATTACAATCTAGAAAGATAGATTTAGATAGACTTGAGAATGTGCCCCAAAAGTTTTAAAATTGGCAGCTGTATTTATAGCTTTAAACTGCACAGGGATTGAAAATTACATCATTCACCATTTATTAGTCAGGAATTATGACTGGTACTGGCAGAGGTTAAGCTGTCTTATAAGAAATAGACTGGGTATACTGTCAGTCTCTGGGTAATTTGGGGAAAAGAGTCCTGTGTAGGGAACTGTCAGCAGAGGTTAACAATATTTGAAAGGTCAGCACCCATCTGGCAGTGGGACCAGCCTAGTTCAAAGATTCGGCTATATAAGTATGAGATCTAATTAGCAGCAACCTCCTTATTCCATCTTAAGGTCCCAGAGCTAGATTGACCTGGCCCTGTGGTTCCTTCCCCAGGCTCGAAGACCTCATGGAAGTAGGCACTGCAACATCTGCTGCATGGGTGGATGCAGACATACATTTCTGGTTCTGGCTAAGCCAGCCACTCACAACCTCTCTGCATATAGCCTATGACTCAGGGTTCCAGAGCCAGACACACACACACACACACACACACACCACACACACGCGCGCGCGCGCAGACACACACATCCCTGGAGACTCTTCTTAACTTCTCCTTGACTCTGAGCAGGATGCTACACCACAATGCCATAGAAGAGATAAGTAGCCTCCCCTGTGAACATGACAGCACCTACTGCTACTGAGTGCCTGTAGAACAAAAGAATGTGGCCCCAGCCTCTACAGGCCCAATCGACTAGGCTAGTGGCTAGAGAACAAAGGGTGCTGGTTGGCTCAGGAACTGGACAGAGCAAAAGGGAAATAGGCCTTGAGTATATCTACATTGCCAGTCTCCATTCTGTCCTCTTTAAAGAGCTTTGACTTGACTATATAGCAATCTCACTGTGATGAGTTGTATGGTTGGTTGGTTGGTTTTTGTTTTTTTTTCTTAGACAAGGTGTCACTATGTTGTCCAAGCTAGCCTCCAACTTCTGGGCTCAAGTGATCCTCCTACCTCAGTTTCCTGGGTGCTGGTACTATAGGCATATGCCACTATGCATGGCCATTCTGTAGTTTGACCTGATCTATGTTGTAGCTTTCAAAGTTTATTCATGGCTTCTGATACTCAGTTTTACCAATAAGGACTTCAGGCCAGAGGTTAGAGGACTTGCCTAAGGATAGGCTGCCACACAGTGCCAAACAGACTTCCCAACACAACATCAATACTCTATACTTTTACAGACTACCCATTAACGTGCAGCTTTACTAAACTGAATACCTAGGCTTAATTTTTCCTCATATTCATTGTGCAGCGCTGTAACTTGTGCTCTTTGAAATGAGTACGGAGCAAACTCATCATGCAGCCACATGTTCCTTCAGTTCTTCAAGGGGCAACTGCATCCCGTCTAGTGCTACTAATTGGAGGATTTACAAGAATGAGCAAGGTCAAGCTGAGGCCCTAAATTATATTAACACAGGAGCTAAAGAGGCACATGGATAAAAATTCTTTTTTTTTTCAAGTCAATAGAATTCTTTTATTGCATCATTGAAGTATCACAAACTGGTTGTTAGGATCCTGGATGGTGTTTCTGAAGATGGGTTAACTTAGATCTTATTCATCAGCCTGTTCAACTGTTCCTTTTTCATAAACATAGATACCATCCAAAATTTTTCTGATATCCTTGTTTTTAACTGTTGTTGCCTGCTGAATCAAAGCAGCTGAATTTGAGACAAGTTCAATATCATTTCCTTCAAGGATTAATTCATCTTCCTGGGCTTGAGATAAGGAACAAGCAACACCTGTCCTCATCCGAACTCTTCGGATGTATTTCTCACCCAAGAAGTTTCGGATTTCAACTAGAGACCCATTCTCCTGAATAACAACGTTGATGGGGAAGTGAGCATACACAGACTTCATCTTGTAGCAGAAGCCCAGTGTAACACCCTTGATCATGTTCTGTACATGACTACAGATAGTGTGAACGATGGCCAGTTCCTTTCTGTTTCCCCACCATTTGTCAACCAGAGCCTTTTCTTTTTTTCCCCCAAGGAGACTGAGTTCTACATTGATGTGGTTGAAATCCCTCCACAGGGTTCCGCGGGGGCCCTTCACCATCACTGTTCATCCCTTCAGAGTGATGTCAACATTCTCTGGAATGTTGACAGTCTGATTGCTGAGAATGGTCTTCATTCTCACAGTAGATGGGGCAAAGAGTGATACAAATTCTTAACAAGGGAGCTCCAACAAAAACACCTGGTTTTTCCCCCCTAAAATGATTTTTTTCACTATTAGGGGCTGGGAATATGGCCTAGTGGTAGAGTGCTTGCCTCACATACATGAAGCCGTGGGTTCGATTCCTCAGCACCACATATATAGAAAAGGCCAGAAAGAAATTAGTACAACCACTTTGGAGAACAGTATGGGGGTTCCTCAAAAAGTTCAGCATAGACATACCCTATGACCCAGCCATACCACTGCTAGGCATCTATCCTGAACAACAGGTCTCAGGATATCAAAAAGACATCTGCAGGGGCTGGGGATATAGCCTAGCGGCCTGCCTCGGATACACGAGGCCCTAGGTTCGATTCCCCAGCACCACATATACAGAAAACGGCCAGAAGCAGCGCTGTGGCTCAAGTGGCAGAGTGCTAGCCTTGAGCGGGAAGAAGCCAGGGACAGTGCTCAGGCCCTGAGTCCAAGGCCCAGGACTGGCAAAAAAAAAAAAAAGACATCTGCACATCTATGTTTATCGCTGCACAATTCACAATAGCCAAAATACGGAAACAACCCAGATGCCCCTCTACAGATGAATGGATCCAAAAAATGTGGTACCTATACACAATGGAATACTACATAGTGATTAGAAATGATAAAATATTGATATTCACGGGGAAATGGTCAGAACTTGAACAAATAATATTGAGTGAGACAAGCCTAGAACACAGAGAACAAAGGGGCATGGTCTCCTTGATATATGACTGTTAGGGTATGTGTGTGGGGGGGAAACAGTACAGACCAGGTCTGCGAAACAAAAAACTTCTTGTCAAATGGTTATTTCCACAGGTTCGGGTCAGCGACCTTACATTATGTATCTAAAACCAAGCAACTACTAAACATAAAAAGGTCTAAAATAGACCTCTCAGTGGATCACAATAGCTCAACAGCTATGTATATATGATCATATAAGACAAGGATAAGCAAACTCTACTGTTGACATTATATTTAAAGTTCTAGGTGAATTTCCTTTGGTGCACGCCACGTGGCTTACTGTATATGATTTTGGTACATGGGGTATTGTATATGCCTACCTGATCTAGGGAAGGGAAAGAAAAACGAAGGTGTAAGATATCACAAGAAATGTACTCACTGCCCTATTATGTAACTGTACCCCTTTTGCACAACACTTTGTCAACAAAATTTAATTAATAAAAAAAAAGAAAGAAAAGGCCAGAAGGGACACTGTGGCTCAAGTGGTAGAGCACTAGCCTTGAGCAAAAAGAAGCCAGGGATAGTGCTCAGGCCCTGAGTCCCAAGCCCCAGCACTGGTAAAAAAAAGAAGTATATCATTCTTAATTCCTTCTCAGTGATTAAATAGGAGCAATATCAGGCTTAAGAATCCCTATTTTTAAAATATTCAACCCTCCCAAATCCTAGGCAATTTTCTAATGAATGTAGTTTCAGAAACTCAGCTCTAGAATGAGACACAACCACAAGAGCAACACAACAAAGTCTTTGATAGGGACTGCAAACCTCATCCCTGTCCTTCAGAATGCACCACCCTCAGCTACCACCCTCAGCTACAACCCCCAGTCCAGTGGCTGCAGAGAAATGGGATAAACTGGGGCAGGGAACAAGCTTGCTGAGATCTCAGACTAGCCAGCACCTGGCACATTCGGGACACTGCTGATTATTTAAGAAACAAGTACACATCTAGTTTTGAAAAACATTTCTCAATTTGAGATGTCTAGGGTGACAAACATGGTGCTGAAACTAAAGTAGAGTTGCAATACTTGATCAACTGTTAGGAGGGCAGAGCCTAAAGGTGACTAGCCCAGTATCCTTGCTCCTGTTACCTTTGGTCCACCTCTCAGGAACTAGACAAGCTAGAGAACACAAGAGCTGAATATCCTTGTAGGAGCTGTGGAGGAACCTGTGCTCATGAAGAAATCTCTTTGGAGCATTCTGGGTTTAAATTCCTAGGTTCTAGAGCACTGTAGGAATTTAGGAATTCTGTTTATTTTTAAAAGAATCCCTGGACTAGAATACACAGAGGTGCCCAGAAGTGTTCATCTTTGTTACAAAGATTACAAATTTGAGCTGGGCACCAATGACTCACACCTATAATCCTAGCTACTTAGGATACTTGAGATCTGAGGCTTGTGCTTCAAAGTCAGCCCCGGCAGTAAAGTCTGTGAGACTCTTATCCCCAATTAACCATATGAGCTGTGGTTCAAGAAGTAGAGTGCCAGCCTTGAGCACAAAAGCTTACGGAGAATGCCTAGGCCCATAAATTCAAACTCCAGGACTGGCAAAAAATAAACAACTAAAGATTACAAATCGGGGTGCTAAATAGCTGACATAATCCCAACAAAGGTCTTGGCCTGGAGGGCACATATTTGTTAAGAGCCTGTCTGTGCTGGTCTAGAGTGCCACCAGACCACAGGTAGGCAATGATGAGTCCAAATTCTATGAATATCTACATCACACTCACCAGAGGTTGGAGAAGAAATGAGTAGGCCAATTGGAACTTGTGACACATAGAAACCAACTTTACAATTTGAGAGTCTGAGGTGGATGCTGGTAGCTTACACCTATAATCCTAGCTACTCAGGAGGCTGAGATCTGAGGATCACAGTTCCAACCCAACATGGGCAGGAAGGTCTGTGAGACTCTTATCTATAAGTAAGCACCAAGGAAAGCTGGAAGTGGAGCTGTGGTTCAAAGTGGTAGAGTGCTATTCTTGAGAGGAAAAAAAAAAAGGCTCAAGGACAGTTCCCAGGCCCTGAGTTCAAGCCCCAGGACTGGTACTAAAAATAATATTAAAAGAATATGACTGGGGACTAGGAATATGGCCTAGTGGCAAGAGTGCTTGCCTCCCGAACATGAAGCCCCAGGTTCAATTCCCCAGCAACACATATATAGAAAATGGCCAGAAGTGGTGCTGTGGCTCAAGTGGCAAAGTGCTAGCCTTGAGCAAAAAGAAGCCAGGGACAGTGCTCAGGCCCTAAGTCCAAGCCCCAGGACTGGCAAAAAAAAAAAAAAAGATGGGGGTTGGGGATAGGGCCTAGTGGCAAGAGTGCTTGCCTCGTATACATGACGCCCTGGGTTCAATTTCCCAGCACCACATATACAGATAAAAATGACCAGAAGTGGCGTTGTGGCTCAAGTGGCAGAGTGCTAGCCTTGAGCAGGGACAGTGCCCTGAGTCCAAGCCCCAGGACAAAAACAAAAAACTGAAGCTCTGCTGGGTGCTGGTGGCTCATGTCTGTAACCCCAGCTACTCAGAGGCTAAGATCTGAGGAGTGCAGTTGAAAGCCAGCCTGGGCAGGAAAATCTGTGAGACTCATCTCCATTTAACCACCAGAAAACCAGAAGTGGAACTGTGGCTCAAAGTGGTAGAGCACTAGCCTTAAGCACAAGAGCCCAGTGACAGTGTTCAGGCCTCAGGACTGACAACAACAATTTAAAAAAAATCTTAAAAAAAAAGATCGGAACAGTGTTCAAGTCCTCACTCAGACCTCTGGCCTTCAAATATATGGTCAAGAGAGGATTAGCTTCTTTCCTGCAGGGCTGCCCTGGTCTTTTTCTCTGGTACCCTGGCTTGTGTTGTTCTGGGTCGATGTCCAGGAATGGTATGCCTGGGTGGTAGGGAAGATCTATGTTTAGTTTTTTGAGGAACCTCCGGACTGCTGTCCAGAGTAGCTGTCCTAGTTTACATTCCCATCAACAGTACAATAGAGTTCCTTTCCCCCCACATCCCCACTAACATTTGTTGTTCAAATTCATGATGCTGGCCAATCGACCTGGGGTGAGATGGAAGCTAGAGTTGTTTTGATTTGCATTTCCTTTATGGCCAAGGGATCATGAACATTTCCTTATGTGTTTCTTTGCCATTCTCATTTTTTCTTCTGAGAAGTTTATTTGGGTGTTGATTACTTGAGCTCCTTGTATATTTTGCATATTAGGCTTTTGTCATATGTATTGCTGGTAAAGATCTTCTCTTAGTTTGTTGGCTGTCCTTCTAGTTTAGTAACCATTTCCTGAGCTGTGCAGAAACTTTTTATTTTGATGTGATCCCATTTGTTAAGTCCCTCTCCTATCTGCTGTGTCCCTAGGACTCTTTCCAAAAAGTTTCTTCCTATGCCTATGGGTTGTAATGTTTCTTCTACTCCCTCTTGCAGTAATTTCAAAGTTACAGGTCTGATGTTGAGTTCTTTGATCCACTTTGAGTTGATACTAATGCATGGTGACAAACTGGGATCCACTTTTGGTTTTCCACATATTGATGCTCAATCTTCCCAACACCAATTATTTAAAAGGCTATCTTTTCCCCACTGTATATCTTTGACTCTGCTCATTAACTTTTGCCTTTAAAGAATAGCATGTAGGTACAGTACAGTGGCTCATACCTGTAACCTTAACAACCTCAGGTGGGGACCAGGTGGATCCTGGTTTGAGTCCAGATGGGTCAGCAAGATCCCATCTTTTTTTTTTTTTGCCAGTCCTGGGGCTTGGACTCAGGGCCTGAGTGCTGTCCCTGGCTTCTTCTTGCTCAAGGCTAGCACTCTGCCACTTGAGCCACAGCACCACTTCTGGTCATTTTCTGTATATGTGGTGCTGGGGAATCGAACCTAGGGCCTCATGTATGTGAGGCAAGCACTCTTGCCACTAGGCCATATCCCCAGCCCAGCAAGATCCCATCTTAATCAGTTAGTGGGTATGGTGGGGCATGCCTGTGGTCCCAACTATGTGAGAGGCGATAGATAGAAGACTTTTAGTCTGAGGGCCATCTCTGCACAAAAATGTAAGGCCCTATACATATAACTAAATAAAAATAATAACCAAAGCAAAGGAGGGATCAAGTGGTAGAGTCTCTGCCTAGCAAGCACCAGACCCAGAGTTCAAAAAACAAAAACAAACCCAAGGTGCTGTGTATATGGCCTAGTGGTAGAGTGCTTGCCTTGTATACATGAAGCCCTGAGGTCCATTCCTGAGCACCACATATATAGAAAAGGCCTGACGTGGCACTGGCTCAGGTGGCAGAGTGCTAGCCTTGAGCAAAAAGAAGCCAGGGATAGTGCTCAGGCCCTGAGTTCAAGCCCCAGGATTGGCAACACACACACACACACACACACACACACACACACACACACACACACACACACCCCAAAGAACCAACCCCCCCAAAACACCAAACCATAAATAAAAATAATAACTAAAGCAAAGGAGGGATCAAGTGGTAGAATCTCTGCTTAGCAAGCCCAGACCCAGAGTTCAAAAAACAAAAGCAAACCCCAAAACACCAAACCACAACACTTGTATGGTGTAATAACTAGCATGGCACAACTCAGCTGAGTTCAAATCTCAGTTCTGCCACTTACTCTAAGACTTCAGACAAGTTATTTCCTCTCTCAGCCTATGCTTTACTTATCTGTGAAAATGGGACTGTTACCTACCCCACAAGATAGCTGTAGTAAAGACAGAATGCAGTGAGGGGCTAGCACTGTGCCTGGTTCAAAGTGATATCTTCAAGAAAAGTCAGTCCCTCCTCCCCTCTGCAGTAAGGTTTCTCCAGAGTTTATTGAAGGTGTCTTGCTTCCTCACAGAGCCAAGCCACCACCAGATGCTAAGATTCTGCTTAGAGACTGCTTAACTGAGGAAGTCACAACTTCCCTCTCTGAATGAGCATCCTTTTTGAAAGAAAGATTAGGCAGACATCCCAACTGTGTTTATTTATTTGCTGAGAGGAAATCCAGATTGGGACAGCTTGATCACAACTGGTCAGATTTTCCCCTAAAGTATTAAAATCAGGGGTCTGCTGTAGTTCTTAGCACTACCAACAACATCAGCTAACAGTTTGCTCAGTTTTTTTTTTTTTTTTTTTGTGGGGGAGGGGGTTCCTTTGGGGCTTGAACTCTGGGCCTGGGCACTGTCCCTGCGCTCTTCAGCTCAAGGCTAGTGCTTTACCACTTGAGTCACAGTGCCACTTCCAGTTTTCTCAGTGGCTTATTGGAGATAAGAGTCTCATGGACTTTTCTGCTTGGGCTGGCTTTGAACCAAGATCCTCACTGAGTAGCTAGGGTTACAGGTGTGAGCCAGTGGTGCCAGCTTTCTGCTCAGTTTTTTAAATGAGTTTTCTCATTTAATCTCTTCAGCCTACCTTGAAGCAAATACTACTGTATCATCCTTTGAGGTGTGAAATTAAGGCCCAGAGTAGTTATGTCACTTGCTCATGGCACAGACATAGTCAGAGGCAAAGCTTTCCAATCCCAGCCCACATACTTAATAGGTCACACTCCAACACTCTGCTGGTGTTTACTCATGCCCTGTCCCAGCTCCCAGGTGCCTTACTCAGCACAGGGCTAGGCATCTCAGCAGTAATACATGAGTACAGGTTGTCAGATGTGACACCGAACAAAACTTTAAACTGAGCAGTTCAACACAGATCAATCTAGCAAAGTTTTGGAAAATCAGTATCCTACAAAGACAAGATATTCTTCAGCAGATGTTCTTCACATCTGGAAATACTACATAATTGAGTCAGTAGTACTTTTGAAAAGTTTTAAGTATTGTCTCAAACTTTTTTTTTCGGGGGGGAGGATAGAAAAGTTTCAGTGTGGCAAAATGCAACCAGTTCTGAAGACAGATGTGGTGATGTTTCCACAACAAATGAAAGTGCTTCACACCACTGGAGTGTATACTTAAAAATAGATTTTAGAGGGCTGGGAATATGGCTTAGTGGCAAGAGTGCCTCATATACACGAAGCCCTGGGTTCAATTCCTCAGCACCACATATATAGAAAAAGCCAGAAGTGGCGCTGTGGCTCAAGTGGCAGAGTGCTAGCCTTGAGCAAAAAGAAGCCAGGGACAGTGCTCAGGCCTTGAGTTCAAGCCCCAGGACTGGCAAAAAAAAAAAATGTAGATTTTAGGAGCCTGGTGCTAGGGGCTCATGCCTGTAATCCTAGCTACTCCAGGAGGCTGAGCTCTGAGGATCAAGGTTCAAAGCCAGCCCAGGCAGAAAAGTCCATGAGACTCTTATTTCCAATTATGCACTAAAAAAGCCAGAAGTAGAGCTGTGGCTCAAGTGGTACTGTGCTAGCCTTGAACAAGAGAGCTCAGGAACAGAGTCCAGGCTCTGTGTTCAAGTTCCAATAGTGGCATTAAGAAAAAAAAAAAAGGGGATTTTATGTTTTGTACCTCAACACAAAAAGTTGGGGAAACTGCTTATAGTTCTATGAAAAGTCACATGTTGTATATTTCCTTGCAGGAAATACCTAGAAAAGCAGACTCAGAGATAGAGAAGGGACTGAAGGCTATCAGAGGTGTGGGAGTGGGAAAGATGGAGATGGAATGTTATTGCTCAAACAAGTTCAGAGTTCAAGCTGGGGTTATGAACACATTTTGGAAATAGTGATGACCATTACAGAACATTGTTTCTGTCCTAATATCAGTGAATTGTACATTTAAAGAATGAATAAAATGGCAATTCTGTACACATTTTATTGCAACAAAGAATTTTTTAAATCTTGTTATTTAAAAAATCAAAATTACATTTTAGTTCACCCTAGAGAACATGCTGAGTGGTTCTTATACACATTATATCTGTACAATTATCCAGTGAGCTTACTGGCTTATTGAATAAGGAAATAGCTTAGAAGAAAATAAATTTTTAGGAGGACACTGGCAAGACCATGGAGACATCCACAATAAAATGTTAAGAGGCATTCTGGCAATTGCAGTTGCACACACGTGCAGTTTCAGCTTCTTAGGATACTGAGCATTCTGGGAGCTGGGTTAGGAATATCTGTTGAGCCCAGAAGTACAAGACTAGCCTAGGGAACATAGTGAGTAAAACCCCTATATCAAATCTCAAAAAAAAAAAAATTCATGTGCTACTGCACACCTGTAATCCCAACCTACTTGGAAAAAGTAGAGATAGAACTGTGGGGGCTGGGGATATAGCCTAGTGGCAAGAGTTGCCTGCCTCATATACATGAGGCCCTGGGTTCGATTCCCCAGCACCACATATACAGAAAATGGCCAGAAGTGGCGCTGTGGCTCAAGTGGCAGAGTGCTAGCCTTAAGCAAAAAGAAGCCAGGGACAGTGCTCAGGCCCAGAGTCCAAGCCCCAGGACTGGCACAAAAAAAAAAAAAAAAAGAACTGTGGTTGAAAGCCAATCCCAGCAAAAAGTTAGTAGAACTCTATCTCAAAGAGTAAGTCAGATGTGGTAGTACATATCTATAATCTCAGAAATGCAGATGTAGGTTGGAGGAGTGGTGATCCAGGCAAAAAGCACAAGACCCTATCTAAAAGATGACTGAAGTAGAATGGGCTAGAGGAATGGTTCAAGTGCTGAGGAAAAGGCAAGGCAAAACTGTGTACAGTGAATGATTCAACCATTAAAAATCTACCCAGTGGTAAGCAACCAGGAACAAGTAGAGCAACTGTAACAAAGGCTTGAACTTCAGGGCCTCTCACTCTTGCTTACATCTGGCACCCTACCATGTGAACCACACCTCTACCTCTGTCTTTTTGCTGATTATTTGGAGATAAGAATCTCAAGGATTTGTCAACCTCGGCTGGCTTCAAACCTCAATCCTCAGCTGTCAGCCTCCTGAGTAGCTAGGACTACAGATGTGAGCCAGCTGTGCCTGGAAACAAAGGCTCTCTTTAGATAATGGACTTAGTGATGATTGAGGTGGGGAGAGGGAAGCTTTTCTATACTTCCAAAATATCTAAAATAAGCATATATTGCTTTTAGAATTTAAATTACTGGAAGTGAGTTGTTTGCAAGTACATGTCCAAGATGAGATGGCTATAGCCAAATGCTATGGGGCCAAAAAAAAAGCCCAAGTGGCTGGAAGCTTAGTTCAAGTTAGAGTGATTGATTAGCATGTGCAAGGCCTTGCACTTGTTCAATGTCTCACACTGAAAAAAACAAACAAAAGGAAGGAGAAAGGGAAGAAGGTAAAAAAGAGATAGCCTGGTACACCACTAGTCCTGTAGCCACGAACAGCTGCCCAAGATGGTTACCGGTTCTGAATGTTTTGCGCCACAATAATCTCCTCTGCTGCCTGCCCCTAAACAAACACCAGAGGAGCTCCCCAACCAAAGGACTCCATCACATCTGGGCTGCTGCTGTTGTTTCTGGGTACCAGTAGTGCTCCTTTTGCTTGGCCAGGCTCCCCAGTTCTGCATGGTCAGCAGAGGCTGGGACAGCACCAAACCCTGCCTGATCAGCAGTCTCAAATGGACAACTTACTCTGTGCTTCAGCATGTACAAATCCAACAACATTTAATCAGGAAGTTGCTGGCATTACCCCATCCTGCCATTCAGTTCATTCTCAGTTAGCTTACTTCCAGGGGCTTCAGGAGAATTTGCAAGCTCTCTGAACATTTCTGTTCAAAATTGTACACAAGGACAGACAGCCTAATTAAGAATGGCAAAGGATCTGAAAATATGTTATTTTTCCAGATAAGATATCTAGATGCCACCCATGCTGGTGGCTCACACTTGTAATCCTAGCTACTCAGGAACCTGGGATCTGAGGATGGTGGTTCAAAGCCAACCCAGACAGGAAAGTCTGGAGACTCTTATCTCCAACTAACCACCAGAAACCTGGAAGTAATGCTGTAGTTCAAGTGGTAGAGCGCTAGCCTTGAGCTGAAGAGCTCAGGAACCAGGCCCAAGGTTCAAGCCTCACAACTAACAAGAAAAGGTATCTAGATGCCAATAAGTACATGAAAAAGACAATATCATCAGTCAATAGGGATCATCAGGAGAAAACAATAGCAAGACAGCACTTCATATCTATTAGGCATAAGTAAGACTGGTGTTAAGAAATACAAAAAAATTGGGCTGGGAATGTGGCTTATTGGTTAGTGGTAGAGTGCTCGCCTAGCGTGCATGAAGCCCTGGGTTCGATTCTTCAGCACCACATACACAGAAAAAGCCCGAAGTGGGTGCTGTGGCTCAAGTGATTTAGGGCTAGCCTTGAGCAAAAAAGAAGCCAGGGACAGTGCACAGGCCCTGAGTCCAAGCCCTAGGACTGGACAAAAAAAAACAAAGAAAGAAATAAAAAAAGTTTAAAAACATGTTGCCATGTGACAAAGAATCTCTCACCTAACTATATGCCCAAGAAAAATGAACACATGTTCAAACAAAAACTTGTGCCAACTCACAGCAACTTTACTTAAAATCACCATAAGTTGAAAAGAGCCTACAAGTTATGTAACTAATGAATAAACTGATGGATGACAGAATGTGGTATTTGTCACATATTGCTACAAGGGTGAACCTTAAGAGCATGCTTAACAAAAGGGGCTAGACAAAAAAAGCAACACATTGTACAGTTCATTGATGTTTGTGCTGGTATTGGGGCTTGAACTCAGGGCCTTCATACTGTTCCTTAGCTTTTTCCTTCAAGGCTGGCACTCTACCACTTGAACCACAGCTCCACTTCCAGCTTTGGTGGCTCTGAGTCTCATAGACTTTCCTGTTCAGGCTGGCTTTGAATCTCAAATCTCAGCCCCCTGAGTAGCTAGGATTACAGGCATGAGCCACTACTGCACAGCCTGTGGTTCCATTTCTGCTACATATCCAGAATACACAAATCGAGGTATGTAGTTTTTTGGGGGCATTCTGGAATTACATACTGGTGATGACTATGCAAACAACCTTGTGAGTGTGTGTGTGTGTGTGTGTGTGTGTGTGTGTGTGTAAAGCCTCTGTTTTTTACATCTTAAAATAGCAAATTATGTGATATATGAATTAAATCTGAAAAAGGTTGATGTATTCTATAAGATAACTGGTTAGCCCTATTTGAAAAGTTTGCAGTGCTGGGCACTGTGGAGCACACCTGTAAGCCCAAATATTAAGGAAATTGAGGAGGAAGGATTGTGAGTTTGAGGTAAGCCTGAACTCACAAGACTATTTCATAGTAAAATAAGAACAAGTTCACAGGCATGAAAGAAAAAGATTGGCTTCAAATTATGATACTCCAGGGCTGGGGATATAGCCTAGTGGCAAGAGTGCCTGCCTCGGATACACAAGGCCCTAGGTTCGATTCCCCAGCACCACATGTACAGAAAAAACGGCCAGAAGCGGCGCTGTGGCTCACGTGGCAGAGTGCTAGCCTTGAGCGAGAAGAAGCCAGGGACAGTGCTCAGGCCCTGAGTCCAAGGCCCAGGACTGGCCAAAAAAAAAAAAAAATTATGATACTCCAGATCTCAGCCCCCTGGGTACCCCTTGGGTAACTAGGATTACAAGTGTGGGCCTGTAATACAATGTATAGATTGAAAAAATTATATAGATTCTTGGTAGTATTTTATCAATGTTGAATTTCTTCTCTCCTCTGGCAGAATTTGAATTCGGGATCTTATACTCTGAGCCATGCCTTCAACCTTTTTTTTCTGATTTTTCTTTAATTATTCTTCCAGATAGGGTCTTGCATTTTTGTTCAGAGCTGGGGATGGATTGATGCTACCTATGCTTTCTATGTAGCTGAGATTATAGACTGCATCATCATGTCCAGCTTATTTGCTGGGATGGGGGTATGTGTCTCACTAACTTTTTCTCAGGCTGGATTTAAACCACAATCCTTCCTTTTTATTTTAGGTCAGTTGTGGGGCTTGAACTCGGGACCTGGGCGTTGTTCCTGAGCCTCTCAGCTCAAGGCTAGTGCTCTACCACTAGAGTCACAGTGTCACTTTCGGTCTTTGAGTGGTTAATTGGAGATAAGAGTTTCAGGGGACTTCTCTGGCTACACTAGCTTTGAATCACGATCCTCAGATCTCAGCCTCCTGAGTAGCTAGGATTATAGTCATGAGCCACCAGTACCAGCTAAACCACAATCCTTCTGATCTTCATCTCCTGAACAACTGGGAGTGCAGGCTTGCACACCCACAGAGCCCTATTCTTTTGGTTAAAATGTAAAAAACATTCTTAGTTCACATGCCATGCAAAAACAAGCAATATGATTAGATTTGGCCCACGAGCCTTGCCCCTCAATCAGAATTTACCAATGTGTACTCCATTAAAAAAATCACAACAAATAAATTTGGCAACACTAGCTTAAACAAGTGAAACAAGTTATTATCCTTGCAGGTAAAGTCTACTTTTTACTCCAGGACCCTTCAATGCCTTTAATGTGGTATTATAGACTTAAATGCTCCAGGAAAGAATAATGGTATGTGGTTTCCCAAACTCAGTTTTACCATCAGATTTTTGTTATAGGTCTCTCTTCAGGCCAGTGACCCGAAGAACATATAAACTCAAACACCAATTCATGTCATTTCTTTAAAAAGAAACTCCCAGATTGAGAAGTTTTAAAAACTCCAACAAATTAAGAGCATTTTATCCAGAACTTATAACATCTGAAACTAAATATTCACAACTTTTTTTCAGCTTGAGAAACATAAACAAGTTGAAAAACACAGGCAAGAATTTTTCGCTTGACCTTGACCTTTTGTTTAGAGAAGTCAGCTGAACTGGGTCATAATATAGAATCACTGTTCCACAAGACAACACAAGCATTCTTAAGCATTCTATCAGGTACTGAAAAAATAATTTATTTGGAATTTCATAAAGCACAAATAAGGAAAGTTAGCATTAGATTAAAAACTAGAAGCTGGGCACTGGTGGCTCATGCCTGTAGTCATAGCTACTTAGGAGGCTGCAATATAAAGATTACAGTTTGAAGCCAGCCCAGGCAGACAAAGTCCGTAAGACTCTTATCTCCAATTAACCACAAAAATCTTGAGCTGTGGCTCAAGTGGTAAAGTGCTAGCCTTAAGAAAGAGACCAGGGGGCTGGGGATATGGCCTAGTGGCAAGAGTGCTTGTCTTGTATACATGAGGCCCTGGGTTCAATTCCCCAGCACCACATATATAGAAAATGGCCAGAAGTGGCGCTGTGGCTCAAGTGGCAGAGTGCTAGCCTTGAGCAAAAAGAAGCCAGGGACAGTGCTCAGGCCCTGAGTCCAAGTCCCAGGACTGGCCAAAAAATAAAAAGAAATAAATAAAAAGAAAGAGACCAGGATTCAAGCACCAGGACCAAACAACCAAACAAAACCTAGAAAATATTCCAGAAGCATCATTTGTAAATTGACATGTAGGTCAAATTCATAAAAAGACTGCTCTTATGTGCTGGCTAGGCTATGAACTGTAAAAATTCTCTCAGTTACATACAACCACAACCTGCTCCAGAAAGGATTAAAGAGGGATTTCTGTTCCAAGGAGGAGAAGACTGGATGGAACAACTTTAAAGGGCCCTCCATTCTGTTTGTGAAAGAGTTCAACAGCTTCTTCTGGTACACAAAGTCTTCAGAGGCATTTCCAAGTTATTCTTAGAAAACACGCTAGTAACCAATGAAACGGTTCCTGTCTAGTTATTCATACAACAAACAGTTCAGACACCTCTATCAGATGTTGGGTCATTCCAAAGTCCTTAAAGAGAAAGATGGCATACAGGACAACCAAGAAGAGATATTACATAAGATCAAGAGCTGCCTTTACTTACAGGAAGATGTAGGCTGGGAGGATGGAGGTGTCAAGAAAAGAAAGCAGGACAAAGAAATGTCACCTTTACTTTGAGAACAGATCGAGCACCAGACATAACTACCGGAAGCAGAGACTTTCCTCCACAGGAGGCAATGGGTCCGAACCATCACTAGTCCCCGGTGATGATTCTTCTATTAAAAACTTCTTGCATTGAGTAAAACCTTGTCTTCCTGTAAATCTACCGATGAGTTCTAGCTCTGCCTCTTTTATTCTTAAAGACGAAGTGGAAGCCCTCTGGGCTTTAACAATCCCTCCCCCCACCCCAGCCCCCGACCAGTTTTGAAAGACAGTTAAGTCCAGTGTTCTTTCCTAGGCGAAAAACTCCAATTCTTTCAAAGTTCCTGAACTGCCTCCACACGAAGAAAGGCCGTCTAATAGTCACCGCCAGAAAAGCAGGCTTTAAACAGTAGTAGGGGGTAGGTACAGGACTCGATCGCAAAGGGATTATACAAAACAACATTTCCTAGGTTCTAAACCCAGACTCTCAATGAGTGGTCTGATTGTAAGGGGGGGGGGGGTGTCAAGGGCCGAAGCCGACATCCTAGGCAATTTCAAAGCCTCAGGTTCTCGACGAGTTTGAGAACCGTGAGGAGATGTAGCCCAGTTTTGTAAATTAGGAAAATCCAACCTCAGCACAGGTAAGCGAATGGGCCTAGGACTCACTATTAGCTGTCACGGGGGAGGGGCCGAGGTCGAACCCTGGTCACCCTCTTCAAATCTGTTTCCTACCCTTCTCGCCCCTCAACCTCCCTACACGAGGCCAAGTTCGTTTCCAGCACGACCCTGAATCCGGCGGATCCCTCATGGGGGAGTGGCAAGGAGTCGGAGTGAGCTCTGCCTAGGAAGGGAACTCGGAGGACCCCCTCCCTTCCCTTTCTTAAGGCCTCCGTTTCTCCAATCTCTACTCTTGGTCCAGAGAAACACAACGTCGGCCCGACTTTTCTTCTAGACCCGGGCTGGGGTAGGGTTTGTGGTCTCCGGGCTCCCAGAGCTCAGGTATTTTGGCCCGTTAACCCCAGGAAGGCGGAACAGGGTCTGCCGCACCCCCACCCCGTCCCCCGCAAAGCCTTTTACGGCTACGGCCGCAGCCCCGACCTCTCACATACCTGCTAAGGCCGCCGGTGCCTGTCCGTATGTCCGCTGACCACAGACAGACCGCCGCGTCAGTCAGGAAGATTGTACCTCCGACCCCTCCTACGCGGACTCCGGTCACCTGACGCGGCCACGCCCCCGTTCGCAGGGACTTCCGGCGACAACCGGAAAGGGTTGGTCCTCCACTCCGTGGGCCCGGCTTAGGACCGGAGTTCTAAGGTTCCGCCTGCGGACCGGAAGCAAAGCAACCCAGTGTGACTGGTAGCTCCTTCCTGAGAGGGTCGATCTGTTACAAGGGAATTGGATCGCCAGACACAGAGAAGCTACATTTTGAGAGGTCGAATGGGGGAGTCTTTATTAGAAAGCTGGTGACTGCAGGTGGATTCATGACCCAAAGAACTTGCAGCTCAGAATGTTATCAAAAAGCTTATAAAGGCAAAACCCACTTGATGTGGATGGGGAACTAAACCTAACAGAAGTGTTATACATAAGCAAGCTAGGGAGAAAATGGTGGCAGAAGGTCTTAGGGCAAGAGTTCCCTGTAGCAAGACTTTCTGGATAAACAACTTGACACATGTGCAATTCACAGAATGGCCGATTTTAGCTCTTTTGGTTTTGGGGAACGAGGTGAAATATCCCTGATAAGGCCTTAAGATGGCTGTGGGGACGAGATAGCATTGCTTAGGCCCAGTATCCATACTTCAGATTGTGAGGAGAAAGGCTGATTTCAGAAGTACCAGATAAACTCGAAACATCTTGCTGCACCAGAGATGCTAAGAAGGATGGGAGCCAGGTGCGTGTGGCTCACATTTGTAATCCACTGAGATTTGAGGATCAAGATACAAAGCCAAGCCAGGTGCTAGTGGCTCACACCTGTAATCCTAGCAGTTCAGGAGGCTGAGATCTGAGGATTGTGGCTCAAAACCAGGCTCGGCAGGAAAGTCTGTGAGACTCCAGAAAACCGGAAGTGGTGCTGTGCCCCAAGTGGTAGAGCTCTAGCCTTGAGCTGAAGGGTTCAGTGACAGCCCCACAGTTCAAGCCCCATGACACAGAAGGAGGAGGAGGGGGAGGAGGGGGAGAAGAAGGAGGAAGAGGAGGAGGAGGAGGGGAAGGGGAGGGGGAGGGGGAGGAGGAGGAGGAGGAGGAGAAGTTGTTGATGATGATGATTAGAAGCCAGTCTGGGCAGGAAAGCCTGTGAGACTCTTATTTCCAATAAACCACCAAAAGTGGCACTGTGTCTCAAGTGGTAGAGTGCCAGCCTTGACCAAAAAAGCTCAGGGACAGTGCCCAGGTCATGAGTTCAAGCCCCAGGACCTGCGCGCATGTGCGCGTGCACACACACACACACACACACACACTTTATCACAGACAAATCCAAAACTTGCCCCACCTGCTGTTGGTTCAGATCCATTTCCTGTAAAAAATAATGAGATGAGTTGGGTGCTGGTGGCTCACTCCTGTAATCCTAGCTACTCAGAAGGCTAAGATCTGAAGATAGCAATTCAAAATCAGCCCAAGTAGACAGATCTCAGAGACTCTATCTCCAATTAACCAGCTAAAAGCCTGAACTGAAAGTGTGGCTCAAGGGGTAGAGCTCCTAACTGGCAAGTGCAAGGCCTTGAGTTCTATTACCACTCCATTACCACAAAAAAGTGCTTTAACTTCATGATAAAAATTATTATAGGGCTGGGGATATAGCCTAGTGGCAAGAGTGCCTGCCTCGGATACACGAGGCCCTAGGTTCGATTCCCCAGCACCACATATACAGAAAACGGCCAGAAGCGGTGCTGTGGCTCAAGTGGCAGAGTGCTAGCCTTGAGCGGGAAGAAGCCAGGGACAGTGCTCAGGCCCTGAGTCCAAGGCCCAGGACTGGCCAAAAAAAAAAAATTATTATAGTACAATGGTGTTCAGTGCAGACACGTGACTCTGCTGTAGGTTGTGCAGGCCCCTGATGTGCTGTGTAGTTGAGACACTGCTGTATAGGTGGAGCATAGACAGGGGACCCATCATTCTATAAAACAAGATTATGCTTCCATACTGGTATGTGGCCATGTGGTTCCCGTGGGCAGTTATTTCTTTCTGACAAGCAGCAGAATGTCCTCTGTTCCAAATGTACCTAACCTCAACTCACCAGCAGTTCCCTTAGCCCAGTCTTACCCATGACCAAAAGGGGACCAAAGTGAATTATATCAGTGTACTCCTTCTGCATTCTGGGGACCTAAATTCCAGTAGTGCTTAACCCACTGAGTTGGGGACAGTGTCTGTGAGCACTCCCACTGTTCCCCATGGTGGCTACTCTAGGCAGAGTTTACAAGAGTATAGTGACCAGCTCACTGGCACACTCCTGAGGAACTCGGCCTTGCTGCACCGAAGTACACACAGACAATGAAGGCACTGATGCTCACCCTAATTAATCTCTGTGGACTGTACTGGGGTGCCCACTATTCTGCAGGTTTCTGAGGCCCAAGCCCCCAGCCACCACATCCTACAACCTCCAGATATATGTAAGTACTTGGCATATTTCCTCCTGCAATGAATGACTCCAGCACAAGAAAGAGGTACACTTTTCCTCCAGTTCCTGAACCCTACTTTGAGCTCATTACTAATCTAATCACTCTGCCATGAAGTCATCCTGTCAAGCAAGAATCTGCTGCTTCACCATGTGTACCTGCTGCAGGACAGTGTTCGGGTCCATTGTCATGGCTGCCTGTTTCCTGCTTCTCTTCCACTCAATTATTTCCTTTCCTCCTCTGTCTGTTGAGCCTGGAGATTTTCTGCCTCATCAGCTCAGGTTCATAAGAGACCTGCAGTCCCCTTAATAGCACAGGGAGCCCCCTCATGTAGTTTTCCCAGCTGGGTTTGCAGTACTGCCACTTAACATTGAGGTTTTCCACATGAATCACCTCCTGTTTCAACAGTGGACTTTCTTCCTGGAACTTATCCATAATAGCCAAGCCAGAGGCATTCCCAGTTGTCTGCTCTGCCTCTAGGTTCTGGATTCTGAATTTCAGCCCACTTTGGCAGAAAAAGCATGGTGAAGCAGAGCAGATGGCCTTGTGGCAGTCAAGAAGGAAAGAAAAAAAGAGAAAGAGGAGAGGAAAGGAAGGGAAACACCTGCTCCCAGTCTATGAGCTTTTATTGACATAAGTGAACAATAAGAAGAAGGCAGGCTCTTTCTTTAGCTAGAATATCAATTAATAAACATGAGAGAGTAAGAAAAACCACAAATGAATTGTGAACTAGAGGAATAGGATGTTGGGCTGAGATGTAGCTCAGTGGCAAAGCACTTGCCTCACAAGTGCAA
Source organism: Perognathus longimembris pacificus (assembly GCF_023159225.1). Lineage (NCBI taxonomy): Eukaryota > Metazoa > Chordata > Mammalia > Rodentia > Heteromyidae > Perognathus > Perognathus longimembris. The sequence continues at coordinate 92,511,830 of NC_063163.1, read as the reverse complement.
CGTCCTGGGCTCCCTTCCCCAACTCCCCCTCCCCCCCAAAAAAGAGATGAGAAACAGAATATTCACACAGCAATGTCTTCTACAAATTACTCATTGGTGACAAAGGGAAATTGATAAAAATGATAGAACATTTGTATCCCAGTAGAACAAATGAATCTAAGAGATCAAGGTCAACCTGACTGGTGTTAGGTTAGGTAGAGATTCTGTGCCTCCCAGTGAGCTACTCAGAAAACACATGTCTTCTGTCAGGCCAGGGGTGTGGCTCAGTGACAGAGGACTTACCTAGCATTCCTGAAAGTGCATGGCTTAAATGTCATGAGAGCCAGGAACTTGATGGCTCATGCCTGAAATCCTAAATATTTAGGAGGCTGAGATCTGACAATCATGACTTGAAGCCAGTCCCAAGAATGCAAGTCCATGAGACTATTATCTACAATTAACCAGCAAAAAGCCTGAAGTGGGGGTATATCTCAAGTGATAGAGTACCAGCTTTGAGTGAAAAAGCCAAGGAACAGCACTCAGGTCTTGAGTTCAAACTCCAATACTGGTACACACACACACACATACACACGTATACACACACACGTATACACACACATATGTCACGAGAAAGCATTAGATCCACCCAAAATAGCATTATATGGGTTATAAAAAATGGAGAAACTTTTCTACTTCCAGATCAAAGCTTGGTGATTCACTCCTGTAATCCCAGCTGTGTGGGACAATCACAGTCCAGGGCTAGCCCCCCCCCCCCGGCAAAAAAAAAGAGAGATGTAATCTGAAAAATACCTAAAGCCAAAAGTACTAGGCATATGGCTCAAATAGTAGACCACTTGCTTAGCAAGCCGGAGGCCCTGAGTTTAAACCCTGTGCCATCTAGAAAAACAAAAACAAGGAGACTAAAGAGATAAGAAAACAAATTGTGATTTGTAATTTCCAAATTGTCACAGTATGTCAAATCATGTACACTTAGAGTTGTACCCAGGCAATCCTTAAAATCTTTCATTGCTTAATTCACTCAATAAACATTTTGTAAGGACTGACCAATAACCCAGGGACTGTTAGGGATTGAGTCTGAGCAGGAAGTGCTCATAGTCAATGAAATAAACTCATAGGTGTTTTACTACTAATCAGCCAACTGTGAACAGAAGTATCATGGGGATAGTTCTAATCAAACAAACATGAATTTGAGACCCAGATTAGAAAAGAGAAACGCCATTGCTGACATCCTATAGTGGGCCTGACACAGGTAGACCTTATTATTCTTTTATTGAGCATAAAAATGTCACAGAATGTAGGCACTGGTGGCTCACACATGTAATCTTAGTTACTCAGGAGCCTGAGATCTGGGATTTCAGCTCGAAGCCAGTATGGGCTGAAAAGTCCATGAGATTCTCATCTCCAATTAACCAGCAAAAAGCTGGAAGTGGAGCTCTGGCTCAGGTGGTAGAGAGCCAGCCTTGAGCAAATATGCTCAGGGACAGCTCTCAGGCCATGAGTTCAAGCCCTGTGACTGGCACAAAAACAAAGTGAAACAAAGTCACAGAACATCTACATTGGGGTTGGAGGCATGTGGATCAATTGTTAGAGGGCTGGCCACTGAATGAAAGCATCAGGTACTGAGTTCAAGTCCCAGTCTCAGACCTAAAGAAAAAGAACAAGGCCATGCTAGAACCATGATGGCTCAGGACACTGACAAACGCCTCTGGAATGATGTCTGCATATGGGTCTTATCCAAACTACAGAAATGAAAAACAACAACAAAAATATCCCTATCATGACTCCTATTGAGATCAAAGCTATTGCCTCAGCCCACTCTTTCCTTCTTCTTTTGTTTTTTTTTTTTTTTTTTTTGGCCAGTCCTGGGCCTTGGACTCAGGGCCTGAGCACTGTCCCTGGCTTCTTCCCGCTCAAGGCTAGCACTCCGCCACTTGAGCCACAGCGCCGCTTCTGGCCGTTTTTCTGTATATGTGGTGCTGGGGAATCGAACCTAGGGCCTCGTGTATCCGAGGCAGGCACTCTTGCCACTAGGCTATCTCCCCAGCCCCTCTTTCCTTCTTCTAGATAAGATATCTCATGCAATCTCCTCTAAGGTAGCATGCAATCTAGAGAAAAGCCCCATTTCCTCACCTCCCCACTGAATCACCTGACATACAACACATCATTTATGACTTTTTTTTTTTTGCCAGTCCGGAGGCTTGAACTCAAGGCCTGAAGCACTGTCCTTGGCTTCTTTTTGCTCAAGGCTAGCACTCTACCACTTGAGCCACAGTGCTACTTCTGGCTTTTTCTATATATGTGGTGCTGAGGAGTCAAACCCAAGGCTTCATGCAAGCTAGGCAAGCACTCTGCCTCTAAGCCACATTCCCAGCCCCTGTAACTTAAAAAAATAGTCTATGGTGAAATGTCCCATTGTTCCTCAGGTTTGAAATCCTGCTGCTACCTTTCAACTCCCACCCATAAGAAGTGATGGGAATGTGGCTTAATGGTAGAGTGCTTGCCTAGCATGCATGAAATCCTGGGTTTGATTCCTTAGTACCATATAAACAGAAAAAGCCAGAAGTGGCTTGTGGCTCAAGTGGTAGAGTGCTAACCTTGAGCCAAAAGAAGCTCAGGGACAGTGCTCAGGCCATGAGTTCAAGCCCCAAGACTGGCAGCAGGAAGAGAAGGAGGAGAAGGAGGAGAAGGAGACATGCCAACTCTTTTAATCACAGTGTGTTCTGACTTATTCCTTCATCTAAAAATTGTTGTTATGAGAAAATGGGAACAGGCTCAGCACACAGGAGCTTCTCAATGTTTTTGTTTTTTTTTTTTTTTGGGGGGGGGGCTTGCACTCAGGGCCTAAGCACTGTCCCTGTGCTTTTTGCTCAAGGCTAGCACTCTACCTCTTTGAGCCACAGTGCCACTTCCTGCTTTCTGGTGGTTCATTGGAGATAAGAGTCTCACAGACTTTCCTGCCTGAGCTGACTTGGAACTGTGATCCTCAGATCTCAGCCTCCTGAGTAGCTAGGATTATAAGCATGAGCCACCATCATCCAGTTTAATGTACATTAAAAAAAAAAAGTCTGCTTGAGCTGGGTGCTGGTGGCTCACGCCCATAGTTCTACTCAGGAGGCTGAGATCTGAAGATTGAAGTTTGAAGCCATGTCAGGCAGATAAATCCCACAGACTTCTTTCAAAGTAATCAGCAAAAAGCTGGACGTGGCCCAGAATTGGCCAAAAAAAAAAAAAAAAAAAAGCTGGACGTGGAATTGTGGTTCAATTGGTAGAATGTCAACCAAAAGTGCTGAGTGAGGGAGCAAGGCCCTAAGTTTGAGCCCCAATATTGACACAAACAAAAATTCCTGCTTTAGCCAGGCCTAGGGGTCACGCTTGTAATCTCAGCACTGGGGAGGGTGAGGTGGGAGGATGGAGGATTCAATGCCAGCCTGCCTGGGTATATGGTTAAGACCCCTGTCTCAAAAATCAAAATTCCTGCTTGAGTTAGCATTTCCTTTGAAAAATTCAGAGCATCAACATTATGGAAATATTTTTTTTAGTCTGAAAAGATACTGAAGGTGCTGAACCTATTAGCCATAATTAAGAATAACTTGCTAAGCCACAAGCTGGTGGCTTGCGCTTGTAATACTAGCTACTTAGGAGGCTGAGAGCTGAAGATTACAGTTCAAAATCAGCCTGGGTAGTAATGTCCATGAGATTCTTATATCCAATAAACTACGAAAAAAGCCAGAAGTAGAGTTGTGATTCAAGCTCCAAAATGCTATCTTTGAGCTAAAGAAGCTCAGGAACAGCAACTAGGCCCTGAATTCAAGTAGAGCTTCCATTTCCACTTGAGTGGTTGAGCATCTTACCCAGCAAATGAAAGACCCTGAGTTCAACCCCTAAAAGGAAAAAAAAAAAAACGAAGTTGGCTTCTTCTGTAATCCTAGCTACTCAGGAAGCTGAGATGTGAGGATTGTGATTCAAAGCCAGTCCAAGCAGAAAAGTCTGTGAGACTCTTATCTCCAATTAACCACCAGAAAACTGGAAGTGGTGCTGTGGCTCAAAAGTGGAAGAACACTAGTCCTGAGCACAAAAGCTCAGGAACAGCACCTAGGCCTGAATTCAAGCCCCATGACCAACCAAAAAAAAAAAAAAAGAAGGCTCTTTTTTGGAAAGTAATCACCCCAGTCCTGAAACTTTAACATTAGGGAACCAGAACTATTTATGTCATCTTGTTATTATGAAAAACTTCCCCAAGAAGTGACAGAATTAGAACTACCAAACTTGGAAGCAATTCAACCTCAAAATATCTTTAGTAATAACTCCTCTGCTGTAGCTCCTGGAGGCACAGACCTTGCAAGCCATGTTGGTGATGTTGGCATTGATCCTGCCAGGGCCTGGCACAGACTTAATATCTGATACTTACAACAAATTGTGCTGATTTAAAAGCTTTCTTCTGAGGCTGGGCTAGGGCTCAAATGGTAGCAAACATGAGGCACTGAGTTTTAACCCCAGTGCCACAATCAAAACACAATAGGAAAAGATTGGCTGGGTGCCATCAGCTCATGCCTGTAATTCTAGCTACTCAGGAGGCTGGGGTTTGTAGATCATAGTTCAAAGCTAGCCATGGCAGGGAAGTCTATGAGATTCCTGTCTCCAAATAATCACCAAAAGGCAGGAAGTAGAGCTGTGGTTCAAATGACAGAGCAGAAGCCTTGAGCAGAAAAGCTAAGGGACAGTGTGTCCAGGCCCTGAGTTCAAGCCTAGGATCCATACAAAGCAACAACAAAAAGCCAGAACAAAACTAAACTAAAAATACTTTGTTCTGGTATGAAAGGAATTTAAAGATTGAAATATTTTTGTTTCTTGTCATGTTTTCTCTGAATATCCTAACTTTTATTTTTTGTTTGTTTTTGTGGGTACTTAGGGCCTTCAAAGTGCTCAGCTTGTTTGCTTAGCTGGTGCTCTACCAATTGAACCATGCCTCCAGTCCTGGTTTTTGCTGGCTATTTTGGTGTGGGAATTTAGTGAACTTTTCTCCCTGGTCTGACTGTGAACTACTATCCTCCAGATCTCAGCTTCCTGAGTAAGCTAGGTTATGAGCTACCAGGACCCAGCTCTAGGTTCTCATGTTAATAGCCCTGACTTTCCTTCTCCATCCTTCTCTTCTCCCTCCCTATTCCTTTAATAGTAATCCTGGCCCCAACATCTGCAAGGAATGTATTATTATAGATAAGGCACTGGAGAACCAGAGAAGTGAAGTAACATGCCTAAGGTTGCCCAGCTAGTAAGACTCAAGCTCACCATTAGATTCTGCCTCCCAAACCAGCTCTTGTTGGAGTGCTGCTTTGCTTCCCTGGTACAGACAGACAGCAGGGTGTTTGAGGGGCTGGGACCATGGGGGTTGGGAGCCCACACCCAGGCATTTCCGTTCTCCAGGGGGCAAAGAGAGGGATAGAGATGGGAAGAGCAAGACATAGGAGCCACCAAGCAGGTTTAGGAGGAGCAAGGGCTGTCAGGCTTGGGGAACAGGAAGATTGAAGATCTAGGTTGGGTGGTGGTGACCTAAAGCCTTACACCCTCACTTGCCAGGAGAGGGTGCTCAAAGGACCTGAGTCCCTTCTGCTTTTTTTTTTTTTTTTTTTTTTTTAAGGTTATGGGACTCTAAATCAAGGCCTGGGTGCTGTCCCTGAGCTGATTTGCTCAAGGCTAGTGCTCTACCACTTCGAGCCACAGAGCCATTTATGGGTTTTGAGTGGTTTATTCGAGGTAAAAGTGTCACAGACTTCCCTGCCCAGGCTGGCTTTGAACTGCCACCCTCAGATTTCAGTCTCCTGAGTAGCTAGGACTACAGGTGTGAGCCAGCAGAACCCGCTATTTATTTATTATTTATTTATTTTATGTGCTAGACCTAGGTCTTGAATTCAGTGCCTGGGCACTGTCCTTGAGCTTTTTTTTGCTCAAGACTAGTGCTCTGCCACTAGAGCTACAGCACCACTTCCGTTTTTTGAGTGGTTAATTGGAGGTAAGGGTCTCACAGGGACTTTTCTGCCCAGGCCAGCTTTGAACCGCAATCCTCAGATCTCAGCCTTCTGAGTACCTAGGATTACAGGCGTGAGTCACAGGCACCTAGTTTCAGTCTTTTTTTTTTTGGCCAGTCCTGGGCCTTGGGCTCAGGGCCTGAGCACTGTCCCTGGCTTCTTCTTGCTCAAGGCCAGCACTCTGCCACTTGAGCCACAGCGCCCCCTCTGGCCGTTTTCCATATATGTGGTGCTGGGGAATCGAACTGAGAGCTTCATGTGTAGGAGACAAGCACTCTTGCCACTAGGCCATACTCCTAGCCCCCAGTCTATTTTTTTTTAAAGAGACAATTCTTACTATGTTGCCCAGAGTGACTTTGAACTCCTAAGCTCAAGCAATCCTCCTGTCTCGGCCTCCTAAGTAGTCACATCACAAGCACTATATCCAGACAATGTTTTGCTGTCTAGGGGCAAGCCTACACCCTTGACAGCAGGGGCAGGCAGAGGCTGGGCCTGAGTTCCAGGAGAGAAGTGTGGGTGACGCTAAAGCCCGCAGCCTTGAAGAGGCCTGCGAATGTGCACCTCACCACCAGGAGGCAGCAAAGGTCTACATAGCTAAGGCGTGGGTGACTGGAAGCTGGGTGGGGGAGAGGGGTTGGTCTACTGACAAGGAAGACTTAAACAGGGACAAAGGCCCTCATTGTCTCAGTCTCCCATCTGTTCACTCTCAGCCTCCTTAGAAATGTTCTACCCTTTGTTTGTCCACGTTCAGGCCAGAAATCCAGGAATCACCCCCTCTCTCCCCAATATGATTTGCATATAAAGAAAAGCCAGTCTTAGGTGTTCAGCTCCGTGAAATTCCTTCCTTCCTTCCTTCCTTTTTCATTCACCCTTTCTTTTCCTTTCTCTACTTTCTCTTTCTCCTTTTTTCTCTTCTCCCTTCATTTCTTCTATCATCTATTGCCTGTTTTGCAGTACTGAGGATTGAACTCAGGGTACTAGGTAGGCACTCATCCCTTGAGCCATGCCCTCAGTCCTTTTTGCATTAGTTCTCTCTCCCTCCCTCCCTCCCTTCCTTCCTCCCTTCCTTTTTGTGCCAGTACTGGGTCTTGAACTCAGGGCCTGGGCACTGTCCCTTAGCTTTCTCATTCAGTTTGTTTCACGGGGAAGGTGTTGGCATTAGATAGCCACTGGGTGGCAGCAGAGGCTAGTCAAACTGCAGGGATTTCCTTTGGGACCCAAATGCTTTCCCACAAATCTTCCTGTTCCCATTTCCTTGGTCTGGATGGGAAAAAGACTAGTTACCCAGTCTTCTTGTGTCCATTTTGGGGAATCAAAGAGAGCCTTGATTAAGCCCCTCAAAGCTTAGAGGCTGATCAATCCTAGCTTCAATTCTCCTAATCTTGTGCAAATTCAAAAAAATCAAAATTATGCTGGAGACTTTGAGTCCTTGGCTATAGAAATGGGAGTGACTGCTACAGTCTCCTAGGAGCTCAGATCTATAATCAAACATTTCTCCTGGTCCTCATTTAGTGCTCTTCGGTTGGTGTGAGTTAGACTCTTAGGGGTCAGGCCTTCCCAAAAGGGGAGGGAATGTGAGCTCATGCCTCTGATCAGATCAACCCAAACAGAACAAGTTTCAATCTCAGAAAAACCTCACTATGTACATATTTCTCCAAGGATCACGGTTCAAAGCCAGCCTGGGAAGGAAACTGTGAGATTCTTATCTCCAATTAATCACCAAAAAGATGCATGTAGAGCTCTAGCTCAAATGGTAGAACACTCACCTTGAGCACAAAAGCTTAGGGATGGGGCTGGGAATATGACCTTGTGGCAGGAGTGCTTGCTTCCTATACATGAAGCCCTAGGTTTGATTCCTCAGCACCACATATGTAGAAAATGGCCAGAAGTGGTGCTGTCGCTCAAGTGGTAGAGTGCTAGCCTTGAGCAAAAAGGAAGCCAGGGACAGTGCTCGGGCCCTGAGTTCAAGCCCTAGGACTGGCCAAAAAAAAAAAAAAAAGCTCAGGGATAGTGCTCAGACCCTGAGTTCAAGCCTCAGGACTAGCACACACATGCCCATAGATCCACATGCATATGCTCACGTGCACACACACACACACACACACACTTTTCTATTTATTTTTCTTGTGTTATTGTGTGAGCTGGGGCTTTCAGTAGCATTAATTATAGGCACTCGTGATATATTTTAATGAAATGATTTCTATATTAATCACCCATTGCTGTGTAAAAAAACGGACCAATATTTTGTGTTTTAAAACAAGTCTGTTGGTGCAGGCTACTGGTAGCTGGTGGCACAAGGCCTTGGGTTCAATTTCCAGGGCTGTGAAATGTAAGGATATATGCATGTATATATATATATATATTCTCACACCGTTTCTGAAGGTTAGAAATTCAAGAGTTTTCTTCACTGAGTGGATTTGGCTCAAGGCTCATCTTGATCTTTGAATTTGGTTACAGTAATGATGCTAGCCATGTTTATTCAAAGAAGATATAAAAATGGCTGATGAGCCATTTGTTGATGCTCAACAACATAAGCGATCGGGGAAATGCTACAATGAGATACCACTTCTCAACAGGATGGTTATGAAGGCAGACAATTACGCAAGTTGGCAAGGATGGAGAGAAATCAAAACTCTCATACACTGCTGATGAGAATGTAAAATGGCACTGCTGCTTTAGAAACCAGTCTGGCACTTCCTAAAATTTTTAAATATAGATTGACCATATGACTCAACAATTTCACTCCCAGGGATATAACTAAGGGAAACAAAATATGGCTACATAAAAATTTGTACCTGAATAGTCATCGCAGCATTATTCACAATAGCCAAAACATAAGTAACCCGAATGTTCACCAGCTCATGAACTGATAGACAAAGTTGAGTATGCATACAATGAGCTGTTACTTAGTCATAAAGGGGAATAAAATACTGCTGCATGCTACAACAGACATAAATCTCAAAGACATTATCCTAATGTGAAAGAGCCAATCATAACAGGCCACATATCAGGACAGAAATGGTGGCTCCTTCTTATCCAGGAGGCTGAGATCTGAAGATCGAGGTTGGAAGCCAGTCTAGACAGGAAAGTTCATAATACGCTTATCTCCAACTAACAACCCCAAAAAGCTGAAAGTGGAGCTGTGGCTCAAGTGCCAAGGCTTGTGGCTCAAGCCTTGAGCAAAAAAAGCTCAAGGACAGAGCCTGGGCTCTGTGTTTAAGCACAGGACTGGCACAACTGGCACACACACACTTCTTGAGATTCCATCTGTCAGTGGCTAGGACTCAGAGGCACAAACCTGTCATCTTCACAGCCAAAGGAAGTAAAAATAGGAGGATCACAGGCCAGGCCCTGCATAAAGTGAGACCCTATCTTGAAAATAACCAATACAAGCAAGCAAGAGGCCCTAGGTTCAATTCTCAGTTCTGTCACAAGAAAAAAAGAAAGACAAGAAGGAAGGGAGGGAGGAAGGGAGGGAGGAAAGAAAATGATTACATGCTTCTATACGAGGCAAGCACTCTACCACAAGGCCATATTCCCAGCTTCTATAGATAGCTAAGCCCCATCTAACAATCAAGGACAGACTGCATATAACACAATGGTCCCATAAAATTAAAATGAGACTGGAAAATTCCTATTGCCTAGCAATAGTGTAGCCATCATAAAGTTGTAACACAATGTGTTATTCATGTACTTCAGGAGTTAATAGTGAAGCTCAACCTATAGTCCAGCAAATCCTATAAAAACATAGCACACAGAATTTGGTAGAGTATGTGATACTTGATAAATGATGATCACATCTGTTATCCAGTCACATATTTACTATACTTTTTTTTTTTTTTTTTTTTTTTTTTTGCCAGTCCTGGGCCTTGGACTCAGGGCCTGAGCACTGTCCCTGGCTTCTTTTTGCTCAAGGCTAGCACTCTGCCACTTGAGCCACAGCGCCACTTCTGGCTGTTTTCTGTATATGTGGTGCTGGGGAATCGAACCCAGGGCCTCATGTATACGAGGCAAGCTCTCTTGCCACTAGGCCATATCCCCAGCCCCTTTACTATACTTTTTATCATTATGTTCCTAGTGCTCCTTTTGCTTACAAAAAGAATTAACTATAATAAAGCAGTAGGCCCTGTTCCACGGAAGGCAAAGGCATAGACTTCATTTTCTTTGTTTCCTTTTTGGCCCTGCTGGAGTTTGAACTCAGGACTTCAGCCTTGCTAAGCAGGTGTTCTCCCACTTGAATGCTCCATCCATCCCTTTTGTTTTCATTACTATTCAGACAGGGTCCTGTTCCCCACCTCCCCCCCGCCCCCACCCTGCCCCTGACTTCGATCCTCTTGCTTAATCCTCCCTTTGTAGCTGGGATGACAGGCATATGCCACTAGGTCCAGCTTTTCTCACTGAGCTAGGAATCTTGCTAACTTTTTGCCTGGGCTGGCCTCAAACTACACTCCTGTTGCTCTCCACCTCCTAAGCAGTTAGGATTACAAGCATGAGCTACCACACCCCAGCTATACACCTCATTTTTAACACATCTCTTGATTACATCAACAGACCACATCTAGTGATTGACTACACTGGGTTTACATAAGTACACCCTATGATGTTTGCACAATGACCAAAATAACCTAATAATACAGTCATCAGGACTTAGCCCAGTTGTTAAACAGCGCGTGACTTTATATGAAATGTATAGAATAGGTAACTCTGTGGAGATATAGATTCATAGTTACCATTGTCTATGAGGGAAGCAGAATAATGGTTATTTGGAGGGGGGCAATGAAAAAAACAGTGGTGATAGCTGGCTGTACAACTATGAACATTGTATACCTACTTATTTGTATGTGTGTGTGTGTGTGTGTGTGTGTGTGTGTGCCAGTTCTGGGGCTTGAGCTCAGGACCTAGGTGTTGTCCCTGTTTTTTTGTTCTTGTTTTTTTCTGTTCTGCTGGTCCTCAAGCTTGAACTCAGGGCCTGGGCACTGTCCCTGAGCCTCTTTGTGCTCAAGGGTAGAGCTCTACCACTTGGTACAGTGCTATTCCCAGCCTTTTCTGAGTTGTTTATTGGAGATAAGAGTCTTTTCTTGCCTGGGCTAGCTTCAAACTGTGATCCTCAGATCTCAGACTCCCGAGGAGCTAGGATTACAGGCGTGAACCACCGGTGCCCCACTTGTTTTGTTTTTGATCAGGGCTAGCACTCAATCACTTGAGCTATCACTTTATTTTATGTTATAATTATATATTGCTTTATTTCTGGCTTTTTTTTTTTTTTTTTTGCCAGTCCTGGGCCTTGGACTCAGGGCCTGAGCACTGTCCCTGGCTTCTTCCCGCTCAAGGCTAGCACTCTGCCACTTGAGCCACAGCGCCGCTTCTGGCCATTTTCTGTATATGTGGTGCTGGGGAATCGAACCTAGGGCCTCATGTATCCGAGGCAGGCACTCTTGCCACTAGGCTATATCCCCAGCCCTATTTCTGGCTTTTTTAAATAGTTAGTTGAAGATAAGGTTTCACTGGCTTTCCTGTCCAGGTTGGCTTTGAACTGTGATCCTCAGATCTCAAGTCTCCTGAGTAGCTGGATTCCTGTCCAGGTGTGAGCCCCTGGTGCCTGGATGATACAGTATATGTAAGTGAATAGGTTTTATGGCAGGTGAATTATATCTTTCAAAAGCTATCACAGCCAGGTGCCAGTAGCTCATGCCTGTAATCCTAGCTACTCAGTAGGCTGAGATCTGAGGACTGTGGTTCAAAGCCAGCCTAGGCAGGAAAGTGCCTGTGAGATCCTTACCTCCAACCAACCATTCAAAAATCATAAGTGGTGCTGTGGCTCAAGTGGTAGAGCACTAGACTTGAGCACAAAGAGGCTCAGGCACAGGGCCCAAGCCCTGAGTTCAAGCCCCACAACCGACCAAAAAAAAAGTGCTAACACACACACACATACACACACACACACCCACACACACACACACACACACCCCAGATTGGGCTGTATGCTCATCTGAAAGCTCAAATGGAGTTGAGCTACAGTAGCTAGGATTACAGGTGTGAGCCACCAGTACCCGGCATTGTGTGTGTATTTTTAAACCACCACAGTTTCTAATGTTGCCAAATGAGGTCAAATGGTCTCCTCCTCCTCCTGCTCCTCCTCCTCTTTATAGCACTGAGACTAAATTCAGAGCCTCACACTTGCTAGACAGGTCCTCATCACTCAAGCCACGCCCCCAGCTTTTTTTTTTTTGTCTGTGGGGCTTGAACTTGGGGCCTGGGCTGGGCACTGTCTCTGAGCTCTTTTGCTCAAGGCTAGCACCCTACCACTTTGAGACATAGCTCCACTTCTGGTTTTCTGGTGGTTAATTGGAGATAAGAGTCTCACAGGTTTACCTGCCCAGGCTGGCTTTGAACCTTGACTGTCAGATCTCAGCCTCCTGAGTAGCTAGGATGACAGTGGTGAGCCACCAGCACCTGGCTTGTCCCAGTTATTTTTGAGATAGAGTCTCACTTTTTACCTGGCCAGCCTGGACTGTGATCCTCTTGTTTATATTGGCCACATAGCTGGGATGTTAGGTGTGTACCCTGGATTCCTGATTGAGATAGGGTCTTGCTAATTTTTTTTTTCCTACCAGGGTTGGCCTCAAACTGCAATTCTCTTGATCTCCACAGTTGGGATTAGAGACATGAGCCACAGTGCCTTCTGATGGTCAAATGGTTTCTATAATCTCTCCGACTTCCTGTCTTTTCTACTTTAGTTTGAGAGGCTGTTGGACTGACTCCATTGGGTTCCTTCCCCCATCTACTGGCTGTCTGGTAGGATTGTGTCTTTTATGTCCTCAGTTCTTGGGCTGGGCATAGTTGAGGTCAGGCATATGAGAGGCAGCCTCCTACCTGGGAGTCATACAGGGTGGCCCTGTATCCACAAATTCCTTCTCCTTAACCTGGAATCTGGAAGAAGTTTGCCTCCTAGGCTTCTTCTCTCTGTCCCCCTGGATTTCGGCACCTGGTCTGTACTGAGAGCTGCCCCCAGTCCATGGGTGGCTAAATTCCCACACGCAGCATCCATCAGAAGAGAAAAGCCGGCTGACAACCTCTGGCTAGAGCCCCTTTAGGATCTGAAACAGCTTTGGGAGGGAGGAGGAAGCGGAGACCACAGGCTTCTTGGGAAGCCCTTGGCCAATGACTGGCCACAGTGGGGTCACCAGGGCCTGGGATTTGTCCATGGGAAATCCTGGCAGCATTGTCCCAGCTAGCTGGCTGGAGACTTTCTCAATGCAAGACTCTTCTTATCCAACCTCCTTCCCTTGGCCTCTCTTTTCAGAGATGTCAGCACTGAAGCATGATCTGGAGGCTTTCCCTGCCCAGTCCAGCTTCCTGGGCTTTCATCTTTTCCAAGCACTTCCTTCAATAAATCTCTTGTGGTACTTGGCAGTGTCTTCCTGAAGGATCCAATGGATACTAGGTTTTTTGGGGGGGGTCCCTCTCAGGGCTTGGCAGACCCCATTTCCCCAGGGGATGTGTTTCCCCTCCTCTCCCTCCCTTCTCCCTGCCCCTCCCCAGGGTCTCACCCAGTGCCTGGTACACAGGAAACGCAGTCACTGTTTGGTTTTTGAATGAACACAGCAAGGTCTGGAGCTAGGCACTGCCCGCCCCATTCTCCCACACAGAGAGCACACAGAGCCTTCTGGGTAAGGCTGGGAGGGCCAGCTCCAAAGGCCAGAGGGAGGGCCCTGAGAGGACCAGTGCTGAGCAAGGCCCAGAGGTGGGGAGGCCAGAAGCAGGGTTGGGGTGCTGGGAGGGATGTCCTGGGGACAGAAGAAGTCAGGTCGGATTTCTCTCCAGATTTGTCCAGGGGCTTCCAGCAAGTCATCCTTCTTCTTGGGCTTCCCCTCCACCTCCACTACTGAAGAGAAGTCCCCTCCCAGGGAGGGCCAGGGGCTGAGTCTCCTGTGAGGTCTTGGCTGGTAAATGTAAATTAAGGGCGTTGTACACTTAGAACTCTCTGAGGTACTTGGGGGGGGGGGGTGAGGTCAAGGTTTGAAGGGGAAGCCCAAATACAGAAAGGGGGAGAGAGAAGGAGAAGGGGAAACCCAAAAAGGACACACACACACACACACACACACACACACACACACACACAGAGGATGGGGGAAAAAGAGATGGAGGAGGGATGAGGGGAGAGAGAGAAGAAAGGAAGGCAAGTCAAAGCATCACAAGTTGAGGCAAACTGGGAGAAAGGTGAGTGGCAGAAATGTGCTGAGGAGAGGGAGAAGAAGGATATGGCCCAGCTGCTGATGGTTCACCCTTTAATCACAGTGACTCAGGAGACTGAGATCCAGAGGATCAAGGATTGAAGCCAGCCTAAACAGAAAAGTCCATGACAGAGAGAGAGAGAGAGAGAGAGAGAGAGAGAGAGAGAGAGAGAGAGAGAGAGAGAGAGAGAGAGAGAGAGAGTATGTCTCAGTTATGGGGCTTGAACTCAGGGCCTGAGCACTCTCTGAACTCTTTTGCTCAAGGCTAGTACTCTACCATTTAAGTCACAGCGCCACTTCCAATTTTTGAGTAGTTAATTGGAGATGAGTCTCATGGGGACTTTTCATACCCTTTTTTCTTTTTTACTTTTTTTTTTTTTCGTCTTTTCTTTTTTGGTACTGGGGATCGAACCCAGGATGTTGCACTTGCTAGGCAAGCGCTTTGCCACTGAGCTACATCCCAGCCTCATGGGGACTTTTCTGCCCAGGGCTGGCTTTGAACCTTGATCCTCAGATCTCAACCTCTTGATTTGTTTATTTGTTTTTGTTTTTGTTGCCAGTCCTAAGGCATAGACTCAGAGCCTGAGCACTCTCCCTGGCTTCTTTTTGCTCAAGGCTAGCACTCTACCACTTGAGTCACAGCACCACTCCTGGCTTTTATCTGTATATGTGGTGCTGAGGAATCGAACCCAGAGCTTCATGTATACAAGGCGAGCACTCTACCACTAGGCCATATTCCCAGCCCCTCAGCCTCTTGAGTAGCAAGGACTACGGGTGTGAGTCACCAGCACCCTGCTGGAGCATTTTTTTTTTAGACTCTATATCCAAAATAACCAGCAACATGATCACTTCTGGAGGCAAGGCTCAAGGGGCAGAGCAACTGTCAAGCAAGCTGAGGGAGGCAAGGCACTGTGTTCAAATGCTTGTACTGAGGTTCGAGAGGTAAATATGGACTGAACTGAGGTTTAGCTCAATGGTAGAACTTTTGTCTAGCATGAATGAGGCCCTGGATAAGAGCCCCACTTGGGGGGAAAACATAGTGGGTAGGGGGAGGAGAGGGGAAATGGAGAGAGGAAGAAGCAGAGATAGCCTTAGAGCAGAAAGGCTGAAAAATAAAGAGAAATAAGAAAGAAGAAAGATAGAGAAGGAATTAAAGGGAGGGTGAGTGAAAAACTATAAAAAGAGACAGAGCACTGGTGGCTCAGGCCTAAAATCCTAGCTACTCAGGAGGCTGAGATTGGAGGATCATGGTTCAAAGCCAGCCCAGGAAGGAAAGTCTGTGAGACTCTTATCTCCAATTAACCACCATCAAACTAGAAGTGGTTTCAAAGTGTGGTTCAAAGTGGCAGAATAATAGTCTTGACCAAAAAAGCTCAGGGACAGCACTTAGGCCCCAATTTCAATGCCCAAGACCAACGCCCTCCCACACCAAAAAAAAAAAAAATCCAAGAGTTAGAGAAATAGAGAAGCCAAAATCTGACACAGAGTGATGAGGCGATGAGGCTGGGTATGGTTGTGCATATTTGTAATCACAGCCTTAGAGAGACAGTGAGAGGCAGAGGCAGGAGAACAGGGTGGCTAGAGGCCAGCCTGGGACTACAGAGAGACCTTGTTTCAGAGAGAGAGGTTGGGAGGGAGGGAGGGAAGAAGGGAGGGAGGGAGGGAGGAAGGAAGGAAGGAAGGAAGGAAGGAAGGAAGGAAGGAAGGAAGGAAGGAAAACTGATGGAGAGATGGAGAATGAAAGGGATGTCTTCTCCCTCCAATCCCTATCCCTCACTCTCACTCTCCATTGGTACCTGACAAGTACCTGGCCTCACCCTAGATGGGTAGGGACCCAGAAAAACTCTTAGGCCCCTTTCTTCCCATCCCATCCTGTCCTGTTGGTTTGGCCCCTGTGTCTTCTAAGGGGCTTCTTGTGGGAGACACTGTACCTGGCCTGGCCTGGCCTGTAGGCTGACTGATGTTGCCTGGGTGGATATGAATAGAAATCCCAGCAACACCTTCCCTGCAGGGCTGAGCAGGCCCCAGCTTGCCTCTCGGACAGGAAGACACCTCAGATACCAACCCCACTGTGGCACTCACTGCACAGAGGGGGAAACTGAGGACCAAATAGAGGGATAGGACAAGCCCCAAATTCCACAGCCCAACAACGGCCTCAACCCTTGTCCCACAAACCCTGTCTTGACAGAGCTGGTAGATACTGGGCATGTGGTGGCTCAAAAACCTTGGGACTTGCCTGACATTGGTGGTTCACAGTGGTAAACCTAGCTTCCAGCCAGGGCAAGAAATTCTGTGAGACTCTTATGACCACCAAAAGCCAGAAATAGAGTTGTGGCTCAAGTGGTAGAATGTCTTGAGTGATAAAGCTAAAGGCCAGGCCCTGGATTTAAGCCCCAGTATTGGCATGAAAAAAAGAAAGAAAATGAAGGAAGGGAGGGAGGGAGGAAAGAAGGAGAAAAGAAACTTTGGGACTTGCTTTCTCCTCCCCAGGATGTCCCAAGGCTCTAGTGACAGTGCTTTTGGATGTCAGGCCCTTTGCTAAGAGTCTTACCCAACATTCTATGTGATGAATTACTATGATTATGTTCATTATACAGATGAGAAAACCAGGGCTCAGAGATGTTGGTTTCTAAGTCCAGCACCACAGGGTACCAGGACCCAAACTAAATCTGTCTGACCTTCAAAGCTGAGCTCCTGCTATGATATCTCCCAGCGGATATAGAAAAATGGAACAGAGGTGGCCACAGTTTATATGGTGGAAGAAAATGCCAAAATGATGGTCTTTTCTTCCTGCCTTTTACGCCTTTTATACTTGAGTTTGAACTCAGAGTCTCAAGTATGCTAGGCCAACCACCTTACCACTTGAGCCATACCTCAATCTTTTTATTGTTTTTCAGATAGGGTGTGTGTGTGTGTGTGTGTGTGTGTGTGTGTGTGTGTGTGTTTGTGTGTGTGTATGAGAGAGAGACAGAGACAGAGAGAGACAGAGACAGAGACAAAGAGAGAGAGACAGAGTACTAGGGCTTGTTTTTTTTTTTTTTTTTTTTCCTCAAGGCTAGAGCTCTACCACTTGAGCCATACCTCCACTTTTGACTCTTTGGTGGTTAATTGGAGATAAGACTTCCTTCCCTAACCTGGCTTTGAACCATAGTCCTCCCAGACCTCAGCCTCCTGAGTAGCTAGGATGAGCACAACCCAGCAGTGCTTGGCCTAGGTTGTTTTCAACTTCTGTTCCAGCTGTGTGCCTGATCCTTCACACCAGGAGGGTTGCTGCCGGAGTCTTGGGGCACGGTCCTCTAGCTGAGCCCACTGTCTTTCTAAGAACCAGGACTAGAAAGGAGCAGAGCTTTGCCTGAGGACAGGTACCTCATTTTCCAGAAGCCTTGGGAGCTCTCAGGTAAGTTGCTCCAGAGTCCCCGCCCTGCCCTGGTCTCCTTCACCCCACCCTGGCTTCCTGCGGAAGGGATGGACTTGGGTGTGGCAGTCACCACAGGTTCAGGAGACCTCCTCCAAACCCCTAAATCTTCTTCTCTTCTAAGGAGACACAGAATCGCCTCCTCCAGTCTCGGCTTCCTCCTTCCGTCCCGGTTTTCAGAACCCTAGGCTTTGCCTCCCACCGACCCCATTCCAGGCAGGGTTGGCAGCAGGTGACTGCTGGGGCTGGGAAGGGCCGAGCGAGCGGAGGCGTGGGATGGGCAAGTGCACTTCTCAACCAATCATCAGCTTGCCCGGCGCACTCCTCAGCCAATCAGCATCCTGCCAGGTGCATCCCTCAGCCAATCAGCAGCCTGCCCTGCCGGTGGATTTGGTTACAAGCTCCAAATCATCCCATACTCCAGTCTCCTACCTCCGCCCGCAACTCCATTCATTGGCCCCGCCGCACTGGGCATCGCTTCCGCCGCTGCTCCGGCCGCCTCAGCTGCTGCCTCGTGGGAGAAGCATCCCCGGGGCTTTGTCTGGCCAGGCTGACCTAGGTGCAGAATGGGGGCCCTGGGAGTACTGTTAGGGGTGCTGGGCTTCCTAGGGGTACTCCCGGGGGGTTCTCTTACCTTCCGCTGGGACAGCACCTTCTGCCACTTGGCCAGGCCCATCCCTGGCAGCCCTCTGGGTTCCTTGAGCTTTCTGAGCAAGGATAGCCAGGGTTTGGCCCTATTTGAAGCCCAGTGGGATGGCCATGGAAGACTGCAGGTGTGTAACCGGCTGGGTGAGCCAGAACTCATCGCCACCTTCGAGACCCTCTGCGTTCATGAGTCCACGAAGGGATCCTTCATCCACACCCCTGGACCTGAGCTACAGAGAGCCCTGGCCAGGCTTGAGGGCCAGTGGGAGGCCTGCAGAGCACTCCAGGGGCCCCCAGCGGGGCTCAGGGAGAAGCGGGCAGCCGAGAAGAAGGGAATATTTGGCAGAGGACACCTGCGAAGGAAGAGAGGCTGGACAGTGCCTGGCACGCTGTGGTGTGGAGTTGGGGACTCTGCCACCAACACCTCGGAGCTGGGTGAGCCCTGGGGATGGGGGTGGGGGTGGGGCTGGGTGTCTAATGAAGGAGACATAGGCTTCAGCTCTAGTTCCCTTTCTCCCAGGCTGTGTCCTTAGGGGAGTGACTTATCCACTCTGAACCTCCATTTCCTTGTCTGTAAAATGAGGGTGATCATGACTGTTACCATGGGATGCTTACATGAAGGAATGGATTAGAAAGGTCTATCTCAGCCAGGTACCAGTGGCTCTCACCTGTAATTCTAGCTACTCAGGAGGCTGAGATCTGAGGATCTCAAGTTTGAAGCAAGCCTGGGCAGAAAAGTCCACAAAACTCTGATCTCCAAGAAACTACTCAGAAAAAGCCCAACGTGGTGCTGTGGCTCAAATGGTAGAGCACTGGCCTAGAGCACAAATAAGCTCAGGGACAGCACCCAGGCCCTGAGTTCAAGCCCCAGGGCTGGCAAAAAAAAAAAAAAAAAGAAGGAAGAGAAAGAAAGGTCTTACTCCAACCCAGGAGCCCACATTAATCACCCTTTTGAAGAAAAGGGTAACTAGGGTGGGTCCAGGGTCTGCTGAGCTAAAAAGCCAGTAAGCTCAGGTCAGCTCATTCAAGCTGAGGAAGTCATTCCCTTTGCTGAAATGGATTCCTCCACTGTAGTCAGGATCTCGCTATATAGCTCAGGGCTGGCCTCAAACTCATGACTTCCAAGTGCTAGGATTACAGGCATGTACCACCATGCCTGACCTCCTCATTTGTGAAATGAAGGTGACACCATGCTTTGCAGGGCTCCCTTGAGTTTGGACATAGGAAGTGCCAGGCATGTGGGAAATGCCTAGTAAATGGGGGTATTATTGCTTGGATCATGATGGACTGCTGTTTGTCTACATGGAGGGTGGGGAGAGAACTTGGCACCTGAGACAGGTTGGCATCTTAGCCATCCAGTGCCTCATTGTGCTAATAAGATTGCACCCTTCCCATTCACCCTTTCATTATCCACACCATCATAGCTTTGTAGTTTTATTTAGGCGATGGTTTCTCCAAGGAAGTCATTTTCCCTGTGTTCATGGGTGGGCTGCCTGGCACTGGGAGCTTCCCAGAAGGGACAGCAAACTTTGTAAGCTTTGAAACTCTGAGGGTTTCATGGGAAAATGACTAGGGGAGTGAAGGGGGTTACATGAGGGCTGGGATGAGAACCAGGATTCTCCCCTCTGATGCCAGATGGGCATTGCTGCTAGATGGTGCCCGGTTCACTGCTGAGCCCTGTGCCCCACCAATTCCTCTGCAGGGATCTTCCGGGGCCCAGACTTCTGCTGCCGTGAACATGACCGCTGCCCACATACCATCTCGCCCTTGCAATACAACTATGGCATCCGGAACTTCCGCTTCCATACTATCTCCCACTGTGACTGCGATGCCAGGTTGGTGGCAGGCAGGGAGGGCCCAGGGGCTCCGGGACAGGATAGAGTTTACCCAGTTTCCATGTATAGGCTAGGATTCCAAGGAAAACCCCAAGATCAGCCAGTGAGGACCCCAGGCCCGAAGCAAAGGAACTCTTGGTGAATTCAAACCAACTGGGCTGGGTGGCAGGCTGGGCTGCAGGAGGAAGCAGAGTCTCTCTGTGATCCAGTAGCCTAAATGCCAGCTCTGGGCAGGTTTCAGCAATGCCTGAGGAACCACAGCGACTCTATCTCTGACATCATGGGCGTGGCCTTCTTCAA
Source organism: Perognathus longimembris pacificus (assembly GCF_023159225.1). Taxonomy (NCBI): domain Eukaryota; kingdom Metazoa; phylum Chordata; class Mammalia; order Rodentia; family Heteromyidae; genus Perognathus; species Perognathus longimembris. Next base: position 92,491,378 of record NC_063163.1, on the reverse strand, counting down.
TGTGCTGGAGATTCCCTGCTTTGTGCTGAAGGAGCAGGAGGCGTGTGTGTCATGGTACTGGTGGGGCGGGTATGTGACTCTTTCCCCCACTTCTTTTCCTAGCCAATAGGCAGCTGGGGCCCCAACCCTAGAAAGGAAGGGGGGAATGGTGCTGCCCATTTGTCTATCCTTTCTTCCAGGCTTGCCCTTTCTTTTTCTATTTCTGGCTTTTGTGTTGGTTAACTGGAGATCAGAGTCTCCTAGACTTTCCTGCCTGGGCTGGTTTTGAACTTGGATCCTTAGATCTCAGCCTCCTGAGTAGCTATGGTTACAGATGTGAGCCACTGGGGCCCAGAAGGCTCATCCTTTCTTTAGGGAGTTGCCCAGGACGCAGACTCTTCTTGAGTGCCTCCTCACAACCCAGTAGGATGGTGGATGGAAATGCCAGAGAGTTGGTCTCAATGGAGATGACCTTGGGGGCTTCTGGAAGCAGGGATTCTGAGTCAACCATTGCCTCCAATTGCCACCTTTCAGGTGTAAGAGCTATGGCTCTGTGCCCCTCGCCCACCTCCAGCCGAGGACTCGCTATAATGCCTCCTGGAACTCCCCAGACACTCCATTGACCCCCAGTCCCTGGAGCCCAGACCCCAGCAAATTGAGAAGGAATCAACATCCTTGGACAAGGCGGACAAAGCACACAAGGTCTGGGCAGCCCAGCCCAGCCTACACCACAGTTCTCCAGGTCCCTGTGGCCGCCAGGACTGACGTGAACCTTATAACCCAGCCGGGGGACTCCCAGCCCAGTCTCTGGAGCCTTCAGGGTAAGCTCAGGGGTGTCCTTTCCAGTGTGCAAGGAGTGGGGAGAAAGGGAAAATGTGTGGCTTCTTTCCTGCTCCAAGTACCTCCCAGGGACCCAGGCTTTTCCATCAAAATATATTGTAGTAGGTAGGTAGGTACCTGTGGCTCATGTTTATAATCCTAGTTACTCAGGAGGCTGAGATCTGAGGATCTGAGGATCGTGGTTGGAGACCAGCCTGGATAGAAAAGTCTATGATACTATTTTTTTTTTTTTTTTTTTTTTGCCAGTCCTGGGCTTGGACTCAGGGCCTGAGCACTGTCCCTGGCTTCTTTTTTCTCAAGGCTAGAACTCTGCCACTTGAGCCACAGTGCCACTTCTGGCCATTTTCTATATATGTGGTGCTGGGGAATTGAACCCAGGGCTTCATGTATACGAGGCAAGCACTCTTGTCACTAGGCCATATTCCCAGGCCAAGTCCATGATACTCTTACTTTCAATTTGCCAGCAAAAAGCCAGAAATAGAGATGTGGCTCAAGAGGTAGAGTGCCAGCTTTGAGCAAAAAATGCTAAGTGAATAGCACCCAGGTCCTGAGTTCCAGTGGTGCCGGGTATACATACACTGCAGTGATGAATTTAATTAGTTCATCAAGTGGATTGGGTCTTTCATTCCAAACTAAACCCCTCCCACTGCCACGAGGGCTCCTTTTTAAAATCTCAACTGACAAAGTCTCAGCAAGGGAAACCTTTAGACCCTACAGACCCTACCTTTCAATTAAAACTCCAATTTCGGGGCTGGGGATGTGGCCTAGTGGCAAGAGAGCTTCCCTCGTATACATGAAGCCCTGGGTTCAATTCCCCAGCACCACATATACAGAAAATGGCTAGAAGTGGTGCTGTGGCCCAAGTGGCAGAGTGCTAGCCTTGAGCAAAGAGAAGCCAGAGACAGTGCTCAGGCCCTGAGTCCAAGGCCCAGGACTGGCCAAAAAACAAACAAACAAACAAAAAAAACTCCAATTTCACAAACCTCTTTTGGTTTCTGAAATGCAGCATGCAAAAGAATGGAGGTGGAGCTGAGTGGTTAGAGCACTTGTTTATCAGTAACAATGACTTGGGTATGATCCCTGGTACTTGAAATCAAGCATAAAGCTAGGTATGGGGGTGTATTCCTGTAATTCTAGCAATTTAGGAGGTGAGGGTAGAAAATCTTGGACCGAGGCTAGCCAGGGTAAAATATAAGACCCGATATGAAAACAAAATAAAACCAGGAAAAGGACTAAAGCAAAAAGGGCAGGGCATGGTTCAAGTAATAGACATGATTGCCTAGCAATCATGAAACCCTAAATTGGAGTGGTATGGGGGAAGGAGCTCATGACTTTCTCTTACCTCTGGGCCATTGCATATGCTGTTCTTCCTAGAGCCTTTTCTTTTCCTCTTCCTCTTCCAACTTCAGTTTAGCAGTCTCTGCCTCCAGGAAGCCTTCTCCTGACTGCCCTCATAATCTAGTTTCCCCCATGGTGGCGCTTTGTGTGTACCCATATAGGGGTCCCTGAGGCACAAGTGAGGATACAGAGCCTGACTCTTTGTGATGAACATATGTGCTGGTGTGCGTGTGTGTACCTACACTGGGGCTCGAACTCAGGGCCTGGGTGCTGTCCATGGGCTTTTGTGCTCAGGGCTAGCACTCTACCACTTGAGCCACAGCTCCACTTTCGGCTTTTTGGTGATTCATTGGAGATAAGAGTCTCACACACTTTCCTGTCCCTTCTGACTTTGAATTGTGATCCTCAGCTCTCACCTTCCAGAGTGGCTAGGATTGTAGGTGTGAACCACCAAGGGTGGCTGACATTGGTCGGGCCTCTTGGTTTGACCAGGCTCCATCCCACTACCTATCCCTGCCCCCAGATGCCCACCGGGCTTGCCGCAGCTTCCGGTACCTGGACCGCTGTGAGCATCAGATTGGGCCCCAGGAAACCAAGTTCCAGCTGCTCAACAGTGCCCAGGGGCCCCTCTTCTCCTGCAACTGCACACGCCGGTGAGGCCCTCTATGTCCCCTAGGGTGGGTCTCTGCTCCAGACTCTGTGAAGGGGCTCTGGCTTGGTGAGATCCTGTCCCAGCCTGAGCCTGCTCTCCTCTGCCCTCAGTGTGGCACGCTTCCTGAGGCTGCACAGCCCACTTCCAGGTGCCAATGTGCTTTGGGAACTGCTGGGTACCACCTGTTTCAAGCTGGCTCCTCCACCGGACTGTGCCGAGGTCAAAGGGTAAGTGATGGCAGAACTGGAAGTCAGTGGCTTTTCCCCAGGCTGGTTGGGCCCAGGGAGCCTCTGAATGCCATTATCCACCCCACCCCCACCCCCCAACACATGCTGTTCCAGGTCCAGGTCTGTGCCTGGCATATAGGAGAATGCATCTTATTAGTACATTTTTTTTTTGTGTGTGTGCCATTCCTAGGGCTTGGACTCAGGGCCTGAGCACTGTCCCTGGCTTCTTTTTGCTCAAGGCTAGCACTCTACCACTTGGGCCACAGCGCCACTTCTGGCCATTTTCTGTATATGTGGTGCTGGGGAATTGAACCCAGGGCTTCATGTATATGAGGCAAGCACTCTTGTCACTAGGCCATATCCCCAGCCCCTCTGGCTGTTTTCTATATATGTGGTGCTGGGGAATCAAACCTAGGGCTTCATGTATACGAGGCAAGAACTCTTGCCACTAGGCCATATTCCCAGCCCGGAGAATGCATCTTCACTGAACCATTTATCTTATTTATTTTGGTGCTGGTGCTAGGACTTGAACTCGGGGCCTTGAATTCTTGCCTGATGTTTCTGCTCAAGGCTAGTGCTCTGTCACTTGAGTCACAGTAGCACTTCTGGCTTTTTCTGAATAGTTTATTGGAGATAAGAGTCTCATGGACTCTGCCCAGATTGGCTTGGAACTGTGATCCTCAGATCTCAGCCTCTGAGAAGCTAGGATTATAGGTGTGAGCCACCAGCACCCCACTTCACTTTCTTTCTCTTTTTGCTGGTTTATTGGAGATAAGAATCACATGGACTTTTTGGCCTAGGCTGGCCTTGAACCATGATCCTCAGATCTCAGCCTCCTGAGTAGCTAGGATTACAGGCATGAGCCACCAACACTAGGATGCTGTCATTTATGATTTCTGGTATTCTTGACTAGGTCGTTCCCCTTTCCAAGTCTCCACTTCCTTGTTTGTAAAATGGTTATAGGAAAGCTCGGTGTGTTATACACTCCTGTAATCCCAGCACTCAGGAGGCTGAGGCTAGAGGGTCTTGAATTTGAGGCCAGCTTGGATCACACAGTGAGATCCTGTCTCAAAACATAAAGCAAGGAACTGGAGATGTGGCTCATGTGGTAAAGCACGACTAGCCTTAAGTGGAAAAAGCTAAGGAACAGGGCCCAGGCTCTGAGTTCAAGCCCCAGTACACACACACACACACACACACACACACACACACACACACACACACACACACACACACACCCCAAAAATTTAAAAGCAAGCAAGACACTGGTGACTCATGCCTATAATTTAGTTTGAACTCAGGGCCTTTCACTTACTAAGTAGGTATTCTACTACTTGAGTCATGCCCCCAGCTCTTTTTTGCTTTAGTTATTGGTTTTGAAAGTCTTGTCCCAGGCCAGCTCAGGATAATCATCATCTCACAGAGCTGAGGTTACAGGCACATTTCACCCTGCCAGGCTTGTTGGTTGAGATGGTTCACTTTTTGCCCAGGTTGGCCCTTTGCTTCAATCTTCCTGATCTCTAGCTCTTGAGTAGAGGAAATGGCAAGCATGAATCTTTACATCTGACTTTGACCTTCAATCTTTCCAAGATAATCACTAATGATTCCCATTTTACAGATGTGAGGACTGAGGTTAATTCCTGGCTCAGGCTTCCTTAGCCTACCAGAGCAACAAAACCCAGGGCCTTGGGCTTAAAGGGAATAAAGTTATTTTTTTGTTTTTATTTGTTTTACAGAATATAGAGCCCCCTCTTACCTTGTTGGTCACACTGGCCCCAGCCCTGATCCTCTCTGGGTGTCAAACCCCTAATCCGCAGAGTAAGATTCTTTTTGCCCTCACCACTGTCTCCCCTCTTTCCTCCCCACAGCTGTTCCAGAGACCCCAAGGCCATCAAGGTGTCAGCTCGCCACTTACGGCAGCTTCGGTTCTACTCTAAAAGCACAGGCAAAGGGCACAAGTGGCTTCTGGAATCCCCCGGGACCCCGGTGTCATTTTATAATCAATGTCTCCAGCTCACCCAGGCAGCCCGAGGCAGCAAAGGACAGCAACAATTGGAGAACCAGTGATCTCAGTTCCAGCTGTCCCTGTGCACCAGCTTGGACCTTGCCCCCAGGCCCTGGGGAGTCTCGGCCTCCTCTCTCTGGATTAGACCTAGAGTATGGAAACCAGGAGGCTGGATGAAGGGAGCTTGCCTACTGTGCTGAGAGACCGAAAGCTGGTGAAACAACCTGTGTGTCTGCATGTGGCTCAGGAAACTCACTCTGATGCAGGGACCTTCCCATACAGATGGAATTGGGGGGAGAGGGCAGTAACCAACTGGAGCATCCCGAGGAGGTACCTGTTGTAAGAGTCATCCATGAGCCACAAACCTCCCTAAGAAAACCACAAACCTTGGCTATGATGCTTAGGGCAGAAGGTAGGAAATTAGAGATGTCTACTGCCTGAATCTGAACCCAAGATGGGGGGTAGGGGACACTGGAGAGGCCTTCTCAACTCCCTTCTTTTGCTCCCCTGCAGTTTCTTTATTTGTACTGATACCAGAGCTTGAACTCAGAGCCTGATGCTCTTTCTGGGCATTTTCACTAACAGCTGGCACTCTACCACTTGAGCCACACTTGCTGGTTAATTGGAGAATAGAATCTTGTGGATGTTTCTGCTCCAGCTGGCCTTGAATGGTGATCCTCAGATTTCAGCCTCCTGAGCAGCTAGGATTAGAATGACCAGGGAGGGGCACCCTTCTTTTAATAACTGCTGTGGCTGTTTTCTTTTTTTTTTTTTCTTTAGAACTGAGACCCAAACTCAGGGCTTTGCACTTACCAGGCAAGTGCTATTCTACTGAGCTAAATCTTCAAATCTGGCTGCAGCCTTCTTAGCCAGGCCTATACCATTGTTTCTAGCCTAAAGCTAAATCCCCTCTATGCTCTTGGGCAAAGGACTGCTCTCCCTTACTCTTAGCCTTAGTCTCGTCCTCTGAAAAGGGGGTCACAAGCGTAACCATGAGCTACCTCATAGAGTTGAGGATAAGCGAGAGTATCTACCTACCTACCTATCTACCTAGAGAGAGCGCACACATGCATTTGGCACATAGTAAACTTTGATTTCCCTCTAGCACTGAGCCAAGGTGTGTTTCTGGTTTTGAGACATTTGTGTCCCTTTTTTTGTTGTTTTTTTGCTATGACTGAGGCTTGAACTCAGAGCCTTGGGTACTGTTAGCTTTTTCACTCCAGGTTTGCACTCTGCCCCCTGAGCCACACCTCCACTTTTGGCTTTTTGGTGGTTCATTAGATATCAGTCTTACAGACTTTCCTGCTTGGGCTGGCTTGGGATTGTGATCCTCAGATCTCAGCCTCCAGAGTAGCACGGATTACAGGCATGGGCTACTGACGCTGGTGTAACTTCTTGAGGTCTCAGTTTCTTCACCTGAGAAGTGGGTATAAGGGCACTGACCCACAGGGTTGTGGTTTGGATTAAGGGACCAGGAACATATCCTGTGTACAGCAGCTGCTTAATGAATGTGAGTGCTGTTACTCCCTCGCTTTTCAGCCCCTGCTTTATACTAGTCACCCTCATCCACAGACTGTTACGAGATCTGGAAGGAGTCAAAAAGTGAAGCTGGAGAATTTAATTCCTAATGGATGACCTTCAAAATTGGAACATCTGCCAACGACCCCCCACACCCATCCCTCCCAGATGGGGGCTCAGGCGGGCTTTGCTGATTGTCACAGTTGAGGTGCCAGAACTGAGTTTTAAGGGACCCCAGTTGGCCACTCATGGCCAGGACAGAGTGGCAGGTGGGGATGGAGCTGGGGGCAGCAGCAGGAGAGGCGGGCAGGTTTGTGGACAATGGAGGCAAGGGGTGGGTGGCCACCTGGGCACCTTTGCTCTCCACTCTCAGGGCCCCAGACCCCCTTCCTCCAGCCCGTGCCGGCCTTGGGGACTGGGAGACAGGCTGTCAGAGTTGGGAACCTCCCCATCGGGTCCCCAAGAGCCACCACCACCACCACCGGGGTCTACAGACTCTAAGCGCAAGGCTGGCAGCACGCCCAGGCTTCGAGGCACAGCTGGTGGGAAGGCCCAGGGCCCAGGCAGCCCTGAGGACCCTTCTTCGCTGCTGCCCCGGCTGCCACCTCCATTGCCTCGATCGGGGGCCAGCCGGGGCAGCTGGCGACTCTGGGGTGAAGGGCTGCGGCTGGCACCTCGGCGTTCTCTCGATGAGGGCCGCAGGGCGAGGCTGGGGAAGCGGGCTAGGCCCGGGCTGCGGCTCCGATGGCGCTTGGACTTGCCAGGACTAGGGCTGCGGGATTTGGGTGCCAGTAATTCTAGAGTACTGTCATCCTCGCCCTCCGAGCTGGTGCTGGAGCTGTCTGTGCTGCTGCTGGCCGACTCTGAGGTAGGCAGCGAGATCTGGGGGGAAGGGGAATGGAGGGGAGTTGGGGTACGTGGGAGAGCCGGGCCCCTGAGGCCTAGTGCAACCACTCCCACCCTGCCTCAAGGCGGATCACGTGGAGGTTGTGGCATCTAAAGGGGTCTTCTGGGGACCCCCCAATCAGGCCCCTTTACCTGGAAGGGTTCGGTGACTCCGATGAGGATGCTGTGGTGGTGGCTGTAATAACCCAGGATGAAGTCACCATGGCCTTTGGGCAATGAATCTTCACTGAAGGTCACCTGGGTGGCAAAAGGACAGGTCCAAGCTGGGGTCAGGTGGGAGCCTCAAGACACCCCCAACCCTAAGCTGAGGTCACCAGGGTGCGGGGCACTTCTCCTTCCCACCCTGCCCTCCTTTGAATCACCTGGTAGATGCTGCCATCCACATCTTCGTGTTTGGCCCAGACATATGCCACATAGTCCTTGCAATGCCGAAAACCCACCTGAAGTGAGAGCAAGCAGGGCTCTGAGCCCCAATGCCAGCATCCAATCAGACATCACATCAAACCATGCCCCAGGCTCCACCAGGCCCCCTCCTCCCCAGGGATAGCCACCCAGCCCCACCCCTCTCACCCTGTACAAGCCAATCCAGTCCCAGGAGCTGCGGGCGAAAACGGTTTCCATGCGGTACCTCACCACAGCTTGCTCCGGCCGCACCCACTCATCTGCCACCTCCAGCCGGACCAAGGGCACATCGTCCCTAAAGGCAAACTGCACAGGTAGGACAGGGGCAGAAGGGGACATCAGAGGATATCCTGTAGCATCCCTTGCACTCAAGACTCTCAACTGAGAGGATGGCATGTGAGCCCATTTCACAGACTGGAAAACTGAGGCAAGACAGGTCTAGGAGCCTGCTGCCATCACCTAGGATCACATCTGTGATCCTAGCTGCTTGGGAGGCTGAGGTCTGAGCATGGCAGTTTGAAGCCAGTCGAGGCAATAAAGCCCATGACTCTTTATCTCCAATTAACTTCCAAACAAAAAAACAAAAAACAAACAAACCCAGAAGTGGAGTTATGGCTCAAATAGTAGAGTGCTAGTCTACCAACACCCAGGCTCTGAGTGTAAGCCCCAGGACTGGCATTAAAAAAAAAAAAGGTCTAGAATAAATGTCAAACTTTCTACTTCTCAGTCCAGGCTTCCTTCTATTTGATGCCTCTTTAATAAGTGAGTAGAATTTACTTTTTTTTTTTTCTTTCCGTACTGATGTTTTGAACTTAGATCTTCCCACTTGCTAAGTTAGGTAGCTGCTCTATTACTGGAGCAGTACTCTCCAGCCCTTTATACTTTAGCTGATTTTTCAGATAGGGTCTCACCTTTTTGCCCAGGGCTAGCTTCAGACTATGATCTTCCTACCCTAACCTCCTGAGTAGCTGGGATTACAGGTTTGAACCACCATGCCTGGCCCTAGAATTCAGCTTCAAAGTTATCATATCCTCGATTTAACACTGGCTCTGTCATTGAACCCAGAGTTCTCTGTAAACTCAGGGGCTCTTATTTAACACTGGAATTATTGTAATGGTTCACAAGACATCCCATAAACTTCCCCATCTAACAATAGGTGCTGAATAAATGATTTGCCTATGGTCCGAAGACAACACCCTGGGTGGGTGTCCAGAGGCCTCAGACTCTATCACTAACTTCCTGTGTGACTTCAGGCAAGGCTCTGACCATCCCATTATTTACTTTTCCCATCTGAAGCTTTTGAGTTATTTTGTGTTGTGGCTGGGGCTTGAACTCAGGGCCTTGTACTCAGGCAGTCTACCCTTGGGCATTCACACCTCCACAGTCCAGGATTCTTCTGGGTAATTGGAGATAGAGTCTCAGACTCTTCTTCTGCCCAGGCTGGCCTCAAACTAATCCTCTGAATTTTGGACTCCTGATTCTCTAGGATGATAGGTGTGAGCCACTAGTGCTTGGCTATATAAAGTATGAAGGTCCAGGGGCTGGGGATATGGGCTAGCGGCAAGAGTGCTTGCCTCGTATACATGAGACCCTGGGTTCAATTCCCGAGCACCACATATACGGAAAACGGCCAGAAGTGGTGCTGTGGCTCAAGTGGCAGAGTGCTAGCCTTGAGCAAAAAGAAGCCAAGGACTAGCCAGGTCAAGTGGCTGTGGTGTGTGTGTGTGTGTGTGTGTGTGTGTGTGTGTGTGAGAGTGTGAGTGTGTCCTGATTGGTGGTGTTTCTGGGGTGGCAGTCAGCCAGGGCCTTGACTTGTGTCCCTTGGGGAAGGGCCTTCAGGTGGTGCCAGCTCAGGACTTTGTCTGTTCCCCTGTTGATTTGGTTTCAAGTTTCCTTCCCTCTGCTTCTGTTCAGGCAAACTGTTCCAGAAGAAACCAGTATGTTCTCTCCTGTCCCTAGATTCCTCACAGAAGGCCTTTGGATGGAAATGTCCTCCAAAGGCTTGCAAGGTCAAAACTGCCAGTCCTATTCTGACTGTGTTACCTTGGGTAGAGGCTTATGTTCTCAGAACCTCTCTTTCTCTCACTGGTAAAGCAGGAAAGAAAATATGGACATCTCAGGGCCATTAAGGCATTCAAGATGCCTGGTATGTAGCAGGTCTTCAGTAGGCAACCTTAATTTTCAATCCTCCCTACCTTAGAATCCAGACTGCTGGAATTGCAGGTTGGTATCTCCATGCCTGGCTCATGGTTACTTTAAAACACACACACACACACACACACACACACACACACACACACACACACACACACATATTCTTGTTAGAAGGGGTAAGATTGATTGGAATCTATTGTAAGTGTGTAGAAATGTAACAATGAAATCATCCTCTGCAGAACTAATAAACCAAACAACAAGGCTCTGGGTGGCTCATGCCTGTAATCCTACCTACTCCAGGAGGCTGAGATCTGAGAATCAAGGCTCAGAGCCAGCTCAGGCAGACAAATCCAAATGACTCTTATTTCCAAAACTAATGAGCAAAAAGCCAGAACAGTAGGCATGGCTCACTGGGTACAGTGAGAGCACAGTGTCCTGGCTTCAAATCCTCATAATAGCAAAAACAAAAACTTTTATCATTTTCATCTTCATTTTTCTGTTTGTGGTTCTGGGAATTGAACCTGGGGCACATGTGAGGGGCATGTTCTACCACTGAGCTTCATCCTCAATACCATGTAGCCTTTTTATTTTATTTTGGTGCTGGTACTAGGGCTTGAACTCTGGGCCTGGGTGCTGTCCCTTAGCTTTTTTGCTCACAGCTGGTGCTCTACCACTTGAGCCACAGCTTCACTTCCAGGTAATCTTTTCCCAAGAACAGAGGCCTTAGCTGAGTACAGGGAACTCATGCCTGTAATCCTAGCTACTAAGGAGGCTGAGATCTGAGGATCATGGTTCGAAGTCAGCCTGGGAAGGAAAGTCCATGAGACTCATCTCCAGTTAACTATCAGAAAACCTGAAGTAGAGTTGTGGCTCAAAGTGGTAGAGAACTAGCCTTGAGCAAAAAAGCTCAAGGACAGTGCCTAGGCCCTGAGTTCAAACCTCAGTATCAGTATCAAAATAAAATAATAAAATAAAAAGGCTAGTTGGGGTTGGGGATGTAGCTCAAAAAAGCAAAGGAGGAAAGAAGGAAGGGAGGGAGGGAGGGAAGGAGGGAGGAAAGGACAGAGATGCCTGGACAAGGCAGAAAGGACAGAGTAGGTAATTCTCAAGGGGAAGTCTCTGAGGGTTAAAACTCATATCCAAGGACGCAGGAAGCCAGGCGCAGGCAGGTTTCCATTGCTAGCTGAGGCTATTGGCCAGTGTCCCACTGACTGATCATGTGACAAAGCTACCAGGCAAAACATTCTCCAGTAGGGAGGGCTCTTATCAGATCCAGTGACTCAAACAACCCAGAGTTTGGGTTTCAGGGTTGGAAAGAGGGAGATTTACCCTGTTCTACTTCGATCACTGAGCTTTTGTGTGACTTGGAACCCATATCTACTTCAGTAGGAGCCCCAGATTCTCCCTGAGAAGAAAAGAAACAGCACAGCTAACATGGGCTCTGACATCTGGTTTCTGCCATTCTAAGATGATCACTTTTTGTTTTTTTTCTTTCTGCCAGCCCTGGGGCTTGAACTCCAGGCCTGGGCACTGTTTCTGAGCCTCTTTGTGATCAAGGCTCGTGCTCTATCACTTGAGCCACAGCACCACTTCTGGCTTTTTTTTGAGTAGTTTTATCTTTTCTGCCAAGGCTGGCTTTGAACCTTGCTCCACAGATCTCAGCCTCCTGAGTAGCTAAGGATTACAGGCATGAGCCACTGGCACCTGGCAAGAACATCACTTTTTACTTTGGCAACCAGGAACTTTAATCCTAAATCTCAAGCTGAGCAACACATGCATGCATACATACATACATACATACATACAGATAGGTAGATAGAAATATAGATAGATAGATAGATAGATAGTCATTTCTCAGTATCTTTAGGGAATTGGCTTACCGGTAGACACCAAAGAGACTGAGGATGTTTAAGTCCCTTGTATAAAATAAAACATTTTATAACTTTGTACATATCACATACACACACACACGTGTTTTGAACTTGGGGCCTTACCTTGTTAGACAAGTGTTCTATCACTTGAGCCATGAATGTATCCACCCACAGCTCTTTATTTTGCTTGCCCCCTAACTCTTCTTCATAAGAGCTGTGTGACCTTGGGGCAAGTTATGTGTCTCTGAGCCATAGCATCCTTATATAAAAATAGAGACTATAACCACCCCCCCAACACACACTCTGTTATGACAAATGGATACACCTAAGGACAGGACAAGTGCAAAAGCTGACTGGTGAGCAGCTGGATGTTCAGCTGGGTCTGATGACATCGGAAGAGAAAAATGAAAATGAGCTGGTGGCTCACATCTGTCATCCTAGCTGCTCAGCAAAGGAAGAGATCAAAGAATCAAAGTTTGAAGCCAATCTAGGCAGGAACGTATGTGAGACTCTTATGGCCAATTATCCACCCAAAAGCCATAAATTGAGCTGTGGCTCAAGTGGTAGAATACCACCAGCCACCAGCCTTGAGCAAAAAAAGTTCAGGGATAGCACCCAGATCCTGTGTTCATAGTTCATGCTCCAGCATCAACATGGAGGGAGGGAGAAGGGACAGAGGGAGGGAGGGAGGGAGGGAGGAAGACAGAGAGAATATGAGGCTAAGAACTCACCTGTAGGACAAACTGGGCAGCTACTGGCTTGTGGTCACTGACTGTGTACTCCATGTGGCTTCGGTAGCTGTGCTGGGTCACCTGGAGCCGATGGCTCTCACGTCCTGAGGGGCTGGGGCCTCCACCTGGAGCCTTGACCTTCCACAGGATGCGATCTGTCCAGGCTGGCTTACGCTTCTTGGCACTGCAGTGGGCGGTCACAGCCTGAAGTTGAGGGACTTGGGAGGGGAGGGTTCGAAGTACAGGCCCAGCCTTGCCTCTTGCCCCTCTTCTCACAGTCTCCCTTTTCTAGAGGACCAAAGCCTGTATCCCAGCTGGGTGCTGGTGACTCATGTCTGTAATCCTAGCTACTCAAGGAGGCTGTGATATGAGGATTGTGGTTCAAAGCCAGACCAGGCAGGAAAGTCTGTAAGGCTCTTATTACCAATTAACCACCAAAAAGCCAGAAGTGGAGCTATGGCTCAAGTGGTAGAACACCAGCCTTGAGCAAAAAAGTTTAAGGATAGTGCCCAGGCCCTGAGTTCAAGTCCCAGGACTGACTGGCACAAAACAAACAGCCTACAGCCTTGCCTCAGCCAGCTGCTCACCTGGTATCGTATTTGTTGGTACCCACGTCAAACTTGAAGGTGGGAGCAAAGTTAAGGGGTCCCTCCTGGAAGCCCTTCAGGATGGGCCACGTGTTCTTGGCCATGTTGAGCTGTGGGGTTCCAGAAGGGCAGAATTGGACAACAGCTTGGGTCTTCCAGCATCCGGAAGTTGGGCGGGGGTGGGGTAGGTGAGGGAGAGGACCAAAACTTAAGGTTCATGTGCCTTCTGGGACATGTTCTGTGTGCTTAGGAGTTTGGAGTGGGGTTAGGATTCCGTACCTGGTCCTTTTCCCAGAGCTGATGGAGCTGGTCGCTGTCGATGGCGAATTTGACAAAGTGCAGGTCGTAGCTCTCGATGCGGAAGTTCAGGTCCCCAAACCAGAACACAAGGCTGTTCACAGAGGAAGGAGGTCCATGGGGTGGAAGGGCTCAGTCTAGATCCTTCCTGGCCCCCATCCAGCGCGACAGCACTGGTGCTTCTGGAGATGCAGTGGATGGGTGGGCGGCACCAGACCCTCCAGCCAGCCAAGGGGCAGAGGAGAGTGGGGAGAGCGAGGTCTAGAGGAAATAATGTTGGGAACCCCAGGAAGACCCTGCCCCTCCGCAAAGCTCCACCCCTCTCCATCAAAATGCTGCCTACCACCCACCCTCCCACCCCAGGCAGGCATCAAGCATCCCTGCTATAGTCCCGGCCGGGTCCATACTCGTGATCCAGAATGCCGTGCGCTGATGGGCCCTGGAACTGCTGAAGGCTAAGGATGGTTTGAAAGTTGTCCTTGCGCTGCTCGGCCTTGTCCATGTGGGCTGGCAGGTGACAGTTCAGGAAGCAGAGCATGTGCCCGAAGGCCGCCAGGCGCACGCTCACTCCACCCTTGTTACCCTAGGAGGCAGGGGGCGGGGTGGCCAGGTCATGGGCGTGGCCTGGGCAAGAAGGTGAGGCCAGAGGTAGGAGAGAATGGGGGGTGGGGATGGACGAGGCTCGGACACGCAGCGGGTGGGTCCTAGGGAAAGAGGCCGAGCCCGGCGGCGGGGCAGTGAGGAGAAAGGGGGCGTGGTCCAGAGTGTGGGGCGTGGCGTTGGGCGGTGCTTGTGTGGTGTGGATAGGTCCTAGGGAAAGAGGCAGACCCTTGGGACTGGGCGGGAGGGGGCGCGGACTATACAAATGGGCGTGTCGTAGAAACAGGGGCGTGGTGTCGGGCGGAGTTAGGGTTGGGGCAGGCCTTAGGGGCCAGGTGTGCAGAATCCGGGAGGGGACCTTGCATGCCTGGGGATCCTGGGACAAATCAAGGGCCAATCTTTGGGTCCCTTTCCCCACTAAACCCCTCCCGAAGGCCGCTCCCATGCTCACCCAGTAGCCACCCAGGCCAGTGCGCGTGCAATCCGTCTGCACGTCCCGCAAGAAGGGCAAGTGGTAGTACTTGGCGAACAGCAGAAGGATGACACCCTGCATCCGGACTGTACTCACCTGCAGGAGGAGGGGGTCACGGTGTGAAAGGGGAGGGGCTGGGACACATCACCCTCGCCCCAGCTCCCTCCCACCTCTACTTTTCCCCTTGCCCTTTAAATTCAGTTCCTTCATCTTCCTATTTCACCGAGTCCCCACGATGAATCAAGGCAGATGCGGGGCAGGCGTCCACAGGGGTTCCTGCTTGTCCAAAGGGTGGAGTTCTGGGGGGATGCATTACCAGCACGAAGTTGAAGGGCCCCAGAGCGTCCATGAAAAGCTCACTCCACTGGTCAGTGAAGAGAGCGTCCTTGAGGCGCTTGTTGATCATGGAATTTACTTCCTGCAACCTGGGGACACGAAGGAGAGGTGGCCATCGGATTGGAGGGGCATTTTAGAAGCCCTGCCACTGGGTGGGGGTCTAGAAGGCCCGAGGGTCTCAGGAAAGGACCCCTCCCACCCTGGCCCCTCACCCTATGGCGATCATATCTGCACCATCACTGTTATTGCCACCGCCGAGGTGGAGGAGAGAGGTGACATCGTCGGGGGGCATGGCAGTGCCCACGTTCCAGGTAACCACAGTGATCCTGGGGAGGCAGAGGCATAGGAGGGTTGATTGCTGGGCTCGATTGCCCACAGTAGGCCCAGCACCCCTCCCACCAGACTCCCTGGAGAAAAAACACAGGAAGGAGCCATCCCTTAGGAAGGGATTCTGTGTTAAAAGTCCCAGTCCGGCCCACAGCCCTTCCAAGGAGAAGTCATCAAAGAGGAACCCAGGAGACTACATCATCCCTCTGTAAAGAATGGCTACTGTGGCCCCAATGACTGTTCTTAAGAAAGAACCCCTCACCGGAATCCGGGGTCGCTCTTGCAGGTAGGTTGAGCTGACCAAGATGAGGGTGCTGAGATAGATGTGGGAGAGATGGTGACTGGGGCTTCTTGGGCCTGAAGCTTAGGACTCAGGCACCTGCCAGCCCCTGTAGTCTGGGTGCCAGGCCCTGAACCCTGGCTGCCAGACCCTGGACTCTGGGTACCAGACCCTGGACTCTGGATGCCAGACTTTGGTCTCTGGGTGTCAGGCCCTGCACCGTGGGTACCAGGCCTGGGAAGAGCCACTTCAGGGGCTGGGGGAACACAGGCAGAACGGTTAGGGGAGCGGGTTGGGGAGCGGCTGGGAGACCGGGGTGGCTTGGGCAGAGGCGGGGGCACAGTCTGGCTTGAGGAGCTTCCTGGACGGAAGGTAGGTGACAAAAGTCCAGGGGAGCGGGAGCCAGACTCTGGAAGGCCAGTACCCACTTCCAAGGGTAGGGTCTGGGGTGGGCGTGGCAGGACAGGATCTTCAGGGCTATTTCGGGAGGCCTCAGGCCGGGCTCGGAAGGAAGGAGAAAACCGGGGGTCTGGGGAGGTTTGGATTAAGGCTGGGGAGCTGGTAGGACCAGATGCCTGAGTTGGAGGCTGGAGATGCCTCTCAGAAGGTTGGAGAGGTCTAGAGGCTGGGACATCCCTCTGTTTAGCTGGTGCCCATCCCACAGAAACTGGGGCTGCTATTGCAGATGCTGGAGCCAGAGTCTGCTCCCGAGAAGGGGACAGAACTGGACTGGGTCCCGGGGAAGGACTGGAGGGGGATGGAAGAGGGTGCTCCTGAGAAGCCAGGGCCAGACTTAGGCCCGAGGCTGCCAGTGCTGGCTTAGGTCCCTTGGAGGTGGGTGACAATGGCTTCTGGTCCCTGGAAGTTGGAGCTTGACTGGGTCCCAGAGTGCTTGGGGGCTGCCTTGGCATGGCTGAGGCCGATATTACAAGCTGCCCCAGTGATGTTGGAGCTAAGACTGAAGCTGAGGTGGCTGGGGGAGGCTTGGGGCCCGCAGCAGCAGATACTACCAACTGGCCCACAGATGTAGGGGCCAGACTCGAGCTGCGGGGGACAGGGGCTCTTTTCTGTCCCCCAGGGTTAGAGAGTGGAGCCAGGATGGGCCGGGGAGATGCCAGAGCCAGCCTTGGCCCCTCTGAGGAAGGTGACGTAGTTGCTCGAGGTCTCACAGGTGCCGGGGCCAGCCTAGGCTCTGAGGGTACTGGTGCTGCCATCTTTGTTGGGTGCTGAAAACTTGAGTCCACCTTTGAAAGGAGAAGTCAATGAATGACTCAAAGTGTCCCTGACCGGAGGGTGGAACTTCACCTTCCACTAGCACGCCCTATTTAACTGGGGGGAAAAGGGCACACCTTTACCAAGGAAGTCCTTCCTACTATCTCACTCCAATCCATTCTGCTGCAGGTCAGTTTCTCTTTGGGAAGAGAAAAGACAAAATCTGGGCCCCTCAAATTTGAGGACCTCTTTTTCAGATAAAAAAAAAATTGACGAAAACAAAAAGGGAGGGGGACAGCATATGAGTCTGAATCTCTTCTGATTTCCCTGCCTACAATGGGGCAGCCTCTTACTACCATTTCTCCAGCACCCGGGCAAGGGCTGCTGGCCTGAAACCCAAAGGGGACACAGGACTCAGCCTGTTAAATTTCTTTCCTCTCCTCCATGGTGCTCAAACATACTCAGATCCCCACCCCCACTACCATAGGGCCCCAGGTCCCCCAAATCCCAGGCCCTGTCTGTCCTCCTCCATTCCCCAAGCTCCATGCAGAGGGAAAAACTGGGAGCTGAGGCTGGCCCAGTTCCATATGACTTCAGGCAAGCACTTCTCTGTCCTGGGCCTCCGTTTCCCTCTTGATAAAATGAAGGATCTGTGCAAAGGGTCTGTACATCGCCTCTACATATATGAGCCCAGCGTTTACAAGATTTCCCCTGAAGCACGGAAGAATGAGTCTATTGTAGCAAGAATGGTTGATCCTGGTACATCTCTCTATGCCCAGCCTGTGCCCTTGTAACCCCTCTACCCTCTGCCCCATCTGTAAGGACACGCAAGTGAGGCTTCTCCCTTATGTCTGGCAAGGGGGTAGCAGCAGTGTGCTTCAGAGCCCATCCATCCTCTTTCTCAGGTCCCTGGATCAAGCATCCTTTTCCAGAGAGGACAGAAGAAGGTCTAAATTCAGCCCACGGGGGCCCTATCTCTGCCTCCAGATACGCACTTCTGTGTCCTTCTCGGTCCAGAGAACCTGGAACTCTGCCTCCACCTACCTCCCTTCTCAAACTCAACTCTTAGAGAGTCTGCATTTGGGGCATCCTCCTTGGATGCAAGTGTCCCACTTTGTGCCCCCCCTCCTCCCAGCCACCACACTGCCTCCAGCACTCATAACCTGAGACATCCCAGATGTCACACAGTTCCAGGTTTCAGAAACAAGACCCTCTCCCATTCATGTTTGCATTGGCTCAGAGAAGACAAGCAATTTGTCCAAGGTCACACAGCAAAGCTGGAGAATGAGTCTCTGAACACTAAATCCAAGGCTCTCCTGCGCTTTTCTGGAGATGGCTGGCTCTCTCTCTGGGCATCCTATCCATGCCCTTCCACCCCCAGGGCGACTTCTTTGTCTAGCTCCCGCTTGGCGGGCACAGAGGAGTGCCAATCCATTAGCCAGGGGCACCAGGGTGCCTGCAGTATGTGTGGGGGTGTGAGACCAGAGATTGGGGATTGGAGGATTAGATTTAGGGGGGGGGGTCTCTTACCTTGGAGGATGCCCCAGTTTGAGAAATCCCATGGAGCACAGGTGAGGGGCTCAGGCTCATCTGGGTCCCTAGCCTCCTGCTGTCCCCACTGCTCTGGCCCTCCATGTCCGCAGCCCCCCGGCAAGCAGGCAGCCCGGATCCCAGGGCTCCGGCTCCAGCTCCTCAGCTCCCAGGAACCAGTGATGTCATCAGCCCTTTTCAACCTGCTGAGAATTTAAAGGCGCAGGCGCCCACTTGCCCGCGTCGAGGTGGCCAGGGCCAGGTGGGCTACTTCCTCGGGAGTCTTTCAAGCTGGCTGCTGAGGCCGGAGTGGCTATGGGGAGCCGGGAGTGCGTGTCAGCCCCGGCGGAGATCACAAATGGAGGCTTGGAGGGGGCCCTCTCTACCTCCCCCGCCCCATCCTCCAGGAGTGGGGGAGGCCTGGACAGCCCTTTGCTCCCGGGACAGGTATGGACACACCTACAGGTAGGGCAAAGACAAGCAGTCCCCAGGGCAGTGCCACAGCCTCCAGACACCTGAGTCCCTGCCACATCCCATCGCCTTTCTGACTCCAGGCCTTGCTGTGGGGGGGCCCCCACCCTTGCCCCATTTTCCAGCCTCATGCCACCTCCAACCCCCCCCCTCCACCTCCTCTCCTCCCCTGCCCCTGCCTAGTTCTATTCTTCCCATTTCAGAACCAGACAGCCAGGCTCCAGCCACTGGAATCCTCTCCCGTCCCAGCCCCAGCGCCTCCTCTTCCGCAGACACCTCAGTGCCCTCAAATGTCCCCACAGGAGGCTTGGCCCACCCCCTCTGCTCAGCCGCCTCAGTTCAGCACTCACTAGGTATGTGTGGCTCAGTGAAGCTCTCCTGAGGTTGGGGGTGGGGGTGGGGAGACGACGGGGGACTCTGCAACTCAAGTCTAACCCAAGCCAGTTGCCAGGCAGGGAAGGAAAGTGGGGTGGAGAAAGGTCCAGTACTGGGAAAACAGATTTGGCCGAAGTGTCCAAAACAAGCCCAGAGCCAGACACTGGTGGCGCATGTCTGTAATTCTAGCTACTTAGGAGGTGGAGATAATGGTTCCAGGCCAGCCTGGGCAGAAAAGTCCATCTCCAATTAACCAGCAGAAGGACAGACTGGAGGCATGGCCCAAGTGGTAGAGCACCCAGTTATGAGTGCTGAGCAAGCTAATAAGCTGAGCAAAAGTACAAGGTCCTAAATTCAAGCTCCAGTACTGGCACAAACAACAACGAAGACCAGATCTTGGAGCTCTCATGGGCAAGGCCTAGAAGACAACAGGGTCCTCCACAGCCCTAGAGAAATGTCTGCTGAATGAATGAAGTAGGAGAGTGAATAACTTAAGAAGGCACATTTGCCCAAATGGATATGGGCTGTGTTTCTATCTCTTGTCCTTTCTCTCCTATCTAGAATCAGAATTGATTTGCCTGATGCCAGTTGCCCATGCCTGTTATACTAGCAACTGAGGAGGCTGAGGTCTGAGGATCATGGTTCAAAGCCAGCTCATTAAAAAAAAAAAAAAAGTCCAAGAGACACTTATAAAAAATAAATAAATAAGTCACCAAAAATCTGGAAATGGAAGGGTGGCTGAAGTGATTGAGTGTGAGCCTTGAGTGAAAAAGCTAAGGGGCTAAGGGACAGCACCCAGGCCCTGAGTTCAAGCTCCAGTACTGGTGTGTGTGTGTGCCTGCACACACGCGCACACACACACACACACACACACACACACACACAGAGGCTGAATTGCTTAGAGAGGACCTATCTCACCCAGTTCAGATAAAAAGTGTTGTGAGTTCTGTGTTCAGTGCCCTGCACTTCCTATTGGTCAACAGTCATGGGCCTCTAGACCTCTCTGTGAAGGTCACGTGAGCCCCTGGGTGGGCTTCCTGTCTTGGCCCAACTGTCTTCTACTCAGGGTCGCCCCATGAAGGTCTTTGCAAGGCCAGAGTGTGCAGGGGTGAGGACACAGGTCGTGTCAGGGTGCTGGGGTAGGCAGGTCTGTGGACTGTGATGGTGGAGATGGTGACTGATGGTGGATCCAATGATATTGATGGCTGCGAAGATGGAAGTGGAGGGCTGACTGGGATCAGGTGATCGGCTGATAGTGATAAGGAGGCTGGTGATAAGCTGGAGAAGAGAACAGGAGAGCTAGAGAGTTGGGGGGAGGGTTGTGTTAGTGGACACACAGGCTGGAATTGAAGGTAAGAGAGGATGAGGTGGTGATGTCTCCATAGAAGTAAGAAAATATAAAGTTCCTTCGCCCAGTCCTTGCACTCCCATTTTACAAAATGCCAAATTAAAAAAAAGAAAGGCAAATGAACAAAACACAACTCCCCCACCCCCCCCCCACCCCAAGAATACTAGCTTCTGATTCAGTCCTGGAGGACTGGGGGAGGGGAGGCCCAGGCCCCTGGGACCATGCTAATAGACACTAGCCCCCTTGGGAAGCTAGGCAAATATCATGCAAATGACTCTGCAAATGACTCCTCTGGCCCAGGGAGGAGAAAAAAAAAACACCAAAAAAACAAAAACAAATGAACAACAACAACAAAAACCCACACAGAATCTCCCATCATCCCCCTCTTTGGAGGTCCGAATGGCTGTCCGGGACTTTGTTTCTGGCCTGGCCACTGACTTACCTGGCTGAGGTCCTGATTTGCATAAGACAGATTAAAAACAGCAGATACCTAAGTATGTGGTAAAGATGACGGAAGGGAATACATATGCCATGTTTAGCTTAGAGCCCAGAACAAGCAAGTTCTGGGTAAAAGACCTCATCAGCACCATCACCATCATCTTCTACTCCAGCTCATCCATTTGGTGGATTCTGAAACTGAGGCCTGGAGTAAACTGCTGGGTTACTGGAAGTAGAAAGAGAAAGAAGGGGGTGGGGGTGGGGGGCGGACCCCTGCCGAGAGTTGAGCCCGGGAGGAGCTATATTTGTGTTCCTGATTTGATGACTAAGGAGGTTGATAACAGACTCTGGGGCTCAGGGCGGCAGGCCGGGGGCAGCTGCCAGGGAGAACCACCCCCTTGGAGACGGCTGTCTCTTGGGAAAGAGTGGGGAGCCCCTCCTGGCTCCCCCTCCCCTCCCTCTGCAGGGCGAGTCAGTATGCCAAAGCACAGCCTTACAGACAGCTCATGAAACCCCTTACCAGAAACTCTTGGGGCTGGCTGTTGGGCCAGTGAAGCCAGGGGAAGAAAGACGCAGGTTGGGGACAGGTTGGCTATCGGCTCCCCCATTGGATCAGAGAAGCTATCACAGCCTAGTAGTGTCTGGTGTTTGTAGGGAAGCAGTAGACAAGACTCCTCCACAGAGGAATGCTGAATCCTGCTTTGGAAAGAGAGTCTAGGATGCCACATGGAAGAGAAGAAATGCCTGGGGAAGCAGGGAGAATGGCAGGTGCAAAGGTCAGGGGGTTCGAGGGGAGTGGAGATCATGGAAGGTTGTGGCTGGGAAAGAATGTACCATTTGGAATTATGCCCTCCCAGCCGTTTTGGCTCCGACTCTGGCTAGATGTATTAGGAGCAGATAATTGAGAACAGTCCTTTCACTTCCTTCCTCTCCTCCATTCCTTCAGGGGGCTCCCCTAATCACCTGGCCCACCATGAAAGTCATGCTGTTGGTCACTGTGGGAAAAGTATAGGGGAGATGGAAGGAGTTGTGGGAAGGTGGCAGGATGAAAGGAATTGGGCACAAAAGAGTACTTCTTCTCCCCAAGACTTCACACCAAGTTTCCCTATTGGTAACAAGTGCCATATGCTGTCAGTGCCAGGCTTGGCTGGTTCCCACCCTCTGGGGCAGGTGTCATCCTCACCTCCCAAGGCTGCCACTCAGGAAGTGGGCTATGGGAGGAGGGGTGACTTTCCCAAGGTCACACAGCTGGGGCTGAGTGCAGGCCTCCCTCCTCCCTCTCCCACTCCCCCTCCTCCCAGGCAGCCCAGCACCCGCTGTCAGCTGCTCTGAAGTGAGTGGCTATTTTTATTCTAGTGCAGGGGATCTCAAGCAGCAGAGCCATGTAGGTTAGAAGACTGTAGGACACCAAGCCTCAGCAGGCAAGGGGAAACTTCCTGCAGGGACCAGACCCTTGATAAGCTTGCCTGGGGCGGGGCTCCAATCCCCTGAGTTCCCATGTTTCCGGAAACTTCCTTCTTGGAACTCAGAAGAGAGCATAGAGCCAGAGCAAGCCCTGGTCATGGCCCTGATCCCACAGCTAATTGGAACACTAATTGTGGTGTTGACTGAGCCTTGATCTCATGACCAGACTAAGCCTCTACTCCAGCTCTAGACTGAGATCTATGACCTCAGAATTGAGCCATGACTCCAGTTACAAACTGAGCCCATATCTAAACTTGACAGAAGGCCAATTTCAATTTGAGATCTTGACTTAGACTGAGCACTGATCCCAGCTTAAGACTGAGCCTAGGGAGCCTAGGTCATACATTGATCTCTAAACACAATCCAGATTAATTTTTTGTTTTAGATTGTATCCTGATTCTAGTGGAAGATTAGCCTGATCTTAATCACTAAGGGAGCACTGAGCTCCATTAATCATTGACTGCACCCCAATCTAAGACTGAATTCTGACCCTGGGTCATGCAAATTTGGTCACATATAGAGCCTTGATCTCAGACTGTGCTCTGAATCTGGTCAAAGTCTTAGCTTTAATCTTAGTCATTGACCAAGCCAAGATCCTGGTCACACACTGAGCCTTAATCCTGGCCACAGGCTGGACACTAAACTCAATCATCAACTGAGCCTAATTTTAGCTGACTTAGTTCTAAATTGGCTGAGTTTTGTTTTTATTTGTTAGTTTTTTTTTTTTTTTTTTTTTTTTTTTTTTTTTTTTTTGCTGTTTTCAGTGCCATTCCTAGGGCTTGCACTTAGAGCCTGGGTACTATCCCTTAGGTTTTTTGCTCAAGGCTAGGCACTCTACCATTTGAGCCACAGTTTACTTCTGGCTTTTTGGTGGTTAATCGGAGTCTCATGGCCTTTCCTTCCTGGGCTAGGCTTAGAACTATGATCCTTAGAGCTCAGCCTCCTGGGTAGCTAAGATTACAGGTATGAGCCACCTGTACCTGGCTTGAGGTTTTTTGTGTTTTTTTTTTCTTTTAATTTGTTTGTTTGTTTTCAGGCAAACTCTCACTCTATCCCAGGCTGGCCTCAAACTTGTCATCCTCCTGTCTTAGCCTCCTCAGGATTGGGAAAATTGGTGTGTTTCCACCATGCCTAGTTTAAACGTACTCCTAAACTGAGGACTGACCCTTGTCCTAAATGAACCTGACCACTTCACAGACTAAACCCTAGTCCTTGCCGCCCTTGACGAAGGCTGCTGGCCTACATGACATGTGCCTTTAAGGGGCATGGATTACCAGCAGGGCTCTGGGCTTCTTCTGCTGCTGAAGACAGAATGTTCCTGTTACTTACTACTGTGGCCTCTGTCTCCATCCCTGGTTCCACTGGCGGGCTGGTCAACCCTCAGCAGCCCGAACTGTGGCCCCAACAGACCACAGCATCCAGATTAATGCAATGAGAGTGGTGTGGTGGCATCTGTCCAGTGGATAGCCAGGCCCCAGAGCACTGGGGTTTGGGGCTCTGTCAGCAGACAAACCACAGGTTTATGGGGCCTCTGGCTCCAGCACTCTGGGGCCCTTGCTGGGCTGGGTAGGGGCTGAGGTAGAGCAATTGCTGGAATATGCCTCATGGATGTGTAACCAAGGTTCAGCTAAAATCAACTTGTTTGATTGTATAGAGAAATATAGAGGAAGAAATAAAAGCATAGCATCTACATATAAATTTCAGATACCACGATGATCATTTTTTAATTGTTTCATTTCAGAGGGTTTTGGGGGGGGCAGGGGAGAGGGGATCTACTCACACGTGGATTTGTTTATTTCTTTCCTTACTTATTTGCTTACTTATTTACTGTAGTTTGGACTCAGGACCTGACCCTGCCATTCAGCTTGCTTGCTTGGCTGGCACTTCACCCTGATTTTTTTTTTATTATTATTTTTGCTGGCTATTTTGGAGATGTAATCTTGTAGACTTTTCTGCCCATTTTGGCTTTGAACTGAGATCCTCTGGATCTCAGCATTCTGAGTGGATAGGATTGTAAATGTGAGCTTACACATATTCACATGCCCACACATATGTGTATTTTATTATATTGTATTATATGTGTATTTATATATATATGGTGTTTTTTTTTTACTATGTTGATGTTACAGAATCCATTGAAGTTAACATTTCTTTCCTTTTTTTTTTTTTTTTTTTTTTTTGGCCAGTCCTGGGGCTTGGACTTAGGGCCTGAGCACTGTCCCTGGCTTCTTTTTGCTCAAGGCTAGCACTCTGCCACTTGAGCCACAGCCCCACTTCTGGCCATTTTCTGTATATGTGGTGCTGGGGAATCGAACCCAGGGCCTCATGTATATAAGGCAGGCACTCTAGCCACTAGGCCATATCCCCAGCCCCTCCTTTTTTTTTTTTGATACTGGAATTTAAACTTAGGACCCTGAGCCAGGGTAAGGGTCAGCCACTTCCCCTTTATAACTTTCATTATTTTGGGCATCAAGTTTTTGCCAAGAGCCAGTCTCAGACCACAATCTGACTTACCTACACCAATCATGTATCTGGGACTACAGACATGAAACACCAAGCTCAGCTTATTTTTTGTGGTGGGGTCTTCCTTTTGCTGGAGTGCTGTCTTCAAACCTTGACCTTCTCAATACTGGCCTCTGGAATAGGTGGAATTACAAGTGTATACCTCCACACCTGCTGTCCACCTCTCAAACAGGAACATGATTGCTCCCCCCTCCCCCGCTTTAGTAATGGCCTCAATTGGGTAAACTAATGAACAATTGTGTGGCATATGATTAGACCTTTATAAGTACAGTTTGGCTGAGGATTTGACAATGTTAAAAAAAAAAAAGATGACTTCCTGTCTGTTAGACGAGAATGAAGTAGAAGGCCATACTTCGTCACCAGCTACTGGCCTATTGATTCAGGTCATCTTGACACTGTGCAGGACAAGGTGCTACCATGAAAAGCATAACAGGATCCAGTGCAGTAGCTCAAGCCTGTAATCCTTGATATGTCAGAGGCAAACATTGGGACTGCACTTCAAAGCCAGAGGGGCATAAAAGTTCTTGAGATTCCATCTCAACAAATAGCTAGGTGCAGTGGTAGGTGCCTGGCATTTCTAGCAACACGGGGATGCACAAGTGGGAAGATCGAAGTCCCAAGCCACTCAGGGCATAAAGTGAATCTCTGAATCAAAAATAAAGAACCCCCAAAGGAGATCAAGTAGAAGAGCACCTGCCTTGGAAATGTGAGGTCCAGAATTCAAAGCATGTACCACCAAAATAAACAGATATCCCATCCCAAACTTTACAAGGTCCTCCTGCACAATAGAAAATGGGTATTAAAGACAACTCTAAGGGCTGGGAATATGGCCTAGTGGCAAGAGTGCTTGCCTCGTATACATGAAGCCCTGGGTTCAATTCCCCAGCACCACATACATAGAAAATGCCCAGAAGTGGCGCTGTGGCTCAAGTGGCAGAGTGCTAGCCTTGAGCACAAAGAAGCCAGGAGCAGTGCTAAGCCCTGAGTCTAAGCCCCAGGACTGGCAACAAAAAACAAATAAATAAATAAATCCATAATGCTATAAAATAAAAAACATAAAGACAGCTCTAAGTCTGTTATTTTTATGTTTTTAATAGTCAAGTTAGAAAAGGGAAGAGGAACAAGAGAAGAGTTCACCTTCAGCTCTGAGTTATCCACGAGGCATGGTAGGTACAATATTAAAGCCCATAATACTTTTCGGAGTCAATAAAAATGTTTTCATTTTAATTTCTTTTCAAATGGGAAGTAAACCATAATAATAATAATAATAACAATAATAATAAATGATTCCATCTTGGATTCTGTTCATCTTTTTACCAAAGTAGTTGTGAAATCCAATTCTCTCCCTCTCTCTCTCTCTCTTTCTCTCTGTCTGTCTCTCTCTGTCTGTCTATGTGTGTGAGATAGTACTGGGGCTTGAACTAGGGTCTCAAACTCTTTCCTGGCCTTTGTTTCTCAAGGTTAGAGCTCTACCACTTGAGCCATATCTCCACTTCTGGATTTTTGCCAGTTAATTTGAAATAAGAGTCTCTTGGATTTATCGGCTCTGGCTGTCTTCGAATTTCTATCCTCAGATCCTAGCCTCCTAAGTGGCTAGGATTATAGGTATAAGCTACCAATGTCTGGCATGAAATCATATTTTTAATATGCCTCCTCCTCCTCCTCCTCCCCCTCCCCCTCCTCCTTCCCTTTCCTCTTCCTCTTCTTCTGGCGCTATTGAGGTTTGAACTCAGAGCTTCCTGCTTGCTAGGCAGGGTTCTGTCACTGAACCACATTGCCAGCCCTTTAATGCCTTTTTTTTTTTTTGCTAGTCCTGGGGCTTGAACTCAGGGCCTGAGCACTGTCCTTGGCTTCTTTTTGCTCAAGGCTAGCACTCTACCATTTGAGCCACGGCGCCACTTCCGGCTTTTTCTATATATGTGGTGCTGAGGAATCGAACCCAGGACTTCATGTTTACGAGGGGAGCACTTTACCACTAGGCCATATTCCCAGCCTAATGCCTATTTTTTAAATAGAAAAAGAGGCCCAGTAGGCAGAAATACCTCTGATCTAGAAGAATCATAATGCAGTCTTGGCTCAATGTGAAGAGGAGTCTCTAAGATCCAGTGGGAAAGCTAAGTGATCTTTTGGTATCTGCCAAGGTTTGGTTCCTGCCCCTTCCCCCATACAAAAATCTGAAATCTGAGGACTTCAGTCCCTTATATAAAATGTCTTAGTATTTGCATATAACCTACATCCATCCATCTTCCCGTGTACTTTTATGCTATGTAAGTAATTGTTATACTGTACTGGTTGGAATGAGGAGAAAGTCTCTCTCTCTCTCTCTCTCTCTCTCTGTGTGTGTGTGTGTGTGTGTGTGTGTGTGTGTGTGTGTGTTCTGTACAGATGCAAATCTAACTTCTAAGATTTCCAAGTCCAGGTCAGCTGGACCCACAGCTGTGACAAAGAGCTGACTACTTCCTGTGTCTGTGGAAGACATGAGAAGCAAAACAGCACCCAGATTTCATCATCTTTGATCTGGGGAGATGAGGGAAGGAATGTTTTGGGGCTTAAATCTCATCTCCATAACAGAATCCACTTCAGCTTTCTGAGCCTGCTTCCCAAGGCTGCAGGACAGAGTTCCGGAGGCCTTGAAGAGGTAAGGAAGAATGAAAGCCAGTGCAGACTAGATACTGTTCTCATAAGCTTTATTACACAGTAACTCTTTTATCTACTTTAGCCTCCTCCTGGGTGGAGGGCACGGGATAGGCGATATTCCTATTGCTGCTATGCGTGCTCTGAGGAACCGAAACTTGGATAGAAATTTCATCCAGAGACATCAGAAGTACAAATCAGGATTTCCCCCCAGGCTTCACTTTCCCTGTCCTCAACTTAAGGATCTGAAGCCTACGGTCTGCCTGCACCCTCTGGTGGCGCAAGGTGGCTCTGTCTGGATGCATCCACACGCAGAGACCAAGCTGGGACATTTCTGAGCCCCGGGGAGGGGGAGGAGGGCAGGGGGGCGGAGACCTAGCGCTCTTGGGGGCGTGGTCTTTCCAGAAGGGCGTGGCCTCTCGTGGGGGCGGGGCCGAGCCCGAGGGCCAAGACGTGGCGCAGCGGCCGGCTGGTTTCTCCTCCAGCCTGCGGATCTACTCACTGCCAGCCAGGTACCAATGAACCTCCAGCTGCCGCCGCCGCCTCTGCTACTGCTTCTCGCGGCGCTTGTGGCTCCAGCCACTGCTGCCACCAGCTACCGGCCGGACTGGAATCGTCTTCAAGGCCTGGCCCGGGCCCGGGTGGAGGTGAGTGCGCCGGCTCCCGACACTTGGGCCCCACAACCCTGCAACATCATATTCCTGGGATGATGGCTCCGTCTAGCCCTAGGGACACTCAGACCTCCGACTCCCCCATGGCTCTGAGACCCGTTTTGCTCTCCAGCCATGGGATGCTTAGTCTCCATGAGGAAGGCTGAGACTCGATCTTGTGGCCCTGCATTCTGAACCTTTGTTCTGCTTCTAATCTGGCCGCACTGCAGGCCCTTTACACAATCTGGCCTGACAGAGGAGCCTGGACATATTGGCCCAATCTTCTCTTTCCCAGGTGTTGACTCTCAAGCTGGCCCATCAGAACCCAACTTCACTCCCACACCCCCATCACTCCCAAATTCCTCCCCCCCCCCTTGGGATTCCCACCCTGTCCCAGTTTTGGGGCCTGGAGCTCTACAGTCTTTCTTCCTTCCTCTGGGGGAAGGAAAGTCTTTCTGGGTGCCCCCTCCACTAAGCAGGAGCTGGGAAACGGGGGCCTGCCGGAAACGTGGTTACCAGTACTTCATTTCACAGCTACCCCCAGGAAATTCCCCTCCCTGTCCCCCACAAGCTCTCTCTGGGCCCCTTAGCTTTCTGACAAAAGATGATAGGATAAGGTAGGTATGGAATGGGCAGTACTGGCATCCTGACTCCTGTTGGGAAGTAGACTTCCCTGAAGGAGTTCTCCCATCCTCTCAAATCAGGGAAGCAACCAGATGGTCTGTGGGGCCAGGCTGCAGGTGGCTGGCAGGACTGGCCTAGGGTAGCGTAGGGACCAGATGGCAGATGCCTCTAATAGGGGCCCCCAAGGCAGTTCTGAGCTATTTCCTCCAAGTCTGCCTATCCTTTGAGTTTCTGAGACCAAAGGGCAGGCCTAGGGAGGCCTGAGAGGATCAGGGTCATTATATTTGTCTCTTGGGTACTGAGAATTAAGAATAAATAGGATGTATAGGCTAGAGCCCCAGGGCGGGCCAGCCCCCTCTGGGTCTCTGGCCTTGCTCCTGTTTCCCCTGGTGTCTCTAGGCCTGATCTTCCCCTTCTATACAGTGCTTCTGTGCACAAGGGCCCACAGTCTCCTTCTCACTTTGGCAATTGCTCTTCATGGCGGGGAGGGGGGTTGTTGGGCTGAAGACACATGCAGGCCTCCTGACATCTCAATTTTTTTGTCCACCTCCAGACCTGTGGAGGATGACAGCTGAATCGCCTAAAGGAGGTGAGTTTGAAGGAAGAGGTCCCTGGTTCTGTGCCCCTGAACCTCTTGAGGAGAGGGCAATGTGGTCTCAGTGACTGGGGACAGGAGAATTCATGGTCAGGAGCCCTGGCCTGACTTGCTGGATGACCTCACTGGATTTATTTTTCACCTGGGAAAGGGTTAGGGATCATGTTCTTTGATCCTCTGTTCTCTCCCCCAGGTGAAGGCCTTCGTCACCCAGGACATTCCACTCTAGTATCCTTTTGTTTGAGGGAAAGGGGAATAAGGAGGGCACCAGGCACCTTTGAAGATAGAGATGGCAGGTGGGTTTTCCTCTAACAAGTGGAATTGAGTGGTATTGACCATCCAGAAGATTCTGAGATGGTGTCCAAATTGGATAAGAAGCCTGACTGATGGAGAGAAGGGTCCTTTATAGCTCTGAACCCTACATCTTCTCCCTGTAAACGGGGATCTTGGTTCCCGTGTGCGCGCAGCAGAGGAAGCAGTGTGGTTCACATACCAAACCAACTCCTCCTGCCAACTCCTACCCACCTTAACAACCCCTTCAGCCACAACCTGGTGATGAAACACCTCCCTGGGGCAGACCCTGAACTCGTGCTGTTGGATCGTCGCTTCGCGGAGCTCGAGGTGAGGCCTGAGGAGGGGCGGGGCAGGGGCGGGGCCGGGGCCCTGACGCTGACCACGCCCCTTCCCCCTTGCTCCAGCGCATCCCACTTAGCGAAATGACTCGCGAGGAGATCAACGCGCTGGTGCAGGAGCTCGGCTTCTACCGCAAGTCGGCGCCGGACGCGCAGGTGCCCCCCGAGTACGTGTGGGCGCCGGCCAAGACCCCCGAGGCCGCTTCGGATCGCGCCGACCTGTGACAGGTCCGGAGCCTCGGCGAGCTAGGAGCACCCTGCCTGAGCCCCGGAGACAGAATGAAGCGCTCAGCACCCCGGGAGCATCTCCCTTGCTGAGGGCCGACGCTGCGTCCCCGAGCCGGGCAGGAACGGGGGAGGTTCCTCCCGCTCCCCGTCCCTCCCCTCCACCCCCCAGTCCAGCTCCATTAAAACGCTCCCGCCTTTCCTGAGACTCCGCTTTCCTTTCCAGGCGGGGGGCGTGGGGGGAAGTCGGGCACAGGGGAGACCATCCGGAGACCCGGCATAGCTTTACCTGCCCGGGCACGCGAGCTGAGGACCCACCCCACGGGCACCCACTCCCTCGAGAGAGGCAGAGAGACGAGTCCGGATCGTTGAAAACCAATAATTTATCAAAACGCAGCGTGTGCTTGCCGGGGAGGCGGCCGCGGCCGACGAGGCGGCAGTGCGCAGGCGCGCTGCGAGCGGACGGTGCGGGAAGGGCGGGGCCGCGGCGTCGGGAGGGAGGCGCTAGACGTTCTTGCCGCGCATGCGCAGCTCGTGGCGCCGCAGGTGGTTGTAGAGCGACTGCACGTAGGTGAACACGCACTTGGGGTCGGGCTTCTTGCCCATGATCATCATGTCGTCCACCTCCACCAGGGGTACACAGTCCACCAGCATCCTACGGGAAGCGGGGAGGAGTGGGGTAGTTCTCAGCGCGGCCAGCTTCCTGCACCCCTCTACCCCGAAGTCTTCGAGGAAGGCGGCAAGCCCCGGCCCCACCAGCCCAAGCCCAAAGGCAACCCTTGTGGTAGAAGCGAGGCCGGCGAGGTGGGGGAAAGGGCCGTGTCCCACCGTGTCCGGCAGGTGTCGGCTCTCCAGTCCTGGCGGCAGACCTAGCCCACCTTCGTCTCCTGCCCACCCCCATGGCACACTCCGGGTGGTAGAGGCCTCTCAGTCGGGCTAGCACACCCCGAGGGCATTCATTGTTGGCAAATCTTCCTCCATAGCCAGCACCAAGACTCACTCCCATGATCCCTGATGATTATCTGCCAACTGTCTGACCTGGTGCTTCCTGCCAAGAGGTCGTGGAACCCTTGTCCTTCCCTCAGGGACAACCCTGCTGCTGGGAATGGGGGCCCGTGTGCGTGCGTGTGTGTGTGTGTGTGAAGTGGCTCTCTAACCCTTGTCACCTGCCCTCACTAGATCAGGAGAGTCACCTGAGGACCCCCTACCAGTACCAACTGGTATCATCAATGCTCAAGGGTGTGATGGCCTATCTGACCATCCTTAAGAGTGCAAGTATTCTTTACACCTAGAGAAACTGAGTCAGAGCAGAGGAGCTGTTTTGCTTTAAGCCTCAAGTGGGTTGATGCAGGGCTGGCCTGAGGGGACACAGGCCCCAGCCATAGATACTATTTGTCTGAAGACCCCACGTCCCTAGATGGAGTAGGATGTGGCTTTTATGCAACAGACAATCCAGAACTCTAAAGGCAGAGTGGGCTCTATGGCTCTGTTTCCCTTCCTCTCCTAGACTCTTTTTGATCCTTTCTGGTTTTTGGATATAGTCTCACACTGTCGTCCAGGCTGGTCTCAAATCTGAGATCCTTCTGTCTCCAGATTTTACCTCCAGGTCTTGCACCACCACACCTGCCTAACAAGATCACTCCCACTTTATTCCTTGTGTTCTTCTGCCTACCATGCCTGGCATACAACAAGCACCCTGTCACTGCTGCTGGTTGAGTTTGCTTTGGCAGGAAAGACTCCCATTTCCAAGACACAAAACAGGCTAAGACCTTCACAACCAAACCCAGCACTGTGGTAGGGGTAGGGTCTTCTCGTAGCTTCACTGGACTCTTTCAAGAAACCTGAGAGACAGAGAACCTCTGTTGTTTGTGTTTTTTTTTTTTTCCAAGTTCTAACCCCGATCTTCCCTTCTGTGGTTGTTGGATAAGAGCCTGCTCTGTTCTGGGACTCTTTCCTCCTTTCTATAAACAATAGAATCATTCCCTACCTTATCTGAAGCCTTAAAAACACTTCAGATGAGTGACAGGTACCTGGCTCTGCTGCTGCTGTGCCTGCCCTTGGGGTCATCCTTGCCCCACAACTGGGCTTGTTTCCCCAGCTGTAGCATGGTACCAAGGCAGCCTCTCTCTGAAGTGTCTTCCAGTGGTGGTTATCTTCCCGGGAATCCCAAGGCCTCCCTCCCCCAACCTGGAGCTCCCTCCCACCCCTGGTGCCTTCCCTGGAGACCTTATAAAGCCATTGTTTACACTGGGGCAGCACGGCTCTGGGCTCAGGCTGCCCCAGTGACAGGCCAAACACCAGGCAACTGCAGCAACAGTACAACAGTACAGCTGAGTCACACTTTCCAAGAAGATTGGAGTTCGCAATAGGTCTTTCTCCCCTCCAGGCTACTGGGCAGCTGCTCCTCAGTCCATATATGACCTAGACACTGCACCAAGCGCATATTCCCTTACCTGCACCTCTGACTATGGGAGCATATGTGGGCTGTTCCCACAATGACCCAGGCCTGTGGAAAGGCATCTGAGGGCACCCCACTTGGCTCTTCCCTTGACTCATTACTTTGGGCAACCCCTTTGCTCCCTGCCGGATCTCTATTTTTACTTCTATCTAGAATATGGTTGGGAAAAATCTTAGGAGAAGAAAAAGTGTCACTGAAATCTCAGTTTGGAGCCCTGGATCTGATCCAGAACCCTCCACCCCTGAGGATCCACTTGAGCCCACCTCTCCCCGTCTCTGAATTTGTCTGGAATTCTCTACTGGGATCCTGAAGTAGAATGACGAGAGGAAAGCTGTAGCTGGCTTGGGAAAAATCCATAATCCTAGCCAGAAACCTTTTCTTGTTAAACTGGCCTTGTTCCCAAGCTCCTCACTTTGGGGTAAAACACCACCACGTCTCCAGAATCCACATGGTCCCTCCTTTCCCTTCCCAAACACATCTATCAGGAATCCTGACCCCTTTGCTTCTGATGCAGCTCTAGCCATCTGGTTCTTCCAAGGCTTCTTCCCAAAGATTGTTGTAGAATGTTAACCTGAAGCCAGCCAGCCAGCCTGTTGAGATAGCTTTTAGGATTCCTGCTGTCCTCAGGAGGAAATTTAATGTAGTGACTGTGGCCCCGCCCCTTCCTCTAACCTCACACCCAGGCTCCACTTCCTTTCCTACAGTCATGTTCTCTGTCTAGCAGGTGAGCCTGCAGCCTGTGGGGGGTCACGTGGGCACAGGGGGTTGTGTGCCCCTTGGGCTCCTGATCTCCATCATACTCCTCCTCATCTGGCTCATTATCAATGATCATTGACAATGATTTTACCTGCTGAGCCCTGAAGCACCAGAAGACAAAGTCCTGTCTGCCTCCCCTGACTTTTACAAGTGTCTCCCTGCAGCCCTCCACCCCCACCCCACCCCCACTTCCCAGCCCCTCTCTGTGCCCGGATGAGCAGACTCCAGTGCAACAGGGCAGGTGGGAGAGGTGGCGTTTCTCACCGTGGGGCCCCGAGCAGGGGTTAGGACTTTTTGGTTTTTACCAGCCCCTTCTGGACCAGACAGCGGTAGAACTCCTGGATGTACGTGTACACGCACTTCCAGTCAGGCTCTCGAAGCCGCACCATGTCCTCTGTATCCAGGAGCTGCGGGCAGTCCGCATGGGTCCTGGGGAGGGTAGGGGGCCGGGGAAGGGGAGGCAGGGGAGACAGAGGGCCCAGTGGGAGGAAGATAGGGGAGGAGGGGAGGGAAAGGCCAAGAAGAGAGAAGGGAGGAGAACAGAGAGAGACACACATACACATACACACACACAGAGACAAGAGTTCAGTTACGTTCTCAGTGCCGCAGTCTGCCAGCCCCCCGCATGCCCCTTCCCCATGGTGGACGTGCTTGCTCACTACCCATCACTAATGGTGTGCGATGCAGACAGGGGTGGGGACAAACCAGTCACAGGTGCAGAGAATTCTTGGGACAAGCGGGGAATGAGGAGGGTGGGGAAGGAGGACACTTGGAGCTGAGGTTGGAAAGGAAGGGCTGTGCCCCAGGGAAGGGTGGGGGGGTGAGGGAGGCGTGAGAGGAAGTGGGGGAGGAGGAGAAGGAGGAGGAAGAAATCTGGAAGGAACCAGAATGAGAATGGGGAGAGAAGTTAAGAGATGGAGGAGGGTGCTAGGGTGAGGTGAGCAGAGGGGCAACGATTCCAAAGTGGAGGGCTTGTTATGTCCTATATAAGCTCTGGCAGCATCTATATAGGCTGAGCGGGCACGGCGCCCGGGGCCAGGAGCCTCCTTTTGGAATCTCCCGCCGGGATCCCGTGGGAGCCGGAAGCTCTTGTGAGAGTTGGAGGAGAGCAGGACAGAGGAAGGGAGAAAGGAAGGAGAAGGAGCAGAAGGAGGGGAGGGGAGATGGACAGGGCCACCTGATAGGCTTTGGCCTGGGCTGGTAGGTTTGCCTGCCGCTCCTTCCTTCCGGCGGGCACTGGGCACACTCAGCAGCAGGTGGACAGGGAAGGACAAGGACTCTCTGGGGAAGGGGGGTCTCACTGCAGACCCACAGTCCCGCTGGTCCCTTCCAGGGAGGGGGAAGGTCTTGGGGCAGCAGAGCCCAGGCGACAGCAGCAGGGCTGTGGACCCCCCACTTACTCAGCGGAGGAGAAGGCCACCTCAAAGTTCTGGCGCCGGTTCTGCGGGCTCAGCTGGCCATAGTCGAAGGCCTCAGGAAAGAAGTTGTGTACCAGAGCACAAAAGGCCATCCCATCACTCCAGCTGGAGGAGAAGTTCTGGATGTCCACGTGCTACAGGTGGAAGGAAGACTGGTCAGGACCCCCCCCCCCGGGGGGGGAGAATTCCACACCCATTGCCCCCCCCCCCCCGCCCCACTGTTTCAGCATTCCAGACCTAGGGACCTGGGCTCAAAGAGACGTGGGAGCTTTGCTCAAGGCTTCCCAGGGGGTGAACAGCAGTCAGAACAGACTCCCCAATTCTGTTTTTCAGCTCCCAGGTCTGTGGCTTAGGGGGACAGCACTACCAGGAAGCCCAGTGTCACTCAGGGCCACAGAATGTACCCAGTGCCTCCACAGTGCAAAGAGAGGACTCCAAGAATAGAATTGGGGGCGCTGGGGATATGGCCTAGTGGCAAGAGCGCTTGCCTCATATACATGAAAGCCCTAGGTTCGATTCCCCAGCACCACATATACAGAAAATGGCCAGAAGTGGCGCTGTGACTCAAGTGGCAGAGTGCTAGCCTTGAGCAAAAAGAAGCCAGGGACAGTGCTCAGGCCCTGAGTCCAAGGCCCAGGACTGGCAAAAAGAAAAAGAAAAAGAATAGAATTGGGCCTTGAACCACACCTCTGATATGCCCAAGGGACCCTGCCACTTCATCTTATTCTGGAATTTAAGCCACAACATGTGTTTTTGTTTTCCCTTTCTTCCTTTTAAGTAGGATCTCATTATACACCATTATATGCCAAGCTTGACTCTTCTTTTGCAGGACTGGGGATAGAACGTAAAGTTCTCAAGCACCTGAGCTTCCCTCCCCCCACATATCAATTTTGAACTTCAATGTCCCCATCCCCAAAGGCTTTCTGAGTCCCCTACAGTGCACAGACGGCTAGAAAGTACAGGAGGGTGTGTTTTTCTGGGATGGGTATCCTAAGCTTTGGGGGGGGAGGGTAGGCGGTGGGGAGGGCTCTAGACCACTGGGTTTCCTCGAGCTCACCTCGTAGCCTCGGGTCTTGGCTCGGCACCAATCCAGCAACATCTGCTTGATGCTGTTGGCATTGGGGACCCCGAAGCTGGTGGAACGCTGCACAGGTGTGCGGGGTCCTCCAGGGCTTCTGTAGGTGGGTGGGAGATGGATAAGAGTCACAAGTTCAGGGCCCACCACCAGAGTGGCACAAACTGCAGACCCCAGGCTTGCTCATGACCTTCCCACCA
This sequence comes from Perognathus longimembris pacificus, assembly GCF_023159225.1. Taxonomy (NCBI): domain Eukaryota; kingdom Metazoa; phylum Chordata; class Mammalia; order Rodentia; family Heteromyidae; genus Perognathus; species Perognathus longimembris. The sequence goes on along the minus strand of NC_063163.1, from coordinate 92,455,228 downwards.
CAAAGCCCAGCAGCTTTTTTTTGCCCCGCCCATCCCCAATAAGGCCCCACCCTCTGACGTCACCAGGACCCACCCCCTAATACACTGTCCCCTACCCCTCAGCCACTCACCCTGCAGTGCCCTCTTTCTCCAGCTTCTCAATCATGGCCTTGCGCGCTTGGGATGCTGAAGTCTTGGGCAGACTCTGTGCCTTCATCAGTTCTTTCTTCTTCTCTGCCTGGCGTTTCTCAAGTGCTGCTAGGCTACCAGGCCTTGCACTGGCCTGGTCCTCTCGGTCAAAGATGCTGGAGGGTGGGAAAATGGCTGTTAGGCCAGAAGAAGAGGAGCAAGCAGCTCCATCACTGCTTGCTGATGGAGGGGTCTGGTATTGTGTCTAACGCCCCCGCCCCCCCCCCCATCTTCACCACCAGCAACTTGGGGCAGTGAGGTAGGAGGGTCCTCATTATGCCCATATTCACACAGGCACTAAAACTCAAAGGACAGGAAGTTGGGGACCCAAGCTCTTCCACTCAAGCTGGCCCCCAGCAGCTTTCTGAGAAGTTCTTTGTATTGTCACAGGTGACAGAATCTGGGCACTCTTGATGAATAAAAATGACCAGTCCAGAGGCTGGGAATGTGGCTTAGGGTTAGAATGCTTGCCTACCATGCATGAAGCCCTGGGTTCCATTCCTCAGTACCACATACTCAGAAAAAGCCAGAAGTGGCGCTGTGGCTCAAGAGGTAGAGCACTAGCCTTGAGCAAAAGAAGCTCAGGGACAGTGCCCAGGCCGGCCCTGAGTCCAAGCCCTAGGACTGGCAAAAAAAAAAAAAAAAAAAAAAAGACCAGTACATGAACAATAATCATCAACATAATAGTAGCTCAGTGCCTTCATTTTCTTTTCTGCTAAGCTGGGGAAGGAACCCAGGCTCCCCAGAAGCTAGGCAACTCTCTCTTCCTGAGCCATTCCTCCAACCTCCTAGTGTGTCATTTCAACTTCAGGGGAGGAGAGTGGGATTCAAGTTATGTCTCTACTAAACTTAAGAAAGTTGAGCCCCCTTGTCTAAGATTTCAGAAGATATGGGAACATAGCTGGAACTCAAATGTCATGGAATTTAAGACTCTGGAACTTAACAGTTCTCTGCTGGATTCTGATCTAGTCCCTGCTTTCTTTTTCCCTCCCTCCCTCCCTTCCTTCTTTCCTCCCTTCCTTCCTCTCTCCCTCCCTTCCTTCTTTCCTCCCTTCCTTCCTCCCTCCCTCCCTTCCTTCCTTCTTTCCCTCCTTTGCTCCCTCCCTGCCTTCTTTCTTTCCTTCCTTTTTTAGTGTGGTTCAAACTTGGCTTTGTGCCTGCTAGGTAAGTGCTCTACCACTTGAGCCACACCCCCAAAGGTCTTATTACTTTTAGTTGGCTTTTCAGATAGGATCTTGTGCTTTTTTTTTTTTTTTTTTTTTTTGCTCAAGGCTAGCACTCTGCCACTTGAGCCACAGCGGCACTTCTGGCCATTTTCTATATATGTGGTGCTGAGGAATCTAACCCAGGGCTTCATGTACACGAGGCAAGCACTCTTGCCACTAGGCCATATTCCCAGCCCCAGGATCTTGTGCTTTTGCCAAGATCTTGGACTTTGATCCTCCTGCCTCTGCCTCTCAATTAGCTGGGATTATAGGTGTGTGCCATGACACCTGGCCCCAATTCCTGCCTTCTGCCAGGCTCTACCATCCTCTCTAACATGGAGATCTCCTGTCTCATGAGCACTTGAAGACATCAAGGTGCTCTGTGACCTGCAAACGGCTCAGTGTTGTAAATAGGCCTCATCAAAGGCTCAATATTGGGGGCTGGGGATATGGCCTAGTGGCAAGAGTGCCTGCCTCATATACATGAGGCCCTGGGTTCGATTCCCCAGCACCACATATACAGAAAATGGCCAGAAGTGGCGCTGCGGCTCAAGTGGCAGAGTGCTAGCCTTGAGCAAAAAGAAGCCAGGGACAGTGCTCAGGCCCTGAGTCCAAGCCCCAGGACTGGCCAAAAAAAACCAAACAAACAACAAAAAAAAAGGCTCAATATTGCCACTCAGACCATAGGCAAGACTCTAGCTTCCCTGAGCCGCCCACACCACCACACGTCCTCCCCCTTGGTGTGGCTGAGGATTAAGGGAGATCACAAAGCAAGTGGGTGTGGCATGACTGGATTTTCCCCTGCTTAACTGTATGCCTAGCATCTCAGTTTGCCCCACTGCAGAATGAGTATGCAGTGAGGCCCTGAACAACCCCCAGAGTGGGTACTTGTGCTTACCTGCCCATTTTCTTGGAGGAAGAAGCTGATGAGGAGGAATAGGTCTTGGTTTGCACAGTGGTGCTACCACTGCCATCTGCAATGAAGAGGAATGAGAGAAGGCTGAGGGCCTGGGCTGTATATCAGGTGTCAGGGAGGGGTGGTGACAGACACAGGCAGAGAAGAGCAAGTAGGAGTTGAAGATGCAGAGAGAGCACTTGAAGAGACCCGGAAGAGGCGAGAGCAGGAAGGCACGGGGTGCTGTCAGGTGGCCTTACTCTCGGAGCGCCTCACAAAACTGGACTCCACCATGGTGGTGCGGGCTGTCCTTGTGCCATCATCTGGAGGTAACAGAGATGAGAGGACAGGTGTGACAGGTACCAGGGCTCAACCTGAACCCACCCTGAGCCCGGTTTGGCCCCTTACTGGAGTGGACGAGCCGCTCAGTCTTAGTCACCGTGCTGACCGCCGAGCCGTCGGCTGTCCTCTGGCTGTGCCTTGTGGTAGTCTCTGTGGTTGTGTTGGTTCGGCTTTGCCCTGGCCGTGCCCGGGCCTCTTGGAGCCGCCGTTCCCGCTCTTTGTCTCGCTGGTCTGGGTGGGGAATGCCCCATGCATGCCCAGAAGGGTCACCCAGTGCCCACACAGCACACAGGGCACACACAATGGGGGTAGAGGGCAGCTTGTTAGAAACCCCAATGACACAAGTAGGTAACAAGGGCTGCTCTGGGGATGGTGGAGGGGAGGGGAAAAGCCACTGCTGGGAACAGAGCAGGGTGCATATTGGGGGTGATGGATTCAGGCAATATAAGACAGCTGGAAATATGAAATACCACAAAGGGGTAGTTGGATCCATATTTCTATGGGAATGAGAAGCTGAGCCTGGTGGGAGTATCTAATCCTAGGGAGGGGGAGCAGCTGATTCCAAAGAAGGAGTTGGGTGAACACCATGGTTGAATGGGCTTTCAAATGGGCCTTACAGGGAAGAAGTGCAGCTGGGAGAAAGGCTCTTGATCTAGGGAGGGACGAGTTGGAGGTATCTGAGAATCAGTCAAATCCAGAGAAAGAGCAGCTGAGAGGGAAGCTAGTGAAGGAGACAACTGGGTTCCTTGGGGGGCGGGGGGGAGGGCACAGAGGCTGGGGCAGCCAGCAGTGGGCCCTGGAAGAAGGAGGGAGTAACAAGGATCTGGAGAAGTAAATGAATCTGGAATCAGGAAGAGAACAGCGAGATCCAGGGAGGGAGGGTCAGGGGAGGAAAGAGCTGGGTTCAGGAAAAGGAAAGCTGGGTAGGGCCACAGGCGAAGGTGGCCATTGATGGCCCTTGGGGAGGACAGTAACTAGGGAGGAGGAGGAAGAAGAAGAAAAGGAGGAGGAAGAGGAGGATTTGGATTCATGGAAGGAGTTGTTGGTTGACCAAAGTGGGAAAGCAAATGGGCCCAAGGATAGAGTAGCTGAGAGAAGAGAAGCAGCTAGAGGAGGGAGCTGCTGGAGCAAGGAAGGGCTGGGTGTAGGGCGAAGCTGACCAGGGCAGTTATATGTTGCTGGACCCCATGAGTGAGCAGAACAGCTGGGCGAGCAAGCAGCTAAATTTAAGTTAAGCAACTGTCTCTCTACCTCTCTTCCTTTGTCGTAATTCACGGAGTGCTGCCCGGATGAGCTTCCTCTCCTCAAAATCCGTAGCCTGATCTAGCTGCAGATAGAGATGTCGTTCTACATCTGGAGCCTTCAGATCCCCACCCCACCCCCCGCCCCATCCCTTTGCCAGTCCCTAGCCCAATAGATCTGCCATACCATCTTGTCCAGGACACCTTCATCTTCAATGGCCATCAACTCCTCAGGGCTCAGGGGGCTCCGTCCCTCTACTGCTTTGTCCCCACGGGTCTGCTCTGTGCCATTAGCCACTTCCACTGCTGTAGAGGCGGGCTCCACCGGCTCTGGCTCCATCTTTGGGTGGGGAGAGTGCATATAAATGACATCTACTATAGCCTACCAGCCTGCCTGCCCACGATGGCCATGATGATGTTGAGAGGAGGGAAGAGACAGTGACAATTTATTGCAGAACTTCCCACACAGCCAGAATCACAGGAATCCTATCGGTAGCAGTATTAGTATGGTAGCAATCGCTTGTACAAGTGCTAGGGATTTCCTTGTTGCCACTGAACAGAAGGGAAAGCTGAGGCTCAAGGTAGCTGCTTGACTTATTCATTGTCCTACTATGTGTGCACTGTGACCTGGGGTCTGAGCTGAAGATAAACGAATTCCTTAACTTGATTTTTTTCCCCCTACTGCTTCATTTCCAGCTCCCTCCCAGGCAGGCTGAGCTGTATCTTACCAAGTTCTGAGGTCTGGGCCACCCTGGCCCCTAATCCACACTCCCTTGTCAAGGGGGCTGTACCCAGGCCCTAGGGCTCTTACCCAGGTGCCTGACTGGGGCTGCCCTCAGCCAAGACCTTGCTGAAGCTCTCTTCTGTTACCACATCTGCCCCCATCCTCCACCCCTGTGAGCAACTACCCTCTAACGGACCTCTTGCCCCAGCTTAGTTCCCATCCCCCCAATCCCAAGGTATCTTCCCATCCCCTTGAAGCCAAAGTCTCAGGCCAACTATTACAGCTCCGCCCCTCCTGGCAGGGACCCTCTATCTGCCATGAGGGTAAGGAGAGCCAAGATGGCAGCTGTTTCTGGCTTGGATGCGGGGCTGGGGGGAGAGGAGGCATATAGAGGTGGGGGCAGGGGCTAGGCCATGCCAGGAGCTGCCAAGGCAGCTGCCACACGTGCCTCAGGGCAAGAGCCTGACATCTTATTTCAATCTTTGAGCCCCAGTGCCCTAGTCCCCTGTTCAGAGAGGTAAATTGAAGCTCAGAGCAGGCCATTCAGTAGAAGCAGGCCTAGCTCAAATCCACCCCCCCCCCCTTGCTGTGGGACTTACGAGACTGCTGGTATGGGTGGGGCCGGTGGAGGAGTGGCGGCGGGTGCTGAAGGCAGGCGGGTGGGCCACGGGGGTCCCAGCATCCTCAGCTGCCTGAAACAGGGCCTCAGGGTCTGCCGCAGCCAGGAACAACTCACTGGGCTCCAGCTCAGGTTCCAGATCCAGTACGAGTGGGACCCCCAGCCGTAGGCTCAGCACCTCCACCTGCCTGCTCAGTGCATCCAACCGCCGGCTCAGGGCTGCAGTCTCTGCTTGCAGCTCTTCAGCTGCCTGGGCTATTGGCTGCACGGAGGCTAGGGCTTCATCTGCTGCCTGGGTCACGGCTGCCCGGCCAGCTTCAGCCACTGCCTGCAGTTCCTGCAACGCCTGGCTCAATCGTTCCTCCAAGACCACAGCCATGTCAGGCCCAGGCCCAGGTCCAGGGACCCCCGGCATAGCACTAGGGGGGACTCTGTGGGGCGTAATGGTGGGATGGTAGCTGGGGCTGCTGTCTAGGCTGGCAGTGTCAGATGGAGTCTTTGCAGTTGGTCTGAGGGCGAAAGCAAGGGCAGCGGGCCTGCCCCGCCCCTGCTGGCCTCTCAGCCTGCCACCAGCCAGCTGGAGGCTGCAGCCCAAATAGAAACCTATTCTGGGCGCCTCTGTGAAGGGGACAGTGGGGGAGGGGAGGCCTGCTCAACCAGGCAGGCCGCCAGGCCTGGCCCTACAGAGATCACAAACCTGCAGCACAGCCAAGCCGCTGTTCTGATGGAACAGTGTGACCAGGGCCCTGTGCCTCACAGGTAGGAAAACTGAGGCAGGAAGTAGCAGCTAGATCTGTCTGAGTCACCGTGTATACTGACTATGAGAATGCAGTCCACCAGACTCTCCAGCCTGCCTGTCTCTGCCCTCTGTTAGAAAGTCTTGAATTGCTGGGGGAAAACAGAGGCACAGAGAGGCTGGTTCTTGAGTGATCTGCTTGTACAAAATAATTTGGATCTAAGATAAATGTCCTGTAGCCTGTCCACGGTGCCAAGATCCAACTCCAGACTTTGAGCAAGTGCCTTACAGACACACCATCTGCTCCCCTTAGTTGGGGAAACTAAGGCAAATTGATGATGCCAGATCCAAATCTTACTCTGGTACCTTCCATCTACTCCAAGGGCCTTAGCTGCAACCACCTCTCTGGCCACCCCATCCCAAGCCCCTGGCAGAGCTCAGCTGGGGCCTGCTTTGGTGGAAGAAGAGTGCTTCCTTACCCCCTCATTCTTTCTAGGTCATTTCTCAGAAGACTAAAGATGGTTCCAGTGCCTCACCTCAGCCATAATCCCATTCAGTCTCCAGCTCAGCGCAGAGGACATTACCTGGGCAGCAGGGTGGCCTGTTGGGGATCCCCTTCCTAGCTGAGCTCCTGGCCAGGCTATCCCAGGCTTGGGAATGAATAATGGAAGGATGAGGCGTATTCAGTTCCCCCCCCCCCGCCCCCGCACCTGCTAGGCTGCTGCCTCACCTGCCTGCTGCCCCCCTGCCTGTTAGTCCCCAGCAAGGCTTCTGACGCAGATGCTAATCACTCATCTCTAATCTTCTAATGGATGATCTTGGATGAGCCTATGAGCTGCTTAACCACTCAGGAAAGATGTCCAGCATGGGGTGGAAGCATGGCATGCCTCAGGAAGGAGACAGCAAGCCCTAATCAACCCCTCAGTGCCTCAGTTTTCCCATCTGTTTATTAGGCATGAAACAACCAATTCTTAATCAAGATCAAAGATCAGTGTTGTGAGAAGAAGAAAGAGCCTGGTGGCTGATACATGATGGTTTCATCTTAGCTCTGGCATCAACCAACTGTCCTGTGGCCACTTTCCTTCCAGATCTGAAACTCAGTTTCTCTATGTGTCCAGTAGAAGAGCCAAGCAGAGGAACCCTGCTGACGACGACACCATTAAGCCACATAAGTGACACTGATGGATGGGGAGCGACCGTCTTACCTTAATGCTGCAGCCTCCTCGGCTACCAGGAGAGGAACGGCTGAAGGTGGTGACACGGGTGACACTGCCCAGCCGGGCTGGGGTCCCAGGGTGGCTGACATGGGTGATGGTGCTCTTGCTCCCACTGCTGCTGCTTAGGAGGGTGGGGGGCGTCCGTAGCCCTAGTGTCAGTTCTGGGTGAGAAGAAGGGATGCTGTCAGGTGGAGGGATAGGGAGGCACCAGCCAAGATCAATGGCACCCAGTGCACCCTCTGGAGACACCCTGAGCCCTGGCAGCAACACCTTGTTGCATGTGCAGAGCTAGGTGCTGCAGATACTCCCACCTAGCCCAGGGGAGGCAGTGGGGGAGGCCTACCTGCCCTCTGGCTGCCTGCAGGGAGCAGCACCCGGCCCGAGGAGGCCTGGCCACGGCCATCCTTGATCTCGATGGTGAATGTGGTCTTCATACTGCCCCCTGATTCTGCAGTGCCGGCGGGCAGTGGGGCACTGGGCTCCTCTGAGCAGGTCCTGGGCCCCCCTGCTCTGTTTTCAAAGGACCTGGCAGCCAAGCCCCGCCTCTCAGGGCCCTCCCCCTGGGGGCAGCTCTGAAGCTGGGCCAGGGGCTGAGCTGTTCCTCTCCGCTCTTTGCTGAATTGGGAGGAGGTGTTACTAGGGCCTTGAGAGGAGGAGCTGCTCGAGGAGGAGGAGGAGGCAGAAGTGGTGCTGATGAGGGAGGGGCCAAGGAGTCTTGCGGGAGTCAAGGAAGTGAGAGCTGCCCGGGGTGGGCCATCCTGGAGCCTGGCAGCCATAGGAGAATCAACTGTAAACTTGCGGACACGATCTCTCACAGAACCAGCCCGCTGGAATGAAGAAGGTCCGCTGGCAAGAGGAGTGGACACTGGAAGGAACAAGAGATTCTGTCAGTGGCTGAATGGGAAAAGGACTGCCCAGAGATTGTGGCTGGTTAAGAACTGGCAAACTAGTACCTTGATTCTGGGCTGGCTGTCGGGGGCTAAGCACAGACAGGGAGCGTTGACAGGTTTGGGGTCCAGCCAGGTCTGGAAGTTTGTGGGGGGAGGGGGGGAAGGAAAGTGGATTATGAGGAGGGCTCCACTTTTCATATTTCTCCCTTCCACATGTCCATAACTTCCCAATCCCCTTGTGCCCCCCAACCTCCACACCCATCCTACATCATCCATTGTTAAGGCCTGCTCACTCAACTGCATCTCTCCCCTACAGGGCCTCCTTCTACTCCAGCACCAACCAACCCCAGGGTCACTTGGGTCCTCTTAGGAGCTAGAGCTAGATTTGGGCTGCAGGAAGGTGTCCAGGTCCTCCCTAGGGATGGTGATGGGGACAGCCCCCTGGCCAGCACTGCCCATGGGATCTGGCTGGGAGATGGGTGCACTCCCTTATTGGGGAGAAGAATGTGCCTGAGGCCTGTTGCCTTTCAAGGCTGCAGGGAGGCCTCTGGCCATGGGTGGCAGGGGTGGGCCTGGCCAGGGGCGGGGACACTTCAGGGGCAGTGGCGGGGGTGGAGGGGAGGTGGGCAGTGTCCAGGACGGCCTGGACCTGAGGAAGCGGAGCTGTCCAGGCAGAAAAAAAGAGAGGTTGGGACAGGGGAAGGCAGATGCCAGTGGCTACCCAAGCTGGGATCCATCCTCACCTGTTCTCTTGGTGTTGGAGGGGCCCCTCATAGGACTCTGGGCAGAGGAAAACTCGGTGGAGCCAGGCAGGAGCTGCAGAGGAGACATAATATAGGCAGGGTCGTCTCCCAGGCTGGCTCACCTGATTGGAAACTCTGACCCTCATCCAAACTCACCTTGTCCCCCTGCTGCCTCTCAGTGCTGGAAGGTGATGGCGACCCTGGGGGCTCAGGGCTGGGGGCCTGTGCAGGGCTGAGAGGTGGCTCAGCGCTTCCTGGAGCCTCAGCTGCAGGACACTGGGCCCCAGCAGGCTCGAGCAGAGGCTCAGGAGAAGCAACGATGGGGATACTATCAGGCGAGGCAGGTGAGCTGGGTGTGTCTTCAGGTGGGGCTGCAAGCAGGACTGTCACTGTGGTCACATCCTGGCTGGTGTCCTCAGGGGTTGGGATTGACTCGGGGACTTTTGTCTGCTGCTGTCGTTCTTCCTGTTCAGGTACCTGTGGGGGACCCGTCAAATGCAACCAAAGCTTCCCTGACCTATACTGTTACCTGAGCCTATGGAGGGCCAGGCTGGCAGGTACTCAGGGCAGGGCATGCAAAGCAGAGGGGTGGGCCTGGCTTCCTGTGGGCACAGTGGCATAAGCATGGTGTAGTCTCCGATCTCTACTCCCCCCCATCTCCTGGCACTGCCTAGGCAAGGCAGTTGAGACAGGCTCAGGTCCTCATGTCAATGGGAAGGGAACTCCTGGGGACTTTGGTTCCTAATAGATGTCTAGAGTAGAGGCTACTGATTCTGGCCTCAGCCTCTTTCATCAGGCTGCTCTGCAAGGCCTGGGGACCCAGCGGCCTCTGCTGGTCATCTCGGGAACTTGCATGGCCCAGCTTCTCTCTCACACTCCTGGCGAACAGAGGAGACTCTGGGAACAGTGCTCCACCAGTCACCTGGAGCCTGGCGCTGTGACCCTGCTGAGCCAAGGTAAGGGTGTGCGGGCTGTCTGGAGGGCAAGGGCAGCCTAGGGACAGGTTTAGGGGTGGGGAGGATGTTCTAAGTCAAACTTAAATTTCAGGAGATCTTTCTGGCTGCAGGCGGGATGGCAGGGTGGGGGTGGAAAGAGGAGGAGGCAAGAGAAGGGCCCAGGTGTCCCCAAGATACAGGCTTTGAGAAGGCCTGGACAGAATCACAGCCCAGAGTGCAGGCATGTGGTAGGAAGTGCCTGAAAGTGGGAAGAGGCCTGAGAAAAAGCTCCAGTGTTCCCTCCGAACACAGGCGGGACGCCCCCTCACAGCCAAAACCAGTGCAGCAAAGATACATGGGCATTCTGTATGACTGGAACCCATGAGCCACCCTCCCATGTTCGCACTCCCCACCTCACGCCGGTCTGGCCTGTGTGCTGCTTGCTCCTCTCTGTCCTCTCTGGAGCTGCTGTTGGGACGTCCGCTGCCCAATCTCCCAGCCAGGGTGGCGGCTAGAAGGGCAGGGGCAATGTCAAGCGAGGGCTAGGAGATGCTATAGGCATCAGAGCAGTGGGACCAAGACAGAACACTCACCCTCAATCTCCTGAGCCCGGACACGGCGGATGGCAGCTCGGATCAGTTTGCGCTCTTCATACTCACCGGCACTCCGCAGCTGTGAGCGAGAGGCAAGTCAGTTGTGGGGCTGTGAGATTGCAGGCCTTCACCTGCCCTGTCCCCACTTTCCCTGCCCTGGCCTGGGCCTCACCAGTGTAGTCAATTCCTCCACATCATTCATGGACTCCAGCTGCCCTGCCAACTGTGCCAGGGCAGCTCGCTGCTCGGCTTCGCGCTGCTCAGAGCTGTGGGGACACCATGATTGTAACGACCATATCTATGGCCAAGTTGGGGAAGCAATGGGACTCAAGGGACCCTGGGCCTTGGCAGAGGGGCCTGGAGCTGTCTCTGCAGCCACTCTAGCTACATGCTGATTCATATATACTCCTAGATGTGGGTACTAAAACCACTGCCTAGAACTGGGCGCTGGTGGCTCATGCCTATAATCCTAGCTACTCAGGAGGCTAAGATCTGAGGACTGTGGTTCAAAGCCAGCCTGGGCAGCAAAGTCCATGAGACTCTTATCTCCAATGAACCATCATAAAACCAGAAGTTGGAGCTGTGGCTTAAAGTGGTAGAGAGAAAAGCTCAGGGACAGTGCCCAAGCCTTGAGCCCCAAGACAAAAACCAACCAACCAACAAATAAAATCATTGCCCAGATGGATTAACCACACCCCATAGCCAGGCAATCACCACCAGGGCCACACCCGCAAACATCCCAGTGTATTCCCAAAGTGTGCACACTCTACCCCTGCACAGTCAGCAGGCACACCTGTGCCCACACCCACCCTAGCACCCATTCCCTCTCACACCTGCAGGTCCACCCCCTCTGCCACTCACTGAAGCCAATTCTCTTTGTTGTCCTGCCGCTCGGCACGGAAGCGCTTGGATGCTAGGGCCTCCTCCTCCCGTTCCAGCTCCTGACGCTGCAGCTCTCGGATGGCGGAGCGGATTCGTCGCCGCTCTGCCAGATCCGCTGTGACCTCTAACTGCAAAGGGAGGCAGGAGAGAGGGAGGCAGGTCATTTTGGTCATAGAGGGGTGGGGAGAGGGTTGGCACCAGCTGCCCACGGCTCTGCCTAGGGCACAATGAGTGGCCTGTCTCTACTCCCTCTGTGGCAAGCCCTTCACGTGCCTGACCACCCACCCAGGGTCCAAAGGGGGTGACCCAGCTCAGGGCACCAGGGATCTTGGCAAGCCTGCTGGGCATTGTGGTTTGTAGAGCACTCTCTGTGAGTGCTCAGCCGGCAGCCACCCACCTGATCAGGTAACAAGCAGCTAGACACCCTTTCCTGAGACTTGACTCCTGTCCCCCGATCCTAGCCCTTCATTAAACCCAAGAGCCAGGGGCTGGGAATATGGCCTAGTGGCAAGAGCGCTTGCCTCCTACACATGAAGCTCTCGGTTCGATTCCCCAGCACCACATATATGGAAAACGGCCAGAAGTGGCGCTGTGGCTCAGGTGGCAGAGTGCTAGCTTTGAGCAGGAAGAAGCCAGGGACAGTGTGCTCAGGCCCTGAGTCCAAGGCCCAGGACTGGCCAAAAAATAATAAATAAATAAATAAATAAACCCAAGAGCCAGGAAAGGCAGGAAGGAGATAACCCCTATATTAACAAGGATTCCTGGATACTTTCATGGTATATCTCAGTACCATAGCCCTGTTGGAGGGGATGACAGGAGAAATGAGAAAGGAGCAAGTGCTTAAGAGTTAAGTCCCTGCCTGGCTGGGAATATACATATATATAATATAATTACATAACATTTATATAATATTACTTATTATATCATTACATTATATCATTATATTATATTATATTATATTATTACATTATATCATTATATTATTTATATAACTATTATATAACTATGTATTGAATAATATATACCATATATTATAATATGTATTATATATGGTATGTAGTATATATATTATTCCTTGCACTGTCTTTTACCTAGCACTAGCCACTATCGGAGGAGCCAGGGCCCAGAGTGAGAGGGTCAATCTCCCAGAGAGATTGCAGCTGGCTCTCTGGCTACCAGAGCTGTAGAGAAGGTGTTTGTTTATGGGGGACAGGAGCTCCCACCAGTTTCTGAGTTCTCAAGTCCCTGGGAAATGAAGTGTGGCTTGTATAACCAGGTCTAGAAAAGGGTAACTTCTCTGAGCTGAGTCAGCCAATCCTGGTGCCTCCCCCAACCCACTGGGTAGAGCCATCTTACAAGGATCCTGTGTTGCTCAAGGGAGAGGACTAGTCTGGGCCTCTCCAGGAAGGCCGCCTAGTGCTAAGCTTCCGGTATGATAGACAGATGGGACCTGAGTAATGGCAGATTTCTTCTGCCTTTACTTGCTCCCAAATCATTCACAGCTTCTAGCCAAGGAGCCCCCTCTTCTCTTCCTTTCTGGCCTCCCCTTCCATCATCCTTCCTTCCTGCTATGGTGCAGGTAGCCAGATGGTAAAGGGCCGTGATAGATGGGTTTTCGCATAGAGTATGAGCTGACTCAACACTGCCAAGAGACAACTGGATTAGTGTGAAGGGCGTGGAGTGTGTGACATGGAGCCCTCCATGCTTCCCATTGCGGAGAAGCTATGAGAGGGTCCCCCAAGCTCAAGCCAGAATCCCCACCCAGTTCAGCCCTCAATGGGTGGTCAGGGGCATATCTTTTTATTTGTCCTTTATTAGTCATATGGGACAATGGCTCCCACCTCCCGCTTATGGATAGTGATGGAGCAGGGCTTGGGAGTGGGATCTCCCTTGTATATGCTAGCCAAACAGGAAAAGGGAGAGATAGCAAATGAAGAATAGGAAGGACAGGACATATTTACTAGAAACTGTGCCAGACTTTGTGTTCTGTCTTCCTCTTCAAAATCCCTACGTGTTTTATGCCATCTGACAGAAGAGGAAACCAAATCTCAGGGAGAAGTGCTTTGCTCATGATCAAATCACAGAAGCAAAATATGAACCCAGGACTTCTGACTCCAGGACCTGTCCTAGACTAACCAGCTTGTTATGGTGGGGAGCCCTGAGGCTCCTGGAAATGTGTTGGGGATCTTTCTGGCCTGGCTGAAGAGATGGTAAAGCCTAAGGGGACCTACTGAGGCAGTGAGGGAGAAGGGGGATCACCTCCCCCTAATACTTGGAGATTGGGGATTGACAGTCCTTTGCCAAAGGTAGAGACCCAGAGGCACAATGCTTATCCCTCTGTCTCCTGGGTCCCCATTCCCAATATTCTTAGCTCTGAGCTTCAAAAATAGGGTCCTCCCCGCACAAAAAGCCTAGACACTTGTCCATTGCTGCAACCCCTAGGAACCTTAGCGTCTCCATTTGGAAATTGGGAACCCCGCCCCCCCCCCCCACACACACACACCGCCCGCCGATTCCTTCCAGTTGGCCTGGGCATAAACCTATTCCCACTGGTCACCTCCCAGAATGACCTTTCTCTTTGGGCCTGCAGGCTAAGGTCACACCACAGTGTCTCTGCGGTGTCCAGCGTTCCCTGTGTGCGGAGGGGGCTGTGGGAGGGAGGGAAGAAGTACAAAGGGCCATTGTCCACCGGGGGGGGGGGGTGGGAAGGGGAAGGGGAAAAGGGAGGTTTCCGAAACTGCCTTAGTGAAATTCTCCAGGGAGGAAAGAAGGTGCTTCCTCCTCCCCGGGAAGGGAGGAGGGTCTATGAGCACTTGCTGCTCTCACAGCTAGGGGTCGCCTGGCAGGCCCAGCTTCCCCATGGGCCTCAGTCTCCCCATCTGCACCCATCACCCCATCCCAGGGCCTGGATGGCCCTCGGGGGCCCCCCCGCAGAGCGCGGAGCGAGGCCTCGCCAGGGGATGCTGCAGGGCAGGCCCTGCCCCGCCGGCCCCAGCCTCCCGCGGGGCGCCCGGCGGGCGCAGACAGGAAACCCCCCCTCCCGCCCCCCTGCACGTCCCTTCTACAGAGGGGAAACCGAGCCCACAGCCCCGGCCGCTCCCCCGGGTCACCCCGCCGGGGCGGGGGTGGGCGGACGGGCGTGCGTCGGGTCCCAGGAGCCCCGCGCCCCGTCCTCAGGAATGTGCGGGAGCCGAGGCCGGAAACAGCTGCCGCGATCCCGCAGCCGGCGGGGGCGCAGAGGGGCGGAGCGGCCCGGCTTTCCCTTTTAAGGCCCGTCCCCGCGGGGAGGAGCCGGGCTCGGGACGCCCGGGTTCCTGCCACGAGGCCGGCGGGGCCGGGGCCGGGGCCGGGAGGGGACGGGCGGCGCGGGCGGTGACCCTCGGCGGTGCCGAGGCGTCATGGCGGCGGGCGGTGCGGGACTGAATCTCGGGGAGGGCAAGGCTTTGCGGAGTGTGTGTGTGTGTGTGTTGGAAGGGAGAGCGGAATAGTTCGATTTAAATCACCGCTTCGATTTCTTCTGGAAATCCTTCCCCAGCGCCCAAAGCTTGCAGGAGGAGGGCGGGAGTGGGGTCTGGCGGCTGGAGAGCCCCGAGTTCCAGGGTGGGTCCGGAGCGATGGGCATGCGCGGAGACCCGGCCTGGTTTTGTGTCTGGAACCCACTGGCTCTGCTACCCCGGTCAAGACTGGACTCGTGAAGGGGAGGTGGAGCTGCCTTGTCTGCCGGGCACCTTTGGAAACGCACCTCCGTCTCCTGGTTGCTACCTGGCAGGGGCAGATGGAGGCCGCAGATACCCGGGTGGAGGCAACAGGTTCTCTGCACTCCCAAGGCCTGCCCAGCCCCCAGAACACAAGGCACCGGCCCCCGAGGCAATTGTTGGGGCGGGTGAGTGGGCTCCAGCCTTTGCTTCCAGTGGGATGGTATGAGGGTGGAGTGGATCACTCAAAATAGGGAAAGTAAATCTTTAATTTTCTCCTCTGGGCAAGGGTCAGAGACTGGGCAGCAGGGGGGGATGGGGGGGCTAGGCTCCTCCTCCAAGTCAGCTGCTGCCTGGCTCTGCTGGTGGGCACATCCCCGCTGTGCTGGGTTGCCTTCCAGCCCTCCTTGCATGGGATAGAAAGAAGTTGGGAGGGAGTGGGGGGATGGATGTGACCCATCCTGCCTAAATCTTGGGCCCATACCTTGTTCCACTCATATGCCAATCTCGGGTCCTAGATTTTGTGTTCACACACCTTTCCCTCCCATTTTAAAGGTAAAGAAATGGAGGTGCAGAGTGGGAAAACGACAGACCAGAAGTCACACCCCGCAGTGTGTTTATAGGTTCCTCCAGCTTTGTGTTTCTCAGGACTCTTGGTACCCCCATGGCCCTCTCTGGGTTTGGATCCTGGCACAACTCCAAACTGGGTGCCTTCAGGCAGGTGATTTCAACTGAGTGGAGTTGTGAACATTCTGTGAGCTGGGGTCCCCAGCCCCAGGCATACCCCCTGCTGTGCCCTGTTATTATTAATCATTATCATTGGGCCAGCTTCCAGAGGTGGGTACTGCTCAGGCTGTTGCTGGGCAGGGGCAGGCAGATCCAGCCTTCCCACACCTGTGACTGCACATGGGCGAGTCCATGGCAGTTACTGTTTAAACAGGTGGTGGGGGCCCGGGGACTGGGAGGAGTCAGGCCTTAGCACCTGGCATGGACAGGAGGCGCATGCCACAAGGGCCTCTGCATCAGCCACATGGAACCAGCATGGCTCTGTTGTCCTGACCCTCCCTTCAGACCACTCCACCATCACCTCTTTCTGTCAGCCGACTGGCCCCCTACCTTCTTGGCTTGGTTTTGCCCACCGCCACAATAGTGTTATATGGGGCCGCTTACCAGTTTCCGGAGGGCTCCCTCATCCAGCCCGGCTAAGGCGTCATCTGCCATCTTGCAGGCCTCTAGCTTTGTGTGTCACCTCCTGGTGAGATCCCCAGTGTCTATGGCACCTGACACCAGCTCAGAGGAGTCTGCAGGAGACAGACAGGAGTTAGGACTGCTGGAGCTTCTAGAAACCACAAGCACTTGGGCACTGGTGCCTCCATTTCCCTCTAACTCATGAGTATCTGTGTTTGTCCTGTGCTGTGGCTCCAAGTTGGGAGTGGTCTCCTCTCCTAGGGTGGTTCCCTGGAAAACGTACCAATTCCGTTTCAAGAATAGGTGTCCCTGTTCTAGCCTTGCCAGCTTGACTGCCAGTCTGCTGTGTGGTCTAGGCTGGCATTCTGTCTGAATGCCTCAAACAGAAAAGAGAAAGGGCCTAGAACTAGATTCAGAAGCAGGATCTACTGAGGCCCACCCAAGCTGTGATCACCACCAGGGGGTGCACAGCCAGTCTCCACAGTTTCCTGCCCCACCTACCCATCCCTAAGGCCCTCCCAGCCTCTCTCCCCTGCTCCTGCTCCTCCCCCCCCCCCCCCCATAAACTCAGTTTGTGGCTACGGGCTCAGCCCATAGCCTAGTCCTGGCTGCTTTGGTCATTTTCATTCACCCCAGGTATGGGAGCTACACACCTATCAATTCTGAGCCACACCCTTCTCTCTTCCCAACTGTCTGATCTTATGAAGCCAGGTGTACTGGCACCCAGCTCCTTTTGCCAATTCCAATTCATTTCCCGGCTGGCATGCTGCATGTCCTTCAGAAGCTGAACCGCTCAACCTCTAGTCTTCAAGCAAACTCGAGAGGATGGGAAACAGGGCCAGAGATTTGTCATTGGGTGGGTGGGGTGGGAAGGACGAACTCAAAAAACTCAAAGGGCAGGAAGGAATTTAATTAAAAATCTTACACACTTCCCCCTTCTGAAGACATCCCCCCCCCCCATCCAAAGTGCTCCAAGGAGCCCAGGGCACTTCACCCTTGTCCCATCCCCATCCATCAAAATGTGCCTCTCTGTCCCATCCCAGGATCCCAGAACAACACTCTCCTTCCTCCTTGAGCTCCAAAGTCTTTGTGGAATTTGAAAGCCCATGGCCCAGCATACCTATGTGCTTAGTTAATATAAAGTGACTGAAATGGCTTCAGAATACCCCCCCCTCTTCCCAGTTGATTCATCCTTTCAATCACCTCTTCTTCCCTCTCCAGAACAGTCATTTGAGGAGTCACCCCATCTTGGGTGACTTAGTCTGGGGGAGTCCTAAATCCACTTGGTTGGGGTTTTCCTGGTCCTGCCTGTTCAAGTCTGTTTACCTCTTCCATCCTGGTAGGCTCAGATGGGTGTCAGCTTCCCAACCTCTTTTGTTAGGGTCCTTGTCCCTCACTCTGTTTACTTTTGGTAACCCTCCCTTCTCCAAAAGTGTCACTTCGGGAGCCTTAGGCACTGTGGACTTTCTGCACGTTCTCCTGTCTGTTTATTCCTTCTTGGGAAGGACAGTATCTAACCTAGGGGGACTGTGAGAAATCTTTTCTTCCTTAGGGACTCCCACCTCTGCCCCCGGGCAGTCCTAGCTTTCCCTCCAGGGGACACAGACGGGTCCCCAGGAGATTGTGAAGGGGGCCCCCGGAGTCTGTCTGTGGAGCTTCCCCCGAAGGTATCTGCCCCCCTTAAAAGAACAACCCTGGGGATCGTACAGCGTGTGAGAGATCCGTGGGTGTTCTCCCCGCCAAACACCCCATGGCTTAGAGTTCCCGTGACTGGCTGGGGAGAGGGTTCCCCGGTCTGAGGGTTCCAGAAGCCCCGTCTAGATATCCGTGTTCCACCCTCCCTGAACCCGTCGGGGGTGAGGGTCCTGGTGTTGCCCCGATGTCCGCACACCCACCTCTCAGTCCGGTCTGCCCGGTCCGGCGCGGGCTCGATTTCGCTTGCTGGAGACCTGACAGATGTAGTAGCGACGGTCCAGCGGGAAGCGCCGCGACCCGGCACCCCAGGTCTGCTCAGCAACCGTCCGCTGGACTTGTGCTACAGCCGCCTGTCCAGCCCCGCCAGCCGACTCTCTGGCTCCGCCCCGTCCCGCCGGCCCAGCCAATCCGTAGCTTGGCCCAGCCCACTCTCGTGATTCATTGGGGGAATTCAATTTGAAGGCCACGCCTCAAGGAGAGGCCCCACCCCTCCCGTGCTAAGGGTGTCGGGTATTGTAGTCCTGGCGCTGCTGTGCTGTGTCTGGCGGAGTGGTGTGGGCGTCGGTGCGGGAGGTTGGATGCAGGATCTATGCCAAGGTCGCATAGGGTTCCCTGAGCTGATAAGTGACCTGGGATCGTAGGCGCACCAAAGCCATCAGGACAACTCCTCCCCGCCTTCCCCTTTGTTCACGAGAACTCGTCCCCCCCCCCCCCCCACCACCCATTTCTGACGTCAGTGTTCGGTCTCGGAGGTGGCTGCTTTGGGGACACCAGGTCCGGGTCCCTGGAGAGCAGGGACCCAGTGGCTAGCGGCGCTTTGGCACGGTGCTGAACCTGCGGGGAGAGGACTGGTCACGATGCACGTGCTCCCCGGGCCCACACAGCTTTGCACAGACACGCCCTTCGCCCAGCCTGCTTCTTCCTTCCCAGCCCCGCACGACACGAGTTTGCTTCTTGAAGCGTTGGTGTCCTAAACACAGTATGGACTCCAGACGGTCACTGAACAAGGAGGGCACAGTTGCGGCCCAGAGAGAACCAACATTGCCAAGATCAAACAAGGAGTCCAATCAGGAAACTCGAGCTTAGACCCACTAGGGAAAGCCACCCTAGGGTGAGGACTGGAGACCAAAGAGGGGTGGTGCTCAGGCTGATGGAGTGGGGAAGGGAGTCCTGACTGTCCAATACACACTATAAAAACACCAACTCATTTCTTTTGTACTTGTTATGCACCAAGCGCATGAATCCTCATAATTAAATGATACCTGCATTGTTGTTCTATTATACATATGAGGACAAAGGCACACAGGTAGTGGAGCTGTGATTCATGCCACCTTCGGAATCTAGCATCTGTGCTTTGTGACATGGGATGGTGGGGCAGTCAGTGTTACTGTGGAAGTCCCTAGGTTCAGCTCCATGGTGATCTTCCAATAAACACACATCCAAGGAAAGGATTGTTATCCACCCAAACTCCCTCATCTGTCATCTCATCTCCTCCTCTTATCTTCTCTCCTCCTCCTCCTCCTCCTCCTCCTCCTCCTCCTCCTCCTCCTCCTCCTCCTCCTCCTCCTCCTCCTCCTCCTCCTCCTCCTCCTCCTCCTCCTCCTCCTCCTCCTCCTTTCTTATTTTGGTTCTGGTACTGGGTCTTGGACTCAGGGCCTGGGTACTTGCTGTCCCTGAGCTTTTTCTGCTCAAGGCTAGTGCTCTACTACTTGAGCCATAGCTCCACTGCCCCCGTTTTTAGTGATTGAGATAAGAGTCTCATGGACTTTCTTGCTCAGCCTGGCTTTGAACCTCAATCTTCATATCTCAACCTCCTGAGTACTTAAGATTACAGCATGAGCTGACGGTGCCCAGCCTTTTTTTTTGAGAAATAATCCCATTTTACACATTGGAAAACTAAGGTGCAAAGAAAGAAGTGACCTTCCCATCATCAGGGAGGAAGGGCAGACAGAGCCTAGTTTGGAGGATTAGTTTAAGGTCCCAGGACCTCAGAGAGCCTTCCAAGGACATCTGTGTTGCACTGAAAACCTTAGGTGCCCCTTAGGACCACTTTTTCTAATAGGGCACACCTAAATTTCTCCTGAGAGTCTCAGGGTCTGCTTGAGTGGCAGTTGTAGGCTCCAATGAGTGGCCAGCTCCATGTTAGCTCTGTAGCTCTGCTGAGGAATTATACAGGTATCTGGGTGGATGGATGCATGTCTCACTGGCAGTCATTCACTCCCGGTGGTGCCATGATAATGCAGATGTCCTGGCCCACAGGTAATCCCCTTATGGCTGTGTCTACCTCCAAACCTGCTGTGTGCTTTTTTCTCTTCCTCCTGGGAGTGATGCTGGGTGAGGGAGTGAGGTGACTGGTGATAGCAGTGATCTAGAGATCAAAGGGCAGTCCAGTGCTGAAACTGAGAAGGTGGACAGCCACAGCCCAGGAAAGAGTAAACATCAGGAGATGTTTTGTCTAGCACCTATTACATGTCAGACAACCATTGCAAGATAGAGCCTGGTTCAACAGAGAAGGAAGTGGAAGATCAAGGAAGTGAAGGTATCTTGGGCCACTAGTGGCATACAAACAGTTGAATTCTACCTAAAGCTGAAGACTCTTCTTTCCACCTTGCTGCTTTTTGGATGGGGGTGTGGGGTGTGTGTATGGGGATCCTGGAAGGCTTCTCAGAGGAGGTAATGTACAAACTGATCTTAAACATGAGTGCAAAGGAAACTCTAGAGAAATGGGAAAGGCATGGAAGAGCATTTTGGCAGAGGAACTGTGAATGGGAAAGGCCTGTAAGTGGGAAAAGGAAGAGAAGGGGCTGCAGGTAGAACAGAAAATGAGGGACGGGGGAAGGTTAGATCTGTGTGAGATGGGCTTTGAATGCCAAGTGATCAGGGTGGATCACTCTTGAAGGCCACTGGGAGGCCTAGGCCTCCAGCTGCTTTTCTAGAAAAAGAAGGGGTTGCACAGATCTGTTTCAGGTCATCCTAAAAGAATGGGCTATAACGGGAAGGCTTTTGATTCTTCCAGACCTAAGCATGAATTCCAGACCCAACTGGCAGAATGGAGAGTCTCTGGAGCAGCTCAGGGGCCAAGGGTAATATTTTGTTCCATACTCTAGTCCTGAAATGAATATATCATACCAAGCTGGTAGAACAGAATACAGATCCACATGCCAGGGGCTGATGGCTCACTGTTGTAACCCTAGCTACTCAGGAGGCTGACATCTGAGGATCAAAGTTTGAAGCCAGCCTGAAAGAAAAGTTCATGAGCCTCTTATCTCCAATGAACCAGCAAACAGCTGGAGGTGGAGCTATGGCTCAGGTGGTAGTGTGTGTGTGTGTGTGTGTGTGTGTGTGTGTGTGTGTGTTTGGAGTCCCACAGCATGGAGACATGGTTTCTGGACTCTAGAAGATACAGACAGCAGAGCTCTCACTGGCTTTGGTTTGTGGAGAGAAGCAAAGACCTGCAGCCTGGGGAAGAGAGTGTGAGTACAGAGGGAGGCAGAGTAGTGAGGACTTTGTAGAGGAGAGCAGGCAAATAAGGCTGGAACACAGGGGCCCTTGAGGAGCACTGGTTGTGTTCTCTTTGGTGGTACTGTGGGTGGAATTCAGGGACTTATGCTTGCAAAGCAAGCACTCTACCAGTTGGGCCATGCCCCAAGTCATGTTGGTTTTAAGTTGTTTTTCAGATAGGGTCTCATGCTTTTTGCCCAGGTCAGCTTTGGATCTTGATTCTCCTATCCCCACCTCCTACAGCTTAGATTATAGGTATGTACCACTGCATTGGGCCAAGAGCTGGTTCTTGCTGGTGTTGTATGGGTCCAAGGTGTGTGAGCCTCCTCATGGGCAGAACTGGAGGTTCCCAAGGTCACAGCCCAAAGAGGAGGATTGGAGGACCTGGTTCTCAAACCTGTTCAGCAAGGCCATCGCCTCCATGATGTCATCAAGCTGCTGTTGCTCTGGGCAACAGTGTCACTCAAGCTTCCGGGCTTGCCAGGCAGCAAGGAACTCCAGAACAGCCTCATAGACCCAGGGAAGAGCTCTGGCTGGGCCAGGCTGGACTTGAGTGACTTCTAAGGGGTCCCGTGGTACCTGGGTGAAGGGGAGAATCTGGGCTCGCGAGGGGCACCGTGCAGTTGTCATCTGATGGGTTGGGCCATCTCTTGCACTCATCCTTTGTAACAGATGTGTGGCAATTTATCACTACGGTCCCCGTAGCTTGAGTTTCAGGCTAAGCCACACCCTTGACTCTTTTTTTTATTTTTTCATTTTGTTTTGTTTTTCAGTGTCATTGAGGTCAAACTAAGGTCCTTTCAGTCTCTAGGCAGGTGCTCTGCCACTTGAGTCACTCCCCAGTCCTTTTAGCTTTATTTTATTTATTTATTTTTATTTTTTGGCCAGTCCTGGGTCTTGGACTCAGGGCCTGAGCACTGTCCCTGGCTTCTTCCCGCTCAAGGCTAGCACACTGCCACTTGAGCCACAGCGCCCCTTCTGGCCGTTTTCTGTATATGTGGTGCTGGGGAATCGAACCTAGGGCCTCGTGTATCCGAGGCAGGCACTCTTGCCACTAGGCTATATCCCCAGCCCCTTTTAGCTTTATTTTTGGAAAAGTGTTTTGCATTTCTGCCTGGGCCAGCCTGGGCCTTGATGCTCCTACTTACACTAAACCTTATAGCTGGGATGACCAGATTATACCACTACATTCAGCTAAAGAATGAGATGGAGTATTGCTTACTTTTTGAGCTGGTCTTGAAATGAGACCCTCCTAACTTTTACCTCCCTCATTCTTGGGATTATAGGTATGAGCTACTGCACCCAGCTTTGTTCTTTATTATTATTATTTTTTTTTTAAACTCAGGGCCTGTCCCTGAGCTCAAGGCTAGCACTCAAATTGGTAAATTTGAGCCACAGATACACTTCGTTTTCTGGTGGTTCATTTGAGGTAAGAGTCTCACAGACTTTCCTGCCCCAGCTGGCTTTGAACCCTAATCCTCAGATCTCAGCCTCCTGAGTAGCTAGGATTACAGGTGTGAGCCACCAGTGCCCAGTCTTCCAACTTTGTTCTTTTTTTTTTTTTTGGCCAGTCCTGGGGCTTGGACTCAGGGCCTGAGCACTGTCCCTGGCTTCCTGTTTGCTCAAGGCTAGCACTCTGCCACTTGAGCCACAGCGCCCCTTCTGGCCGTTTTCTGTATATGTGGTGCTGGGGAATTGAACCCAGGGCCTCATGTATACGAGGCAGGCACTCTTGCCACTAGGCCATATCCCCAGCCCCCCAACTTTGTTCTTAATCACTGTATACTGACAGCCACTATTTGGGAGCTCTGCCTGTGCAGGCCTTGTCAGATTTTTTGTTTTGTTTTGTTTTGTTTTGTTGGTAGTGGGGCTTGAACTCTGGGCTTAGGTGTTGTCACTAAGCCCTTTAGCTCAAGGCTAGTGCTCTGCCACTTGAGCCACAGGGCCACTTCCTGTTTTTTTCTTGTGGTTAATTGGAGATAGGAGTCTCACAGACTTTCCTGTTCCGGCTGGCTTTTAACTGCAACCTCAGATCTCAGCCTCCTGAGTAGCTAGGATTACAGGCGTGAGCCACTCGTGTCCCGCATTGTCAGATTTTTTAAAAAAGACCCCTTCATTACTTGAAAATACTACAGCTGGATCTTGACATTCCGGAGTCCTAGATTCTCACCTAATGGTCCAGGTAGCTCAGCTGAATCTCAGAGAGGGGAAAGGGACAGGTCCACCCCTAGACCCCCGCTTCCCAACTCACCTTTGTCTTCCTCAGGCCTGGCTCACCAACGTGGCCCAACAATAATAAATGACCCGAGTAACCCCCTCATGCCATCCACTCATTCCCCACAGCTCTGAGAATTATGTGCCAAGGTTAAGTCCATTTTTTCTAGGTAAAGAAACTGAGGTTCAAGCCAGGCTCATACCTGTAATCCCAGCTATTCAGTAGCTAAGAATTGAAGATCACAGTTTCAAAGCCAGCCCAGGGAAGGAAAGTCCGAGAGACTCTAATCTCCAATTAGCCACTGAAAAGCCTGAAGTGTACATGTGGCTCAAGTAGGAGAGCATCTACTACGAAAAGAAAAATCTGAGTGAGCATATGAGGTCCTGAGCTCAAGTCCCAGTACATACACCCAGACAGATAGATACACACACACACATACACAGAGAGAGAGAGAGAGAGAGAGAGAGAGAGAGAGAGAGAGAGAGAGAGAGAGAGAGAGAGAGAGAGAGAGAGGAGAGGAGGGAGGGAGGGAGGGAGGGAGAGGGAGAGAGATTCAGAAAGAGAGACACAGAGGGAATTCCTGGTCCAAGTTGCCTGAACATGTTTTGGTAGGGCTGAGATTTGAACCAGGTGTGTGAGCCCTACACCCTGGGCTGATTCAGTGAGCTTCTGTGGAGGCAGGAAGACCTGAAGACAAGAGGGCAATAGCCCCCTTGCCCAGGCAGGCAGCACCCACAGGCCAGCAGTATTGAGTTCTGAGCTTCCACGCAGGCCTGGCTTCTTCAGGGCAGGCAGGAAAGTGCTGAGGCTGCAAAAGGGCCCAGAAGCTTCCCAGAGGAGGCGACCATGATGGGAGGGAGGGAGGGAGAGAGGGAGGGGAGGAGGGAATTCTCTGCACCAACCTCAGAGCCAAGTGTAGACGTGGCTGCTGGACCAGCTGCAGGCAAGGGAGGGCAGCGGAGCAGGGTGGGGCCCAAACCCAAACCCAGCCTCCCAGCCATGTTCCCAGCCCTCCACTTGCCAGGCCAGGCCCTTCTCTTCTCACTCCCCATCTGGATTTGAGATGAAGACTGCTTGACCTAATAATAGCCAAGTGGCAGCAGAGGCACTTCCTGGAGCCCTGGCCAGTGGAGGGGGGCAGGGACCCCATTCAACTCATTCTGACTTCCAACAGGCTTCATAAATCTATTATAGTGTGTGTGTGTGTGTGTGCGCGCGTGCATGCTCACGTGCGTGTGCACCATTCCTGTGGCTTGAACTCAGGACCTGGGTGCTGTCCCTGAACTTAGCACTCTATCACTTGAGCCACAGCCCCACTTCTGGCTTGTTCTGAATAGTTTATTGGAGATAAATCTTGTGGACATTCCTATCTGGGCTGGCTTCAAACTGAGGTCCTCTGATCTCAGCCTCCTGAGTAGTTAGGATTATAGGCCCGGCTATTATAAACTCTTTTGATGGGCAGAGAAACTGAGGTAGACAGAAGTAAGCCACTGGCTCCTGAGGACAAAGTGAAGCGTGCAGCCTGAAATTGCCAAGCATGGCCCACATCCCTGGCCACCAGGCTAAGCATTTTCCATGTCAGTAGTGATAATTCATTAATATACCATATTAGCTCTGTGGTATAGCCCAGACTTTCTTATTTGTGTGGAGTCTGCTGTAGGATAGGGCCCTCTCAGGCTGCTTTCAAATCCTCCCTGGAATCCATTACTGATGCCTTTGCATGTGTAAGGGAGTCTGAAAAAGTGCTGGCATGCAACTCTGAGATCCCAGCTATGCAAGAGACATAAATAGCCTAAATAGGTAGATGGAGGTCCAAGCTGACTTAATGTGTGGGCATAATGTGAGACCTTATTTGAAAATAATCATGGCCAAAAAGTGCTGAGAACCTGGCATCAGTAGTTCATGCCTGTAAGTCTAGTTACTCAAGAGGTTGAGACCTAAGAGAATTGAAGTTCAAAGACAGCAGAGACCAAAAAGGCCTTGAGATTCCATCTCAAATTATCCAGCAAAAAGCTAGACTGGAGGCACAAAGCAGCTGCCTAGCAAGCTTAAGGCCCTGGGTTCAAACACACACACACACACACACACACACACACACACACACACACACACACGAACTTAGCTGTGCTGTGCATGGGGTCTTTTTAATGATCCAATCAGGAGAAGTTTTGCTGTTTCTCATCTTATTTTGCCAGGGTGAATAAATTTGGCCAGAAGGGCATTATTATATTTTGGATACATCTTGTCCCTTCTTTTTATCACTGGTGGTGTAAATGGTTTATTTATTTGGTTAAAAGAAGGAAATAGTTCCCTTAGTTGATAGTAGTCAATGAACAAACTTTTTTCCCCCCTCAGTCCTGTGGCTTGAACTTGGGGCTTTGTGCTCTCACTTGAGCCATGTTTCCAGTGTGGTATTTTTCTGGTTAATTAGAGATGGAGACTCTTAGACATTTTTTTTAAAAAATCATGGGCAGGCTTTGAACCATGATTCTCCAGATTGCAGTATCCTGAGTAAACTTAAGCCACCAGCACCTGGCTTTGGACAAACCTTGGTAAACATAAAGTTCCCAAACACCTACAACCACATTTTTGACAGAGGTCTGAGATCCCTTCATTCTTGCTTCCTTTAGACAAAGCTTGGTTTTCTAAAATGTATCTCCCTCCATCTCTAAGATTGCTCCTCTGTGGGAAAGAGGGTCTAGACTCTAATGGGCTCCTGCTGGGATCAAGCCAGGTTTGGAGTTGAGCCTACGGGAGATGTGGTCTGAGCATCCTGAAAATTCTCCATCATCCCACTTGAGAGAGCCAACAAAAATGAAAGATGGAGTCACCTTCTTTCCCATATGACCTGCTACTCTAACTTGTACCTGGGATAGAACCCAGGGCCTTATGCATGCTAGGCCCTCATTCCTTTTGCTTTTAGTTTACCTTTCAGAGTCACTCTCCTCATAAATTTACTTGAGCTGGCCTCTTACCTCTATCCTTCTGTCTTGTCTCTACTTCCCTAGCTGGAATTATGGTCTTGAAAAACTATACTTAACCCTAAGGTTTTTCTAAATAGGTAATCCAGGAAAGTCAGAGGAGATGTCTCTCAGGAGATAATTATACTCGGATCTTGGAGGGGAATACAAAATCTGTTGAATAAAGAACTGAGTTGAGGGCTGGGAATATGGCCTAGTAGCAAGAGTGCTTGTCTTGTATACATGAAGCCCTAGGTTCGATTCCTCAGCACCACATATATAGAAAATGGCCAGAAGTGGCGCTGTGGTTCAAGTGGCAGAGTGCTAGCCTTGAGCAAAAAGAAGCCAGGGACAGTGCTCAGGCCCTGAGTTCAAGGCCCAGGACTGGCAAAAAGAAAAAAAATAAAGAACTGAGTTGATCTTGGGATGGGGTAGAGGGGTTCCAGACCAGGAGAACAAGCTGTGTAAATGTTCCAGGGCAGGAACACCACTGATGAGGAGATGATGTGACTAGAGTTGGAAGGATAAGGGAGGAGTGTGGTTCAGATGTGTAGAAGAGGAGCAGGGGTCAGAAGGAAGGGTTTCTGATTTGTGGAGTCTAGTACAAAAGGAAAACACAGGTCTTTTTGTTGTTGGTAGTTGGGCTTGAACTCAGGGCCTAGGTGCTGTCCCTGAGCTTTTTTATGCTCAAGGCTGGTGCTTTATCATTTTGAGCCACAGTTCCACTTCTGTTTTTTGGTGGTTAATTGTAGGCTTTGAACCATGATCCTCAGATCTCAGCCTCCTGAGTAGCTAGGTATGAGCCACCAGAACCTGGAAACACAGGGTCTTTTGTTCAAAATTTGTGTGTGCATGTGCACGCATGCGCATGGTGCTTGTACTCAGGGCCTTGGCGCTGATCCTTAGCTCTTTTGCTCAAGACAAGCCTCTACCACTTGAGCTACAGCTTCACTTCCAGATTTTTGCTGATTAATTGAAGATAAGAGTTTCACAGACTTGCTTGCCTAAGCTAGCTTTGAGCTGGGATCCTGAGATTTCAGCCTCCAGAGTAGTTAGGATTACGGACATGAGCCACTGGTACCTGGCTTGTTCCAAATTCTTAGGAATTGTAAGATTGGTGGCATCAGAGCACTAAACTAAGAGTGGAGCCCAGTGCACCTGCACAGGTTGCAGGCCTTACTAGGGTCCCTGCCCGTGGTCTACAGTAAGAAAGAAAGCTTTGTGGTAAGCTAGTGGTGATATACCTGATTTGCTGAAGCTTTAGTTGGGTCCTCCACAGCACAGGTAGGTAGTTTATGTATCTCTCTCCAGGTGGCCTGCTATATTCTCCTTTTCAGTGTGTTACTCCTCTGCTCAAGAGGCTCCCACTGCCTTTCAGATGTAGTCCAGATTCTCTGAGCAGACACTCAAGGTTCTTTCTGACCCTCCTTCATTGGATTAATTCACGAGTGTCAACGTTGAGGCTGAGTGTCCAATCCCAGAAAGATGATGAACAACAGACAAGGACACACAATTATAGAAAGGCAAGTTAGCACAGGAATCCAGGTTTCACCCAGCCCTGGAGAAGGGTGTAGTTCCACAGTGCCTAATTCTGAGCCTTGTACACAGTAGTTGCTCAATCTGTGTCTGTGGTGGTGTGCACCTTCTCGGGGCACACTTCTGCTAGGGCAGGGCTATCCCAGGACCCAGGACACCTTCAGAGGGCTTCTTCCTAACCCTTACCTCCAAACCTTCCACCAAAGCCCCACTACACCCCAACAGGTGGGCCAAGTCCTGCCCATGGACATGTTGAGTATAAAAAACCCAAAACCCTCACAAGAGTCTTTCATAATATCAGAAACTTCCCCGGATTATCCTGTGCAAAGGAGAGTTTATTGAAAGGCCATCATCAGAAGTGATGGCAAGCAACTTCATGCCTGTCATCTGCGGTTGGTAGCATTTTAAATTCCTTGTTAGGGTTTAAAAATCAGGATATTTCTTATAGCAATCGGCAAATTTTTTTGGTCCTCATTTTGTCTCCACCTGGGTCTGTGGTTCCCTCCAACATCAGCTCCCCAGGGCTTCTTCACGCCTTGTCCCACAACTGGGCAGTTGAATTTGGAACCTTGAAATAAGAGCACTTCCATAACTGCCAAGGACCAATCATGACTCTGAAATCTGGCCAATCAAGGGGCTGGCTCCGCCTCCACGAGGCGGATCCAGAACAAGGAAACCACGCTCCCTGCCAAGTTGGAATTTTAGCGGTGTGTTTCAACATGACTTCTCACCTCAGAGGCTCTTAGCGCTTAACAGGGGAAATGGATGGGACCCAGGTACACCTCGCAAGCGTACTCCCCAGAGCTTTTGTCATTGTCTCTGCCTGTCCTGCCTTTCCTTCTCATGGTCTTTGTTTGGCTCCTGATTACCAACTCTGGTCTCAATTCAAATGTGCCCACCTTAGCAAGACCTTCCCAAGACACCTGTCTAAATTACCTGAAAATTACTCTGGGTGTATTACATTCCACCGGGCCCACCCCCCCCCCCCGCCCCAAGCAACAACAACAACAACTTGGCAGTCATTATCTGAAATGATTTATCTGTGGCTAGACTGTAAGCTCCATGAAAGCCAATGACAGAACCATCCTACTCAATAATCCTGTTCAAAACGAAGAACCAGGACCTGGCAACATACATTTGTGGAACAAATGAACCATTGGGATTCAACAAAGTTGGTGTGGGTGGGAGCCAGGATTGGGTCAGCTGCTTTGCAATTAGGGAGCAATTAGTCACTGGTTAATTGGTGCAAAAGACATCTGGGTTGGGAAGGGAAGCAAGAAGCCCTCAGGTCTCTTTCTGGGAAAATAACAGAGAGGGCAAGAAGGATTCTCCTAGATAACCTTCCAAAAACTTCTCCTGCTGTTGCAGTAGATTTAAACAATCAATATACAGAACTGGGGGGCTGGTGGCTCACACCTGTAATCCGAGCTATTCAGGAGTCTGAGCTGAGATCTGAGGAATGCAGTTCAAAGCCAGCCCAGGCAGGAAAATCTGTGAGACTCTTATCTCCAATGAACCATCAGAAAAATGGGAAGTGTTGCTGTGGCTCAAGTGGTAGAGGGCTAGCTTTGAGCCAAATTGCTCAGGGACAGTGGCCAGGCCCTGAGTTCAAGCCCCACATCCAACCCCTGCCCCCCTCCCCCTGCAAAAAAAGCAGTAGGTCTAACCTGGCAGAAGGAACTAATCTGAAGGGGGTATGGGACTGAGGAGGAAGCAAGTCTGCCCTACTCTGGGAGGCCAGATCCTTTGGTTATTGTTCTAGGCTGGAGGTGTAGCTCAGTGGTAAAGTACTTGTCTATTTTGAGTAGGCCTCGGGTTCCATCTCCAGCACCTGAAGGAAAAAACAAACAAAACCAGATTATTTTGTAATACCAGAAATGTTCCTGGATTACGCTGTGCAAAAGGGACTTTATTGGAAGGCCATAATCAGAAAGGATATCAATTCCAGGTGTGGGGATGCACACTTGTAATCCCAGCACACGGAAGGTTGAGGCAGGAGGATCATGAGTTCAAAACCAGTTTGGGCTATGGACATAGTGAAATCCTACCTGTGAACAAGGACAAAACCAAAAAAAGAAATGATATAAAGATTGTCAAAATTTCAACTTAAGAAGAGTTCCTCAAACTTTTTTCTAAAAAGAGTTTTGGGAATTTAGCCTCCTGAATAGCTAGGATTACTAGCATGATCCACCAGTACCCGGCCCTTGTTGTTTTTTAAGTTTTATTTTTTGTGTGTATGTTTGAGTTTGATGTTGGGGATTGGACTCAGGGACCTCACACATATTAGGCTAGTGCTCTACCGCTTGAGCTTTGACCCCAGTCCTGATTATTGTTAATTTCTTACTTGGCCTTACCCATTAGTAAAACTTTATCATCCTTTTGCTTTGCTAAGGGCGTGAGAAACTGGGACCTAGAATAATGTCCTCGATGCTACTGGATCTCTACAAAGGAGACTTTAAAGTGTGCCTCTGCTTAACTGAAGAAAGGCAGAGTGGCCTGGCTGGGTTGATGGAGGCCTTCAGACCAGCTGGGTGCTGGGGGAAAACAGGTCTTAGTTATCTGCCCTCCCATTACAGGATGGGAGTAGCTGATAATCACTTGGCTTTGTAGGAGTTGCTAAGCAACTCTCACCTTTATCATATCTCATCCACTGACAATCTTAGATCAAGGACCACAAGCAAACAAAGCCAGGAGTAGAGTGACACACACTTGTAATCTCACCACTTCGGGGGGGCCAAGGCTGGAAGAGCATCATTTCTATTAAGGAGCCTGGTGTGGTGGTTCATGTTTGTGATCCCAGCTTTGCTGAAGGACCTAGGTAGGAGGATTGCTTGAGAGTGGCTCTGGGCAAAAACTGGAGACTCTACTAGAAAGAGGTAACTAGAGGAGAGAGAGAGAGAGACCGAGAGAGAGACCGAGAGAGAGACCGAGAGAGAGACCGAGAGAGAGACCGAGAGAGAGACCGAGAGAGAGAGAGAGAGAGAGAGAGAGAGCGCTGAGAGGCATGGCTCAAGAAGTAGAGTACCTGCCTTGGGAGTAGGAAGCCCTGAGTTCAAACCTCAACATTGCCAAACACACATGAACATATGTGTGCATGTGCACACACACACACACCCCCGAACCAAAACAATAACAACAAACACCTTTAAAAAGTACTTGTTAGACTATTAATTTGGACCTGGAGTGAGTGACATGGTAGGAATTTAATTTCAACTGAACCTGTATTAGATCTCAGTAAGAAAGAAATATCTACTTGGGCTTCTTCAATAAGAACACTCAATTAACCAAGTGTGGTGGTTCACTCCTGCAACCCCAACTACATAGGAGGCTGAGAGCTGAGGACTGTGGTTCAAGCCCAGCCCAGGCATGAAAGTCCTGGAGACTCTTATCTCCAGTTAACCAACAAAAAGCTGTTGGAGGTAAGGCTGTGTTTCAAGTGGTAGAGCACTAGCCTTGAGAGGAATAAGCTGAGAGGGATAGTGCCTAGGCACTGAGTTCAAGCCCCCAGGACTGGGAAAACCAAACCCTCAGTTGGGTTCAATAGATTCCTTTTTAGGGCCAAGCATTGTCAGAGGAGGTCACGGTCCACTTCTTCCACCTATTTCCACTGGAAGCCATCTTTTGTCCACCACCCACCCATGGCTCTCAGGTAGCGCTCTGCATCTGAAGGCAGTGCCCTCCTCCCCCAATTACAGACAGACGCTCCTAAAACAAGCTGTTAGTCTCTACAAGGCTTTCCTTGTGTGCCCAAAACTTATGAAATGACATCACCGGGTAAGACCTAGTAGTGGAAATGAGGGCATCATTCCAGTGAGGACAGACAGATGCCCTGGGGGCATGGACAGAGGCAGGCAGGAGGGGAGCACACTTCAGAAAGGGGAGGTGAAGCCTGGGCGGAGTGCTGCAGGCGGAGAATTCTCAGGTTCCCAGGTGTATTTCCAAAACGGTTTCCTGATCCCTGTTCTCTGCCCCTCTAAGCAGGAAGGCCTCACTGTACTCATTTTACAGATGAGGATTGTAAAGTCTAG
This sequence comes from Perognathus longimembris pacificus, assembly GCF_023159225.1. Classification (NCBI taxonomy): domain Eukaryota; kingdom Metazoa; phylum Chordata; class Mammalia; order Rodentia; family Heteromyidae; genus Perognathus; species Perognathus longimembris. The sequence continues at coordinate 92,423,220 of NC_063163.1, read as the reverse complement.
CAGTGTCACAGGGCTACACATAACCAAGCCCCCATCTGAGATCAGTGCTTCCCCACCCCACCCCCACACACTTTGGCACCTCATAAATGAACAGGTGGCATTTGTTAAGTAAAATTAGAGGGTACACATATCACTTGATACCACTTTTTTATGATACTAGGATTTGAACTCAGGACCTCCTGCTTGTTAGGCAGATGCTCTAGCACTTGAGCCACAACCCTAGTCCATTTTGCTTTCCTTTTTTTTTTTTTCCTTTTGTTGGTTCTGAGGTTAAATTCAGTGCTTGACTTGGGTATCTTGCTTGCTCACAGCTGGCACTCTATTGCTTGAGCCATGCCTCCAGCCTGGCTTTTTGCTGGTTAATTGGAAATGAAGTCTCCTAGACCTTTCTGTCTGGACTGGCTTTGAACTGCGATCCTCCACATCTCAACCTCTTGAGTAACAAGGATTACAGGTGTGAGCCACTGGCTCCTGATTTGCTTTGGGTGTTTTTGAGATATATACCCCAGCTGGCCTGGACCTCAATCCTCTTATTTATGATTCCCCCAAAGTTGGAATGACTGGTACCCATGACTATGCCCAGCTTTTTATTGGTTAAGATGGGATCTCCAGGGCTTCTTGCCCAGGCTGGCCTCAAACCTCAAGTCTCATGATCCCCACTTCTCAAGGGGCAGGCATAAGCTACCTCACCCTGCATGATAGCACTTTTTAGAAAGGAAGATAAATAATAGGCAGGTGCCAGTAGTTAACGCCTGTAATCTTGGCTACTTATGAGGCTGAGATCTGCCAGCCCAGGAGACTCTTATCTCCAATTAGCCATCAAAACCCTAGTGGTAGAGTGCTAACTTTGAGCCAAAAAGGCTCAGAGACAGTGTTCAAGCCCTGAGTTCAAGCCTCAGGACTGGAAAAACAAAAAGAAATGTAAATGATGAGAAATTTAGACATTTGCATGGTTGTATCTGCCCTCTCCTGCAAGTTACTAATTATTATTATTATTATTATTATTATTATTATTATATTTTTTGATTGGTCGTGGGGCTTGAACTCTGGGCCTGGGCACTGTCCCTGAGCTCTTCAGGTCAAGGATAGCTACCACTTTGAGCCACAGCACCACTTCTGGTTTTCCAGTGGTTCATTGGAGATAAGAGTCTCATGGACTTTCCTGCTCGGGCTGGCTTTGAACCACAATCCTCAGATCTCAGCCTCCTGAGTAGCTGGAATCACAAGTATGAGCCACTAGTGCCTGGCTCCAAGTTACTAATTATAAAGAAGCACTTTACAGAAGAGAAGCCTGGTAGACCACTCCATAACCCCATAGTCAATTTCAGCACAAGCAGTACTGAGTGATTCAGTACTGAGTGATTTGGACAGGATGTGGCTCCTGAGTTAATGCACCCAGAAGGGCATAACATCACTGGAGGATTCATGCCAACTGGGCTTATGCAACCTGTCTAATCATGAGAGAACACACCAGCTATTCAAATGGAAACATCCCATTTCCAAGTCCCCATATTGGGACTTGAACTCAGGGCCTTGTGCTTTCACTCAATTTTCTTTGGCTTGTTGGTGCTCTATCACTTGAATCACACCTCTAGTCTAGCTTTATGTTTTGTGCTGGTTGTGGGACTTGAATTCAGGGCCTTGGTGCTGTCCTTGAGCTTTATTGCTGACGGCTAGTACTCTACCACTTGAGCCACAGCTTTCCTTCCAGTTTTGTGCTGGTTAATTGGAGATGAGTCTCATAAACTTTCTGGCTTAGGCTGACTTCACATTGTGATCCTCAGATCTCAGCCTCCTGATGAGGTAGGATTACAGGCATGAGCCTCTGGTGCCTGGCTTCCAGTCCAGCTTTTTGCTAGTAGATAGAGTCTTGAGAACTTTTCTGCCCAGGCTGACTTCAAGCTATCCTCTAGATCCCAGCCACTTCAGTAGCCATGATTATAGATGTGAGTCACTGGTGCCTGGTGTCTCACAGATTGGAGGAGAGTAGGAGGATGTCATAACAATGAAGTGTCACACAGGATCCTGAATGTGATAGAAAGGAAAATTGTCAGAATTCAAAATGTTACAAAGGTGAGTTAATCGAATTATATCAGTGTTAATTTCCTGGTTTTGATCATTGAACTAAGTTTAATTAGGATGTGACATGAGAGAAAACTAGGGAAGGTATGCAAATGAGTCAAGACACCAGTGGTTACCCCTGTAATCTTAGCTACTCAGAAGTCTTAAGATCCAAAGGATGACAGTTTGAAGCCAGCTTTGGCAGAAAAGTTTGCAAGATTCTATCTCCAAGATAACCAACAAAATAACAGACTAGAGGTATAGTTCAAGAGGTACAGCACCAGCCATAACAAGAATGCCAAGACAGAGCAAGGAGCCCTGAGTTCAAGCCATGGTACTGGCATGCACACAAAATGTGAAACAAATTAAATTAAAAAAAAATCTGTGCTAGGGATGAAACCCAGGGTCTTGTGCATGTTAGACAAAGACTCCCACTCAGCCCAATTCCTGACTCCTGTTTTGTTTTCCTGAGGTAGTGCTGGGATTATAGGCACGTACCACAGTGCCCAGCAAAAGTAAAATGTTTTTACACAGTTAGAATGTTATAAATCTGAGTTGACAGAAATGCCAATTACTCTGCTTAGATGATCATACATTGTACACTTGTATTATACATTGTACATATGTATTAAAATGCTAGGTTGTATGTGATAAACATGTACAATTACTATGTATCCATTGAAATATATTTCTTATAGTTAAAAAAACCTATAAACTAGGTCTAAAACAAGACAATAATATTGGAACCAAAAATGAAACATAAAACATTTTATATGTGAATCTTATTTCAGTTAAAAAAATAAGCTATAAGGAAGAGGGCAGGGTGTGGTGATTTATACCTATAAGGTATAAAGAAGGTATAAAGGTATAAAGAAGGATTGAAGTTTGAGTCCAACTCTGGGCAAAAAAAAAAAAAAAGTTGCCCTATCTGAAAAAGGAAATAAACAACAACTGATAGAGAGTGCTAGCAAGTGCAAAGCCCTGGGTTTAATCTCCAAAACAATGATAACAACAGAACTCTAAAGAACAAGAAAAAATTAAAACATTATCATACAGATCCTGTTTGTGATCCTTTGTCTGGTACAGTGCTCATCTTTCTCTTCTTATTGAGATGGTATTTGAATCTCTTTATGTTCCAAATTATTCTCAACTTGAATCCTAGTTCAAATGCCACCTCTTCTAAGAAGTTCTTGATTTCCATCACTAGAATTGGTGCCTTTCTCCCTGGCATGCCCAGGACACATTTCCTGCTTGTCTATGAAGACATTTATCACTTTCATAGTGGACATCTACAGTTTGTCCACCCAATTTTCCCCTCCCCCTCTCGCTATCCCTTCCTTTTCCCTCCCTTTCCTCCCCACCCCCACCCCGCAAGAGTTCCCATGTTCTTACCATCTCACAGCACAGTGGTGACACTGATTGACCAATCAGATACCTTCCCTGATTTTACGTTTAAATCCTGGACCTGAGAGCTTACTTGATTGGTTGGGTATTAGGTAGTTGAAAAGCTCAGATATTACACATGGAAGCTGGTAGCCACAGTATTCCTGGGACAAAGACAAGCCCTGTCTGTAGGTAGCATAATGAGACAGCTAACACCCAGAGAGAAGTCGGGACAGACAGAGAGATGCCTGCTTTCCTTTGTTCTTGAAAGTTTCCTTCCTGTCCTTAGCAGAAGAGGTTGATGGGTTGATTTCCCTCCTCTGCCCACTACAAAAACTTCCTTCCCTCTTTTGTTGGAAAGTTAAGGTGGTCAGGAAAGTTTTATGCGCCTCTCAACCTAAAGACATGAAATTTTATGAGCTGGTCATAACAAGCAGTCATTTATTCTCTTAACTCCCTTTTCTCTGGCCAGTATCAAGATTTGAATTCAGGGCCTCATGCTCTCACTTGGTTGGTACGGTACCACTTGAGCCATGCCTTCAGGCCAGCTTTTTGCTGGTTAGTTGGAGATGGAGTCTTGCAGACTTTTCTTCTCAGGCTGGCCTCAGACTCACAATATTCTGGATTGCAGTCTCCTGAGTAGCTAGGATTTCAGACATGAGCCACTGGCACCTGGACTATTTTTCCTTTGATAGTGTGTGTGTGTGTGTGTGTGTGTGTGTGTGTGTGTGTGTGTGTGTATGTGTGTGTGTGCCCATTTTAGGAGTCATCTTTTGTGGGACATGGAATTCCACAGTTGGGGAGGAGCTGCTAGGTAGGCCATGGTTCCTCTGGGGCAGGGCTCTCACCCAGCTCCCACCACAGAGCCTGGCAGGTCTTCCAGGCCCTCCACGGTGAGTGAGATGAGTTAATGGACTTAAAGAACCGTTCTTGCCTCCTGCCCGTCACGCGGGCATAATCCGGTTTAGAACTGTCTTGACTTGTTTGTTCACCTGATTCTTGCATGATTTCAAAAAAGACCTCATGTCTTCATTATTTGCAATATGTACTAGTAGTGCTAGCCAAGTTTTTTTTTTTTTTTAAATTTTAATCCCCTCTCCCCCTTTTTGTGGTGCTGTGCTGGGGGCTCAACCCAAGACCTCGTGCATGCTAGGCAAGGACTCTACCACTGAGCCTCTCCTTTCTAGTGGATCTCAGATTAATTATCTCTTTTATCCCAATCATCTGCACAGGGATTTGATGTGGGGTGAAACCTCCTGTCTTAAAATGTTTGAGGTCAGCTTACTCTGGTGGAGAGAATGTGCTGGAATTGAGAGTCACAAAGCACCTGGGGTCACTTGTGCTTTCTCTTCTGGTTGGCTAACAAGGTCTCAAGCAACTTGCTTTTTTTTTGTTGTTGTTACTTGGCCAGTCATGGGGCTTGAACTCAGGGCCTGGGCACTGTCACTGAGCTTCTTTTTTTGGGGGGGGGGGTGAGCACAAGGCTAGCTCTCTACCACTTTGAGCCACAGCACAGCACCACTTTCGGTTTTCTGGTGGTTAATTGGAGAGAACAATTTCATGGACTTTCCTGCCCAGGCTGGCTTCAAACTGTGATTCTCAAATCTTAGCCTCCTAAGTAACTCAGATTATAGGTGTGAGCCACTGGCACTTGGCTTGCTTTTTTTTTTTTTTTTTTTTGATACAAGGTCCTGCTATGTTACCCAGGCTGGCTCTAGTGGTACTCATACTTCCTACCTCAGCCTCTGAGTAGCTAGGATTACAGGCATGAACCACCAGGCCTCATTAACCAACATTTTGTACAGGGCTTCTGTGAAGGGCTCGGTTTAGACTTTAGCAGGAATATGGAAACTGGAAGTGGGAAAGCAGAGACTGAGCTTTATTTGTAGAATGTGCTGGGTAGGGGGGATTTGCAGGGAAATAGGAATTCAGGAGTGGGTAAAAAAGTTGTGAGAAATTTCTTAAACCTTCCTAGTTCTTTCTTTTAGTTGTATGTGAATTTACCTCTCTGTGCCTCAATTTCTTCATCTGGACATCAAGGCTCTAAGTTAGGAAGTAATGCTTTGGATAGCTCACATAGGGTACTGAAGGACATATGAGAGTTTGTTAGAGAGGGAGGCTCTCTCTAATATATCATGAACAAAGGCTTTGAGTTCAAATTACCATGGCAGAGATGAGAGAGGCAGGCCCTATGGGTTTTATTTCATGGGGACAATAATAATATCTATTTATTGTAGTGAGAATGACACAGGGTAATGCCAGTAGGGTGATTAGCATAGGTTGGCACCCAATAAAGTTAGTAACAATGCTTGTCTTTACCACTATTGGTTTATTTTACAGATAAAGAAAATGGAGCCCCTGAGAAGTGGACTCCATCTCACTGTCATATAGTCATTAGTAGCTGGGCAGGACTTGAACCCATGTCTTCTTGACTCTTCAAGTCAGGCTCTGAACCACTGTTTCATGTACCATACTGTGGGGCCTTTGTTTCTGACTGAGCTGCCTCCCTGACTCAGCAACTGTGGGTGGCCTGGCCCTCGCGCGTGGGCAGTCATACTTCCGAGAAACTTCCCTAGTTTCTTCAACACCAAATATGGCCCTCTCAGGCCAGATCCCCAGGCTGGGTCTGTTCCCGCCTGCCCCGGGCCATGGGGCCCTAATCTCCATTCTACTTGCTGGCTCTGCTCCAGAGGATTCTGGGAGATGCTCCTTCCCCAGGACTTGGTGGAAAAATGACTGAAAGAGGACATGTGACTAATGTCCCCTATCCATGCTGCACCAAGAACACCTCTGCAGGTTTCTATTTGCAGTCCCTGTCCGCTTGCTGTGGTGCTCATGACCTGCTTCCAGTGTGTCTGCAGTGCCCGGCTGTGGCATTGGGTACAGTACCTTCATGACTTACTTCATCCGTCCATCCATTCATCCATCCATCTCTCCATCTATCAGTCTATCCATTTGTACATCCATCTGTCTGTCCATTTCTCCCTCCCTCCATCTGTAAATCCATCCATGTTTCCAACTCTCCATCCATCTATCCATCCATCCATCCATCCTGTATCCACCCATCCATCTATCCATCCACCCATCCATTTTCCCATCACTCCATCTGTCCATTCATCCAGTCACCATCCATCTGTGTGTCCTTTTGTCTATCCATCCATCTACCCATCCATTCATCCATTTGTCCATCCACCAGCGTCTTTTCATTTGTACATCCATCCATCCTTTCATCCATCCATCCATCCATCTGCTCACTAATTTACTGGTTCATCTGTCTGTCCATCCATTTGTCCATCCCTTCCTCTAACTGTAAACCCACCCATTTGCCCATCTCTCTCTCCATCTGTAAATCCATTCATCATCTATCCATCTATCCATCCAGTATGCACCTCTCTAGCAGGCACTTTACAAATAGGCCAGCAAGTAATTTGCTCAACCAATAGCCATGGGTGCTAGAGTTTCCACGTGCCCTTCATCATTGATATATTCAAACAATCAGAGTCAGATGTGGTGGTGCATGTCTGTCATTCCAGCACTCAGGAGACTGAGACAGGATGACTGTAAGTTTGAGGCCAGCTCTGCCAGCACATTGACCTTGGATTTCCCAGCCTCTCCAGCTGTGGGCAATATGCTTCATTATAAATGACCCATTCTAAGATATTTTTTGTTATAGCAGCAAGAGTGAGCTGCTGTAACAATGAGTTTAATCTTGTCTTTATTATAGTCCCGATGAGGCCATTGTCATCACTGCACATCTCAGCTGGGAAGCCTAAGGGAGGTCACAGCACTCAGGGCCTTACATCTGATAGACGCTGACATTTGAGCCACATATTTAGCCCTTTTTGCTTCAGTTTTTATGACAAGGTCTATATTTTGTCTGTGTCCATGACCTCAGGTTGACTTAACTGTTCTGAGTTCTCTAATCCCTGTCTTACTGAGGCCCAGGGAGGGAAAGAAAGTGACTTAGGGCTCCACAGCCATGGTGGGGAAGGGGAGGTCAAATCACACGGGGGAGGGGAGTCCTTTTCTTTCCTGGCAGCCTCTCATAGGGCTGGATAATTCTCCAGCCTTAAGATTAGAGGAAGCTAGGTGCTGGTCAAAGCTGTCATCCTAGTTACTCAGGAAGCTGAGATCTGAGGATTGTGGTTCAAAGCCAGCTGGAACAGGAAACTCTGTGAGATTCTTACCTCCAATGAACCATCAGAAAATCAGAAGTGGAGTAGTGGCTCAAAGTGATAACAGCACTAGCCTTGAGCAAATAAGCTCAGGGACAGTGCCTAGGCCCTGAGTTCAAGCCCTATGACTGACCAAAAAAAAAAAAAAAAAAAAAGATTAGGGAGAGGGGGCTGATGGACACATTCACAGTTTTCTGGAGGCTCAAGCTCTGGATCTTAAATTCGATCTCCTCCTCACCCTTTCTAGCCCCACTCTATCCTAGGCCATCCTTTCCGGACCCCCAGCCTTTCTGTGTGGGGCCCACTTTATATATATATATATACATCAGCAGAGCCTTCAGCCAAAGAAAACTCTTCAGTACCCACAAACCAGCCAGCCAGGGAGGAGGTATCCTGGAATGTGAGAGGGGTCGCCAGGCCGTTTGTGGGCAGCCAGTTAAGAACTGTGCAGAGAATTATGAGCCGTGACCTTCCCTGGGGGAAGGCAACACTCCATGTGTGGGAAAGATTTGGAGCAGGCCCGCTCAGAGCCTCCATAGCCTGCATGATGGAGTGAAAGATTTCAGCTAGGGCTCGACAATTTCTGTTGGCTTGGTGCCTGCAGTGTGCCAGGCACTGAGCCGGGTGCTGGGGACATCGAGGGACAGAGCCCCACCACCCACACCCCAAGCCTCAGGGGCTGGCATGCTATTGGAAGGCAGCTGCCTGCCAAGTCCCCTCTCAGGCTAAAGAGAGATGCCTTGGGTTTACCACCTCTGATAAAGATTCTTGGGGCTGAATGGATTTCAGGATGCAGAAAAAAAGAAAAAGAAAAAAGAATATCAAAAGAAATACAGTGGACTCAGGCCATATATCTCCAATCAAAGATAATTTCTGCTGTTAGGAATGCTTTATCTGGTGGATATGGGTGTGCTCATGCATGTGTATGTGTGTGATAATCTTGGGGCTTGAACTCAGGGCCTGAATGTCGTTCCTGAGCTTTTTCTACAGCTCTACTATTTGAGTCACAGCTCCACTTTTGGCCTTTTGGTGGCTAATGCCATCTCAATTAGAAGAGAAAGCTGGGCGCCAGTGGCTCATGCCTGTCATCCTAGTTACTCAGGAGATCTGAGGATCATGGTTTGAAGCCAGCCCAGGCAGGAAAGTCTGTGAGACTCTCATCTCCAATGAACCACCAAAAAGCCAGAAGTGGAGCCGTGGCTCAAGTGCTAGACTACCAGTTTTGAGCACAAAAGCTCAGGTACAGCACTGGGGCCCTGTGCACCAAGCCTCAGGACCAACACACACACACACACACACACACACACACACACACACACACACGGGTTCTGGTCTCTGTGATTCCTTATGTAGGGCTGGTCATCACCAGGGCAAGGAGTTGGGTGAGAGGCAGGAATTGGGTGGAGGAGGGTCCTGCACCAAACCTCAGTGTCCACCAGCCAGATGTGCCAGGAAGGAGTTAAGAAGGAGCTGGGCCCGCGCCAGGGCTGTGCACCAGGCTCGGCTCCATCTCGGCTCTGCACAGGGCCTGCCTGTCTGGGGCCTGTTTACCAGCTGTATTTGCATCACCGGCTCCAATGTGCAATGCAAACAAACTCACATTCTTGGGTCATGAGAAACCCCACAATTGTGGTGACATCATACCTCGCCAGGAGGCTCTGGCCAGCCTCCCTCCCGCCCCAAGTCAAAGCTGTTTAATTAGTGCCTTTAACTGGAAGGCTGTCTTCTTGTAAAAACCAACTGGAGAAAATTAGCCAGTGGGAGTTGAAATGTGAGTGAGTGTGACTCTGTGTGTGTGCGTGTGTGTGCATGTGTGTGTGGTTCAAGGACTAAAAATAGCCCCTCTGGGACTCCTTTTGGGGTATTTGTGAGTATTAATGCACACTGTTTATGTTAAATCTATGTCACACTGGACATTTTTGTCTAGATTTGGCTTGGAGTCGGGATGAAAGAAATCACTCCGTGGTTCTTCGTTCCTTCTGAGTTTTTTTTGGAGGAGGAAGACACATAGGCCACGTACTGGGGTCCTTGGAAATAATTTAGACCAATGCTGGCTTAGGCAAGCAGGCCCAGAGAGTGGAGGGCGTGGCCTGAGGTTGCACAGTGACGTTGCTGGTTTCCATACTCTTTAGCTACTTTCTTTTTGGGGGGGAGGGGCAGGGGTTGGTCATGGCGCTTGAACTCAGAATCTGGGCACTGTCCTTTAGCCCTTTTTTACTCAAGGCTAGTTCTCTATCATGTTGACCCACAGCTCCACTTCCAGTTTTCTGGTGGTTAATTGGAGATAAGAGTTTCACAGACTTTTCTTTTTTTTTTTTTTTTTTTTGGCCAGTCCTGGGCCTTGGACTCAGGGCCTGAGCACTGTCCCTGGCTTCTTCCCGCTCAAGGCTAGCACTCTGCCACTTGAGCCACAGCGCCGCTTCTGGCCGTTTTCTGTATATGTGGTGCTGGGGAATCGAACCTAGGGCCTCATGTATCCGAGGCAGGCACTTTTGCCACTAGGCTATATCCCCAGCCCTCACAGACTTTTCTTGACCCATGATCTCAGCCTTCTGAATAGCCAGGATTACAGGTGTAGACCACCAGAGAGTGGATTTTAGCTAGATTTTGCACCATGGCCCTCAGCCCTCTACTTTAGCTTGATGAGTTAGTTTTCTGAGAATTAGAAAGGGAGGTGTTTCTGAGTTAGAGCTTCCTGGATGTGAGTGTGTGTGTGCATGTGCATGTGTGCATGTATGCATGTTTTGAAGTAGGAGGAGGTGTTGACCTCAGGCCCTTGTGCTTGCTAAGCAGGTGCCCTCTCCCACCCCTTTTTACATTACTTATTTTGAAGTACAAGGGTCTCAACTTAAACCTAGGCTGCCCTGGATTGTTATCCTCTTATTTGGAAGGCTCGTTGGGATGACAGGCATGAGCTACCACCCCCAGCCACAGCTTGAGATGGATTTCCTTGAACTCCATCTCTACCTCCTATCCCACACTAGTCTTTAACCACAGTCCCCAGGTCTCCACCTCCTAAGTAGCTGGGATTACAGATGTGAGCCACCATGCCCATTTCCTGGCTGTTTCTAAACGCCAGTGGGATGTGATGCTGGTGGTGGGTGTGGAGTTGAGGTGGTGGCAGAGACTTCAGCCTATCCAAGCATGATGTCACGACTTGCCTGAGACTTAAGAGACATTGGGTTCTACCCTGAGCACCCCAGGTCTCCTTCCCTCACTCTCCAAATTCCACCCTCTCACTGACTTCCTACCATGACCACTGAAGACAAATTCCCTACCTAGTAGAGCTAGATTTAACCAACGGAAACGGAGCACCGGGTCAACAATCATGCTTTTTGAGTCCATACATCTCATAGAGTACCATTTTTCTGGGAACTCTATTCTCCTCCCCCATTCATCATCTTCATGGAACCTTCGTGCCCATCTCCCCTTTAGCTTTCCCTCTCTTTTCTCTCTAGCTGCACCCTGATTTTTTAAGGGAGTGGCAGTGTATCTCTGAGGAGTGCTGAGTGAAGATAGGTTTATTCAAGTTATGACACTCCTGTTCACTTTGGTTTTCCCAGAATACCCCTTCCATCAGGAAGAATCTGGTGTTTTTGTTTTTGTTGTTGTTTTTTTGCCAGTCCTGGGGCTTGGACTCAGGGCCTGAGCACTGTCCCTGGCTTCTTTTTGCTCAAGGCTAGCACTCTATCACTTGAGCCACAGCACCATTTCCAGTTTTTTCTATATATGTGGTGCTGAGGAATTGAACCCAGGGCTTGATATATACGAGGCACGCACTTTACCACTAGGCCATATTCCCAGCCCAGAATCTGGTGGTTTTAAAACTACCATCTCTGTAAGTTCTTTGATGACCCTCCCTTCAAAAGGTGAGGACTCATCCTCTCCCCTGGGTTGTAGGGTGGGCTTAGTTATTCATTGCAAACAGAGACTTCCAAGCAGAGGACTTAAAGACCACTGTACCTTCTGCCTGGCCCTCCACACTGAGGGAGACGTGGAAACAACCATATTGCAAGGATGCTCAATTGTCCACACAGGGAGAACAAAGACATCCCCAAAACAACTAGCCCCAACACACGGAGCAAGTAGCTGAACCTCTGAGGAAGTGGCTTTCATATGAGCACAGCATGAATTGAAGATAAACTTAATCTTTTTATTGTTATTATAAAGGGAATGTACAGAGGGACTACAGTTACATAAATCAGGTAATGAGTATGTTTCTTCTTGGACAATGTCACCCCTTCCCTCGTTCTCCCCCAGTTTTTCCCTTCCATTCCCTACCCACTAGTTGTAGAGCTCATTCTCAACATAGTATCTAGTGAGTACCACTGCTGCATTTCTTCCCCCTTTGTCCTTCTATTTCTGAGCCCTCCCTTCCCCTCCCAAAGGCAGATAAATGAACAAACAAGACAAAAAGAAAAGAAAACAAAAATACCAAAGGGGAAAAAGAAACACTCACTGTTTCCATCTCCTGGAATTCACTTCTACAAATATGAGAGGCACATAGGCATTGCGTCTTTGTGTTCCTCTAATAAGAGTATCTTCCTTTGGTCTCACTGTGTGTGAATGCTGAGAGCCCTGTATAATTTATTACATCCCAGTGTATTTTAGACCAAACTTCCGCATATGAGAAAAAACATGTGCCATTGGTTTCTCTGAACTTGGCTTACCTCACTTAACATGATTTGTTCTGGGTCCATCCATTTCCCTGCAAATGACATAATATTATTCTTTCTAATGGTTGTGTAAAATTCCATTGTGCATAAGTACCATATTTTTTGGATCCACTCATCTATTGTAGGGCATCTGGGCTGTTTTTATAACTTGGCTATTGAAGATAAATTTTTATTCATTATATTTTCTGTTCTGTTTTGCTTTTTGTTCATTCTCAGATCTCAGCCTCCTGCTTAGCTCCCAGCTTGTGTTCCCTCTCTCTCTCTCTCTCTCTCTCTCTCTTTCTCTCTCTCTCTCTTCAGTCCTAGGGTTTGAACTCAGGGCCTGGGAACTGTCCCTGAGCTTCTTTTTGCTCAAGGCTAGCACCCTTGAGCCACAGCACCACTTCTGTTTCTGTTTCTGTGGTACTGAGGTATTGAACCCAGGGCTTCATGCATGCTAGGCAAGCACTCTACCACTAAGCCACATTCTCAGCCATCCAGTGTGTTGTTTCTTGATTTGGGGTTTCACTATATTGCCCCGGGTTCAAGTGATCCACTTTCCTCAGCCTCCTGATTAGCCAGGATTACAGATGTATCACTGTGATCTGTTTTCTTTTCTATTATTTTTTAGTGCTGGAGCTGGAACTCAGGGCCTCACACAGACTAGGTGTTCACTCATAGCCCTTTTATTTATTTTAGACACACTTGTAACAAGCTTATCTCACACATCTTCCCAGAATACAGTAATGTGGAGGTCATATCTACTTCAGTCATGAGTCATCTGCCACGTGCAAAGCATCATGGGAGGCCCCAGTGGGCACCCAGTGGCCAGAGGTCAGTTTCTGGCAGGAAAGAAACATGACCCAACAGGCCAGGTATCCTGAGCTGCAAGATAGAAATTGGAACAAAATTGAGGAGGAGGGAAATGAGATAAGTAGCTAATGAGTGCTGATTTTGTAGTTGTTAGTTGTGGGGCTTGAACTCAGGGTCTGGGTGCTGTGCCTGAGCTCTTTTGTTCAAGGCTAGTGCTCTACCACTTTGAGCCACAGAGCCACTTCCAGTTTTCTGGTGGTTAATTGGAGATAAGAGTCTCACAGCCTTTCCTGCCCAGGCTGGCTTTGAACTGCAATCCTTAGATCTCATCTTCCTGAGCAACTAGGATTACAGGCGTGAGCCACCAGTGCCTGGCTGACTGCTGATTTATTAAGAAAAAAAAATAGTTTATAGGAGCTGGGAATATGGCCTAGTGGTAAAGTGCTTGCTTCACATACATGAAGCCCTAGGTTCGATTCCTCAGCACCACATATAAAGAAAAACCCAGAAGTGGTGCAATCAAGTGGTAGAGTGCTAGCCTTGAGCAAAAAGAAGCCAGGGACAGTGCTCAGGCCTGAGTCCAAGCCTCAGAATGGGCAAAAAAAAAAGTTTATATTTTTCCTGTGAGGGAGATCAAATCTAGGTATTCCCTTGTATTTGGCTAGTGTTCTACTACTTAGCTGCACCCAAGTCCAAGAAAATATATATTAAATTTTTTTTTCCACAGAAAAACTCCAGCTAAAGAAAAAAAGCACACACACAACCAAACCCACTCTGTCTTCCTCGTAGTTGTTAATATTGGTTTGCAAAATACTTGGAATAAATTGTTGGCTCCGGCTTTCTGAGTCCCGTAAAAGTTTTCACAAGTAATGAGGCATGTTAGGTCAGGATGTGAAGATTCCTCAAGGCAGAATGATTCAGGAACGCTGATAGAAACCTAGTGGGGACACAGCCTGGAGTGACAAGGAGGAACTGGAGCCTCAGGACTGGGCCTCCCCCTCCCCCTTCCCAGCAGTGAAGACAGCAGTATGGTTCCTCTCAAACCACACCATCTTTTACTTTTCATGAGGAGCTGAATCTTGTGTCAGTGCTGCTGTGAGTTTTCCCTGGGGTCAGGAAGTCCCGCCTGTCCAGGGTTTCCTGTGTGTGGGAAAGAGACAGGAGAAGTAGATAAATCCACTGGGCCTTTTTTTTTCTTTTCTTTTCTTTTCTTCTAAGTGCATGGAGCTATCTGCTTTCTCTCTTGTATGCTTACAGCAGCAGCTCTGGCAGAGATAAAAAACCACCGACATTTGTTGTGTGTGTGTGTGTGTTGGGGTTTCAACTTAGGGCCTTATACTTGCTAGGCAAGAACTCTATCACTTGGGCCACACCTCCAGCCTTTTTTAGCTTTTGTGGTTTTTGTCAGATAGTGTTGTGTAGTTTTTCCTTGAGCTGGCCTCTGATCTTGATCCTCCTAGCTACAACCTCTTGGATAGCTGGAATTACAGGTGTTTGCCACCATATCTGACTTTTTCTTTGAGATGGAGTCCTCTTAACTCTCGTGTGTGTGTGTGTGTGTGTGTGTGTGTGTGTGTGTGTGTGTGTGTGTGTGTGTGTGTGTGTGTGTAGACTGGCCTGGACCTGAGACTCTCTTGATCTCTGCCTCTCAAGTAGCTGGGATTGATGACATGAGTCACTTCATGTGGGCTTCTGTTTTGTGAGTTTCTAAGCAGTCATCAAAAAGGATGATTGAGCCAGAAGTAGTGGTGAAAAACCTGTAATCCCAGCACTGGGGAGGGTGAGCAGGACGCTTTTGAATTCAAGGCTAACCTGGCATACATTAAAAAAAAGGGGGGGGGGGAGCTGGGAATATGGCCTAGTGGTAGAGTGCTTGCCTTGTATACATGAAGCCCTGGGTTCAGTTCCTCAGCACCACATATATAGAAAAGGCCAGAAGTGGCGCTGTGGCTCAAGTGGTAGAGTGCTAGCCTTGAGCAAAAAGAAGCCAGGGACAGTGCTCAGGCACTGAGTTCAAGCCCCAGGACTGGCAAAAAACAAAACAACAACAACAACAACAACAAAAACGCAAAGTATCAAATGCTAGGCTGTGCCTAGGAGGGAAGAACAGGAGTCACTCTCCCTGTTCCTGGGGAACCAATGTGGGTGATCCCAGAAGCAGACCCCAACACAAGTATTCAAGTGCAAGTCCTCTGTCTGGTAGGGGACCCCAGTATCTCCCTGTAGGAGGTGGGGAGATGGGACAGGACAGAGAGGGCAGTTGATGAAGGTGGGTAGTTGATGCCAGCCTCTCCAGGGAACTATCAGAGAGAGCATAGAGCTGCCCACCTGGCCCCACCAGGAGTTAGGGGGCCTGGGTGCCTACGCCATTAAGTCCCCAAACCTCCCCAGTATATGGCTGCTTCCGGGGCTCCCAACACTTCTGGTTTGCAGTCAGGCAGTTATAGGCCTTGGCAACAAACAGCCTTTGGCTAGGTAGAGGTGGCTGGCAGGGGGATATGGAGAATCTGCTCTGGGTCACTAAATCTGGTCACTAATTACTTCTACATTCATAGGAAAAGGTGGACACAGGCCCAGGAGCCTTGGGTGCCCCTGGAATCCCCAGGATACCAGGTCATGTGAGACTTTTGCCTGTCCAGGGTCCGGATGCCCATTTCTTCTCCTGTTGCCACTGGGCCTGAACAGTCTCCCTTTCAACCCACAACTAAACTACACTTCCCAGACTCCCTTGCTATGAGGAGGGGGGCATGTGACTGATTCCAGTCAATGAACTGTGAGTAGATAGGCCCGCCAAGGTAGCTGACTCCAGTGATTACAGCTATTTAGGAGGCCAATAGGAAGGGAAATCATGGTTGGAGACGGACAGCCGGAGAGCCTATCTGAAAAGGAACGAAAACAAGCAAATGTTTGGGACTTGGCCCAAATAGAAGAGCACCTGCCCAGCAAGTATGAGGCCCTGAGTTGAAACCTCTTAGTATCACCAAAGAAAAAAGAAAATAAATACTCCTCCATTCAGGCTGAGACATAACCTCCAAGACAGAATGCTCCAGGTATGGGGAACACGGATTACCTTTTTTTTTTTTTTTTTTTTTTGGCCATCCTGGGCCTTGGACTCAGGGCCTGAGCACTGTCCCTGGCTTCTTCCCGCTCAAGGCTAGCACTCCGCCACCTGAGCCACAGCGCCACTTCTGGCCGTTTTCTGTATATGTGGTGCTGGGGAATCGAACCTAGGGCCTCATTATCCGAGGCAGGCACTCTTGCCACTAGGCCATATCCCCAGCCCTCGGATTACCTTTTATCCAAATGATCACCCCAGGCACCAAATTTGGCTGGCTGAGTTCCTGGGTCCTGCCCTTTTAGTTACAATCTGATTTCTTACACTGGAGCTCTGCCCCCAGGGTGAACCAGGAGGGTACAGGGACTGCATCTGATCTCCTATCTCCTATCTCTTCTGTCCTGCGTGCAAATCTGTGGGTCTTGCGTTGGGATCACGTAGGCCATTCTTCCTCACTCATTCCTTCCGGTCCCACTGGCTTACCTTGCAGGAAGGAATCTTTCTTCCTGCCTCAGGACCTTGGCCTATGCTGTTTCTCTGTCTGAATCACATAACAAAATATTCAAGGAATCCTTGTGTTTTCTTCTTAGGGAAAACCACAACTACCAGAAGCGATTTGTATTACGTTGTCTCCGAAGTTCGATGTTGTCTATTCCCAAAGTACCACAGAAGATGCAACTCTGCAATGTCAGCAAGGAAAGGGAATTGGAAGGATATGTTTTTTCTCGACCAAAGAAGGAAACACCACACGTGCTTCCACTCCTATTTCATTTCTTTTTCTTTTTTTTCTTTCAGATGTGAGGTTTGAACTCAGGGTCTCATGATGGCTAGGCAAATGCTCTCTCACTTGAGCCACACCTCCAGTCCTTCTTGCTTTAGTCATTTTATAGATAGGATCTTGCACTTTTTCCTTGGAGCCAGCCTTGGACATGATCTTTCTACCTATGGCCTCTCACATAGCTGGGATGACAGGCATGAGCCACCATACTGGGTCAGAGAGCGGTATTTCTGTCTTTCAGCTGCACCATAGAGACTCAGTCCTTGCCCAGATCCCTGGAGCTCAATTTGAAATCACGAGATGCAGACTTTCTAGTGGGGCTGGGTGCCTCTCATGGCAGACAAAGGATTCTCCAAGGGATAGGATCTCCTCAGAGCTAGCCTGGGAACCTTACCCCATTGTTCTGTTAATCCTCAAATTAGTGACTTGGTAAGGACCTGCTTATCTGAGCTCCTCCCTGCTTGCTCCCCTCCCCTCCCTTCCCCAGCCCTGTGTTCTCCCTTGCCCTACTCCACTCTCCTGCCCTCTGCCCCCCCCCCCCCAGTGTCCTATCTGCTAACCAGCTGCATCCGGGCCTTCCCACCTCGTCCTCCATCCTTGCTGAGACCACAGGAAATGACCCTTACTGTAGCTAGCCACAAGCTGCTGCATGCTGTAGAGGACAATGACAAAGCCATGGGAGGCTGTTTGTCCCAGCTAACTTGTCCCCCTGGGTGGGTGTCAGATGTTGGAAAAAAGGAAACTGAAGACTCAGTGGGAAAAACGTACTTACAAAAACAACAACAACCAACAAAAACAAATAAACAGTCCTCTGGGCCTCAGCCAACTTCTGAGGCTGGGAGTGGGGTTGTTTGCTCTGTGTGTGTGTGTTTCAAATACAGATAAGATTCAGGCAATCCTGGCTGGGAAGCCAGTCTTCCTTGGGAAGCAGAGACACCCTGTGGGGTCTGTTTTTGCGCACGCACGCACGTGTGTGTGTGTGTGTGTGTGTGTGTGTGTGTGTGTGATCTCCAGACACTTCATCCTGTCATTGGTTGTCTTTGGCTTGGGCACAGTCTCTGAGCTGTTTTTTCTTAAGGCCAGTACTGTGCCACTTTTGAGCCATAGGTCCACTTTCAGTTTTCTGGTGGCTAACTGGAGACAAGGATCTCATGGACTGAACAGGCTGGTTTTTTTTGTTGTTGTTATTGTTGTTGTTGTTGTTGTTGTTTTTCTTTGCCAGTCCTGGGGCTTGAACTCAGGGCCTGAGCACTGTCCCTGGCTTTTTTTTTTTTTTTTTGCTCAAGGCTAGCACTCTACCTCTTGAGCCACAGCACCATTTCCGGCTTTTTCTATATATGTGGTACTGAGGAATCAAACCCAGGGCTTCATGCATGCTAGGCAAGCACTCTACCACTAAGCCACATTCCCAGCCCTCCAGCTTTTTCTGAGTAAATTATTGAAGATGAGAGTCTCATCGACTTTCCTGCCCAGGCTAGCTTGGAACCACGATCTTCAGTGCCCAGCTTTTCCCACTTTTTCTTCACCTGGTGACCACGGAGACTCAGAGACATGGAGGCATTTGCCCAAGATCTGTAGATTTCAGAATGGGTACTGGAACCTAGAGTGTTTGCTCTTCCCCATCCCCCACTCCAGCCTCTCTTTCCCATTTTCTTTTCCCCTGGCTGGAGGAATTGTGCAGTCTGAGGCTGCCTGCTCCTTTCTCCCTCCCCCCTGTCTCCACAGCCCCCCTCCCCCCAGCCTTAAAGGTCAGGTACGTCCCAGCCTCTCTGGTCATGTCCATTTATGGTTCTGTTGTTCCAAAATGTGGCCAAATTTATAAACTCCCCTTTCCTGGAGAAGAGAAACAATTTATTCAGAATGCAGTGTGGGGGCGGGGCTGGAAGCCTCCTCTGTGCTGGGACCTCAGCCTGGACCCCAGGCCCAGTGAGTCCCCTGGTATTGGGTGGGCCTGTGCCACCAGCCTTTTTTCCCAGCCTCAGTTTCTCCATGCATACAGCAAAGGGATCAGACAAAAATCATTCCTTAAGTCCTCCCATTAGTGTCCTGCTTCAAATACCAATCCCCTACACCGAATGGTCCAATAATTATAGATAAAGGTGCCTGGGGGATGGACAGCAGGCTTTCCTTCTCTTTGGGGCTTTATTTAATTGTGTGTGTGTGTGTGTGTGTGTGTGTGTGTGTGTGTGTGTGTGTGTGTGCGTGCATGCACTGAGGTTTGAACTCAGGACCTACCACTTGCTTGACTGGTGCTCTACCACTGGAGCTATGTCTCCAGTCCAGGCTTTTGCTGGTTATTTTGGAGAGGGACTTTTCTGCCTAGGCTGACCTCGAATCTTGATCCTCCAGGCTTCAGCTTCCTCAGTAGCTAGGATTTCAAGTGTGAGCCACTGGTGCCAGGCCAGTCCTAGACCATTGGGTGGGCACACTTGGATGTCCAAACCAGACCCCTACCAATGGTGGGTTTTGGCTTCTTGGCCATAGGCACACCATACACACTGCCAGTCGAGGCTTCTCTACCTGTTCATCGTCAGGCACCTGGGAAAGGGGAGATGTCCAGGTCACAGCACACATGCATTTTCCAGGAGTTGCTTGATTGTCTGTCTTGGTGGTTTTGTTTACTTTTCAAGGACACAGAGACTGAAGAGATGGAAACTGTGTTGTCAGTTTCACCCGCCTCCCACTGACAGAGAGAACCAACAAGGAAAAAAACGAATTCCAGGGAGAATCCCTGGGGTGGGCAAGTTGCAGGAAGGCTGAGGCCAGGCAAGAGAAAGAAGAGCTGAGGCAGGGACTGGAAGTCTTTCCTTAGAATCTTCTCTTTTGCAGACCTAAAATGTAATGGGCACTGTGTCATTGGAGGTATGCAAGTGGAGGCTGGTTATCTGTTAGCTGAGGCTGTGAAGGAGCTTTCAGACTCTGATAGGAGACTATGGAACATGATTTCCTCCCTCCCTCCCTCCCTCCCTCCCTCCCTCCCTCCCTCCCTCCCTCCCTCCCTCCCTCCTTCCCTCCCTCCCTTCCTTCCTTCCTTCCTTCCTTCCTTCCTTCCTTCCTTCCTTCCTTCCTTCCTTCCTTCCTTCCTTCCTTCCTTCCTTCCTTCCTTCCCATATAGTTGATTGATTTCCTTCAGTCTTTACTTCCTTTCTGCTTTCCTTCTTGCCTCCCTCCCACCCTTCTATCCTTCCTCCCTCCTCACTGCCCTCCTTCTTACAGGGTCTTGGTATATAGTCCAGGCTGGCCTTGAATTAAAAATTCTCCTGCCTGTGTCTCCAGACTGTTGGGATCATAGATTCGTATAGCCACACCAGTGCTACATGATTTCCAGGCAGCAATGTGGCTGAGGGGTTAAAAAGGTGGGTTGTAGTCAAGTGGCACATCCCTGTAATCCCAGCACTTGGGAAGTAGAGGCAAGAGAACTACAAGCTCAAGGCCAGTCTAGGCTACATTATGAGGTTCTGCCTTAAAAAAAAAAAAAAAGAAAGACAAGGGCTGGGGATATGGCCTAGTGGCATGAGAGCTTGCCTCGTATACATGAGGCCCTGGGTTCGATTCCCCAGCACCACATATACAGAAAATGGCCAGAAGTGGCACTGTGGCTCAAGTGGCAGAGTGCTAGCCTTGAGCAAAAAGAAGCCAGGGACAGCGCTCAGGCCATGAGTCCAAGGCCCAGGACTGGCCAAAAAAAAAAAACAAAAAACAAAAGACAAAAAAAAGGGCTGGGGATATAGCCTAGTGGCAAGAGTGCCTGCCTCGGATACACGAGGCCCTAGGTTCGATTCCCCAGCACCACATATACAGAAAACGGCCAGAAGTGGCGCTGTGGCTCAAGTGGCAGAGTGCTAGCCTTGAGCGGGAAGAAGCCAGGGACAGTGCTCAGGCCCTGAGTCCAAGGCCCAGGACTGGCCAAAAAAAAAAAAAAAAAAAAAAAAGACAAAAAAAACCCAAAAACCCAAAGGCAAGGGGATGTGGTAGAACACTTGTCTAGCAAGCAGAAAGGATCCAGCCATCACAGTCTCTATTCAGAGAGAAGAATGGAGGAAGAAAAGACAAGAGGGAAAAGAGTATGAACCAGGTCTTCTACTAGAGCTGCCACCAATTCCACTTGAACCTCACAGAGCAGAACTTTATCAAGTGTCTACACCAGCCTCAAGACTAGAGGAACAAATATTGGTCTGTTCCTGCCAGCATCTAGGTAATGCTGAATTGTCTCAATATCACAGATTCATCTTGCCTGCTCTTATATCTCAACGATGTTGAGGAAGGAAGGAAGGAAGCAAGGAAGGGACAACTCAGCCAGGTGCTGGTGGCTCATGCTTGTAATCCTAGCTATTCAGAAGGTTGAGATCTAGGATCAAGGTTCAAAGCCAGCCTGATCAGGAAAGTCTATGAGATTCTTATCTCCAATAAATAGCTGTAAGTGGAGCTGTGGCTGGAGTGGTAGAGCGCTATAGGGAGTGTGCCCAGACTCTGAGATCAAGCTGCAGAACTGACACAAAATAAACCAAAAAACCCACATTTTTTTGTCCTCCTTATTTTTCCATCATCTGGAAGGAGATACTCACCCATATTCAATCTTTCATTTCTTCCATCACTGAGTCTGTCATTTGTATTTCCTGAGTCCCTGCTGTGTTCAGGCAGTCAGCTAAACACTGAGACAATCTCTCAGTGTTTTGTATTTTGGTTCAAATGACAGTGAAGACAGCCTTACTCTGAACAGTCTTATTCTGTTTGGGGGTCTTAAATGTCTCTCTTAATGGTCTATGCATTCAAGGCTTGATCCCAAGTCTATGATGTTATTGGGAGCTAGTAGGTACTTTAAAAGGTGGGGCCTAGTAGGAGGTCTTTGGTTCATTGGAGTGGGCATGGCTTCCAAAGAGGTTGTGAGACCCAGATCCTTTTGTTTTTCCCTTTTGCTCGAACAGTGGGCTTCTGACATGATGGGTCACCACTGTAAGGCCCACCCCCGGGAGGGCTCCACGCAGATGCCCCCCCCCACCTGTTTAAGTCTCTGCCCAGTACCTGTGCTACCTAGGTAACTGGCACACCTGGAGGCAGTTACCTCCCCCCTTCTCTGAGGTCACATCCAATCCACCTGGCCATACCTCCCGCCCTGCCCTAGATAAGGCATGGATGGCCCCTCAGTGGTTCAGCCCTTCTCTCTGGCCATGCATCATCTTGGCCACAGGCCAGCAGCGTGGGAATAAACTTTTCTCTCCAACCTGAATACTATGTGGTATTCTCCTTTATTGGCTACCTACTTTAATAAACCTTACAACCACATGCCCAAAGAAACAGGGCCAACCAGTCACAGACTGGAACCTTCCAGAACTGCAAGCTAAAGCCAACCTTCTCTCAGGTATTTATTACTGTGACAGAAAGCTATCTCAACCACCCAGTGGCAGGTATAATTCCTGGTGAACAGAACATGGGACGAGCACCATGAGTGCAGGCTCTGGCCTCCATGGGAAAACCAAGTAGGAACTTCACCCAGAAGGGAGGGTGTCTATTTCCTGGCTCTGAAGTATTGGAAGAAGTACAACTCCCCTGGGATCCTTCTTTATGGCCATACAATAAGGTATCGTTAGAAAAGGATGCCAGAGAGGCGAGGTAACTTGCCCGAGATTGCACAGTTTGGGAGTTGGCCGAGACAGGATTCAGAACCGCAGAGTCTGAAATCTGAGCTGTCAGCTCTCAGCTCAGGATCCTTCCTTTATGTCTGGAGCCACTAGAGGGAGATGCCAGAACTCCTGCCTTCTTGGGATCTGTCTATTTTTTTGGCGGGAACCCAGGATGTTTTCTGTCTCCGTTTAAAATCGGAATGTGGGGAAAGGCATGGGTCACACACAACCACCCCCCCAGACCCTTGATTTGGGTACCACATGGCTTGTCTGTCCTTTGTTGGCTCCATCCTGCTCCCTGGGGACTGGCCACCTTAGGCCCTCCTAGACTTTTTTTTTTGTGTTGTTGTTATTTTTAAAAATTTATTTGTGAATTAAACAAAAATTTTTGACAAGGTGTTGTGCACAAGGGGTACAGTTACATAGTAGGGCAGTGTGTACATTTCTTGTGATATCTTACACCCTGTTTTACTTTCCCTTCCCTAGGTCAGGTAGACATATATACAATACACAGTGTACCAAGAACATATACAGTATCCACGTGGCCTACGCCAAAGAAAATTCACCTAGGGCTTTAAGTGTAATGTCGACAGTAGACTATATGTCAACAATAGTCATATATGAACATACATACATAGCTTTTGAGCTATTGTGATCCACTGAGAGATCTATTTTTTACCTTTATATGTTGAGTAGTTGTTTGGTTTTAGTGTTGTTGTTATTGTTGTGGGTTGTGGGGCTTGAACTCAGGACCTGGGCACTGTCCCTGAGCATTTTTTCACTCAAGGTTAGCACTCTACCACTTTGAGCCACAGTGCCACTTCCAGTTTTCTGGGGGCTCATTGGAGATGACAGTCTCACAGACTTTCCTGCCCAGGCTGGCTTTGAACCTTGAGCCTCCAATCTCAGCCTCCTGAGTAGTTAGGGTTACAGGTGTGAGCCACTGACACCCAGCCCTCCTAGACTCTTCCTCTGAGCTTCCATCAAGAGATCCCAAATGCTGGCTTTTTTTTTCCTTTCTGTTCTGAGTGGTATTTTTCTAAGCAGCATGAGAACCCGCAAGTGGGCCAGCCATTGCTGAAGACCTGACTCACCAGCTGTGCAGGCAAATGAAAAGTCTTTTAGTTTGATGGCTTCTTTGTAAAGGGCCTATGTCTCCGTTTGGTCCCCCTCCTCCCCCCAGCCTAAACATGAAAAAGTCTAACAGGCTGAGGGGGAAAATGTGGTTCAAAGAAAAGGTTAAAGTTTTTCTTTATGGGAGAAACATTTTCCAGGGAAGAAAATATGTAAATCCTGTGATAGAACTGAGTGGTTTTAATTTTTTTTTTCTGCAGATGAACTGTTTTTGCAAACATTGGTTCAGTTGAAGGTCAACATGAAAAAGGGGAGGAGGGGGCAGAGGTGGGGGGAGACACTGCAGTGATGTAGCTTCTTACTCTGTCACCACCCATAAACTCATGCCTATAATCCCAGCTACTCAGGAGGAGGCTGGGAAGAGTGGCAAGAGTGCGTGCTTCGTATACATGAAGCCCTGGGTTCAACTCCCCAGCGCCACATATTCAGAAAATGGCCAGAAGTGGCGCTGTGGCTCAAGTGGCAGAGTGCTAGCCTTGAGAAAAAAGAAGCAACAGTGCTCAGGCCCTGAGTCCAAGGCCCAGGAGATTGAGAGCTGAAGATCACAGTTAGAAGCCAGACTGGGTAGGACAGTCTATGGGACACTTATCTCCAATTATCCACCCAAAAAACTAGAACTGAAGCTGTGGTTCAAGTGTTAGCGCTCTAGCATTGAGTCAGTCAACTTAGGGACAGGACCCTGGCCTTGAATTCAAGCCCTAGTACCAACACACACACACACACACACACACACACACACACACACACACACACACGGCTCAGAAGTCAGAACCCTGAGCCCAAATGTCAGGCTCTCTTTACCTGGTGTGTCACCTACAGAGAGTTAGCAAGGCCTCAGTTTTCCAAACTGGGAAATGGCACGATTGAACTAAATACAGCCACTCTTCCTACTTGTGTGTAAATTGGTCTTTAAAAGATGGGGATTAAAAGTGAAGTGGTAGGGCATTAGCCTTAATCAATAAAACATAGGGGCAGTGCCCAGGCCCTGAGTTCAAGCCCCATAGTCTCCCATCCTCCACCCCCACACTGGGACTGACTGGCCCTGGCCTCAAACTGGAGATCCTCTTGCCTCCTCTTCTTGAGTAGCTGAGATTACAGGCATGCACTACTGCCCCTGGCATTTTTGTTTGAGAGGCTGGGGATGAAACCCAGGTCTCATGAATTGAATTGGTTAAATCCTTGGATGCAGGATTCCGAGATACAGTAAACAGTACACTGTACATACCTAAACGTTGTGCTGGTGTGAGGGATTGAATTCGGGGCTTCATGCTTGCTTGACTTGCTCATGGACTGATACTCTACCATGTGAGCTATTCCTCTAGCCTGGCCTTTTGCTGGTTATTTTGGAGATGGAGTCTCACAGACTTTTCTGCCTGGGCTAGTTTTGAACTGCTATCCTCTGGATCTTAGCCTTCTGAATAGCTAGGATTATAGGCATAAGCTCCTGACTCTAGACTTCTTTTGAGCTCTAAGATTCTGTGTTGCTGGGAACTATTGGAAATGTATCCCTTTGGAAATAAGAAACAAGGTTCTCTTGTCTGAGGACATTTAGTAACAAATAATGACTAAACATATTTTCCCACCATAGAGGCTCTGTGTTCTGTTCTAAATTGATAGAGGGAGGGAATGCTACTTCCAAAGTAGCAAGTCATTTAAAGCTATCTCTGGAGTCTCCTCTGTGGGATCCATTCCTCACTAATCCTCCCTTTGTGAAAAGAGACAGTTAACTAGGGAATGCAGTGTGTGTTGTTGTTGTTTTGCTGGGGATTGAACTCAAGACCTCACACATGCCAGGTAAGGACTCACCAAGCTAAACCTCCAGTCTAAATGTTTTTCATAAAAATTCAACACACCCGGCTTGAGGTGTGGCTCAAGTAGAAGAGTGCTGACCTGACAAGTGCAAAGGTCCTGAGTTCAAGATTCCAGTCCTGCCAGGCACCTGTGGCTTGTGCCTGGAATCCTAGCTACTCAGGAGGTTGAGTTCTGAGGACTGTGTTTCGAAGCCGGACTAGGCAGCAAAGTGTGGGAGACTCTTAGCTCCAAATAACTAGAAAACTGGAAGTAGAGCTGTGGGTTAAGTGGTAGAGTCTTAAGGGAGCCATAAGGGAGAGAATCTAGGGGTGAGTTCAAGTCCCACCCCCACCCCCCACAGAGAAAAAGAAAGAAAGGAAAATAAAGGAAGGAAACTCTTAACACACTAAACAGTTACAACAACCATCTGTCTTGCTTTGCACAGACCCAGGCCTATGCTGGAATGCAAGCTTTTCCATGTTTAACCCAGGAAAGTTCCAGGCAAGTAGGCCAACGGGACGCCCTGTGTATAGATAGCCCTGCTGCTATGCCTGCCACTGTGGCAAGCGTTTTTTCCATCTGCATCCCAGCTCTGTGAGGTCGCTCCTATTATTATCTCCATGTGATAGATCCGTAGGGATTTGGAGGCTCAGAGAGGTTAAGTGGATTTCCGGGGCCACACAGCTGCTAAGCGGCAGAGCTGGGAGGAAGAGATGGGCTGGACTGGGAAATAGCTTCTGCCACAACCCCTTGCTCTGAAATCGTGTTGTTGGTAAATCACAGAGCCATAGGGGATCCGTGAGCAAGGCCAGTTGAATATGCTGGAAATACAGACTTAGTTCTCGGTGATATGAAAGGATGTTTGGTTTCAGCTTGGTGTGTGTGTGTGTGTGTGTGTGTGTGTGTGTGTGTGTGTGTGTGTGTTGGTTCTCAAGGCCTTGGGCTCTTGCTTGGCTTGTTTGCTTAGTTGGCAATTCTCTTCCTTCTCCTTCTCCTCCTCTTCCTCCTCTCCCTCCCTCTCTTTTTCTTCTTTCTTCTCCTCTCCTCCTCCTCCTTTTCTTCTCTTCCTTCTCCACTTCAAATATTTTTACTGAGGCCTCAGTATATAAAACAGACTCTAGTCTCAAAGTTTATATCTTCAGCATTTAGCTGGAAATTCTTGCTGGCTTGAGGAATTCTTGAGAGCTCCACCTCCAAGAGCTGGAGCTTTCCAGAAGTACAGTGTGAAAACTTGGGGGCATAATTGTTCTCTTAGGACCTTTCAGGATTTAAAATTAAATCCAACATTGAATTCAAACATTTCATTCGTTCATGCCACAAAAATGCTCGTGTCTGAGCTGCGTATAATTTGTGAGGAGACAAGCTAGACAAGGCTTTGCTCTCCCATGTCACGATTGTCATTTGGGGCTGGATAATGCTTTGTGATGCCCGGTGACTTGTACTCTCCTTCACATTACCAAATGTTTCCCAGGGGTAACAACAAAAATAAAACAGCCCTGGTTTGAATAAGCTGACCTACACTGAAAGTGACCTTTTATCTCGTGACCTTATGTTTTGTTATGGAGAAGCAGAATACAAGTCAATTTTAAAAACCGATCAGAAAAGGATATATGTATGGTAAACATGAAATGGGTGCCTGTGGTTCATGCCTGTAATCTTAGGGGACATCGGGAGGATGGAGGCTCAAGGCTAGTCCCTGCCTCCCCCCACCCCCCAAAAAAGTTTAAGATCCTCTATCTCAACCAATTAAAAGCTGGGTATGGTAGCGTTCATCTGTCATTCCAGCTACCCAGGTCATATAAACAGGGGGATCCCAGTCCAAGGCAACCTGTCCATCCATGTGAGACCCTTTTTTGAAAAACTTCTAATGTGGAAAGAGTTCAAACCCGAATATGGAAAAAATGGGGGGAGCAAGATGAGACTGGGTGTTGCTAATCTTCAGGGTGGATGGACAGGCAGCAGAGGTAGAGGAAAGAAATGGGTGAGCTTGGTGTGTTTAAGGGACAGAAGGAAGGTGAGTGTGGTAGGAACTTAAGGTCAGAGACAAGGTGAGGTCATTGAAGGCCTCATCAGCCAGAGTAAGGCAATTGGATTTTATTTTGATTATTTCAATTGATTAGTTTATACTGGGGACTGAACCCAGGACCACGTGTATGCTAGGCAAATAACTCTACACATCCAGCTCTTTAGTTTTTATTTTGTTGTGGAGACAAGTTGGCCGTGAACTCACCATCTCCTGTCTCTGCCTTTAGATAGCTGTGATTACACCACTAATTCTAGCTTTGGGTTTCTTTGGGTTTTTTTTTTTTTTGGCCAGTCCTGGGCCTTGGACTCAGGGCCTGAGCACTGTCCCTGGATTCTTTTTGCTCAAGGCTAGCACTCTGCCACTTGAGCCACAGTGCCACTTCTGGCCGTTTTCTGTATATGTGGTGCTGGGGAACTGAACCCAGGGCCTCATGTATACGAGGCAAGCACTCTTGCCACTAGGCCATATCCCCAGCCCCTGGGATTTTATTTAATTAAAAAATATGTGTCTACTATGCACTGAGACCTGGATTTGTTTCAAGGGACACAAATAGATATAAGATAATTATGAGTCCATCAACTCATAAATCAGGAGGTGATTTCATCTGTGTGGGTCAGTCACAGAAGGCTTCCTAGTGGAGGTGACATTGGAGTTGACTTTGAAAGATGAAGAAGAATCCATTGTATGGGGAAGAGGGAGGCAGCAGAAATGGCCTCCTATGGCCCTGTGAGGTGACCCCTCTGGTGTTTTCTGGATGCTGCTGGGATCCAAGAGTTGCATTTATTCAACATTGTAATGATTATTTTTCCTTCCTTCCTTCCTTCCTTCCTTCCTTCCTTCCTTCCTTCCTTCCTTCCTTCTCTCCCTACCTCCTTCCCTCCTTCCCTCCCTCCCTCCCTCTTTCTTTCTCTCTCTCCTTCCTTCCTTCCTTCCTTCCTTCCTTCTCTCCCTACCTCCTTCCCTCCTTCCCTCCCTCCCTCTCTCTTTCTTTCTCTCTCTCCTTCCTTCCTTCCTTCCTTCCTTCCTTCCTTCCTTCCTTCCTTCCTTCCTTCCTTCCTTCCTTCCTTCCTTCGTTCTTCCTTTTGGATACCAATCTCGGGGCTTAAACAAAGGGCCTGGGAACTATCCCTGAACTTTTTCACTGAAGACTGGTGTTCTACCACTTGAGCCACACCTCTACTTCCAACTTTTGGTGGTTAATTGGAGATGAGAGTCTCACAGGCTTTCCTTCCCAGGCTGGCTTCAATCTATGATTCTTAGATCTCAGCTTCCTGAGTAACTAGGACTATAGTGTGGACCATCGGTGCCTGGTCTCCATTGCAGTGATTGCGGTGCCAGGGGCCCCACTTTGATAAATACTGCCCAGTGACATTTTTCACTTGTTTAGAGGAGTGTGGCTGTCTTGCCAAGTTCTGATTTCTGTGAAGAGCCTTCACTGAGGGTGTTTTGTACATCAGAACCCAGGGACAGACGGAGGACAAAGGTAAAAACACCTGGTGTATATCTACCTCCATAGGTCTTCAGTGAATTCTTAGTGTCACATGGGGAAAGAGAGATGAGGAGAGGATGGAAGACTCCTTCAAGGACACATAGCTCAGACCATCTTCCCCTCATGGATTCCAAATTCAGGATTAGGGACTCCCAGTCCTGTGCTCTTCTCCTTCCTCTACACTCAGAGTTGTTGTTTTTTCTTCCCTGCAGAAGATGAGAAGATTGATTTCTGCACAAGCTTCCCAGAGCCAGCATGCCCCCCTGTTGAAAATCAGCTCTGACTCACACTGTGCCCCCAGGCCGGTGGCCAGAAAGGCTGGGGAGGAGAATACATAGAAGACGAGAGTTTTCCAGCCATGCTGTTTCCCTTCCAGCACGAGACGCAAAGAGACCAAGGAAAGACATTCCACAAGAATGTGCGGACCATAGGAAATAAGTTGGCAACTGCTGAGGGCCAGGGAATGGCTGGCTGTTCCTGACAGACAGGCTGGGACCGAGAGTGTACTCATAGCTAGAAGAGTGACGAGAGCCTGGAATCCCCACCCCCTTTCCTTTCTTTAGTCTGTTTTTGTGCCAGTGCTGAGGCTTGAACTCAGGGCCTGGGCATGGTCTCTTGAGCTTTTAAACTCAAAGCTTGTGCTCTATCTGTTGACCCACAGCTCCACTTCCAGATTTTTCTGGTGGTTATTTGCAGCTAAGAGTCTCATGGACATTCCTGACTTGGCTGGCTTCATTTAATCTTCAGACCTCAGCCTCCAGAGTAGCTAGGATTATAGGCACGAGCCACAGGCATCTGGCTTCCGTATGTTTTTAGGAGCTGGAACCCAATTGGGTCTCAAGCTGGCACTGTAGAAATGGGTGGATATGTAACTGTGTAAGCTCACAATCACACACATGTATACTTGTATTGGTGGGTTACATGAGGGACTAAGCTGATAAAAGGAGAGGCAGAGGCTGGGAATCAGTGGCTCATGCCTGTAATCCTAGCTACTTAGGAAGCTGAGATCTGAAGACCTCCCTTAAAAGCCAGCTGGGGCAGATAAGTCTGTGACACTCCTATCTGCAATTAACCACCAAAAAAACAGAAGTGGAGCTGTAGCTCAAGTGGGAAGACACTAGGCTTGAGCAAAAGAAGCTCAGGGACAGTACCCAAGCCCTGAGACAGGCAGATAAGCAAGAAGGTATGCAACTGTGCTAGCATGCAGATATTTGCATGTAATCAGTACATATATAAGAGTGTAAGCAGGGAAATGCCGCAATAAGTGCAGGTGTAAACATGTAAACTAAGCCTGTACCATGTAAGTGGGAGGGTTAATCATGTACCTGGGTAGCCAACAATTGAGTAATTGGGACAGGTATAATTACATAGGCAGGAAGTCCATAAAGAAGTAAACATATGGGCTGGGTAGGGCAGGTCACACCTGGAATCCCAGCTATATGAGAGGCAGAGGTAGGAAGATCATAATCCAAGGCCAGCACTAGACCAAAATGAGAGACTCCGTCTGAAAAATAAACTTAAGAAAAAGAGAAAAGACTAGGGCATATGGCTCAAGCAGTAGAGCATCTGCCTAGCAAGTACAAGACTCTAAGTCAAACTTACAGAAAGAAAAATGGGGGGTAGGGGGATAAAGATGCAAATAGCAATCACATCAGCCTCCAGGATAGTACACATAAAGCAGTGGGTGTGTGGCTCGTGGTGAGACTGACAGCTTCCACACCAAGGGTAGGATTTGGCTGCCTTCAGACTTTTAGCCCCATCATCATTTTTGGTCTGCAAAAATGGTCATGTGACAACATCTAAGCCCCCTTCTAGAATGTTCTCTAGCACACAATGGCTTTAAGTCATTTGGGATTTTATTTGCACTCATCAGGGTGTCAGATAGAGCCTACAAATTTTTGGTATGTTGGTGTGTTAGGAGTTGGCTCTCCAGAGTGGCCTTGGGCGTTTATGTATGAGGACAAATACTTTTTATTATGCTATCTGTCATAGAGGAACAATTAAAATTGTCTCATGACCTCACCATGACTATTACATTTTAGGATAGGTTAAATTGGTAATAGGGCAGACGGATGGCTCATGCATAGAATCCTAACTATTTAGGAGGCTGAGAACCTGAGGATGAGTGTTTGAATCCAATCCAGGTAGAAAATACCTCAAGACTCCATCTCCCAAATTAGCAAAAAGTGGCACTGGGGCCAAGGCTCAAATTGTATAGTACTAGCTGGATAAATAAGCAGAGCAAGTGCCATGCTCTGAGTTCACACTCTAGCACTGCTAATATATATATTATATTATATTATATTATATTATATTATTATTACAAGAACCAGCAAAACTATTATTTGATGAAAAAATATTTGGCAGATAAAGATGGCATGGTGAATTTGATGCTAGAGTGATCTAACAAGGATTTTATCTTTTAAATTTAATTAATTTATTTATTGTTGGCTGTGGGGCTTGAACTTAGAAACTGGGAACTGTCCCTGAGCTCTGTTTGCTCAAGGCTAGTGCTCTATCACTTTGAGCTCCAAGTCCGGTTTTTGAGTGGTTTATTGGAGATAAGAGTCTCATGGGGACTTTTGTGCTCTGGTTGGCTTTGAACTGCGATCTTCAGATCTCAGCCTTCTCAGTAGTTAGGATTACAGGTGTCAGCCACCAGTGCCCAGCCTAACAAGGATTTTAAAGTAGATCATCATAACAATGCTTTAATAATTGCGAGGAAAATTGCAGCAAAGAAATAGACAATATAAAAAGAATCAAATAGCCGAAAACTGTTGGTTCATGCCTATAATCCTAGCTACTCAGGAGGCTGAGATCTGAGGATCACCATTTGAAGCCAGCAGGGGCAGGAAAGTTCATGAGATGCTAATCTCCAATAAACCACAGAAAAACCCAGAAGTGGTGCTGTAGCTCAAGTGGTACAGTGATAGCCTTGAGCAAAAGAAGCTCAGGGACAGTGCCCAGGCCCAGAATTCAAGCCCCAAGACTGGAAAAAAAAAAAAAAAAAAAAAGGAAAGGAAAGGGAAGGAAAGGAAAAAATAGGATCAAATAGAAATTTACAGAACTAAAAACGATAACAATGAAAAATTTGCTTAATAGACTCAGTAGTAGAGTTGAGATGGCAGAGACAAGAATTAGTGACCAATGAAATTTGCTCATTGTGAACAGTGGAAGAAGGAAAAGACAAAGCAAATGAACAAAAAGCCTTATGGGTTTGCACAAAAGCACAAGATGTATTTGTATAGTGGGATTTGTGTAACCATAGTTAGTTGGAAGGCAGAGACTGGGAGGATTGTGCTTTGGGATGGGTCTAGGCCAAGATTTTGTGAGACCTCATCTCAACAGAAAAAGCTGGCTGGGAGTCAGGGTGCATTCTTGTGTGCTCGGCTATTGTGGGAAGCACAAACAGGAAGACTGAGGTCCAGGCTGACCTGCCAAACAATGAGATCTTATCTCAAAAGTATCTTCAAAAACATCCAGAGTCATACTCTTAGGAGAGAAACACAAAGGTGCAATGCCTATGTGTATCTGATCATATGAAATAATGTTTATTCAAACAGTAATAAGAGTTTTTTTCTTTGTTGCTGTATTTGTTTACTTTTTGTCTTGTTTATCTGTCTTTGGGAGGGTAAGTGGGGCAGGGGCAAAGGGTGAACAAACGTAGCAGTGATACTCACTAGATATTATGTAGAAAATAAACTGTACTGGGCTGGGAATATGGCCTAGTGGTAAAGTGCTCACCTTGTATACATGCAGCCCTGGCTTCGATTCCTCAGCACCACATATATAGAAAAAGCCAGAAGTGGCACTGTGGCTCAAGTGGTAGAGTGCTAGCCTTGAGCAAAAAGAAGCCAGGGACAGTGCTCAGGCCCTGAGTTCAAGCTCCAGGACTCGCACCAAAACAAAGCAAAACAGAAAAACAAACAAAAAAAGAAAATGAACTGTACAACTTGTAGGTGGGGACGGAGGGAAAAACTGGGAGAGAGTTAAAGAAGGGATGATATCATCCAAAAAGATATGTACTCTTTACCTGACTTATGTACTTGTAACCCCTTTGTATGTTACCTTTGTAATATAGCAATGAAATAAAAGGAGAAAAAGTTAAAAAGCAAACCAAAACCAGAGCCCAAAGAGCTGGAGGCACTAGAGTAGCTGCCTAGGAGGTGGGAGGCCCTGAGATCAAACCCACTGCCCACTGTTTTCAACTTACTGGACTTTTGTTAGTGGAAGACAGGGAGTGCAAAGCCATAAGAATATTCAAAGTAACCATACTTGATAACTTCTCAAATTTGGTGGAAAACATCAGCATAGGGATAAAAGGATCCAAGAAAACTCTAAGTAGAACAAACACCAAGACATACACATAAAAATACCTTGAAAATTGAACTTCTAAAAACTAAAGGCACAGCAACAAATCGAAAGCAGCTAGAGAAAGCCCAGCACCTGGCTCAGAACATATATTCTTTTTTTTTTTTTTTTTTTTTTTTTTGCCAGTCCTGGGCCTTGGACTCAGGGCCTGAGCACTGTCCCTGGCTTCTTCCCGCTCAAGGCTAGCACTCTGCCACTTGAGCCACAGCACCGCTTCTGGCCGTTTTCTGTATATGTGGTGCTGGGGAATCGAACCTAGGGCCTTGTGTATCCGAGGCAGGCACTCTTGCCACTAGGCTATATCCCCAGCCTAGAACATATATTCTTAACAAAAATTATATACTCAAGTATATAAGCCTAGCAAAACAAGAACAGTATCTGTCTGATAAAAACACAACACTTCTGAGAAAAGAAATCAGAGATCTAAATTCATGGGTAGATCTACCATGTTCATGGAAGATCAGAAGTTTAGAGGAAGTAAATATGTCTGCCTAATTGGTGATGGTGGCTCACTTCTGTAATCCTAGCTACTCAGAAGACTGAGATCCTGAGGATTGCGGTTCAAAGCTAACCCAGGCAGGAAAGTCAATGAGATGCTTATATCCAATTAACAACCAGAAAACCAGAAGTGATGCTGTGGCTCAGAGTGGTAGCCCACTAGCCCTGAGCAAAAAGAGCTCAGGGACAGTGCCCAGGTCTTGAGATCAAGCCCCACAGCTGACAAAAGAAAAAATAGAAAATAAATAAAGGAAAGGAAGAATACAATGGGAGCAATCACTCTTCCCATTGCTCTTCTTACCATATAGCTATCTAGGAATGAATGAGAGGAGAGATATATAGATTAGAATAGAAAACTCAGATAAAGATCTACATAGTCCAGCCCTAAGATATTGTTTTGTTTGTTTTTTTGGTGCTGGAGACAGAATCCAGGATCGCATAACATATTAAGCCTTCATTCTACTACATGACCATACCCTCAGCTCCTGCCCAGCTAATTTTTTTTTTTTTTTTTTTTGGCCAGTCCTGGGCCTTGGACTCAGGGCCTGAGCACTGTCCCTGGCTTCTTCCTGCTCAAGGCTAGCACTCTGCCACTTGAGCCACAGCGCCGCTTCTGGCCATTTTCTGTATATGTGGTGCTGGGGAATCGAACCTAGGGCCTCGTGTATCCGAGGCAGGCACTCTTGCCACTAGGCTATATCCCCAGCCCCCCAGCTAATTTTTGACAAACGAGAAAAAAAATCCTATGCAAGAATGGTAATTTGCAATATATCATTGTGAAAGACAAAAGAGAAGAAAAGGAAAAAAGATCACAACCTAAGGCTAATAACTTGTAAAATTATCTTAAAATAGATCATGTGTAAACCAAAACCATATAACATTCAGAAAAGCCAGGCTCCAGTGGCTCATGACTGTAATCTTAGCTACTCAGGAGGCTGAGATCTAAGGGTTGTGGTTTGAAGCCAATCCAGGCAGGGAAGTCTAGGGAAGTCTTATCACCAATTAATCAGCAAAAAGCCAGAAGTGGTGCTGTGGCTCAAGTGGTAGAGTGCTAGCTAGCTTTGAGCAAAGGAGGCTCCAGGGACAGTGCTCAGGCCCTGAGTTCAAGCCCCAGAACTGGCAAAAGAAAAGAAAAGAAAAAGTAACATAAGCAAGACCCTGTGTTCTAATAGCTCAGTATCTTGTTGTTTTGTTTTGTTTTTTTGGCCAGTCCTGGGCCTTGGACTCAGGGCCTGAGCACTGTCCCTGGCTTCTTTTTGCTCAAGGCTATCATTCTGCCACTTGAGCCACAGAGCCACTTCTGGCCATTTTCTGTATATGTGGTGCTGGGGAATCGAACCCAGGGCCTCATGTATACGAGGCAGGCACTCTTGCCACTAGGCCATATCCCCAGCCCTAATAGCTCAGTATCTTGACTGTGTTTTCATGAAGCTATACATGATAAAATTGTACAGAGGCACACATGTGTACACACACACACACAGTGCATATAAGACTACAGGGGTCAGATGTGATAGCTCAAACCTATAATCCTAGATAGTCATGAGCTTGAGATGTGAGGATGATGATAGGAAGTCAGCCTAAGCAAGAAAGTCTGTGAGATTCTTATCTCCAATTATCCACTTAAATATCTGGGAGTGGAGCTGTGTCTCAAGTGCTACAGCACTAGCCTTGAGCAGAAAAGGCTAAGGACAGTGTCCAGGCCCTGGATTCAAGACCAGGACTGGCAAAAAACAAACAAACCCACAACAACCCAAAAGTCATATAAGATCAAGGTAAGCACTAAAGTCAAAGATCACTGTTCTGATAAAGTTAGAGGGGATTCGGAGGAGGCAGCATGTAAAGATGGAGCCACGGACTGGAGTTGTATAGCCAGAAGCCAAAGAATGCAGATTCCTGGGGGCTCCCAAGAAGCAAGGAAGGATTTCATTCAGAGGGAGCACAGCCGTGACCTGACCATGGCCTTGGCTTGACCTTGGACATCTGACCTTCAGAACCATTCAGGAATAGACACTTGTCCCAGGGTAGTTTCAGCTGCGCTAAGAAGCTAACATGGAATCTGTTATATGCTTTCTTTCACTAATGTGAGTATTTGAACATTCCCATAATAAAAAGTTAAGAAAAAACAACACTGCCAGCCAACACATTGCCTTCCATCTTGGAGCCAGTCAGGAGGGGTGGAAACTGTGGCAGAGAAAGGCCCACAGAGGTGCATGCTCCAAAACTGTTCTCTCAGCCAGGCACTGGCAGCTCACTCCTGTAACCCTAGCCACTCAGGAGGCTGAGATCTGAGGCTTTTGATTCAAAGCCTGCCATGGCAGGAAAGTTGTGAGACTCTAACTTCCAATTAGCCACCAGAAAGCCAGAAGTGGAGCTGTGGCTCAAAGTGCTAGATGGCTAATCTTGAACAAAAGGAACTCAGAGATAGTGCCCAGCCCTGAGTTCAAGGAATAACAAAGAAAAGGTGGGGGAGAGGGAGGGGTGTTTCTCTCAGCTCTGATGATTTTTTTTTTTTTGCCAGTCCTGGGCCTTGGACTCAGGGCCTGAGCACTGTCCCTGGCTTCTTCCTGCTCAAGGCTAGCACTCTGCCACTTGAGCCACAGCGCCGCTTCTGGCCGTTTTCTGTATATGTGGTGCTGGGGAATCAAACCTAGGGCCTCGTGTATCCGAGGCAGGCACTCTTGCCACTAGGCTATATCCCCAGCCCCAGCTCTGATGATTTTGATACTCTGGAATAGGCATCCAATACTTGCAGAGTTTCTAATCCGTCAAGAGAAACTGGGAGCTGGAGTTGTGGTTTAGCCATTAAAAAAAAAAAAAGAAAAAAAGAAACTGGAAATCCATGTTCTTATGTAAGATCTTCTGAATTAAAAATGCTTGTAACTAACTCAAGATCTTAATAAAGTGTAGCTTTTTGAAGCAAGACTATGTGTGTGTGATTTTTTTTTCTATCTTTTCTAGTGGCACTAAGGTTTGAACTCAGGGCCTTGAGCTTACCACTCTACCATTTATGCTATGCCTTAGCCCTTTGCTTTTGCTTGTTATTCAGATATGGTTTTGTTCTTTTGGCCATGGCTGGTCTTGGACAGAGATTCTCCTGTCTCTGCCTTCTGAGATTACAGGCATGCAGCATGAATCCTGGTTATTTTTATGTGATTTCTTTACATCCACTCAAAGGAAAGCATGATGGAAGAGGTGCGTCCTTCCCTAACTCACACAGGTCTAAGATTTCTGCTGGCTGGATAAGACCTATCATTAACTCCAGTAATCTGGGCTCCATAAGTATTATATGTCAAGCCATTTGAATGAGTTTTATAGTCTGTGTTTCATTCAATCATCATGAGGTCGATACTTACCAGGGATTTATTTTTTTTACACATAAAGAAATTGAGGCAAGGAAGTTTCGTGTGTTCTATTCTACCTGCTCCAAAGTGCTGTTTCAAGAAGTCTGGTCAGCCAATGAATGTACCCTAGCACCAAACAGATGTGACTTCATGTCTTGGCTGTCAAGTTGAATATTTTGGCATGTATGATTTTCTCACTGTGGGAGAATCCTCAAGCCCTTTGGGCCTCAGTTTCTCATAGGTAAGAGGACATGAGTCTTTAATTCATGGGGTGACTAAAGGAGACAGTGTAGGCTACATCCTTTGCTTGTTTCCTATAAACAACAGCTAGAGAGACACAAGCTCCCATTATGACTTGAACATAAAACAATATTGCTAGGTATAAAGAGGGTTTTGTTTTTGTTTTTGACTTTAGCCACCTCCTAGCACATTTAAAATTTCTGACTTTAAAAATCCTGCCAACACTAAAGATTCTACAAGATTCTTTCAGGAAGGGATCCTTTGGTTTCATTTCAAAGCAAAAATGTGTAAAAATGTGTACTTAGGATGGCCTTGAGCTACAAACTTCTTTGTCACTATTGCCTAAATAGTTGGGATTACAAGAGCCACTGTTTTGTTTTTGTTTTACCTTACTTTATTTCTTGGTCAAATTATTTCTGTACTGGCCACTGGGTATCATGCACAGTTTTCATCAATTTTTTGTTTTGTTTTGTTTTTTGCCAGTCCTGGGGATTGCACTCGGGGTCTGAGCACTGTCCCTGGCTTCTCTTTGCTCAAGGCTAGCACTCTGCCACTTTGAGCCACAGTGCCAGTTCTGGCTTTTTCTATATATGTGGTGCTGTGGCTCAACCCAGGGCTTCATGTATACGAGGTGAGCACTTTACCACTAGGCCATATTCCCAGCCCAGTTTTCATCAACTTTTTTTTATTATTTTTATTATTATTATTTTCGCAGTCCTGGGACCTGGGCTCAGGGCCTGAGCACTGTCCCTGACTTCTTTTTGCTCAAGGTTAGCACTCTGCCACTGAGCCACAGCGCCATTTCTGGCCATTTTCTGTATATGTGGTGCTGAGGAATTGAACCCAGGGCTTCATGTATAGGAGGCGAGCACTCTTGCCACTAGGCCATATCCCCAGCCCTTCATCAACTTTTAAGCATTTCTTTTCCTTCCTTCCTCCCTCCCCTCTCTGCCCTCCCCTCTCTTCCCTCCCTCCCTCCCCCCCCTTTTTTTTGTGCCAGTCTTGGAGCTTGAACTCAGGGCCTGAGCACTGTCCCTTGGCTTTTTCATGCAAGGCTAGCACTCTACCACTTGAGCCACAGCTCTACTTCCAGCTTTTGGTTGGTTAATTGGAGATAAGAGTCACCTGGACTTCCTTGTCCGGGCTGCCTTTGAACTGTGATTCTCAGACTCCTGACTAGCTAAGATGACAGGCGTGAGCCAACAGGTGCCTGGCTTTGTCTCAGATGAATTTAAACAAGAAGAAAATCTCGGTAAGTGTTTAACATGCCTACATAAGTAATTCTGCTGAATGAACTTCTCTCAGACTTGCTAGAAAGCAGGATTTTCTTGTGTCCATGACCCAGAAATTGAAGATCCATTTGTAGTTTGCTTTGTGAGCCAACTGCAGACCTTAATTCCGAATCTTGCCTTATTTGGTACCCTCCCTTCCACTCCTCTGCCCTTTATCTGTTTACTTAAATTTTTGCTCAGACCTGTGGAACTTATGCTTGATTGACAGGGCTTTTCCTTGCCAAGAAAGCAATCAATGAGGCTTTGTTTCACCTTTTGTGTGTGTGTGTGTGTGGTACTGGATTTCGAACTCAAAGCCTTATACTCACTTCGTTGGCATTTTACCACTTGCCCAGATTTTAGTGGGTTAATTGGAGATGGAGTCTTTCAGATTTTTCTACCCTGGCTGGCTTTGTGTTTTCTGTTTGGTTTTGTTTTTGTTGCCAGTCCCTGGGCTTGAACTCAGGAGGGCCTGAGCACTGTCCCTGGCTTCTTTTTGCTCAAGGCTAGCACTCTGCCACTTGAGCCACAGCGCCACTTCTGGCCTTTTCTATATATATGGTGCTGAGGAAGCGAACCCAGGGCTTCATGCATACGAGGCGAACACTTTACCACCAGGCCACATTCCTAGCCCTACCCTGGCTGGCTTTGAACTGTGATCCTCTGGCTCTCGGCCTTCTGAGTAGTTAGGATGACAGGCACATGATTCACAGACACCTGACTTTCCTGAATTTATCAGTTTGTTGAAACACATCTTTAATTATTTTCAGTGAGGGCACACAGAGAGAGACAAGTTTCATTTGTTTGTTTGTTTTGGTCTTGGGACTTGAACTAAGGCATTGAGCTCTTTTGCCCAAAGCTAGCACTCTACCACTTGAGCTCTATCTACTTCAAGAGGAACGTTTTTGAGCCGGCTTGTTTTCAAACATCTTCTTTTGGCTTCACATTCACTTAACAGTATGGCTGGATATTTGGATTTTCAGTTAAATTCATTTTTCTATACACATTTTAACAATGGTTAGCAGCTCATTTAAGAGACAGTATTGTCTAAGAGATGAGAAAAAATACCAATAAATTCTTATGGACATAAGAGAGAGGTGTATGGGAGAAATGAGAGAAAATGAGAGAAAAAGAGGCTCATTATGAGACAAATGGTAGAATTTGTACTGGTTCTATGTTCTGCATCCCTCCCTCCATCCTTCCTTCTCTCACTTCCTCTCTGTCTCCCTCCTTTCCTTCCTTCTTCTCCCTCCCTCTCTCTGCCAGTACTAGGGCTTGAATTCTGGGGTCTCATGTTTGCTCAGCTGGCTTGCATGGCTGGTGCTCTACCATTTGAGCCACATATCTAGCTCAGCTTTTGCTGGTTAATCACGGATTGGAGTCTTAATAACTTTTCCCCTCAGGTTGGCTTTGTGTTTTGTTTTGTTTTGCCAGTCCTGGAGCTTGGACTCAGGGCCTGAGCACTGTCCCTGGTTTCTTTTTGCTTGAGCCACAGCACCACTTTTGGCCTTTTCTATATATGTGGTACGGAGGAATTGAACCCAGGGCTTCATGTATGGGAGGCAAGCACTCTTGCCACTAGGCCATATTCCCAGTCCCTCAGGTTGGCTTTGAACTGAGATCCTCCAGGGAATCAGCTCTGAGTAGGATTACAGGCACCAGATTTGTATTGAGCCGGAGGGGGAAAGAGGTGGCTAATGGTCTATGGAAAGTAGATTGTGTTTGGTAGTGCTTTTTTTTTTTTTATTGTAAGGGTGATGTACAGTAGGGTTACAGTTACATACGTAAGGTAGTGAGTACATTTCTTGTTGAACATTGTTACCCCCTCCCTCATTTTCTTTTACTTTCCCTGCCCCTGACTTCCCTCCCCCTCAAGTTGTTGTTGTTTGCCAGTCCTGGGCCATGAACTCAGGGCCTGAGCACTGTTCCTGGCTTCTTTTTGCTCAAGGCTAGCACTCTGCCACTTGAGCTACAGTGCCACTTCTGGCCATTTTCTGTATATGTGATGCTGGGGAATTGAACCCAGGGCTTCATGTATAGGAGGCAAGCACTCTTGCCACT
Organism: Perognathus longimembris pacificus; assembly: GCF_023159225.1. Classification (NCBI taxonomy): domain Eukaryota; kingdom Metazoa; phylum Chordata; class Mammalia; order Rodentia; family Heteromyidae; genus Perognathus; species Perognathus longimembris. The sequence continues at coordinate 92,382,454 of NC_063163.1, read as the reverse complement.
AGGCCATGTCCCCAGCCCTGGTAGTGCTTTTGAAAACAACCTATGTCCACTTCTTTGATACTGTTCAAGAGACGAAGCTAATTCTCTTTCTTTATATGTGGGCTAACTTAGAGATCCACTGCAGAAATAATGCTGTAAGCTTTGGAGACTAGGTTACACAAAGGTCCTGTGGCTTCATTTCTGGTTGCCTTAATAAGGCCCAGAAGTTTCTACTTTCTCTTTATTAGAATACTTGAGTTGGAGAAAATCAGCTCTAACGTAGAATTCTGGCTTTCCTAAGGCCACCATGCTAAAAGGAAGCCCTACCACTGTGTGGAATCACAGTGATGCTCAAGTTACCTCTAGCAATCTGACTACTCCCAGGCCATGGGCTGGACATACATGCCCCAAGACTCATAGAGAATAACTGAGAGTTTGGACATATAACCTGAGTTGAACAGTCTTCCCAGCAGTCTTCAGCCATCCTAAGCATACCCATCAATTCCTTAGATGTCTAAGCCCAGAAATAAATTATCTGTTATGCTCTGGTACATTCCTGACCTTCACAGCCATAAATATATGCTATGGTTTGGGTATGGAATGTCTTTCAGAGGCCTATGTGTTAAAGACTCAGTCCTCAGCTTGGTGCTATCTGGAGGTGGTCGGAGATCTCAGGCTATTGATGTATTAGCCCTCAATAGAGATGATGAGCTCCCAATCCCTTCCCTCTTCCCTATTCCTGGCCATGAGGTGGATATCCCTCTGCCAGCACGTGTTCCTGCCATGATGAGTTGCCATAGGCCCCAAGTAATGGGGTCAATTAGTTGTGGACTGGAATAAAAACTATGATCCCAAATGAAACTGTCTACTTTTTTTCTTGCCAGTCCTGGAGCTTGAACTCAGGGCCTGAGCACTGTCCCTGGCTTCTTTTTGCTCAAGGCTAGCACTCTACCACTTGAGCCACAGCACCACTTCTGGCTTTTTCTATATATGTGGTGCTGAGGAATGGAACCCAGGGCTTCATGTATGTGAGGCAAGCACTGTAGCACTAAGCCTCATTCCCAGCCCTCTACTTTTTAAGTTGCTCTACCTCAGGTAATTGTTATAGAAATAGAATGCTAACTAACAGTATATAAAATACTATTCTGTGCTACTAAGTTTTGGAGTGCTTTGTTACACAGCAAGAAACATTGGATCAAGTAGTTTATAAATGTCTAACTTAAGCATTCTTTTTCTTAAAAAAGTATTTGCTAAACATTTCCTCTCCTCCTCTTCTTCCCTTTCCTTTCTAATTTCTTCCTTCCTTCCTCCTTTCCTTTCTCTTTTCTCTCTCCCTTCCCTTTCTTTTCTTCCTTCCTTCCTTTCTTCCTTCTTTCCTTCCTTCCTTCTTTCCTTTCTTTCTTCTTTCTCTCAGGCTGGCCTTAAGCTCCTCATCCAGTTCTGTGATTAGAGGCATGTATCACCACACCAGGCTACCATATTTTAATTGCAAAAATAACCCTCATACATTATGTCACATTCAAACATAGAAGGGTTGTTCAGGACTAGGATGTCATCTTCCTTTCTCTATAGCTTCCTTGCCTACCATGGGACTTAAACTTTTCAGAAGTTTAAGAGAATTTATCAAATGAACGATTCCTGCCTCCTTTTGCCTTCTTTTCCCTTATCTTTCTGTTTACAATGAAATGAAGGTCATACTCTAAAAGTTCTACAATGAGGCTCCAGAAGTCAAGCTTCCAGTGCTCTGGAGGCCAAAGGAGAATAGGGTCTCATGGATGATAGACTGGTCAGATCTCAGGCAATAGGGTTCTGGCTTCCAGAGTTCAAGTTCGTCTAAATTGATTGGAGAGGCTGCAGAGTCATAAGAAGTGAGCTCTAATCAGAACTCCAAGTTTACCAGCTTTGGGAATATAGCAGTTAAGCTACAATGTTCTGGGGAATTTTGAGGGGGAGAAATCTTTGGATGCCCACAGGTTATCTGAACTTGGCCTTGTCCTCCTTTCTCCTGGCTCAGATTCCTCCTTATGAAAGACTTCTTAGCCAAAGCCCAATCTGGAAGAAACCTGAGGTCATTAAAGTGGGATTTGGCAATGTTCCAGACTGCCAGGAACAAATGCAACCCCCCATGATGTTTCAAATTCTTTAGCAAATGTGGGCTGATGGTATGGAAAGAACATTACAAAACAGTCTGTACAGAGTGTTCCTGTGAGAAACTTTATCCAGCCTTTCTGCAAAGAACTAAGTTGAAGACGGCTGTTTGCCAATGTGTTATCTGTGGTTATCTGAGGGGGCAGAAAAAATTATTCCGGGTCCTTTTTTTTTTTGGTGTGCTTTCAAATTTTCTTACAATGATACATCTATTATTTTTTATCTTCAAGATATTGAGGAAACATTTTTAAAAGCAGAGGCAATTTGGCACTTTGTCATCCTGGTGAACACATAAATTGCTTCTAGGTAGAATTTTTTAAAAAATGAGGAATTATTCAAGCAGAGTAAGTATCACGTTATCTAGGAGGTGGAGATGGTAGAGTTATGTAATTTATTTACTTCATTTTGCTAGTACAGGTGCTCAAACATGGGGCTTTGTGTGTGTGCTGGCATTCTACCACTTGAGCCATGCCTCCAGTGCTGCCTTTTGCTGGGTATTTTGGAAATGGAATCTGCCTGAGCTGGCTTCCAACCCTGATTCTCTAGGCCTCAGCCTCCTGAGTAGCTAGGATTGCACATATGAACACCAGTGCCTGGAGGGTTTTCTAATTAGTTGTCAGTTTCTGTGTAATGAATAAGCACAAATTCACACTTATTATATAACAGTTTTTGTGAGTTCAGAGAACAAGCATGGCTTAGAACCTTAGAAGGGTACATCAAGGTTTGGGCTTGGTTGTGCTCACATCTGTGGCTGTGAATGGTACTATATTTTGAGTGTGTCCCTCAAAAGTTCATGTGTTGGAGGTCCAGTGTTGGTGCCTCATGCCTGTAATCCTAAGGAGGCTGAGACATGTAGGATCTTGGTCTAAAGCCAGTCTGGTCATTAATCATCTCTGATTAACTAGCAAAATGTCAGATTGGAGGCATGGCTAGAGTGGTAGAGTGGCTGCCTAGCAAGTATGAGGCCCTGGTTCAATCCCTAGGTATCAACACCCACAAAAATAATTCATGCTTTGGGGGGTCTGGGAATATGGCCTAGTGGCAAGAGTGCTCGCTTCATGTACATGAAGCCCTGGGTTCAATTCCTCAGCACCACATATACAGAAAAAGCCGGAAGTGGCGCTGTGGCTCATGTGGTAGAGTGCTAGCCTTGAGCAAAAAGAAGCCAGGGACAGTGCTCAGGCCCTGAGTCCAAAGCCCAGGACTGGCAAAAAAAAAAAAAAAGTTCATGTATTGGAAACTTAATCCTCAAAGTCATATGTAAATAGTTTAAAATGGGGGCATTTAGAAGGTAATTATGATTAAATCTGTCATAAAAGTGGGCTCCTATGATGTTATTAGTGGTTTTATAAAAGAGAGACCTGAGAAAGAATGCTTGCCATGTGATGCTCTCTGCCATGTTATAATGTAGAAAGAAAGATCCCACCTGATGTCCTACAGAGGCTGGCACTTTGTCTCCAAAGTGGTAAGCAATCAGTTTTTTTCTTTTGGTTGGTCATAGGGCTTGAACTCAGGGCCTGGGTGCTGTCCCTGAGCCATTTTGCTAAAACTTGTGTTCTACCCTTTGAGCCACAGCTCTACTTCTGGTTTGCTGGTGGTTAATTAGAAATAAGAGTCTCACAGAGACTTTCCTGCTCGGGCTGGCTTTGAACCATGCTCCTTACAGCTCAGCCTCTTGAGTAGCTAGGATTACAGGCAAGAGCCACCAGTGCCTGGCTAGCAATGCATGTCTTTTGATTATTGATGATCTAGTCTCAGATATTTTATTATAACATCAGAAAATGAACTAAGACAAATGAAGAAAAAAATTCATTTTCAAAGTCACTGGGCTTATTCGCAGAATTCACTTCCCTCTCTTTGTAGAAAGAGGCCCAACTCTTGTGGTCCTTTGGTTGGTCACTTTTTGTGCCCAGGAGGCCACCCAATTTCTTTTGCTGGGTTTTCACAAATGTGGCCACTTTATTCAAAACAACAGTAAAGAGAGCCTCTAGAACAAGTGTGCGAACAGGTGTGCTTTGTATAATACAATGTCTTACAGGATGGGATAAACGCACAGGATGACATTCTACCACCTTTGCCAGACACCTTTGGTTGAAACAAATGGCCAGTTCCAACTTTAGGAGGAAATCCAACTCAAGCGGAAGGAATTACAAAGGTATTGTTGGGCTTGGATGTAGCTCAGTGGTAAAACACTTGCCCAGCAAGTGCAATGTCCTGAATTTAATCCCTAGTACCAAAAAAGACCCCCTCAAAATCAACAAAAACAATTTAAAGAACCACAAAGTTGTTATTATAGACTGGCTGCTTCCAGACATTTGTGTTGAAGTTCTAGTCGGCAGTAGGATTCTATTTGAAGATGGAGTTGTTAAGGAAGTAATTACGGTTAAATGAGGTCACAAGGGTGGGGCCTTGATCTAATGGGATTAGTGTTCTTATGAGGAGGTGCAACAAAGATCTCTCTCTCTCTCTCTCTCTCTCTCTCTCTCTCTCTCTCTCTCTCTCTCTCTCTCTCTCTTCTGCTGGTCCTGAATTCAAGGCACTGTCCCAGTGTTCAAGAGAGTGCTCAAGATCAAGATTAGCACTCTATCACTTGAGCCATTGCACCACTTCCAGGGAGTGCACTACCCTTTTCCGAGTAGTTTATTGGAGATAAGAGCCTCACAGATTTTCCTGCCCGGGCTGGCTTCAAACCTCAATCCTTAGATTTCAGGCTCCTGAGTAGCTAGGATTACAGGTGTGAGCCACTGGTGCCCCGCTTCTCTTTTTCTCCATGTGCAGGCCTCAGGGGTTGTGTGAAGACATATTGGGATGGCATCCATCTACAAGTGAGGAAAAGAACCCTCAGCAGAGATCAAAGCAATACATAACCCTGGGTTAGACTTCTAGACTCCTAAACTGTCAGAAGGGAATTTCTGCTGTTCAAACCATCCAGTGCATGGTATTGTTAGAGCAACTTGAGCTATGTCAGGTAGAAACACCAGAAGACACAGATCATTGGAGAAGGATTCGGGTGGAAACACTTTAGGGCTTATCTGTTACACGTAATATTATGAGGCTGTGTGGAATTGGAGAAATCTTCCTAGGTAGCCTGTGGAAATTTTTTTTTAATGCAGCTTTTAAAAAAATTCAGTAGGCTAGTTTGGGGGCTCGGAAGTACTAAGTGAGCCCTCTCCATGTGACTCCAATGATAAGGAATGTGAGGTCAGAGAGGAATCTCTGAATCTTGACCCTGCCACTTCCTAGCTCTAGACCATAGAGCTTCTTTCCTGTCAAAGATTCTTCAGGTGATGACACATGGCAGGTTATTGAAAGAAAATATAAGACACCTTGTGTCATTAGCAGGTTCTGACCCTAGCCCAGTCTCAGCAAAAGAAGGCCAATATTGTTCCTTCATACCCCATCCCCATGTCCTTAAGTGTTCAGTGTTTCAGGACCATGGGAAAGTTTGAAATAAAAAGAGAGTGGTGATTGTGTGTGGTAGTGCAATACCAGGAAATGGAGGTAGAAATAAAGAGGGTCACAGTTTGAGGCCAGCCTGGGTAAAAAAGTTAGCAAGACTTCATCTTTGCCAACAAGCTGGGTATGACGGTACACATTTGCAATCCCAGCCACTTGTGAAGCTATAGGTAGGAGGATGGGCAAAAATGTGAGTCTATAAGAATACAAATCGAGCAAAAGTGGGCTGGGAATGTGGCCTTAGGTTTAGAGTTCTTGCCTAAGCAAGCATGAGGCCTTAGATTCAAACTCTAGCACTAGCAAAGAAAAGAAAAAAAAAAAAGGAAGAAAGAGGAAGAAAAAAGGAAGGAAGGAAGGGAAGAAGGGAGGGAGGGTAAAAGGAGGGGGGTGGGGGGAGACAGGAAGCAAGGAAGAAAGGAAGGGACCAGGAACCAGTGGCTCATGCCTGCAATCCTAGCTACTGAGAAGGCTGAGATCTAAGGATCATAGTTCAAAGCCAGCCAAGGCAGTAAAGTTTGTGAGACTTTTTTTTTTCTGGCCAGTCCTGGGCCTTGGGCTCTGGGCCTGAGCACTGTCCCTGGCTTCTTTTTGCTCAAGGCTAGCACTCTGCCACTTGAGCCATAGCGCCACTTCTGGCCATTTTCTGTATATGTGGTGCTGGGGAATCGAACCCAGGGCTTCTTGTACAAGAGGCAAGCACTCTTGCCACTAGGCCATATTCCCAGTCCCTCTGTGAGACTTTTATCTCCAAGTAACCACCAAAAAATCCAGAAGTAGAGTCTGTGGCTCAAATGGTAGAGCACCAGCCTTGAGTGAAAAAGTGAAGGGACAGACAGCACCCATGCCCTGAGCTCAAAGCCCAGTTACTGGCACAGAAAGAAAAAAAAAAAGAAAAAAAAAGGACTAGGAGAGGAATCCAGGCAGAGGCATAAACATAGCCAGAGACTTTTATTCCCTTTTTGGGTGCCCCAGGCTAGAGGAAACAGTACTCCTTTTGGCGAGGAGCTAAGAACAACTTGGTGTCAATTTGTGTTGTGGCTGAAGCCAAGGATGCCTGCTATTATAGACTTGAGGTTTCTTGAGATTTTTTGCAGTTATTTTTCATCATAAACTTTTCCCATAGTTAGACATTATGGAGTCTGAAAAGAGGCTGGGGGTGAGGGAGCACTTGTTTGGACTAGGAAAGAACAGAAGGAGGATATACCTGTCTACCCTGTTTCTCAGGAGGACCTACATTTTGCTATGCCTTTCATCAGAAGCCCATCTATTATAGTCTCTGGAGCTGACTTTGAGAGGTTGGAGGTGTAGCTTATGTGGTAAAGTGCCTGCCTAGCAAGCACAGGGTTCTAAGTTCAAAACCCAGTACTGCCAAAAAAAGGTGTGTGTGTGTGTGTGAATCAGATCAGTGTTGGCATGAGTATTGAGTGCATGAGTGTGTGTGTGTGTGTGCACACGTGAGTATATTTGTGTCACCCTAGGCTGATTCATACTAGCTTGGCCATATCCTTTCCAAAATTGTGGTCTCCTTAAATGATCACATTGGAAAATGAGTATTGTAGAATATATTTCAGCATAATTGTGCCTGTCACGAGGTAATCAGCTTGAATTCACAGTGTACTCCAGATGTGGTTTCTGAGGCAGGATTTGAATTGAATGTTATCTTGAAGGCTGGCACCGTGGAGCAAGTCAGCGAATATTTGTGATCTCAGTGGTCTGGGCCTGATAACCCTCTGTCCCCTCACTTCTATGGTCTTCCTACTGGGTCTCCTGAGTCTCACATCACAGTGGATTTGTATTCTTTCTTGGCCAACCATCTTCCCCCTAACTCTCAAGTCCCAGGCATCTGTGTTAGAGGCCAAGTGCTCTGCTTTGGTCCCGCTTCTATTGCCTCAGGAGGATGTTGGGGATGAGACTTGGTCTTCCCCAAAGGCTGTTCCATGAGGTAGCTCATGGGTATGACTTCTACCCAGTGGAACCAATGACTCTCATTTCAGCTATTTCCTCAGGCCCGGAGGCCTGTTGGATAAGGATGGCATCCTGGGAGAAGTCTGTGATGTATTCTGGGATATTCTAATAGTTTAGAATTACACTTAAACAGAAAAATATTTTTTTTTTTTGTTAACTCAGGGATTGGGCACTGTACCTGAGCACTTCAGCTTAAGGTTAGCACTCTACCTCTTTGAGTCACTACTTCTAGTTTTCTGGTGGTTAACTGGAGATAAGAGTCTCATGGACTTTCCTGCCCAGGCTGGCTTTGAATCTCGATCCTCAGATTTCAGCCTTTTGAGTAGCTAGAATTATAAGTGTGGTGTCTGGCTAACAGATCTGTGGGTTGTTTTTTTTTAATGGATTCATTCATGTTTCTGTAACAGGAGGCAGATAAGTATATGGTTCCCGGATGTGAGGTAAAGTGGATATTTCATTCATCCATAGGGAGTGTGCAGGCTCCCAGCAGTGGCCTCCTGCTCTAATACCGGTGAGGAATGATGTGTTTCTCTCAATAGGAGAAGTGGGCTTCCTAAATCCAGGCCTCTTGCCCAATTTGCTAACAGGCCAAGTAGCATGGGTGGCCTCCAAGAGCCTCTACCTCTGAGAAGAAACAGAATGTGACATTTTCCTGTTACTAGAATTCCTGGGGGCAGAGGGGCCTGTCAGGAATTGATTTCCCTTCTAACAGAGACTGAATGTGAGCATGTATGCATGGCACAGATGCTGGCATTGGAGCTGAGGTTCAAAAGATGGAAGGGAATGGCTGGGGGCTGAGTTGAGTCTTCTGGGGCCTGATCTCCATAGTGATGTTACTAGCAATTGCCATCAACTGAGGGCCTATGATGTGTATGCTCACCATCCAACTTCCTTTTTTCTTTTTTTTGGTGCTGGTACTGAGGACTGGGTGTGGTCTCAGCTCTTTCACTCAAGGCTAGCTAGCATCATACTACTTGAGCCACAGCTCCACTTCTGAATTTTTAGTGGTTAGTCCTGTGAACTTTCCTGCCAGGGCTGGCTTTGATCCATGATCTTCAGATCTCAGCCTCCTGCATAGCTATGATTACAGGTATGAGCCACTAGTGTCTAGCTACCATCCAACTTCCAAATCTACAGTCTCTGAGGGAAGAGATTGATGCTATTCTTTTGATGAAAAACAACACTTAAAAATTGGTTACCTTAACATCCACAGCTTTGCTAGTGCAGAAACTTTCTTGGCTCACTACCCAAATAGAGCCTCTTTATAAATGGATCCCACATTATTTTCCCAGCACCCAGTGTGTGTTAGGTGTTGCTAATTGGTTGAGTCAGGGTTGCCCATTTCATGAAAAGACCACTCATATTTAATAAGTGCAAATTGGCTCTACTGGCTTGCAAGGGGTCCAGGATTAGATTAACTTCAGGCAAGGCTGGATCTAGGGGACAATAATGTCATAAGGAATCTGTCCCTTAGCTCCCTGTGTAGGTTTCATTCTCAGATGGGTAACCACTTTGTGGTGACAAGATGGCTGCCAATCATACAAGTTTACCACCTTACAATTCAGTGGTTTAAAAAAATACCTTCTTTCATTTCAAGGAATGGCTCTATTTGCATAAAATTAGCTTGGCTTAGATCACATAATTCTTATTCAACTACCCTGGTAATGGGTCTGTGATGCTCTGCTAAGTCAACAGTATTGTGTTCATTTCTAGAAGAAGTCGTTAGTGTATGGATAGGTAATGAAGGGTTGAAACTGATATGCATTTACTGAAAGAGATAGAGATGGATACAAGGCAGATGAAAGCAAGAGATATTCATAGCAGTGAGCTTCTTGAGACAGAGGGCCCTCTATCGAATAATGAAAGGGGCCAATTCATTCATTTATGATGAGAGATATGATTGGTTAATAACTCAACTAGTTGTCCACCAAGGGCAACACCCTTTTGTTGGTGAGTCCAGCTAAGGGCAGGTTGATTCAGAAGGATCATACTATTTGTGGGCAGGTTAAGTTCCATTGTGAGGGTAGAGAAAAATCTCAAACACCAATGATGTGAAGAGGACATTTATTCATCCTGTAAATGAAGTCCGGAGGGAAACAGTTTAGGTCTGGCATACTGGTTCCACACTTAACAGGAACTTCAGCTTCTTCTGATGTGTTCTCCATCACAGTCCAACGGGCGCATGCTCCAGTCATAATCATCAGGCTCAAAGAAGCAGGACTCTTTGAGAGGCGAATTCTGGAAGCTGCTCATTCTTTCTTTGGCTACAATTTAGACAGTGGGTGTGCTGGTTAATTTTGAGTGTCAACTGGGCTGGATTTAAAGAGTACCACAAAACCTGGCAAAACAATATCTGTATTTGTTATTTTTTTGTGTGTGTCTTGAGGTATGAACTCAGGGCCTGGGTGCTGTCCCTGAGCTTCTTTTGCTCAAGCTAGCGTTCTACCACTTGAGCCACAGTACTACTTCTGTTTTTTTCTGAGTAGTTTATTGGAGAGAAGTCTTAGACTTCCCTGCCCAGGCTGGCTTTGAACTGTGATTTTTAGATCTCAGCCTCCTGAGTAGCTAGATTATGGCATGAGCCACCAGCACCTTGCCATAAACTTGTGTCTGAGAATGTGTACAGATTAGTTTGCCAGTCTGAATGGATTAGATAGGGATGACCCATCTTCAATCACTTGGGGCCTAGGTAGAACAAAGAGGAACAGCGATTCGGTCCATCTGGCATAACTTCTCTTCTTCTTGGTCCCTTAAACATGACAACTCCAGGTACTCCAGCATTTGGAGAACTTGCTTCTCCCAAATTCTCCATTTTCTGCTTCTGATTTTCTGGAAACCCTAAAACTAGTTAGACCAATCTTCCAAGGAGGCTGGGAAAAGTGGGGTTTATTTGAGGAAGAATAGATATAGATAATAGGTGTTTGTCAGAATTCAGAGCCCTGGTGGTTAGCTCTTTCTTTGCTGTAGGGAGTGGCCTAGTGGAAGGTTGAGGACCAATCTGGCCTTTATAGAAAAGGCCAGAGGTGGGGCTGGGAATATGGCCTAGTGGCAAGAGTGCTTGCCTCCTACACATGAAGCTCTCGGTTCGATTCCCTAGCACCACATATGCGGAAAACGGCCAGAAGGGGCGCTGTGGCTCAGGTGGCAGGGTGCTAGCCTTGAGCAAAAAGAAGCCAGGGACAGTGCTCAGGCCCTGAGTCCAAGGCCCAGGACTGGCAAAAAAAAAAAGGCCAGAGGTAGCACTGTGGCTCAAGTGGTAGAGTGCTAGCCTTGAGCATAAAGAAGCCAGGGACAGTGCTCAAGCCCTGTAATCCCAAGCCCCAGGACTGGCAAAAAGCAAAGCAAACAAACATACATACATTTTTCTTATACATTACATATATAAAATTTCTCAAGGACTTTTGACCCCAAATTTTCATTCCTGAGATATTTTAAGGTTGAGGTTCTCCAGGTTTTCTGGAGGCTCCCAAATATCAACATTCTATTTTATGATTCTCTGAAGAGATCTCAGTAATGCTCCAAATTCAAATAATGTAATTTGGCAATTTGCAAGATCAATTTCCAAGTGCCAGTTTGGACTCACATAGGCATTCACACAACCTATACAAAAAGGCCCTCGGTCTTGTTTTCTGCTTTGAGTTTCTAGGTCTGAGCTGGTTCTTGTTTGAATTATCTAATGGGATCCAAATGAGCAGCCCTGCCGTATGGTTGGCACTTGAATCTGTATGAAAAGGGGAGTGGAGATTGTTAGTAGCTGTTTCATCACAATAGACTATTTCCCCCACGAACACAGATCAAGTTAATGATCCCTTTAATTCCATCACTGGGAACAATCAATTCTAGATGCTCCTTCCTGAAGCTGTGACGACTACCTTTTAACTATCAATTTGTGGAATTGATCTGATTACAAGCAACAGAAATCCACTGTGGTTGACAAAACTTGTAAGAACATACAGTAGACTACGATTAAAGGAAAAAACAAAAAACAAAAACGAATCCAGCCTCCAGAACAGGAATCTAGGTTCTTTTGAGACACTGCTATCAGAATTAACTATGACACTTTGTCATGTCTCCTTAAGATTCAAAGTCCTGGTGTGTGTGAGATTTTGATAGGACAAACTTGAATTGCTCAAATCTTAGCCAGAATGTCTGAGGCTACAACACCCCAACCTATAGATCCACTAAAACCACTCAGAAGAGTGGCTTTCAAAGGTAGACTGGGAAAGGGAAGTGATGTGGGCAGGCCAAAGCAATGACTATCCATCACACCATTTAAGTGCTGGGAGCACACTGTAATGCAGCAGTGGCCAAGAACTTGGGGGTGAAAATGGCTTTATTGTCACAACCTTTAGGGAAGATGCTAGTGAGGGTTGCATTATGTGCTAAAAGTTACGGCAGGGCAATGTGCACATGCAATAGATGTAGAACTGAAAAGCTCATTATTGAACTTCAGTATAGGGACATCATAATAACTAGGATTAAAAACAAAAGTGACTTCTCATTGCCTAATGTGGCTACTCGAGAACTGAAATCATCTTTGACAGTGAAATCATGAAGTTTTGATAACCCGAATACTGGAATTTCAAAGACATAAGCTTAAAAAATTAAGGAACAATTTCTGAGTTGAGTTCTTCAAAGTGTTGCAATCTGTCACCTTGAATAATAAACATCTCTAAGTCATTAGCATAAAGTTTTTTTTTTTTTAAATGATTGGTAGTGGTACTGGGGTCTGCATTTGCCAAATTATTTTACCACTCGAGCCACACTTCTATCCCTTTTTTTTTTTTTTCCTTTTGGTAGGACAGTCTCTGAACTCTAAACTCCAGGTGTTTACTAAGCAGGTGCTCTCCCACATAGCCACATCAAGCCTTGAAGGAGGGTTATTGATCATTTGATAAAAATGGGCTCAGGGCTAAGCATTGCATACACTTTTAAAAGTTCTTTCAATGTGTGCTGGTCCTAGGGCTTGAATTCAGGGCCTGGATGCTGCCACTGAGCCTCTTTTGCTCCAGGCTTGAGTCACAGCCACAGTGCTACTTCCAGCATTTTTTTTGCCAGTCGTAGGGCTGGAATTCACTTCCAGTCTTTTTCTGAGTAGTTTATTGTAGACGAGTCTGAGACTTTTTTTTTTTGCCCTGGCTGGCTTTAAACTGTGATTCCCTAGTTCACAGTCTCCTGAGTATCTGGGATTATAGGCGTGAGCCACCAGTGCCTGGCAAAATTCTTTATTTTTAAATAAAGTTTAAAAGTATTGTGTAAATTACTCAAATACAGAAGTGTATAAAGTTGACTTTTGTGTAACCTATTGTTCAAAGCCACTGATTTTTCTATGCATTTGCAAACAAACCCACATATCTGGAGTTCATACTATATATTGTCTATCAATAGTTTTACTTAATATATCATGGCCAGTCTTTCATGTTTAATCACAATGTATCATATGCATTTAAGCAGATAAGTAGATTTCCTTGTCTGAACTGTTGTGTTTTTTTTGCCAGTCCTGGGCCTTGGACTCAGGGCCTGAGCACTGTCCCTGGCTTCTTTTTGCTCAAGGCTAGCACTCTGCCACTTGAGCCACAGCGCCACTTCTGGCCATTTTCTATATATGTGGTGCTGGAGAATTGAACCCAGGGCTTCATGTATGAGTCAAGCACTCTTGCCACTAGGCTATATTCCCAGCCCTGAACTGTTGTCTTTCTCAACTAGTTCTTTACTGAATTTTCTATCATGTATCATGTACTTATGCTTCTGTAGTACTTTATTCTCTCCATTCTTGTTTTCTCTAGAAAATAAATTTCAGTGTGGCCATTACCTCATTTTTAATATTTAGATCTGTCTTATTTTTGCCAGTCCTGGGGCTTGAACTCAGGGCCTGAGCACTGTCCCTGGCTTCTTTTTGCTCAAGGCTAGCACTCTGCCACTTGAGCCACAGTGCCACTTCTGGCTTTTTCATATATGTGGTGCTGAGGCATCGAACCCAGGGCTTCATGTATACGAGGGAAGCACTCTACCGCTAGGCCACATTCCCAACCCAGACCTATCTTATTTTTGAAATTGGTAAATACAGACTCAGTTTCAAGTAATAGAAACCCGACTCAAAGTAGCTTAAGCAAAAAAGGGTATTTATTGGTTCACATAACTGAAAGTCCAGGGGATATACTAGCTTCAGGCACAGCTGGATCCAGCGGCATAAATGTCACCAGGACTCAAGTCTCTCCATCTTTTGGCTTTGTTACCCTCTGCACTGGCTTTATTTTCTGATTGGCTCATTCAACATACTGACAAACTGGTGTGAGTTTTTCATCCGACAAAGCTACAGCATTCTCAGTAAAGAGTTCCTCTCCCACAATTCAGCAAACTTCCTAGGGTTGAGTATCACGGAACAAAGTTGAATCAACATGGGAAGAAACAGTTCCGAGAAACATCAAGGAGTTGTCACGAAGAGATGGAATGGATGCTGGGCAAAAACAAAAAACAAAAAACGAATGTCCAGGGTAAGCCCAGATACTGAAGATTATCTAATCTCTGATATGATCATGAAGTTTAGTGGTAACAGCTAGCATTATTTCTTCATTAGTAATGGAATTATTCTAAAAAACAACTTTGAGGGTTGTTTTGTCCTGACCTCAGGAAGCCTATCTAAAGTCCATTGGGAAGAAACACTCATGATGAAGAGCACACTTGATGTCACACCAGTGTCTCAGCACAAGCAAACTCAACTGAGTCTAAGAGTATCTGAGTGTTGTGAAATGGACAGCCTCATACTGGCAAATAGTTCTGTGAGGCTGTGTCAGTTCTAAATGGAGTTCAGTGCAAACTTTCACGTTCTCCTGTTAGTCTTCTGCCAAGCTTAACTGGTGAGTCCAGGTGAATCAATCACTTTTTACTTACTGCAGAAGAAATGGACTGTTTTCAATCTGCTGTACACCTCCTTTCCAATTTGGTAGCTGTCCCAGGTGCTGAAAACGATAAAGCATGGACTTACTTTCCACTTAACAAAAATAAGCTGCTTGTCAATAAGTGCACAGTAAAGTCCTCACTGTTGTGAACATTTAAGTTCTAGTGAGTGAGGTGTGAGTTACTTCTGTTAAGAAATCCTTGGTGGAATTGGGCACAAGGTAGGCTGAAATGGGTTGTAGTCTTCTCAAGGCCAGTTGGATTGCAGCAGCATGTCAAAAAAAGGCAGGATAAGAGCTGATTCAGGTAAATAGACAAGCAGGATAATTTCAGCAGGGTAGGGCCAGCCATACCAATAGCCAAGATAAAATCTGACAAAAGTTAGATTAATAATAATGAAGCCCTATAAATTAATGTTCATTTGGGTACTCCAGAGTAAATAAACACACTCTGGATTTAATTTTCTGATTGTAAAGGACTAGGGACAGCAGCTTGTATTTTCCTGCTTATCTGCCCAAGAACTGTCAGCTCAAGAAGGCCATGTTCTCAATCCAGACTACAGGTTCTGTTTAGGAGTTTATGCTACATCTGGGAGCAACAGGGTCGGTAGGGCCAGGTTTGTCAAAATTGGCTCTACTTTCTTTGGTAATCAAGTCTTCATCTTCTGTAACTCAGCCTATCTTCAAGAACCATTTTACAAGCAAGTCAAGGCCTCAGACTGGTTGGGTGGCACTGTTGAAAGCTTTCGGTGAGATCTGAGGCAAGCCCCTAGGTCTTTGGCCTTAAGGTTTAGACTTTTTTGTTTATCCAGTCACCAATTCTTATGTAGAGCTTACATTAGACTCTTGAGATGATCTTCCTCTTCTTAAGTTCCTCATTTTGACCACTGCATATGGTGGGATCAGAGGGAATGACTGGCAGTGTAGAACAGTATCTTCCTGTAAGAACAGGAAAAGGCAGAGGGGGGAAAAAGCTGACAATTTGGAGGCAGTAGAAGAGTGAGCTGATAGCTGATTTCTTCTTTATGAGCAACAGTTGTAGATATAGGCAGAACCGTCATCCATATTTTATTCTACTGAGGGTCAGCAGTCTAGAGGAACCAGCCCTAAGCCTCATTTGATCATCTGTAGAGTAAACCATGCAATCACCATTAGAGGGTAAAAAGACAAGGATATAAACCATTTCCAACATTAACCAGTGCATTCATTAGAGTAAGTGAAGATAGTTGGTCCTTAAATTGACTGTAAAGGAATAAGATTTTCTCAGGACACAAACTGAAGTCTCCTTGTTCACTAAAATATGGTCTGGGAGTTCGGCAACTGAATCCTTTCTACAGACATAAGTTGTCTTAGTGCCTAAGAGTATTTCATAGTAAAAATGAAAGTCAGGCTCTCTAGAAATCAGTGTAGAACAACAGTATTGAGACAGATGTGCTTCCAACACAAGATCCACAAAGGACAGAAGCTCTTGAGACTGATAAAATCTTTAGCTGCCATCTTTGTAGAATTTTTTTCCCCCAAGTCAATATGCAAAAAGGTAGACAATATACTATTTGAGGTGCCAAGCAAATATGCAATGATGGCCTAGTCAAAGGGCCTGGGTCCAACTATTACTGTCACATATAGCTGATGGTACCAGATTTTTTTTTTGAAGGTTATACTTTAAATCACACTTATAAGGTTGTTCAAGGATTTTATCTTCAGGAGTCAGTATTATGTATAGAGATGAGAAGTCCTAATTCTGAATAGGCAGACATGACAGTAATGGAGGAACTGTTTTGTTTCTAAAGGTATTAGCTCATTTAACCTGAAAACAGCAGTTAAACTGAATAGAAACCAGGGAGCGGTGTTAACTATAGTTGAGCCATAAACAGATTTGTATTTTAAAGATGAATAACCACCAGATACTCAGCTCCTCTAGGGAATGTTGGCCAGGATTTGAATTCTGCTTTCATAATTAATGGTTATCCTTTGGAGTACCATAGCCAATGATGAAAGGTCAAATGTGAAAGTTGTTCTAAGATGGTATAATGTGGCATCAGCTTCAATACCAGCTTGTAGGCAATTTGTATATCCGAGGAGGGCTCAAGACTTCAAAGTTACGTATTTCAAGTACCACTAGTAGGTCTGGAGTCTGTGCAAAGGTTTACTGGTTTGCCAGGTAGGGTGCTTACAGATTTCTTTCTGGCTATATCCAATTCCAGGAATCACTCTAAGTCCATCTGGGGTGGAGTGCTAAGGTTACTTGACACCACTTTCAGCCCATATGCCCATTCTCTGGGGAAAGGGCACGCCCATCTTCTTGTACTTTTCTAAGTTCACACACATTTAAGTATTTCTAAAAATGTTCTTTATCAACTCAATATAAACTACATTGAATAGAGGTACATAAAAGATCAGAATGTCATTCCGGTCAAATATGTTGTCTAGGGCAGTGGTTTTCCAACTGTGTCCTGAAGAATTCTACAAGTTGTAAGGAAGTCCCTGTAGGTGTCACCAGGGTGGTGATGGCTGAGGCAGACCCCCACTCCTGCTTCACTACATCATCCAGAGATGCTTCACTTTTACTCTGGGCTTCCACAGAGTTTTCAAAGGGCTTCATGGCCACAAAGCTTTTGGAAAACCAATGATCTAAGAGTAAGTTGTTCACAAAATGCTGAAATACAAAAAATAGGTCACACAAACCAGAAAGAGGGTAAGCAAAGTCTTCTAAGACAAGGTGATTTCTTATTTTTCCCTGATGTAGATCATATATAGACTGGAATTAAAACTTCAAGTCTGCTCTGTATACATTTTGATTGCCTGCAATTGTACTTACCAGGCAACAAAACTATTGGCTTTAAGTTTCTATAGCAGTGAAGCTTTGAAAATAAGCTACAAAACAATTTCTTTGGAAATATTATTCCAGGAAGTCCATGGCTGGATAATTACTCTTAAGCAGTAAGATCTCAATGAGTCACAACTCAAATTCTAAAAACATACCTTCTCACTTCTCCCCCTTATCTTCCCTTTCTAGCCTCCTCACTAACCTGAAATTCAATATCTTTAAAGTTTACATCTCAGTGTTAGGGAGTATATTGCTAAATGTCATGGAACTCATTCAATCTGGAGACAGAATTACCCACCCCACAGCCCAGTTCCAAAATCTTCTACAGTTTACCTTGACAAAAAGCAAAGGTAATGATTAAGATGTACAAAGCAGTTAATGACAAGGTATGAGAAAAGGGGATTTCAAAAACATTGTATTTATTATGTGGTCTCCAGGTCAACCTGTTAATCTGGAAGTATTGGGTATGCTGCTCTAAAGCAATTTACCCTTCCATCAAAAGGAATGCTAAAAAAAAAAAAAGCAGCAATCTGTGTTTATTAAACAGGATGCAATGGGCTAAACAGCTAAATGAAGCTTTCTGGTGCAAGTCCTCTGAGATCCTTTAACACATCACAATGTACTGTAGGTTTGGGGAAGGGATACATATTACAGTGTTTTAGCCACCTTATTGGCTAGAAGAAATTCTCTACATATCTTATATACAGATAGTTTTTAAAAAAAGATGGCTCATTTTGTATAAATATTAGTTTGGGGGTAGAACACTATAACCTCTTGGTGTCTAGAAGCACTAGTAAAAATTAAAGGTATATGAACAGGGATCTCTAATAGGCCATCCTTGAGAAAAACCATAAAAATGGACAAAACATCTATAAGTAGTTGTGTTTCACATAGTCTTGTTATTTAGTGAACACGTGCTGACTGGACTGTACAATCTAACACCATGGGGGTAGTCTGCTTCTATACCTAGAGATGCTGTCATGCAACTCTGGTCTAAATGTAAATGTAAATGATTACATTTACAACACCCTACACAGATTAGGAAGATGAAACTTCTACTTGCCAACCCCTAGCCATTTTAACACTGTGAGTAAAGACAAGGCTTAGTTAATGCCAAGGGCAACACTGGACTGGGAGTCAAAAGGCCTGGCATCACCATGTTGGAACCTTGTACAACTGTGTAATATCTTAAAATTTCTCTTCTCTCATTTAAAAAAAGGATTAGGCTACTCTGTTTCTTATTGAGATAAATGTAAGTAAAAGTGCTTTGAAACTGTAAAGTGCTAAATAAACAAGAGGAGATTACCATATAGGTTCTATCTTGATGTATCAAGTAGCCTTTTCTGGAATCTGACTGAAGCCTTGTGAAATGCTGTTAGGTTAAGGGATTCCTTGGTAGAATTTCTTACATTTGTATGAAACGTTCTGGTTCCTGAGTAATCCCAAAGAAGATGCTAGGAGTTCACTGTGCCTTGGTTTTGATCCCAGTCAGAGTATCTGCTTTATCATTCAGTAGGCTACTACAGATTTGGAGTAGAAAAAGATCAGGATCCAGTCTTGATGGGATCCTAATTATTAGTTCATGAACTTCATTTGAGATTGTGGGGTATGTTCCAATGTTCTCAAAGAGATGTTGCCTTTCTTCAGACTGTACTGATGATGAAAAATCCCCTGGTCCATACTGTGTCTCTGCAGGATTCAACTTAAGAAATGAAACACACGTTTATGGAACAAACTGGGCCTTTGTTCTGATAAAAGTAGCTTTAGCTATCTGGCTTGAGAACTCTTGATTGCATTGTAAGGGGCTGTGCTGAATCTGGGTAGTAAGAACAGGAGTAGAGATAAAGGCCACATCATGATGGCTGAATGCCTTTTGGGTCACAGTGGTCCACTGGAATGGTGTCTTCTTCTTCAGTAGTAAGGTGGTAGGAATCATCCTGGGCTAAAATCCAAACACCAGGTCTGTAGGCTGATGGAATAGCAGAAGGCAGGTCATCAGAAGGTCCAAGTGCACATTCAGCAATCAGGAGGTACAGGACTAGATGAGGGAGGGGAAAAAATAGGGACAAAATGCATGGAATTACAAACACAAGATTTTGATAATGAAGTGGGTCTGCTATCAGTACACCAACTGCTTGACATGTACAAATAATGCTTGACAAGCCTGACTTAGAAGGGTTGATGGGTGATAAATTGTGCTAAGCAAAAAAGAAAAAAACACAAAAAAAACCTGACTAATAATTACTGGTAATACAAAGAGTTCCCTGGCAAAGATAATCTCCTGGCTCCTGAGAGCAAACTGTAAAAGGGATGCATCCACAAGAACACCCTAATATACTGTGATAATAATTTGATTCTATTCAAGCTGCCAAGCATTAGTTTGTGGGAATATATTTTTGTGCCACTGATGGCAGAAGAAGCGAGACTTTATGTTTATATATCAGTAAGAAATCAAAGGGAACACTGCCTTCTTTGTAGTCTCAAATTGTATTATGACCTTGATCTTTTAAAAGCTGCTGTTTTACTTTAATAAGATTCTATGTAAAGTAGGAGGAAGACCTAGATCCTTGACCTTTTGTATTTAGTGCCCCATTTAACTTATCAATTCTTCATGTCTGAGGGGACCCCCTAGATTTATTTACTTATATATTTAGCTATTCATTTATGTTGGAGACAGGTTTTCACTAAACAGCTTAAGCTGGCCTTGACTCTGATGGCCTCCTGGCTCAGACTTCTTCATGGTGGAGTTAAATGTTTGAGGCACCACACCTGTCTCTAGATCTTTTTAAATTTAGAATTACATAGTAGTGCTCTCTGCTTCCTGTTTGCCATGACATAAACTGCTCAGCTACACCATGATAACTAAACTTTCTGAAATCATCCACTGGGCTGCAATTTCCCACTGATGATGCAAATAAGATGTATATATTTCATACTTCACCAGAGACTACTTTTTGAAACACTCAACAATTAAGGAACTACTTGTCAGGGACCCACATACCTTCCTTTAACAAATCATACAAAGATGCTCCCATAAGGAAAAGGGTAAGATGGTTGTGAGAAGGTGAGAACCTATGATCTTCCTACATTTGAGCTTATTAATAAAGCTCTTTTCTTTGTCCACCAAGTAAAAAAGTAAAACATGAAATAATATTAAGAAACATAGTCCAGTTAGTGATTCCTTTTAACCAAGAGTAATTTTAGTTATTATGCAGTGATTACACACACTAAGTGCTGATTCAGAAGTGGCCCGCTCTCTAAACTTCTCCTTTCTAACAAACACTTTATCAGAAGTGATGGAATGTATGGACAAAGGTGGATAAAACCAACGCTATTCCTTTCTAAGAATTTGCTGTCTACAGAGAGAACAGGAGCATGCAAATAACTGTTTTACAAGATTTTTGCATACAAAGATAGACAAGAGATTACGAAGATGTAACAGAAGTTATAAAGATATTCTGGCTAAAGAGATTCATGGGGAGGACAGCATGTAGGTTGAATACTGAGGAAAATGGCAGAGTTGTGAGAAGTGGTGAATCAGAAAAAAAGGCATTTCAGGGTAGAGAAAGAGCGTATGAACATAAGTGCAGAAATAGTGAATAAGGCATTTTGGACAAAGTCAAGTACCGTAATTCACTTTGGATGGTGTGGTCAGTTTGCATGAGTCTGGACAGAAATGCAGGTTTTCTAATTTCCAGTAACAGCGCTGGTGGCAGTGCATGCTCAGTTGTTAATTTCCTCACAGCAAGGTCCTCAATTCCAAAATCCAAAAGTGAAAAATAACTACCTCCAGAGTTCCTGCCCCAACTTGACAAACTCTTGTGGGTCACAGGTCCAGTTCTTGAGAATCTGGAGTCCATGGCTGCTGATAAACTGAACGATATCTGCTCCAACATCTGCAGAACACCGAAGCAAAATCGCCTCAAGTTCCAATCTTGGACATCTCCTGTCTTGTCACAGACCTTCAAGCTTTGGAGTTCCAGTTGTTTTTTTCCTCCTTTCTCCAGAGGAAGGTTGCTTATCACCACAGTCTTAATATTCTTTTTGAGGTACATCCAGACTTAATTATAAAAGAGCTACAGGGCAATATGTTTCTCCAAAAGTCATTTCTCTGGAAGTGAAATCATATCTCTGCCTGATTCTTTTCGGACATTTGAATGAAATAGCTGAATTAGCAAACATCTAATCATAAAAAATGCACTCAAATGTGTTTAAGAAATGTTCACTTGCTTAGAGCTGTACCACTTGGTAAGCACCACTCCACAAAATGAAAATGTTTGAAATTCAACTGTTCAAACATTTTTAGTGTTTGCTGGAAAATGACCTGGACTTTGATAAAAAGCAGCTGACAAGTAACAAAGAAACAAAACATAGCAGTTTGCCATCTCAGTAACACACCAGCAAGCAATAAGAATACAAGGCAGGCCAGAAACAAGCTGTGAATCACTTCCATATCTGAAATTGAAGTTCAGCAGTTCTAGCAAAACTTTTCAGAGCAAGTTAACTTCCAATTAGCAAAGAAAAAAAACTCCCAAAGCATCTTTCAAGTTTTCCATTCCTGGTTCAGTCAGTTCCAGTGAGCCCCCTCACTTAAAATCCACATGCACCATTAATTAGCTGGGCTTGACAGCACCATTTTAATAAGCCTGTTCACTACCAACCACGCAAACTAGGGATACAAAACAGGAGCAAATGATAGATGGCAACCATGGTCAATGGAAAATGGTCAAGGAAAAAGACAGGACTGTAGTCAGGCACCAGTATAAGCAGCAGAAAACAAAACGATTTCTAGGCCAAAGATTAAATACGCTTCTTCATACTGCAGAACACACCCACTTTGAATAGTAGCTGCTTTATATTGGGTGCTACTGTACCTTACGCCTCAGCCATGCTTCAGGCACCCCTTGGTGACACGACTCAGAAGCCCAGCAGGGTTGGGGCAAATGTTACCCCATACTCATTATGCACAGAAACAGCTCACATATCCCAGGGACTCAAAACAGGAGGAGGGGAGGGAGAAGGTATTTCAAATTGGTTGTGAAGGGTCCCAAATGACATCTAGTCCTGTTTCCTCACTGTGGCACAGAGGAAGTGTTGTGAACTCTTCTGGGTCACAGCCCCCTTTGAAAACTTGCTAGCGATGGATCATCATTCCTTAGAATGCAAGGTCTCAAAGACTGCTGCGTCTATGCACGGAGTCTCAAGATCTGCAACTCCAAGGTTTCCCAGGTATCAAATTCAGGGAATGGGCAATTGCTAAGTTTTCTTACAACTCAAGCATTAACACACACACACACACACTCTCTACAAACAATAATCGTCCTTGACACATAATACCGACGCTTTATAGTTTAAAAAGCGCTTTCAATCCCACACACACTGATAGGCAGAGGAGGAAACTGAGGCGCAGACAAAATTACTGAGCGACTTGCCTAAAGTAAGTCACTCGGCCAGCTGATGGCTGGGCCCGGAAGCAAACCCAGCTCTTCCGACTCCAGAGCTCGAATCCCCACCCCGGAGCTGCCGACAGAGCTCCCGCCTCTCACTAAGGTGGCATAAGGAGAAAAAGGCAAAGTAGGAAGCCCACCACCAACCATCCTCCAGCTCCTTCCTGTCCCCCCAACTGGGTCCTTGCAGGCCCCGAAGGGTGACGCCAGGCCTCCAGGCCCGACCCGGCCACCCCCGCCTCCCCAGTCGCGCCAAAACCCGCCGCTGCCGCCGCCGCCGCCTCCCCGGGAGCGGGGCGGAGCAACTGCCCGCCGCCACCGACCACCCGGACGACTCCTCGTCGAATCGCAAAAGCATAGGCCGCCGCCCGAGTTCTGCGGACGAGAAGAAAGACGCGGCGCGAGCGCCAACGGCCACCGGGCGCACGCCGCGGCGGCCGGGCCTGCGCCCCAAGAGCTGGATGCCAGAGCAGGAGAAAGAGCCGCCAACCGATCGCTCGATCGACCGCGCGCCCACTCCTTCGCCCTACCAGACCGGGGAGGGGGGGAGGGCGCGCCAGGGCTTCTTCGAGTTAGGGGCCTGACTCCCCGGCGACGAGACAAGATGGCTCCTCCGGTCCGCGCTGCAGCTACCGTCCCGGCTGCGTCGCTCGGCCCGCCCCCGGTACTGTTTCTTTAAATGGCGGAGAGGGGTCAGGAAAGCAGGAAGAGAGGCGCGCGCGCTGTCACGTGACAGGGGCGGGTCCGGCCAACCAAGATCCGGTCACGTGGGCACACACTGCCTGCCAATTAATAGGCGGGGTAGCTGGGCGGAGGCGGGAGGAGTCTCGGACGTTGTGATTGGCTGGATGCGCCGCGGAGGCCTCGGGGGTTTGGGGCGTCGGGGAGTGAGTGAGGTGGCCGGGGCTGTGTGCACTTAGCGGAGACAAAGCAGTGAGTGAGGTGGCGGTAGCGGCAGACTCCGAGAAGAGAGGAAAAAAAAGCAAAATTTCGAGGTGCTGAGTCCTTCTTCCAATTCATCCAAGCGCAGTGCGCGGGCGGCGGCAGCGGAGGCGTTGACGGTAGCGGCGGCGGCGGCGGCAGCGGCAGAGGCGGCGGCGGCAGCACATGGTTCCAAGAGCGCGCTGCGGTTGTTGAGTTCCAATTCCGCGGGGAGGGACAAAGGCAGCTGCGAGCGCCGGGAAACGCCCGTTCGCGTGGTCCCTGCACCTGGGTCCTCAATCCGGGCCCCGAAAAGCCGGGACTAACTTCTCTCCGCGAGGAGGCGGCCGCGGGACTGAGGCCCCGGGAAGTGGGGGAGGGGCGCGGCCCCCGCCTGAGGGGTTTGGGGCGGGACCGTCGGGAAGGCGGTTGCATCCGGGTCTTTGTGAGGTAATTTGACCCCCACGGCTCTGCGGTGGCGATCCGGGCGCCGACGCCAGCTGGATCGGCCAGTTGCCACGCTTCAGTTGGGAAGCCAAGAGAAACCGGAACTGGCGCCATATGTGCTCTAGCGACCTCGTGGTCTTCTGTCTGGAGCCTGTTGAAGGATCTTGACGTCACCGGCGGCCAAGACATGAGTGAATGTTCAATTTTATGACAGAATTGGGTAAATAATTCAGGGTTGGTAAGTTTTCCTAATCAAGGAATTTAGGACAAGAGCAACAATAATAAATCAACACATTACAAATTAAAAGAAAAAAGACTTGAAGAATGTCAAGATGAAGCAGTAATAAACCACCAACTCCAAGACCCCGTCGTCGACTCCAGAACCTTCTACAGGGACTTGTTTAGGACACGGGTTTATGACGTAATTCTTTCCAAAATATTCCATCATAATTGTTGAGAAGATTAGGAAATTACTTAGAAGGAGGACACGGTTGTAGGTAACTTGTCTCAGCTGATATTAAGCGCACAGACCTAACCTTTACTGGACTGAATCCTGGAAACTTTGTTGAGTTTCATGTCTTTTTGAGTAGTGGGTAGAAGATTTGGAGACCCTTGCCAAGTCATGGCGTTCACAAATTACAGCAGTCTGAATAGAGCTCAACTAACTTTTGAGTATCTGCACACAAATTCGTAAGTATCTTATAGGGGCCATTCAGGTTAATATGGAAATCCTTTCAGCACAGGAAAAAACGTTTTTCTTTTTTGCGTTTGCACTCTGGGATGTATCACTGGAGTGTTAACATTGGATATCTTGAGCTCTGTACTGAAGAACTGAGACCAGTGAAATATTGCTAATCCAGAAGAATCTGATGTTCATTTACTGGATCAAAAATTCTAAGTACACAGGCAGGTGGTTTTCCCAGGGCAAGGCGGGTCCATTGCACTTGGGGCTCGCTGACCTCTGCGATTTCTCCTCATAGGAGAAATGTGACTGCGTAATTTTTGATAGGGACTATGCGTGCTCTCCCCTAAAACAACAACAAAAAGAATTCTAAGTACAGATTTTGTGTGAAGTCAGTTTTACTGAGTTGTTTCAGGTGTTTAGTAGAAAGTCTGCAAGTACTGCTCTTTGGATCGTCGAAAGTTAGACTATTTTAGCACCAACAGTTCTTCCTCTAGTGACAACAGTTTATAGACAGTAAAGTTGATAAGTATTTCTAACCAAAAAGAATACATTTAGACCATTTTAGGACAAGAAAACTTTTTTTTCAGCAGTTGGCTTTATCTTCCTGGCCCATAAGTCCCTACATTCCAGTATGGTTTGTACTATGGAAACCCTTTATAGATAGTCGAATCACAGAGTCATGCTGTACAGTTCATGCTTCTTGAGTTCATCAAGACATCATTTCAGTTTGGTCTGGGATATTTTACGGCTAATCCTTAAACCCACTATCTTTAGGTTGTCCAGTGGGGTCAAAAGTTTTCTGTTTTAATACATTCATCTGTTATTTTGGAGATTAAGGTAAGTATTCTACAATTATGTTGAAAGATGAGGTGATGGAACACCTAAATGAATGTCCCAGAGTTAGTTGAAGAACCACTTTCAGATTTGAGTGTTCACGTATCCATTAATCATACAGTGAACTTTAGCTTTTGTGGCAGATGCTATTATTTTAATTATGATGAATTTCATGAGGTCCAACTCCCCCCCTCCTTTTCTAGTCAGGGAAATACTTTTTCAGTTTTGAGTAGTTAAGTGATTTGCCACATGCTGAGGGTGGTTTTGTTTAGCTTTGTTTAGAAAGCTTTTTATTGAGCTCAGTTTTAGAGAAGGTACCACAGGTCAATTCCCACATAGATGATGAATCTAGAACCTAGTTAGATGAGATCACTGGTCAAAGGCGGTAGTACAACCATAGGCAAAACCTTCAATATCATTTTTCTATCTTCAAACTGCTGTATATAATGGCCTTCAAATGAAGGCTTCTTAGATGTTTATAGATGATTTTGTTCCATGAATGACTTCCATTTTAGACTTTCAAACAATAGATCAGAGCCAAAATCTCAAAAGACCATAAAATCTCTTTCGGCGTCTTGAGTTCTTATTCCAGCTTGACCATAGGTTTTATGCAGTAAAATAATAGGGTCGACAGTTGATTGCTTCATGCCATTGGAAACCTGTGGATTAGTGATTATTTTTGTTTTTTATTTGAGGAAATAGTCTCAAAGTGATAATGTACCAATGGTTACACCTGCTGAGTGTCAGATTAGAGGTACCTTGAAGTACAAAATTGATTTGGCCTCAGTGCTTAGTGCTTTTAAACAAAAGTGCTGATCCAGTCAGTCTTACTTAGATGGGCCTGCTTTCTTGTCTATAAAGCACTTTTAGACTTTAAAAGACTTTGCTTTTAGCTTTAAAAGATTTTGCGTTTGCTTATCTAATTTGAGGATTATGAGCTATTTCTCCCTGCCCTTTTTTTTTCTTTTGTTATTGCATAGGTTATTAATGGTAAGTGGGCAGTGCCAAGGCAAAGAATCAAATACCAGTTATGTGCTCAAGGTAGTGTTGGGGAACTTTTTTTGTGAGTTTTACCTACCCATATTGAACTGAAATTATTTGCTTGAACATAATGTTGGATATCATTTTGGGAGGTCTGGAATTTCCTATCTAGATCACAACTTTGACCTTTGAAATTGTTTTGCTTTTGAATGTGTCTAGTCTTTTTTTTCCCCAGTCCTTGGCCTTGGACTCAGGGCCTGAGCACTTTCCCTGGCTTCTCTTTGCTCAAGGCTAGCACTCTGCCACTTGAGCCACAGCGCCACTTCTGGCCGTTTTCTGTATATGTGGTGCTGGGGAGTTCATGTATACGAGTCAAGCACTCTTGCCACTATTCTCAGCCCTGTGTCTAGTCTTAAACAGAAGAAAATAGCAGTAGAACA
Source organism: Perognathus longimembris pacificus (assembly GCF_023159225.1). Taxonomy (NCBI): domain Eukaryota; kingdom Metazoa; phylum Chordata; class Mammalia; order Rodentia; family Heteromyidae; genus Perognathus; species Perognathus longimembris. The sequence continues at coordinate 92,355,428 of NC_063163.1, read as the reverse complement.
GTTTTTTTCCCCTTCTGTTTGTTTTTGCTTTTTTTTGTTTAAGACAGGCTTAATAGGTAGCACAGGCTGGCCTCAAAGTCCATATTCTACTTCAGTCTCCTCAAGGCTGGAATTTTAGCACATTCCACAGGCTTGGCATCTGGGTTGTTTTGTTAGTAACTAATTTCAAGAGATTTCTTTGTTGTAATAACTTGAATGGACATTTATTCTCAGAGGAAATGAAAAAATTAATTCTCGCCTGCTATTACTTGTAATGTTAATTACAGTAGTGGAAGATGAACTTTCCATGTTAGGTAGCTTAGTGAGACACCTTCAGGGAAGAAAAATTGCTATTAAAGTACCTTGTCAGCTCTGTTAAAATGTTAAACTACAAGACCATTCTAAGATGTGCGACATCTGCAGTATTGCTGAATTATGAATTAGGAAAGAAATGGTGTCTTGTTTACCTCCTATTTAATGTAGACTTGCAAAGCCCAAAGTAGAAGGATGGACGTCATTGTGGTTTAGGGAAAAGTCTGGTCTCAGGAGGTAGTTCAGCTTAGATTTGACTGACTCATAGCTGGGTCCTTGGACGGACATCAGCTTCTTGAACTTCAATTTCTTTTTTCCTCTATGGAGCTAATCTGGTAATGTAGTGCTTATAATGACACTGTCAAATGATATAAAGTTTTTAGCTCATACATGGTGCACATCAAATAATGGGGAGTATTAGTAGCTCATTAGTAGCACATCTGTGCTAATACTGGGGGCTTAATCTCAGGGCCTCACTCTCACTTGGCTTTTTTGCTTACAACTGGTACTCTGCCATTTGAACCAGCCTCCAGTTCTGGCTTTTTGCTAGTTGATCAGAGATAAGAGTCTTGAGGATCTGTCTCCTGGGCTGACTAAATCTTGATCCTCAAAGATCTCAGCTTCCCAAATAGCTAGGATTATGTGAGCCACTTATGCCCAGATATTATGTTAGTTTATATAAACCCCAAGTTAGTGTATTGTGATTTTAGTCATTAAGGCAGAAAAATTCTTAGTAAATTTAGAGTCTTTACATAAAAGTCATCTTACATTGTTAACTACTCTTTGGTGGTGGATTTTATGAATACTGTTGCTACTGTGGTGGTGGTGATATCCTTTAGCATAAGATGTATATCCTAAATCACTTGATTTGACATCCACTGTGTGATCTGATGGAGCAGGATGCTTAAGTATTAATTAAGGTGGCTGTTTTTTTCCATATAAAGTTTTTAAATTGGCATTTATTAAACTGTATATAGTTTTATCATGACATTTCCATACACGTATATGGTGTATTTTGATCAGAATCCTGTTTTTTCTTATCCCTCTTCTTCCAAGATGGCTATTTTTTATGTCTTTATTGACACATTGAGTAACTTATCTTTGATTTTTTTTTTTTTTTTTTTTTTGCCAGTCCTGGGCCTTGGACTCAGGGCCTGTGCACTGTCCCTGGCTTCTTTTTGCTCAAGGCTAGCACTCTGCCACTTGAGCCACAGCGCCCCTTCTGACCGTTTTCTGTATACGTGGTGCTGGGAATGGAACCTAGGGCTTCATGTATGGGAGGCAAGCTCTCTTGCCACTAGGCCATATCCCCAGCCCCTAACTTATCTTTGACATATGATATTTCTAAGTTGTTTTAGCCATATGTAAAGTGAACTTAGAGAACACTGTCAACTCAGAGACTTCAATTTCTTATCATTTACAAGCCATTTGAATGTAAAATAGTTGCTCCAGAATTTTTGTAAGATCAGAGACAGAACTTTTCTGTGTGTGTTGGTTCTGGAGCTTGAACTTGGGACCTGGGCACCATCCCTGAGCTTTTATTTTTCTTCTCAAGGCTAATACTCTTACCATTTGAGCCACAGCTTTACATCCAGCTTTTTTTGGTGGTTGAAAGAAGTTTCACAGACTTTCCTGCTTATATTAGCCTTGAACTGTGATCCTAAGCCTGAGTAGCAAGGATTACAGATGGGAGCCACCAGAACCCTATTCCCATGTTTCTTTTTTTTTTTTGGCCAGTCCTGGGCCTTGGACTCAGGGCCTGAGCACTGTCCCTGGCTTCTTCCCGCTCAAGGCTAGCACTCCGCCACTTGAGCCACAGCGCCGCTTCTGGCCGTTTTCTGTATATGTGGTGCTGGGGAATCGAACCTAGGGCCTCGTGTATCTGAGGCAGGCACTCTTGCCACTAGGCTATATCTCCAGCCCCCCCATGTTTCTTTTTAACAAAGTAAATTCACTCTCTTTAACTAAGGCAATTCTTTTTTAACATAACCAATAACTCAGCAAAAACTGCCAGTGTGTTATGGACTTGTGGGTAATCTATTGGTGACTGACTATAAATAGGGAGACCATTGTCCTTAGATAACAAGCTAATTAATTTACATATGAATTTGTCATTGGAAATGCTGAGCTGCAGAACTATTTCTACTATGGCATGACCAGTTGAAAGCAGAAGTTAATAAAAATAAATGTCGGGGCTGGGGATATGGCCTAGTGGCTAGAGTGCTTGCCTCCTATACATGAAGCCCTGGGTTCGATTCCCCAGCACCACATATACAGAAAACGGCCAGAAGTGGCACTATGGCTCAAGTGGCAGAGTGCTAGCCTTGAGATAAAAGAAGCCAGGGAATAGTGCTCAGGCCCTGAGTCCAAGCCCCAGGACTGGCAAAAAAAAAAAAAAAAAAAAAATGTCTTCTACCAGATGGATGATCTTTCTTGGATCACATCCAAAGGAATTTTAGTTCTATGAAGAAAATAATTTCTTTTGATACATATCTCAAGTGCCATCTAAAATGAGTACCTCTCTTGAAATTGAATTATTGTTTAGCAAAATATCTTTTAAAAAAGGGAACTTTTGCAGTTGGCATGCTTTCATTTTTTTGATTTTAAGAAATATTTCAAACTATCATGTTAGCATCTGAGAGATCTATTATTAATTGAATGTCTGATCTTACCAAAATTTGTCACTTAAAGGTATCTGTTAGCATATTTGAAATATGTATGTGTGGACCAATTTGATATTATGTGGGACAAGAAAACTTTGGAATTTTTTCAAGTCTCTGGAATTCTTTCTTAGATTCTACATGTATAAAGACATATTTCTAAACTTTTTACAAAACACTGAAAATTTAGAAGTAGTTCGTTCTTGTCTTTTTGAGATCTTACTGCATTCTAAATACTGCTTTCATTTGCAATTATCAGGAATAGGTAGTGCCGAAATACAATTGCTGTTTTATTTTTAGTTTCCATGCCTTCATGGCAGGAGGTGTCAATTAATTTTTCTGATAATTCCTATGCACTGTTCTTGCCACCAAAGGCTAGAAACTTCATTTTTTTGTTCACATTCCAAATCTAGTGCTTTTGGATATTACGGTTATTCTTAGTACAGAAGTGCTTTTTTTCTCTCCAGGAGCTGTATTTCTGAGATTACTTGACCTAACATTAGAGTACTGATTCATTTTAAGTAAGAAATATTACAACAGAATTGGTTATTTTATATGCCTAAGCAGCAATTCTTAGTTAAAAGGATTCAGAGTATTGAAAACTAACTTACTTTGTAAGTTTATGAGTCATTATCAATCAGACTAGTAGAAAACTCAAAGCTTGAGAGCAATTCTTAGATTCACATTTTTCTTTTTGAGACAGAGTTTCACTCTGTAGCCCAGGCTAACTTAGAATTTAGGATCCTCTTGTCTCAGCCACCAGAGTGCTGAGATTACAGGCATATACCAGCATGTTCAGCTGAGAGTTAAATATAAACATATGGCTCTTTTAGGCAGGTTTGCTTTTAGAAATTGAGTTTTTCCTTGTGAAATAATTAAGAATTGCATTTTAGAGGTTGGAAGAGTGGTTATGTTGTAGAGCCATAGCCAGTGAGCAAAAACAGCAGGTACTGAGTTCCAGTCCCTATCTGGGACCTAAACAAGAAAAGAATTACATTTTAGCCAGAAGAATTCAAACTCTACTACTTTTTAAGTTATTTGGTGATAAAACGTATCTTGTATCCTGGACAGTTCAGTTGAGTATTTTATAAATAAATGTTTTTACAGTTTATAACAGTATGAAAATATTATGACAATATAATGATATGATTAGAGATTTTAGATGCTGGTTAGTTAATATTGTTATGTTGTGTTCTTCATTTTTAGAAAAGTTCACTTTGTGTATTGGCTGCCAAGAAAAAAAAAGCAGAAATAGTTACTTGAATATTTAGGAAAAATTGATGATGCTAAATGTTGTATGAGTCAGTGATTTTGTATTTTCTCAAGATGAAAGTCAAGCTGGTTTTCTAGGTGGCTCTATGTGACCATATGCTACTAGATTTAATCAAGACTATTCTGGAAAAGGCACAAACTAAAGAAAGTGTGAATTGGAAAAGGAAACACATATGCTTTTGTGTAGTTTTAAAGCAAGAGCATTCCTTTGAAAGCAGGAGAGAATAATAGTAATCCTGACTTTCTCAAGTTTTGGTTAAAGACATTAAAGAAAGGAATTCAATGCTCTCTTATCCTTTTTAAGGACAAGATCTTGGTGTGGTCTCCTGGGAATCCTGTTTGATTCCTTTTAGAAGAGGGAGCCAATGATCATTTCTTTTAGGAAACTGCTGAAAGTTCAGTTTGAGAAAATACCCAAGTACTACATTCACAATGTAAAGATGTGTACACATGTAATGTATACTTCTGATTCTTCCCATGAGGTATGTAGAACCTGACCGAAAGCAAAATGTAAGGAAATATAAAATACAAACATTTTTCTAGACAGAATATCTCTACTTTTAACATTTAGTACATTTAGAGTTTTAATGCTTTAGAATAGGTTGCTCAACTCAAAATAGGAAGAGTAAACATTTCTCAGCAGATAGAAGGACTTGCTTACCACTTGAAGGGAATTCTACAAAATCTTGAAATTTCAGTTGCATAGCTGGGCACTGATAGCTTATGCCTGTAACTCTAGCTACTTAGGATAGAGATCTGAGGATCATGGTTTGAAGCCACCCCTTGCAAGAGAATCCACACTGTGGCCCAAAGTGGTTGAGTGCTAGCCTTGAGCAAAAGAGCTCAGGAACAGCACCCAGGCCCTGCGTTCAAGCCTCAGTCCAGGACTGGACACACACACACCCACTCAGTAGTATAAATCAATAATGCAAATGGAGATTTTTATTTCCTTTTTCCTAAAATCTCTTATATATTTAGAGCTTTGGTTTAGTAGGAATTAATATCTATTCATAATTCTTTTGCTGAGTGTCTGCATTTGTAATTTCAGAACTACTCATGAATTCCTGTTTGGTGCTCTTGCTGAATTGGTTGATAATGCAAGGTATGTACTCTGCTAGCATATAAACTGCTTGGAATGGAAACTTTGGATCACTGTGACCTTTGCTCTCTGAAGACTTGAGAAGAAGACATTTCTGTAGTAGCTGCAACTCCCAACGGGCCTGTTAGCAACAAAAATTTTTACTAGCACATTAATTGGCACTTCCATTTTGTTTCTTGATTAGCTTAAATTTGCTCATTATTATTTCTGTCCTAGCCTAAAAATAGTCAATGTCATCTCCCTAACCACCTTCCTTTGTGTATTAGAGTTTAATAATTGTGAAAAGCAAAGAAATATGATAGAAACAGGAGGCAAACTAATGGGACAGATGAGCTGTGATTTTAATTTGTGTTTCTAAGGCAGTTCACTAATGAATGCGTGTGTGTGTGTGTGTGTGTGTAACTAGGCCAGAGTTTTGTATCTTCCCAGAACATCATTGTTAGGAGCTGTACTTGGAAGGAATCACTCTTTAGCACTGTTAATAGTTCTTAGTGATAGATGCATATAAATGTCACTGTAGAAAGACTAAATACAAGTTGGGATTCATTCATAGTCCAAGATCTTAGTCAATAAATATTTTATTTTTGGCTATCCTATGAAAACACTGTCTTGGAGTTCTTATTCTTGAATATGGAAATAACATTCAAGCATGCAACTTATTGGCCATTCCTGACTATGCAGGAAGAGGAGGATAAGAGTTCATAGTATTTTGAAATCATTTCTGAGTGAACTTGCTTATAGTTGCCAATGCCTGTACAATTAACTTGATTGATATTTCATATTCTCTTTTGGCTCTTGCCTTTCTCTTTGCAGAGATGCTGATGCCACCAGAATAGATATTTATGCTGGTAAGTCTCACCTTAAACTTTTCTTCTAATGTCCAGTTCTTAATAAGTACCCAAGAAGATGAGAAATAATTGGTTTCTGGAGTCTGGGAAATGGCAAAATCTCTTTGATATAGGTAGAAACAGGCCAAAGCTCATCAGACATGTCATGGAAACCAAGAATATTGGTTTGGAAACTTAGCAGTAGATCTCCTAATCTGTGTGCATGAAGCACCAGTAGAATTGTGGGCTTATGGAGTCGAATAGCGAGGACTGAAATGACTGAGTTCTGGTTTTCTTGCTGGAAAGGGAGATTTTGTTGGGGTTTTTCTCCTGCCATGCTTGGTAAACAACGGTCCGAGCCAGAGTGTAGCTGGTATCCATTGCAGAAAAGAGCTGCCAGTGAGGTAGCACTGGTTTTGCCTCAGGTAACCCTGTCCTTGATAGGAAGGAATGTGTAGTTTGAGTTGGAACCTATAACAGCTGCTTTTTGATTGTTTTATAGCAAGATCTTCTCTTTTTTCCTAGAATAGTTGAAACAATGAAAAAAATCCTTAGTTACTATTTTTTTTGTGCCGGTCCTAGGGCTTGAACTCAGGGCCTGGGTACTGTCCTTGAGCTTCTTTTGCTCAAGGATAGCACTTACCACTTGAGCCACAGTCTGGCTTTTTGGTAGTTTAGTGGAGATAAGAGTCTCACAGACTTTCTTGCCCAAGCTGGCTTTGAGCTGTGATCCTCAGATTTGGCTGGCCTTTTATTTATTTTTAATAGTTTGTTGTTTGGTATTTGTACCAACACCATTTTTGGTCATTTAAACATTAAAAATCTAGAGACAGAATAGAGGAAGACAGCTCTTAAACCCAGTTAGACTGGTATGACTTATCCTAACACTTCTTGAAATCTGTCGAGAAGTGTGTGTATGTGTGTGTGTGTGTGTGTATTTATAGAGTTACCTATATCTACATGTATATACACACACTGTATAGTGGGAAATGTACTTGGGACTGAGGTTTGAACTCAAGGCGTTTTGCTTGCTAAACAGCTGCTCCATCACTTGAGTCATGTCCTTAGCCCTTTTGCTTTAATTTTGGGGATAGGCTTTGTGTTTTTGCTAACATAGACCAATGTGATCCTCCTATTTTTGGTTTCTACATAACTGGAATGGCAGGTGCATACCACCACACCCAACTATTGGTTGAGATGAGGTCACGCCTATTTCCCAGCCAACCTCAACTTGTGTCCCTTCTCATGTCTGCCTCCCAATTAGCTAGGATTGTAGCTGTGAGCCACTGCACTTGGCTGAGGTCGTATTTTAAATAACATTGTCTTGCTTCTGAAAGTCTGTGTGTTTTATGTGTTACACAGTGTTATATAGTTATATAGTTATCAGCCCCTCTTCATGAACTCACTTGATGATTGGGAACAAGTACACAAGTAATAGTTCTCAAACCTTTAATGTCACATAATTATGGAGAAGCTCCAGATAGATCCGGAAGTTCTCATGTATAAAGTGCTTGAAACAGGTCTAGTGGCAAGAGTACGTGCCTCGTACACATGAAGCCCTAGGTTCGATTCCTCAGCACCACATATATAGGGGGGAAAAACGGCCAGAAGTGGCACTATGGCTCAAGTTGGCAGAGTACTAGCCTTGAGCAGAAAGAAGCCAGGGACAGTGCTCAGGCCCTGAGTTCAAGCCCCAAGACTGGCCAAAAAATAAATAAAATACTTGGAACAAAGAAAATATTCAGAACATGTACATATCAGCTACACTTCTTCAATTCTGAAAGTCCTCTGTTGAAAAGTGGTCCCACCTTTGAGACAGGGTCTCACTTTGTGACGCTATTTAGATTTAGAAACAGGAAAAAGTGGTACAACAGAAGAATGTTAAGAAGGTTAGTAAAGACAGTGCCTTTTCAACCTGCACCTGAATGTGCTTTCAACAATGGTAGCAGTTACTTTGAAAAGAACAGAGGCTGTTTTAAACATTGCACAGGTGATGAGGCAGAGAAAAGTGGGCCTTCACTCCAAAGATGTATGATATCAGCAACACATACTCATACCTGAGTATTTGGAAGAACATTAAAAGAAAAGATTATCTCCCCCCATGCCACCTTCAGTGGGTGGATTTCTACAAGAAAATATAGTTCTTGTTGTTCAGAATGATGCACAACAGTTGGATTTTAACTTAATTGAAAAATGCCCAGTGCTCATTTGTTCTGAGCTTAGTGTTCCTCCTGTTGTGCTTTGGGAAATGTAGAGTGCATGAGATTAGGCCTTTGCTCTAATTAGGTCTTGGTCTCTAATTGGAGGGACAATTAACACACTACAAATGATTAGAAAATGGTAACTAGATCTTAAGGGAACAGTCGAGGTAGTTAAGGATTAAATGGTGTGATGGAAGCAGAAAGCAGCATAGTATTTTGAGATTGCAAGTATTGGTGGAGGTATCCTGAACTTCACACTTTACCTCACACTTTACCTCAGTGCCTAACTGCATTCAAAGGAAAGATAAAAGCAATGGGATCATAATCTTTTATAGTTCTAGTGAGGAAAAGTATTGTCTTATCTCCTGTTCAGAAACTGGATTGACATTGAACCTGGGAAGCTCATCAAATAATCTAAGAAGGGCAAGCTGAGCATGATACCACAACTGTAATCTTAGCAGTAGGAGGCTGAGGCAGGAAGATGGTGAATTTCAGTCCAGCTTGAACTAAATAGTTAGACCTGTTTTAAACAAAAAGCCCAGCAACAACAAACAAGCAAGCAAACAAAAAACACAACAAGCTAGGAAGAGAAAGGAGCCAGTCTTTCAAAGTACAGAGGTATTCACTTACCCAAAGTATTATTAGTTACAACCTGACCGTGAAGATGTGCCTGCCTGTTACATGAGGATTCTGAGTTTTGTTTAGTGCAGGTTCTGGGGCTTGAACTCAGGGCTTGGACACTCTCTTGAGTGTTTTTTTTTTTTTCTCCCCCGCCTCCCACCCCCCGGCAATTGAGCCATAGCTCTACTTCCATGAGATAAAGAGTCTTGTGGACTTTCCTGTCTGGGCTAGCTTTGAACTGTGATTCTCTGATCTCAGCCCCCTGAGCAGCTAGGATTACAGGCATGAGCCATTGGTGCCTGGCCTAGATTCTGAGTTTTTATTGACTTTTTTTTTTTTTGGCCAGTCCTGGGCTTTGGACTCAGGGCCTGAGCACTGTCCCTAGCTTCTTTTTGCTCTGCCACTTGAGCCATAGTGCCACTTCTGGCCATTTTCTATATATGTGTTGCTAAGTAATCGAACCCAGGGCTTCATGTATACAAGGCAAGCACTCTTGCCACTAGGCCATATTCCCAGCCCCTTTATTGACTTTTTCATCTTTCTGGGAGCGTTAGTAACCTGCCTTCTCTAAGAGGGATCACTTTTGTGATCCAAGACGATAGTAAGTGGAGACTAAACAAAGGTGAAATAACCAATTCTGCTCATTTGGAGTATGTGAAGTTTAAGACTACAGAATAAAAATGAAGAACTTGCATGTCATTTCATAACAGCTTCTGTAAAGGACACCATTATTTATCATTTACAACTTTGACTTAGAGCTCTGTTTCATATCTCTTTTTACTTTCTTTTTTCTTTTCATTTGAGACGGTGTCAGTATGTAGCCCAGGCTGGCCTCAAAGTCAAGATCCTCTTATCACACTCTCCTAAGTACTGGAAGTTCAGGTTGTACACCACTATACCTGTCTCTTCACCTATTTCCAACTCAGCAGGAGTTAAATGGAGGGGTATCAGGTTTGGCTGGAGAAGCTAGACTGACAAGTGTTTAGAGGAGTTTAGAAGTGCAGCCCTTTGCTGGTGTGCTTGACCATAATCATAACACTTGAGAGTCTGAGGCAGAAGCATCACAAGTTCAAAACCAACACAGAGAGTCCCAGTAAACCTGAACTACATAGTGAGATCCTGTGTCAAAAAAGAAATTTAAAAGTTCAGTTTTCCACCTAGTTCTGATAACCTTGCATAGCTGCCATCAGGACCTGAAACAGTTGTGAAGAAGCCAATTTGGCTTTTTCTTCTTGTTTCCAAGAGGTACCTGTGGAAGGGCGCATACAACCCCAGCTGCTTTTATACTTTCCTTGATTTAGAATTTCTCATCCATCCTGATTTTTTTGTTGGAAGCTTTAGGAATCACTCAGTTGATTGGTCAAATAGCAACTGTTAAGGAATGAATAGTGGAATGTCTGAGGAGATAGTTTTGAGCAGGGATTCCTGCTGAGTTTTCTTGCTGGAGCTACATCAGTGTTTCTTAAAGGGTGTTTCACCCCATGAACATTTCAATACCTAGAAAAAAATGTAAATTCTCAGACCCTACCTTAGATCTGTGCAGTCAGACTAAGGTCCAACCCAGAGTGTGTCTTTTTACAAGCTCTTCTTAGATTCTGAGGCACATTATGTTTTGCTCTTGTGGATTCTTGCCCCAGCTTCTCCTTTAGTTAACTCTCCCATCCTTTATCTCCTCTGCTGCAGAGTGACAGAAATTAGAATTCATTAGACTACAAACTCCATGAAGATATCAGGCACATCTATCTGTATTGGTCACTGTTCTTATCCCTACCATAGAATGTTTTTAGTAGTCATTGTATAAAGAGTGGTTTACATGTACCTCACCACCACATGAAGACACCATACTGTTTATAAATTGAAGTTAATTCTGAATTATCTAGTCTCTCCGGACCTGGACACTCCTGAACATTTACAGTCATTATATGGTCTTAACATATGGTCTCTTAACTCTTGTAAAATACATTTTTTTTTTTTTTTGCCAGTCCTGGGCCTTGGACTCAGGGACTCAGGGCCTGAGCACTGTCCCTGGCTTCCTTTTTGCTCAAAGCTAGCATTCTGCCACTTGAGCCACAGCGCCACTTCTGGCCGTTTTCTGTATATGTGGTGCTGGGGAATCGAACCCAGGGCCTCATGTATACGAGGCAAGCTCTCTCGCCACTAGGCCATATCCCCAGCCCTGTAAAATACATTTTTAAAAAGTCCTTGAGCCACTGTTAAGTGATGATTGTGCTGAAACAGCTTGCAAGGCTTAGAAAGTAGCTTCTTAGGTACTTCAAGGAATGCCAGTAATCTTGGGGACTTTTCAGATGTATTTGGTATGAGCCAATTTCAAGATCCTAGAGTTTCATGTACTTTTTATGGCATTGTGTATGCAAATGGCTCTAAGCTAAAGTTAGAACTCTACTGCCAGCAGACTCTATGCTTGAATCTCAATATAGCATTTTGCTTCTGCCAGATGGAAACACTGATATTTCCCCCCTACTTTTCTTGTATTTGTTCTTGCTTACCACATCTCATTTGGACTCTCTAGTAACAGGAGACATTGTAATGAGGAGAAATTTTCTTACTAGTAGTGCTTCCAGGAAGACCCTCCACCCTGAACTTTCAAGAGGCACTTGAGATGCGTGTTCAGCTTCCTGAACACTAAGATACTTGAAAATCTCTGTGGTTTATAGCCCTTTCAAATAGCATTTTAAAATTATTTTAACCAGTCTATTTGCCAGGGGGCAATAATAACTCACTTGAGTTTTTGGCCTGAGGGGAGGACAAAGAGCATTTAAAAGAGATGTGCCAGCAGTAATAGTTGTACAGGGTTGGTGTGAGAATAAGAAAAAAAAAGTCCTCTGTTATGAATGAGGCTCCAAATACCCTTAGGCTTGTCCTTTTTATACTTAAAGATTTCCTTCCTTTTTAGTAGCAGTGCTACTTTTGTCCCTGTGCCAAGCAGTGGACCATGAACAGCAAGTTGTACTTGGGTGGTTGATGTTAGCTAAGCTAGTCTGGATCCCCTGCTTCCACCTCTGCTTTAGTCTTTCTTTCATAATTATTTCTGATTCTAAGACTAGCACCTACTATTAAGTCAAAATGTACTTTGGAAACTAGTCTAACACCTTCCCTGTTTGGGAATCTCTTCTTCATTGTCTTTGACATGCCAGACCCAGGCTGCTTTGGGTTACCACATGTTGCTACAGGAGACATCTGCTGAGAGAAGTACTTCATCTTCCCACTGAAATGGCAGCCACTTCTTTCTTGTTAGCCAGGAAGTCTTATCATGGCTGTTGGATCTTATTTCCAGAGGACTGTTGTAATCAGACAGGTCCAGCCACACTGTACCTTGTATCATTTCACCCCCTTTCAAGGACCCATTGCTAGTAGGAAAAGTGATGAGTACAAATTAGCCCCCAAGTTGTAGTTGTCCTGGAGAAGAGCATATATTAATGTCATATAGTAATTCTTTTAGATGGTAGCTGCTTCCATTGTGTCATATCATGATCCGCTTCATCCTTTTTACTAAAGGCTTTCCCAGATTTAAGTCGCAAAGTAAAAGGGATACCCTCTGAATTTGAACAGCATGTAGTAGAGTACTTTACTGAGTATGGAGTCCATGGCATAGGGCAGATGTGATAGTAATCCAGGCTAAGAGACAAGGCTGACTGATGTTATATGTGAAATTGCACATATTCAGTGGGCCCCGGTATGGGTATATGCTGGACTAGGTAGTACATACCACCTTCTTAAGATTCTCTCAAATCTTTGTTATACATTGGCATTAGAACAACTTTGGGATGAGATTCATATCCTGAAGAGTTTTGAAATTCACATCATCTAGGACAGGAGAAGCTAGATTTGACCTGACCCTTTTGTACTAAGTTTCACATTGATTCTTCTTTGGTTCATACCCATGGTGCTGACCTCTAGTGAAGAACAGCCTACTAATGGCAGCTTCTTTTTATAGAAAGACGAGAGGACCTTCGAGGAGGATTTATGCTTTGCTTTTTGGATGATGGAGCAGGAATGGATCCGAGTAAGTGATGAGATGATTCTTTTTCTTTTGGGGAGGACATAAACCATTTTTATAAAATACTTACTAAATACTTACTAAACTTTGTTTTCTATGGCCTCAGTGTTGCTGTAGGGGAAGTGAGAAACCTGGCAAGTGAGAGACCAGTTGCATCATCTCAAGTTTAATTCCACTGTGTATCTGCTAGGTCCTGCCCTAACATAGGAGATACAATCTGAATGGCAACTTGAAGTCAGATTACTTGTCTCTTGATGTGGTATTCATCTGTTTGCCCAACATTCTGAGGCCAGAAGGATTGAGGTCTCTCCCAGCCTGTTACCATGTTCTGGTAACAGAAAACATGGCACAACAATAGTCCTGACAAGCCATGCCTGTGGCCTCCATGTGCCTCATGGTTGCCAGTTCTCTCGGAGAGAGATTTTAGCACACACACAACCATACCTGGATTTAACAAGGCTTAGACCTTAGACTTTGAGAAGCCTGGGAGATAATTACCAACTTCTCACTTTCTCTTGTGTCTGCCACTTCAGGTGATGCTGCCAGTGTGATCCAGTTTGGGAAGTCAGCCAAGCGAACACCGGAGTCCACTCAGATCGGGCAATATGGGAATGGGTTAAAATCGTAAGTATACTAAAAGCCCGTCATAGGGCTGAACACAAAAACACGTGATGCCCTTACTGTCCTCCCACTAACCCCTCCATGACTGTAACTCTAAAAAATTACAAAGAAGTGATTTGGGAGTAGTTTACCAACTGCTTATCCAGTTCAACATGCTGTACAGAATGAAAAATATAAGCGGTCAAAATAAGCTGTGTGTTTCTCTGAGCATGATGGTCTAGAACTGTGCCTCTCCTTGTACTGAAAATTCTTCTGTGGTTGAGGACATGAGTAGTTCTTTTATGGAATTGGGATACATAGAAGATGGTGAGGGGTTGACTTCATGGTATCAGTGTTTCTGAGGACCTGTTGTATGTCATGCTTTGTGCTAAGTACTGAGGAGCCAGTGTGTGTGAGAAAGAACTCCCCCGGGTGGATGTTATCTTTCATTTCTTGAAAGGCCCTTACCTCATATCTCCAAATCCCCTGAGACCACTCCCTCAACCCTTGGTTCTCACTTGTTTATAAAGTGTTTGGAATATGTTGTTCTGGTTTTGAGTGAAGCCCCAAGAGGAAGGTTTCTATTTCTGAAATGCTCATTTCCAGCTGTACATACCTTTGGATGGAATAAGATTTAGTGGAATTGGAGTGTGTGCAAATGGAATTAGGAGTCACGTTTCCAGTCATGCTGTGAAAATGTGTTGTTTTGTTTGAGAGAGGCTGATGGTTTGATGTGTCAACAATCTTTATTGAGGGGCTGGGGATATGGCCTAGTGGCAAGAGTGCTTGCCTCGTATACATGAGGCCCCGGGTTCGATTCCCCAGCACCACATATACAGAAAATGGCCAGAAGTGGCGCTGTGGCTCAAGTGGTAGAGTGCTAGCCTTGAGCAAGAAGCCAGGGACAGTGCTCAGGCCCTGAGTCCAAGCCCCAGGACTGGCCAAAAAAACAACAACAAACAAACAATCTTTATTGAGCCTCATGTGCCATATGCTTCTGGGGTGGAGGAGAAAGAGAATGCTTCCAAAGAAATCGGGGACTAGGTTCCTGGACTTTGATTTTTCTCTCAAGATTAGAAACCAGATGGTAAAAATAAACATTTACCCTAGTCTGGGCACTGCTGAAAACCCCACATAGGTGGTCTCACTTAATTCTTGTAACCTAGTGATACATAGGGACTATATTCCCATTTTCAAATGAAATGGGGTTTTGTAGGGGTGAAGTGACTTACCCAAAAGTGTAAGCATCTATTTGCACAGCTAGAATATGAAACAGGTCTTTCTAACTGTATTTATATGCTAGAGCTGATGTTCAGTTCATTTCAGTCAGACAAAAGTTCACATCTTGTCTCACCCACTTCTGTAAGCTGTGGTTTCTTTCTTTTTTTTTTTTTTTTAAATAAATAGAGATTATAATACATACCAAATAATTAAAGGTTGCTGTCATTGCTGTGAGAATCCCTAGTCTGGTTTCTAGCTTCTAGCTTCTCAAATCTTTCCATGGCAAGCTCTTATCCTAATTCAGTGGGGATTTTTGTTATTCTTTTTTTGTTATTGTTAATGGTTTTTTGTTGATTCTGGGGCTTGAACTCAGGGTCTAGTGCTCTTGCCCAGCTTTCTTGTTCATGGCTGGTACTTCACCAGTTAAGCAATGCCTCCAGGCCAGCTTTTGCTAGATGGATTCTTACTGACTTTTCTGCCCAGGCTTGCTTTGAACCATGATCTTTCAGAGTAACATGTATAAGCCCCTTGTGCTTAGTATTTAGTGAGTCTTGATAGGATCAAGGGAACTGTATTTTTCCCAGTTGAAGTGAATCATCTGGGAACATTCTCGAGGGATTCTCATACAGGTGATCTAAGTCCTCCTAAAACTGAGGTCTCTCTAGAGTTAGTGGAAACCCTTGATTTCCTATCTGGATTGTGGGTTATCCTCTATGAATCTTATCCTATCAGTTCTTGGGGCTCAGTTTCACTTCTCTAAGTGTATGTCTTTCCTAATCTAGAAAATGAGGTTTTAGCCAGGTAATGGTGGTTTGCACCTATAATCCTAGCTACTCAGGAGGCTGAGATTTGAAGATCATTATTCAAGATTAGCTCAAGCAAGAAAGTCCACGAGATTCGTATCTCCAGTTAACCACCTGAAAACCCGAAGTGGAGCTGTGGCTCAAAGTGGTTGAGTGCTAGCCTTGAGCAAAAGAGCTCAGTTCAGAGACAGCACCCAGGCCCCAAATTCAGGCCCCACAACTGACAAAAAAGGAAGAAAATGAGGTTTTGACATGTGACATTCTTTGTTGTACAGGGAGGTTTGGGAACAAGTGAAATGTGACTCAGAAAGTACATAGAAGACTGGAAAGGAACACTTATAGGTTTCATATTCAGTAGACTTGTGAAGGTTCCATTAAAATGGGAACCATGTAATGTCTGTTGCACTGTGTAACAGTTCAGAAGTTGGAAAAGAGTACCAGGAAAAGGTGACTTGTGAGAAGCAGGGAAACCAGCAGGTTTTGGGGTTCTTGGTATCCAGACTTTATCTATAGTCATCATCAAAGAGGAAAGAAAAGAGAGAGTGTCTTTGCCAGGCTAGAGCAAGCACAGCTTTTTCAGAAAGCAGAGATGTACTTCCTTTTGCTAGTCATAAGCTTTTGGGAACAAAGAGAAATACTGTGAAATTGAAGGAGAAGGAGCCATACCAGCACTTGGGGTGCTGGAGGAGAAGAAGAAACAGGATTTGGCAGCCCCCAGGGCATCTCTAGAAAGTGTCCCAGGAGTTTCCCTGAGTGCTTGGGGAAATGGGGCATGACGTTCATTTGTGTGCTTGGCATGCTGTCTGGTTTGTGTTTGTGCTCAGATGAGAATAACGAGGCTTCCACCTCTGTCATCTCCTGAGGATGTTGTGAGGACTAATAGTGAGATAATAGCCATAAAGCCCCGGAAGCTTCTGAGAAGAAAGAAGCTAAACAGCCTTACTATTGAGTGGGTAGACCTCCCACTGGTGCTTCATGCTTCTGCTCTTCCTCATGCTGCCTCGTAAGGCCTGTCCCTGCTGCCCCCCCCCCCCCCCCCCAAGGATTAATGTAGTTAAGATGGGAGGAAGCTATCAATTCCAGACTTTTTTGCTTCTGGAAGACTCAGTTCTGACCTGCCTGTCCAAAGGAGCTCCAGATGGCAAAGCAGTTCTGAGACAGAGGATGGCTGCGGTTATTAACACATCAGCCAGTCAGTCATAAGTCTCATTGAACACAGTTGTCAAAAGCCCCTGTGTTTGGTTGAGCCTTGGCTTCATTCTGGCTTTTGGAACATACATGAGCATAGGTATTGAACTGTTGGTTCTACCATTTGCTAAGTGGACAGGAAGCGTGTTTTGTTAGTTAAGGAAAGCCAGAATGGGAACTGAATTTGGCCCACATAGAGAGAGGATGTGTTCCTGGTGCCACCTACTGAAATGGCATCTGATGGCATACGGCACATTGTGACCCTCGTGTCTGGGATGAACCCTGAGCTCAAGAGCAGTAAATTGTTTTCCTTGTGATGATAGGCTGAGAATCCAACTAATATGATGCTCATGAGCAGTGGTAAATAACTGGAAAGATGGAAAGATGAAAGATGGAAAGAGAGGCTAAGTATGATTGAGAAAGTTGTAGGTAAAGCCTAGTAATTACAAGCTAGCAGAAAAGCAAAGGAAAGAGTGTTGGCTGAATGAAGACTGATCAGAGCTGCGGATCTCAGTTTAGAGACCTTGAGGAGAGCTCTCAGTTTCAGTCATGTGGCAGGGGTGGGAGTGGGGTTTACTTCTCTTTAGGATGAGCTTTTGAATTCCTGCGAGAATAACCAGTTTTCTCCTTTGGTTTTGTAAAGAGGCTCAATGCGTATTGGGAAAGATTTTATTCTCTTCACCAAGAAAGAAGACACCATGACCTGTCTCTTCCTGTCCCGCACCTTTCATGAGGAAGAAGGCATCGATGAGGTATGTCATTCCCCTTTGGCCTGAATTGCTACTTGCAGATTCCTAGGGCTGCTTGGTTGTAGCACATGGTCATTGTTATGGGACTAGCTGGGCACATGAATTGGGCAGAAGGTAAGGCAGATAATAGCTTAGTGTGAGAGGAAAAATCTCTTTTTTGTGTATGAGCTCATGGGATTTGAACTTAGGGCTTCACATTTGCTAGGCAAGCACTGTACCACTTAAGCCACACCCCCAGTCCATTTTTTAATGGTTTGGGCTGGATTATAATCATGAGCCACTATGAGGGGCAAGAAATCAAATGTGAGAGCACTGAAGTGCTATCTATTTCTGAGAATGAGGCCATCAAGTGGCAGGAACCAAGAGTTGGATTTGCAACTCCTCTAGACCTGCAGCATCCTTTGGATCTCATCTGTGCAAGCTAATACTGCAGAGAGCCGTGTTAGCTGTGAAGAATTTGGAGGGGGAGGGGGGCTGGGAATATGGCCTAGTGGCAAGAGTGCTTGCCTCATATACATGCAGCCCTGGGTTCGATTCCTCAGCACCACATATATAGAAAAGGCCAGAGGTGACATTGTGGCTCAAGTGGCAGAGTGCTAGCCTTGAGCAAAAAGAAGCCAAGGACAGTGTTCAGGCCCCGAGTACAAGTTCCCAGACTGGCCAAAAAAAAAAAAAAAAAAAAGAATTTGGGGGGCTTCCTGAGCGCTGGGTAAAAAATCATAGCTGGTAGTAATAATAGAATAATGGTGTCTTTCTTAGATAATGGTAATTTTGTGCATTGCATTGTGAGTACATTTTCCTTTTTGAGAGAATGTGTTGTTCTGAAACTGCCTGTATCAGAAGCCATAGACCAGACACCTATAGAGCCCAGGCAAGTAGTGAAGTAGACAAGAGAATGGAAAAAAAAATCATTGTGTGCTCAGTAGAAGTGGCAGCTGACTGTTAGTCTCATTTTAGGAGTGGCTGCTACATAGCCCCAAAGATTATTGCTGTGCTAGAAAAATGGCCTAATAATAAATCCAGCGTATTATTTTAAAAACATTTTAGTAATTCACAAGGTAAGCTACCCACATACTCAGTTGCTTCTCTTTGTGGCTGGGTAGCTCAGAGATCTGCGGAGCTGTTTCTTAATTGAGGGAGATAGGAAAGTTGTGTCTGGCCATTGGCTGGACTTAGCTCCCTCTGTCTGTGAGTAATGGAAGTCAGAGCTTGAGGGGGTCTGAGAAGTTTTGTAGAAAGAAAGAGGTCCGTGGCGCAGCTGGTGGAATTCAGCTGGTTGATTAGCTGTGAGTGAATTCATATTGGTTCTGTTGAGATCTAAAATCATATCAAATTAAAAAAATCATAGTAAACTAGTTCATGTCGGAAATGGCAGCCTGTCTTTTCTTACTGTCTTTAGTTAGCAAGCCCATGGATTTTTCCATCTTTTTGGTGCAGTATGTCACTTCATACAGCATACCTGGAGTGAGAGGTATGCTGTAGCAACAAAAAACAAGCTTCCTAGAGAAGGTAGGACAGGAAGGCATAGTGGGGCTGGGGTGTTGAGAAATGTTTCCTGGTAGAGGACTGTTCATGTCAGTGTAAACAGCCTGCTCCAGGCCCTGAAGTCCGGTGAGGGTGGGACTGGTGGTAGCCTCTGGGAACAGGGAGGCTTGACCTCAGGGCTTTGTTGAGTGAGTAGGGTGTGCTAGTGTCAGATGCCTTCACAAAAGTCAGCTTAGAAAGATGGGGCTGTGTGTGAGCATTGAAGTGGGAAGCTGAGAAAGCCTGGCTGTGCTTACCTAGTGAGAATCATAGCAGGTAGGTGAGAGAAATAAAGGATCCACAGGTGACTGATCATTGGAGGAAGAGAAGGGGTTGTGGGTGATTTGAAGGATCTTATGTGGCAGTTGGGGATGGTGTACTATCCAGAGCTGGGGAAGAATGGCAGGGGGCAGTTTGGAAGGGAGAGTATAAGTTTATGTAAGTGAAGTCTGAGTCTGGACTTGGGAAAAGTCTGGGTGCTTGGCTTCTTGATAGTAGATAAGCTCACTTAAAGGAGAGAGGGAAGTGAGAAGAGGACCTGGGATCTGGGCATGCCAACACGGAAAGATCAGGGAGAGGAGAAAGCAGCAAAGGACACAGGGACAACCCAAAAGGTAGGAGGAAAAGCAGGAGCATGTGACATTGAAGCTGAAGGAGAAGTGCCCAGCAGGAGTGATGAGCCTGTGGAAAAGAGTGCCTACAGTCCAAACTGATGCCACTGTCACCCAAGGCTGCTGTTAAGAATGGAGATGAAGATACAGGTTCTCAGAACACAAATGGATCTCACTTCCCTTGGTGGAGAAGCTAGGTTGAAATTTTTTCCTTACTTGGTGCTAGAATGTCACTATTTTGGATTGTACTCTGGTGTGAACTCAGCCAAGATTTCAAAATAAAGATCATAGTTTAGACTCAGTGGAATGTGTCCAAACCAGCCCTGTGGTTGAATGCTTTCAGTAGGAAGCTTCTTAGAAACCAGAAGTATTTCAAAACTCTTGGAGTTTATCACCCTGGCACTTGTGGAGATAGAGTTCCTTTGTCCTAAGGATGGGCCATTTGGTTCAGACCCCTGAGGTACCTCAACTGGTTTGCTGTACAGAGAAATACCCTTCAGCCAGCCTCCGATGGACTCTGCATGGAGATTGGCAGTATTAGGGGGAATAATGTTTGAAGTAGGTGTTCAAGTAAAGATAATACTTTTCAAAAACATTACTTAGAAGCAAAATCAAACTGTACATGTGGAAGAATGTACTCAAATAAATATACATTTGAGAGGATAACTATAAAGTCCACACCCATGCATTTGCCATTATAACAAATGTTAGAAGTTTCCTGTGAACCTCTCACCAATCAGATTCCTAATTTTGCCACTGTAGAAAACACCTCCAGGTCCTTTTGGGGACAATTATCTTCTTTTTTACACAGTTGTCACCTGTATATTTATCTACAATTAGGAGTTTAAGGTTTTAGTTTTATGTAAATGAAGTCATACTGGAAGAATTCTTTCATACTTTCTGTCATGTAACATTATGTTCTTGAGATTTCATCCATGTTTGATGCCAAGTTGTCAGTTTATTCATTTTCATTATCATGTGATATTCTGTATAAATATTTCATTATTTAATATAGCCAGTCTTTAGTGTATATTTAATCATTCCTACACCTGTTTGCAGGTACATTTGTACATTTGTACATTTGTAGGATATAGGATATTTATGCAGGAGTAGAATTGCTGAGTAGTAGATTGTGCATTTTTAGATTCACTAGGTCATTGCAAGTATGTTTTCCTTAGCTGTAAGAGTAAAATTTTTAACCAAATGAAGAAAATAGGTAGGGATATCCCAAGCAGGAACTTGCCCTTGCAGCTGGACATAAACCATTATGAATCTTAGGAGAAGCCACAGAACCTCTGGTGCCAGACTTCAATGCATAGGCCTTAACTCTAGGCTGTATGGAATCACTGGGGAGGGGCAGACTGCTTCCTTTGTGGGAAGGCTGCTGTGGGTCCTTACTCCCAGAGTTCACCTGTGCTTACTCCAAAGGTGATAGTTCCATTGCCCACCTGGAATTCTCGGACCCGGGAACCTGTCACAGACAATGTAGAAAAGTTTGCTATTGAGACAGAACTCATCTACAAGTATTCTCCCTTCCGCACTGAGGAAGAAGTGATGACCCAGTTCATGAAGATTCCTGGGAACAGCGGTAAGGAGGCTTTGAGCCTGCAGCCTATAGAATCTAAGATCTCCAGGGCCAAAAGTGGTATGGGCCAGAGTTGGCTGTCAGAATAGAAGGCTTTCTGTTCCTCAGGAACCCTGGTGATCATTTTTAATCTCAAGCTCATGGACAATGGAGAGCCTGAACTAGACATAGTCTCAAATCCGAAAGATATCCAGATGGCAGAGACCTCCCCAGAGGGAACGTGAGTATGGCTGGGGAAGAGTGGATTGTTTTCAAGAAATGACTTGAGAGAGGGGAGAGCTCCTCCTCTGGATTTCTCTTTGTGCCTGCATCACAGCTGTTGGAGCTGAGAGCTGCCGCCTATATGGGGCACCTGTGCTGGGGACATGACAAGGTGTACTGCCTTGGTTGTTACTCATTTGTGTTCATTGTAGGACAAATGACATCGCTCTTTTCTGCCTCCAGGAAGCCAGAAAGGCGCTCTTTCCGTGCCTATGCTGCTGTGCTCTATATTGATCCCCGAATGAGGATATTTATCCATGGACACAAAGTGCAGACCAAGAGGCTCTCCTGCTGCCTGTACAAGCCCAGGTAGGGGCCTGCCCTGCCTCGGTTTAGGCTGAGGACAGGGCCTGGCTGCGTTTTGAGAGTGGTGCACTCTGAGTGAGGGACTCTCACTGATGTTTGCATTTGGTCAGCTTTTGATTTGCCAGAGTCAATTCTGGGTCCTGAGGGAGGGGCAGAGGTGATGGGTCAACTGTAGCATTTGGCTGGCTGACCCTTCTGAGCATACTGCCTTCTGAGATGTGGAAAGTGGCATGGTGAGCTCTTAGGGCAATGCTACATAGAAAAGTTAAAAGAGCCTCCCAATGGAGGCTTGTTTCTGATGTGAGATTAACAACACTGAGTGAATAGCAAAAACACAGTAAGGAATTGGATCTTTTTGGTAAAATAAGTTTGGATTTGCTTCATCACAAGGGGTCAGGGCAGCACAGCATGGAAAGAAGTTGCTCAGGCTGGCTACTGGCCTCCGGCTCCTGGGCCCTTAGGTTCCTTTTTCCATTGTTCAGGATGTACAAGTACACATCAAGCCGTTTCAAGACCCGTGCAGAGCAGGAGGTGAAAAAAGCAGAGCATGTAGCTCGGATTGGTAATGCTGCTCCCTATGTTGGGGGAGGGCATGGGTGAGTGGGGCTCATGTGGGGGGTCCAGCCACGGACAAGACTGTTCTTCAGAACTAGTTCCCCTGTAATTCTTTCCTCATGTCCAACCCCCTGAGAACTTCTCTCATGTCCAACCCCCTGAGAACTTCTCTCCGGATTTGGCTTTCCCTCCTTCCATCATTTACAGAGACTTACCTAAAATAGTGTCAAGAAGAATCCTACATTGCCTCCTGCCCCAAATACTTGTGTAATTGGTTTTCTCAGCTCCAGGGCAGAAATCTCATGGTTTATCCCCAGGGCTCCCAGCTGTCTTCTTAGCTGCTTGATGGGAGTGATTGACTGAAGACTTCTTTAACCTTCAGTTTATGCTAAGGGTTTAACTTGCATTGCCTCAAGTGCTTTTTGTGAAGTTTGAAAAGCACAATTCAAGTATATGTAGTGTCTCCTGTTCTTGAGGTCTCCATGATTCTCATTACTAATTTTTGGTGCTACTTGGGTTTGAACTCAGAGCCTCATGCTTGCTTGGCAGCATTTTGTCACCCCAGCCTTTAAAATTTTTTGTTTGCTTTAGTTATTCTTCAGGTAGGATCTAGTGTTTTTCTACTTCCAGCCTTCTTTATGGCAGGGGTCACATGTGCAGGCCACTACAGGTACAGGCTTATTGATTGAGAGGGGAAGGGGTATGTTTTTGCCTGTGCTGGCCTTCAACCTTGATCCTCCCTATCTCTGCCTTCCCAGTAGCTGGGATTACAGGCATAAGCCTTTGTGCCTATATGATCTTTCTGAATGACAGGTTAAAGCAACTGTGCAGCTCAGAACTGGAGTCTTTCCCCTTATTATCTAGCAGCTGTTGTTTCTGCACACACTTCTGGTGTAGCAGGGGCAGTTCTATAAGTCTAAGAGGAATGACAACTTGGAACCTCTGAATTAATTGATTAATTAATTTAGTGATACTGGGGTTTGAACTTAAGACTTTGTAATTAGTAGGCAAATGCTCCACCACTTGAGCCACACCCCTAGCCCTGAACCTTAGAATTCTTTATGATGGTTTCTTCTGGGTTTCAGCTGAAGAGAAGGCCCGGGAGGCAGAGAGCAAAGCTCGGACGTTAGAAGTGCGCCTGGGTGGAGACCTCACACGGGACTCTAGGGTAAGGTCCTAGCCTTATGTTGTTCTCTAGTGTTTCTAGCCCTAGAGAAGACCATGGCAAGTGAGCCTAGTAAATGAAATAGAGCATACAAGTTTGGTGACAGCCATTTTCTGCAGAAAGCAGGAAATCCTCAGGTGTGATTTTGCATCCATGTCAGTGAGATGTTTTCCATGTAAAGCCGTAAAACTATACATGCTGTGTCCTGGAGTGCTTGTCCCTCATACGCTGCCGCTGTGTATTGCCAGGTGATGTTACGGCAGGTTCAGAACACTGCCATCACCCTGCGTAGAGAAGCTGACGTTAAGAAGAGGATTAAGGAGGCCAAGCAACGGTGAGCACCTGGGCTTTCTGTGGCCAAGTTGCCATTGTGACAGCTAGTTTACTTTTAATATTGTGATCCCGAATGCTTGTCAAATTCTCTTACCTTGAGCTCTTAGTCTTTGATTCTGTATGAAAAAGGACAGACCTGATACCTTGAACACCAAGTTGCCCTTGCCAGCCCTTAATCACTTCTCTTTCTCTCTCTTTCTCTTTCTCTCTCTCTCTCCCTCCCTCCCCCTCCCTCTCCTTCTTTCTCTCATTTTCTTTCTCTTTTCTCTCTCTCTCTTTTTGGTTCTACAAAATACTCATTTAAGGAATAAAATTTTAAAACTTTCTTATGCTTCCACCACCTGGCAATATATTAATTTTTTTAATTTTGCACATACATATCCATAGTTCATTCTGCTCTCATTGGCTACAAATGTAGAATACTGTTTTAAGTCAACTTTCTTGTTTAGACAGTGTATTGCCTTGGGCCTTAAATTTGTCCCTGGTCTCAGCTCTGTGTGTCTGTGTGGAGCTGCTTGGGTTCTGAGGCATGAATTGCTGGTTTGCTTCTGGTTGGCCTCCTTGCCCTAGGTGTAGGTTTCCTTTTCCTTCCATCTAAGTCCATTGCTTAGCTATCTGCTTTTCTTTTTTTTCCTCCTGTTTGGTTTTTTTAAAATATTTTTTAAAATTTTCATTGTTTTTATAATTATTTTAATTTCTGTTTTTGTTTTGCCAGTCCTGGGGCTTGAACTCAGGGCCTGGGCACTGTCCCTGGCTTTTTTTTTTTTTTTTTTTTTGGCCAGTCCTGGGCCTTGGACTCAGGGCCTGAGCACTGTCCCTGGCTTCTTCCCACTCAAGGCTAGCACTCTGCCACTTGAGCCACAGCGCCGCTTCTGGCCGTTTTCTGTATATGTGGTGCTGGGGACTCGAACCTAGGGCCTCGTGTATCCGAGGCAGGCACTCTTGCCACTAGGCTCTATCCCCAGCCCTTTTTTTTTTTTTTTTTTTTAAGATGATAACAGGATAGATTTATTGGGGAAGTAAAAAGCAAACTGACCAGCCAGGGTTGCAGCCCAGACTCGGAGCTGAAACTGTGACCACAAGTGGCCTTCTAGGCCGGGTTCCTGGCTTCTTTTTGCTCAAGGCTAGTACTCTACCACTTAAGACACAGCACCACTTCTGGCTTTTTCTATGCATGTGGTACTGAGGAATCAAACCCAGGATTCATGCATGGTAGGCAAGCACTCTACCACATTCCCAGCCCGTATCTGCTTTTTCAGTTCCAAGATTTTCTTGATCCAATCATGTGGTAGTGTCTTACATGTTCTTGTGAATTTTTGTTCTCAGAATTAATCTACCAAGGTTGAGGGCATGGCTCAAGATAGAGGACCTTGGATTCAGACCCTAATATTACTCTCCAGAAAGTTAGTTTATGAACTGGATGTGGTCATACATGATAGCACTTAGGAAGCTTGAGGCAGGAGAATTGTGAATTTGAGTCCAACCTGGGCTAGAAAAGCCACCACAAGAAATCACTATAGAGTATTTATTAGTTGATGGAGTGTCAAAGAAGGTATGAAGATGACCTTGTGTTCTACCACACAACTATCTTTGCAAAGATTTGCAGCAGCTTCATAGTAACCCATTAATAGCCCATTCCTATTTTGTTACCAAAAAATGAAAAACTGTGTGCTTTTAGTTAAGGAAAGCTAGAGTCATTATCAGTGCAGATTCTTATCAAGTCTAATACATCACACATCTACTCTTGGCGATGCATTTTTATTGTTAATGTATCTCAAGTTTAAGCTTAACCATCTTTGTCACCATGGTGTTTGTGTGTTTATGACTAGATCTATCTGAATTCCTTTATCTTTTTTAGAGCACTCAAAGAACCTAAGGAATTAAATTTTGTTTTTGGGGTCAACATTGAACACCGAGATCTTGATGGTATGTTCATCTATAACTGTAGTCGCCTGATCAAGATGTATGAGAAAGTAGGCCCACAGCTGGAAGGGGGCATGTGAGTAAACTACCTTTGGGGAGCTTTCCAGCCTGACATGGATGCAGGCCTTTTCTCAGTGAGGTGACACCTGTGTCTTCTTTCTCTGTGCAGGGCATGTGGTGGGGTTGTTGGAGTTGTTGATGTGCCCTACCTGGTCTTGGAGCCTACGCACAACAAGCAGGACTTCGCTGATGCCAAGGAGTACCGGCACCTGCTCCGAGCAATGGGGGAGCACCTAGCACAGTACTGGAAGGACATTGCCATTGGTAATGGGGTCAGGCTCCTTGGCTTCTGTCCTTTCTCTTTACCTATAGCTTTAAGATGCTCTTGTGGCCTGGGAGGGTGAATTTTGGAAGAGGGTGAGATTGGCGCCTGTGACAGGTATGTACCTGCCTTTCAGCCCAGCGTGGAATCATCAAGTTCTGGGATGAGTTTGGCTACCTTTCTGCCAATTGGAACCAGCCCCCATCTAGTGAGCTGCGTTTCAAACGCCGGAGAGCTATGGAAATCCCAACCACTATTCAGTGTGGTGAGTTGAGTGGCCAGAACCCTCTTCTGACTTCTTCCCATAGTAGCCCAGTGTCCATTGCATCAGTGTCCTGATTTGACTGGCACTTTTTGACTTGGCTCATACTAGGGATCCGAATGACTATATGGTCCTTCCTGTAAGTATAGTCTTCAGGCTATGCCAGTGCTTTGCTTTCTAGATGAAGCAGAAAGTTACCTAACCTTCCAGGCCGGATGCAGTGGATTTGATGCCATTGAGTGGATGACTAAGGCAGGATCCCAGTGCAGGCAGGAGAGAGGCTAGGGACATTAAGAGCCCAGGATATTGAATGTAGCTCAGTGGCGGAGAACTTGCCTAGAATGCATAATGACCTGAGCTCAGTCCCTAGCACCAAAAAATAATAAGTTTTCATTCTTGTTTTAATCACTGTCCCCAAGAACATTTACTGCTCTATAAGGACACGGCAGAAGAAAGATCTTTGTGTGAAAAGTCTGGGGCATCTTTGCTTGGGCTTGGCTATGAGGAAGACTCCAGATAATGCTGTTGGGTGTTGCTGGAACATCTGTGGGTGTTTTCTGTATTGCAGATTTGTGTCTGAAGTGGAGGACTCTCCCCTTCCAGCTTAGTTCAGTAGAAAAAGATTACCCTGACACCTGGGTTTGTTCTATGAACCCTGATCCTGAGCAGGACCGGTGAGCCCTAATGGGGTTTGTGGGTATTTTCTCTTCCCCCAACTCATATACACAGGCACACACAGCCCATCATCCCTTTTCCATTCACTCTTGGAATAAGAAACTTGTTTCTTGAGTCATTGCTCATATCCTTGCATCTCTGGGTTGCTGCACATAGTTAGCACCCAGGAGGGAGGGAAAAATATGTCCCATAGTACATGCCAGTTCCATGCATTGGAGCTCAGTTGGTTGCTCCTATCTCTCCTTTGAGAGACAGCTGGGTTGGCTGAGGAACAGGGCCCTGTTCTGATATGACCTCCATAATCCCTTCTCTCCAGGTGTGAGGCTTCTGAACAGAAGCAGAAGGTCCCCTTGGGAACATTGAAAAAGGATACAAAGACACAAGAAGAGAAGCAAAAGCAGCTGACAGAGAAAATTCGCCAGCAGCAGGAGAAGTTGGAGGCTCTTCAGGTGTGTAGGTCTTGGACATTGGGCAGACAACCATCCTGTGTTGTGTCTGCCTGGGACTGGAATCTCTTAGTGACCCTTGTGTGCTCTTCATTCACCATGTGTGCTCAGCAAGGCTTTCCATCCTGGGCCTTAGGTCCAAACCTCCTGTTTTTTAAGTATACCTTGCTTATTTTTTCAAATAACAGTTTTGCTTATGTGCTCCCAAGTGGTCCAGTTTATTTAGAGTGTGTAACTCCAGAAAATACATAGCCAATATTAACTAAATATCCTTCTAATTTTTCATGTGCTATATTGTTTATCTACATGCATACACATATATGTACCTGTATATATTTTTGCTGTTTATCTTTCTTGATGAGTTTCTAGATGTGAAATTCAAGAAACTTCCCAAAGTTAGTTTCTGCATATGTAAAAGATAGGCAAAGGTACGCATTATGTAATTTGTTTATTTGTGTCAGTTCTGGGCTTGAACTCAGGGCCTGGGCACTGTCCCTGATCATCTTTTGCCTAAGTCTAGCATCTACTTGAGCTACAGCTCTACTTCCAGCTCTTTTGGTAGTTCAGTGGGGAAAAGTGTCTGCCAAGGCAGGCAGATCCACCAGTCTCAGTCTCCTGAGTAGCTAGGCATGAGTCACCAGTACTTGGCTTCTTTTATATTTTTAAGATTGGACAATTATTTATATGTACACTTGTATTTCCTTTAGAATTCTTAAATTTATTATATCAACATTTGTTTTCTTTTTTCTCAGCTTTACTAGATTTTTTTAGATACTTTTCTAGATATGTTTCATGATTCATAACTGTTACAGCAAGGCATTTATTTTCCTTTCTGGCTTTATGCAATGTTCTAAATTGAAATGTCTTTTGTACTGTACCTGTTTTTTCTGGTTTTGTTAGAAAAAGTTCTCTTCTATTAGGCCTTTCTCCCATTTTGTGGCTCATTTTAGAGAAATTGTTCCATTAACACTTTTCCTTGTCTCTCAGTTGCTGGATGAATCCCATAGTATCCTGTAATTGCTGATAGTCTAAACTTTAGGGTTTTTTGTTTTTTTGTTTTTTTTTTGCCAGTCCTGGGGCGTGGACTCATGGCCTGAGCACTGTCCCTGGCTTCTTTTTGCTCAAGGCTAACACTCTATCGCTTGAGCCACAGCGCCACTTCCAGCCTTTTCTGTTTATGTGGTGCTGAGGAATCGAACCCAGGGCTTCATGCATGCTAGGCAGGCACTCTACCACTAGGCCACATTCCCAGCCCTAAACTTTAGTTTTTGACTCTCCAGTAAGAGTAGGAGGTTTGTCAGGACTAGGATTATGGCTCAGGTTTTAGTTGTCTATTTACTGTCTGGGACCCATAGTGAGGGTTCAAAAAGTGTTCACCTGAATGTGTCAAGATGTACAACTTTAACATGTCTGGCTTGCAGAAAACTACACCCATCCGCTCACAAGCTGACCTGAAGAAATTGCCCTTAGAAGTGACCACTAGACCATCCTCTGAGGTAAAGCCCAGGACATGGTGGGGCTCTTCCTCTGTTATGCTGGTATCAGTGCTCTTGCTCTTCATGGATTCTTTT
This sequence comes from Perognathus longimembris pacificus, assembly GCF_023159225.1. Taxonomy (NCBI): domain Eukaryota; kingdom Metazoa; phylum Chordata; class Mammalia; order Rodentia; family Heteromyidae; genus Perognathus; species Perognathus longimembris. Next base: position 92,326,339 of record NC_063163.1, on the reverse strand, counting down.
TAGGAACCTGCACGGAGACCTCAGCGTCCTCGGTCACCCCCTTTACCTGCTGTGATCAAGAATGCACCAAGCAGACCCCCTTCCCTGCAGACTGCCAGATCAACCAACCAATCTCGAAAGGCTCCTGTTGTCAGCAGCTCCCCAAAGCCTCCTGTTTTGACAGCTCGAGCAGAGGCGGCCAGTACTTCCAAGCTGCCCAGTTTACCCGATCCACCCCGAAAGCCTCTGAGTGCTCCTGTCAAGGCTGTCTCCCGGCCTGCCCCTTTGGTGCAGCCACCGCCATCATCTGTACAGCCCAACTCCAAGAACCCTCGGGAGATCCCGTCCCCCAAAGCCATCAAGAATCCAGTGGTGAAGAAACCAGAGACACCTATTAGACTCTCCCCGGTGAGTTGCTTTGACCCTCCAGACCCCTAACTCAACTGCAAGTGTTATAGGAATAGAATTGTGCTATATCACTGCTGTACTAGAAGAGCCATAGGAAGGTCACCAAACCTAGCAGGTTTTCTGCTGCCCCAAGGAGAAAGAGCAAGAAAACTAACGGGATTTGCTCAGTGACATGGAATAGGTTGATTTCCTGTCCAGGAAGTTCTTCCTGCCTAAGCTTTGATCTTCCACAAATGGAGTCACTAGCACTGGCTTCTCATTGTGTAGGCAGAGGTTGGTGTCTTGGGGACAGGTGGCTTTGGTGGGCTCGAGTAGTTGTCAGTATGTGTCAGGGAGGCTACAACTGGCTAGCCAGGCAGGCATTCGAAGAACAAGCTTTGAGCAAAGTTCCTCATGATGCAAGGGCCAGGAGGTTGCTTCCCTGTATACTGAGAAAGGTCATGCAGGGACCAGGGTGCAGCCCTCTCTGGGAATAGCCCCCTTTAGCCTACACAGAGTCTTCCTGTGTCTTTACACCTGAATGATCTCTTACCTTCTTACTCTAGGCTAATCGAAAGCGGAGTCTTGTGATCTCTGATGATGAAGATACTGAGGAAGAGGCTGAAAAGAGAAAGGAGAGGTGCAAACGGGGCAAGTTTGCTGTGAAGGAGGAAAAGAAGGAATCAAACGAGGTGGGTGGTTGAAGTGAGGTTCTCAAAGCCTCCCTCCTCATGCCCTGTGTGCTCACAGTCTGTGCTGGTTCTCATTGTGTTGATGACCTGAGCTTTCCACAAACCAAGTAACTGAAATATAGTATCAAGAAGGATTTAGAGAGAGATTGGCTCTAATTACAGGCTCAGAGTCCCACTGGTGCCCTGCTGGGGGTCTGGGATCATTGTTTCCCCATATCTGTGATATGCCTCATCCTTTTTTTTATTATAATAAAGATGATGTACAGAGGGATTACCTAATTTATTTTAAAGATGACAGAAGAGAAGATACCTAGCACCATGATTTTAGAGAGTGAATTAAATTGCAGCACAAGACAACACCACTGATGACTGTGGGTGGCCAGTAATACATAAGTCTGTCTTTTGCAGGTCACTGGAGATGCCTCCTTGCAACAATCAGATAGTGCTGGGGAAGAGGACCAAGTTGAACTCAAAAATGCTCAGAAAGGTGCGCTTGGGGAGGTCCCCGCAGCCTGCCATTGTGGTGAAGTAGATCCTTCACTAGCAGCAGTTTGCTCCCGAAGGCTTGGAGGTCTTGCTTGGGCTTGGGCTTGGTGCAACAAGTGATCACAGTAGAATCCCAAGCAGAATTCCAAAGTGGGTTGTTTGTTTGTTTTTAATTTTGCTTGTAGTGCTAATGATTAAACCTAGGGCCTTGCTCTATCATTGAACTATTCATGTTCCCAACCCTGCTGTATGATGTGTATGTCTGTGCATATGGATATGTAGTATTGTTTTGAGACAGTCTTACTATGTAGCCAGGCTTGCTTTGAACTTGCTGTTGTTGAACTTGTGATCCTTTTGCCCAGCCTTCTGAGATTATAGTTATATGCCATTATGCCTGGGTTTTTAAAAAAAAATTGTCAAGGGGTTACAGTTACATGCATTAAAACATTAGGTAGTGAGTTCATTTCTTGTCTAACTTGTTACTTCCTCCCTCATTTTTCTCTTACCTTCCCTCATCCCCAACCCTCCCCCCCCAAGTTGTACAGTTAGTTTACAATAGTTTGTCTTGTAGCTTGTTTTTTTTTTTTTTTTTTATAAACACCAATTCTTTGGTGTTCACTCATCCTCTTGCTTTCCAGCAGTGTCATGGCAGATGTGAGATGGTGGACTCTGGGTCCCTGGGATAGTAGGGCAAGTGTCTGGGGTTCCTATCCTCCACCCCCCCCCCCCCCGACCTGACTAGGGATAGTAATCTAGTTCTCTGATTTTTCACTTCTGAATTCTCAGATAAAGGGCTGCATGTGGAGGTTCGTGTGAACAAGGAGTGGTATACTGGCCGTGTGACAGCTGTGGAAGTGGGCAAGAATGTGGTACGGTGGAAGGTGAAGTTCGACTACGTGCCCACAGATGTAACACCGAGAGACCGCTGGTAATGTCCTTTTCTAGGAGGACAGGATGACAAGTCAGCAGGGACAAAGGGAGGAGGCAGCATTTAGGAGCCCAGGACCTTCTGACACAGCTCTGTGCCCCATAGGGTGGAGAAAGGCAGTGAAGATGTGCGGCTGATGAAGCCACCTTCTCCAGAGTATCAAAGCCCTGACACACAGCAAGAGGGTGGAGAAGAAGAGGAGGCTGTGTTGGTCCAGCAGCCTGTGGTCGTGGTAGAGCCCTCTACCTCTGAATGTGCCCGCATAGAGCCTGATACCACTGCTCCAAACACCAGCCATGAGACCATTGACCTGCTGGTCCAGATTCTCCGGTTTGTGTCTTTGGCTTTATTCTCTAGGCTGACAGTAGATCTCCACACCACGCCATTCCAAGTCCTCATTCCCACCTCCTTTCTTGCTTAGGAATTGCTTACGATATTTTCTGCCTCCGAGTTTTCCCATTTCCAAGAAGGAGCTGAGTGTTATGAATTCACACGAGCTAATATCTTTTCCTCTGGTAAGTCTTGCCTGCCTTTGGTTTGCGTCCCCATTCCATGCTTGTGCTTGTGATTGCTCCTGAGATTGCTAGCTCTCAGCTTTGCACTCCGCCTCAGCTTGTGTGTGTGTGTGTGTGTGTTGGTACTGGAATTTAGTTTTCGTTCAAGGCTGATGCTCTGCTGTTTGAGCCACAACTCTATTTCCTGACCTCCCTTCTTTTTGCTCAGAAGGAAGGAAGGGACTGTGTTGTGGAGAAAATGTGGTTTGACTGGAGCAGACTCTAGTGTGCAGAAAGCCAGCCTCACTCACTGCAGATGCTAGATGTTGAGCTTTCCTTGCAGTCAGCAGATACGGTTTAACATACCTGTTCTTTATTCCAACACAAAAAAACTTTTCCCAGGTAGCAGAAAAGTATGAAACATGAGGCCGAGTGGTAGGTAGGCAGACGCTGTGGTGTGTGATGAGCACCAAGGCTCACATGGCCCAGCGGATATTGATGTGTCACCTCCTCCAATCCTTTCTCTGACACTTAAGGTGCATTAGAGACATGCCGAGGGCAGGGAGAGGTGGATAGTGGCCAGGCCTGCAGCAGCCAGGGAAGGAAAGGATGAAGAAATAAGGTCCAGCAAGTGCTCTGTTTGAGGTGAGGACTCCACTGGCAGAGGCTCAGGTGGGGTGGGGAGGGAAGATGGCAATAGGGTCAGGGCAGCAGGTTCTGAGTTGAGCATTTAGGAGAGAAGTGGACAGAGTAGGAAGTGGTGCCTCTTGGGTGTCCATGCTGGCCTAACCTCTGCAGGGAATGGCCGGACCAGCAAAGGTTTGAGTTGCAGGAGCCATCATTCTGCACCATGTCCAGGGTAGGAGCCTACAGCTTTTTCATAGAAGGCTAGTTAGCAAGTACAGGTTTGCAGGCCATCTAGCCTTTGTGGCAGCTACTCAGCTCTGCCACCATGACATGAAAGTAGCCACAGGCAGCTGGATGATTTGCTCCAGGGGCTGTAGTCTGCTGCCCAGCCTCTGAAGTGGGTATCTTAGTAGTAGTAGTAGTAGTAGTAGTAGTAGTAGTAGTATGTTTGGACAGGATTGATAGATGCTGGATGGAGAGGCAGAGAGGTTAATTGTAAAAGGTCAGAGGTGAGAGGACTGGAATGGAAGCCAGGATTATGGAAAAGGGCCAGAGGGTGTTGACAGACTGTCATTGAGTGATATGTGACAGTAGAAGCAGAACTTTAGGCTTGTGGGGAATTAGAAGTTAAATGAGAGAAAACAGGGCAAGTGTAAGGGAAGTGATGAGCTGAGGTTTGTGCTACACTATGTTCCTGGTGATACGCAAAGGGCCAGCAGAGATGAGAGGTCAGGAGCTCAGCCTCATCCTTCTGATGAGGGATACTTCTTTGGTAAGATTTCCTAGGGAAGGGAGGAAGATTCCAGTAGAGTTTGGATTAGTTTCCAGAATGTGGAGCCTCCTGTGGTAGCTGAGTGCTGCTTGATAGTTTGCAAGAGAGAAAAATAGGGGCTTTTCGCTTTTCTACTTTCAAAAATGAAATGATAGGGGTTGAAGAAACTCAGGCACTTCTTCGCACAGGTCTGATTCTTGCCACAATGCCGTCTTGCTGTCACTGTGCATGAGAGGGTAAAGTGCTTGAGGAGCCTGTGACAGTTCTTGCACACAAAACTGGAGGCTTCAGCTTTTGCCCTTGTTTAGGCTGTGGGTGCTCTGGGCAGATCTCAGGACAACAAGCAGCTGACAGGACAGCTGGGTCTGGCTGGTATCTTGTCAGTCATATTTGTTGCTTTTGGCTTAACATTGTTGCCAAACTCAGTGCAAAGCCTGGATACAGCAGGAACTCAGTGAACCTGACTGGTCAGTCCAAAACAAAGTCAAAGTGAGTCTGAGTCTCTAAATAATAGCAGCTTATTTTGTACAGAGAAATAGAATTTCAGCATGCATCATTGAACTTCTGATTGTTGTAATGTCTAAAACCATTCTAGCTTTTAAATTGGAGAGGGTGGGGCTGTGGGGGTGGGTCAGGGACTTGATTCTGCTAAATTCATATGACCTTATCAGTCTGTGAATGCTAGTTCTTTTTCCTGTTATGCCAGACCAGGAGTTTCACAAAGCCTTCCAGAGGCCCTGCAAATACATTAAATATTTAGAAAAAAAAAAATTGGATGTAGGCTTCTGGCCAGGCATGGGCTGGCATGTAGGGGCATTGTGATTTTGAGCTGACTCTGGGCAGTGGCAGTGCTGATTTCAGGGGGACAGTGGTGCTCACCCTTGGGCCCCCAAGGACTCCTGAGTGGCCGCCACCCTAAGTACTTAGAAATGATGGAGCTGCATGTGGGAAATGCCACTCAAGTTTATATTGCATTCTTGGTTTTCCTGGACCTCATGGAGAGTAAATTGGGATTACCAGAACTACAGCTCATGCCTCGTTGGCACTGAGATAGAAGGGGAAGGGTTACAGACTGTGATGCTTCTCTCAGCCATAAAAGAATTAGGGAAATCCTGAAAGCATCTCAAAAACTACAGAGGTGAACCAGATATGCTGATGTCGTTTATCTTGGCCACAATGGAGTCTGATTGAACAATAAATACCCTATTATAAACTTACTGATGCATTTATGCTGCCAGACCCTCAGAATGTTTCCCTTAGAAGATCACATCTTGGATTGTCGATGGCTTGTATTCACAAAAGATTAGATTTGAAACTCATCAGTCTGCTAGCTTTTATCTCAAGATAGTCAGGGTTAACAGTAGCTCGTCTGTTCCCTGCGTTTTCTTTCTGGAAAGGCTCCCCCAGATGAAAGAATTTATATTGTCCAATAGAGTGGTTGCTGTAGAGCTTTCTTTTGTTTTGTTATTGTTGCCAGTCCTGGGGCGTGGACTCGGCCTGAGCACTGTCCCTGGCTTCTTTTTGCTCAAGGCTAGCACTCTGCCACTTGAGCCACAGCACCACTTCCGGCTCTTTTCTATATATGTGGTGCTGAGAAATCGAACCCAGGGCTTCATGTATACGAGGCGAGCATTTTACCACTAGGCCATATTCCCAGCCCCTGTAGAGCTTTCTTATTGGAGACAGTCTGCATTCATATATGTTCTGGCAGGACATGTGCTGAGAGGTGAGGCCATGTGCTGTCACCACACTCCTAGCTGCCACTGTGAGCTCATTGAAGCCACCTCTTCTTCCCCTTCTTGTGCATTTTGGTCATTCTAGCCAGCTTGGCATGGCACTTCACGTGGCCTTAGACAGCAGAAGAGTTGACTGCTCTGATTTCATTCCTTGTAGAAAGGATTCTGAGTGATTCTTTCAGTTTGATTCTTCTGTTGCATTTTCCTCTTCTGTTAACCTTAAATCAGGTGTGTATTAGTTGGGACCTCTGATTGCTACCTACAGGAATATTGGGCCTTCTGTTATTCTATCCTTATAGTTACAGTACTGCATGAGACAGAGTAGAAGACAGTGTCAACCCTAAAAAATGTCTTTATTAACTAGACTTAATTTTCCCATTTTTCATATAGACTTAATTTTCCCATTTTTCATAATCCCCCGTTATGTTGTATAAAGCATAAAAATTACATTCTCAACAAAAAATATTGAATAGCTGCTTGTCAATCTATAATTTCCTCAGAATATAAAAACAGCAGAAGGAAAACACATCTGTGGCTATCTTCAAGACACTGTACACTAAAGTGGCAGCCGTGTAAGATAGTGCTAAGGTCTCTCCCCTGGGTCCTGTGAACTCATGCTTCCTTCCACCTGGCTTCCTTCCACAGAAAGAATACTTCAAGCAGTATGAAGCAGGGCTCCAGAATCTGTGCAATTCCTATCAAAGCCGTGCCGACTCCCGGGCCAAGGCCTCTGAGGAGAGTCTGCGCACCTCTGAGAGGAAGCTTCGTGAGACAGAGGAGAAGCTGCAGAAGTTGAGGACCAACATTGTGGCTTTGCTGCAAAAGGTGCAGGAGGTGAGCCAGGCAGCCCTTCCATTGCAGCTGGACCACTTGGTCTCTCAGGCAGGGGGCCTGGCACCTCCTACCGCCTTCTCACAGGACTCTGTCTACCCATAAGAATCTCTGCTTCCAACCCTGGCTGCACAGCATCCTGACCAGAGGGCTTGAGGTGGGCCTTCCCCTCCAGAGCCACCGAACCCATCTCTGTCCCTTGTTTGGACACTCCCATGTACAGCCTGATTTGAGCATCTTCCAAACCATAAAGTTCTTGCTTTTCCAGATGATGTCTGGGGTGGAACTGCGTAGTCTGGAAGTGGGAAGGGGCCCCTTAGGGTACTCCAGGCAGTGAACATGGGGTGCCTGTTCTGCGTCTGTTCCTGGGGTCCTGGGAGAGGGAGACAGGGCAGAGCAAGTCCCAGCTCTCGCAGCCTCGTAGTATGATGGGATGGATGAGTCAGAGTTACTAATGGTGGTGCCATGAAGTAACAAATAAGAGACCAAATGCCAGGGTTGGCTGCTTGACTAGGGTCATTTGGGTGGCATCTGAGGAGATATTTGAGCTGGGACTGGAAGCTGATTATTGCAGGAGGGGCAGGCTGGTATGAAAGTGGGATTTGATCCTGAGAACAGCAAATCACTGGGAAAATGTGGGGTGCCATACTTTTCAGTATAAGACACACTGGGTGGGGGCATGCGGTTTAGAACAAGGGAATCCAGTAATAAAGTTCCCACATTATCTGAGGGAAGTAAATGGGAGGTTGGTGGTAGAGGCAGGGCAGGAGCAAGAAGCCTGGATATCCTACGAGAAAATTATGGGCATTAGGTGATCAAGACAGGTCATGCTAGGTGCCATGACTCACTTGTAATCCTAGCTACTCAGGAGGCTGAGATCTGAGGGTCCTCTTTAAAGCCAGCAAGAAAGTCTGGAAGTCCAGCAAAAAGCTGGAAGTGGAGCTGTGGCTAGAGGGAGAGAGTGCTAGCCTTGACCCAAAATGTTCAAGACAGTGCCCAGGCCCTGTGTTCAAGCCCCAGGACTGGCCAAAAGGAAAAAAGCAAACAGGAAGGTGGCAAACATGTGGTTCTTGTCTGAAATCCCAGAGGAGAATGAGAGAATTTTGGTTCAAGGTCAGCCCAGGAACATGAGATCTCATCTCAACCAGTAAGCCAGATATGATGGTACATGCCTCTCATCCCAGCCAGGATAAGTAGAGGGGTTGTAGTCTGAGGCTGTTTCCAAGCAAAAACACAAGATTCATTCTGTAAAATGAACAAAGTATTGAAAGGGCTGGGAGTATGTCTAAAATTGGCCCCAAGTTCAAATCCTAATACCAGATAGAAAAAGATAGGAATGACAGATGGAATGAAGGGAATGAAAGGGGACCCTGGCCTCAGCCCCAGGAACCACTCCTCACTTTGTGGCTCCAGCTAACCCCCCCACCATGCTCTGTTCCAGGACATAGACATCAACACAGATGATGAGCTGGATGCCTACATTGAAGACCTCATCACCAAGGGGGACTGAGAGGCCGGGAGCCAGGGATCCGCCCCCCCCCCCCCCCCCCCGCCCTTCCATACAGCAGCTCCTCAGGAGGGTACCTTCCTGAGCTGCTGGACTGATAACTTGTTTTGACTTACATAGGACATGTGTGCTTTTGGAGGAAAAGACCCTCTTCTTTGAATCTTCCTCCCTAAGTTTATAAATATTTATTTTTTACAAAGAGACGATGCTGCGCCTGCCATGAGACCATACATTTTGTGCCTGTGACTCAGGCACAGGATGGAAAACCTTCCTACTTTTGCCACACTGGCTGGCTGAGCCTGAGCCACTCCGGCTCCTGGCTCCTCAGTTGTGGTGAGGCTAGTGCCAGGGTAAAGTTGGAGAAGCTCCAGGGATGACAGTGATTTCTCTTCCAGGGGACTGAAAATGGAATCTGGGAGATGCAGGTGGGCGAGAGTCCTCCAGAGCTGTGAGGTCCCCGGGGCCAGTGGTCAGAGCAGGCTCAGCATCCAAGGGGACTCCCCTCCTAGCTCCTCTTGTCAGATGTATTCGTCTGCAGTTGACCCAAGTGGTTGTGGTATTTAGTTTGGGGAAGAAAGATCTTTGCTGTTCAACCTCCCCATGTACCACCTAAGTTTTCTTTGGGGGAGCGATTCCTCAGCCATAGGCTGCCAGGTTTCCTGCCTTGGTAGTGTGCATCAAGGTTGAGGAGCAGCTGCTCCTATGGGTCAGTCCTCTGGCCTGAATAGCACTCCAGGTGTTGACTCCAAAGGATCGATTCCTCAGGGAAGGTGCAGGAGTATGAAGGAGCCCTCCCGGGGAGGAGGCCTCCATCCATGGTTGCCTCAGTGGTACTTGTTCCTGCTGCTTCTCTGTCTCTTGTGCCCCATGGAACACTAAAAGGAGGGGACCAGGGAACCTCTTACTTCAGGGACTTAAGAGGCATCTCTGCAGCAAGCACACTTGGCTTTCCCTCCCTGCCCAGTCACAGCCCCAGAAGCTGTGTCCTTCAGACAACTTCTCAGGGTCAGAAAGAGCTGCTGAGTATTCTCTAATGAACATTGAAAGAACTCTGGTTCCATTCCCCTCAACTCCTTATCTGGGGCCTCAAGACGTTAACTATGACCTTGTACCAGTGACTCACTCTCTTGGACATTACCTACCCCAAGTCAGCAGGGGCATCCTGCTGCCTAGTGAGGTCTCCAGAAGACAGGGAAGCAATGCAAGGGAGCCCAGCCAGCATGGAATCTGATGTCCTTTCCCACGTGTGCTGGAAGCACCTGTGACGGGTAGGTCCTGGGCTGCCTTACACCATGCCCCCAAGAGAAGGCTGCTCAGAAGCAATCCCGCCTCTGGAACATTTGAAGCACCTGAGATTTCTTGAACTGGCTATACCCACTTACCCAGCTCTCAGTTGACCCTCAGGCAGTGAGTTTGTGGGCCACTTTTGTCCCCAAACCTGTTTCCATCTGAAAGGAAGTTGATCCTGCATTTTTACTGGAGGGTTGAAGTAAAAATATTCAATTTTTTTTTACTTACATACATGTCATCAAAATGCAATACTATATAAACTCTCCATGAGACTCTCAAACTGTGTTCTCTGAAATCTAGAACCTTCCTCTTCTATTCTCTGTACCGTGACTTTAATGGTGTTCAAGACCTTTCCCATCTCATTTCAGTTGCATCCTCCTAAAACATCTATAGAAAGGGAAAGACTGAGCTTGCCACGTTTTAACTTCACTCTGGAGGTGTGTGTTCTGACCTCTGCAGCTTTTTTACCAGGCAGAGCTCCTGGTGTTCTGGATAGGAAGACAAAATGCAATGCGTGTGTCTCCATGGCCAGCCAGCATGGAGCGGTCTGATGATGTGGGAGGGCAGAGATGGGCTGGGCCATCTGGGAGGGAAGCAGCACACTGCATGGTAAGAATCCAAACACTACACGGCTGGACTATGGAGGACATATCCATCCTGAGCACATGCACACACACCCTGTTCTGTTTCCACCTATTCTACCGAGTCTATCTAAAAGCCTGTTTCGAAGTGATTTATATGGGTCGTCTTTATTCTGAACCACCACAGGGAATGTCATTGTTTTTGATATATTGTCATTTAACAGTTCTCCGGAGTGATAAACATTTGGGTTTTGAACCATTTTGAAAGATGCTGTGTTTTCATTAACTTACACCTGTATAGAGGGTAGATTCCAGAAGGGGAGGCTGCTGTCAGTGGGTGCACTAACCATTTGAAGCTACATTCCCCAACTGCCTTCCAGCTTCTACAGACCACATGGCCACCCCTTCACTTACCAGTATTGTAATTACGTCTCTTTCAACAGTTTGCTAATGTGAGAAGTGATGGACTTATGAGTCAGATGGAATTGAGCTTAACTTCACTAGCCAGTTGTGTTTTCGGGTACAGGGCTGTATGCGTTTCCAACTCTCGGGTTACCGTGCCCTTTGTAAATCAGATGGTAAAACAAAGGGTAATATATCCCCATAGGAAAGTGTCGTATCTTTGCCCTTAATTAACCCAGGGACGTAGGTAACAACTCCAGCTTGGAGTAAGTGCTGTCTCCTGCCGTTCAGAGGACAAGGGCATGGCATTTTAATTTACTACAGGGAGGCAAGGATTTGAGAGTAAACATTTCTGGTTCCCTCTTTGAGGAATACTGCCTTTTGGTTTCGAGGCTTTTCCCTGTTGGGTCCAGTTTCCTTTCCTGAATTGGATTCAGACAGTGTTAGCCAGGAGTGCACAGCAATAAGAACCAACAAGGCAAGCCCCATAGAGCTCCCAGCTTTTCCTACTTACATAGAAGGGCTGACCTGGGTACTCTGCCTCCAGTGGCTACTTGACCCGGTTGGAAGGTCATTGTGCAACTGAGCCAAGTTTTAAGGGAGTCATTGATAGTTACCAAGGTGCCTGGAACTTTCTGAGGTTTCCACTGCAGTGTTCTTTCCATTGTTGGTGGGGCCCGAGGCTCCCTGTGAAATGGCCACGTTGTGCTTGGTGCTCAGGGTAGCTGCACAGCCAGCTTCGGCCCAGAAGGCAGAACTCCAAGAAAATACGCCTTCGGATCTCCAGTTTGTTTTGTGTCAGTCCTGGGCTTGAACTCAGGGTCTGGGGGTTATCCCTGAGCAGTTTTGCTCAAGGAACACTACCACTTGAGGCACACCTCCACTGCTGTCTTGGGGGTAACTGGAGTTGAGTCTCATGGACTTTGCTGCTCAGGTTGGCCTCGAATCGCGATACTCAGACCTCAGTCTCCTGAGGACGACTGCAGCCGCCGGTGCCTGGCTAGTCTTGCCATTTTTATTCAGAAAACTGCCATGTGCCAGGCCCAACCGGCATCACTAACGATGAGCCCCTCCGTTCCTCCTCTAAAGTAGAACAAGGGTTGGAAGGCTCCCGGCTTGTTCAGCCGGAGAGTCCCGAAGCTGCGGGCCTGGAGCCTCCGGCCTCGACCTCCGTTCCGCGCACGATCGGCGTCTGGCCGGCCTTCGGGTGCTTTCCCCCCGCTGCAGGCGCGGCTTGGGCCCTGGCGCGCTGCGGGGCCGAGGGGGGCGCGGGCGTGGGATGGGCGAGCGCAGACACCCCGCTTCCGGGCGCTGCTCCCAGAATCCTTGGAAGTCCTTCGCCCTCCCGGCTTTCTCACCCAGCTCCGTCCCTGGGCGGGCGAGGGGGCGAATCACGGGGCTCCGAGGCGCAACCATCGCCTGCGTGGGAACCTCAGGCGCCTCTCGCCCGGCCAGCCGCAGCTCCGGAGGCCTACGGGGCCGACACCCGGCCGCCCAACGGCTCCGCCCGGGGCACCTGAGCGGGGCCGGCGCGCGAGGCGGGCGGTGCGGGCCAACGGAGCCGAGCGGCGTCGTCCCTGAGGCCGCGTGGACCGCCCCGGGGCCGCCACGCGCTCGGGGTGCGGATCCGCAGGGAGCTTGGTGTGGGGGGGGGGCCCTTCCGGCCCCGCGACCTTGTTTCTGCAAGGTGGAGGACTTGGAAAGAAAGCTTCGTGAAACTCCAGTTCACAAGGACGCGCGCCGGGCTGACGGCGAGGCTCACCTGGTCGGGCGGGAAAGCCCAGTGCGCGCGCCGGCCCTGAGGCCCAGCTCTGGTGCCGGCGTGGGGAAAAAACATTAGAATTTAGTCTCATGAAATTTTAAATCACTTTGCAAAAATTCTGTCCCACCTCAGCCGTTAAAAATGCTTCTGTTGGGGGCTGGGGATATAGCCTAGTGGTAAGAGTGCCTGCCTCGGATACACGAGGCCCTATAGGTTCGATTCCCCAGCACCACATATATAGAAAATGTCCAGAAGCGGCGCTGTGGCTCAGGTGGCAGAGTGCTAGCCTTGAGCAAAAAGAAGCCAGGGACAGTGCTCAGGCCCTGAGTCCAAGGCCCAGGACTGGCCAAAAAAAAAAAAATGCTTCTATTGGGATTTAAATTACGACTACATAAAATTTTTTAGTATTTTTGGAGGATTGACGTTTCTATGATATTAAAATTCTTGAGAGACGATGAAATGCCTCTTCATTTGCTTAAGATTTCTTTCTTTCATGTTCTCCAGTGGTATTTTATAATTTCTCCATAAAGGTTCTGACCCAGTCAATAAACGTTTTAATTTCCTTATACAGCTTGTATAACTTTGATTAAATTCATATCTATGAGTTTTATCACTATTGTGATGGAATACTTTTCCCTGTCACTACACTTGAAGGTTTTTTATTTTAACTTTTAAAGAGACAATTTGTAAATTTGCCAGTGTAAGAGCTTAATTGCAAATTCTTCCTTGAGGGAATCTCTGAAAGAATGTGACTAATTATCTAGGTGCTGTTCCTAATGTGAAGGGAAATCACTTGTGAGGGTTGAGCAGGGGTATTGGCCTGGTTTGAGTAAAATGGACTTTGAAGGGTTAAAAGTTCCCTTGTGTCTTCTGGGATTCACCATAGCTCTGAGTTGGTCACTAGGGGGCAGCAGACGCACAATAAAATGAGGGTTGTGGCCTTCATAGCCTATCATAGTTCACTTCTGCAATCCTAGCAAGCCGGAGGGCCAGGCAGAGCTAGCCAAACCCTGTCAAAACAACAAATCCCACCTCAAGTTATATATAGTGTTTTCCTTAAAGCTGCTGCTTTCAACAGCTATTTTTACCAGACACTAGTAGTGGCAATGTTTTCCATATTAAGTATTTTAGAGTAGGGATAACATAGTTTCCTGGCTACCATCCCCCTCTGCTCAGAAATCACTACCATCTTGAATCTTTTCTGTGCTTTGTTACACTTTAAAGACTTGGATTTGTGTTTATTGCCATTTGGCTTTGCCTGTTATCCAATTTAGATGGACAGACGAGATTATTTACTACATTGCAGTTTGTTTTAGCCTTTCAACAGTATGTTCCAGAAAGTCACCTGCTATTGAATGTAGGTAGCGTATTTTACACCATTATGAAAAGAGAATTATACTTAACACCTGTGTTTTCTTTTTCCTTTTTTTTTCTTCTTCAGTACTGGAGTTTGAACTCAGGACTTCATGCTTGCCAAGTGGGCACTCTTCCCACTGAGCCATGCCTCCAGCCATTTTTGTGCTGCTTATTTTTTGAGATAGGGTCTTGCTTCCTGCCAGGTGATATGCTTAGGCCTGAATACACTTCTCTTAGACTTCCTGTTATAGTAAGGATAACAGGCACTGGTCATTGTACCCAGCTCTCCTTTGAGGAGGGAATCTCACAACTTTTCTGCCCAGGCTGGCCTCAAACCTTGACCTTCCCAGTCTTAGCCTCTCAGCCTTGTAAGTAGCAAAGCTTACAGGTGTGAGCCACTTTTGCTGGGTATGTAGCTACCTTTTGTTATTACAGCTTGGCTGTGAGCAAGCTTGTCTCCTGTTGCATGCATGTAAGACTTTGAATTATAAAAGCAGAATTATAATTAGCGGAGTTATAGCTCATTCCCGTTGTCACTTTACTAATGTTACTTTGCAAACTAGTAGTTGCTGGCCTCTTGTATAACCATCTACTTCCTACTTCTTTGCCAACATTTAATATTGCTAGATTGGCAATCTTTTACCAGTCTGATCGTGTGGATTGGCATCTCATTGTGGATTCAGTTTGTATTGCTTTAGTTCTTATGATAGTAGAGCACCTTTCCAATGTTTAGGATTTGAACTCTGGGCTCTACCATTTGAGCCATATCCCCCCCCCTTTCTTCCCTCCGTTCTCTCCTCCTTCCTTCCTCTCCTCTCCTCTCTCTCTCTCTCCTCCTTTTTCTGGTTGCTTTGTGAAGCTCTACCTGTTTGTGGAACTCCACCTGTGTCTGTTTTCTTTTGTGGAGTTCCGCCTGAGTGCCTCAAGGAGAGAAACTGGATGCAGTATTGCTGTCAGAGGCTGAGGCGGGCAAGGGACACCTTAGCCCCCTCCTGGGTACTCCATTGGAACAGAGACTTGATGTTGTCCCCCAAAGTGTGGGTTTGAGTCCCACCTGGGTGTCTGTCTGTGAGCTCCACCTGTCTCTTTAAGTCCTCTCTCTTGGACTTTCTTGGTCTCAAAGCACGGTATTCATGTTTGTCAGTGTCCGTTCTTATAGACCTGGCTGGTGGCAACAGCCTGGCTTATTTTATAACATCTTGCAGCCACTTTTGGTGTTGTCTGTTACTGTCCTATTTTTGTGGGTTAGTTTGTCTCTTCCCAGTGCCGAGCTGGGCATCTGGGTTCCTTGAAGCCACTGGCAGGTGGCCTTGGGGGCGCTGACTGCCGAGGGATGGAAATCTCCACAGGGAAGGCACACCCTGAAACATTTCAGGGCCCCCTGGTCTTTCCATCATCCTGGTGACCAGCTCGTCAACGCTGGACATGCCATCCAATCAGGGAGGTAAGATTCTGTTTCTCTGTTTTGCCTTGTGCTATCTTGTTCTGTTAGTAGAATTGGTACCAGTTTTAAATATAGATCTTTGTTTCCCATGTTTTTGGTGTTCATTTGGAATCTATGTGGGGGGGGAATCAGAGCCTGCTATATGCTATGTCCCCTTCTGCAAGGAAGGCAGTTGGGAGGGTGCAAGCAGCTGAGGACCTAGTCCAAACAGCTGGCCAATCTTAGTCTCAGAATAAATTGAAATTGTAAAGTGCTCCTGCCTAAATTGGCAAAAGACAGGCCACCTGATGGGCTAGGAGATCAGCTTCAGGTAACCACCTTCTTCCCCAACTGAAGGTATTCAAAAGGTAAATTGAAATTTTAAATGCTCTAGTCAAAATTGGGCTAAGACTAGAGACAAGTACTGGGTGGGCTGAGTTTTGCTCGCGGGGGGGGGGGACCCCAGCTTTCTTCAGCATAAAAGTATTAGGCGTGCCAAAATGCCTTGCTAATACAAGCAAGCCCTGGTAAATGAGGCTGGAGAATGCTAAAGTCATTTGTTAAAAGTTTTGTCTTAAATCTCAGTCATCTGCAAAAGTAAGATTGGCAAAAATACTTTTGCCACTGGCAAATGAAGGGCCGATATTTATTTTGCATGCTTTAAGAACGTTGGCACGAGTGTATGTGTATATGTGTGTGTGTGCTTGTGTGAATATGAACATGTTCAAGATTAAAACTGTCAGCCATGATGTTAAAAAAAAAAGTGTGAGTTTAAGTTTAAACTCCAAAAAGGCCATCAAGTTTGGGTGTTACCAAATGTTTTAAAGGATTATTGCATTGTTTAAAGAGAAACTATAAAAGATTTCTTTAATTTATACTTAAAAATCTGGTATCTTAATGCATACGGCTGTTTGCACTGTAATAAGCTATCTGGCTTTTTTTTTTTTAAAAAGGCATTGGGAACTTGAAATTTGTCTCCCTCCACTGTTAAAATTTGGGACTAAATGTCAGAAATTTGGATAGAAAGGTTTGATTATCACTGTTAAAAAGTGTTTTGGGCTTCTCGGTCAGAGATCAATAGAATAGGACAGGAAAAACCTAGGACGGGCCTGTGCCTGTCCTCAGGAGTGAGGAGTGAACTGGCAAAGGTGCAGCTAAACAAGTCCACGCGTGGGGGGAAAGAGTAAGCTGGCACCAAGACGACCGTCAAGCCACAAGGAGTAGGATGGGGATTTCGGTCTGTAGGACAGGCCAATGGAGGCCTTTCTTTGTCCTGTATCTTTTCCTTGCAGATGAATACTGGAAACCTGATGGTAAAAATAAATGATTTAATTGGCATCTAAAACTATCCCTTTGGATGTTAAAAATTGAAAAAAACTTTTCAAAAGAGGGTTACAAGGTTTATCTGTATGATGTAATTTGATTTTTATGCTATTTTGCAATTTGGATGTATTTTGGGGGAAAAAAAAAGCAAAGGTGCTAAGTCTGGATTCTTGTGTTTGTAATTTGGGTGCTTGTAATTCTTGCATTAAGGAAAAATTGTCATTTGAGTTTAAGGTTTTCTAGGCAGTAACTCAGACTGAAAAAAAAAATGGCCCTTTTAAAACGAGCCACCCCGAGGCAATGTGCTGAACCCAGTGTCCCTAGGTTTCAGAGGTCTTCAAATGCAATTGAAAGCTAAAGCGTAAATGTTAAAGCAGAGGTTAATAAAAGCCTCTAAAAATCAAGACTGGGAAGTGAAACTTGTCCTAAATGTTTGTTTCAAATTGGGTAAAAGAAAAATTAGGGCTACCAAGATGATTGTTTAATTGCCTAGAGTTTTTTTGTTTTGTTTTGTTTTGTTTTTGGCCAGTCCTGGGGCTTGGACTCAGGGCCTGAGCACTGTCCGTGGCTTCTTTTTGCTCAAGGCTAGCACTCTGCCACTTGAGCTACAGCGCCCCTTCTGGCCATTTTCTGTATATGTGGTGCTGGGGAATTGAACCCAGGGCCTCATGTATACGAGGCAAGCACTCTTGCCACTAGGCCATATCCCCAGCCCTGCCTAGAGGTTTCTGTAACAGTGTCCAGCAGGCCCACAGAAAAGGACAGATGATTATTACAAGTTTAGTAAGTTCCATGTAAGATCATGCTTAAAAGTTACTTCTGTGTTGACTACCTTGATGCTTTAATTGGAGTCAAGTGGCCTTATGTACAGACTCATGATCTGAAATCTGCGGTTCGAAGCCAGCCTGGGCAGAGAAAGGTCCCTGTGAGAGTCTTCATCTCTACTTGGCCAGTAGAGTTCTGGGAACAGAGCTGTGAGTTGTGTTGGGACTCAAATTGGCAGAGTGCTAGCCTTGAGCTGGAGAGCTGAGGGACAGCGCTCAGGCCCTGGGTTCAAAACCAGCAACTGACCAAGGGAAATGCAAAAGGTGCATTTATCCCAGCATGGAAAAGACACTTCTGGGACAAGTGATGGAGCATCCAGAGGCAGCAAGCCACTGTTTGGATGGCAGAGATGGTGTCAGATCCTAGAGTCACTTGTGCTTGGGCCCTTCAAAAGTTAATCAGAGACAGGAGGTCATAGGATAATAGTTTGTAAGCATGCCTTTCTAATGCCAAACATTTAGGACAAGTTTCACTTCCCATTCTTGATTTTTTTTAAAGGCTTTTTACTAAGTAACTGGGCAGGAACTTGCCAGTCACCTGTGATAGTGGGTAGTCAAAAGCTCAGGTTGCCAAATGGGGGGATAGTTTAAAATCCCAACCCTCTGCATCCGCTCAAAGCTCTGAGTGAATTTTGAGCTGGCATATCTGTTCAGGAAAGGAAGCTTGTGGACCTGAGATTGTATCCTTATCAAGATCTGTCTAAGGCCTGCAAAGGTAATTTAGGCCTTGTTAGGCCATCAGAGATCAGTTTCCCTAGCCAGCCAGGAAAATGCTTTTACAAAGCAGAATATAGTCCAAAAAGGTTGTGCAGTTGTTAAAAGTTAATTGTTGTATGTAATTTCCACTTTGGAGTAAAGCTCCTAATGGACATCTGATCCTGGCAACCCTTTGGTAAAGTAGACTAAAGTTATAGGTTTCTGTCTAGGTAGGTCATCACCCCTGAGTCAGCCTGAAGAAGTTACAGAAGGTGGATGATCTTTACCCAGAAGCTCCCCTTTAAGATCAAGGGACCAGGGCTGGGGATATAGCCTAGTGGCAAGAGTGCCTGCCTCGGATACACGAGGCCCTAGGTTCGATTCCCCAGCACCACATATACAGAAAACGGCCAGAAGCGGCGCTGTGGCTCAAGTGGCGGAGTGCTAGCCTTGAGCGGGAAGAAGCCAGGGACAGTGCTCAGGCCCGGAGTCCAAGGCCCAGGACTGGCCAAAAAAAAAAAAAAAAAAAGATCAAGGGACCAGAAACATTTTTGCTAAATGAGGCAGGATAGATTAAAGGAAGAGGCATATAAAAACGACAGTGCTAACAGGTGTACAAGGATCGAGACGTCACTTGTGAGAAATGGTTACAGGCCAATCATTCTATGTCTGCCTAGAAAATCCTAGCCTTATTGGAAATATCTGATTCATAAAAGTTGTTGCTCTGGTAAATTAACCCAAGGGCCACTGCCTAAACCAGTGGGGTGCTAGCCTGCAAAAACCAGTGTACTTAAAAGCAACCAGGAAAATATTAGGAGATTCCACTAAAGTCAGGCCTTAGGTTAAGCTTCTTTAACCAGTCTATACAGAAAGTTGCAGACAACCCAGCAGAAGGTCGACATTCTATTGGAGCCACTGGGAGACACTGCTGCCTGCCACCACCACGGTCCCTGTCCATGGCATTTGGGTTAAGATCAAAGACGGCCTGACAGTCATCTGGAGGAATCTATGTCTTTATCCTGATTGTGGTAAAAGCAGATGGGACTCCACGTTCAGCTGATTCCTGGTAAAAGACTGCTTTGGATCTGCTGAAATGAAGATTTTGGGGGGACATTCTTTCTGTGGTAACCTTCCTACTCCAAATTGACTGAAATTGACTAGCTCTATAAAAAAAAAACTGGACATCATGGGCCAAACTTAGGCATTTCAAGGCACAGGGAACTGGAGAAATCCACTCTAAACAAATAACATCCTCGTGACAGTTGGCTCGGGTATGGTAGTAACCTGTTTCCTTCTGGGTGTGAACTTAGGAGCAGCAGGCCTGTTGGACTGGGCCCTGTCTCACATTTGCTCTCCGCAGTAGCCTGGGTGGAGTCAAACCTGATTCCACAAGCCAAAGGAAAAATGTGGACAGTTTTAAACTCAAGCTGCGAAGAAGCTCAGGGAAATACAAAGAAAGAGGAAAGTTAGCCCTTGGAACTGGCGAAGACCAGACGGCACTCCTACCGTTCACACTGTTGCGAGCGAGCTGTACTTCCTATTATAAAGGTTTCACTCCTTTTGAAATAGTATTTGGCAGACCACTGCCTCTGTGTCCTCATCCTCGAGACGCGTTGATTGCTGAAATTTTGAATCTTACTCACTGCAGTCTTTGCAGGCTTTACAGACAGTTCAGCAAGATCTTCACTCCCAGCTGCAGAGCTTCCCAAGCTGCCTCCGCCCTGTGGACACCAGTATCAACCAGGAGACCCAGTGTGAGTAAAAAGGCACAACAAAGAGATTCTGGGTCCCGGGTGGAGAGGGCCCCACACCGTCATCCTAACAACTCCCACGGTGGTGAAAGTGGACGGAGTCCAGCCCTGGATCTGCACCTCGCATCTCAAGCCTGCCCACCTGGGGGAAGGAGTGACATGGAAAGTCCACAGGGACCCGGACAAACCCACAAAACTAAGAGTGGTCCAGGAAAAATAATGTTCTATCTATTTGTTCTTGTTTTTTTATTTTTAATATCAAAATGTCATGGTTCTCCCCATTTACTTAGGAACTTTACTTGGCAGCTAAGAAAGACATCTGATGGGGAAGTGTTAAAAACCATTGTTACTTAAGGACAACCAATATTCAGAATAGATCTTTGTAAATTTGTTAAAGATACAGTTCCACTTGTCATGGGTATGTCAGGAGGATAACACAAGATGTAGTCAACATAGATTTGAAGTATCTCTGCAATCTATCCCATACTGTATCTGTCCTGCAAATGGAGGGCCTAGCTGTCGGGGGGGAGGACATTACCATTGTGCCTCTTGGGGCTGTGAGACTGTAGCCCCTTGGACAAATCATGACAATTGGATAAGTCAAAAGAATGTACCCTTACCATTGCCAAGTGGGAAATTGTAATCCTATAGGAATAGCAGTACAACATTGGCACCCAATACAAATACAAGAGGCAGGGTGGGAACTAGGAAGAACTAGGGGTATGAGGTTTTATATAAGTGGGTACGATCCTGGACTTAAATTTACTATACAAAGATCAGACACACCACCCCCTTCAGGGCCCTAAAACCTTTGAGGCCAAACAGTTTTTTACTGAGTGTGGAGATGCTGGAGCCGACCCTAAACCAGAAATTTCGACTATCAGAGGACAGCCTGATAAGTGCTCCTAAAAGGAAAACATCCGGAGAAAGCACAAGAAAAATAACACAAAGGACAGAATTAGATATGTTGGATGCTGTTTTCCAGTTTATGAATTCTACTTCTAACTGAACTAAAGATTGTTGGTTGTGTCTAAACCCAGCTCCCCCTTATTATATTGGAATAGGAGCAAACCCAGGCAGAATTAGAAAAACAACCCCTTAGTTGTAGCTGGGGAACTATTCCTAAGCTAACCTTAGGTGATTTACAGGGACAAGGAAGTTGTTATATGTCTAAGAATTTCCAACTGAGCAATTCATTATGCAAAGATATATGTTTGACAGTCATTAACCCAGAGGGTCCTAGCATCAACAGGTTGATGGCCCCAAATGGGACTTGGCTCACTTGTACAACTAACTGGATTAACCCCTTGCCTATCGCTGCAGATATTCCAACTTAATAACTTTGCTGAATTCCATATTGCTGTACATATTATCCCACAGGTGTATTACTTTGATGGCACAGAGAGGCAAGAACATCTGAGATACCTAGAAAGGAGAAAGAGAGCCCTCATATTAATACCCTTAATAGGAGGTCTAGGAGTGGCTGGATCTGTGGCCACCAGTGCAGCATCTATGATAATGGAGGACAAAATGTTTCAGCTTCTGAGCAGTTAGATTGACGGAGATTTAGAAAATCTAGAGGATCAAGTTTTCTACTTGGAAGAATCTTTAAATTCCTTGGCAGAAATGGTACTGTAAAATAGAAGAGGACTAGATTTGCTATTTAATAAGGAAGGAGGGTTATGTATGGCACTAAGGGAACAATGTTTTCATGTCAATCATTCTGGAGTCTTCAAAGAAACTGTGACAATGGTAAAACAAAACCTTATTGAGAGAGGAGGAGCGGGTTCAATCGCGAAACTGGTATGAAAAACTATTTAATTGGTCCCCCTGGCTAACATCATTGATAACTTCCCTGATGGGATCCCACCTAATCCTGTTATTCCTGGCGACAGTTGGGCCCTGTGTCATTAATGGGATAATTTCCTTTGTGCAGAAGAGGATCGGTACAGTTAAGCTCATGTTAGTGGAAGCCCAGTACAATCCTATTTCTCAGGAAAATGAGTCAAGGATTTGACTAGCACAAAGAAAAGGGGGGGGGGAGGGATGATGAGGGGACGCATATTTCTGAAGCAAGATGGAGTAACTGAGGCCCAGCAGCCCAAGGTATAGGCCCCCCAAATAACAGCCCATCCACCCAGGGGAATGAGTTTCTAATATTCCTTTCCCAGACCTGCTCAAGGACTGGGGCGATATTTTATTTATTTATTTTGGCCAGTCCTGGGGCTTGGACTCAGGGCCTGAGCACTGTCCCTGGCTTCTTTTTGCTCAAGGCTAGCACTCTGCCACTTGAGCCACAGCGCCCCTTCTGGCCATTTTCTATATATGTGGTGCTGGGGAATCGAACCCAGGGCTTCATGCATTCGAGGCAAGCACTCTTGCCACTAGGCCATATCCCCAGCCCCGATTATTTATTTATTTATTTTTTTTTATAACTGGCCCAAATGTGTGATTGAACCTCAACCTCATATACTTTCCATGTAAGGCATGTAGTGCCTTATATGTTGTGTCTAGGAGCTTAACTGCTTTTTTTTTTTTTTTTTTTGAGTTCTTATTTTACCGGGAGAGACATGTTAAACTTCATTCTCATTATGGACTTATTTCTCCTTGGGATTTTTAAAAAATATATTTTGAGGTGTTACTTAGTAAATAAATAGCTTTTTGAATTTTACCTTTAGTCAATATCAAGTGACTTTAAAAACATTTAGTAATTGATGTGTAGTTTTATTGCCTTAAAGTCTATGTTGTCTGTATACTTGGTTTTATGTTTTAGGCATATTCCTGTAAGTTCCATATAGCCTGCCTGCAGGCCTTCCTTCCTTTCTTCCTTCCTTCCTTCCTTCCTTCCTTCCTTCCTTCCCTCCCTCTCTCCCTTTTTTTTTTGGCCAGTCCTGGGCCTTGGACTCAGGGCCTGAGCACTGTCCCTGGCTTCTTCCCGCTCAAGGCTAGCACTCTGCCACTTGAGCCACAGTGCCGCTTCTGGCCGTTTTCTGTATATGTGGTGCTGGGGAATCGAACCCAGGGCCTCGTGAATCTGAGGCAGGCACTCTTGCCACTAGGCCATATCCCCAGCCCCCTTTTCTCTTTCTTGATGGTACTAGGATTCAAATTTAAGGCCTCATATTTGCCAAGCAAGCGTTCTCCTACTTGAGCCATGCTTCTAACCTTTTATTTTGTTTTTATCCAAGGATTTTCATTTTCACCAGAAGCCATTTAGGTTACGAAGTTTTATTTACATATCGATATTATTTCTGGTTCTGGGACTGAACTTGGCTTTTTCATTCAAGGCTAGTGTTGTACTGCTTGAGCCACACCTCCACTTTTGGCTTTGGCTGGTTAATTGGAGATAAAGAATCTCATGGACTTTTCTACCCAGGCTGGCTTTGAGCCTTGATCCTCAGATCTTGGCCTCTGGAGTAGCTAGGATTATAGGCACGAGACACCTGTACAAAGGTCTTGTGGGTTTATTTTGTATCAGTACTGGAGCTTTGTCTTTTTACTCAGGGCCAGTGCACTACCACTTGAGCCACATCTCCAGTTTGTGGATTATTAATTGCTGTTTATTTGTGTCTCTGTTTCTTGTTACTTCTTTCTTCCCCTTCCAAGTCCTTCCCTTTCCATCCTCTTGTTTTTGCTATAGAGGAGATTGAACCTAGGGCTTTGCACATACTAGGCAAGAAATCTATTACTGAGTAATTCTCCAGCTCTTGGTGTGTGTGCGCGTGCGTGCGTGAGTGTGCGTGAGCGCACACACGCACTCACATGTCCTGGGCTTGAACTTAAGGCCTGAGGGCTGTCCCTGGGCTTCTTTGCTGAAGAGTAGTGCTCTACAACTTGAGCCATTGTGCCACTTTTGGCTTTTTTGGGTAGCAAACTGGGGCTGTGGGTCTCAGGGGCTTGAACTGTGATCCTGGATTACAGGAGCCACCAGCAGACAGGGGCTTGCTGTGGAGGTCAGGTTGACCTTTGGGCTTGTGATCATCCTGCTCTTGCCTCCCACATACTGTGACTACAGAAATATGCCACTGCTCCCGCCTTCACACGTTCGTTTAGACTGAGATTTATCACCTTACATTTGATATATTTGTTTAGGAAATTATCTAGTACTCCTAGTTCTAGTAGTTACAAGTCTTACACAATGGCTCATCAAAGTCTATGCCCATAAGAGACTATTAATAACTTTTTAGTAAGTTTTTGTTAATATTTTAATAAGTTTTTGTTAATATCTTTGTTTTGGTTCTTTTTTTTTTTTTTTTAAAGGCAAAGAGCCTCAGGGTACTGTAGGCTCACACCCATTTCTTTTTTTTTTTTTTTTTTTTGCCAGTCCTGGGCCTTGAACTCAAGGCCTGAGCACTGTCCCTGGCTTCTTTTCCCCAGGTTAGCACTCTGCCACTTGAGCCACAGCGCCACTTCTGGACATTTTCTATATATGTGGTGCTGGGGAATCGAACCCAGGGCTTCATGTATACGAGTCAAGCACTCTTGCCACTAGGCCATATTCCCAGCCCCTTTGTTTTGGTTCTTAAAATATAACTTTGGGAATATTGTTTTCTCCTCCACTTTGGAGATAGCATTCTGTTGTCTTTTTTTGTTTGTTTTGGGTTTTTTGTTGTTGTTTTTTTTTTAGATCAATTCGTAATCTAATTGGTATTATGAAGGGTTTTGTTTTTCCATCCTACCACTTGAACCATGCCCTCAAACTTTCTTGCCTTATTAATGTTTCACATAGGGTCTTGGGCTTTGTTCTCCTGTGGGCTTGGACTATGAACCTCCTACCCATATTTCCCACTTGCCTGGAAATACAGGTGCGATCTACAGGTGTGACTTGTTGAGATGGAATCTTGCTATTTACCCAGGACAGTTTTGAACCCAGGTTCTCCTGGTCTTGGCCTCCTGAGTAGTGAAGATAAGCCACCACACCTGGCTACAAAGGAACTGGCCCACCATATTGCCAGAAAGGAAAGTCCTCTTTCAACTAGCTGATGGAAGGAATGATTTACAATGCAAAGCTTCCGGAAAGTAACCATTTGTGTATGCATGTCTGTGATAAACCCTGCTTAGCAATGGTTTATCAGGAGGTAAGTGACTAGGCTGTATTTCATGCGGTCTTGGATTTATGAGAATTTTTTTTGGCAGTGCTAGGGATGAAACTTGTTTGCACAAGCTGACGAAGTATTCTATGCTGGGCACTGGTGGCTCACACCTGAAATCTTAGCTACTCAGGAAGCTGAGATCTGAGAATTGCAGTTTGAGCCAACCTGGGCAGGAATGCCCACGAAACTCATCTCCACTAGCCTTGAGTAAGCAAAGCTCAGGGGCAGTGCCCAGGCCCTGAGTTCAAGTCCTAGGACTGGCAACAAAAATAAAAGCACTCTATTACTGAGCCACCCCTTTCACTCAAGAATTTTTTTTACTGAATTTTTTTTTTTATATTTTAGCACTGTCCTTTATGTGTTTTTGTGAAGTTACACGTTAGCCAGCTTTAAAAAGACCAGCTTGTCCTCCCCCGTGTCACTAGGGAAGACAGGTGTGTGCTACTGCACCCAGCCGCACAGTGACATGGAGTCTTTGCGCCCCTTTATTCCCCAGCTGGCCTGGAACCATCATGGCTAGGATTACAGGCTTGAGCCACCTCACCCAAGTGATTTGTCAAATGTGTGAAATACGCTAGTAGAACTTTGATAAGGGACCAGCTTAAATGCAATTTTCTGGGTTACAGAAATGTGACTCTATGACAGCATCTCCTTTCCTCCAGCACTGGAGATGAAGAGCCCCAAGCCGCCTCATTCCCTGTACAGATGGTTTTCTTCAGGCTCCTGCCCCCGTCAGGAACAACAGTTTGCATTTCACAGCTGGGGAATCAGTGCTGCCGGAACTCCCGAGGCTCTCTAACTTGGTACTGCAGCCATGCTGCCCTCTGCGGGGCCGCTGCCTTCCTAGGTCTAGGAAGTTAAAGACTCCCTTCTGGGTTATTTTTTTTTAATGTTGAAAAAAATGAGCCATTTTTTGCGCAATTACTCTTCCATTCACAGAAATGTCACAATCAGCTTGTCAAACTGCTTGCTTTCGGGCAGTATTGGGGATTGAACTCAGTGCCTCGTGCAATCAAGACAGATGCTCTACCCCTTGTGCTACACCTCCAGCCACCTGCATCATTTTCAAGATAGGGTCTTGCTTTATGCCCTGGCTGCCCTGGGCTGTGATCCTCTTATTCGTACTTCCGGTGTCACTTGGGATGACTGGTACATTCCTCCACACTCAACCATTGGTGGTGATAGAATTGTAAGAACTTTTATGCTCAGGCTGGCTTTGAACCACAGTTCTTCAATGGCAACTTCACAAATAGTTACAATTATAGGCTTGGAGCCATCACTCTCGGGTAGCTTAATTTGAACTAGATTGATAAAACTTGGATAAGGGAACCCACTTATGGGAACCCATAAGTGAGGAGTCATGAGGTCGGCCAAAGAGAATTGGAACACCATTCTCTGACTCTCAGAAGGCTGAAAGTGGCCTGAGAAAGATCTCTTGCTCTTAGCATTACAAACACCACAGATTCCACCCTAGGTGTAAACCGTTCAGCTTCCTGGAGCCTGGCAGGAGCCTAGCCAAACTGTGTTGGTTTACCTCTCACCTTCTCCTCCTGTTTATAGGAAGTCACCAGTCCTAGGATTGTTTCCCCCATCCTGGTGTGGGTAACTTCAAAGAAACTGCTACCTTGTTTTCTGTGTATTCGCCTATTTGATGTTGAATAAAAGCCCTGTTCACAGACCCTCTGGGTCTGTTGCTGATGAATACAGCAGGTCCCCTGGCACCCCCAAACCAGTTCTCTGGTCTCCATCATGGCTTTGCTCCTGGCCATGGCGGGACAAGGCGCTGGGGAGGTTTGCAACAAGAGATGGTGTTAAATGCGTAGATTTGGAATCAACAACAATCGCCCATCTGTGAAGATGGTATTTTGCCTCTGAACTCCAGGTATTTTTCAGTCATACCCATAAGGTCTTTTACATACTTTTCACTGTTTTGTGGGATCTATCTGTGGTCCCTTAAAGTCTATTATATGTTGTAGATTTTCTACAGTGGTGGCTGGTATATAAGGGAACCACTGAATCTTGTCAGCCTGGTATCCTAGTTGCTCTGGTGGCTTTTCTTGTTCCGAGTTCCCCCTGGTCCAACCCAGGCTCTCTGGTGACATCTAGGCTGCCCCCAGGCAGCTTGCTCCCGTCCCTGACCAGCCTTTCCCCTTCCCTCTGTGCAGCCCCATTCTGTGGCTTCCTCCTCTGGCTCTTCCCTCCCCCCCCCCCCGCCCCCCGACTCACCAGTGGCCTCCTCCCTGCAGGTGAGGAGGGGAGGCTGGAAGCAGCTCTTCAGGGCCAGTGTGGATAGTGTGCTGGGCACCCAGGCAGAAAGGGAGAATCTGGGCTCCTAGGTCCCTGTAGTGTCCATCAGGCCTCAGCCCTTCCCCTGGCCTGCAGCACCGGCCTCTTCTTAGGTGATTGTGATTCACGTTGCCTGGCAACAGAGGCAGCAGAGGCAGCCAGGCCCTGGTTGTCAAGCAACTAAGCAAAGCGGAACTCCGGGGCAGGGCCCTCTTGGAGGGCTGTGGGGGCCTTGGCCTTTCCCAAGGCAGCCTGGGAGCTGAGGCCCAGGAAGGTGTTGGTGGCTACAGCAGGGGGCAGGGATCTGGGCCCAGCTGAGGTCTCCCCCACCCCAGACCTGCCCCCCCCCTTTCCGGGATTGAGAGGAAGCCCTGGCTCCCCACACTGGCTGGTGCGCCCTCGCTGGCCCCTTGTACACCTCTTCCCACCCCAGAGCCCAAAGCCAAGAGTTTGCTTTTAACTTTTATTACAGTCAGAAGGTGCTCACTCACACACAGTGTTGGGGAAAGAGGTGCACTCCACAGCTCTGAGGGGAGCCAGATGGACACCCCCTTCCCCCTACCCCCCCAGAGTGGCATCGTAAGGCATTTCATACATTGGTGTTTTCACTTTTGTGTTTTGTTTTAATAAAAAAGAAATCCCAGTCCTGGAGTAGAAAGCAAAGCTCACGATGAATTTCAGGACCAAACTGAAGTGGGAAAGTTAGGGGGGCTG
The DNA here is from genome assembly GCF_023159225.1 of Perognathus longimembris pacificus. Classification (NCBI taxonomy): domain Eukaryota; kingdom Metazoa; phylum Chordata; class Mammalia; order Rodentia; family Heteromyidae; genus Perognathus; species Perognathus longimembris. Next base: position 92,298,399 of record NC_063163.1, on the reverse strand, counting down.
GGATGTGGCCACCACGGTCTAGTTCCGCCCCCCCCCCAGGCTGGCAGAAAGGAGCAGGAGAGGGCAGAGCACAGCGGACAGGAGGCAAAACTCAGACAGGAAATGCTGTCTTCATCATTTTTCACTTTTACATATTGTAGAAATTTAAGCAAAATAGCTATTTTATATATATTTATATATCATATATAAATTAGGCAAATAAGGAGTTGGGGGAGGGGGGCCATTGAGCTGGAGCACCCCGATTCTGCCTGAGGACCAGGCGAGGCGGGGGGGGGGGCCTGGGCCCGGGTGGCCAGCCCAGGTGGAGTGGAGGGTTGGTTCCTTATTGCTGATTTGGGGCCCTGTTCTTGGGCGGGGAGCACCTGCAGGCCCTGCCTTCCAGCTTTCCGGGCCTCTCCGGGCTAGGGTGCTACCAGCACCCTCCGCAGTCCCCCATCTGCACCCCTCTGCTCTGGGTGTGTGTGGGCTCCAGGCTTTTGGGGAGGGGGCTGGGCGGGGCCTTGCAGTGCTGAGCTACAAAGTGCTCCCAACTCAAGGGTCTGGCTTTTCAGATGTCTTTAGAAAAGGGGTGCGGGGAGAGGGAGGTTCTTGCCAGGGCGATGGATGGCAAGGCAGCACACTTGGAAAGCTAGTACTAAGTGCTGTACTAAAAATATTACTAAACCTCATGGCTGGAAAAGAAATGGAATTTTTTTTTTCTTAAAAAAAGTCAAAAGAGGCTCCCTAGGAGGGGCCGGTCCTCCCTGCATTGCGGGCTGGGGACCCGGGCAACCCCTGGCCAGGGCCAGCCGGCCTGAGTTGTGGGAACTGGGGTGTCCGTGGGGCCCCAGCCCATGGTTGAAGGGGCACGGGTGACCTGGCGCACCTGGGAACTGAAGAGAACCCAGGTCAGCCCTTCTCCCTTCTGATTGAAGAGGGGGAGCCCCCCAAAAGTTTCATGGTAGGAATAAGAGAAAAGGGGCAAAAAAAAAAAAGAGGAAAGGAAATAAATATGGGTGGGGAGGGCCATTCAGTATTAAATTGAGTGCATTAAAGAAAGGGGGGGGGGTGCTGGCTGTGCAGACTCCCTGATGTGCCGCAGGGGGTGCTCAGAAGATGTTGGGGCACATGTGCCAGTCTTGCCTCTCCTTGGCCTCCCAGTAGCCGCCCTTGTACACGCAGGCCGTCTCCCCGGTCAGCGGGTCCAGCCTCTTCTCGAACCACAGGGGCATGTAGCTGTCACACTCCTTCTCTGCTGGGCGGTGGGGGGTGGGAGGGTCAGATCCTCGGGGGGTGGGGGGCCCCTGCACCCTGTCTCCTCCCAGCGAGGGTCTTCTCTTCCCTCCCCCCTTCCCCCTCCTTCTTCTCCTATCCCCCTCTCTCATCTCACTGTCTTTGTCTCTGTCTCTCCATCTCTGTCTGTCTCTGTCTGGATCTCATCTCTCTGTCTCCCTCCTCTCCCCCTCCCCCCTCCCCCCTCCCCCCTCCCCCTCCCTCCCCGGGCTCCCTCTCGGGCTCTGACCTTCCTCCGTGGCGCAGCCCGCGGCGCAGGTCTCCATCCGGCGGCGGCGGGACAGGCGCTGCTTCTCCTCCAGCCGCTGCTTCTCCGTGTTGGCTTCGTCCCAGCGCCCCTTCTCCATCAGCCGCTGGTCGGGCCGCAGGCGGCTGTCGGTGGGCGCCACGCCCTCCTCCTGCTCGTTGAGGGTCAGCGCTAGCTCCGAGAAGTAGTACATGTTCTCCGCGTTCTCCCTGCAGAGGCGGGGGTGGGGGTGGGGGTGGGGGTGGGGGTGGGGTGGCTGAGCCCTCGGGGACCCCCAGGCCCTGGCCCTGCCTCCCCAGCTTCGAGTCCACTCTGCAACACCCATCCCGCAGACCCTGCCGGGGCACCAGCCCCGCAGACTGAGCAGTGCCGTGTTTCCTGGCGTCCCCTTGGGGTCCCCATGCCTGTGGAGCCGGGCAAAGGCCCCTGACCTGCTCTCCTTGTCACGTCAGAGGCTCCTCCATTTCCAGTGGAGGAAACCTCAATTGCCCTTGGCTTTCCTGCTATAGTCTTTCTTTTCAGGTAGCTGGAATTCATGTTGCTGCTGTTTTTCTAACTTTTCCCTTTGGTGGGGGGGGGGGGAAGAGGTCCTGGGGTTTGAACTTGGGGCCCTGTGTTGTGACCCAGGCCTCTCACATCCTCAGCTTTTTCTAACCTCTCCAGCTGGCTGCTGTTGAGCTCAGGTGGTCAACATTTGGAAGAACGGGGAGCCAAGGCTCTAATCACTCCAAGAACTGTGCTTTGCACAGTTCTGCCACTTTTTTTTTTTTTTTTTGTCCATCCTGGGGCTTGAACTCTGGGCCTGGGCGCTGTCCTGAGCTCTTCAGCTCAAGGCCAGTGTTCTGCCATTTAAGCCACAGCGCCACTTCCAGCTTTCTGGTGGTTAATTGGAGATAAGAGTCTCATGGACTATTCTGCCTGGGCTGCTTTGAACCACAATCTTCATATCTCAGTTTCCTGAATAGCCAGGATAGAGGTATGAGCCACCTCGTCTAGCTTCCTGCCACTTTTGATACATGTTGATTTCATTATCAGCCAGGTATATTTTCTGATTTCCTTTATATCTTCTTTGACTGTGGGTTAGTTGGAAGCACATTTCCTTCCTTCCTTCCTTCCTTCCTTCCTTCCTTCCTTTCCTTCCTTCCTTCCTTCCTTTCTTCCTTCCTTCCTTCCTTCCTTCCTTCCTTCCTTCCTTTCCTTCCTTCCTTCCTTCCTTTCTTCTTTCTTTTTTGTGTTGGTCATGGGGTTTGAACTCAGGGCCTGGATGCTGTCCCTAAGCCTCTCTGTGTTCAAGGCACTCTACCACTCAAGCCACAGCCCCACTTCTGGCTTTTTCTGAGTAGTTTATTGGAGAAAAGAGTCTGTCTTTTGTGCAGGGCTGGCTTCAAGCTGTGATGCTCAGATCTCAGCCTCTTGAGTAGCTAGGGTTACAGGTGTGAGCCATGAATGCCTGGCTGGAGGCACATTCCTTTTTTTTTTTTTTTTCTTTTGTGCCTACACTTAAACCTGAACCCAGGTTCTCATGCTTTTGCTCAGCTTTTTGGGCTCACAGTTGGCACTTTACCACTTGAGCTATACCTCTAGCCTAGCGTCTTGCTGAGTATTTTGGAGATAAGAGTCTTGAGGACTTTCATCTCTGGGCTGGCTTTGAACTTCAATCCTCTAAGTTTCAGCCTCCTGAGTTAGCTAGGTTTACAGGCGTTGGGCCGCCTCTGGCCCAGGATGTGCGGCCACTGGAGAGTTTCACACTCGCTCCCTGAGGGGTGTGAGGTAAGGTGCGTGGCTTTCACACAGATGCCCGCTGGGTGACCTTGTTCCCTGACCACATGCATGCATGCGCAGACCTCTCTGGCTGGTCAGGGTGTGTGTTTTTTTGGGGGGCGGTCCTCTGCCTGTCCCTTGCTCCTTGGGCCCCCCCCCCCCCACTCCCCAAGGACGGTTCACCACCCTACTCACGGCAGCGGGTACTTCTTCCACAGCAGCTTGGCCGGCAGGGTCTGGTACACCGTCTTCTGCTTGCCGTCGGAGCTGGGGCTGCTGGCGCTGCTGTGCACGACCTTGGCGCATTCCATCTGCTCATCCCACGAGCCCGACAGCACGTAGTGGGCCTTGCCCTGGCTGTCACTCACCACCCCGGTCACCTGTGGACACGCGCGGCCCTTGTCAGCACAGGCTGCACTGTGCCTCACCCCCCCCCCGGGGGCTGCGGTGGGGGTGCTGCTCACCTTGCGAGCAGCCTCTTTGGAGAAGTAGCTGTAGGGCACGAACTTCATCTGGCACCGGTCTTTGGTCTTATGGTTCACAATCTCGATGTCCCCTGACTGGCAGCAGACAGAAGTCAGCACGGCTCATCCCTGGGCCCTGCGCCCATCCCCATGCCCCACGCCTATCCCCGGGCCCCCACACCCATCCCCAGCCCCATGTCCATCCCAGTGCCCTCGGCCATCCCTGGGCCCCACACCCATCCCTCCCCCCAAGGCACCCCCGGCTCTGACCTGGTCGATCCAGAGCTTGCCCACAATGATGTTGTGGACAGTCGAGGTGCTCTTCCTCCATACATAGTGATTCCCACTCTCCTGGAATTCTAGGTGGATGGAGCCTGGAGGGGGGGAGGGTCAGAGGTCACGGCGCCCTCCCAGTCTGGGTCTCTGGTGAGAACCAGAGAACTACCCATGCCAACTGGTGCCAGGGCGCAGGTGAGGCCACTGTGGGTGCCAGTGGGTGAGGGTGAGGGGTGGACTTGCACAGTAGTCTCCCCTTGAGCCCCAAGTCAGCCTTGGGGGTCAGCAGAGCCCCCTCTTGGGACCCCACTGCCTCCCCACCCCGGCTCACCCAGTGGCATGATGGAGATGTATTTGCCCCGGAACTTGCTGGCGATGGTGATCTCCTGCCAAAGGCTCCAGCCGTTCTTGGAGAACACGTAATGGGCCGCTGAGGGAGGGTGGTGGCTCACCTAGGCCCAGACCACCAGACGTGAGCATGGCTGGGCGTGAAGTCACCCACCTTCCCAGCCAGAGGCCCGGCGGTGGCCCTGGACCCAAGGCAGGCTCAATAGCAGAGCAGCGCCACGCAGGGGCCACGGGCCTGCCCAGCCATGGAGTGACAGGAAGTGGGAAGGAGGATGGGGGACACTGTGTCCTTTCCTCAGGAAGTCCTCACCATGGGCATGGAAGGCCCAGGTTTGTTGCATTCTGTCACCCTGGGGGGCTTCCTCTCCTTCCCCACCCTGGGCTGCCCTTCCACAGCATGGGTGGCACCCCCACCATGACCCCACCTCCTAGAAACCCACCCCCAACCCTTCTCAACGCTCCACAGCTTCTCACTCCACGACAGGCTCTGAGGGCCCACCTCACTCCCTCCGGCACTCCGGGGTTTCATGGCTTTTGCCAGCCCCACCCTGAACCCCAGCTGCCTCCACTCGGACACCCCCCTGTGGCCACTGTCAGAGGAGTCATGTCCTGTCTGGCGGGGCCTCCTCGCCCACCCCTCAGCCTTGAAAGCATGGGCCCCCTCCGCCAGCCCTCCGGGATGGGTGCACTGTCCCCGCGCCCAGCAGTTGGCCATGGGCTGGAGTGGGGGGCACCGGGCCAGCCTGACGGACCTCACCTGCTCGCAGAGGGAGCGCAGGCCCATGTCCTCGAGGCGGTCCAGCTCGAAGGTCTCCCCCAACATGGGGTTGAAGGGCTTGGCGATGCGGTGCACGGTGGTGGAGTAGGAGGACACAGAGAAGGCGGCCACCAGGCACATCTGCTCCACTGAGCTGGCGCAGTGCACCGCCTTGTCCAGCAGGTGGTGGTACTCCAGGTCCTCCGTCAGCCGCTGGAGCATGGACAGGGGCTCATTGAAGTTCACCTGCCCATGGCGGGGAAGAGCACGGGCGGTTAGCCCCGGTGCCAGCCCCTGGGTCACCGCAGCACCCCGTGCTCTTCTCACACTCCAAAGGACATCCTTGCTCGGATGGCACCTTCGCTGTGATGTCCTTTGGCCCCCCTGCTGTCCAGTGCTGTGGCCCCATCCCACCCCCTCCCCCACCGTCACTTTCTGCCATGCTATGCTCTGGTGACGTTTACTTCCTGTCCCCCCACCAGCACATAAACTGAGCCTAGGCCACTGCAGGTGCTGGGCCATCAGGATGGCTAAGCCATGTGTAGCGGTGGCGGATGTCTTCCTTGGATTCTGAGCTGTTGTCTTCAGTTTTCTTCTGAGGGACCCAGTGAAGGGGCCCATGCAGGATGGGTGGGGTGGGCAGGCAGGCCACCCCACCCACACACACCCGATCTTCCCAGTGGTCTTTCTTGTGCTACCTAGCGCCATACTTCAGACGCTCGGAAGGGGGCGCTGTGGCACCACTGTGAGATGTGGACACAGGCAGGAGCTAGGAAGGGCCTCAGGAGTCCCACAGTGGAACTGGTGGCCTGGAATCCTCAAGGCCCTTTCATGGTGAAGAGGCCCTCTGTGTGACCTTGCTGGAGACTATTTCCTGGGGCAGAGGGCAGGGAGGGTCAGGAATGACCCCTGGTGTGAGGGATGATCTCCCCTCCATTAGCAAAACCCACTCCCACCACTTTTTGTCCACCCAAGGCCCGGACAGCTGGGACACAGTGAGGCTCCATCTGCAGTCTGCAGTCACTCCCCCATCTCCTTCCTGCTCTTTGGGGGTTTGGTTGATGAACCCCTTGTTCCTCAGGTGCCATGAAGGAACTGACACCCCAGCGGGGCACCGAGGTCCTGGCCCACTGGTCAGGCGCACCGGCATGGGGATCCTGGAGAGCTCGCGGCCGATGCAGTTCTTCATGATGCTCCAGAGGTTAAGGCTGTAGTTGGGCTTGTCGGGGATGCGGGCGCGCCTCTTAACTTTGGATGAACCCTTGGTTCCAATCGAGGCACTGTCCAACACCTGCCAGAAAAGCAGGGCATCCCTCTCAGTGGAGCCCCCACCTGCCCCGGGCTCAGCCAGCCACAGGCCCTGCTCTGCCTGACTGCAGCCGGGAGGCAGCTCCGGGGTTGGAGAGAGCCCAAGAGCAAGGTGGGGGGGGGGGCGCGGGGAGCTTGCCCTGGCCCCAGCCCCCGGCCACCTCATGGCTGGTCTCCCTCACTCACATTGTCTGCTGAGGTCCAGTCCACGGAGCCCGACACAGGTCCCTCCTCGGTTTTTCTGCAGGACACCAAGGGGGAAGGGAGGTCACGAACACCCCCACCCCGCCATGCTGGTACCTTGGCCCCCCTTCTCTCCTGGCTCCCTCCGACAGCCCCCAGGCAGTGATCCAGACAAGTCTCCTCCAGAGACGACCCTAGCAGGAGTTACTCAGCCCAGCCCTTGGGTGCAGCCCCTGTACCCAGCCTCTCCTGGGGACTGTGACACGGGACCAAGAAGAGGTGGGTGGGTGGTCACTACTCCGTGAGAGCCTTGTAGTGCCTCACAGGCCCCTTTCTGACTCTGATACACCCCGTGTGTTTTTGCAGTCTGGGCATCCGACTTGCACACCAGACAGGCTCCGGTGGGCAAGAAATGGGTCAGACATCTCTGCTGGGTACAGGGGGCGTGTGCCTGTAATCCCAGCCGCTCAGGAGGCTGAGATCTGAGGATTCTGTGAGACTCTTATCTCCAATTAACCAACAAAAGGCTGGCAGGGGCGCTGTGGCTCCAGTGGTAGAGCGCTAGCCTTGAGTAAAAAGCTCCGGGACAGTGCCCAGGCCCTGAGTTCAAGTGTGAGGATTAGCGTGCGTGCACACACACACACACACACACACACACACACATCCCTGTGCTGGCACATGTTGCACATGGCCATGGCAGCCAGGACACCACAGCCAAGGGGTCAGCAGGCCCTGTGGGGGCCTTGAGGGGCAATCAGCTCTGCCCTTGGTGGCCAGGAGCCACTTGAAGGGCTGGGGAGGCCAGACCTGGGGGCTCTGGGCATGAGGGGGTGGGCAGGGGCATCTTGGCTGCAGAGCCACGAGGGGAAGGATGCTTAGGAAGCAGGACAGGCTGCAGTTTCAATACGTTACTGACAAGTAGGAAATGATCCCAGGGCATGGGAAGTGCTAGCAGGCGTGTCTGGAGACCCTAGCCCCAAGGGAGCAGTGGTTGTGTCCAGCCCACCATTTTGAGACATTCCCTCTGCACCTGTATCCACTTCCTGTGGATGCAGAAATGGACCCTGTGCTCACGCCAGCAAATGCCCTTCCATGGTACTGAAGCGGGTCAGAAACTTTCTGAGGGAAAGAGTGGGCTCCTTTTCTTCTTTCCAGTACTGGAGTTTGAACTAAGGGCCCCACAATTGTTAGGTAGGCACTCTATCATTTGAACCATGCCCCCTTTTTGAGTTCTTTCTTTTTTTTTACTTTTCTTTTAATGTTTATGGTGGAGCCCTGTACTTCTCTGTTCAAGGCTAGTGCTCTACCACTTTGAGCCACCACTCCACTTCTGGTTTTTAGGTAGTTAGTTGGAGATAAGATTTTCACGGAAGAAAAACGAGGGAGTAAGATATCACAAGAAATGTACTCACTGCCTTATTATGTAACTGTACCCTTTTTGCACAACACCTTGTCAACAAAATTTAATTAATAAAAAATTTTTTCATGGGCTTTCCCAACTGAGCTGGCTTTGAACCATGATCTTCAGCCTCCTGAATAGCTGGGATTACAGGTGTGAGCCACCAGCCCCTGGCCTGAATTAGTTGTTTTCAAGGTGGAGTCTCACCTCATGCCTCAGCTGGCCTGGATGCAATCCTCCTACGGTGCTTCCCCTGCTACTGGGATAGCAGGAACTTTTTTACTTTATTTCATTTTATTGGTTCCAGTTCTGGGGCTTGAACTCAGGGCCTGAGTGCTGTCCCTGAGCCTCTTTGTGCTCAAGGCTAGCACTCTACCACTTCAGCCACAATGCCATTTCTGGCTTTTTCTGAGTAGTTTATTGGAGATGAGAGTCTCACAGACTGTTCTGCCCAGGCTGGCCTCAAACTGCGATCCTCAAATCTCAGCCTCTTAAGTAGTTACAATTGCAGGTGTGAGACACCGGCACTTTGTCTTTTTGCCCAGGCTGGCCTCCAGCCTCGATTCCCTGATTTCAACCTCCCAGGTAACTGTAATTACAGGCTTGTGGATCACATTTTTTAATAGATAATTAAAGACTTGGAAATAAAAAAACCAAAACAATCCCTTGACATTGTGGAGGGAACCAGTCGTGGGACTTTCTACTGCTCTGAGAAGAAGAAAACCTGCTGGGTTTCTCTGTACCCCTAATGACAGCTAGTTCATTCTGTACCCACACTTTATTTCCATTCTAAATATAAGGAAAAGGTTTTTGGTGTGCTGGGGTCTGCACTCAGGGCCTCTGCTTCCAGACCAGGTGTGCTAAAGTTCTATTTGTTTTTCAGATGCATTTTTTTTTTTTTTTTGGCCAGTCCTGGGGCTTGGACTCAGGGCCTGAGCACTGTCCCTAGCTTCTTTTTGCTCAAGGCTAGCACTCTGCCACTTGAGCCACAGCGCCCCTTCTGGCCATTTTCTGTGTATGTGGTGCTGGGGAATTGAACCCAGGGCCTCATGTATACGAGGCAAGCACTCTTGCCACTAGGCCATATCCTCAGCACTTAGATGCATTTTTGCCTGAGGCCAGCCTCTGATTGCTATCCTCCTCCCTCAGCCTCCAAGTGGGCTTACAGCTGGGAGAACGGAATCTAAGCCCACAGTCCACCTGGAACAGTCTTAAAGCCTGAAGTACATAGCTGGCCACAAGACAAGATGGAGCGAGCCAGGTGGGAAAGGTTGACCCTGGGGACGCTGGCCCTTCTGCCCGCAGAGGACCCCACCTGTCTTCCTTGGACTCTGTGATCACAGTGATGAAGGATGTGGAGTCTTCCATGGCGTCGAAGTACTCGGTATCTTCATCTTCCTCGCTGTCCTCTCCTTTAGTGGTCAAGAGGCTTCCTGGAAACACACAGAGCCCCGCCTCAGTTTGCATTCCCGCCTCCTTGCCCTCCTCCCAGAAGCCTTCCCTGATCTCCACGTGGTAAAGCTGCCTGAGGCAGCCCAGCTCCCCTTTCCGGCAGAAGCCCATCCAGGGTTCATGGAGGCTGCCGCCTGGCACCTGAGCAGCCCTGCCACAGAGCAGGCCGCTGGGCTGAGCTTCAGAGAACTGGAACCAAAGCATGGGCCATCCACCGGCACAGAGAGGGGGCTGGGGTTGCCCAGGCAAGCTCAGAGGCAGTGTGTGAAGGTGTGTGGGGTAGGAATTGGGGTGCCTGATGAACTGTAAGCAAAGCTGGTGGGGAGAGGGAGGCTGAGGGTGGAGGCTGGTCCCCCGAGGCCACACTTACCCTGGCTGAAGCTCTGACTAGGGTCAGTGGTACGGCCGGGCGCACTGCGGAAGGCTCGCTCGAGGCTGTTGTGCTGCTTGGCCAGCTGCTCGATGGTCTCCTCCAGGTGGACCCGCTGCTCCTGCTCATACTGCAGGGCCCGCTGCCATTTCCGGCTGTGTGTCTCCGCTAGTTCCAGGAAGTCCCTGCAGGCCTGTGAGGGAACCGCCCCAGCTGTTGCTGCCTTTCCAACCACAGCTGCCCGAAGACGGGGCACCCCACTCCACACTGCAGAGATGGGGTCACCGTGCCTCTGTACCGGGAAAGGAGGCGCCGGCCTCTGCTATTCCTGGAGAGCGTTTAGTCCACGCCAGGAACCCTGGGATCACCCTTTCTGGATGCCTTCGTTAACCCACTGGATGGGGTGGCATTTCCTAGGCCCAGGCATGCTGGGCCTCCATGGTTTCTGGTCCCCAGCAGGACCAACACCCCGCCAGTCACCCTGAGCTCACTGTCCAAAGTTTACCTCTATGACAAAGATCTACCGGCCGCTGCACCAACAGCGCATTGCTGGGTTTGGGTGGTTTCTCTGACCACTTTCTAACCCTCTTCCCAGGGGCACCCCAACAGTCAGCAGGTATAGTGGGAGCGAGTGGGATGGGGGGGATCCTTGGCTGCCCCTGGAGAGGGGGTAGGCCACCCCAGGCTATGCCTTGGCTCCCATGGATGGCAGCCCCTTGGGGACACCTGCACCCTGGTGGCCCAGCTGGCTTGGTGACAAGTGGTCATCACCCAGGTGTGTGCGCGCGCACGCGTGTGACTGTGTTCTGGGGCTTGACCCAGTGCATGGGCGCTGTCCCTAAGCTTTTTCACTCAAGGCTGGAGCTCTACCACTGAAGCCATAGTTATGTCTGGCCTCTTTTTGGTGGTTAATTGAAGATGAGCCTCTCAGGTTTGCCTGCCCAGGATAGGTGTGAGCCATGATCCTCAGGCCTCATCCTCCTGAGTAGCTAGGATGACAAGTGTGAGCGATCAGCACCTGGCTGCACCTCAAGCCTTTTATCAGGTCCAGCTCCAGACTGCTCCCGCCACCTCCTCTAACACCTATGGTGGGGCAGAGCAAGGGTACTCCTAACCCTGTTCTGAAGAGGTGGAGATGGGTCTGCTTTGCCCAGGCAAGGCAGCAAGGCATTGCGGGAAAGGGCACATCACTAGGAGTTGGAAGAATGGCTCCAGCAAAGTCCTTGATGGAAGATGGCACAGTGACGCCAGACAGTGTTCCCAGGGTGCTGTCTCAGCACACCAGGAGCAGGTATGAGTGAATCATCCCCACTTGACAGATGAGGAAAGTGAGGCTCACGCCCTGGCAACTTCCCCCATCAAGGACACAGGATCAGGGCATTCCATCCTCCAGTTGAGAGTTCTCTCGTCCTCTCCCCAAAGGTCTGGGTGCTGGTCCTTGCCTGGCCACACCTAGGCAGAGATGTGTCCTGACCTGGCGCAGGCAGGGTGGGGGTGGGGGTGGAGGAGGGATCTCCATCCCAATGGCTGCACCCCAGCCACTGGATCTTCAGCTATTTAGTCTGCAAATGTGGGGTTCATGTGGATCCCCAAGGGTGGGATGGACACCTCTACCTTTGGGGGCCTGAGGCCAACCAGCCACACTTGGCTTCCAGGCTGACTCTGTTGCTCCCTGGTGACCCAGAGCCCAGCCATTTACCGCCCTGGCTCCTGTGGCCTGCCTGCCCCCTACAACCCCGCTCCCCCATCACCAGGCCAGATGAGGAGGGAGGGGACTCCAACAACACACACAGCAACAGCCAGACCAGAAGGCACCCAGGCTGGCCTGGCCAGTGGTTACAAGAAGGATGGAGTATCCTCCCCCTGGGTGCTGAGAACATTCCAGACCTCACAGAGGCCCTGTGGGACAGGTGGACAGACATGTCCACCCCACTTCAAGATGGTGGAACCAAGATGTCTAGGTGTCAGAGCAAGGTGGCTATGGAGCCAGACCTGGGGCCAGGTCCTCAACCCAGCGCCCCTCTGCTTCCGCTCACCCGCTGCTCCCTGTCACCCACTCCATGGCCATGCTGGCCCAGCACATAGTCTGGAGTCAGCCACTGCTGCCTGTGTGCCCACCAAAGAGGGAGGCCCTGGCACCGAGAGCTGCCAAGTCTGTGTGGCAGTGTGCTGGGGGGGGGGGGGCGCGGGCGGGCAGGAGGAACTCCACAGGCAGGTGGACGGGCTACACGGTTCTTAGAAACTTTGCTTCTTCTTTGTATCTTCCCACCCTTCATGCCACCCCCAAACCACAAAACCGAGGCCCTAGGAGAAGGGGCTGTTCAGATCAACAGGGGCAAGCGCCTGGGAGTGAGCATAGGGAAGCCAGGCATGTCAGTGTAGCTGAAGGGTGACAAGTCCCTTAGATTCCCGGGGGGGGGTTTGCTGGTCTGTGCGTGGTCCGCCTGTGGCTTAGCACAAGCTGTACAAGGCCCCCTGAACATTGCCCTGCATTCCCTCACTCCCCACTCTTCCATTCTGTCTGCCCACCACTTCCCTCTCCAGCCTCTGACATCCCCTCCCTGTCAGTGCACAGCCAGGCAGGCAGGAGCTGTGCCTTGTAAATGAGCCACAGGACCACAGTAAAAGCTGGTCAAAGCTCACCGCAGAGGGGCCTGAGCTTCCAGAGCTCAGAGGAAGTAGATTCCCTCTTCCCATGCTTGCTGCTGGCAGGCTGTAGGTATCTTAGACATGATCATTCAGGCCAAGTGAGATGGCTTGCACCTGTAATCCCGGCTAGCTGGGAGGTATACAGTGGGAGGACCACAGTTAGAGGCCAGCCTGAGCAAAACCTTATTGAGGTTCTCTATCTCGACCCACAAGCTGGGTGTGGAAGCGCATTCCCAGCTACCCAGGAGGCATAGGGAGGATGGCTGTGGGCAGGGCCTGGCCTCCAGCAAACATGCAAGAACTGATTTTCAAAAATAGGCACAAACAGGGGGAGGGACTGTGCCTATGATTCAAGTGGTAGAATGCCTGGCTAGCCAGAGTGAGGCCTTGAGTTCACCACCCCCCCCCCAACCATACTACCAAAAATGACCACTTTCTCATCTGCGGGAAAAGAGATGTGGTTCCCAATCCTTCCTAGCCCATCTCTGAAGGCACTTCCACGCAGCCCCTCCCATTTGGCCCACCACATCATGTGACTCCTCACCCTCCCAGGGCTCCATCCCAAACACATCTGGTTACTCTGGCCTGGCCCACTTGCTCTCTCCATAGTGCCCGCCCCGCCCCCCCCCCGGCTGCTTCTCACAAGTGCTCTGCCAAGCATGACCAGGAGCCAAACGCAGGCTCAGGAGGTCATGGGCCTGCCCCAGGCCACAGAGAGGTATGCACAGAGATGGGGTCTGAGTCTCACCACGCCACCTGCATGTCTGCTTGGGGTGCAAGGGCTTGGATTCGGGGGGTCTAGGCTCTCACTCAGCTTTCCTGATCAAGGCTGGTGCTAGTCCTGCTTTTTGCTAGTCGAATGAAGCTGGAGTCTTTTCTGCCTGGGACGGCTTTGAACTGTGATCCTCTGATCTCAGTCTCCATAGTGGCTAGGACTACAAGTGTAAGCCACTGGTCCCCGGGTGCAGCTGGATCTTTGTTGCTCTCTGGGGGAGGGGGGAGGGCGTCCCTTGTGGTGAGGGACATTGTGGGACCCCATGGCATTACTCTGGTGGAGCTGGGATCCTGGGAATAGTAACCTTGTACAACACGCCCTGGCCCTGTATTCAAGGCTGGGGAGCCACCCGTGGACTCTATCTACCTCAGTTCCCACAGGGCCTACAGCTAAGTGTGGTACGGTGACAGAAGCCAAATCCCCTGGGCAGCTGGGTGGCACCTGAAGACTACAGAATGTCACAGAAAGAGGGGGCAGGGTGGCGATGGCCTGTGTCACTCATGTGACTGGACCCAAGGATTCTGCTGGTCTCCAGTGGAGGGTGCCTGCAGCAGACAGCCTGCCCTGGCCAGCCTGGGGTGCAGAGGCCCAGCTGCCCCTCCCCTTCTCCCCCAGTGCACCCACCTGGCGTTCATCCCCAATTCCCAGGCTCTCCTCCGCAGCCGCTGGCCTTGGCCAGGCCCCATCCTGCTGCTGCTATGGAGAGAGCCAGGTGCTGGCCTGGCCCCTGCTGTCCTGGAATGCTAAGCTGGGCTGCGCTGTGGGCTGTGTGCTCACTAAGCTGGGTTAAGCCTGGGGCCCCTGAGGGGGGCCTGTGAAGGGAGGCTCTCCAGGGGCCCAGGGAAGGCCTGGCTGACTCAGCCAAGGTCTGAATGTGGTCACATTTCCCCCGAGGTTCTGTGACAATCCTATGCTCATACCCACCCCTCAGCAGGAGAGGCTTGGGCCCATCCGGAGCCCTAGCCATCCTGTCCTCAGGGTCCTGGGTGACTGAGGGGAGGTGGGTGGGGCCCAGCTGGGAGCCACCATGCCTGGCAGGAATGGAAGGCCCAGGGGTATGGGACTCCTGCAGAGACCATGGTTCTATGATCCAGGGGGTCAGCTGTCCTCAGGATGAGGCCATATTCCAGGCCCCTCCCCTTCCTCCCAGTCCCAGGGCTGCAGAGTGGGTCCTGCTGAAAGGGGGGATGGATGGCAGGAGTGCTGCTGAGACTCAGAGGGGCAGGCTGGGGGCGGGGACAGCAGGTATCCCTGGCCTGCAGGGATCTGCTAAGGTAACCCCAAACAGAATAAGAACCTTGGAGCCCAGAGCAGCAAAGGTGGGCCTCCTCTAGGGGGACTTCCTGCTCAGCTCCAAGATAGGATATCCCTGAGCTGGTAAAGGATGCCATGAGTGCAGTCTGCCCGGCGGAAACTGAGTCACCCATGATGCTATGGGCTCCACAGCAATTTCCTCTGTTCACCTTAAGAAATGTCCATGAGACAGACAGAGCGTATCTGACCTGGAAACCTCTGCCCAGCTGTACCCCATGACGGGGGAGGCTCTAATCGCTTTTGCTGCTCCTAAGCCTAATCCTGCCAGTGACCTGGCTGTCCCTCAAACACAGGCAGGAGAGTCCGGGCCCCCTGCGGGGCCTGTGTGTGGCTTCCCCAAATCCAGGGAGGGTCTGCAGAAGCAAGGACCCTGAATGGGTATGGCCTTCCAGAGGTCACTCTGTCAGTTCCACCATGGCCAGAGGCCTGTGGGATGTTGGGGCGGACAGCAGCTGAGTGGGCCGAGTGCCGGGAGGTCCCAAGCGGTGTGGCCAGCACCTCCAGCCAGTGGCACGGGCAGCAGGTCCCAGGAGGACCTGAGAAAGAGCCATGTTGCCAGCTGTGGCCATAGCAGCACTTGCCAGGCACATGGCACCTGCTCTATGGAGGCATTCAGGCCCCTGGCTCTGGGGTGGGCAGATGGAGGGCCTTCTTACTTCCCAAGTGGCTAGGGTGGAGGCCACCAACCCACCATTCCATCATCACCACAGTGCCCCACCCCCCCCAGCCTGGTTGCCCACAGGTGGCAGACAGGGAGGCGATAGCAGAGGCACAATGTCTCCTGAAAGCCCCTTACTTGGTCAGACGCTCAGCCCAGGGACCCAGTGGGGTCTCCCCTCTCCTTCCTCTGGGCATAGCAGCATTTCCTTTACCCAATAGGAAGCCCAGGCTCAGAACAGCTTGCACAGGAAGGAAAGAGAAGGGCTGAGACTCAGTGCAGCGGTCTGCCTGGCCGACGCAGCCCACTGGGAAGACGTACAGTCATCGCAAACGCCCAAGGCCAACACTGAGGACACCTGCGCTCTACTGCAAGGGCTGAGCTCCGCTGGGGGTTGTCCTGGCAGACCTAGCCACTGTGCTCCATGTTATCCCCTCTGGGCTAGGGTGGTGCTGGCCACCTGCCTGTGCTGGCTGCACCAAGTGCCCCGCCCTTCCCCCACACTTGTGGGCTCCCCTAGATGTGGGGCTCTCTGTGTAGGAGAGCCAGCTCTCTGCTGCAATGAAAACTCTAAAATAGCTCTTTCCACATTCAAAATAGTTCACCCCTTTGCACACAGGAACTGGTGCCATCTGGCTGCCAGTTTGCCAAATGACTTGAGACCATTTTGGAATCTATTTTTACCCATCTCCCCAGGCCCCAAGTGAGCAAGCTGTTGGGAGCAGAGCAGTGGTCAGCCGGCAGGGACTCCACGGACCCCTGAAAGCCCAGGGCAGCTCCAGGCCTTGTTCCACAGCTGGCCTTGCTGGAGGTGCCCCACTTGTCTCCTAGGCAGTGAACAACGTGAGACTTTTAGGAAGCTTTTAGTATTCCAGAAGTGAGCAGCTCCTTCTGACCTTGTCTTTATTTCTGGGATGCTCCAAATCGAGGCCTCTGTGCTGAGTATGTTCCACAAGCATTTGTCTGGATGCCTGTGGTTTTCACTGTATCTCTGTGCCTGTCCTTACCTGTCCCATCTTCTTCCCCTTGCCTGTGCCCCCACAATGCTTCCTACCTCTCCTCTTGCCCTTGCCCTCTCTCTGACCAGACTATTCTCTAAGCCAAGTCCATTTGGGTCCTGGCTGGGCTGGGTATCCCTCTTCCATGGACTTTCCTACATTAAAAAAAAAAACCTTAAATTTTTTTTTTGTGCCAGTCCTGGGGCTTGATCTTGGGGCTTGAGTGCTGTCCCTGAGTGTTTTGTTTTTTGTTAAAGCTACTGCTTTGCCACTTGAGCAGCAGTTCCACTTCTAGGTTTTGTTTTGTTTTGTTTTCCTGGTCCTGGGGCTTGAATGCTGGGCCTAGGTACTGTTCATGAGCTGCTTTTTGCTCAGGGTGAGCATTGAGCCACAGCACCACTTCTGAATATTTTTTTCCAGTAGTTTAGTAGAGATAAGAGTCTCACAGACTTTCCTGCCCTGGCTGGCTTCCATAATCCTCAGACCTCAGCCTCCTGAGTAGCTAGGGTTATAGGCATGAGCCACCAATACCCATCTTCTTATATCAGGATTTCACAGGTACCCCAGTTGGTAAACTCAGGGCCCAGATTCAGAGCTGGTCCCCATCTCCCTGTTCTCTGACCTCAGTGTGCACCTAGATGGGCCAATCTTCTGCAGTGTTTCCTTTACCTGTTCTCATGCAGCCATGGGATGTCGAAGGGGTTGGAGAAGAAGGGCCCCGTCTTCCTGTGACTCAGACCTGTGCCTTGGGGAACTTTTTGGAGGCCTTACTCCTTACTACACAGCAGCACTGCCAGCCCTGCCTTCCACTCAGACATCCTGCCCGCCCCCCCTGCCCACATCAGCTTCCCTGTCCCATCCACAAGGCTGCCTGCCCCCATCCCACTCTCCAAGCTGTGGAGCTCACATTCAGAGTGGAAGGTAAAGGCAAAATGACCACTCTGGGCCTCAGGGTAGCTTCTGACCAAAACAGATGATGACAGGGACAAAACAAAGCTCTGGTGACATTTACTTCATGCACAGCGGTGACTCTACCCTCATCCAGCCCGCAGGCCTGTCCAAGCTGAGCACTGGGCTACAACACTAAAGTAAACTTAGAGACAACAGAATAAGCCTGGAGGACTTCCCTCCCCTACTTTATAGGAAATGAATACTCAAGAGCCTGAGCTGGCCATCAGCACTCATTCAACCATTCTCACCACAGGCCTTGAGTCACTGTGGCAGGCGCTGGTTCTGAGGCCTGAGACTTTGGGGAGCAAGCACCTCCCCACACCAGGCCTGGCAGAGAAGCTCTGCTGGCATAGAGGAGTTTGTGGCTCCTAACTGGCAGGCCAGTTCTCATCACCAGAAAGAGCCATTCAAGCAGGGATCTGGCTGGCTGGCTTTGATTCATGTTAAAACTCCCCACAGGGAATTGGGCCATTCATTCCTCTGCTCCTGGGCCCTTTTGCGATTCTCTTTCCTCTCTCTCTTCTTCCTCATCTTTGTCTGTCTGTGTCTCTCTTTTTCACCGGCCTGTATGCTGAGGTTTCTGGGTGCCAGGCCTTGTGCCAGGCACGGAGCTGACAGGAAGGCCAGGGCCAGGGCTGAGGTAGGAAAGCCCATGAGGCGCAGGGGATCCACAGATGGGGTGGCAGGTGGTGCTGACATGGGACACAGGCGATCCTGGGCAGGGCAGGAACACCTGCCCTCCTTCCCTCAGCCAAAGGGAGGGAACAGTTCAGAACACTCCCACAAGGCAGCAGAATCAAGACCTGGGCTCCCATCCCTGAGCCTTCTTCCCTGTGCGGGCCACACCCTGCGGCCTCTACCGCTGCCCTCAGCTGGGTGCCACGGTGCAGAGGCACATGACTAGTACCCAAGGTCCCTCTCCCGTGGGGCTGCAGGTGACCAACCCTGAGGCCACCTTCCAGCCTCTCCTACACTTGGCTTCCAAAGTGGCCATGAAAGCTGTGGGCCCTCGGGTGACACTCCTCTGGACGTTTACACACACACACACACAAACACACACACACACACACACACACACACACGACATTGTTTCACTAGGAGAGTTGCTGGACAAGGGACAGGGTGGGAGACCAGGGCAGCAGCCTGCCTGTCCCTTGCTGAGTCCCACCATGGCACAGGTGCGGGCAAGGCTCTGTGGGAAGCTGCTGAAAGGTTTGGGTTAAAGGCCCAAGGGCGCTGGGTGCTGGTGGCTCACATCTGTAATCCTAGTTACTTGGGAGGCTAAGATCTGAGGATTGTGGTTCAAAGCCAGCCTGGGCAGGAAAGTCACTGAGAGACTCTTATCTCCAATTAACCACCAGAAAACCAGAAGTAGAGCTGTGGTTCAAAGTAGTAGAGCGCTAGCCTTGAGCAAAAAAAAACCTCAGGGACAGTGCCCTCAGTTCAAGTCCCAGGACTGACAAACCCAAAAGGCTAGGGGCAAGACTATCCTAACCGCTTGAGCCACGTGGCCATGATCCTACTGCGTGGTGAGAGGGGTGGTACCGGCACGAGCAGAAGCATGATGGGGGAAGCCCTGGATCATGCGGCGCCCCCTGTCTGAGCATCCAGTTTCCACAAAGAGGCAAGAGGCCATGCTAGGTGACAGGTGAGGATGCTGCCCTAACCCCTGGGGAGCAGTGGGCATCTGGTGGGCTACACCACTGGCCATGGAGCTTGGCCTCTCAGGAACTGTCCAGGGACCTCTGCTGAGGGTTTAGGATCAAAAGACTTATGATGTTGATGACCTTTTCTGAATTTAAAGGTGTTCTGAAGACTGTCAGATATGGTGGCTGTCATCCTAGCTACCAGAGGCAGAGGCGGGGAGAATTATTGCAAGTAAAAAGTTAGCTAGGCCCCATCTCAACGAATAAGCTAGACGTGGTGGTGTGTGACTGACATCCCAGCGACCCTGGAGACTCTGGATAGGAGGACTATAGTCTAGGCTGGCCAGGGCAAACATCCCACGAGACCCTATCTGATATGTAACCCAAGCAAAACGGGTCCAGGGACATGGCTCAAGTGGTGAAGTACCTACCTAGCACATGTGAGGCGCTACATTGAAACCCTAGCACTGCGAAACAAAGCAGGCCGAGCACAGCTTTCTTGCCACCTTGGGGAGGTGAGCTGAAGCAGCGGCCTGTGCTGCCTTGCAGCCTCTGGGGGGCGCTGTTTGAGCAGGCGGCCCTCCTGCTCCATCATGAACCATGCTGTGTGAGCCGCAGCGTGGCAACTCACAGCTTTCGGCAGGGCCGGGAGAAGAAGAGGGCCGGCTGCATCCCAGGTGGGAAGATGCCCCCAGCTCAGGCTGGGCTGCTAGAAACTTCCCTCACAGTCAGTGTTGGGTTGGGTGGTGGCCAGTGGACAAGCAGCAGGGTCCCCGCAGCGGGAAGGGTGGGAGACAGTGATGAGGACTTGCATCTCTGGGTCCCCAGATGGTTCCCAGATGGGGCGTCAGCCATGCCAATCTGAAGCCACATGGCTGCTTACAGGTAAAAGCTGTGTGAGCGCGCCAGCTCCTGAACTTGGGAGACCAGTGTGGGGGGATGTGAGGCCGCGGCCTGGTATGCTGACTCCAGAGAGCAGCCATGCGGGAGAGGCCCCTCCAGCCCCTCCCAGGACCTTTGAGGTCTCACACTCAGGGACTGTCTCTCCTGCAGTGGACCACACAGGCCTGAGTTTGTATCCTGGCCTGGTGACAATGGGCAGCTCGAGTGACTTCTCTGAGCCTGTTCCCACTCCGGCACTAACAATAGCTCGTGGTCCCAATGACGCACAGGCATGAATAGGGAATGGGGGGGGCACCGTTGTGGTCCAGCCCCCAGCCAGGGGTGACCCATGTGTGCCATGACCCCCAGCAAGCTTGTCCGTGGGGGCCTTTCTCCCACGGTGGGGTTCTGAACACTGACTGACAGCTGTGTATACACTGCCTTTCCAGAATGGATCTGGTCCTGCAGGGTGAGGGGAGGATGCTAGGAAAATCCCAGGGGGAACCTTGGGGCTTGCTGGGTGTTTCCTTCCCTGACTGAGTGGCTCCTGTCATTCTAGGCTGACTGTCTCTGAGCGAGAACTACAGATGGGCCTCTGAAGCAACCCCAAGAGGCTTGGCTTCTCGTAAAACCATTCATTATGCACTTAGACGGGAGAGGTGTTTTATGGTTTTGTGAACACAGATGAGCCCCTACTGTCTCATAAAAGATGGTGCAGGACCAGAGCCTGCTGTGTGCTGTGAGCTTCACTATCTTGGGAAAGCCAGACCTTTCTCTCCAGAGTCAAGTGGCTTCTGTCCTGGGTGAGAAGCAGTGTAGGTAGATGTGGGTGGCAAGATACAAACACAGCATTCTATCATTAAGGGCTTGGCATTCTGAGGTATCACTTTGAGAAGTAAAGGGACCAAGCCCACAGAAGCTGAGACTATAAGGAAGATGGTGACCCAAGAGAATGAAAGGAGGGGGGAAAAATCAGTCAGCACCACCAGCACTTGGCTAAAAGGGCACTTCTGGCTCTTCTTTAGGCCTCAGAGTGAGGATTTCTGAGGCCGTGCCTGAGCTTCTAGTCCTGAGCATGCCTGGCAGGTGTGGGTGGCTTGTGGCTGACCAGCCTCACAGCCGTGACAAGTTTTGCATGCCAGGGGTTTGGGCTAGTGATCTGGACTGCTTCCTCCCCTGTCTCCAAGTTTCCTGTTCCAGCCAGGCTGTGCTCTGAGCCCTGGAGCTTAGAGCTGGGTCCCTGGCAGGGGTTCACCTGAACCCCAGGACTAGCCCCTTTGTCTCCAGCCAGGCTTGGGCCTTCCTGAGCCACATATTGAGTGGATCTTGACTTCAGCTCTGAGCAGCTTCTGTTTCTGCACACTTCCTCTGCCCTGGCCCATGCTCCTCAGTATGCCACCCAGACTCCACATGACTAGTGGCCTCAGGGCTGGGTGCCACCCTTGCTGGGTGGCTGTCCCAGGAAGGAGACTGCTACGGTCAGACCATGTCTGGAGACTGAAAGTCTGGGAAATACTCAGGCAGACAGAGAAAAGGGTCCAAAAGCAATCCACCATGGAGACCCTTCCCCATTCCCAGTTACAGCCAGGCAGCTTCCAGAAGGTGGCTCACTCCCGTGGCGGTGCCTTCTGGGTTCTAGACCTGATTTGTCTACAATCAGGCTGGCATGACCCTGGGCAAGCTGAGCTGCAAAACCTTTCTGGCTCAATGCCACCCCTCCCCCGTGCCTGCAAAGCAGAGGGGGCGAGACTCACGTTGATCATAGCATTCGACGTGATGCGGAAGAGGGTGGCCCGCTCGTTCACCACCTTCAGTTTCTCACTGCTGTCCGATGGGATCTTCAAGCTGTCCAGCTCATTCAGGGAGCGCTGGAGCGCCGCGCCATGCTTAGCGATGAGGTCATTGCACGTGCTGAGGTCATCTAACTTCAAGGAGAGGTTTTTAAGGGTGTGGTGGAGTTCACTTTTGTCAGCTGGGGAGGCAGGCTCTTCGTCGTCGTCCCCAGAGTCATCTGTGAAGAGGAAAGAGTGTTGTTGGGATTGGAAGGTGTAGCTTGAGTGGTAGAGAGCCTGCCTTGCAAGCCTGAGGCTCTGAGTTCAAACCCCAGTACTGTCAAGAAAGAGTTGCTGTGATTTGTTTCCAACCAGCATGGTGTGAGACGCCCCTGTCTGGATGTGGAGAATAGCTACTCGAAATGATGATTTCTACTCACAGTGCTGGATGTATAGAAAGGATCCCAGGTTTAGCAGTGCGCCTGCTCGGCCCTGGCCAGCACAGGCCCAGTCAATGGGAAGGGACCCAAAGGGGAATAACAGAGCTTGGATTGGATTCCCTGCAGGGGGCCGCCTGTGTGAAGCAAATCACAGCCTGCAGGCCAGGGTGGGTGGAACTGAGTGCAGAGGGTAAGGATGGCTCAGTGGGCACAGACAATCCCAGAGGAGAGCCAGGGCTCCTCTCTCCGCCTGGCAGGCCTATGTAGACTGAAAGACCCCTTCCTGGCCGAATCCATTCGATATCTGGTCTCTCCCCTCTCCCCACAACTGCACCAGCTGATCCTGTAATGAGCACACAAATACTAGATTGTGCTGTTGCTTGGGGACTTGCCCATCGAGTCCCTATAGCTTGGAACCTTACACACCACACCCTCAACGTCTCACCCCATTCACCCATTTGAGGCCCAGCTCAATGTCACCCCCTTTCTCTGGATTCTGCCTGAAACACCCTTCAGGCCACAGCCAGTCTGCACCCACATAGCCTGCAGAACATGGTGCTGTGTGTGTAGACAACGGCTGGGGGTCAGGGACAGCACCATTCCCAGGGGACTAACAAAGTTGCTGACATTCTGAGGGAGCGTCATGCCCAGGCTGCCCATCCAGCCTCCCTCTGGCCCCTTCACACAAGGGGCCAGTGGCTCTCTTCTCTCCATTCTCTACTCTGTCTCACCTCTCACACTGTAGCCCCCGGGGCCCTCGCTGCTCCCTGTCCTGCCAGCCCAGCCCGGGTTCATGGGGCCCAGGACATGGGGGCCTCTGCGGGCAGCTGGCCTGGCCCTGCTGATGCTTTACTGCTGGGGTGCAGGACAATCAGGAAACTCTGAGAATAGCCTGTAAATCCTAGAGCCTGTGTTTGCCAAGAGTTTTCTCTTGCCTTGCTTCAGAAAGAAAAAAAATCTGCAAGACTTAAAAAAAAATTTTAGATGAACAAAATCTGTAACCCAAGATATAAAATTAAAAGAAGGGGGGGAGAATACATATTTTGAGAGAACAGATTTCCTCCCATGGCAAGCAAGGTGTGTGTGGGTGGCACACAGCTGATTTTCTGCCCCCCACGTCCCTGAGCCCATGGCAGGGATGGGCCAGCCAGCTGCGTGGGAAGAGGGGGGAGCCCGTGGGGGGGGCACTGCACACCTTGTCCCCACTGGGGCACAGAGGCCTTGGACCCAGGCTGAGAACAGAGAACCTCCCTCTGGGCCAGCCTAGCTGCAGCTCCAGAGTTCCCAGTGTCTGGAGACCACAGCCTGGGCCACTATTGTCAGTGACTGGAGCTCTGAGCCTCCCAGTGGAGGCTGGGGGGAGGGGGTCTTCCTTTCCCTGAGGAGGAAGGGAACAAGCAGGCTCCTAGGACTGACACTGAATTGCCCAGGGCCACCAAGCAAGGAGATTCTGAAGAAGCTGGATCTGTCTGGCATCAGAACTTAGGTTCTGATCATCTTTAGAATGATGGCCATGTATTCTCTCTCTTGGTGTATGTAACTCAACCCAACTGACCGGCCAATGAACAGGCACAATGGCCACCAACTGGACATCAGCAGGGCCCTGCAAGGACACATTGACTGCAGGTGACCCACAATGTGACCCCCGGTCCTCTGAGCAAGAGGAAGGGTAAGGCACAGAACCCCAAACAAGGAAGATGAGACTTATAGTCACCGTGGGCCTGAGCAGGAAGCGGCTTCTCTCATGTTCCCCTAACTCAGAGCTCAGGTGGCCTGGGCCACTTCTACTCTCTGGGAGGAGCAGAGCTTCGTTCCTGGTCTTGGAGTCACCTTATCCTTCGGGTTTCTCCTTTGCTAGTCTCTGGGCCCAGCTGGGTGCTGGTGGCTCACACCTGTAACCCTAGCTACTCAAGAGGCTGAGACTTTAAGGATCATGGGTCCAAGTTAGCCTGGGCAGGGAACTGTGAGACTTTATCTTCAACTAACCAGCAAAAAGCTGGAAGTAGAGCTGTGGCTCAAGTGGAAGAACATTAGCCTTGAGCAAAAATAAGCTCAGGGACAGCACTAAGACCTCGAGTTCAAGTCCCAGGACTGGCACCAAAATTAATTAATTAGCATATGAAACCCTATCTGGTTCCTGCTGTCTGTCTCTGCTTAGAACAACCAGTGGCATTTGCAGAGTGCTCAGGCCTTCTGAGAAGGAAAAAACATTCTAAAGGAGGAGATCCAGCCAGCCAAGGGTACATGTCCTGTTACAGAGCACCTGGGATTCCAGCATGGCCCCCAGCTCCTTCCCCTCCTCTACTACTGCCTTCTCCCACTCCTGTCACAGTTACTGTCAGCCCAAGCCAGACAGTAACAGAGGTCCTGCTCCATCCTGAGCTATCAGTGACGCTTGCTCACGAATGCCCAAGTCAACCCTGAGAATGTGGTCCAGGCCCTGAACAGGGACATGTCAGGTCAGGCTGAGTTCATCCAAGTCCACCCCTTTGTTTTCACATGGGTAAACTGAGGCCCTTATCAAGCAAAGGGGTTGAGCAGAGGGCAGAGGTTGAAGCAGCCCTGCTTGAGCCTCTATCCTAACAGAAAAGGCTAGTCCTTGAAGCCCAGATCTTCAGCAGGTGACCCAGTATCCTGCTGGCTTCCCTGGCAGGAAAGAAGAGGACGCTCTGCTCTGCGGAGGCCTCTGCTCCCATCAGAGCCACCCTGCAGGGGGCTTTGATCACCTGTCATGCCCCAGCTGCTGACAGGCACCCCGTGGCAGCAGGCCCTGTGGAGCGCTCAGGTCTTCAGCAGCAAAGGACGCTGGGCAGGCGTGCTATGGCTCACTTTCCCTCTCTGCAAAGTAAGGCAGGGGCGGGCAGGGAGGCCTTTGTTGGGCAGCAGCACAGAGCAAGGGGCCAGGCAGAGGGGCACCAAGTACTCCTGGCACCCGCTCTCCCCCCAGGGACAGACTTTGGCCCATCCTTCATGTACAGTCTCATGGCCTGAGGCATGAACTTCCAAGAAGCGAAGGAGAGCAGGGTGCAAATAGCTCATGCCTGTAATCCTAGCTACTTAGGAGGCTGAGATCTGAGGGTCGCAGTTCAAAGCTAGTTTGGGAAGAAAAGTGTATGAGATGCTTATTTCCAGTTAACCACCAAAAAGCTGGAAGTGGAGCTATGGCCCATGTGGTAGAGTGCCAGCCTTGAGCACAAAAGCTCAGAGACAGTACTCAGGCCCTGAGTTCAAGCCCCTGGACTGGCATTGAAAACAAAAAAATGGGGGCTGGGAATATGGCCTAGTGGTAAAGTGCTTGCCTCGCATACATGAAGCCCTGGGTTCAATTCCTAAGCACCACATATATAGAAAAGACTGGAAGTGGTGCTGTGGCTCAAGTGGCAGAGTGCTATCCTTGAGCAAAAAGAAGCCAGGGACAGTGCTCAGGCCCTGAGTCCAAGGCCCAGGACTGGCAAAAAAACAAAACAAAAAAAGGAAGGAGGTAGTGGTCCTGGTCTTCCCTAAGAGGCAAAGGGGGGGGGGGGCTCTGTGCCTTCTAAGACAAATGACTCCTCCCTGATGGTAGGGAGTTGGGCCTGTACCTCACTGGTGTTCCTGGATCCACCCTGCTAAAGTGACAAAGACAGCCCCAGCCTCAGACTGTGGGGTGCAGAGAGAATAAGTGACCTGTCTCTGAGCTAGGCATAGAGCCAGGAAATAAGGCCCCACTCTTGGGTGGTGGAGCCCTATAGAGCAACCACCATGAAAGACACCTTTCCACCTATTCAAACATGAAACACTAATTCCTAAAATGCCCATCACCTTGAATCGATCACATGGAGAATGTTTTTTTTTTTTTTTAAGATTAAATTAGCTGGGTGTGGTGATGCATGTCTGTAATGCCAGCTACTTGAGAGCCAGCCGAAAAAGTTAAAGAGATTGGGGGGCTGGGAATACAGCCTAATTGTAGAGTGCTTGCCTCGTATACATGAAGCCCTGGGTTTGATTCTTCAGCACCACATATACAGAAAAAGCCAGAAGTGTCTCTGTGGCTCAAGTGGCAGAGTGCTAGCCTTGAGCAAAAGGAAGCCAAGGACAGTGCTCAGGCCCTGAGTTCAAGCTCCAGGACTGGCAAAAGAAAAAACAAGTTAATGAGATTGGAAGACAGCAAAGGAAGGGGTGGATATTATCCAAAAGGAAATGTACTCTTTACCTGACTTATGTAACTATAAGCCCTCTGTACATCACATCACCTTTATAATAACAGTAACAAAAATAAAATTTTTAAAAAGCCAACTCCTCAACCAACAAGTTAGGTTTGGTGGTATCGACCTGCAATTCCAGTTACACAGAAGGATTGTGGTCCAAGTGGGCATAAAAGGCCCTGAGTTCAAACCAGAATTGTCCAGGAAAAAAAAGAAGAAAAAGAAAGATAAATCCAGAAAACCCAAGTTACCAATGTGTAACAAGGCAGTGGTCACCACCTCTCTGTCATCTTGGTGGGGCCATAAAGGATAGCTTCCTCGCCCGTGGGAAAGGGAGTTCCCAGTGCTTAGTGGCTGTCCCCCACGCCAAAGTTATGCCTTTTTCTGGCACTTCAGAACACTGACCTTACTTGGAGGCATGGATGCAGAGTTGCGGGGCCTCTCATTATGGCTTGTTTTGGCGCATTTCCCAGGGAGTGCTCCTTGGGGGCCCTGGCTGATCCTGGGACCCCTTTCTGGACACAGACACCACTCAAGTCTCTCAGACTCCCCCAAAAAGCCATCCTTCCTGGCCTTCTACAGGGAGATAGTGGCCTGAGGCAGGGTTGGAGCTAAGTGTTCCTGCATCCAGACCCTCATGATCTGGGTTAAGCACCCCAATTCTTACTGGGTATCAGGGGCATGTTCAGTATTCAGTGCATAAGCAGCGCAGTGCTGAGACTCCACACCCACCAGTGTCTTTGGGCTCACCCAGCTCAGCACATTAGAGGCGGGCACTGGGGCGAGCCCTCCGAGTGCTCTCTCTGACACCCCCTTGCTCCTCAGCATCTTTCATAGCAGGATCTATCTGCTGAGGAGTCCCCAGGCATCTCCACCAGGTTCAAGACCCTCTTTCTCCAAGTCTCTTAGGAAGGACAGGTTGCCATGGCAACTGTGGTGCCAGGTGGGCTATTTTTAGAAATGGAGTTTTCTTTCATCTTTGAAGAAAAATGGATTGAGAGGAAGCCCTGTTTGGTGTGCGGGGGGGGGGGGGGTGCGGAGGGAATGACAGGAGGGGAAAGCTTTGGTAAACTAAGAAAAGGCTGAATGGGGGAGGGAGGTGACATGCAGAGGTCCTGGGGCTGCCTTTGCTGTGCCTTGTGTTTCACTGCAGGGAATCCTGTCCACCAGTTCCTTGGGGGCCAAGGTCCAGAATGACTTGTGAGGACCCCTCCTCTCACACAGCCCACAAGAACCACATGCAGGGACTCAGCTCCCACCTTCCGCTGTGCCTCCTCCCAGAGTGGTGCTGGATGAGTCGGGGGCGGGGGGAGTTATTAAAGAGGGAGGGGCAGAGGGGATAATCCGGTGACTTGCCTACACACTGGGTGCCAAGAGGCAGGGACCTCTCCAGCCTGTGGCCAGCAAGGCTGACAGTGCTTTGAGCATCTTCTCCCTTGTGGCTTTGCAGTCAGCCCAGGTGCCACACAAGAGCAGCCCCCAGGCACACACCAATGCTGGGGTTTCCTTCCTCCTCTCTGCCCAAGGCTCAGGATCAGTCAGTCAGCTTCAGACTGGGCAGCGCCCTAAGCCCTCAAATGCCTCCCCTGGCCTCTGTGTGGCCTCCAAACACTTAGAAAACCATGGGAAAAAGGTTCCTCATTTACTGGTCTCTGCATATCCTGGGGGCAGGCTGTGCCCTTCACCCCTTCACTGCCCCCCACAACCATGGCAGGGGGCCCTGGAACTATTCATTCTGGGCCAGAATTCTATTGCTGGCCACTAGCAGGGATAACTGGGCTTCCCTTGAGCTGGTAGAAAGGTTGAAGAGAACGGCCCTTCCCTGCAGAATTGACTCCTGGGAGGCCCTAAGTGCAGGGCCTAAGCCCTGGAAACTTTGTACCCTGTCCCCATCCTCCTGTCTAGGGATCCCATAAGAGGCTCCAATCCCCCTCCATCCTGAGCTCTATGGAGTTTGGGAATGTCACATATGTCCTGAGTTCTTTCCCAGCCTGGCTGTGCAGACATCCTCCAGTAAGGGGAAGGGGGGAGGGTGGGCTTTAAGCAAGAATGGCAGAAAACAGGCCTAGTGGCAAGAGTGCTTGCCAACTATACATGAAGCCCTGGGTTCAATTCCCCAGCACCACATATACAGAAAATGGCCAGAAGTGGCACTGTGGCTCAAGTGGTAGAGTGCTAGCCTTGAGCAAAAAAGAAGCCAAGGACAGTGCTCAGGCCCTGAGTCTAAGCCCCAGGACTGGCAAAAAAAAAAAAAAAAAAAGAATGGCAGAAAACAGCCAATTCAGATCTGTATTGTTAGTGCCTCCGGCATTCTGTGACTACAGCTTTGGTGGCTTGTGTTTAGATTCCAGGTTAGGCAGCCCGGGCTCCATCACAGAACCCAATCAGCAGGATGAGGCTAACAGACAGAAGTGTGCCTCTAGGTGGGAGTAGGGTGTGCATGGCAAGCGGCTTCGGCGCATCTGAGAATGAGCAGCCCTGTTGCTCAGTGGCTGCCTCCTCTGCACGGCGCATGTCACCCCATTTTTCCACGTATCATATATAGAATTCTGCAAGTGACACCCAGAAGGGGCCAGGGTGGCCTGTGTCTTGTTGTGCCCAAGACCCAAGGCCTCTTTCTAAGTGTTGCTGTTGGAATGGCTGTGGGATCATCACAGAGAGCCGGTGGCACCAACCACCCCTGTGCCTTTGGAAGTCCTTCCTTGATAGGGGCCCTTGGAGGCCCTGCCTGCACCTAGGCCACAGCCACAGAAGCTCTACCCCACTCAAGCAATGAGAAGTGGAGCTTGAGAGACCAATGACAGGATGGAGGCGGGGCTAAGGAGGCATGGGGTGGAGTCCGAGATGACATCACCTGGAGGTGGAGCCCCAGAGGATAGGTTGTGGAAAGGAAAGAGCAGTGCCTCAGGGCAGATGGGAGGACAAGCCAGCACACCTTGAGCAGTAAGCCAGCAGTGGGGTAGAGCGCCAGAGAACAGGGATAAGACCCTCAGGCATTGGCTCATACTTCTTTTCTTTTAGGTTGGAGACTGGGACTTGATTTTGGCACCTGACATTTTCTTTCCCTCATTGGCTAGTGCTTTACCAACTGACCCACACCTGCAACCAGTGGGCCACCCTTCTGACTGGGGGAACCTGGAAAGAAAACAGGTCTGCCTGAGGGTGCTTGCAAGAGACAGAAGGCTCTTTGAGGCTTGGCCCTACCATTGGAAGTTGAGTCACAACTTAATCTGATGGAAAATCAGATGATGATAAATAATGAATTGCATAGCCCTGGAAGGTTAGAAGGGAAAAGCCATCCAGGTCTTCAGTGAGCTCAATCTTTGAGGCTTCTCTGTGGGTCCATCCCTCTCCTTTGCCCACTGACCACACACGGCACGCTGAGAGTGTCCAAGAAACTGCTAGGTCCACATCTGGGCTATTTCACAACTTCTACAGGAGAGGCACACAGAGGGACCCCTTCACCAGGAGGCAGCTAGTACCAGGGACAGGTGGAGTCCAAGGCCAGAGCCCTGGATTCTGCCATGCAAAGGCCATTCCACCAACTGCAGGGGTAAGAAACCTCATCTTTCTTTCTTTTTTTTTTTTTGCCAGTCCTGGGGCTTGGACTCAGGGCCTGAGCACTGTTCCTGGCTTCTTTTTACTCAAGGCTAGCACTCTGCCACTTGAGCCACAGCGCCACTTCTGGCCATTTTCTGTATATGTGGTGCTGGGGAATCGAACCCAGGGCCTCATGTATATGAGGCAGGCACTCTTGCCACTAGTCCATATCACCAGCCCAAGAAACCTCATCTGATAAACATAAATCCTGAGGCAGAATGTGGTGGCTCACAACTGTAATCCCAGATATGTGGGAGGTGGAGATCAGGAAGATTTTGGTTTACTGTCAGCTTAGGCAAAAAGTTAACAAGACCCTACCTAAAAACAGCTGAAGCAGAAAGGGTCAGAAGCATGGCTTAAGTGGTAGAGCACCTGCCCAGCAAGTTCAAATCTTTGAATTCAAACCCCAATACCCCTCTCTCAAAAAAGCACTAATTATGAAAACTGATATCTGTAGCACTGAGACCCTTATTTTGGGGGTGGGTGGGGGAAGTTCCCCAGACCCCTGGGCTAGATAGAGACTAAGAATCACAAACCCTAGAGACAAAAGCAAACAAACTGCGTCTCCCCTATCATTGGAGGAAACCAGAGTCTATGGCCAGAGTATGGGCAAAACAAAGGCTGGAAAATAGGATGCTCACAGAGCCATGATGTGGAAGGCTGAGAGCCCCGAGTCGCGCGCTTGGCTGTCCTTGGCCGTCCTCAGGATGAGGATGGCTCTGGGCGGCTGGGCCCACCTCCAGGGAAATAAACACAGGCAGAGATGGAGCACAAAAATAGAGGTGCATGCTCCATTTATGGCATCTGCTGTGACATCGAAGGCGACCTGCCACTCACAGCCTCCTCCCCCTGGGGCGGGGAGGGGGAAAGGGGGAGAGCGCCCTATCCACCTACAGCCTGTACTTCAAGAGGCCTCCTGGAAGGCAGTGACATAGCTTGGTCTCCTGGGGTGGTCTGAGTGATGAGTGTAGCACTGAGGCGTGCGGCTCCCTCCCCTTCCTCTGCCTTGCTGGGTGGAGATGTCGGTCCTGCCCATGGCCCAGCACTGGGGACACCTGCCCAGGGCCCAGCCTCTCAGGGCACCCCAGGCATGCCCGGCTGCTACCCTCTCCACCTCCTGTGCCGATCCTTCTGCCTGCTCACCTGCCTGCTCTGCAATCTGATGAGAAACTGACCCCCCCCCCCCCCGACTTGGAGGTGCGTCTGTATTTTCATTCTATCCATTTATTGTGCTTTAACTCAGAGCCTGTCCCTTAGCTTTTTTTTTTTTTTTTCCTCAAGGCTGGCATTCTACCACTTGAGCCACTCTCATCTGGCTTTTTTTTGCTGGTTAATTGGAAATATGGTTTTACCAGCTTTACTGCTCAGGCTGGCTTGGAACCTTTATCCTCGGATCTCAGCCTCCTAGGCAGGATGACAGGCATGAGCTCCTGACGCTCGGCATTTGTGTTTTTGTTTGTTTGTTTGTTTTGTTTTTTGCCAGTCCTGGGCCTTGGACTCAGGGCCTGAGCACTGTCCCTGGCTTCTTCCCACTCAAGGCTAGCACTCTGCCACCTGAGCCACAGCGCCCCTTCTGGCCGTTTTCCATATATGTGGTGCTGGGGAATCAAACCGAGAGCTTCATGTGTAGGAGGCAGGCACTCTTGCCACTAGGCCATATGCCCAGCCCCGGCATTTGTGTTTTTATAAACAGCATCTCCAGGCTGCTTGATGCCCATGCCAGGCTAAAGGCCACCTAAGGTCCTTTCCAGCACTCTGTTTTATGTTTTCATTTTTTGTCAGTACTGGGGTTCAAACTCAGGCCTCACACTTACTAGGCAGGTGCTCTACTGCTGAGCCACACCTCCAGCCCCCATTTTTGCAGGTCATTTTTGAGACAGGGTCTCACTTCCTGCCCTGGTACATGCTTGGACTGCCAGTCACATATTGCTGGGGCACAGCCGATGTATCCAACCTCCCTTTGCTGAGATGGAGTCTCCAAGACGTTTCTGCCTGGGCCTAGTCTCGAACCGACATGACCTTCCCAATCACAGCCTCCCACATAGGATGACAGGTACATGCCACGTGTTTTAAAAGAGATAAGAAAGAGTCTCATACACTCTCCTGCCTGGACTGGCCTCCTATTCTTAGCCTCCCAAGTAGCTGGGATTACAGGTGTGAGCCACTGGCTTGGCTTCCAATGTAGTTTGCTGTTGACAACTCTTAGTCCATAAGTCTTTGCCCAGTCTTCTGAGTTGGCTGTCTGGGAGCGGTTGCCCACCTCCCTTCAGGCTATGGGCTGTGGCCTTTCTGTCCTTCCTGGCACACGAGGAGGCCCTGCCCTGACCAGACCTCTGGCCCCCACCCATGGGCAAGGCAGACAGGCTGCATGGAGGCATCTGGGGTCAGCCTGATGAGAGAAGGGTCCTTTCATGGGCCATGAAGGGACCCCGTTCCCTGTGAGTATTTCATGGGATGCCCCGACCATCCCTGTCTCAAAGCCAAAGCAAGTGGGGACTCATATCTAAAACAAGCACCCGTTGAGCCCCAGGGGACAGCTTCTGCGCCGCCTCCGATGGCACCAGCACGGTTTACAGGTCACTGGAAACTACTACTTTACATTTTCCTGGCCCGAACACAGCCATGGCTGCTCCTCCTTGGACGTCATCTGAGGTGTGCACCCTCACACTCACACGAGTTTTCCACCCGTGGCCACCTCCATCTGTCAGCTGTGGACAGTGAATGCAGACAGGGAAAGAGCCACCGCGTCCTAACAGGGCAGCGGCTGTGCAGGCCTGGCGATCCACGCGTGGACACCCAAAAGGCGCCGTGAGAGCCACCAGGAAGAACACTGGGCTGGACAATGTGGCTGCAAGGGTTCTGGTACTGTGGGGTAGGAGAGGCGTAGGGCTCTAGGGCCTTCTTTTATGCCACCCCTGCCTCTTGAGCCAATAAAGGAATCAAAAACAAAATGAAAGCTGGGTGTGGTGATGCACACCTATAATCCCAGCTACTGAAGGGTCAGAAGCAAGAAGATCACCACTGGAGGCTGGGCCCAGGTAAAAACACAAGACGCTATATAAAAGACAGACCAAAAATGGCAAAGAAAGTGCTGTGGGTGGCTCATGTGGTAGAATGAG
This sequence comes from Perognathus longimembris pacificus, assembly GCF_023159225.1. Lineage (NCBI taxonomy): Eukaryota > Metazoa > Chordata > Mammalia > Rodentia > Heteromyidae > Perognathus > Perognathus longimembris. The sequence goes on along the minus strand of NC_063163.1, from coordinate 92,265,574 downwards.
GCAGAATCTCACCAGCCAGGTCCAGTGGCTCAAGCCTGTAATCCTAGCTACTGGGAAGTGCAGGAGCTTCATTTAAGGCTAGCCTGGGCACAAGATGTTTGTGAGACTCCATCTCACTCAATGGCCGAGTACAAGTGGGTGCACTATAATCTCATCTACAGGGAACACACAAATAGGAGGATGGCCACCTGGGCTGGCCCAAGTCTAAAGAAAGAACCTTATCTTGAAAATAATAATGAAAGATGGACGCCAGTGGCTCATGCCTGCAGTCCTAGATATTCGGAGGCAGAGACCTAGGATCACAGTTCCAAGTAGGCCAGGGCAGAAAAGCCCCCAGGAGACTTATCTCCAATTAACCATTCAGAAACTGGAAGTGAAGCTGTGGCTCAAAATGGCAGAGTACTAGCCTTGAGCGAAAGAGCTTAGGAACAAGGCCCAGGCCCTGAGTTCAAGCCCCATGACTGACAGAAAGAAAGAGAGAGGGAGGAGGAAAGGGAGAGGGAGGGAGGAAGGGAGGGAGGGAGGGAGGGAGGGAGGAGGAGGAGGAGGAGGAGGAGGAGAGAGAGAGAGAGAGAGAGAGAGAGAGAGAGAGAGAACAACTAATGAAAATAATGGTGGCTCAAGTAGAATACTTGCCTAGCAAGTGCAAGACCCTGAGTACTATGAAAACCAAACAGTCTCACTGTACCAGATGAGGGAGAGACCGAATTGGTTCTGATCTGATGTCAGGGCCCCCTTAATTCGATGGCCCAATTAAGAGCCTTTCTCCCCTTTTAGGCTTCAGGCAGACCTGAAAGACTTTTTTTTGCTATTTCTCAGCCCTGCAACCTTATAATGTCTTAAGTTTTTCCTCATCTGTGAAATGGGTTCATGCCTGCTAACCCAGACCCTCTCCTACATGGAGGAACCATAAAACAGACCCACGCTCAAAGGCTAAAAGCCAGAATGTGCTGCACAGAAAAGTGAGGCTGGTGAGCTGCCGGAGGCTGTGCCTGTGTCAGGCTGGGCCTGACGGAGAGAAGAGGCCAAGGAGGCCATGCCTGAGATGGGAAGACTATCCCAATTCCCAGTACCAGTCCTGACTTCAGGCTTCCATGCTCCCAGGTTAGTGGGGAGGCCACTGGAGGGGGGGGGGGGTTGTACCAGCTAAGCTAGACTGATCTCACTTTTTCCACTATCAGAGCAAAAGCCCCATGACTGAGCAAAGGCCCTCCCTGCACTGGGCCTCAGTGCTTGCTCTTAGAAAAGGAGGGAACTCTCACACTTGCTATCCTAGCTACCCCGGAGGCTGAGATCAGGAGGATGGTAATCTGAGGCCAATCTGGGCAGAAAAGTTCATGAGATTCATCTCAATGGAGGGAAGCCGGGTGTACCTATGTTCCTAGCAATTATAGGAAGCCAAAAGTGGGCAGGCAGACTGAGCAAGAAGCCAGACTGGATCCTAAAACACCCAAAGAAGAACAGGGCTACAGGAGTCTCCACAGTATCACACCAGCCTAGCAAGAATGAGGTCCTGACTTCAAATGCCAGTACTGGCAAAAAAAGAAAGAAAGACAGAAAGGAAGAAAGGAAGGAAAGAAGGAAGGGAGGGAGAGAGGAAGGAAGGGAGGGAGGGAGGGAGGGAGGAAGGAAGGGAGGCAGAAAGAAAGAAAGAAAGAAAGAAAGAAAGAAAGAAAGAAAGAGAAAAGAAAAGAAAAGAAAAGAAAAGAGAGGGGAAAAAGAAGTCCTCAGGGCGTGGCCTGGCCCAGCACCTTGTCCAGTTCCCGAGCCTCTTCTCCCTGCTTCTTCCACTGGGGCCCCTGCAGGATGGTTGGGCAGTTCAGGCCTGCAGCACAGTGGCATCCGCCGGCCCTGCCTGCCCGGAGGGAGGAATTCTGCAATCATGGAGGGAGGCAGGCGGCTTCCCCGCCTTGCCTGGATGAAAAGCTAGCCAAGCAGTTTTTTTGCATAGGAGGAAAATCAATCTTAAAATAATGAGGCCCCAGAAAAGCCTATACTCAGGGAGGAAGCTGCATGCAAAGAGCACAGGCAAAGATGTTTGCTATGGGAATTTAGCCCGCTTTTCTCCTGGGCCATGGCCCCAGCCTCCCTCAGTCCCCCTCCCTCCCCCCCCAACCTGCTTTCCCTGCCACTGGGGAAGAGGACTAGCACTCCCTGTGGGGCCAGGGAGCTCCATTCTCTGGTTCTTGGCAGTTACATTTCTTACTATAAATAAACTGGTTTGTTATTTTCCCAAAGAAATCCAAAATTAGAAATTCCAAGAGGTGATGGTACTTGGGACGAATGTAAAGATGGTTGGGAGCTCTGGTGGCTCACACCTGTATCCTAGTTACTCAGGAGACTGAGATCTGGAGGATCATGGTTCGAAGATAGCCCAGGTAGGAAAAGGCTTTGAGACGTGATTTCTGAAATAGCAGCAATGGAGGTGTGGCTCAAGTGGTAAAGCACCAGCAAAACAAGCAAGCTGGATGAACACAAGGCACTGAGTTCAAACCCCAATAATGCCAATAACAATAGATGATGATGATGATGATGATAAATAAAACAACGATGATAGTTAGATGTGGCAGTGCAGATCTGTAATCCCAGCTTTCAGGAGGTAGAGGTAGGAGGATTAGGAATTCAAAGCCAGCCTGGGCTATGACACCTTGTCTCAAAAAGTAAAAATAAAAGTGACAAGTTGTTGCAAGAAAACAGAAGAGATGGACCATTTTGAAGTGCCCAGTCCTGCTCACTGGGAGCTGTACCAGAGCAGGACAGATGGACTCAGAGAACCTTCTAGGTGGTGGTATGGAGAGGCTGGGACAAGTGCCAGATGACCTGGAGTGTGGTGACGGCCTTATCTGAGCCCAGGCGCTTTCTCCCAGAGTCCCAGAGACCCCAGCACTCAGCAGCTGCTCCCTGAGCCCACCAATGCTTCTCAAAGCCCAGGCCAGGGCTGTGCTCTGGGGACGGAACTGCCCCTCCATGCCTAGAGACCTGACACACAGGTTGACCACACTTAATGACAGCATAGCACGCAGCCCACGGGTGTGCCACTATGTTATTGAGCGTGCCTGAAACCCCACAATCAGGCAGATTTGAATTACAACACCTGCGGGAACCCAGCACGCATGCCAGGTTTCCACTGGGGCTCATCTCACACTGGCTCCTGGCAGCCTGCGGGGGCGCCCCATATACAGGGCAGTGTGTGGCTGAGAAAGTTCCAGTGTTCTTACCTGAGCCCCACCAGTCCTGGAGGGACAGGGACTGCTGGGGCGTGGAGTGGAGGCTGGGAGGCCTTTTGAGGACTGTGCTGAGGGCCTGAAAGGCCAGCTAAGGACCACGGGGCCTTGGAACAGCTGTGGCCAAGGCAGGTCTCTAGAACACAGAGCAGCAACGACGGCAAAGCTACATTCCTGGTGGCAGCCCCCGCCTCACCACCTATGAGCACTCTGCTAGTCCTCCCAGAGGCCCATCCCCTCTGCCATTAGTTCTACTTCCGGCCTCCTTTAGCATCAAGGATATTACTGTGGCAGGGTGCTGGTGGCTCAAACCTGTAATCTTAATACCCAGGAGATAATCTGCGATCCAGACTATGGTGCCTTGAAGCCAGAGCAGGAAGAAAAGTCCAAGAGACTCTACCTCCAATATAACCAGCAAAACACTGGGTGGGAGGCATGGCTCAAGTGGTAGAGCACCATCCAAGGAAGTGAGAGGCCCTGAGTTCAAATTCCAGTCCTGGCAAAATAAATAAATAAACAGCTCTTCAGCTTTTGTTCGTCATCATGGTTACTGCACCTATCTGTGCTTCTAACCATGTCTTCTCACAACTTTCAGAATCAAGCGGTTTCTGGCTAAGAAACAAAAGCAAAATCGCCTCATTCCCCAGTGGGTTTGGATGAAAACTGGTAACAAAATCAGGTACAATTCCACGAGAAGACAGTGGAGGAGAAGCAAGCTGGGTCTGTAAGGAATTGCACCATGTGTCCACATATTTATGCTCTTCCATGAACCAGTCAAGCTGAAACATCAATATGGCCTGGGCTGACAGTTGGGCATTTTAAACTGATTTTTCTTTGGTTACTTTAAGAATACAGTAATAAATATGTGAAACCTTACAAACAAACAAATAAATGAATAAATAAACAAATAAATGCTGTTGTGGTTTCTGTATGGTTTCAATCTGTTCCCCCAAGGGTTCCTATGATGGAGCTTGCCCCCAGTGTGGCTCTGTGTTCAGAGGTGGGGGACTCTTTCTTTAAAAAGTAGGTCCAAGGGCTGGGAATGTGGCTTAGTGGTAGAATGCTTGCCTAGCATTCATGAAGCCCTGGGTTCGATTCCTCAGCACCACATAAACAGAAAAAATCAGAAGTAGCACTGTGGTTCAAGTGGTAGAGTGTTCGCCTTGAGCCAAACAAGCGCAGGGACAATGTTCAGGCCTTGAGTTCAAGTCCCAGGACTTGGGGGGGGGGGGGGGAGAAAGAAGAAATGGGTCCAAGGCCGAGCACTGGTAGCTCATGCCTGTAATCCTAGCTACTCAGGAGGCTGTGACCTGAGGATTGCAATTTGAAGCCAGCACAGGCAGGAAGGCCTATAAGACTCCAATTATCCATTTAAAAAGCCAGAAATAGTGCTGTGGCTCAAGTGGTAGAGTGCTAGCCTTGAGCAAGAAAACTCAGGGATCCAGGAGCTGGTTGGTGTCTCATGACTATTATCATAGCTACTCAGGAGGCTGAGATCTGAAGATCTTGATTCAAAGTCAGCCCAGACAGGAAACTCCATGAGCCTCTTAGCTCCAATAAACTACTCAGAAAAGACTGGAAATGGTGCTCAGAGAAGGCAGGAAATAGCACTGTAGCTCAAGTGGTAGAGCACTAGCATTGAGCAAAGTAGGTCAGGGACAGTGCCCAGGCCCAAGTTCAAGCTCCAGGACCAGCACACACACACACACACACACACACACACACACACACACACACACACGTGCACAGTGAGTCCAGAGGAAGGTGACTAGCTCATTGGAGGCACTGTCCTTAGAATGGGTCAATGCGCACTTCTCTTAGGATCTTGGTTGGTTCCCAAGAGACTGACTTGTCATTGAAAGAGTAAGCTAGGAACTAAAAGTGTGGTTGAAGTGATAGAGTTTCACTAACTGTGAGTGGAAAAGTTGATCAAGGCCCTAAGTCCAAGTCCTAGTGTCAGCACACACACACACACAAAAGAAGAGTATACTGGACCCCTGCCTAGAACACAACCTCAGTGGTTCCTTCTCGCCATGGTGATACTACTGACAAGGCCCCCACCAGAACCTAGACAGCTAGGGCTGCTTGGTCCTGAACTTTCAGCCTTTTAAACAGTGAGCTAAATAAACCTCTTTTCTTTATAAAGTACCCAGCCTTGGGTATTTTGTCATAGCAAAAAAAATGAAAAGAAAAGGGACTAGTGTGGGTACTGAGACTGCGAAACGGTGTCTGCCTGTGGCCCAGAGCTTTGGCTGTGCAATTTGGCTACAGGGATCTGAAAAGAGATGTGCTGGGGAGGTAGCCCATGAGGAGCCCAAAGCAAGACAGCATCCTCATGCTAGGATTATATAGCCCATAGAAATGCTCTTGAAAAGTGAAGGCGAGAAGGATGCTTTCAGACAAGTAAAACCTGAAAGGAATTGTTGCTAGCTGATGCTAGCTGACCGGCATGGCTAAGAGATACTAAAGAAAGAAAGTTCAGGTCAAAAGAAACTCAAATCAGGACCAAGGGCAGTAGAGGGCTGGAAAAGACAAGGACGTGTGATGTGAGCAAACATAAAAGATGCTGCTTTCTCCCTTCAAGTTCACATGACGAGAACTGGCTGTACAAAGCATGACTTTTAAGTGCATGGCTCAGCCACGCCATGTACAAAGGAAGACAAGACACAGGACAAAGGGGACAATGCAAGTTTGCTGTTGTAAGGTCCTCATGGTTTTAACTGAAATGGGATATTATTTGGAGGAAGACTGGAATAAGTTAAAGATGCATGATGCGGCCAAATGGTCCACTTGTAATCCCAGCTACCTGGGAAGTGAACATCAGGAAGATCACAGTTTGAGGCAAAAATAATTCCGGAGACCCCTTTTCACAACCGAAGGCTTGGCGTGGTGGTAAATACCTGTCATCCCAGCTTGTAGGAGGCTGAGATTGGGAGAATCACAGTTTGAGAGCAGCCTGGGCAAAACAAAAGTTCACAAGATGCTATCCCATGGATGAAGCTGAGCACAGCAGCATGTGCCTGCCGTTTCAGCCACACGGAAGCATGAAATAGGAGGGCAGCAGTGCAGGTGTGGGAAAAAGACCCTTTATTAAAAATCACCAGGGTCAAAGGGACCTGGGGGCCTAGCTCAATGGCAGAACGCCTGCCTCCCAAATGGGATGGCCTGAACTAAAAACCCACACCAGGTGCCAGTGGCTCACATCTGTGATCCTAGCTACTCAGGAAGCTGGGGGTTGAAGTTCAAAGCCAGCCTGAGCAGGGAAGTCTGTGAGACTCTTATCTCCAATTACACACAATCTCCACATACACACACAAAAAAATGCCAGAAGTGAAACTGTGGCTTAAGTGGTAGAGTATTAGCCTTGAGCAAAAAGCTGAATGAATTTACCAAGAGTGTAGTATCAAAGGTCTATAAAACAATTTTAATATCTAAAATGAATTTAATATCCAATATTAGCAGTGAACCATTAGGAAGTTACTTTATAAAAAATACCATTTATAATAGCACCTCTAATAGTAAATGCAGACACATGTAATGAAATAGGATCCAGAAAACACAGAAGTAAAAAAGACTTAAATGAAAAGAAAGCCATTCCATGCTTATAGATTAGAAACTTCAATACTGCTAGTGCATCAACTCTCCATAAACTAAGATGTATATCCAATAGAATCTAAATCAATATCCCTGGAGAGGGAGCGAAAGAAGAAAGGAGGAGCAAGAGGAGGAGGAGGTTGGAAGAGAAGGAAGAGGAAGGAAGAATGAGTTCTGTACCTATGTAACCAAGTAATTTTCAATGAAGGTGTCCAAACAGGTGGATGGGGACTTGGAGCTTTTTAAATATTACTGTGGTAAACAAGTGACTATCCAAATGGAAATAAACAGGCTTCACAATGATCTCACATGGTACACAGAAGTTAATGCAAAATGCAACTAAACTTAAATCAAAAGATAGTAGCGGAGGTGGGGCTCCAGCTCTACTTCAGGCTTTTTGGTGGTGAATTGGAGATTAGAGTCTCATGGACTTTCTTGTCCCGGCTGGCTTCAAACCACGAACCTCAGATTTCAGCCTCTGGAGTAGCTAGGATTTTCTTTTTAATTTACTTCATTGTTGTTATAAAGGTGATGTACAGAGGGGTTACAATTACATGAGTCAATGAGTATATTTCCTTTCCTACAGTGTTATCTGTTCCCTCCCAGACTCTCCTTCCCATCTCCACCCATGGGTTAGATGGTTCACTTTCACCAGTGATCACTGAGCTCCACAGATGCACTTTTTTCACCCTTTTCCCCTCCAGTTCTGTGCCCTCCCCAACCCTCCAGAAGATATGCATTGTGAATACACCACACATAAAGAAAACAGAAACCTCAACAACTAAAAACTAGGGGCTGGAAATGTGGCTTAGTGGTAGAGTGCTTGCCTAGCATGCATGAAGCCCCGGGTTTGATTCCTCAGACACACACAAAAAAGCTGAAAGTGGTGCTGTGGTTCAAGTGGTAAAGTGCTAGCCTTCAGCAAAGAAAAGGCTCGGGACAGTTAAAAGTCTTTTGTTTCTGTATCTTGGAGTTTGTTTCCATATGTATATTATTTTACATAAATACGAAGAGGCACTTAGGCATCAAGCCTTTGTTTCTCTTCTAAGAGTAGCTTCTTTTGGTCTCACTGTGTGTAAGTATATAGAATCCTGTATAATGTGTCATATCCTAGTGCATTTAAAATCTAACTTCCACATATCAGAGAGAACAGAGTAGCTAGGATTATGGGTGTGAGCCATTGCTGCCTGGCTGATACTTTTTAATATCTAAAAAGTAGCAGGTCAATCACTGTGCGCAGTCAATTCCACTGTTTACCCAAGAGTTTAAGAAAATAGGAAGAAAAAGATTTACACATGCCACCTTTACTTGCAATGGCCCAGGTGGCCAGCAGGAGAATGGGCAGGCAAAGAAAAGTCCAAACAACAAGATACTAAGTAACAAAAGAGCCATCAGCAGACCTGGCAAGTAAAGCAACTCATATAACCGGATGCTAAATAACAAAAGAGCAGACCTACTATGTGGAGGACAGGAAGAATGTCAACAACAAAGAGCTTGGCACAGAAGATGGCGTGGCACTGCCAGTGGCACCCAGGATGAACCTGGCGACTGAGATCAGGGAGAAAGCCACACTGATATTGCCAGTCAATCGCAAGAAGTCCAAACACTTGGACTCGTTGCCTTGCAGTACAATCTGCTCCTCCAGGCCCAGCTGGTAAGGTGCAGGGGGTGAAGGTGCAGGGTTGGGGGGGGGGGAAGTAGGAGAGAAGTGGGCAGAGCAAAGGGGACAAACCCTACTACCAAAAAAAAAAAAAAAACCTGTCCAGAAGGTTCTAGAACAGTAAAAGCTGCTTCCTGTTCTCTTGCTCTACTTGGCAAAGATGAGCAGAAGCACCAGATGGCCACCAGCAAGAGCAACAAGGGGATAGGGCAAGGCCAACGGGAGCACAGAAATGTCACAGGACAGGACTTAGGAAGGCACTGGCGGGCACAGGTGAAGGGCTTCCTGTGTGCTGACTGCTGGTGCTGACTGGAGCAGTAAGAGTGCAAGCCCCATGCCTGTCCTGGTACCTCTGATCTGGAGTGGCCCCCAAGAAAGCGAAAAACAGATTTGGGCTAGGAATGGTGGGCTATGACTATAACCCTAGCTGTGTGGGAGGCCATAAGTAGGAGGATTATGGTCTGAGGCCAGCTGGGCAAAAGTGTAAGAGTCTATCTGAAAATCTAAGAAAGGGCTAGGGGTGTGAGTCAACTGATAGAATGATAGGGGCCCTGGGTTTAAATTCCAATGAGAGAGAGAGAGAGAGAGAGAGAGAGAGAAGGAAGAAGAGGAGGAGGAGGAGGGGAGGGAGGGAGGGAGGAAGGAAGGGGAAGGGAAGGGAAGGGAATGAAGAATAGAAGGGAGAGAGGGGGATGGATGGAGGGAGAACAGTTTCAGGATGGTCTAGCAAGGCACTCCCAACCAAAGGACTCTGGAGTCTGCAGGGGTGGCGAGGGAGGGTGGAGAGGGGGGCATGGACTTGAGCAACTGCATAGGGCCCACACTCAGAAGGCTCCTGCGCTCCATTATTGTTGTCTTGAGCAGGAACTTCCTAGGGACCCCGCATTTTCATCTTGCAATGGGTCCCACAAGTCAAGCAGCAGGTCCTGCTAGGTGTGGGAGGGGGCTGGGGACAGGGTCTGGGGTTGGAATCAAAGGCCCTTGGCCTGTCCGGCAAGCAAGCCCTCTGCCACTGGCCAATGCATCCAGTCAAGTACAAGTCACAATTTTGAGTCTGTGAAGACTACACTCGGAACCCTAGTGGTGGCACACACGTTGGAGATGATGTGATCCACACCCAGCCCTAAGCATCATGAGCCAGAACCAGCTCTCACACAGGACGCAGTGCCAGAGGGAAGCGCTCACACGCTCTGATTCAAGGATCACACTCTCCAGAATCGGTGCTGGAAAGAAACACAGATGAAAAGTTCCACACGTCGGTGATGCGCAGGCAGCAGCCTGGCTGCAGGGACGATCTGGAAAGAACTGAAGTATCTGACAGAAAAGCATTCCAAGCCATCCAATGTACCCAGGCTGAGTGAGGTACAACCACGGGAAAGTGGTAGGATTCTGTTTTCTTCTGGTATCTCAATGTAAAAAGAACATCCACATAAAGGGGGGAAAGGCTAATCTAAAATAGGGGTGAAGCAATAGGAGCAAGAGGGATGACTGGAGTCAGGGACACACCTTGGCCTTGAAATTCTGGAACCTTCACAGTTAAGTCACTCACACCTGTAATTACAGTTAGTTGAACAGGAGGAGCAAGGTTCAACACAAGCAGCCACCCCCCCCCCACACACACATATACACAAGACCTCATTCTTAATCAATAACTGTGTGTAGTGGTGTAAACCTGTCACTTCTGCCTGTTAGGTACAAGACTGAGATTGGCATAATTGAGGGGCTGGACCAGCCTGGACAATAAAGTCCATAGGAGTCCCCAGATTCCACCTCCACGGGGGGAGAGCAGGCTGTGGTGGGGTGCGCCTGTGATCCCTGCAATGACAGGGACCCTGACATAGGAAGACCACAAAAAAAAAGCTGGGCTCCGGTGGCTCACTGGCTCATGCCTGTAATCCTTGCTACACAGGAGGCCGAGATCTGAGAACTGCAGTTCAAAGCCAGCCTGGACAGGAAAGTCCATGAGACTCTTATCTCCAATGAACCACCAGAAAACCAAAGTGGTGCTGTGGCTCAAGTGGTAGAGCTCTAGCCTTGAGCTGAAAGACCCAGAGTTCAAGCCTCACACCGACAAAAAAAAAGGGCTGGAGTCATCACTCAGCAGAAGAGCACCAGCTTAGCAAATGTGAGACACTGAGTTCAAACCACCAAACTACATAAATAAAAACAGCATGAATGTATGCCCAGGACACAGAGGATTGGCCAGCTGGACCTCAGAGGCTTAGGTGGAGAATAAAGCACATGTGATAGTGGGCAGGGGAGGAGTGGGCTCAGGGATCTCCAGACATCAAAATAAGGAGCTAGAAGTCCTGCGCCCAGCGGCGTGGCCAGCGTCAGCTCACCCTTCCCAGGAACAGCTTCCCCCTGGTCTCGCCGGGCCCCACCTGTGGCCACAGGATGCTAGAGGCACCAGGCCACGGCACCTCCAGTAGCCAAGTTACTGTCCACACGCGGTTCCCATCCCCCAGTCTGAGGCCTCCTTCCTCCTCGTGGCAAACACTTAGGGTGCATAGCTGCTGCTTCTGAAGATGTGCGTCAGGAGTCATTATTCAACACACGCCAGCAGGAAACAGGACATAAAAGGAAATTTCTCTTTGGCAGCCCGAAGCCCATAACTTCATCTTTATTCATAGCACTCATCTATTCAGGCAGAGGCTGCTGCTGGTGGTGGGAGCTGACAGAGACTTTATAGGGAAAGCTGGCATCAGTGAATCTGGACCACAGCGGGTGGTGCCCTCCCCTGTCAGACATTCTGAGCTCAGACTCCCCTTTCTCCACAGTGACTCTGGGGTCTCCCTCCATGTCACAGCCTACCTCAGCTTGGGAAGGCTCCACCTTCCTAGGTCCTCCTGAGCCCTGCTCCTCCTTTGCCTTGTGCTGGGGTCACCTGCTTTGGTTCAGCATCCAGCCAGTCCTCTCTTGGCTCAAAGGCAACCGAGACCACTGTGCTATTCTCTGGGCTGGCCAAACACTGTCTCCAATAAGTGTGTAAATGCAAGGGATAGGAGTGTGGTTTACTGGTAGAGTGCTTGCCTAGCATGTATGAAACCCTGGGTTCAATTCCTCAGCACCATATAAACAGAAAAGGCCAGCTGTGGTGCTGTGGCTCAAGTAGTAGAGTGCTAGCCTTGAGCACAAAGAAGCCAGGGACAGGGCCCAGGCCCTGAGTCCAAGTCCTAAGACTGGCAAAAAAAAAAAAAAGTGTATATGCATGCACAAGGTTACTGTGATGGTTGCACAGGTTGTGCCCTGCACAACTGTAGCGGGTGCCAATCACAAAGAACATGTAGATTCCTTTTCATTACAGCACACATGCAGTCAATGGGAGAAGAGCTTTGAGGAGCTTGGCAAGTCTCCAAGGGGGCCCACCATGGTCCTGTGCAACAACCCATGAGGCTAAGTGCTCCCTGTCCCCTGGACTCTTTGGGACACAAATGGCACAACAACCCTGGCCACAGGGTCATAGCTTTGCCACTCTCACCCTGCGGACACCTCCCTCAGATGGCAGAGTGTGTAGACACCGGAGCCATGGTGTCTGGGAAGGGGGCTTGAAGTCACCCCATGCTGCTAGCTCATGACCCTGGCACTCCGGTACAGCAGGCTTCTCCCCACCCAGGGCTCAGAGGCCACAGACACAACGCTTGTGAGCTGAGGCCAGTCCTGGGCCCAGGGCAGGCCTGGTCTGCACCTCGGCCCACCTGCTCCCTGCTCCTGTCTGCCATCTGTCCCTGATAAGAGTGGACCCACACAGACATGGGTGTGGCCCTGCTGTGCTCCCTCAACCTGGCAGGCCCTTCTGTACCCCCTTTACCTACCTGTGAGTAGAGGGCCCTGAGTATGGAGGCTCCCTGTCCCACTTTGGCCTCACTGCCTGTGGGCAGCCCCTATTCTCAGCTAACTGTGCTCCTCCAGGCTCCCAACAGTAAGCCCTGCTCGGTTGAGCTCCTGGGCAGTGCAAGGGCAGCTGGGCTGGGAAAAGGAGAGCTCAGCTCCCAGCCCCTCAGCCTCTCAGCACTGGGCTCCTGTCACCTGGCTTCCAACTGCAAATGACAGACACACACTTTTTGCTGGAGTTTCTGCTATTCAAAAAGGATAAAATCGAATCTTTCCTCATCACTTACCACTCTTAAGGCTGCCACAAAAAAACATCTAAACATTTGAAACTTCCAGGATTTAACATCTCTCAAGTGACAAGGAAATCCTACCTCCCCAAATCACCCCGCTCTCCAGTGCCCAGCCTCTGAGGTTCTGCACCAGAAAGAAAGCCCCAAGCCCAAGTACCCCAAGAGTCTAGCAGATTCTAGGTCCTCGGCCTTCCCTAAGGAAGGCTGCAGGCATGGGTCCCACTTCTGCCTGTGTGGTGGTCTCAATTTCTGCCAAGGCTTCTCCTGGAGCCTCAGCTTCCCCATCTGTAAAATGGCTTGTTCAGTAATCCTCTTTATGTGGGCCACCATTGCTCAGGTACTCTGTCTCAAGGATGCTGGTTTGAATCTAAGAAGGCCCTCTGACTGGGTGCAATGGCTCACACCTGTAATCCTAGTTACCCAAGTTTGGGAGGATCATGGTTCAAACACAGTCTGCAAAAAAGTGAGACTCCCCATCTTAAAAAACCAGGTATGATGGTACACACTTGCAATCCCAGTCATGTGGGAGGTATAAATAGGAAGATTGTATGTTTCAGGCAAGTCTGGGCAAAAATGTGAGACCCTAACTGAAAAAATAAGTAAAGAAAAAAAGGGGGGTGGGCTAGAAGTGTGGCTCAAATAGTAGAGTACCTGCCTAAAAAGCAAGAGAACCTGAGTTCAAATCCACCACCACCACCAAAAAATGAAAAGTAGAAAAGAAAAATTTCCTCTCCTGCCCCACCACAGGTTAGGCCTGGGAACTATAGCTGAGCTTCTTTTGCTCAAGGCTCGCAATCTACCACTTGAGCCACAGTGCCGCTACTGGCTTTTTCTGTGTATGTGGTGCTGAGAAATTGAACCCAGGGCTTCATGCATGCTAGGCAAGCACTCTACCGCTAAACCACATGCCCAACCCTGTGTTAAAGTCTTGATTGCCAGTGGATGAGACTGTGAGGAGAGATGAGGTCCTTCGGTCAGTGGACCCTACCCAGCTCTCAGCTTCACGGCCGCCTCCAAGGCAAGCAACCCACCCCCCATCCCACCAAAGCCTGAAATAACAGAATCAGCCAGCCATGGATGGAAGCCACGGAGAGCGTGAGCAGAAACAGGCCTTTCCCTCCATATCCTTGGGCATTTTGTGCAGTGATGGAAAGCAAACTACAGCAAAGATGTGTTCAAGCCCCAGCATGGCAGAGCTGGAGTGGCCTCTCCCACAGCCCCTGCAGTGTGTGTGTGTGGGGGGGGTGCATCACTTGTACCCTGCATGTGGTCCCCTGCTTACCATGCAGGCTGGCAAGATATACCCCAAAAGACCCCAATTTGGGACTTTCTTTGATGATACTAGGGATTGAACTCAGGGCCTTCAAGTGGGCACCCTCCACCACCCCACCCCCCCGCTTCCACTGCCCAGTCCTTTGGTTTTGCAGGTCAGGTCTAGTGCTATCTCTGCTCCACTTGGCCTTGGACTGTGAACCTCGTACTCCCACTTCCCAAGTGGCTGGGACCACAGGTGTGGATTATCACACTTGACTTACTCATTGAGATGGCATCTCACTAACCTTTTGCCCAGACTGGCCTCAAAACGGTAATCCTCACAAGTAGTGGGGATGACAGGTATAAGTCACTGTACCTGGTCTACACTGGTGACTTTCTGAAGAACCTTACATCCTACACCAATTCTCAGCAAGTGTTCTGAGGTTTCTCCTCTGAGAATGATTCCTGGCCTAGTCCTCAAAGATGCACAAAACCACGGGCCTCCAGAACATGTATGTCCCTGGTATTCATGTCATAGCTGCATGCAGGGCTGGAGCAGACTTGTCACCAAGTTTGCTGGGAGCCTGTGTAAAGATATGGCCTCATGACCCGAACTGGCTGCCATCACTCCTGCATCTGTGACACACTGTCCTCGCCTCACCCAGTTCAGCTCTCTGTTCTGCCAAGTGCAGCCCATCAGAGCCCAGCTCAGAAGACAGTGGCTACTTGTAAGCAGGCGAATGAGAAAGCCACCTCCTTTGCCACACATGGGCCTGGCCTGCTGTGAGCCCACTGTGCCAGGGCCCAGATGCCTGTGCTCTGCCTTTCTGCTATGACCACACACACACACACACACACACACACACACACACACACACACACACATACCCCAAAGGCAAAGGGGAGCTTGCTGAGTCTGAGAGAGGCCTGAATGGCCTCCAGATGCCATGCACAATCTGCTCTTTGAAACCCTTCTGACTTGGCCTGGTCTTGTTACCGGTGCTCTATCCTTAATCCCCATGACCTGCCTAGCTATCCTTCCCTCACCTCCAACACCTTGGCCCTCATGGCCCCAAGCCCTCTCCCCCAGGGAGGTGGATTGGGGGTTTACTCTCCCTTCCTGACACATGGCCAGTTTGTAGAACTTGTGGTATTAGTATGGCTGGCAAAATGGGGTAAGACTGCCAAAAGCCGAACCATGTTTACAACAGATTCCACATGGACTCTCACCCCTCTGGGACTCTGAAGCACACAGATGGACACCCTGAAGACACTGCATGAGAGCAGATGACACAGATCCCATTTGACCATCTCCCTTCCAGCAGCCCGGCCTGGAGGCCAGGTGGTCTAATGCCATCATCTTTTAGATGAAGAAACTAAGGACCAAAAAGGCTAGGGAGCCAGCCGAAGGGCTGTCATGTGGCAGAATGATGGCTGAACTGCCCTGACCCCCGAGTGACCTCCTCACAGCCCAGATGTGGGAGCAGGGTGAGTACCCCTTTAGACCACTCCATCCCCCTCAGAAGTGGGGAGCAAGTGTGACTTATGTGGAGGCAGGACCTGCCTAGGAACGCACACCCTGGCAGTGGTTAGAACAGGACCCCAGGCCTCCTCTTGGTGCAGTGATACCATGGGACCTGTGGGATGCCAGCCCACAGGAGAAGCCCCAGAACTCCCATGTGGTCCTGTGCCCTGGATATCCGTGCTCCAGGCCCAGTCCCCCTCAGCTTGCAGAGTGGAGGCCAAGTGTGGGATGCGATTTTACTAGTAACTCTTCGTGTGTGTGTGTGTGTGTGCACGCCATGACCACTTTCCACCCCGTGTCAAAAGCCACCATAGTGTCTGAACAGAGGGGCCCAGTTTCTCTTCACTCTCATGCTGGGGAGGGGGAGGGGCATGCCCACACAGTAGAGGGCCCCAGACGTTTCTATCTCCTAAAGCTGATGCAACTCAGCTTCCTGCAGCCTGGGGCCTGGCGTCCCTCCTTCCTCTCTATTTAGCTGGGTCAGCCAATATTTGAAAAACTGGGAGCTTTCCAGCTTAGTCTTGGAAGCTCTCTCCTGGCCCTCCTAGGCCTGCCCTCATGTGCAGAGCACCTGCGGACAATACACCTGTGTCCTCTCTAGGCCTGCGTCGGCCCAGGCTGCTCATGACCATGGTCTGGGCTGCTGGGCCTTCTGCTGCTGGTACCAGGAGCTCTACTCCATGCCCTGACCTAAGCTTTCTGCGGCCACACACAACCTCCAAAGCCCACTCATCTATCCACACCATGACAGTGACACATGGGACAGGATGGGAGGCAGACCCAAAGGGGCCTGGCAATCAGCCAATTTACTCTGCCACTGCATTCTGGCCATACCTGTGCTACCAAACAAAGGTGGGCATTCTACCGCATCTTCACAGAAAGCACAGGGTCGTCACTAGGTCCAGTTCTCCCACCAGCAGCTGAGCTTCCACCAGCAACAATCAGAAATCATTCAGTGCATCCATAGATGACTGGCCTGATACAGTGATTTCTTTTTTCCAAACTTCACCTTCAGAATAAACCCACCCAAATTGAAAACAGAACCACTATTTAAACTTTTAAAGAACAGAACTGCTCTAGAAACCATACTATATCCCAAATAAAAACTGGAAAGGAAGACCAAGTCTCTAATTCCTCCAGAATTTGTCCAGTGAACAAATTCACCTGTAACTTTTTAAAAGGCTGCTTGCTCTCTCTCTCTCTCTCTGTGTGTGTGTGTGTGTGTGTGTGTGTGTGTGTGTGTGTGTGTGTGATACAAGGGTTTGAATTCAAGGCCTATCAGTGGCTAGGCAGCTCCATTTGAGCCCAGTCCTCTTTAGTTACTTTCCAGATGGAGTCTCAGACTTTTAGCCTGGAGCTGTCCTCAGAATTTGGTCTTTCTACTAGTGGCCTCTGATACAGCTGGAATCACAGATGTACTTAATCACAGATTTTTGACTGAGATGGGGTGTTGCTAACTTTTTGTACAGGTTGGCCTTTAATCTATGGTCCTCTCATTCGCTGCCTGCCAAATAGCTGGGATGAAACACCATAAAGGATTAAAAAAAAAAAAGTGACCCTAGTACCAGCTTGCCAGGCAGGTACTCTACCTCTAATGAAACGCATTTCTGCTCACAATCGCAAACATCCTGCACCATTTTTTCAAAAGAATACACAGGGTTAAACGTACCTCCAGGGCTGAAGTTTGGAGAGTGCTGGAACTCACCACAACCGGCTGCAAAGCTAATTACAAGGGTTATTACAGGTCAGAGGATGCACAATTCTAAAAGGAGCTCAACCCTCTGTTAGGTCCGCGGCGGTTAAAAAATCCTCATTTTCCCAAGATATTCAAATGATCACGGAAACACTCATGGAGGCGCATGGCAAGTTGCACTCACGGCCGAAGTCTCCAGCAAAGGAAGGAGGCATGCACCCCGAATCGGCAGCCAGAGCCCTGCGTTTCCAGCAAGGGCCCCCTCCTCCCTCGAACGCGAAGGCGGGGCTCCCGATCGTCCCCGGGGTCTCCGCAGGAAGGGAGGAGGGGTGCAGTCAGGTCTGGCCTGGGCCCCAACCTGGGAGAGAGATACGCACGGTGGGGGACACGCATGGAGGGGAAGGACACGTACGGGGGACCCACGCACGGGGACCGGGCGTGGGGGGGCGCGCCCGGGGAACGTTTGTGGGGACACGCCTCGGGGGGGGGGGGTCCACGCACGGGGACCCGCGGCCGACAGACACCACGCGGCGGGGCGGGCCGGGGATGGGGACCAGGTCCTCAAGGGCAGACCTCGTTCCGGGGCATGCAGGCCTTGGGGGTGCGGGGACCCCGGGAGAGGGGGCCGGAGGAAGGGTCGGTGTGGGTGGGCTCCACGCGGCGCCACTTGCCCCCTCCTCTCTGGAGAGATCTGGATTGCATTTCCTCTCCTTGTTTCCGCTCTACCGCAGCCCCTGGTCCGGAGCGCGCGGCGCGCGGCGCGTGGCGCCGGACGCGCGCGGGCGGGCGCGGGGCTCCTGGGCGCGTGGAGCCGGCGCAGAGCTCCCGGCGCGGGGTGACCTCGGGGCTCGCGGAGCCGGGCCGCGCGGGGGCCCCGCACTGACCCTTCTTAAACGTGTGCAGGCAGCCCGAGCCACAGAGGGCGCGCACGGAGGCCGCCTCCCAGCAGCCGCGTCCCTTCATCCCGCCGAGGGGCGGCCTGGGCGCTACATGGCGCGGCCGCTCGGAGGGCCGCCCGGCGGAGGCGGCGGGCGCTCGCGGGCCCGCGCCGCGCGACCACAATGCACCACTGCCGCCCGCCGCCCGGCCCGGCCCGGCCCGTTAACCCCGTCGGCGCCGCGGGAGGGAGCCGATCGCCGCCCCCGGGACGCCGGGTGCGGGGCCGTGGCCTCGGCGTGTTCCGCGTGGCTTCGGTGCGGAGCGAGGGGCGCCCTTGAGAGTCCCGCCGGGTGCGCGGGGAAGAGGGGTACCCGGCGGGAGTGCAGGAAACAGAGGGGGCCCTGGGGACCCCACCGCGCCGGCCGGGGCACCGGCAGCCACCTGCAGCCACCCGGCCACCTTCTGGGAGGATGAAAGCAACAGGCAAGGCCGGGGAAGCGGGGTCCCTAACGCGGGGCTGGAGGACACAGTCCCAGCGGCCCTGCAGTGCCTTGGGGGTGAGCACCGACTTCCCTGGCTTCTTAGTCCCACGCTGTGGGGGCTGTACCCAGGGACCTCAGCCAGGATCCTGCTACCGCCCCCCACCCCCCGCAGCTGCCTCTCATCTCCGTGTGACCCTAACATTGTCCCCCAGCGAGTCTTGCGCTCCCTTCAGCACAAGGGGGGGGGGCATCCACTCAATGGCCCACAAGCCCCTCAAACAGCCCTCCAAAAGGCATGGCCCCATGTCCCCCACCCCCAGTCCTGCCACACTGAGGTCCCGGCTTAAACACAGACCAGCAAGGCAGTCTACTCTGTCCGGCTGCGTCTTGTCTGCCCCTCTGGGTTCAGCTTTTAACCTGCCCCACCTCATGGGAGCGCAGCCAATGGGGTTTTCCAAATGTAATTTATTAAAGGAAATTCATTCTCACCCATTCAGTCTTTTCAGATACACTGCAGAGTGCAGAGTGCTTGATAATATCTAATAGGCACAGGGCAGGTAGGGCTGAATCAAGAATTCCAAGGCTTCGAAGCAGCTGGATGCTCTTTGGATTAGAGTCACTGGCTCAGGGTGATGGGTGCTGCCACTAGGGAAGGGGAGCACCAGGCACAGGGCTGCATGCTGTAGCTGACTCCTTAGGCTGTCCTCACAGAACAGCTGTGTTTGTGGGGGTCCCACCCGCCCCCTCTTTCCAGAAGAGGTCACTGAGGCTCTGGGTAAAGGGACTTGCCCAGCACCACCACATTGCCCAGGGAACCTGCTGTGTTCTGAGAGGAGAGACCATATTTTGAACCTGCTCTGCAGGGTTTCATAAGCAGCTCCTGCCTGCCTAGGCAAACCAGGCCTTGTGAAAGAAAATGGGTGGAGACTGGAGCAGTTGTGGTTTTTTTTTTTTTAATGATTTGGGACAATGTTCAAGTGATAGGAGCTTACTTTTGAAATGGGTTCTCCTTATGCTGCTCTGGCTGGACCAGAACTCCTGGACCCAAGTGATCTTACCTCAGCCTCCACAGCAGCAGGGACTACACACACATGCCCCATGCTCAGCTTACAGACAATCCTTTAAGGATTGTACATGTGAGAATAAGTCCAAAGCAGTTCTAGAGTTTGAACTCAGAGCTGTGTACTGCTAAGCTGGTGCTCTACCATTTGAGACAGGTTCCCAAACCTTTTTTGCTTGTTATTTTCCCAGACATGGTATCTTGCTATTTGGAGTCCTACTAAACCACACACGTTATGTCTCATTTGTACATAATTACACTGTAAGTCACAGAAAAAATGACCAGCTAGCTGGGCAAAAGTAGCTCACACCTGTAATCCTACTCAGGAGGCTGAGCTATGAGGATCATGGGTCGAAGTCAGCCCAGGCAAAAAGTCCATGAGATGCTTATCTCCAATAAACTACTCAGAAAAAGCAAGAAGTGGTGCTGTGGCTCAAGTGGTAGAGTGCTAGCCTTGAGCAAAAAGAATCTCAGGGATAATACACAGGCCCTGAATTAAAACCCCAGGCAAAAAAAAAAAAAAGACCAGCTTCTGTTCCTGTGAAATACTTGCCAGTCTACAGCCTATTGATGAAGCAGGCGGAGGAGTGCCAGTGAGTCTATAAAGAATGCAAACTAGGGGTTGGAGGAGTGGCTCTGTTGGTAGAGTGCTAGCTAGCTAATGAGAGAAAGGAGGCAAAGTAACTGAAAAGCTGATCAGGCAGCATGGAAAGCAAAGAGACAGAACACAAGATGCCTCTGAATGACTCTACTGTATATTTCCCTCCCATCCCAAAAAGGTGAGGCGGAGCCCCAACCCTGCTCAAGCTGTTTGTACTCATCCTAGACAGCGTCTACGCCCTGAGTTCAAGCCCAGTGAATACACACACACACACACACACACACACACACACACACAGAAAGAAACAAAGGTGAATTACACAATATACTTATGATTGAGAGAAAACTGTACATATATTCAGGTGCTGGTGGCTCACATTTGTAATCCTAGCTGCTTGGGAGGCTGAGATCAGGAGGATGACAGTTTGAGGCCACTGGCACAGAAAAGTCCATGAGACACCATCTCAGAGGAAGAGTCTAAGTATGATAGCGCACATCTGCCATCATCCTAGCTACAAAAAGGAGCCTTAAAAGGTGGATTGCAATCTAGGTGCTCATCTGCCTGGATAGGGAATAAGAACTTAAAATAACTAGTATGGCTGGGAACCGGTGGCTCATGCCTATAATTCCACCTATTCAGGAGGCTGAGATCTGAGGATCACAGTTCAAAGCCAGGCTGAGCTGAAAAGTCCCCATGAGTCTCTTATCTCTAATTAACCACTCAAAAACCAGAAGTGGCGCTGTGGCTCAAGTGGTAGAGCGCTAGCTAGCCTTGAGCATAAAGAGGCTCAGGGACAGTGCCCAGGCCCTGAGTTCAAGCCCCACAACTGGCAAAAAAAAAAAAATCTACTATAAAAACAGGGCTGGAAGTGTGGCTCATGGGTAGGATATCTGTTTAGCAAGCACAAAGCCCTGAGTTCAAACCCCAGTACTGAAGAAAAAATAACAAAACCTTGCACATACAGCTATAAGCAGA
The DNA here is from genome assembly GCF_023159225.1 of Perognathus longimembris pacificus. Classification (NCBI taxonomy): domain Eukaryota; kingdom Metazoa; phylum Chordata; class Mammalia; order Rodentia; family Heteromyidae; genus Perognathus; species Perognathus longimembris. Next base: position 92,244,503 of record NC_063163.1, on the reverse strand, counting down.
ATCATAAATAAATGTCCTGAAGGCTGGGTTTCTTTCTTCCCAGTACCTGGCACAGCTTATGGGGCTCCTCTGTATTTGTCACTCTCCTGCTCCAGACCACAGGGGCAGAGGAGGTGGCCTTTCTCACTATCCCTGGGCGCCAGGGTGGCCTAGCACACAGTGGGTGCTTAATGAATGAATGAGCACAGGAGTGACCCCAGTGGTGATCTCATCAAGGATAGCAGCTGAGTCACTATATCAAGAGCCCCGTTGACCCAGCCAATCAAACCATGCCACCCTCCTGCCTTTCCCAGCCTTCCACCACTGCACCCCAGGTCTGCATTTCTGGTACCACCACCTCAGAGCCCTGTTTATTCTGCATGCCTGAATGACCCTCACCTGGACAGCACAGAACAGGACCAGCTCGGAGTCTGGTGAAAGCGAGATAGCATGGTGACTTCCTGACCTGAGCTGACCACAGCCCTCAAGCACTGTGGGCCTCTGGGACCTGTGGCTCCCACTCCGGGCCTCAGGCTCATTCATGAAGAACAGGGATATGACAGAAGGGAAATGACCTCCATGTTGGTCTGGAGAATCAAGGGTGCCCACACACACACCCCTAAAGGGCCATTGCACATGTAGAGTCCCTGTGGGGCGATTTTAAGAATGAAGCCCCCGAAGGCAGCTGCATTCTAAGAATAGCCAGGCATAGGTGCTGACTTCAGGCCTCACTAATAAATGATTCTGTATCGAAGCCAAATGATTAATTCAAGAGCTACTTATAAGAGGTTGCTAGGCAATTAAAATAAACTTCCTAGGGAATTTATTGTGGATTAATCTGGATTTTTTTTAATGGGATGGGAGAGAGTATACACCATTCAAATCCTTTTGAAAACAGGGAAAGCAGGAGGAAGTAGCAGATTCTGTCCCCACCTGACCTCCCTACTAGAGCAGAAGAGGCGAGACCTGAGGCTGGCTGGCTTTGTCCTGGGGAGAAGGTGGGGCTGCACCAATGCCCCCAAACATGCCTTTGGACAGACGGCCTAGAGGGCCAGGGTAGGCACTTGGGGTCAGGGCCACAAAGCAGCTCCAAGGACACTGGTCTTGCCATAGCCTCCACTGCATTACTGCTGGTGCCAACTAGGCACCAAAAGGCCTTTTGCTTGTTGGAGTCTAGATATTCCTTCCAGCAACACATTTCTCAAGATAAAGAACTGGAATTCCTGAGAGATTTCCTAAGAAGGAAAGAAAGGAAGGAAGGACGGGAGGGAGGGTGGAAAGGAAGGAAGGAAGGGAAGGAGGGAGAAAGAAGTGCTGGTATTACTGGTTCACACCTATAATCCTAGCAACTACTTGGGAAGCTGAGACCTGAAGAATCATGGCTGGAAGTGAGTCTAAGCAGAAAAGACCCTGAGACTTCAACTGTAATGCAAACAACAAATAGTAGGGCTGGAGGCATTGCTCAAGTGGTAGAGCACTAGCTGATGAAGGATGGGGGATTCTAAGATCAGGACTCAGTGTTACTACAAAACACCACCAACCAACAAGCCAGGAGTGGGTAGCTCACACTTGGAATCTTAGCTACTCAGGAGGCTGAGAATTCATAGTGTGAAGCTATTGCAGGCAGAAAAAGTCCGTGAGATTCTGATCTCCAATTGACTACAAAAATCTGGAAGTGAGGGGCTAGGGATATGGCCTAGTGGCAAGAGTGCTTGCCCCGTATACATGAGGCCCTGGGTTCAATTCCCCAGAACCACATATATAGAAAATGGCCAGAAGTGGCGCTGTGACTCAAGTGGCAGAGTGCTAGCCTTGAGCAAAAAGAAGCCAGGGACAGTGCTCAGGCCCTGAGTCCAAGCCCCAGGACTGTCCAAAAAAAAAAAAAAAATCTGGAAGTGAATCTGTGGCTCAAGTGGTAGTGTTAGTCCTGAGCAAAACCACTCAGGAACAGTGTTCAGGCCCTGAGTTCAAGATTCAGGACCTGTACAAAAACAAACAGCAACAAACAAAAGTAGTAGCAAGGATTGAAAACCACAAATCTACTGCCAAATATTCCCCCTTCTGTGTTAACTATTCAAGCAACACAACTTGACAGCCTTGATGCACTCTTTGAAGTAAAAAATTATTAACCCCTAATAATCTTGCCAATGAGATTGAGATTGCAGAGGAACTGACATGCTCACTGATAGCTGGTGGCATGGGACACTGGTATGTTCATCTGTAAATGGGCAACATAAAACTACTGTTGCCCTTATTTCAATAACATGGCCCTGGGGAATTTTCCTTCAGGAAATAATTCAAGAGAAGAAAAAAGCTTTCTGCATAAAGCCACACACAGCATCATTATCTCTAATAGCACAACTCAAATGCTCAACAGCTGAATGATTTGAAACATTAGAGGACATTTTGTGATATTATCTGTGGAATACTACACAGTCATTAAAATGATCATAGAAACCTAGGAAACTGTTAACTATACTGTGAAGTAGAAAGAGCAGAGCATAAAATATCATGTTTAATAGGATGCCAAAGATGGGAAGGAATGAGTGAAAATAAAGAGTAGCTTTGTGGGGAAGGGTGTATTATGTGTGTAACACCGGCAATTTCCTATATTCCAAATACTTTCCACCTTTCTGTGCAATCTTGTCCTTGTGGCAAAAATGCATCAAGCTCCATTCAATCCACTTAATGATTACTTGAAACCCTTTCTCTACAGGACAGAGGAGGAGGAAAGGAGCGAGCAAGGAGCAGGGGCCTGCTCAGGGAGGATGAGTGGGAGACCTCGGGATGGTATGCACAGCCACTAGAGTGCCCAGGCTGGGGCAGGGAGGCCCAAACAAGTGGGATTTTTCCTTTTGTTTTTGTGTTGGGAGTGTTTCTTTGGTGTGCTGGGGGCTTGAACTCAGGATCTTGAACTTGCTCTACCACTTGGGCCATGTCTTTTTGTGTTCGTTATTTTTAAGCCATCTTTGGGGGGCGGGGGGAATGAGACCTTATTTGAAAAGGAAAAATAAAACAACTAAATTTAAAAGTAAAGTGGCCCAAATGGCAGAGTACTGACTAGAAAGCGCAAAGTCCCACGTTTGAATCCTAATACCAAGCCTTCTCCAGAAAAAAAATGGGCCAGGCACTGGTGGCTCATGCCTACAATCCTAGCTACTCAGGAGGCTAAAATCTGAGGGTCACAATTCAAAGCCAGCCAGTGCAGGAAAGGCCATGAGACTCTTATCTCCAATTAACCACCTACAAACCAGATGTGGAGCTGTGGCTCAAAGTGGAAGATTGATAGTCTTGAGCAAAAAAGCACAGAGACAGTGCCCAGGCCCTGGGTTCAAGCCCCATGGCTGACCAACAGAGAGAGAGAGAGAGAGAGAGAGAGAGAGAGAGAGAGAGAGAGAGAGCACGCGCCAAACAGCAAACAAAGACCAAAGAAGGGCCAAGAACGCAGTGCAGTATGTTAAGCCATCAAACTCCATTTCCCCCCACCAGTTAAAAAAAAGAAAAAGATAAATGTACCGGATGCTGCTGGCTCATTCATGTAATCCTAGCTACTCAGGAGGCTGAGATTTGCAGATAACAGTTTGAAGCCAGCTGGGCAATTAAGTTCGTAATAAGTTTGTAAATGAGATTCTTATCTCCGATGAATCACCAAATGCCAGGAGTGGAGCTGTGGATCAAGTGGTAGAGCACTAGCTTTGAGCAATAAAAACTCAAGAGCCTGGGCACTGTCCTTGAGCACCCCCAAAAAGATAGAAGCAGCTAAAAGAGAAAGCAACAAAGAGAAAATGACTTGCAAAATATACAGCTGCAAAAGTAGAAATAACCTGAACTACAAGGAGCATTTAGAGATCAGCATAGAAACCAACAAACATCTGGGGAGTAAAATGACAACAGAAAGGAAAGCACATACAGGATGTAAACTGCTGGCAATGGTCAGTAAACTGACCAAGGTGCATTTGGGCAATGAAGCAAATGAAAGAAATACCTTCCCATTCACCTATCAGAGTAACAAGGCATTATCAAAATCAAAATCCACACTATTGGGAAAAACATCTTTCTGGCTGACATTTCTCCTCTCTCCCCTCACACCCACCCCCAGTACTGGGACTTGAACTCAGGGCCTCCAGTTCTCACTCACAGCCAGGCCTCTATTTCTGGCTTTTTGCTGGATATTGGGAGATAGGAGTCTCTTGGATTGGTTTTCTTTGGCTGTCCTTGAGCTGTGATCCTCAGGTCTCAACCTCCTGAGTAGCTAGGATTACAGGCAGGAACTATGGGCCCCCAGCCTTGGCTGATATTGGATAGTGCCTGTTGATATTTATCATGTGCAAGCACTTATCACCTAGTAATTCCACTCTTCAAAATCTTCAATGGAAAAGTACATGCTCATGAATGAAAACCACATATAGAAGGCTCATTGTAGCCCTCTGTCGAATAGTAATAAAATATAAAGAATCTAATTATCCAGTGAGGGGGAAATGACTAAGTTGTGATACACTGTGGAATGCTGTGTTCTTAAAACAGAGATAGGTCTATTTCGATCGACATGTAGAGCTTCAAAATATATTTTGGTAAGGGAGGAAGAAAAAGGCTTTTTACTAACACATCAAACACAGCCTCATTGGCCTGGGGTGTGGTACAAGAAGTAGAACACCTGCTAATCAGGTCCATGGCCCTGAGTTGAAACCCCAGTATCACCAAAAATAAAATACAATCTCATTTATATATGTAGGTGCAGGTGTGTGTGGTATGTGTGTGTGGGGGGGGGGGGGGGGGGTCGCATGTTCTTATGTGGCTTAAAAAAAAAAAGACCCAGAAGAACAACTTTTCCCAGATGGCTCTATTCATTTTCTTGGAAGGAGAGAGGGTTGGAGGGAAGTGACATGACTGAATTTCATATTATATATTTGAGGGTCACTTAAATATTTCCGTCTTTCTCAATGTGTGAAATTTCTTGACAAATGACAGCTGGAATTAGTGTGTCCAAATCAACACTTATGTGGCCTGAGACAGGACAGTCAGGCTCAGGGGAGTGGCGCCATGGGTGAGTTTGGAAACAGGAGTGGGGGAGTGGGGGAACAGTGACCTGGAAGTCACATCAGAGAAGCCAGCACACCAGCACACATAGACAAACCTGGCAGGCAGCAATCAGAGAGGGGCTGGATCATTTGTCGTACCCGTGGTACAATCCCCATGAGACGGAGGAGCAGAGCTGCCCATGGTGATGGGCCCTGCAAAGAAGGACACAGCTGCAACCAGGTGTTGAGGTGGGGCAAGAAGAGGATAAGTACCTGCCACCCAGCCAGGCTTCAGAAGCCTCCCCACACACTCAGCTGCCAGGCCATGGGGGACAATGGCCTCCAGATGATGGCTAGGGTTTGGGGATGACGCTCAGGAGGGACATCCACCTGTGCTCACCTCACCAGGCCTGCTCCAGGCAGCCTGGTCCACAGATGTGAGGAGAAGTGTCAGAAACAGCAAGAGGATTTTGGAGGGGAGTGTAGAGGGGAGACCTAGGGAAAGGCAAGAAATGACAGGTGCATTGCTGCACAAACTCCTCCTTGAACCCAATGACCCTGCCTAATGCCCTCTGTTGGGATCCCTCATTGAAATCCCTGCCTTCTGGTCCTCTCGCCACTGGCCTACTGTCCTTAAATCTGTTTGATCGTCACTCCCAACTCCATTCTCTTCCCACTCCATGCTGGAGACCATGAGATAGTGTCTATATCCACAACGTGGTGTCCCATCCCCCATGTGCACGGCTCCAGCGATAATAGAAGTAGAGTCTGGCCCTTCCAAGCTCCAGACCTCTACATCCAGCTGGCTATCCCCACACACCCCCTGTTGCCAATGGAGCCTCTCTCTTCTGCCCCTCAGAATGCTTCCTGTTCGGGACAGTGCTTTCTGGCCCTAGGGAACCTGAGGGTGGGCTGCTGTGGTTTCTCCCATGTCCTTGGGCCCCTTCCACATGCAATGAACCCCAAAGTGCTTCAGAATCACTTGCAAATCCACAGCCTTTTCTCTACCTGAGCCAGCCACCCGTCTACATCACCACTGGAATCCCAGCTTCCACACTGAGATCTTTAGGCCCATGCTCTTGGTTACCACCAGGATCTTTGACTAGAAATGCCATCTGCTCCATGATGGCTCCCTTCCAAGGCAACCTCATACCAACTTTGGCAAGTACAAGTTCATAGCCTACCAGGAGCTAAGCCTACTGGCCATGGCACGTCCTACTTTTGGCTTTCATTGTATTCCATTGCTTCCTCTCTCCTTACCTTTGCTCACCTGGCCTTCAGGATCTACCTTTCTTTCCCAGGCTGAGTATTGCACTGTTAGGTCCAGAGTGGGGTCCTCCCCTACAGTGGTTTACCAGCCAGCAGTGGCATGTGGGGGGGGGGTGTGAATGGCGCACCAGGTGGGGCCTTGCTCCTCACACTCTTCCTCCCTTACTGCACTGTCTCTTAAGGACCTGGTGGAGAGACTCCTGCAAAACAGCGCCAAGAGAGGGCAGTCTTCCCTGAGTCTGTTTCACAGGGCTGCTTCTAACATGGGAGGCTCATAACATCAGAAATGTATCCTTTCTATTCTGGGAAAGAAATCCAAATTGGAGATGGCAGCAGGGCTGTGTGCTCCCTTCAAATGCTCCAGAGGAGGATCAATCCTTCCTTGCCTGTCTTGCCTATGGGTGGTACTTAGTGTTCCTTGGCTTGTGGGCACATCACTCCAACCTCTTCCTCTCTTTCCTTGGCCTTCCCCTATGCCCTCAAATGGTCTTTGCCTCTCTGTGTGTTTCTGAGTCCAGGTTTTCCCTCTTCTTACAAAGACACCAGTCCTATAGCAAGAGAGATCATCTGAATGGCCCTACTTTAAGTTAACTGGATTACATTGGCAAAAACCTTTATCCCTCCCTCCACCCCCCTCAATAAGATTACACTTACAAATACAGGTGGTAAGAACTTCATTTTATGGGGGGGGTGACACAATTCAACCTACAAACTCACTTTGGTGTTACTGGTGCCTGACACCATGTTTGACCCACAGCCAGACTCCTTGTGAATGGCTAGCTGAGCAAGAGTGACTGGGGATGATCTGGGCCCAGGGGGAGATCCTGAGACAGAATGGTGGCTTGGAGGAGGCAGCTTGAGCCTGAAGGAAGTGAGGGAGGAAAGGACAGGTCCAGGCAGGAAGAACAGGGGAGAGGAGAGGAAGAGGAAAAGCAGCTGTGTGGCTCTGTGCTTTGCCATCAGGTAGCAGGGCTGGTCTACAGAAAGGCCCTACAGGCTGGCCCAAGGCAACTACTCTCATCCCAGAGACAGCAGTGAGCCTCAGATTCCTCGGAGAGAGGTGACCAGATGTGTCCCTGAAAAAGTCATCGGTTGGAGGCACCCCGGAACAAGTCTCCAAGGAGACCCATGCAGGGAGGTGGCTAGGCAAAGAGTATTACAAGTCAGCAAATAAGGAAGAACTGAAGCAGGGCCAGAGACAGCATGCTCCAAGGGGAGGAATGGAATCCAGAGAAAATAGACATGGCTCAGATTTAAGGCTACCAGGAGAGGGACTGAGGCTGGGGGCAGAGAAGTAGGGTGGGAAGCTGGAATCCAGCGGGGGAGACACTGATTGGGGCCCAGTAAGTGAAAGGACAGCCCAGGAAAAGCAGTTATTTGCAAGGGTGATGCCTAGTTTAGCATCATGAAATGATACTCAGTGAAAAAAGTTAGCTTCTGGGTCTGCTCATTTAGTAACCAAGTTGTGTGTGTGTAGGAAGCAGCTATAAGAGATGCATATACACTTCATAAAGTCATTAATACTGTTGTTTAGGGACAAGAAGCAGGCTGTTTGGTATCAGTGCCTGTGCGCAGGCTGTTAGAACCAAGGAGGGATTAGAGAAAGGTCTCAAGTCAGAGGAAACCAAAGCACATCTATAACCTTTATGCGCCCTCATCACCCCCAGGAAATGGAAATCAATGCAGCCTGCCAATGACAGCCAAGATCCACCTGCAGCTGCTTTGCAGACAGGGAGCCTGGGCAGAGGGAGCTGTCCATCCTGGTCAAGGCTCCATAAGAGATCCATAGGGATCTTTAGATTTGGGAAACCTTTTTAGATAGAGCCAGTGGCAACTAGAAGAGCTCCTCCCTCCCGCCCCCCACACTGGGTGAAGAGATTGTGTGGAATATAGACTTACCCTGCCCCCACTCCACACCTGAGTCATTTCCTGTTTGGGCCTCAGGCTGTTCATTCTTGATGAGAGAGCTTGGCCTAGTTGATTTCCAAGGACTCTTCCACCTTCCCACTCCGTCTACTGTGGTGGCTACTGTCCCCGCTGGCAGAGTGACAAGTCCTGTCCTCAGCCCCAGGACAGGATGATGTAGCAGGCTGGGAAGGGAAAGTACTAGACATTTCTCCCATTGTGATTCTCCCTACCTGTGCCCTGACTCCTGATTTTCTCTCTCCTCTCCTCTCCTCCTCTCTCTTCTCCTCTCTCTCTCTCTCTCTCTCTCTCTCTCTCTCTCTCTCTCTCTCTCTCTCTCTCTCTCTCCCTCTCTCTCTCTCTCTCTCTCCCTCTCTCTCTCTCTCTCTCTCTCTCTCTCTCCTCTCTCTCTCTCTCTCCTTCCAGTCTTCCAAAGGGCGCTGTCATCTCTGAATGAATACAAAGCACTGAACTGTGGGTATAGAGAGCCAGGTGTGTTGCTCCCTTCCTGAGCCATTAGCTCATCTCAGGTCCTCTCTGGAGAGGCACATGCTGAGTGGGAGGCTTGGGAGCATGAGTCTCCTCCTCTTCATGATAGGCTAGTGATGGGGTCCCACAACTGAGTTGCTGTAGGAAAGCGTGACTTGCCCAAGCCAGAGTCCCCCAGTGTGAGCTGCTTTGCCACAGGGCATGCAGGATGAGAAGACCTACCTCCTAAGCAGGAGGGGAAGGAGGAGTGGAGGGAAGAGAGGGAGGTATTTCAGGAGGGATAACAACAGCCTCTCCCTGCAACTAAACCTCCCTAGAACCAAGTGCTTGTGGCTCACACCTGTAATTCTAGCTACTTGGGAGGCTGAGATGGGAGGATTGAGGTTTAAAGCCAGCCCTGGCAGGAAAGCCTGTAATACTCTTATCTCCAATTAACCACCAAAAAGCCTAAGTGAAGCTGTGTCTCAAATGGTAGAGTTCTAGGCTTGAGCACAAAAGCTCAGGGGCAGCATCCAGCCCCCGAGTTCAAGCCCCAGGACTGGTGTACACACACACACACACACACACACACACACACACACACACACACACACACACCCCTCCCTAGCATTCCCTTGTAGCTTAAGACTCCACTTGTCCTGAAGGAATAACAATTTCTTTGTCCTTTGGCTCAAGCCCTGGCCAACCCTTGCTGGCCAGCCAAGGTCCCAGGATGAGAGCAGAACCTAGGGTAGTCCCCACTTAGGAGATGCTACCTCTGACAGGACCAGACTACCCCAAAGTATTTGAGTACAAACACATATTAAAGTGGACTTTGGCCAAACGCACTGGCACCCCTCTAAGCCCTGGGCAGCACTATGGCAGGGGGCTCCTCCATGCTGATCCTATGCTATGAGTTCACGTACCACGAAGGGCTTTCCCTTTTACAAATGATGCCTCTAGGTCCCCAAAGCTACATGGCCGCACCCAGGAAATCAGAGGGTAAAGTCGGGATTTGAACTCAGCTCTCCTACTCTGCACAGCTGAGCCTATTTTTACTCTTTGATGCCACAAAGTAATGGCACTGTTCCTAATACCCACTGTTATTCTACCAGGAACTGGACCTCAATTGCTTTCATCAGCACACAATTTCTTCTAGTGCTAAAACATCTGTCATGAGCAATCCAGACAGAAAAGTCTATCCATATTTCTCATGTGCTTTTTATAACTGGGCATAAAGACAGGACTTCTAAGCAGAGAAGAGATCTGTGAGCTAGATCTAGGACTTCGTATCACTCAGAGCCAGCCCTCAAATAATACCTTCTTCAGTGACAGAGGAGAATATGAATCCACTTTAATTATTAAGGAGGTTTTAAGTTGCCCAGCCTAGAGGTAAAAATAGGAACCCTTGTTACATTACAGGTGTGCAGCCTGATATATGTATCTATCTATCTATCTATCTATATCTTTTCAATCTGATCTACATACAGAAAACTTTTTTACTTGAAAGGCAATGTTCAAAATATTCAAGATGCAAAGCTCAAGCACACTGTCTTCCTAAAACAACAACAACAACAAAGACCCAGCTTGCTGTCTGGCTGACATGCTATAATATTTCTGGACTTCATATTTTTATGAGACGAGTCATCGAGAATGTCACCACACAGTCATGAGTCACCCATCTTTCCAGACAATCTTTTTCTAAAGGAGTCCATTCTCCCAGCCATTCAAGGCACTTAATATGGTCGGTTTAAAAAAAATAAACACTCTTTTGGGCAGGAAATAAGAGATCAAGGATAACACAAATGGATTATTCGTCATGTGCACAGTTGTTACATTCCCCACTCCCCACCCCATAACCTTTCCTCTCTACAGATCACCAGGAGAGACAAATGGTACCTCGCTAGCAAGTGGTCTGCTGAAGCAAGCAATGCCAATGCCTCCTTGGCATGCATTTCCAGCAGCACTGCAGCACCACTGCAGCTCACACTGACCCTAAAACCAGCTCAGCAGCTTACATGTCCTCACCACCTCCCTCCTTTGCCATCCCTCTCATCAGACCAGCAATCCAAGGCCACTCGCTGCCCACCAGTCACACAGGATGCACAGAGCCTAGACATAGAAAATCACACCTCCTGGGTCTCCAGCAGAGTGTCAGCCTCCAGAGGCTTGGAATTGAACATTAGAGCTCCCCAGCATCCTGTATGAGCATCCTTCTATCTGCACCCCACTCTTCCCACTCCCTCTCCTCCCTCCCCTCAAGCCCATCATTTGGGCAGTGAAGTCCCCCAGGCCTGCCCACCCAACGCTAGGAGTTAAGCAGTCTAGCTGTCTGACCTTGCCAGGTGATGGAGATGGGGATGGACTGCTGGTAGGATCGAAGACAGAGGTGACCCATCAAGTTTAAACACATCTCCCCGCCCTCAGCGGATGGCTCAAGGCAGAAGGGGGCAGCTCTAGGGGTGGAAGAAGCCCAAGGCTCCTCTGGCTGGGTGGCTGCCCCGTTGGGTGACCCCAAGCTGCTTACTCAGACCCAAGCAGGCTGGAGAAGGGCTTTCCTGTGACTGTCACCACTGGAGTTTAAAATCCCCTTTGCGTGCTGGGAACGAACACACACACACACACACACACACACACACACACACACACACACACACACACACACGGTGTGCCTGCCCACTATCCCCTCCAGAACACCTCTGCCTGAGCCCAGCTCAGTTGCATGGAGTGACGGAGTGACCCTCGCCCTTGAAGCCTGGTCACCGGGCAGCTCAGGTGTCCTGAGGACGACGACCTGGGGAAAGCGCTTCACTTCTCTCTTGCGGCCCAGGGCAAGTGGATGCCGGCTTTCCTGGGCTAAAAGATGGCTGACCTTTTCAGGGCCCCATTCCAGTGGCTGAGCTTCCCAGGGTCAGCCCCCGTCCCCCCGCACAGAGAGGGACAAGGGTCTTCCCGGTGCCACCAGCCTCGGCGGGCGTTTCTGGTGCGGGGCTACGTGCTCTCCGCACTCGGGCATCCACGCCTTGTGGCTGTCTGACTCCTGGCTGCAGCTTGTATCCTCTGACTCCCGCGGGCAGAGGGGCCTGCCCTCTCCCGAGGCACCTGGATTACTGCAGGGCCAGACCTCTGAGCCTGCGGGCTGCCCAAGACCAGAGCGTTAATGGGGAAGGCAGATTTGGAGATCAGGTGCCCGGTCCTCGTGCGCCCCACCCCTACTCCGCCGGGCCCCGACTCACCCCAGGGAGGGGCTCCCGAGTGTGGACGCGGCGGGGGTCCCGAGGCTGCCGCCGCCGCCGCCTTCCCGCGGCCGCGCTCCCCGTCCGCCTCGGAGCAGCGCCCGCCGCCAGCGCCGCCGCCGCGCCGAGCCCGGGCGAAGGAGGGCGGTGCTCGAATTGGGCGGGAGCGGCCCCGCCGCCCCGGGCCCGCCTCCCCGCCGCGGCCGCCGCTTCAGCACCGCGGACAGCGTCCAGCCCGCGCGCCCCCAGCGCAGCGCGCCCCGGCCGGGGGGTCTGGGGGGCCGGGGTCGGGGGGCCGGGGGACTGCGGGGCCTGGGTGCGGGTGGATGGGACCGGAGGAACCGAGGGGCCGGGAAGCCGGGTGACCGGAGAACCGGGGAGCTTAGCCCCAGCGCGGCCTCACCCCCCAGCCTCCTCGTCCCCCCGCGACTAGGGGCCGCCTCCGTCCCCCAACCCACCCCACCCCGAGCCGGGACCCGGTGGGACCGGCCCCCTCGGCCAGCCGGGTCCCGAGGAGGCACCGGCTGGACAAAGGCGCGCTGTCTGCGGTGGGGCGCGGCGGCCCGGTCCGGCCTCTTAAAGTAACGCCCGCGCGTGGCCGAAACCCGAGCCGCGCCCGGGCGTCCTCGGGGCCGGTGAGGCCGGAGGGGGCGGCCCCTGGCCGGGCCGCGCGCGGGGAGGGGCCCCGTGACCCGGCCCAAGCCCTCATGTCTCCACCTCAAACGCCCAGGCGGTGGCAAGGAGCGGGGCGGCACGGACCAGCCCAGTCTCGAGAACGAGGGGTGCGAGGGACGGTGGGGTCCCATCGCCGTCTGGAGTCCAACTCCCTCCTACCCTCCCAACCCCAACCAGACAACAGATGGGGCCGCCGGAGCCGGCTGACATCACGCAGAACCACTTCCGAGTTGTTTTCCATTTCTGCTCGAATTCCTTGGGCTGCTGCTCCCTGATCCCCGGCCAGGAGGAGGAGGAGTCCGGGGTGTGACTCGGATCCGCTACCTGACTCGGGCGGCCCGAGCCTCCCCTTCCCTCGGGACGAGCCCGGGGAAATCCTCGATGCTCGCCCTGCCCACTTCGAGCCCCGCCCACCCGATGACCCCGGGACCCCAGATCCCCGGGCCCAGGTGGGGAGAGCCTCCCTCCACTGAACTGAGCTGTCAAGCTTTGCCTAATTCTTTTTTTCTTTTTTGTAAAGGTGATGTACAGGGGAGTGGGGGGGTGGAGGGGGGCCTTACATGATGGAAGTCAGGTAAGGAGGACATTTCCTTTTGAACAGTGTCACCTCTTCCCTCAGCCCAATTCTTTTTAAAGCAGCCACAAGGTGTGTTTTGTTTGTTTCGTTGAGACAGGGTCTCGGCTACGGTAGCCTCGAAATCTTCCTGCTTAATTCCAGGATTCCACACATGTTCACTTCCATACCTCCCAGCCAAGACTTCTCGCCTTATTAATTCAAATTCACAGACATGTTCATGGTCCCGGCCCCAACACGCCCCAGCCCCACGCCTTTGAAAGGGGAAGAGGGAAGGACAGGAATCCATGCTGTTCAGGTAGGCATGGGGAACTCTGTTCAGGCATCCTTGCACTGTGGCTACTATCCAGAGAGCAAGTTACTGAATCCTTCAGAAGGACACAGCTAGAACAGAAGGGGGCATCTGTCACTCGGGACTTGTGATGGGACTCCTTCAGCTCTCACATATGTGATTCCTTATTTAAAAAAAAATAGCTGGGCATGATGGCCTATAAACCCAGCTCCTCAGAAAACAGAGGTTAGAAGGATTTCTGTGCCCAGGCAAAAAGTTATCAAGTCTGCATCTCAAAGCTGGGTGTAGTTGTATGCCCTGTAATCTTAGCTACACAGGAGGATGGAAATCCAGGCCGGCCCTAGGAATAAAACTCTGACTGCCAGCTACACATCAAATGATGGCCTAATATCCAGAATCTACAGAGAGAGCACAAGAAACTGAACTCTCAACGAATCAGGAATAATAGTCAACGCATATCCTATGAAATTAGAAAACTTTCAGGCATAGGTGAGATTGGGAGGGATGGAGGTTTTAAATAATGTACTGAAAAAGCATATATATATATTTTTAAAAAGTAATATACTTTAAAAGTAATGTACTGTCAGCTGGGTGTCAGTGGCTCATGCCTGCTATTTGGGAGGGAAAATGGACAAAGTGGCTGGAGCCTGTCATCTCAGCACTGATGGGAAACCTAAAGTAGGTGGATCCTAGTCCAGGCATATGCCCAGGTGGAAAGCAAGACACTATCCTGAAACTAACCAGCGAAAACAGGGCTGGAGGTGTGGTTCAATGGTAGAGCATCTACCCAGAAAGTGTGAGGACCTGAGTTCAAGCTCCATTAACCCCCCAAGCCAAATTTAAGCAAAATAAAGTTGTCAGAACTCAAAGACAAGAAATATGTGCCAGGAAGTATGTGGCAGGAACACCAGGTCAAGTGAGTTTTCTGCTGCAAGGGTCATAGGTATCAGGCATCCATTTCCTCATCTGAATGCACACACACACACACAGATGTACACACACACAAACACAAACACCATACATTCACATGTGCACATGTATAGACACATACCCCCCACAATAATACACATACACATGTGAACACATACATGCACACAACATACACATGTATGGATATGTGTATGCAACACACACTACATGCATCACTAGCACATACATACACCACTAGCACAAAAGCTCAGAATTTCCATTGACATGCCTACATTTCTACTCAAGAGCCCCAGATTCAAGATTTAAAACTAATAGAAACAACCTGAACCATACATAGAGTTTCCATTTCAGTTTGGTTATGTGGTCATTTTCTGGTTCTAGGAAAGCCTAAAGCCTGGAACATGGACCACTCACAAAAGATGGAAGCCACTTCCATGCTGGCTCTCTCCTTCCTTCTGCCCCACAGCTCAGGCCCACGGCCTTTCACCTGCTCTGTACATTTTCACTGTGGCGGCAGATGGAACACGACTGCTGAGACCACCAGTCGCGCATGCGTGACCTGCCTGCACTCCCCTTCATTCCAGATGTTGCTGTGAAATCCAGTCTAATCTACCTTGTGCTGTCCCAGCTGTGGTTTGCTAGCTCCCTTTGCTATACCTGAAACTGGAACACGTCTGTGGCTCAGGCCCTTCCTCACTCACAACCAGTGCTTTCTTCCTGCCCTTCCTTTCTGCTCCTACTAGGGGGACCAGGGCCCATATCCTCTCTCCCAAGTCCCTCTTCCTGGGCTCCTGCTGCTCCCATTAGCCTCCTCCAGAAAGCCCCCAAGAGTCCTGCCTCCCATTCTGGTGGAGGCACTTAGTAGTTTTAAAATGAGGAAACTAAGCAGAGATCATACCAGCAATGGCATTTTTTAAGTCTTTGACATCTGTTTAATTCATATTCCTTTTTTTCACTACCCTCTTAGGCCTGGTCCACACCCTGCCAAGCTAACCCTGGGTTGGCCTAGCACTTCTCTGTCTTCCTGCTAGACTGAGGAGAAAGAGCTCCTAGAAAAAAACACACGCAACAAGTACCTTGCCATGAGAGCAATAAAGACAATTGTGTCCAGATGTGGTGGTATCTGCCTGTGATCCCAGCACTAAGCAGGGTGAGGGCAATAGGTGGCTACATAGAAATATTCTGTCTTTTTTTAAAAAATGGAGTGCCAGTGGCTCATGCCTGTACTCCTCACTATTCAAGAAGCTGAGATCTGAGGACTGCATTCAAAGCCAGCCTGGTCAGAAAAGTTCATGAAATTCTTATCTCCAATTAACCATCAAAAAGCTGGAAGTAAAGCTGTAGCTCAAGTAATAGATATCTGGCCTTGAACAGAAAAGGCTAAGGGACAAACACCTGGGCCCCCCGAGTTCAAGGCCCAGTACCAGTGCACACACATGAAAAAGCCAGGCATGACGGCTTATTATACTAGTTCTTATCTGAAGCACATATAAGTAAAAAAAAAAAAAAACGCTGGGTAGTTAGTTGAGTTAAATTTTTCTTGTAAATATATTTATGTTTATAATATTTAAATTTTTGTTAGATCTGCCAGGTGTTGGTAGCTCACACTTACAATCCTAGCTACCTAGGAGGCTTGAGATCAGAGGACTGTGGTTTGAAGCCAGCCTGCACAAGAAAGTCTGAGAGACTCATCTCTAATAAACCATTCAAAACCAGGAAAAGGCTTGAATGATAGAGCACTAGCCTTGAGCAAAATAGCTCAGGGACAGCACCCAGGCCTCTTGAGTTCAAGCTCCAGGACACACACACACACACACACACACACACACACACATGCACACACACATGAATTGTGATATCTAAGAAGAAAATGACAAAGTATCTCATATTTATAACCCCAGCTACATGGGAAGCAGAGACTGTGAGGATCACTTTGTGAGGCCAACCTAAGGAAAAAGTTAGCAAGACGCCATCTTAATTTTTCCAAAAAAAATCCAGGCATGTAATTCATATCTCTGATCCCAGTATGAAGAGGGAATAGGTAGGAGGATCTTGGTCTGAGGCCCTATCTGAAAAATAACCTACAACAAAAAGGGTTAGAGGCAGAACTCAAGTAGAAGAGCACCTGTCTAACAAGTATGAGGCCCTGAGTTCAAACCTCAACACCATCAAGGGGAGTAAAAATAAAAGGGTAGAAGCAGGAAAATCAAGTGAATTCAGCACTGAATACAATCTGTGTGGCCTTGGCTGGGCAAGGGGATATTAGTGAAATTGACCCAGCCTGGAAACCAGCATTTCTCACGGCAGTGGGCAAGCAGCTGGATCTCCATGAAGTTGAGCCTTGAGTGAACCAATTCATGGCTCCTGGGAAGTGTTCAAAAACTTATTTTCACCCCCTGTGTGAAGGTCATGAGCACTTGTAGCAACCAAAGGAAATACTATGGAAGAGAAATGAAAAGCTTCCAAAAATCCAGATGGCTGAAATGCCAAGAGCCAGGGAGAAGAACTACTTGACATATTTAATGTGTCCTGCCTGAGCAGCTTGATTAGTCCTGCCTGAGCAGCTTGATTAGTACAGAGCTAACTTCAAAATAACTGCAATTGCTAAGCATGGTGGTTCAAGCCTGTAATGCTAGCTACTTGGGAGCGGGACATTGGAAAGTGGTGGTTCAAGACCAGATCATGCAAAAGCAAGTTCCTAAGGCCCCATTGTGACTAATGGCTGCGTGTAGTGGTACACAAGTGGTACTGTGGGGAAGCACAAACAGGAGGAGCAAAGTCCAGGTGACTCCAGGAATAACCTGACATTCTATCTCCAAAATAACCCACACACAGTGGCACTCACTAGACACTATATAGAAAATGAACAATACAACTTGTGAGTGGGGGTGGGAAGGGAAAAACTAGGAGAGTAAGAGAAAGGGTGACATTGACCAAAAAGAAATGTACTCATTACCTGACGTATGTAACTATAATCTCTCTATACATAACATTTACAATAACAATAACTTTTTTAAAAATAAAAGGGGGCTGGGAATATGGCCTAGTGGTAGAGTGCTTGCCTCGAATACATGAAGCTTTGGGTTTGATTCCTCAGCACCACATATGAAGAAAAAGCCACAAATGGCACTGTGGCTCAAGTGGCAGAGTGCTAGCCTTGAGCAAAAAGAAGCCAAGAGCAGTGCTCAGGCCCTGTGTTCAAGCCCCAGGACTGGTCAAAAAATAAAAAATAAAAGGACTGGCATAGTGTCTCAAGTAGTAGAGCACCTGCCTAAACAAGTGTAAAGTCTTAAGTTCAAACTGTAGTACTGCTAAAAATAAAAGTAAAAGGAAGAAAAGTAGAAAAAAAAACTCCATGATCAATAAGTTAAAAGATTAAAAAATAATGAATAGATGAGACATTACAATGTAATTAGAACTACATAAAAATAACCAAATAAGCCAGGTGCCAGTGGCTCATACCTGTAATCCTAGCTACTCAGGAGGCTGAGATCTGAGGGTCGTGATTCAAAGCTAGCCGATGCAGGAAACACTGCAAGACTCTAAGCTACTCAGAAAAGGCTGGAAGTGGCACTATGGCTCAAATGGTAGAACACTAGTCTTGAGCACAAAGAGGCCCAGGAACAGCATCCAAGCCCCGAGTTCAAGCCCCAGGACTGGCAAAAAATAAAAAGATAAAAATAATCAAATAGTTATTCTGGGATATAAAAATATTTTATCTGGGGCTGGGAATATGGCCTAGTGGCAAGAGTGCTTGCCTTGTATACATGAAGCCCTGGGTTCGATTCTCCAGCACCACATATATAGAAAATGGCCAGAAGTGGCGCTGTGGCTCAAGTGGCAGGGTGCTAGCCTTGAGCAAGAAAAGGCCAGGGACAGTGCTCAGGCCCTGAGTCCAAGCCCAGGACTGACAAAAAATAAAATAAAATATTATATCTGAGATTAAGAATAATTGGATAGGCTTAACAGTAGAATGGATAAAGCAATAAAGCAAGCTTAACAAACCATGACTGGACAAACAAAAATATGTAGAGAAAAAAATGAGTAGAAAAGACAGAACTGTGCAAAGAAGACTATGGGAGACAGCCATATATATAACTTGTGTCCCACAAGAGAATGAGAAGCAAGCATACACCAGAAGTGGGTGTGGAAGAAATAATGGCCAGAGCTTCCCAAATCTGGTGGAAGTCAGTTAGTGCACAGATTCCAGAAGCTCAATGGGTCCTAAGAAGGAGAAATAGAAACCAAACCTTGCCTATGCACATCATAGAGTCCTGAAGACCAACAACAGGGGGAAGATATTAGGTGAAGTCGGGGGTGTGTGAAAAATGGGCTGAATCTCTCTTATCTGAATTTTTGCAGCCAGTTTTTCAGATGGGAAATATTTGCATAAACTTTACTAGCTGAGCATTCCTGATATGGACGTCTGAAATCTGGAATGCTCTAAGCAACAACAACAACAACAAAACCAAACCATAATACTATGAAGTTTTGGACTCTTTCAGATTTTGGGTTTTTAGACTAGGAAAACCTAATCTGTATATTATCTTTTATTAAAGGAATATGATTTATTTATTATTATTTTTTTTTTTTGCCAGTCCTGGGCCTTGGACTCAGGGCCTGAGCACTGTCCCTGGCTTCTTTTTGCTCAAGGCTAGCACTCTGCCACTTGAGTCACAGCGCCACTTCTGGCCATTTTCTGTATATGTGGTGCTGGGGAATCGAACCCAGGGCTTCATGTATATGAGGCAAGCGCTCTTGCCACTAGGCTATATCCCCAGCCCAAAGGAATATGATTTAAAGGAGACTGATTTCTGTCCTTTCACCATAAAACACAGCAGGATGAAGATAGTAGCATTTCCAAGGATCTGTGCATGGTAGCACGTCTGTAATCTCAGCACTCAAGAGGCTGAGGAAGGAAGATGGTAAATTCAAGGCTAGCTAGGATCATTGGCATGATCCTATTAAAAAAAAAAAAAAGGGAAGAAAGAACTGCTAATCTTGAAGAATTCTATACCCACTGTATATGTGTCATGGGGCTTGAACTCGGGACATGGGCATTGTCCCTGAGCTTTTTGGCTCTAGGCTAGCATCCTACCACTTTGAACCACAGTTCCCTTTCTGGCTTTCTGGTGGTTAACTGCAGATAAGATTTGCACAGAATTTCTTGCCCAGGCTGCCTTTGAACTGTGATCCTCAGCTTCCTGAGAAGCTAGGATTACAGGTGTGAGCCATCAGTACCTGCCAAAACCCCTGTGTTCAAAATGTAACTAAGGGCTGGGCATATGGCCTAGAGGTAAAGTGCTCGCTTCGTATACATGAAGCCCTGGGTTCGATTCCTCAGCACCACATATATAGAAAAAAGCCAGAAGTGGCGCTGTGGCTCAAGAGGTAGAGTGCTAGCCCTGAGCAAAAAGAAGCCAGGGACAGTGCTCAGGCCCTGAGTCCATGCCCCAGGACTGGCAACAAAAACAAAACAAATAAATCAAAATGTAACTAAATACAAGTAGATTTTAATCATTTAAAGCACCAATTGTGGACAGAGGTTGCGCCATCCAGTGACAGAAGACTTGCCTCGCAGGTGCAAGGCCCTGGGTTCGAGCCCCTACATTGAAAAACAAAAATACAACACAAATTATCATGCCTTGTGGAATTTGCACATATATAATCTAGGTAATAATAATGATAATAATAATAATAGCATGAAGAGTGAGGGGATGTAGGGAGTTTAACTGTTAGGTTATTTGAAAAGTAATCAAAGTGATAACAATTTAGATTCATATATAGTCTTTCAAAGATTCATAGTATAGTCTTTCAATGCAAGTAAAATGAATAAAGGAGAAAAAGAAAAAAATTACATAAATGCCTGACAAATCATTTTAAAAATCGGAGCGAAGAAAATCCACATTAAATCAGAATTTCTTTCTTTTTCAATGTTACATAATATTCCACAATAATATACCACATTTTAAAAATCTGATCATCGATGAACACTTGGGTTGCTTCCACTCTGACTACTGTGGACAATGCTGCTATGAATAAGGGTGAGCAACTTCTGAAGTCAACCTCTGAGCTGAACTATACAACCTTAATCCTTCTGAAACTTCAGTTTTCAGACAACATGGTGGACAGGATGGAGCAGAAAACAGGAAGTTGGCTCAATCACAGCTGCTTACTAGCTCTGTGAGCATGCTTAAGTCACTGAGAGAATTACCCATAATGCCCACCAACACATGGCACATGGCAGCCAACAGTACCTGTGATGCTTGTGAGCTCAGGGCACATTTCCGCCTTGGCTGGTGAGTGTCAGAGACTGTAAGAGCTGGGTCAGAAACAGTGCTGGTGTGGAAGATGCCAGAGGCGTGTGCTTCCCATGTTATTCATGTCTCCCCAAAACACAAGATGGCAATCCCCAAATCATAGCAGCTGCCATTCAACTTTTATCTCCATAAAATATGTTGCCAAGTAATGATGATCGGCAAAGAGCGTTTTCCATTTGGTTCCACGATCTTATTTCAGTTCATGAGACTCTAACTGCCATGCACTAAGGGTAACATAGACTGGAAATGATTCATGCATTGACACAACGACTAATTAGATCAAAGAGATGATTCATCAAGAGTAAAAATGCAAAACTCTGAATCCATGAGTTCGGGAGAAGATGACTGCAGGAAGTTTTGGCAAGAAGCTTTACAATCTCCAGTCCTTCCATATAGGGAACAGCAGATTGTAGAGCAGAAAGTGCCCCATGTCAGTGAACTGTCACCTATTGTACACAGTGATGGGACAGCTGTGTGTGACCCAAACAGCTTGGGTTTTGCTGTTTCAATGAATGCTTATGGGTTCTTAAAAAAACATCTTCTTGATTCTTCTGTTCAGCTTGGGTGATATTTATCTATATATGCATTGCTTTGTGGACAGGGCAGGAGACTAAGTGAATTCTGAATCAGAGTGTCTATTGCAAAGTCCGCACCGTTCAAGGCCTGGGCCAGGAAGGGATCACAGCCTCCTGGTCACAGGTCAGGCTGCTCCATCCTGGCTGAGGCTTGCTGACACTCAAAGGTTCCTCATCCTCCAAGTACAGGAAGGTGGACAGCATGGCCCAGATACCAGAGAGACAGGATGGATGGAATCTGGGTGCCCCAGTATAGAAGCTCTTACCGTCTGACTAAGAGCTTGAGAAACATTGGCCCTATTTCTTCCCTAGGACAACCTGGCAGTAGGCTGAGAAGGCTTGCGAATGTCCCCACTCCTTGAGATAGCCTGGTGAGTGATAGGCTGAGAAAGCCTGTGAATGCCATTCACAGGGCATTAACAGGACAGCCTGGTGACAGGCTGAGCAGGCCTGTGAATGCTCTGCCCCTTCCTCAGGACAGCCTGGTGACAGGCTGAGCAGGCCTGTGAACGCCCTCCCCACTTCAGGACAGCTTGGTGATAGGCTCAGGTGAACCAGAGATAACTGAGCTTAACTGATTTTTAAATGGTTCATCCAGAAGCTTATTGGCCTTCACAGGACTCTTATCCGTGACTTTTTCCATTCCTAACACATGATCACATCTCCAAAAATGTCAACCTCTAAATCTCTCACCACTTGTTTTGCTTGTAAAATGTAATTTGGCAGGAAGCTTTACAAGCTCAGGTCACTCTTCAGGGCTGTTTTTGCATCTTGCTGAGTCTTTCTATAAAGCTGCTTAAAAGCAACGGGTACACACACACACACACACACACTCTCTCTCTCTCTCATACATGAGCAGACATGCACATGGGCACACATATAACAAATATCACATGCATGCATGCACACAACCACATACACAACCTCACACATGTGCCTACACATGCACACAGCAGCCACACATCTACACATGTGTATACACAGGATATTCTTTACAGACACATGCATAAATAAACATACTCACACTTAGGCATACAACTCACTTTCACACACATACATAAGCTCACACACACACTTGCACCTGTGTGAACAAATGTACCCATATACATATATGTGTACAGGTAATTCATGTGCATGTATTCATATAAGACATAAATGTACACTCCATCTCACAGCCATATACACACATTCACGCACACACACATTCATTCTGTCTCCTTCACCTCTCTCTCTCTCTCTCTCTTTCTCTCTCTCTCTCTCTCTCTCCAGCTAGCCCCTAAATTAAGGTCTGGAATTTTAAAACTCACATGGAACCTCTAGCTTTGACCACTTATTGCCTGCTTCAAAACCATGACAGGGCATGTGTGCAAATAGACAAGAAACCCAAATCTCTGCCCAAATGAGAGATGTGCTTGTAGTAGCTTCCTATTTCCCCTCTTTCCCTAACAAGCAGGTCACTAGCAATGCCATGCATTTTGGTAAGGGCTGCATAACCAGTCCCTCTTGAACCTGGACATCCCTGCAGGCCAAGAGTGACACTTGAGAGGACACAAAGAAAAAGCCATGTGTGCCATCCACATGGCCTCCAGTCCAAGGCACTCACACTAACAAAACAACACATTAGCGAATCCATGTCCTCTTTCTTTTTCTTCTCTTGACAGTACTGGGTTTTCAGCTTGTTAGGCAAATGCTCTATCATTTGATCCACACCCCCATGCTTTTGTCCAGGTCTGTTTGTAGACTTCAGATCTTCCTACCACTGCCTCATGGGTAGCCAGGATTACAGGCATGATCTACTATGATGGGCTCCATATCCTTTTTCTGCTTCCCATCACCTTGTTGAATGGAGAAGGAGTCCCTTCTCACTTGCACTTTGTTCCTTCTATGACAGTCATGGCATGCACACAGAGTTACACAAGAAACAATGCAGAACACTGTGATGTCCACTTCTCCTTCCCTCAAATAGCATGGCACAAAATAAAATGAAGCTGCAATCTAAAATGGGAGCAGTCGCTGCTGGCGGGGGAGGCAAAGCTGTTTACAAAGAGAATCTCAGGGGGCTGGGAATATGGCCTAGTGGCAAGAGTGCTTGCCTCATCATATACATGAAGCCCTGGGTTTGATTCCCCAGCACCACATATATAGAAAACCGCCAGATGTGGTGCTGTGACTTAAGTGGCAGAGTGCTAGCCTTGAGCAAAAAATAGAAGCCAGGGACAGTGCTCAGGCCCTGCCTGAGTCCAAGGCTCAGGACTGGCAAAAAAAAAAAAAAAAAAAAGAGTATCTCAGGCCAGGTCCTCATCCTCAGAGACCATATTACCCTGCTCCACGTACTGGGGCTAGCAAGGAAGTCTGCCCACCTCTGGTCATTGGTGATGCCTTCTACAAAGATGTTGCCCATCCTGGGGGCTCATGCCTGGAATCCCAGCTACTTAAGAGGCTGAGATCTGAAGATCGTGGTTCAAAGCCAGCCTGGGCAGGCAAGTCCATGAAACTCTTATCTCCAATTACCCATCAGAAAATTGGAAGTGGCTCTGTGGCTCAGAGTGGTAGAGTGGGCTAGCTTTGAGCTAAAGAGCTCAGGGAATGCACCCAGGTCCAGAGCTCAAGTTCAAACAGGCAGAAAGAGAGAGAGAGAGAGAGAGAGAGAGAGAGAGAGAGAGAGAGAGAGAGAGAGAGAGAGAGAGAGAGAGAGAGATGATGTTGTTCAAACCATCTCCAGCTAAATAAGCCATTTCCCTCTCTGAGGGTCCTCTGGTGGGCCCAGGAGCCTAGGCAAACGCTTGCTCTGTGTGGATGAACCAGGCTTTCCTGAGGCTGTCTTTCTCTGATTTTCACGTGCTCTGTGAGTGGGCGAGGTTGGTGGGGAGGAAAACTGGCACTTATCTGTATTAGCCACTCGAGAGAAACCTCAGCATCTGCATGTGCAGAGGCTCTGCGTTGTCTAGGTGGCAGGTACAGGTCTTTGCCCTCCATTAAGAGTTGGGCTTTTCCCAGAGTCCACATCTAGAATAATTTCCCAGATGACCCAGCCATCTCAAAGCCCCATTCTATGCTTCTAGACAGCCACACCATCCTTCTCGCGAGGATGCAGTAATTGGGTGCTTCCATTCCTCCACACCAGGAGCAAACTTCCGAGTGCTCGCCTTCCCCTACAAGACACAGGCTTTGCGGTGGCACCAGGTGGCTGGGGATCCGGTAAGCAGGCTAATGCCCGACATTTTCCCTCCTTTGTTATATCACATGTAGATTAGTGCAAAGCTATTAAAAATAAGTGATTCACCCCCTACAAAGCCCTGAAACAAAAGTCAACATTGACAATTTATTAATTAACACAGTCTCTGGCATTAGATACTCATTACACATGAGCTAGAGTGATAATCTAATTTTCCATGGGAGGAGGCATGTAATTGCAAGAGCTCCTCAAGTCTGAGCCACAGCAGAAGCATTTCATGCTCAGCTTTGAGCCTGTCAAATTAAATCCCACAAAAGGCCTTAGCTGGTTTGTCAGCTACTCCACATACCTTTTTGTCCTCTGACCAAAGGGAAGACTATAGTCATGTGAGCTGAACCACTACCAGTTCCTGGAGCTGCAAAGGGTTGGATTGTAACTACTGTAGCTACTCCTTCACTGGGTGTAATTTGCATCCAGCACCTTAGCGGTAGTTTCAGAGGACTGGGGAAGAGATGTATAAAAGGAGATGGAAGCCGGGGACCTGTGACTCATGCCTGTAATCCTAACTATTCAGGAGGCTGAAAACTGAAAATAAAGGTTTAAAGCCAGCCTGGGCAGGAAAGTCAGCAAATCCTTTATCTCCAGTGAACCACCCAAAGACCAGAAGTGGAACTGTCACTCAAGTGGCAGAGTACCAGCCTTGAGCTCAAAAGCTAGGCGACAGGGGCTGGGGATATAGCCTAGTGGCAAGAGTGCCTGCCTCGGATACACGAGGCCCTAGGTTCGATTCCCCAGCACCACATATACAGAAAAAACGGCCAGAAGCGGCGCTGTGGCTCACGTGGCAGAGTGCTAGCCTTGAGCGGGAAGAAGCCAGGGACAGTGCTCAGGCCCTGAGTCCAAGGCCCAGGACTGGCCAAAAAAAAAAAAAAAAAAAAAAAGCTAGGCGACAGTGCCCAGGCCCTGAGGTCAAGTCCCAGTATTGGTGCGTGTGTGCGCGCGCACGCCTGTAATCCCAGCTACTTAGGAGGTTGATGAGCCCCGGAGTTTAGGGCCAGCTCAGGCAGCACAGCATTAGTTGTGATCATGGCAATGTTTCCTTTCTTTTTTAAACACCCTGCCATGTTGCTGTGAGCTGTGTATGTGTATTTGTATGTGTGTCTGCATGTGTGTGAATGTCTGTGCATGTACACTGGATCTTTAACTCAAGGGCTCCACCACTTTGGGCTGGCACTCTACTACCTTAGCCCAAATCCACTTATGGATTTTTGCTGGTTAATTGATGATATGAGTCTCTTGGATGTGTCTTCCCAAGCTGGCTTCAAACCACAATTCACAGATCTTGACTTCCTGAGTAGCTAGGATTATAGGTGTGAGCCACTAGCACATGGTTTACTGTGATATTTTTAACAGCACCGGGTTTTATGTTCAAGTGTACAGCAGCGGATAGTTTTATTTAATCAGTTCCCTCTTCCTCCCTCCCCTCTAAAGTGCAGTATCCATTTCCTCCCACCAGCCAGCCTCCAGACAGAAGAGCCTGTCTAGGAACCTGTGGGTTGCTCTAATAGGGCCTTCTATCTTGCTGTTTTTGTAGGCTACTGTCATCGCTTGGGGAGACATCTCTGTGCCCCTCCTCTGGAGAAGAGCCAGGTGAACTGTCACTTCAGAAGCTACAGCATTTCTCCCTGGTGATCCACTGGTAGCCCTGAGCTGAGACCACATCTGGGAGAGTCTGAGGTTGGTGTGAACATGCATTTCAGCACAAATGGGAGCAAGCTGATCTACAGGGCTTCCTCTCCCCTTTAGTTGTGTTACGTTGTGACTATAGTATGTTATATATTGTTATAACAGCTGTTATTAACTTTACATTTGTAACCACCTCACCAAACAGACATTTATCCCTTCCCTTAAACATCATAAAGACTGAGGCATAGAGAAGCTCTGAGATCTCACAGGAGACCCAAGGGCAATGTCACAATCCTAAAGCTTACACCCCTTTAATGAAGCCTCCCAGTTCAGAGCACCAGGCCTCTGAGAGTCAGCACACAGCCTTCCGGTTCTATAGCTCAGAATATTTCACCTTGACCTTTCCAGGTTTCTCTCCTGTCACAGCTTTAACCACCAAAGGAAATGGCAGGAGGCACCCAGGAAAAAAAAAAATCACAGTCCTGTTTGCCTCTAGCTTAGGTCCAGGGTTCTGACCTGACCTCCCAGGTCCTGGGTAGGAGAAGGAGGATGCAAGGAGCTAGTGAGCAGGCACACACATCCATGCAGGTGGGCATCTCACTGGCGACACAGTGTAAGCCTTGTCAATGAAATGACTACAAACCAGGCCCTAGCATGCCCCTATGTTGTAAGAATTAAGTGATTGCCCTGGAAGAGAAACAAGGCTTTAAACCATGGTAATGGCGAGAGGGTGCCAAACGCAGACAATGACTTCCAATATGCTCAAACCTCTTAATAAGAACACACACACCTCCAAGTTTGAAGACTCATTCCACAATGCCTCCTTTCCCAGTGAAATAAGGGGGCTTCCTAGGGGCTGGCTCTTTGGCTTGGCTGTCAGGCAGAGGTCTTGGGGTGGGGGTCGGGGGGGAGGCACAAATGCTACCTGTCACCTTCCTGAGAAAACCCAACTCAGTTTCTCCAAGAACTGAACCTCATCTCTTCAGACTGCTATACGCACACATCCAAGCTCCCTGTAGACCTTTTCCAGAGCCTTTCTGGACTGGTACTGATTTATAGGGTCCTTGGGGTTAACCACTGCCATCTATGTGGGTGGCAGGGTCACATCTAAAAATCCAAACAGTTGATGCCCCCTACAGGCCCAAATGCTTCTTTCTGGTGTCCCTTCCCTGAGGGTGGCAGGTCCCCAACTCAGGTGTCCACTCTTTTCCAGGTAGGGCCCCTGGCAAAGCCCCATCATGACAAGACCTCACTCTTCCCCAGGAAGAGCTGGGACCCTCTCCTAGGCAAAGGCCATGGGTTCTGAGGACGCTGGGACACAGAGCCCAGCTTCTCAATGGTCAGCACAGGTGGGGTTCCCCTTTTCACGCCTCTGCATTCCCTTTTCTGTCTCTCTCATGCTTTCTAGGATGCAGGGACTGGGGTAAGAGATTGGCTCTTGCTGGTGGCCTGTGACTCATGACTATAATCCCAGCCACTCAGGAGTCTGAGATCAGAGGATCACAGTTCAAAGCCAGCCTAGCAGGAAGTCTGAGAGACTCATCTCCAATTGACCAGCAATAGGCCTGAAGTGGAACTGTGGCTCAAGTGGTAGAGCACCAGAATAAGCAAAAAAGGCTAAGGGATAGTGCTCAGGCCCTGAGTTCAAGCCCTAGTATTGACACAAACAAATAAGAACAACAAAAAAAACCCACTTCTTTTCTCACATTTTGGGGGATTGAACTTGGAGCTCCAAGCTTGCTAAAGCCCTCTACCACTTGAGCTATGCTCCCAGCCCTTTTGTGTGCTTAGTTTATTTTTCAGATAGGGTCTCCTAACTTTCTCCTGGGCTGGCCTTGAAGCTCAGTCCTCCTACTTTTCTGCTGCCCAACTAGCTGGGATTATAGGGGTGAATTACTACACCTGGCTCAGACTTGGCTCTGAGTGAACTTCATTTCACCCCAGTTAATTCTGTACTTTGGTTGTGCCCTTTTCTGTGTGTGGTACTGAGGTTCTTGAGCTCAGAGCCTCGTGTGTGCTAGGCGGGCATTCAACAGTCTCTGCCGGTTGGTGGTTGCTGCTGCTTTAGGTATTTTCTGGAAACCACACTTATTTGCCGAGGCTAGCGCCTTAGGGCAAGAGCCTCCTACTTATGCTTCCCATCTATCTGGGTCCACAGGCGCCACCACATGCAGCCTCCTTCCTTAGCCCCATGGAATGGGGCTCTGCCAGCCTCCTGGCCTGGCATCACAGAGAGAAGCCATTAGCTCCCTCACTCCTCTGTCTTTCTTCATGAAATGACCCACATGGGAGTCATCTTGGGAGAAAAGGATGACTAAATCAATGTGTGGGGGATTGGGGGAGATTAACTGCTCTGTTCTGCATCCTGGAGGCTGAGAGGCTAGAGCCAGGACCCATCTTACCTCCACCTGGACCAGGCGTGTGGTGGGAAGCACTGACCCCACCTCAAGCTCCAGCCCTAAACACCTGCCCAGCTTCACAAAGGTGCATTGGCACCTTCATCAAAACCCCAGGAACTAAGCCAGGTGTTGGGGGCTCATGCCTTTAATCCTAGCTACTCAGGAGGCTGAGACCTGCCAGCCTGGACAGGAAAAGTCCATGAGACTCTTATCTCCAATTAAACACCAAAAAGCTGGAAGTGGGGCTGTGGGTCAAATGGTAGAACTGTAACCTTGAACCAAAAAAAGCTCAGGGACAACACTCAGTCCTCGAGTTCAGGCCCCAAGATTAGAACAACAACAACAAAACCCAAACCAGGAATTCTCTCATAAATTGGCCAACTTGCTCAAAATGCTGTGTGACATCTTGAAAGCCTGAATTCACCACCACGGGAGGTAGCTGGAGATACTCCGCTGGAGCTGCTGTGCCATCGGCAACACTGGCTGCTCGCAGGGCACCATTCCACATGCATGTTGGGGGTCACCAGTCCTTCCTGTGAGCAGTGCCCTTTCCCACTGTGGATTTCCATGGCCCTTGTTCTCTCCTAACCCCAGGATAGCCCACCCCAAAAGGGCAAATCACTTCTAGGGGGAGAAAGAGAGAGGCTGCACCTCAACCCAGAAGTCAGGGGTCAGGAACCTGAACTACAGGAGATGGCAGACCTTCATTTCTTCCTCTGTCCCAGATCCTCCCAGTCTTGCAAAACGGCATTTGGAAGGGCGCGGGAGGGTGGGGTGGGAAGCCAGCAGCAATCCGGGGACTCAATGCGAGGTTCACAATTCCTGTGTGGAATGCTTCTGAAAATGGGTGTCCCTGGGTGACATCTGGCCATTGGACCCAGATCTCCCCCACCCTAGGAACTTTCAGTTTAACCTGCACAGGGAGATGCCATACCTGTCCATGTTAGAAGTTAGGACTTTTCTAATGCCATTCAGGTTTGTTTGTTAGTTTTAACTACCCTGATTGCACAAGAGAGCCTGGGATACACTCTGATCTGCTAGAGATGTTGGCTGTCTCCTCCTGAGGAAAGCAGCTTATACATAGCTACATTTTATCTTTTCCCGAGAGTGTGTCCTATCCCTGCCCTGTCCAGCTTCTTAGGGCTGAGGACAGAGGTGGTGGCCATGAAAAAGATCAGTGGGTCAGCACTGTGCTCTCTGAGCATCAATGACTCCTCCACCCCACCTCAGAACAAGGAAGAAACTCTCGCTTCAGGAAGCCATTCCATCAGGCAGGGGAAGAGTATGGTGGAGGCCACTTGCACACCAGTTTTCTCAGTGGCGCTGTTTGCTGAACCAGAACAATTCTACCCACACCAGGGTGGGTGTGACCTCAGCCAACCAGGATAGAAACTCCCCCTTCCCCCAGATCCTACCTTTACAAGATGTTCATTTTTGCGGAGTAGGACAGAAGGCTGCCCAGATGTTCCTTAGGGCCAGCCCCAAGGGCCTTTGCCCACCCAAGCTCCCCTCACCCCCTACTTAATGGCCTGTCCCAGCTGCTCTAAGGGCAGCTCAAGGGCTGCCCCTGAGCATTCCAGAGGCAGGACTGTGAGATCACAGCCAGCCTGTGACCTGTAAGGCCAGGTCAGCCTGGGGAGGGAGGGAGGAGCTGGGCTAGCCTCACTGGAAGTGAGGGACAGAGAGAGAGAGAGAGAGAGAGAGAGAGAGAGAGAGAACAAGAGAGAGAGATAGAGCTTTGGATCCAGTCCCAACAACCTCCTTGTCACCCCTACACTGCCAGGAGACAGACAGGAAAATCTCCTGAAAGGGATTCACAAATGCTGAGAGGTATTTGCAAGCCAGCCTACCCACTGAGCTGCCCAAGCCATCCATTCAGAAGTGAAGCCAGTGGACAAGCCATCCTCTATCGCCCTCCTGTGTCAAGTGAAAGGATATTCTCGTTTCTCACCAGAAGGTTTGGTTTGCCTTTGAGTCTGCAATTCTAGAGCAGAGTTCTCTCAAGAGGTCCCCATATGGCCTAGTGGCAAGAGTGCTTGCCTCCTATACCTGAAGCCCTGGGTTCGATTCCCCAGCACCACCTATATATTTAAAACAAACAAAAAAACGGCCAGAAGTGGCACTGTGGCTCAAGTGGCTTGCCTTGTATACATGAGGCCCTGAGTTCAATTCCCCAGCACCACATATATAGAAAATGGCCAGAAGTGGCGCTGTGGCTCAAGCAGCAGAGTGCTAGCCTTGAGCAAAAGGAAGCCAGGGACAGTGCTCAGGCCCTGAGTCCAAGGCCCAGGACTGGCAAAAAAAAAAAAAAAAAGGAGGTCCTCAGGGTAGGGTGTCAATTTGGATAGATAAAACACAAGATGTTGCGATGTTGCCAAGTCCCCCGTGGCTCAGGCCTGTAATCCTAGCTACTCAGGAGGCTGAGATCTGAGGATCAGAGTTCAAAGCCAGCCCAGGCAGGAAAGTCCAAGAGAATCTGATCTCCAATTAAATGCCAAAAGCAGTTGAAGAACTGGCTATGGCTTAAGTGGTAGAGTGCTAGACTTAAGCAAAAACACTCAGGGACAGTGCTGAGGTTCTAAGTTCAAACTCTAGGACACACACACACACACACACACACACACACTATCACATTTGGATTTCATGTGTACAATAAATAAATTTAAGTATAACACTATCAAGTAGGATAGTCTTACATTAAAACATGATTTTTTGTGTATTTAAAGTTTAAATTAGACTAACTTGAGTTGCTGAATCTGCCCACTCTATTCAGGGAAGGTGTTTTAGTTTAGTTTTTTTTTTTTTTGGCCAGTCCTGGGCCTTGGACTCAGGGCCTGAGCACTGTCCCTGGCTTCTTCCCGCTCAAGGCTAGCACTCTGCCACTTGAGCCACAGCGCCGCTTCTGGCCGTTTTCTGTATATGTGGTGCTGGGGAATCGAACCTAGGACCTCGTGTATCCGAGGCAGGCACTCTTGCCACTAGGCTATATCCCCAGCCCCTATTTTTATTTTTGAGATGGTACCTGGCTATGAAGCCTAGATTAGTCTCAAACCTGTGAATGTTCTGCCTTGCTTTTTCTAGTACTAGGATTACAGGCATGTGCCACCATACCTGGCTCAGGGGGCTCAGGAGAAGGAGAAGAAGAGGAGGAGGAGGAGGAAAAGGAAGTCTTTAAAAATATGTTAATACTTTATGTTTAAATTCATGGTCTATTTTGAGTATGTATACATGTAACATTTAGGTTGCCTGTTTTTTTTTTTTGTCCAAACATGTCAAATTACCTCAGATAGATTGTCTTTTCCATACTAAATTGTTATTGCACCTGTGTGCTTTTCTTTTTTTTAAGGCAGTTTTGTATTTCTGTGCTGGTTGAGTTCCAGGATCTCTGCTATTGACTCGTGTCAGTTCCTCCACTTCTGCACTGACATCTCAAAGCCTTTTTCCTTTTTTAGTCATACTGGGGTTTCGATTCAGTTCCACGTTTGCTAGGCAGGTGCTCTGCCATGTTAGTCATACCTCCAGCTCTTTTACATTTGTTATTTTTTGTACAGGATTGTGCTTTTTGCCCACACTGACCTGGACTGTAACCCTCCTACTTATGCTTCCCATGTAGCTGGAATGACACCCTATTGTACCTAGCTTTTCAGTGGCTAAGGTGGAGGCCCAGGCTGGCCTCAAACTGTGATCCTCCTGATCTCTACCTCCTGAGTAGCTCAAATTACAGGCATGAACCACTGTGCTCAGCTTCATCAGATGGCCTGGATCACATCCTGGGATCTGGATGAAAATGGTAAAACCTACAGTTTTTACATGAGTGAGGGAGAACTTAGTTAAATGCTGCTTCTGAATGAATTGAGGTGATCATGCAGTGTTTTTTGTTTACAGTGTTGATATGATGGTTGCATTGGCTGATTTTCAATCATCAAGCCTGATGTATACTGCTAGTGTGAACACTACATGATTATTGTGGTGCATATATATGTGTATAATATTTTTTTGCCAGTCCTGAGACTTGAACTCTAGGCCTGGACACTGTCCCTGAGCTCCTTTTGCCATGCTCCACTTCCAGCTTTTTCTGTGATTAATTGGCAGTAAGAGTCTCATGGAGGGCTGGGAATATGGCCTAGTGGTAAAGTGCTTGCCTCGTATACATGAAGCCCTGGGTTCGATTCCTCAGCACCACATATATAAAAAAAGCCGGAAGTGGCACTGTGGCTCAAGTGGCAGAGTGCTAGCCTTGAACAAAAAGAAGCAAGAGACAGTGCTCAGGCTCTGAGTTCAAGGCCCAGGACTGGCCAAAAAAAAAAACAAAAACAAAGAGTCTCATGGATTTTCCTGCCCTGGCTGGCTTTGAACAGTGATCCTCAGATCTCAGCCTTCTGAGTGGCTAGGATTACAGGTACAAGCCACTGGAGCCTGGCTTATTGTGGTCCATTACAATGATGCAGTATGTTATACTATTTGTATGCCATATTATTTATATGAACCCATTATTTCTGGATTTAAAATGCTAACAGTTCTGTTGGGGCTGCCCATCTTCGTGGATGGTAGATATTATTGTGACAATTTCTTTTCTCGTGCTATCTTTACCCACTGTACTCACAAAATAAACTGGGAATCCTGCCCCCACCTATTTTCTGGAAGAGCTGGTGTGGAAATGGTATTCTCTTTTCAAATGTTTCAGATAATTCATGTGAAATCATGAAGATCTTTTTTTGTTTTTTTCAAGGCTCAAACCAGGAGCACAATTATTATTTTTATAAATTATATCATAGCTTCAGTTATGGACTTGACCCTGAGTGATTTTTTTTTAGTTTGGGATCTTTAAGTCATATTTGTGGGCAGAGCAATTGATAATATTCTCTTGTGTCCTTTTACATCTGTAGGAACTGTGCTGTTTTAAGTGCGACTCTCATTCTGATACTGTGAATCTCATGTTTTCACTTAGCAGGCAATCAAACCATTGAGGTTCAGGCCACAGGTTCTGTTTTCAAGGTCTCTGAAGTGCTGTTCAAATCTTTCCCCTACCAGTGAGAACTGGATATTCATGTGGCCTTTTGTTTTGTTCTATAAGTCTGGTTTACTTCTTTGCCAGTGGCAAAGTCTGGACAGTGACCTGAGGTTTAGGCAAGGGTTGTTTCAGGCAGCAGGTTGTGGGTGGTAGGCAGTAGGAAGAAGCTACAGAGGAGGCTGAGGTTATGGGAGAGACAGAAGAGCACGGGAACAAGTCCTCATGGAGGAGGGAAGAAATGGTTCTCAGGAGCAGCTGCTGCTTCAGCTAGGAGAATGGTAGTCATCAGTCATGCAAGTGTTCCAGGCTGTGGACTTGTCTTTGTCAGGTGCATGAGGAAGCAAGCTCTTTTGCTCAGGTGAGTGCAGTGAATAAAGGTCGAGTAAGTGCCAAGTGCTTCAGGAGCCACTGGGATTGAAAGGGGGTGGGGTGGGGCAGGATCTGATTGGGGCTCAGCAGCAGGCCCGGGTCTGCAGGAGTGCTGGGAAGCATTGCTCGCAGATCTTGGCCATAGGTCAGGGGTACTGGGCTCTATGAAAGGGCCCTACCCCTGCCTGAGGGGATATGGTGTGGAATCCACAGGTCATCACAGGAAACCAACAACCTCACTGCCATTGACTAACCACATGGAGTGGAGACAGACAGGCTAAGGGGCACTATGTTGGGGCCTGGGTAGGGATGCAATGTGCCAACTAGGGGATAAACGTGGGGGTTGAGGACAAGCTCCGTGGCCAAAGGGCCCAGGTAGACCTGAGGCTGAGACGGGTGGGGAATCAGTCGTAGCAAGAATACAGAGATGCCAGGATTTGGAGGGATGAGTGTCAGGGGAGGGCACAGGAGAGAGGGTGTGCATAGCTTCCCCATCTCTGGGGAAGGGACTGCCTCGATGGACATTCCTTCTTGTGACTCGACTCCTTTTCCCAGATCTCACACATTCTGATAACCAACCCTCTTCCCCCCATAGAGGTGCCAAGTCAACACATCCTGAAAAATTCCATCCAGCCACCAGGTGGCAGTGGTGGGCACTGGATAAAGCTTTCAGACATCCAATAATGCTGATACTTCAGAAGCTACATAAAGAGCAAGGTATCCAACCCTAGCGCACTTACTTGAGCACCAGGAAACTCCGTGGCCTTCCTCTCAGGGAGTTTTCTAATAAGAAAAGGATTGGGAATCCAAGAATGAGAGAGGGCTGTCTGGAAAGCTTATTGGTCCCCAGGTGAGCTCTGGCCTCTGGTGACACATGCTGCCCATCCCATCAAGGGGGTTCCCTGACCTATGGTCCCAGACATTATTTGATGTCAGTCACCTGGAGCTCTGTACATGTGGGTCAGTAGAGAAAGTTTTGTTTTTTCCATTCCAGCTTTTTTTTTTTCCTTTTCAGGAGGCTGAGATCTAAGTATGGAGGTTCAAATTCAGCCTGGGCAGCAAAGTCCATACAACTTGTATGTCCAATTAATCAAAGAAAAGGCCAGAAGTGGTGCTGTGGCTCAAGTAGTAGAGTGCTAGCCTTGAGCAAAAAGGAGCTCAGAGACAGCACCCAAGCCCAGAGTTCAAACCCCAAGACTGGAAAAAAGAAAAGAAAAGAAAAAGCGTATTGGAGAGGTGTTGTCCTTTTTCTGTGTCAGTTGAGATGATTATGTGGCTTTTTCCCCTTCAATCAAATTGGTATTGATTGCTTGATTTTCTTCTCTTGAACCAACCTTGCATTCCTGGATAAATACCTCTTGGTTATAGCATATAGCTCTCTTAATACACTGTTGGGTCTTATTTGCTGGTATTCCACTGGACAGTTTCACATCTATATTCATAAAGTGTCAAAGTTTATAGTTTTCTTGAGATATCTTTTTGAACTCTGGTATCAGGTGTGGCCTCAAAGCAAGAAGTACTCTTCCTCTTCAATTTTTTAGAGGAAAGCATTTATGAAGGATTGGTATATTTTTATATGTTTGGTGTAAAATTCACCAATAAAGCCATCTGGTCCTAGGCTTTTCTTTGTCTCAAAAATTCTGATTGACAATTCAGCACTCAATTTATTGTGAATCTGTTAAGATTTTCTGTTTTTCCTTTAGTCAGTCTTGGCAATTTTGTGCACTTCTAGGGATTTTTCTCTTTCATCTGCTTATCTAGTTTGTTGGCACATAGTGTTCTCTTAGAGTTGTTTTTATTTCTGCAAGGTCAATAGTAATGTCTCCACTTTGAATTATGATTTTTTTCAAATCTCTCATTTTGATAAAATGTTTGCTGATTTTATTGATCTTTTCAAAGAATCAGCTTTAATTTTCACTGACTCCCCATTGTTTTTCTGTTCTCTTTTATCTCCACTCTAATCTTTATTGTCTTCTCCCCTCAGCTGGCTTTGAGTTTAGTTAGCTATTATTTAGCTGGCTTCTTAAAGTGAAAAGTCTGGTTGTTATCACATTTTCCTTCTTTTTTTGTAAGTATTTTTAAAAACTTTTTTATTGTCAAAGTAAAGTACAGAGGGGTTATAGTTACATATGTAAAGCAGTGAGTACATTTCTTATCAAACTTGTTGCCTCCTCCTTTGTTTTTCTCCCACCTTCCCCCTCTCTTTTCAATATTTTTAAATAGATCATTTTATACTTATGTTTCTCTCGAGCACTGCTTTTGCTGCACCCCATAAATGTTGGTATATATTGTTCTTCCCATTTTCATCCTTCTCAAAGTATTTTTAATTCCCCTTGTCATTTTATCTTTGGTCTGGTAACTATTTTAAGAGCATCAGGCATGAGCTTTAATTTCCTCATATTTGTGAGCTTTGCAGGGCTTTTTGTTGTTTTGGTGTGTGTGTGTGTGTGTGTGTGTGTGTGTGTGTGTGTGTGTGTGTGTGTGTGTTTGCCATTACTGGGTCTTAAGCTCAGGACCACCTACTTAGTCATCTTACTTCTTCATGGCTGGCACTATACCTCTTAAACCATGCTTCCAGTCTGCCTTTTTGCTAATAAACTGGAGATGGAGTCTTGGCAGACTTTTCTGCCTAGACTGGCTTAAAACCTTGATCCTCCAACTCTCTGCCTGCTGAGTAGCTAGGATTACAGATGTGAGCCAGTAGCACTCAGCTCTGCTACCCATTTTTAGTTTCATTCCATGAGGACAGGTAAGATATTTCATAGGATTTCAGTCCTTTACATTTATTGGGACCTGTTTGGTGGCCTGATAATATGTTCTATCTTGGAGAATGTTCCACATGTATTGATAAGGAAATATACTCTGTTGCTGCTGGGTAGACTTTTCTGTATGTTCCAGTTAAATTTAATTGGCTTACAGCACCAACGAGATTTAAGCCGTGGGGGAATCTGAATCAAATTCTCTCATTTTTTTTAATGTGTTCTTCTGCCTGCTAGTTGGAGTGCTGCCTGGAGGCAGAAAGAGAGTGAGGAGTTTTCTTTCACTCAAAGCTCCCCCAGGCTGACTTCAAGCCAGGCAAAATGTTTCAGCCAAGACTCTCTGGCATCAGCCTGCCAGTTCTGGAGGGGGCGTGCTTTCCTGCAGAGAAGGCCAGAACCACAGGGCTATCCTCTCCTCCCTTCAAGTGCTGGGACTTGAACTTGGGGCCTAGCTGCTGTCCCTGAGCTTTTGTACTCAAGGCTAACACTCTACCACTTGAGCCACAGCTCCTCTTCTAGTTTTTTGGTGATTAATTGGAGATAAGAGTCTCATAAATGTCCCTTCCCCAGGCTGGCTTCAAACCTTGATCCTCAGATCTCAGCCTCCTGAGTAGCTAGGATTACAGGCGTGAGTCACTGGTGCCCACTGGGGGCTAGTTTTTTAAAGACAGAATTACAAGGTACACACCCCCTGGATCCACCAACCTGGTTCCTGGAATACCCATTCATACTTACATGTTCAAAATTAAGCCAGGTGCTGGTGAAATCACGCCTGTAATCCTAGCTACTCAGGAGGCTGAGATCTGAAGATCACAGTTCAAAGCTGCTTATTTCCAATTAACCATCATAAAAATGGAAGTGGTGCTGTGGCTCACAGTGGTAGAGCACTAGACTTGAGCAAAAGGAGCTCAGGGACAGTGCCCAGGCCCAGAGTTCCATCCTCAGGACCAGCACACACACACACAAAGTGAATTTTTTTTAATGTTAAAAATAATTAAATGCTTGCAAAGTTATCTGTAGCAGCACAGTGTTGTAATGAATAGAAATAGAAACATTTAAAAAGAAATGAAATAACCTAAATTCTCCTCAACAGGCTACAGGCTAAATTTCTGACACAACCATCAATGAAAAATCATATTGCTGTAAAAAAAAAAGGTTAAAGAAAAAAAATTAAGATTTACTGCTACATAAAAAGAGCAAGGTAGCGTGCTTCATCTTTTTTTAAGGAGTGCCTCAGGCTGGAGGCAGGGCTCACGTGGTACAGAGCTAGCTGTGAGCAGGTAAGGGGAATGGCCTTGAGTTCAAGTCCTGGTACTAGCAAAATAATATGAAGTTAAACCAGTTTGGACATATTTATAAAAACACCTATTACTGATACTTTTGTTTGCCTCTTGGTGAGAGAGTGAGGTGGGTAACTAGGATTTGACTCAAAGTCTTTATTCATAGACTTTTGGAGCCATTGATTTATAAATCATATAAAAATTTATAGATTGAAAAACAAATATGTTGCCGGGCATAGTGGTATATGCCTGTAATCTCAGCACTTGTGAAAGGATTGAAAGGAGGCCAGCTTGGGCTATCTAGTTCCAGGGCAGTCTGAGCTACATAGACCCTGTTTCCAAACTAAACCAAAGTAAAGGAAAATAATGGACACCTTTGTTCAAATAGCATGCCTGCTCAGCACATAGGGGCTGACTTCCCATGCAGCAGAGGCAACAGCTCTGGCTGACCACTGTTCAATCTCCACAGCGGCCACTGGGCAGAGTCAGGCTGGAGTCACAGTTGCCCCACCCGGGACTCCTAGCCTGGACCCCTGCTTCTGAACCACAGCCCCCGCAGCACCCAAGTCCCAGTGACCAGACTCATCCAAAGCAAGGCACCCACAGCCCCCGCCGCTGCCACCCTCCGGTCCCCAGGGTACGGCCAGCCGTGACTGCTGTGGCAGGCTGATGTTTGACTGCTAAGGACCTTCCGAGCTGAGTGGGAGGGAAACATGCACTTGACCTTCTGGTGTGGCTCCCTATTGCCCCCCAAACGCTTTCTGTTCCCAATCACTCTAGACTCATAGCCCCAGTCATGTACTCTGGCTGTGCGGAGCCCCGCTACCTGAATGTGCCTTCATCATGCGAACTGCCTTGGCCTTGGCCAGCTCCAGGGTGGTGATCCACTGCTGCCGGTCCACCTCCGAGCTGGCCTTCAGGTGGTAGTTCCTCGCTCCACTGACCAGCAAGATCCCACAGGAGTCCTCCGTGTCGATCTGTGTGGTGGCCAGGTTGATGGTGCCGCGGCAGGTGTGGGCCATTTCCCCCTGGTTCCTGCCATAGTCAGGAGAAAGTAGGTGAGACTCCCGGACTCCAATGCCACAGATGAAGGCAATTTTGCAGGACCTCAGGATCTCGGGGCTGGGAGAGGCCCTGGAGTCACTGTTGGAAGGCAAGGCCTGTCAGGATTGCCCTGTCCGGGCTGTCATGGCTTAGGAGGACTCTGAGGCCGAGTCTGCCCATCATGGGGAGAGGTAGAAGGCCACATGCAGGGCCCCTGGTATGGTTTGAGTCCTTGTAAACATGGAGAATACATAACTTCCAGGGTCCCAGAAGGCAGAACAGGCCTCAGACTCTTTCCACTAGCTCTCAGAACCATGGAATCAGAGCAGGGTGAGATTCTGCCACTAAAACAGAGATTGGAAGCCCAGAGCCCAAGGGGGTAGATTCAGAAGCACCTCCTACTCCGAGCAACCTGGGGACGCCATCATCCCTGACGTCATCCTTCTGGGACATCAAGAGATCCACAGAGGCTGGACACCAGGGACTCATACCCACCATCCTAGCTACTCAGGAGGTTGAGATCCAGAGGTTCGTGGTCCAAAGCCAACATAGGCAGAGTCCACAAGACTCCATCTCCAAAACAAGCAGCCAAATGCTGGGCTGGAGGTGTGGCTCAAGTGGTAGAGTACCAGCCCAATAAGCCAGCCAAGCAAATGTGAAGCCCTCAGTCCAAATCCTAGTATTGGTAGAGGGTAAAGGAGGGGAGGGAGGGGGGGGAACATCACAGAGCAAGGATGGTACCCTTCTTGGGCTCCACAATGGATGAACTGAAGGCCCTGGCTAGTACAGTGCTATCTCACAAGGAATCAACCTCCAACCCCTTTGGGAAGTGAAAGATTAAGGAACTAATGGTATCAACATAACAGGAAGTGACAGAGACCCAAGTGTGCACCACTTCTACCTGTGAGTAGTGTCTGAAAAGCCAGAACCAACCACCAGGACTGGCTCTACTTAATCCCTGAGCTGAAGGAAACACCAGTAACCCCACCCAACACCAAGTCTCTTTCCACAGACAGCGCTGGAAAGAGCAGGGCATGAGTTCAACGGCAATTTTCCACAGCCCTTAGATTCTTATTGATGTTCCCTGCCTCTTCATTACCTCTCATTTTTCTTGCTTCCTCTACCAGTGTTTTGTTGTTTGCGGGGCTGGGGACTTGAACTCTGAGCCTGGGTACTGTCTCTGAGCTTTTTTCCTCAAGGCTAGTGCTCTATCACTAGGGCCACAGCTCTACTTCTGGCTTTTTGTGGTTAATGGGACATAAGAATCCCATGCCCTTTTCTGCCTAGGCTGACTTTGAACTGTGATCCTCAGACCTCAACTGGGCCTAAGCCACCAGCGCCCAGTTTCCTCTACCAGTTTTGAAGCCAAATGACTTCACTCCCTATGAGACATTTATCTTTCTTTGAACAGTGGTTTGCCTGCTTATCCTCCCTTCTGCATTGGTTACATTCCTTAGAGAAAATGGCCAGGTCCTAAGTGCTGGCACTTTGGTGATAGGAAACTCGCTCTCATTTGTATAACTGGCATTGTTCAGGTAGAACTGCCTGCCAGGGGGACGCTCCATGCCTTAGATTTAGGGCCATTTGAGGCTGGTGATTTGTTCAAGTGCTAAATAGTAGAATGATAGGCCATAAATGACACTAAGAAGAAGGGCATGGGCTGTGTTCTACAGGAGACTAGAAAAAAAAATTCCAGGACTCAAGCTCTGAGAGCGAGGGAGTAGATGAGAGAAAAGTAAAATCCAGGCACTGGTTGCTCAGACCTGTAATCCCAGCTACGAAGGGTGCCAAGATCTGAGGATTGTGGTTCAAAGGCAGCTGGAGCAATAAAGTCTGTGAGACTCATCTCTAATTAGCCAATGAGAAGCTGGAAGTGGAGGTGTGACTCAATTGGTAGAGCACCAGCCGTAAGCCACAAAAAAAAAGTGAGGTGAGAGTACACAGTCACAAGGTCCTGAGTTCAAATTCTAGTGCTGGCAAAAGGGAAGGAAGGAAGGAAGGAAAGAAGGAAGGAAGGAAGGAAGGAAGGAAGGAAGGAAGGAAGGAAGGAAGGAAGGAAGGAAGGAAGGTGAGAGACAGAGAAAAAAACTGAGACTAGAGAAGCAGGCAGTGACCCTATGCAGTACCTAGCAGGCTACTTTAAGGATTTAGACTCATCCTAAAACCAAAACAGAGGGCCTTCTGAGCTCAGAAAAG
The DNA here is from genome assembly GCF_023159225.1 of Perognathus longimembris pacificus. Classification (NCBI taxonomy): domain Eukaryota; kingdom Metazoa; phylum Chordata; class Mammalia; order Rodentia; family Heteromyidae; genus Perognathus; species Perognathus longimembris. Next base: position 92,203,343 of record NC_063163.1, on the reverse strand, counting down.
ATCAACAAGCCAGGTGCCAGTGGCTTGGGCCTATAATCACAGCTGCTCAGGAAACTGAGGTCTGAGGATCATAGTTCAAAGCCAGCCCAGTTAAGAAAGTCCATGAGACTCTTTTTCTCCAATTAACCACCAGAAAACCGGAAGTGGTACTATGGCTCAAGTGGTAGAGCTGAAGAGCTCAGGGACAGTGCCCAGGCCCAGAGTTAAAGCCCTAAGACTAATGAGGAAGGAAGGGCGGGAGGGAGGGAGGGAGGGAAGGAGGGAGGGAGGGAGGGAGGGAGGGAGGGAGGGAGGGAGGGAGGGAAGGAGGAAGAAAAAGAAAGAAAGAAAGAAAGAAAGAAAGAAAGGAAGGAAGGAAGGAAGGAAGAAAGAAAGAAAGAAAGAAAGAGAGAGAAGGGCAAGAGTTCCAGAAGTTTCTATAGATAAATGGAATGCAAGTGGAGATGGTGGGGATCAGGTCACTAGTTCGGAGCCATGCACTCGCCCTCACTCGCTGGGCCCCTCTGCTGTTTTCCAGCTTGCCCTGGGTGTCATCTATACACTCAAAAGCCATGACAGTTGGTCAGGCGGTGCCATTTGGAAAGTGCCCAACATCACAAGTGCCAGGCAGTGCCCATCCCACAGAAGCTGCCTCTGTGTGCCCGTTTCCCTGTCACTGAGAGGCTTGACACCATTTCACTTGGCATCTGGCCTCCTTCATTGCCACTGAAGATTCCCCTGGAGAAATGCTAAATAAAGACTGCCTGACAAGGACAGTTCTGATGTCATTTAGAAAGTGAAAATTCAAACACACACACACACACACACACACACACGCTGTTCTCTTGTTCCTACAATTTACATTGATGTGAATGTTTGACCCTAACAGAATGACAGGAACTTACAAAAGTGCAGCATTTGAATGGGTGCAGCTTCTAGCTGTGTTGGTGAAGGGAGCAGACATTGGTTTGTTGGGCAAATATTTATCAAGAATGTTCTATCTGAAATGGATAGACCTAGAACACATCGTGTTAAGTGAGGTAAGCCAAGCTCATATGCAAAAACTAGATCTAGAATACTGGACACAGTGCTGGCCTTGTCTTGTCCTTGTACAGCTCAAACCTAATCCATGGGACAAGCTCTGAGGCCACATGCTGCTGAGGGAAGTCATGCATGCCAGTTAGACCAAGCCTGGGAGGCAATCCAGCTCCAGCCCCAGCCAGTTCCCATGCCTAGAGTACAGCACCACACTCTCCAGCATCCCTCACAGAAAGCCCATCAGTCCCCTCTCTGTACTTCCAGAACAGCAGAGCCCCCTGCAGAGCCAGCCATGGGGGAGGAGCGCTAGCCTTGAGCACAAAAGCTCAGGGACAGTACCCAGGCCCAGAGTACCAGGCTCCAGAGCCTGCACCCCCCCACTCCCCGCCACACACCTAGAAAAGACAAGGAAACAATTGCATCATTGCTTAGCTATTGCTTATTTATTCAAGTATCTACTGATGATATCTGCACCTTAGCATTTTACCTTGGCCTATGAGTGTGTATGTGTGCATGTGGGGGGGGGGGGTATGCGCGTGCATGTGCTGGCACGCACACATATGCCAGTACTTGGCCTTGAACTGTCCCTGAGCTTTTTCACTCAACGCTACCATTTGAACCACAGCTCCAATTCTGGCTTTCTGGTGGTTAACAGGAGTTGAGTCTCGTGGATTTTCCTTCCCCAGTCTGGCTTAGAACCTTGATCTTCAGATCTCAGCCTCTTGAGCAGCCAGGAATACAGGTGTGAGTCACTGATGCCAGCACCTAAATGGATTCTTAAGAAACCATACGGATTGCCAAAAACTTCCTTCAAGCTTGTCAACATTCTCCTTTAATGCCCTTCAGCCACACCCTCTCTTCCTTTAGAAGGACAGAAACAAGGGGTTCATTACACAACACCTCCAATTTCCATAATTAAAATCTCCGAGTATTGTGTTTTGAGTTGTCCTCACCTGTGGCCATGATAAACAGCAATGCTGAATGGCCAGTGGCAGAGGGGCCCCCAGAGTGTCAGGGAGCTGGGCCGGGAGTGAAGCAGTCCATGCTGTGTCTAAGGTGAGACTGAAAGGAGGCAGGTCCCCAGGGCACAGGCTGGATCTATTCTGAGCTCAGTCGTGGGCCTGTGCATTGAGATTCTCCTACACAGAACAAGTCAGGATTCCAGAGCAGACTGGTTGATTAAATCACAAAATCTCTGCAGCTGCAGCCACAACCTACAGGATGTTCTCGTGACCTCGGCGCTTTCCCACCCGTGATATTTAGCTTAAAAACTCAGTAACAAAGCTAGGCACCAGTGGCTCACACCTGTAATCCTAGCTACTCAGGAGGCTGAAATCTGAGGTATGGCTTAGTGATATTGTGCCAGCCTAGCAAGCTCAAGGCCCTGAGTTCAAATCCAGGTTCCGACTCTAGTACTGCCAGGGAAGAATAAAAAGGACACACAAGCTGGCCGTGTACTATGGGAGCTCAGCAATGCCATCTGCCTCTTTCTTGGGTCCAGGCAACGGTCCAGCAGTGCAGATGACATGGTGTACATGGAGATTGTTCAATCTGTTGAATGGGCGGAGCTGCACTGACTGGCCACGTGATCAAAAGCATGGCACGGCCAAGTGATCAGAACTCAGAGAACTCTTAATGATGGCAAGAGGTGGGAAAACAGCACATCAAGAACCAGCAGTGCCCAGCGTGACTACAAAACTCAGTGCCAACGCATTCCCCGGGCGTGCTCGGCAGAGTCTCCTGAAGCCACATTTCTTTTTTTTTATTATTATTATTAAATTTTATTGACAAGGTGTTGTGCAAAAGGGGTACAGTTACATAAGAAGGCAGTGAGTACATTTCTTGTGATATCTTACACCCTCGTTTCTCTTTCTCTGGATCAGGTAGGCATATATACAATATCCAGTGTACCCGAATCATATACAGTAACCATGTAGGGTACACCAAAGGAAGTTCACCTAGAACTTTAAAAGGTAATGTCAACAATAGAATCCTCCTGTGTCCTTCTCTTGGAGTTGTTTTTTATTATCCTCGTCTTATATGATCATGTGTACATAGCTGTTGAGCTATTGTGCTCCACTGATAGTTCTATTCTAGACCTTTTTATGTTTAGTAGTTGTTTGGTTTTAGATACATAATGTAAAGTTGCTGACCCAAACATGTGGAAATACCATTTGAAAAGATGTTTGTTGTTTTGCAGACCTGGTCTCTACTGTCCACCCCCCCCAACCTAACAGTCATATATCAAGGAGGCCATGCCCCTTTGTTCTCTGTGCTGAAGCCACATTTCAGTTGTAACACCTTGCATGCGAGTTAGCACTTGTGGAGCTGGCAGTCACCATCTTGTGCAGGGAGTGTCTTACCAGCTCCTCCTGACATGTCAGTGTCCCACTGATCATTTTTTTGTTGGTGGTGGTGGTCGGTTGTGGGGCTTGAACTCAGGGCCTGGGCTTTTGTGCTCAAGAGTAGTACTCTACCACTTTGAGCCACAGCTCCACTTCCAGTTTTCTGGTCGTTAATTGGCGATAAGAATCTCACAGACTTTCCTGTCCAGGCTGGCTTTGAACCATGATCCTCAGATCTCAGCCTCCTGAGTAGCCAGGTGTGAGCCACCAGTGTTAGCCAGACGCCTATCTTCTAATGAAACTCACATCCCTTCCTTCCTTCCCTTCATTCATTCATCTTCCTCCTTTCTTCCCTTCCTTCCTTTTCTTCCTTTATTTTCTTTCCTTCTCTCCCTTTCCACTCCCTTCTTCCCTTCTTCCTCCTCCTCTCTTTCCTTTTCTTTCTCTTTTTCTCTCTCACTGAGCAGTCTTCCTATGTAGCCCAAACTAGCCTTGAATTCATTATCCTCCCCCCTCTCCCTCCCAAGTACTAAGATAACAAGTGTTCACCACCATGCCCAGCTCACAGACCTGTCTATCTTTATGGGGATGGCTTGCCAACGATATCCCAGAAGGCTCTGGAAGGAGTGAAAGCCACATGCTGTAGTCCTAAGCCCCCTGGGAATTCCCAAGGCAGTTGGCCTAAACCTACTGATGTCTTCCTACGTGCTGGAGCACTTCCACCCTTCTGTCCCCTGGCAGTGATTGGAGAGTGACACACAGGGCTGTCACTCACAGTGCCTTGCATGGTGCTGGCACTGCAGGAAATCCAATAAGTGATATATGTGAGGTTAATACATGCTCATGGTCACAAGCATTCCAGAGTATTCAGCAGGAAACCCTGAGTTAACCAGCCCTATCATCTCCATCCCACACTGCCACAAGGCTCGGGTTCTGCAGCAGCTGAAGAATTCACATGCAACATTCCACCAATGGCACAAAAATATTGGGGAGCAGGGAGACCCATGTGGCAAGGGTACCCAGTGCCTTTGGTTGTCATAAAACATAGGTATGCATGGCTATAATCCCAACTACTCAGGAAGCAGAGGCAGGAGGATCAAGGTTGAGACCAACCTGAACAAAAAAAAATCAATTTCTTATTTTTCAAAGACAAGCCAGGTATGGTGGTTCATACCTGTAGTCCCAGCTACTACGGAGGAGGAGATAGGAGCATCTTGGTCTAAAGCCTGCTTGAATCAGAGCAAAAGACCCTATCTAAAAAGCAGCAACAACAAAACAGTTAAAAGCAAAAGAACTTGGAGTGGGGCTTAAGTTGTAGAGCAAGCATGAGGATCTGAGCTCTGGCACCTAGTACCACACAAAGAGGGGGGGTAGATAAAAAGTATACTTGTGGAAACAATTATATGTGGCCTCATATAGCAATGCAGAGCTGGTATCTTCAGCCCAAGCCCCGAGTGAGGATGTGACGTGGGTAGGCACCTTGCATGTACAGACTCAGAGGGCTGCAATTCCCACCCACCCCCAGTGTTGTCCGCAAGCTTCCACTTCTTCCTCTATATAAGAAGATTGGCAAGGCTGGAACTCCTTCCCTAAAACTGAACTGGAAATCATGTCAGACTTCTATTGAGTACCCCCCAGATGGCAAGTCCTATAGCATAGAGAGCTCATCTTCCATTTGACACCTGCTTCTCATGGGGTCTTGTACATGAAACGCACAAGCCATCAGACACAAAATGGAGTGTTTTGTTTGTTTGGGGGAGTGATATTTTTTTTTGCCTCTCCTGAGCCTTCAACTCAGGGCCTGGGCCCTGTCTCTAAGCTTCTACCACTTGAGTCACCATGCCACTTCTGGCTTTTTCTGTGTATGTGGTACTGAGGAATAGAACCCAGGGCTTCATGTATGTTAGGCAAGCACTCTACCACTAAGCCACATTCCCAGCCCAAGACAGGCATTTCAAAGACCTATAAGATCACAATAAACCATTTTAAAAAGTTTATTCTCCTCTCCTCACACCACTGCCAACTTTACAACATGTTAATCATGGTAGGTAGACACTTGCAATGCTCTGGAAATCCAAACAGGGACCGTGGAAATCAGCTACTGGATCATGAAGGAGCCCATCGCAACCCAGATTATATCCATATTGTCTACCTCTCACTTTTCTGCAATTCCTGAGTTAAACCTGCAATCTCCCTTGAAACATCTCAATCTTATTTCAGTAAACAAGTTTTTTTCTTTTCTATGATAAAGATGATGTACAGAGGGGTTACAATTACATAAGTTAGATAATGAGCACATTTCTTTTTGCAAAATGTCATCCCTTCCCTTGCTCTCTCCCAGTTTTTTCCCCTTCATCTCCACCCACAGTTGTATAGTTCATTTTCAACATAGTGTCTAGTGAGTATCACTGTTGCATTTGTTCATCCTCTGTCTCTTCGTTTCTGTGCCTCTCCTTCCCCTCCCAAAGATAAACAGAAAGAAAACAAAACCTCTTGTTTCCACTTCCTAGAATTCAATAAATATTACTTCATATGATTAGAAGCACACAGGCATTGTACCTTTGTGTTCCTCTCCTAAGAATATCCTTTAGTCTCACTGTGTGTGAATGTCTAAAGTCCCGTATAATTTATCATGTCCTGGTGTATTTTAGTTCTAGTTTCTGCATATTCAATAAGCATTTTTTTGAAATTGAAGAGAAACTAAGAAAAAATTCCAAGCTTGGCACAAACACACTTAGCAGCTAAAAAAAATCCCATCAGCTCATGGGCAATTACCACCCATTCATTCACTCTAGCACAGTGAGCACTAAAAGGTGTTTTAGTAGCCCAGCACCATACTAGACTCTAAGAATACAAAGATGAACTTAACTATAATGTCTTCGGGCATAAAACTGCAGAGATGCCTACATACACACATATACATATACATGTGTGTATGTGTGTGTGTGCATGTGCGTGCATATACATCCTGTAAAGTCCCTGAGGAAGAAGACATGAAGACATAGTCTTTGGAGCAGTCAGGGGCCACTACAGGTATTTCAAACAGGAGGAATTCAATGGAGGGGATGTGTGTACCCAGGAGATCAACTGTTGAACCTGAATCCTCACACACATGAGACAACTCCACCGCCAATGGCCTGGGGTAGCCAGCACCATGGAATGGATGCACTGTCCAGAGCAGCAGCTGGAAGCTAGGACTCCAGTGCCACAGAAGGCAGACTACCACAGTGTGACGTCATGCCGAGGAGAAGGGACCCCATCTGATGTGGGGGGAGGGAGGGAGGAGGTAGCAACCATGACTCAGAGGTCTTCAGCTATTCGTGTAAAGAGGAAAAGTTAGGAGGAGGAGCAGGATTTGTGAAGAAAATTACAATCCATATCACCAGAGCTTACGGAGAATGTTGGCATGCCCACTGCTCCTCCATATCCATTCCCTCTGCAGCAGTCCTGTGCTTCACAATAGGAAATGTACTTGAAACAAGTGTCTATCCATTACCAACCTGTACATCTTTCTAATGGCCTCCTCAAATGGTCTACTATGAAACACTAAGTGATATATCTCAAAAAATAAAGCTGAATCCAAGCCAGGTGGCGAAGGCTATCATCTGCAATCCTTGCTACTCAGGATGCTGAGATCTGGAGGACCATGGCTTGAGGCCAGCCCAGACAGAGAAGTCCACAAGAATAAATCTCCAAACTAAGCAGCGAAAAGCTGCAAATAAATAAGGCCATCTTCTGTGGGGACCCCAATGCATGACCCTACAGATATGCATGTTCAACTTCACATCTGGATATGTTGCAATGGGGATTCTTTCCTCCTCCATCCTGACATGAGAAAACATTACAATATTTCTTGGTGCCCAGTATTCAGAGAGAGGAGTTCACTAGGGGAACAAATACATCCAGAGGCAAATATATCCTGGTGTGTCATCTTTTGCTACCTGACCCCACCCCAAAATGGAGCCTTGTCATGAAGTATGCAGTGGTCTTCCTCAGCCATGGAATTTAATGTTTACTTTCACTCACACCTGTAATCCTAACTACACAGGAGGCTGCAATCTTCAGGATCCAGGTTCAAAACCAGACCAGGCAGAACCATCTTCAAGACTCCATCTCCAAGATAACCAGAAAAAAAGCCAAGCTAAAGGCATGGCTCAAGTGGTAAAATATCAGTCCAGCAAGCAAATCAAACACAAGGCCCAGAGTTCAAATCCCAATACTTCAAAACATTTTTTTCTTTTACTTAACAGTAGCCTTTTAAGACATAGACTAATTTCTTTACGGTCTTTCTTGTTAACGTGTAGTCATCATTAAACATTCTTCAGCCTAAACAAATTAAGACAAATGGTCCTGTTTGAAAACACTCCCCTAGGTAACAAGTGTCATATAAAAGGCCACTAAACAAACTGCTGGAATACAAGAAAGAATTTTGCCCAACATAATCCATTTTGTTTTTAATGTGGAGGTTGTGTTTGGGGCACTCCACAAGAACTTGCTTAAGCTAACACTTTTGAAGATTCTGTTTCAGGCTGGGAACTGGTGGCTCATGCCTATAATTCTAGATGCTCAGGAGATGGAGATCGGAGGAAGTCCCTAGCCAGTCAGGCAGGAAACTGTGAGACTCTTATCTACTGAGACAAGAACTGAGAACAGAGACTCTTGTCTCTCTGAGACAAGAACTAGGGATAAAATGTTTAAAATGGGAGTCAACAGCCAAATCATAGAAGGTAAAAACACATTCCTTTGTTGGTATCTGAATAGACATATGATAAAGAGTTTGATACAACAGTGAGAGTCAGGCAAGGTGGTGACCTGTAATCCCAGCTACATGGGAGGTGTTAATAGGAGAATCTTAACCCAGGTTGGTCCAGGCAAAAACACAAGACCCTATCCCCCCAAAATAACTAAAGCAGAAATTGCTAAGCATATGGATCAAGTGGTAGAGCTCCTGTCTATCAAGTGTGAGGCCCTGCATTTCAAACCCAGGTAGGTGAATCAGGGCAGCAATTATACCTACTTTGGAATCTAGAACTATCCAGAAATCAAGCCCTGGTCTGTGTGGGCACACACACGAGCAACGACTTCCCACTCCTTCCCCCAACTGGCATTATCTCCACTATGTTATCAGATAGCAGGAAGAATTTCTCTTAGTTACCCAGAGAATCTGCATACTTGAGATTACCTTCTAACACCAACCGCTTATACAGAGTTAATAGAAAATAGGACATCTTTGCTCTTCCAATGAAAACAAGATAAAACAAAAAAACCGTGGGGCAAGTCTGTCACTGTGGGGCCACAGCTCATAAACATTACCTTGCCCTCTACAGTTTAGTGAGGACCTGAGAAATATAGACACAAAAATGCTGAACTCCAGGGTAAGCAGACAATGTTGATGGATCTGAGACCAGCTCTTGAAAACTTGCACATTCAACATCACATATTCAGGGACCATTTTATCAAAATGGTCCCTGAAGTTCTGTCAAGACTGCAATACCTCATAGTACACAGTTGCTATAAAAGCTAGCTTTTGAGTTGAGCTCATGCAAGAAGCCTGAGTCCACTGGGCATTGTGGTTCACACCTATAATCTCAGCTACTGGAGAGGCAAGAAGTAGGAGGATTGTAGGCTGAGGACAGACCTGAGAAAAAGCATAAGATCCCAACCAAACTAAAGCAAAAAGGTCAGGAAGGATGGCTCAAGTAGTAGAGCATGTGCTTAGCAAGAGCAAGGTTCTAAGTTCAAACTCCATTAACATCAGGGAAAAAAATAACTGGGTTGAAGAAGTTTGGATGAGGCTGGGAATATGGCCTAGTGGCAAGAGTGCTTGCCTTGTATACATGAAGCCCTGGGTTCAATTCCTCAGAAAAAAAAAAGGCCAGAAGTGGAGCTGTGGCTCAAGTGGCAGAGTGCTAGCCTTGAGAAAAAGAAAAGAAGCCAGGGACAGTGCTCAGGCCCTGAGTCCAAGCCCCAGGACTGGCAAAAGGAGGAGGAAGAGGGGGAGGAGGAGGAGTTTGGATCCGAATCTCCTTCCATTGGCTACTGGGCTGGTGACTGGATGACAACATGTTCACCTCTCTAACTTCAGATCTCATCTGTGCAATCAGAGGACACCAAAACCGGTGAGGATGAAATAAATGATTGCAACAGAAAATGGAGCATGGGTGCCACAGCTGCATGTCCTGTGTATCAAGTCCTTCGCCTTCAAGAAAAGAGTGAACCAGTAACTCCCCAAAGCTCCCAGTCAAGGTATGTCTTGAAGGTTAAAATATTTACATAACAAACAGATAATGGGAAAAGAGATTTAAAAAGAAAACACCATTTGGAAAAGGATCTCTTTTTGCTCAGTCTCTTAACTAATGACAATGTTTTCTATGTTGTATTTCTAGTGCAGCTGTCAAAGGCCCATTATGATACTATATGAGAACGATGTCTTAGAAACACATCATATTCTCTTTCTACCAGCACTGTCATAGAGTGAACATCCTCTAGAGCAGCGAGCTGTGCCCCCAAAGGACCATATAAACCTGTTGGCCAGGTGAAGTGAGCCAAGTGACCTAAAAACCATTTGCAGATGAAGTAGAGCTGCTCAGAGTGTGATCAGGGACCATCATGGTGGGCCTCACCTAGGAACTTGTTAGAAAAGTCATATTGTGGTACCTTTCACCAGGGCCCTTCTTGAGAACCTCAATCCAGAGGCCCAGCTCTCGGTCTTAACAAGCCCTCTAAGAATCCTGCTGCAACCTCAGGTTTCTGAACTATTCGTCTCCAGTGATCTGAGATTGCCAAGCTTCAATTGGCCACTCCCAGGAAAAGCTGGCACTGGTGGCTCATGCAAGTAATCCTCCCTAGTCATGAGGTTGAGATCTGAGGATCACAGTTCAAAGACAGCCTGGGCAGAAAAAGCATCTGAGACTCTTAATCTCCAATGAGCCACCAAAAAGCTGGAAGTGGCCCAAGTGGTAGCGAGCCATCCCTGAGTGAAAAAGTTAAGGGATAGTTCCAGGCCCTGAGTTCAAGTCCTAGTAGTAGCACAAAACAAAAAACACATTCAGAAAAGATAGCCAGGGAACAGCCAGTACAAAAGGAAGGAAGCCTGCAGGTGCCCCCTCTTCACCAGACTCAGTGAGGAGACTGTTAGCCATGTCAGGGACTGTAACTCTCAATCCTGAGCACTTCTAGGAGGAGAGTTGATAGCAAAGCACTTCCTGATTCTCCCCCCAAAACATCAAAATGGGTTCTAGAAGAGATGGAGCTGTGTGACAGTTATCTGTGGGTCACAGCCAGACCTGAGAACCAGCAGGTATCAGAAGAAGCGAGAGCAAAGCCCAGTGACTGACTACCTGAGAAGCTTGACGTCAGCCCTTCCCAGGAGCGGGCTCTGAGCACTGTGGCTGAACCCATCCCCAATCCCTAGCACAACGACCTTAGCTCCTCAACCAGTGACTTGGGGGCCAGGGGTAAGGCTAGCTAGCTAGCTGTCCCAATGGCCAAGACCAGCGAGAGACTGAGGCCCTGGGTCACTCTCTTGTTCCTCCTCTCCACTCTCCCTTTAAATAAATCTAAGCTTGTCAGGGGTCATTTCCACCCTTACAGGAGATCAGCCCCCCACCCCACCTTCGGCCTACCAGGGGCGTCCAGGTTTCCACACATCCCTAGATGGGGTGATGGCACCTCTCAGTATCACGGAGGCTTTGCCACCCTCCAACCTCAGACGTGGCCCCTCGGCCCTTCCATACCTGTAGTAGGACAGCAGGCCATTGCCGAGCACGAACCAGCGGCGCTGGTAGCCCTTCAGGTAGTTGGTCCACTTGAGGAGCCAGCCCTTGTAGCTGTCGAGGGGCGGCGAGGCCATTGGGACGCTGCCAGACCCCAGCCCTGGAACCCCAAGCGGAGTCTTCACCTGTCCTGGTGTCAGGGGTTTTGTCACCGACCCGGGCTCGGGGAGAGGCACGGGCGCCGTCCCCACTCCTGACCTCGGCGGGGACATCTGCTCCGGGGCCTTGCTGACAGCCCCGCTGGCCCCTAGCCTCGGGCTCAGCTCGGACCCCGGCCGCGTCCCCGGCGGCTCGGACCCCTGCCCAGCCGCCAGCCCCGGCGCAGGCCTCGGTCGGTGCCCGGGCTTCGAGCTGGGCACCGACTCGGAAACTGGCTCTCGCACCTGCTCGGGCTGCGGTGCCCACACCGGCTGGGGCTCAGGCTTGGGCTCCGGTCCGGAGCCGGACGTGGGAACGCTCATGGCCGGCGCCGCCGTGTGGCAGGACAGGCAGGGGACGACGGTGAACAGCGACGAGAGTCCGCGGGAGCGGCCGCCGCAGCCGGCGCCTCGGCTCGGAGCGGCCGCTTTCCCCATAGAGTCCGCCGACTGGAGCGCGGCCGAGCTGGGCGCGGGGGCGGGGCGCGGCTGCGGGCGTGGCCGGGGGCGGGCGAGGCTGCGGGCGTGGCCGGAGCAGGGGCGCGGCTGCGGGCGTGGCCGGGGGCCGACGCGGCTGAGGCTTATGGGCGTGGCCTGGGCGGTAGGGGCGCTCTGTGGGCGTGGCCCGTGGCGGGCGGGACTGAGTTGGTTTGTAGGCGTGGTCGGGGCTGTAGGTACGCTCTGTGGGCGAGGCCCGCGGCGCGGGTGCGCGTGGCCTGTGGGCGTGGCCTGTGGAGGGCGGGCTGTGTTGGTTTGTGGGCGTGGCCATCGAGCCGCGGTGTGTGGGCGTGGCCTTGGGGGCTCTGGGGGTTGTTTGTGGGCGTGGCGGGGGCGTGGCGGGGGCGTGGCGGGCGGGATAGTTTACGGCGCGCGGCCGGGTTGCCCGCCATCTGCTATGCTTCCCACGTGCGGCGCCCGCACTCCCGGTCCCAGCAGCAGATCTGACTTGCAACCCCGTGCCTGGTTAGGTTAGGTTGGCCCTCCGAAGGCTTCCTGGAAACACATCTGTGCGCCCAGAACTGGAGGGGAGGGCGGGAGACCCGGAAGGGACCGCGCGCACCAGGGCACCACCCCTGCTGGCCGCCCAGCCAGTGCCTGGCGTTCGGGGAACAAAGATGAATGATTTTCTGTGCACAGGGTGCCACACGAGCGCGCGCGCGCACGCGGACACACACACACACACACACACACACACACACACACATTCTGCTCCTTGGCTGAGGTGGGTTCGCAGCCCTCCCCCAAGCCCAAAAAGAAGGCGCAGTAGGTGCAGAACCCAAACCCCACCAAGTGTGTCCGAAGCATCGGGGCCCAGCTGGATGGCGCCTAGAGCTGGAGAACTTGTTCCGAACCCCCACATCAACCGTAAATTATAGCTGTAAATGCTCCCTGCGGTGACCTGGAGCGGGAGAGGTGGGAGGAAGCCATCTCCCCGCCTCCACCTCCCGCGCCGCCTGGCCTGCGGTGTAGGTCAGGACGCTTCGCCCATCCGTCGGTTCCGTCGGGTTCGCTGATGGAAAACGTCAAGTGTTTTATGAAACATGCGTTTTCGTACTAGGAAACCATCTAAAAGTGAAGGACACCTATCCGGTTTCGAGCCTTTTTGTAGGGAGAGGTCAGTCCCTCCTCCTTCGGAAGGAGAACCACCAAGAATCTATCCTGAGGGAGATTACAACTCTCCATCAACTGGTGACCAGCAGTTCAAGTTGAAAGGCTGTATGTTGGCTTTTGCCCGGCCCCTTCCAATTTAGACCTCTTTCGTCCTCGACTTGGATCATCCTCCAATGTCCATAGCAGATCTTTGCTCATGTCAAAATGCTCATGTCAGGAACCGATTCCAACTGGAAGTGGTGGCCAGCCAAGGAAGCAGAGCAGCCAGGAAGGTCCTAGAAGGGCTGGGCAGAAGTCTCTGATACCTTTCCTGGGTAAGACTCCTTCCGGGAAAATTTGGCCTCGAATGGTAGTATTGCCAGCACTTTGGCCCTGAGTTCTAGAGACCTGGAATCCGGAGAACTGAGCAACCAGGAGCTGGGGTGCAGTGTTTACCTTTGACCTGGACATTTTAAATGATTTAATGTTTTATTGTATGCTCCTCCTATTGAAAAAAAAACAACAACTGTTTAAATCACACTGGGAAAACATTTGAATTCAGTCTCTCATCCCTCATCTCTCTGAGGTTCTGACTCAGTGGGTTTTAAGGTGTAATGCATGAACATGCGTTTTAATGAGCTACCCAAGCGATTCTGTGGATAGATGGGCAGATCATGGACCACATTTGGACAGACAGTGATGTAGAGGATAAATCTTGGGCTCTAGGAATCAAGTTCAGCCATTCCCTGGCCTTAGGACCTTCAGCCAGGGTGAGTTTCCTCTTACTCATCTTTGTTATGAAGATAATAGAGTGCTTCAATGGTTGCAATAAACTGAAAGCCATAAAGCACACTCGACATAGTGGATGCTCAGTAAGTGTTCTTTAGTGCTCTACAAGGCATTTAATCAGAGGCCAGAGCAAAAACTGAGAACAAGGTCGACAAGCTTGGGAAGCAGCCACAAAAGGAAAAACTCAGCATCGGCTAGGGATGTGCCAGACGTTTTTGTGAATGTCAAGGAGGGAAGCTGACTCATAAATAAATCCTTAAACTGGGTGCCAGTGGCTCATGCTTGTAACCCTAGCTATTTGGAAGGCTGAGTTTTAAGAATCACAGTTCAAAGCCAGGCCCAAGGAGAAAAAGCATGAGAAGCTCTTTTATCCAATTAACCAGCAAAAAGCCAGAAGTGGAGCTGTGACTCAAGTGGTAGAGCACTAGCCTTGGGTAAATGAGTAAAGGACAGTGCCCAGGCCCTAAGTACAAGACCCAGTACTGGCACACACACACACACACACACACACACACACACACACACACACATCCTTATGAATGACTGGACTTTTGCAATAAATTGCCAAGTTGCCTAAGGTGACAGGGCCTAAGTTGTGAGTTTTCCAGAGTAAGTAGAGCCACAGAAGGGGCCAGTTTGCACAGCATCAGAGGGATAAGGAGGGTGTTCAAGGTCAAAGCAAGTCCCAAATCAGGAGAGAACAGATGGTCTGGGAAATGATAGGTAGCTACATGTGTTTAGAAGAGAAGGGCAGGATGTGGAATACAGCTTGGGGGACATTACATTGTGGAGAATGTTTTCTTATAGAAAGTGGGTATCCTAAACTGGGTGCTGGTAGCTCATGCCTGTATTCCTGTTCCTAGTTATTCAGGATGCTGAGGATTGTGGTTCAAAGCCAACCTGGGCAGGAAAGTCTGTGAGACTCTTATCTCCAATTAAGCACCAAATAAGTCAGAAATGGAGCTGTGGCTCAAAGTGGTAGCATACTAGCCTTGAGCAAAAGCAGCTCCTCAGTACCACATAACCAGAAAAAGCCAGAAGTGGCACTGTGGCTCAAGTGCTAGAGTGCCAGTCTTGAGCAAAAGCAGCTCAGGGACAGTGCCCAGGCCCTGAGTTCAACCCCAGGACTGGCAGGAAAAAGAAGAAAGAAAGAAAGAAAGAAAGAAAGAAAGAAAGAAAGAAAGAAAGAAAGAAAGAGAGAGAGAGAGAGAAGGAAAGGGAAGGGAAAGGAGAGGAAGAGAGAGAGCATGCACAAGAGAGAGAGAGGGAGGGAGGGAGGGACAGGGACAGGTACAGGGAGGAAAGAAAATGAGTATCCTAAGTATAAAGGGAACTTTTCATGTTTAAAATGCCAGATCTTTCCCCATGGAAATGTGCTGACTCTAAGCCTTAGACAGGAAATATGCAAAGCTTGTCTGGACACATGGCTCAAGTGGTAGAATACCAGCTCAGCAAGCAAGCCTGGTAAGCTCAAAGCCTCAAAGTTTAAACCCTGGTACCCAGGAGTTGGGGGGATGGGGGGAAGAGGATGATTAAAATTGCAACTCAGGCAAGTTCTGGCAAAAACATAAGACCCTCTTTGAAAAATAAAGCAAAAAGAAGAGTCAAGGTATGTCTCAAGTGGAACAGCCCTTGCCACATTTGAGGTCCTAAGTTTAAAAGTTTAAAGCCTAGTACCAGAAGAAAATAATAAAACGAGGTATTAGATTGCAACCCAGGCCAGTTTGGGCTAAAACACAAGACTCTATCTGAAAAAATAACTAAAGCAAAAAGGGATCAAGTGGTACAGCTCTTGCCTAGCACTCAAAGAGGCCCTGAGTTCAAACACCAATACTGCTTTGAAAAAAATCAAAAGGTAAACAAGCATAGTACCATTGTACCCACTGAACATTATGTTGAAAATGAAGGATACAACTTGTGGGTGGGGATGGGAGGGAAAAACTGGGAGAGAGCGACCTTGTCCAAAAAGAAATGCACTCATTAGCTGACTCATGTAATTGTAACCATTCTGCACATCACCTTTATAACAACAACATTTTTAAGAAAAATAAGGACTGTGATAGTTTGAAATATCACCTACATAAAATTCATACATTAACTGCACAAGTGCCTACATTTACCAAAGACAAAACAAATGTCATTGGCCACCTTTGAGGTTACTGCAGTGCCAATTCATTATTCTGAAACTGATAAAGGGAAAGAATTAAATCTGTATGTTTATAGTACAGAAGTAAGTCTGTACTGTAAAATACAAAGTGACTGGGTGCTGGTAGCTCACGCCTGTAATCCTAGCGACTCAGGAGATTGAGTTTTGAGGATTGCCATTCAAAGCCAGCCTGGGCAGGAAAGTCCATGAGACTTTTATCTCCAGTTAACTACAAAAGAGGGAGGAGGAAGAGGAAAAGGAGGGGAGGGAGCAAGGGAAGAGGAAAAGGAGGAAGAAGAGGAGAATGAAGAGGAAGAGGAGGAGGAAGAGGAGGAGGAGAAGGAGGAGGAGGAGGAGGAGGAGGAGGAGGAGGAGGAGGAGGAGGAGGAGGAAGACGAAGAAGAAGGAGAAGGAGAAGGAGAAGGAGAAGGAGAAGAAGAAGAAGAAGAGGAAGAGGAAGAGGAAGAAGAAGAAGAAGAAGAAGAAGAAGAAGAAGAAGAAGAAGAAGAAGAAGAAGAAGAAGAAGAAGAAGAAGAAAATAATGACAAAGAAGAAGACCACCTCATGTGGTAGAGCCACAAAAGCTAAGAGACCGTGCCCAGGACCTGAATTCAAGCTCCAGAAACAACCTACACACAAAATAGCTCTTCCTAGGTTAACCCTCACCATCATCCTATTATGTCATAGTATGAATATCCTGGATTATAAACCCACTTACTCCTCAAAAGTTTTTAAAGTGTCTCTATTTTTTGTTGTTGTTGTTGTCATCTTTGTTTTGTTCTGTCCATCTGAGATGGGACTCAAATTGGGTACCCGACACTTTTGCTCACTGATTGGCACTCTACCTGTTTTTGTTTTCTTTTTGGTAGTACTTGGGTTTTGAACTCAGTGTCTTGCTTGGCAAGCTCTACCATTTGAGCCATGCCATCCAGCATCTGTGTGTATGCATGCCAATACTGGGGCTTGAACTCAGGGCACATTTTTTGCACAAGGTTGGTGTCCTACTACTTGAGCCACATCTCCACTTCTGGCTTTTTGCTAGCTAATTGAAGATAAACATCTCAGTGGTCAAAATCCTAAGTTAGCTAGGGTTATAGGTGTGAGCTGCTAACACCTGGCTTATCGTTCCAACTCCTTAGAGAAGAGTCTTGCTTTGTTTTATCTGGGAGAAACGTCATCTGTACCTTGCAAAGGAGTGAAGAAAGGGCTGGGCGATGGCTAGAATGGCATTCCCACAGCTCCAGATTCTGTGCAAGTCCCTGCTTACAGACACTGAGTACACGTACAGGATACAGGGAAATCTGCATGGGGCATAAAAATGGAACTAGGATGTCCCCTAAAGACTCACGTGTTTCAGAGTTTTCCTCAGCTTGGCACTGTCAGGAGGCAACAGAATCTGGTGTCCATAGACACCAGATAAGCAAGGCCTCTCTGCAGCTGGGAGGGGTGAGGACACATGGCCTGTGGGTTAATGATGGCTGAAGGTGCAATTGCTGCACAAATTCTCCCTAGAAAGCCCAAAGCAGCCTTGCACCTTCCAGCCAGCAGTCCCAGACTCCCAATACCCAGCGTTTTCATCTGATTTATTTTCTCCCTAGGAATGCTCAAACATCAGCTCCATGAGGGCAGAGAATTTGAGTCTGTTTTGTTCACTTATCTGCAGCACCTTACAAGATGCCTGATCTACTTGGTGGGTACTTCACGATGCTCTCTTTCCTCACTGGGAGGACCCTGCTAAATGTCCCCCCGCTCATCTTCAGGGTTCCATGAGAACCTACCTGTGGTTTCTACAGCAAGGCTGCCACGGGCTCGGGAAGCCCCAGCAGAGCTCCAGGGACTGCACTCCTGTGCGCCCCTGCTGGTGAACGTCCATGCCCGCATCCAGGCCTGCCCTGGAACTTGACTTCACTATCCCTGCTTCCAGAGAGCTGGGATTACAGGCATCAGCCCCCAAACCTTGTAAGACTACTTTTGTAAAAAGAACTTTTTCTGTTCTTTCACTATGGCCTCGGGGCATGCTAGCCTGGGAGTTTATGATTATGTGTGTGGGTTTGGGGTTTTTTTTTGTTTGGGGGGAGAGGGGGAGAGGTTAATGCTGGTTTTGGGAACCCAGTGCCTTACACGATAGGCCAGAGCTCTACCACAGAGCTACAGCCCTACACTTTTGGTTTGTGGTTTTAACAGACATCTCCATGAGGACTCAGATATTATATATTGGAATTCTTTTTTTTTTTTTTTTTTGGCCAGTCCTGGGCCTTGGACTCAGGGCCTGAGCACTGTCCCTGGCTTCTTTTTGCTCAAGGCTAGCACTCTGCCACTTGAGCCACAGCGCCACTTCTGGCCATTTTCTGTATATGTGGTGCTGGGGAATCGAACCTAGGGCCTTGTGTATCGGAGGCAGGCACTCTTGCCACTAGGCTATATCCCCAGCCCCTATATATTGGAATTCTTATCTAGTAGCCTTGGATTTGGTACAGATACTTGATTTCTTCATATAAAATCCTTCTGGGAAATGTAGCTTTCATTCTCCTATTTTTTTTATGACTTGTACTCTTATGAAATAAATATTTTTCAAGAGGAAAAAAAAACAGTGCCTGGTTCATGCTAAGGAGATCCCTTAATAAAATCTACCCCAAAGCCAGTTGTGGTACACACCTAAAATCTAAGCTATGCAGGAAGTAGAAGGGTGGATCGCGTGGTCAGAGGCCAGTCGGAGTCAGTGTGACACCCCATCAAAAACTAAAGCCAGGTGCTGATGGTTCACACTTGTAATCCTCGCTACTCAGGAGGCTGAGATCTGAGGATCGCAGTTCAAAGCCAGCCTCAGCAGGAAGGTCTGATACTCTTATTTCCAATTAACCACCCAAAAGCCAGAAGTAGAGCTGAGACTCAAGCAGTAGAGAGCCAATAACATTGAGCAAAAAGATCTCAGAGATAGTGTCCAGACCTTGAGTTCAAGCCTCAGGACACACACACACACACACACACACACACACACACACGAACAAATCATCTAGGGGAAAAAGCTCAAGTGGTACAGTGCTTGCCTAGCAAGTTCAGGGACTTGAGTTCAATCTTCCTGAGGTCAAAGAACAGTACTACACACACAAAATAATTTTCCACATATAACATGTTATGGTTAGAGAACAATGCAGACAGAATACAGTAAGTGCTCTAAAAGACAGAACATGAGTAGGACACAGATATAATTTTTTTTTATTTCTGAGGAATCTTTCATTTATTCTGGAGTAATTGGCTGCCAAGGAAGGACTCCATCTGCCCCTTCTGTCTCTATACTCCACAGAGAGCCAAAGAATGCCTTGAGGAAGATCATTTGGATCTTCGGTGTCTGTTCCCTCTTTCAAAGGCCAGTATCAAAAGCTTGATCGACAAAGAAGTACTATTTAAAAGCAATGAAGCCTTTAAGAGGTGGGGCCTAGTGAGAGGGCTTTAGTTCATGGGGTGGGGGAGTGCTTGAAACTGGAAGGTGAGATCTTTTCCCCTTCCTCTGCCTCCTCTTTTATTCTTCCTCTCTGGGCATGGAGTGAGTGTTTTTGCTCTGCC
This sequence comes from Perognathus longimembris pacificus, assembly GCF_023159225.1. Lineage (NCBI taxonomy): Eukaryota > Metazoa > Chordata > Mammalia > Rodentia > Heteromyidae > Perognathus > Perognathus longimembris. The sequence goes on along the minus strand of NC_063163.1, from coordinate 92,183,980 downwards.
ATGCCCTCCTGCTGCAATGGGCAGCAGCCTTGGTGGCTCCATCCTTCCTCCCCCAGACATTTGTCAGCATAGGATGGGGGCCCAGGGAAGGAAGTGGAGCGTGGCGGAGGCGTGGTGTTCTGCCACCAATTTTTTTTTTTTTTTTTTGGCCAGTCCTGGGGCTTGGACTCAGGGCCTGAGCACTGTCCCTGGCTTCTTTTTGCTCAAGGCTAGCACTCTGCCACTTGAGCCACAGCGCCCTTCTGGCCATTTTCTGTATATGTGGTGCTGGGGAATCGAACCCAGGGCCTCATGTGTACAAGGCAAGCACTCTTGCCACTAGGCCATATCCCCAGCCCCTCTGCCACCAATTTTACTTGACTGCTTCAGCGAAGACTGTAAGGTTCTAGGTGAGAAGAGACCACACAGAGAGAAGTAGAAGTGATTGAACAAGAGTTTTTTGGGGTACGCTCCTGGACGGACCCTCTGGTCGGGATCAGAGAGGTCGAGCCTGGGCCTGGCTCAGGCAGGGTTTATATGGCCTGGGCAAAAGGCGGTTTGGTCAGGGGTGGCAGTTACCATGTAGCTTGTTCTGCAAGTCTGGGTGGTTTCAGTTGGTCTCAGGCTAGTGCTTCTAGGAACAGCTGAGGCAGATGGTGTTTCCCGATAGGGAGGTGGTTTATTCCCAGCACCTGTGAGCCCCCTCCCCACCCCGGTGGCCTGACAAAGACCATTGAAAGGTGGGCAAGGGTGGGCAGTTGCTGTACATTTTGGAACTCTTGTGTATAATAAACTTATAAAACCATACAATATATAGTGGTTGTGGCATCTTGCCAGTGTACCTGGTTCCAGTATTTTTTTTTCTTTTTTACTAATCCAGAAGCCCATTTGGACTTTCTTTAACTCATCTGATTAACTCAGCCAGTTTTGACCATCTGGCCAGTTTCTACCAGTTCTCTCATGAAGAAGATTCTGGGGAGAAAGGAGGAATTAAAGAGTCCAAGCTACTGCCTAGGCTTCGGCTAAACAGCATCTCTGGTGAGGATGCCCTGAGGGAAACTGAAGGAAACCCCTTGCCTCTCCCTTTGAGACACCCAGACCAAGAAATTCACCTCCAGTCCTAGCTAAAGAGGCTGAGCCATCCCAGGCAAGCCAAAAGCAGCTTGACCTAGAGCTGCTTGACCTTTGCAAAAGAAAGGAATGAGGATGACCACTCAGTTGGCATGTTTTAGTTTAGGGGAAGTTCCAGGAAGAGAGATTTAAGGTTAGTTAAGAAATTAAATAGGTAAATACCAGTTACACCCAGGACCAAGAATTGTATTTCTGGGCTGGGGATATAGCCTAGTGGCAAGAGTGCCTGCCTCGGGTACACGAGGCCCTAGGTTCGATTCCCCAGCACCACATATATAGAAAACGGCCAGAAGCGGCGCTGTGGCTCAAGTGGCAGAGTGCTAGCCTTGAGCAGGAAGAAGCCAGGGACAGTGCTCAGGCCCTGAGTCCAAGGCCCAGGACTGGCAAAAAAAAAAAAAAAAAAAAAAAGAATTGTATTTCTTTGTTTACCAGAGTTTACTGGAATTGTAATCACTAACCATAATGCTTCTGTTTGTCTGCTTGCTTGCTTTGCCTAACTTGCCTGACCATCTACGTGTGGTACATGTGATTTTTGCCTTTAAAAACCCAACCCTGGGCTGGGAATATGGCCTAGTGGCAAGAGTGCTTGCCTCATGTACGTGAAGCCCTGGGTTCGATTCCCCAGCACCACATAAACAGAAAACAGCCAAAAGTGGCGCTGTGGCTCAAGTGGCAGAGTGCTAGCCTTGAGCAAAGAGAAGCCAGGGACAGTGCTCAGGCCCTGAGTCCAAGGCCCAGGACTGGCAAAAAAAAAAAAAAACCACAACCCTACTGAGGCCCAGTGCTGTTCTTCACTATCCAGTGGTGGCAATCAGATGCTGTGCACAGCTAAATAAAAGACTCCTAGCCTGATTGACTGAGTGCTGGTGACTTTATTGTCATGGGTTCAAGGCCCACCTGGGTGTCCAGTATACAACACCTTCCCCAGTTCTCATTCACAGCCAGATGAAAAGCGTTGCAGATAGAGCCCACAACACAGGACACACGAGCATATAAATAAAAGGAAATGAGAGGTCAAAGTGTTCTCATCTGGGTGCTTCTGGAAATGAAAGCCAGCAAGCAATGTCCTTCCCTGCTGGTCTATTGATGAAGAAAACTCAGGGGGGTCCCGCCATCTAGATGCTTGCCCCCTTCAGCGGTTACCCTGGTGGTTATATTTGGTCTCCCCTGATGGAGAGGCCCAGCTGTGAACATCTCCTCTAGGTCATTTATCAAGAGGCACCACTGGGTGTCGCTGTGAGCTATGGAACAAAGCTGAGGCCCAATACACATAATTTTAAAAAGCTCAAAAATATGATGTGGAACCCTGTGTTAGGAATGAATGAAAAGTGACAGAAGCTGGGTACTGGTGGTTCACACCTGCAATTTTCAAGAGGCTAAGATCTGGAGAACGGGATGAGAATGTGGCTTAGTGGTAGAGTGCTGGCCTAGCATGCATGAAGCCCTGGGTTTGATTCCTCAGCACCACATAAACAAAAAAAGCAAGAAATGGCTGTGGCTCAAGTGGTAGAGTGCTAGCCTTGAACAAAACGAAGCTCATGGACAGTGCTCAGGCCCTGAGTTCAAGCCCCTAGACTGGCAAAAAAAGAAAGAAAGAAAGAAAGAAAGAAAGAAAGAAAGAAAGAAAGAAAGAAAGAAAGAAAGAAAGAAAGAAAGAAAGAAAGAAAGAAAGAAAGAAAGAAAGAAAGAAAGAAAGAAAGAAAGAGAGAAAGAAAGAAAGAAAGAGAAAGAAAGAAAGAAAGAGGAAGAAAGAAAGAAAGAAAGAAAGAAAGAAAGAAAGAAAGAAAGAAAGAAAGAAAGGAAGGAAGGAAGGAAGGGAGCGATCTGGAGGATTGTGATTTGAGGCCAGCCCAGGCAGAAGAATTCACGAGGTTTCATCTCCAAAATAACCACCAAAAGCCTAGTATGGGAGTGTGACTCAAGTAGTAGAGCCTTGTAAGTACAAAGCTCTGAATTCAAGTGAGAGAAGAGTGGGGGGGAGGGGAGTATGAGCATTCACTATAAAGTAGCAGCCTCCAGTTCTCAAAGAAAGTCCATAAAAGAGGAAATCAAGCATCACAAACTCCTGTCTGCCTTCCCGCTCCTGAGCTGGCCCTTCAGGGGTTTAGGAGTGCTGAGGGCGCCAGCTTATGAGAAAAGCCACCAATGGTTCCAGGCAGCAGTACAGGAGGAAGTCAGGGGGAGGAGAGCAAGGACTCCTGAAGACAGCTCCCAATGGCCACCTGGAGGACTGAGGTCCTCCCCTAGCAGCTGTGGGGATGCAGAATGACCACAGGAGTCAGGACACCTGGTTTTAGTTCTCTGCCACTAACTTGCTGTGTGACCATGGGCAAGTCAGTCTACCTTGCTGGTCCTCAGTTTCCTCATCTGTTAAATGAGATTCTTTTAAGTTAAAAATAAATGTACAGCTAAGCGTCAGTGGCTCATGCCTATAAATCAGGCTGAGACCTGATAATCCCAGACTAAAGCCAGCTTGTACAGGAAAGTCCATGAGACTCAAATCTCCAATTAACCAAAAAAGGCATAAGTGGAGTTGTGACTCAAGTGGTGGGGGGGGGGGGGGAAGCACTCAGGAACAGCACCGAGGCCCTGAGTTGAAGCCTTAAGACACAGACACACACATGGTCTCTGGAGCTAGGAATGTAGGTTGGTGGTAGAACATGTGCTAGGCTGAGCATGTGCAAGGTCCTGGATTCAATTCCTAGCACTGGAAGGGAAAGGAAAGGAAGGGAAGAGAAGAAAGGGAGAAGGGAAGAGGGGGAGAGAGAAAGAAAGAAATGAAAGGAAGAAGGTAAGGAAGGAAGAGAAGGGTTCATCTTTGCCCAAACCTTGGAGGCTGGCTTGATTCAGCCTCTTTCCTGAGCATCCAAGGGACTATCAATCAGGACTTCCTTGGCCAGAGGAGAGGAGATATTAGAAGACACAGATTATGAGAATTGCTGAGGGCGTTTGTGTTCCGCTGTCCATTGGTCTTGCTTTATTGTTCTGATGGTGTAGGTTGGCTCCTTTCATGTTCTCTTTGGGTCTGACTTGAGATTCTCAAGGATCATAGCTAATAGCTAGGGTGGTTGGTCTTTCTTTCGAGTCTGTAGTTGCACCTTGTCCACTCGCAGGCTGTCCAAGTACTGCTGGACGCCCAGAGCCTCCTGTCTCCAGTGCCCCAGCTTTCGCTCTTGGTTTGTTATGAACTTCTTTTTCAAGTGGTCGTGCAGGTGGCTCACCTTTTTCTTGCTCTTATCAGATGTTCTTACCTTACCAAAAAAATACAGGTAAGGTTAAGTTCAAGAATATGCTTCAAATCAGGAGAAGCAGCTGGAGCTGCTGATAAGTGAGGGGCAGATGACCCTGTTGGGTTCAGTATTTATCTATAACATCTCCAACTCACAGGAAGCCTGCTTCTCTATTTGTAAAAAGTGGACAGAAAGCTGGATAAACGCTGTTACCTTCTGATGGACTGCAGTCAAAGGCTTTGCTTTGACCTTAATAGTAGGTCTACCTGAAGAAGGAAAAGGGTTGTGGTTTCTCATCTCCTTCCGTATTCCCATGACCCATAGTGATAGGAGTCTCCTGTCTCTATTACTCATAGTGCGTTTCACATGCTATCTGTGACACTTCTTGTATCTCTGTGAATTCTACAATTCCTGTCCTATCTCCACCAAGTCAGTAAAATCTGGGAAGGCCTACTATCTTAGTCATTGAGTGGTTTATTCCAAAATGCTAGTTGTGCTACTGGAGAGAATGCTAAAAAAAATAATAGATGCAGGTGTTCTTGGTACTATAATGTAATCAATCAAAAGGTGGGGCACACATTTCTAAGCCAGGCACATAGCCCTGAAAAAGTTCACTAGGGATTAGTTGAGTTGGTAGGGTACTGCTTAGCAGTACTGGGCCTGGGTTCCTTCCCCAGGAAAGGAGGAGGAAAAGGAGAAAGGGGAAGGAGAAGAGAAGGCTGCAAAGGAGTGTCAACATGCGGTTTTCTATGATGGGGAGGTTGGGAACAAGTAGACAAAATAATCTGGATGTTTCTCAGGTGTCTGTAACAAGTTTGTCCAGGGGGTTCTGATAAACTTGATGTTTTTTTGTTTTGTTTTTGTTGCCAGTCCTGGGGCATGGACTCAGGGCCTGAGCACTGTCCTTGGCTTCTTTTTGCTCAAGGCTAGTACTCTGCTACTTGAGCCACAGCGCCACTTCCGGCTTTTTTTCTATATATGTGGTGCTGAGGAATCGAACCCAGGGCTTCATGTATACGAGGCGAGCACTTTAACACTAGGCCATATTCCCAGCCCCCTGATAAACTTGATGTTTAATTTTAGGAATTATTTGAAGATATAGCACATGTTTACTCATGAAAAGAAGTTCTTCCTAGGGGGCTGGGGATATGGCCTAGTGGCAAGAGTGCTTGCCTGTAATACAAAAAGCCCTGGGTTTGATTCCCCAGCACCACATATACAGAAAACTGCCAGAGGTGGCGCTGTGGCTCAAGTGGCAGAGTGCTAGCCTTGAGCGGGAAGAAGCCAGGGACAGTGCTCATGCCCTGAGTCCAAGGCCCAGGACTGGCAAAAAAAAAAAAAAAAAGAAGAAGTTCTTCCTAAAGGTCAGTCAATGTTCGCATGATTATTCTGACATGTTGAGTTAAAAGTGGAGGGTAGATGCCAAAGGACAGGGGGCCTTTGAAAACACATAGTTCAAACCAGTGGTTTTGACATCAGACTGACATCTGGTTTTGATAGCCGCTTGATAAGAATATAGACCCCAGAGATTCCAGTGCAGTAAGATTTGGTTGGGGGCCAGCTAGGCCACAGCTAGGCCTCACTCCATTCCACCAGGCCACTCTGACTGGAGCATGCACTAGGCCTGTGACTCAATTCAGGCCAAGTGCAGTCCTTCTCCAGGATTTGTCTAACTGGAATGACGGCAGAAGCCAGGCTCTCCTGTCCCAGGCTCCCTAGGGACAGCCAGCCTGATCAGGTCAACATTCAGAAGGCAGCAGATGAGCTGAAAGCATGTCCCAGAGGTAGAGCACCTGCCTAGCAAGCATGAAGTGCTGGGTTCAAACCCCAGTATGGCTCCCATCCAAAATGAAAGAAAAGAGGTGAAAAGAGAATACAAGTTGAACAGTGTAGGAGCCCCTGGCTTTTCTCTTCCCACACAGAGGCACCCTGCCCATCTCCCCCTGCTTATGTAAGGCCAGCTTCCTCTAATTTGCTTGAATTACTTCAAATTCAGTGTATATAACCTGGAACTGAAAGTGTCTTAATCCATCCTGGTTTTGTTTGTGTTGTTGGGGTTTGTTTTTGTTTTTTTTGTGGGGCTTGAACCCAGGGCCTCAGCACTGTCCCCGCACTTCCTTTTGCTCAAGGCTAGTTCTCTACTTCTTTGAGCCACAGTTCCACTTCTGGTTTTCTGATGGATAACTGGATATAAAAGTCTCACAGATTTTCTTGCCTTGGCTGGCTTTGAACCACAATCATCAGATCTCAGCCTCCTGAGTAGCTAGGATTAGAGGTGTGAGCTACCAGCCTGTTATACAAATGAGAAAAGAAAACCCTGGAGGATACCTGAGCTGGTCTGCCCATCCCCAGATCCACCCTATTGCCACAGTATGGGAAGTTTAACAGGGGGAGAGATAGGCAGGTCACAGCTCTGGTTTGTTTTAGTTTTTGCAGTGCTGGGGACCAGGTCCAGGACCAAGCTACTGTGAGGCAAGTGTTCTTCCACTGAGCTAGCTATAGCTCTTGCTTTTGGTTTTCTTGGCCCTTAAGAGAATCTTTAAGGCTCTCCTTCTCTTTTCAATGTCAAGATCCCAAGGGGCCACCCAGATTTGACCCTGGACATGACCGAAAGCTCAGCAGTTAGGAAGGGCTCTGTTCGAAATGAGTCTGTTCTTAGATTATCCTGTTCACTTTTCTCTCCCAGTGTCTGTCCATAGCAGGCTCCTGAATTCATCAAAAGAAGCAGCGAGGTGCCTGCATCTGGGATTTCCAGTCAGGTCAAACCCTACCTATCCGTACACTAACAGTGGGAAAAGAGCCTCAGTTCTCATCTAGAAAATGGGGTGACCTCTACAGGGGAGGGGAGTGGAGTGATGGACAGTACTGGTGCTGATTCAAGCTCCAGGATCTGAGACAGAGCATCATGGAGTCTTTCTCTCTGGCCCTTTCTGCTCAGGGAAAACAGGTGTGACATATTTGAGCAAGTCACTGACCCCAAGTAGCATCTGTTTTATGTGTAAAAATGGGGCCTGGCTGGGTGCCGGTGGCTCAAGCCTGTAATCCTAGCTACTTGAGGATCACCGTTCCAAGCCAGCCTAGGCAAGAAACGCTGTGAAACTGTTATCTCCAATGAATCACCAAAATAGCAACAAGTGAAGCTGTGGCTCAAGTGGTACAGCACTAGCACTGAGTGAAAAGGCTCAGTGGCAACACACAGGCCCTAAGTTCAAACCTTAGGAATGGGAAGTGGGGGGGCGGGGAATGGGGCCTGCTCCACTGGGATTGTGAAATGAGGATGGTAGGGCCCTAATAGTAGGAAACACAAGCCCTTTTAGCTACTTTACCTCCAGCTCAGAGACTCGCTGTGCACCAAGGTTGTCCCGAATGATCAACCGGGATAAACGGCTCTTGGGTAAACATTTTTTCCTTGCTATTTCACTGGGATTCATTGCACTGGAATGGGGAGGATAAAGTGGTAAAGGTTAGAAATGGCCAGAACTTGACAGGCTGGTGGCCTACAGGACAAGTTAAGGCCTCCTTGGGTGGCTTAGGACAAGCCTAGATCTCTCCTAATTTTCAGAGAGGCTGGAGTAGCCCTAAGTTATACTTTGTGCACAAAGTGTATAAAGGGCCAGGTCTTCTTTATCAAGAAAAGCAAGCTAGGTGCCCAAGGCTCACATCTGTAATCCCAGCTACTCAGGAGGCTGAGATCTGAGAAACACAGTTCAAAGGCAGTCCAGGCAAAATATTCTGTGAGACTCCAATTAATAGTCTGTTAGTCTCAGTTAACCAGAGAAAAGCTGGACTAGAAACATGGCTCAAGTGATAAAGTGGAAAAAGCCCAGCAAAAGCTTGATCAAGATTCTGAGTTTACACCCTAAGATAGATAGAGAGAAAATCTCAAGGTATCCAGGAAAACCAAACATCATCATCATCATCATCATCATCATCATCATCATCCTCATGATGAGACCACTCTTGTGGACTTTTCTGATTCCCTGCTGACAGTTTTACTTTTTGCCTGGAAGAGAATCCAGGGCCTTGTACATGCTAGGCAAGTGCTCTACCACTGAGTTACATTCTCAGTTCTAGTGATTTTAATGAGGACATGCAAGAGGAGGGGAAAGAGAGGAAAAGAGTAAAACTTGGGGAGTATAAGGGTCTCAGGGATGAACATGAGGGAGGCTGTGGTGAGACCCTAAATCTAGATGGCATTGGGGAGATGAGGGCAGATCAAAAAAAGTGAAAAAGAATAATGAAGTCTGGATGGAGATCTTGGTGCTGGTGGCTCACATCTGTAATCCTAGCTACTCAGGAGGCTGAGATCTGAGAAGTGTGGTTCAAAGCCAGACTCTTATCTCCCATTGATCACTGAAAAACAAAAATGAAACAAAAACTAAAGCAAAACAAAAGCCAGAGTGGAGCTATGGTTTAAGTAGTAGAGCACTAGCCTTGAGTGAAAAAGCTAAGGGACAGTGCCCAGGCCCTGAGTTCAAGCCCTCAGTACAGGCATATATAAACACACATGCACACATGCATGAGTGCAAACACACACACATGTCTGGATGAACACTGAGGTGATTAATAGGGAAATTGTAGGCAAAGAAGGATTTGGGAAAGACTTATAAAAGTGAGAGAAGTTTGGGGGAAAAAACTTTAGGAGACTCTAGAGAATGAGAGGCAGATGATGGAGTAGAGTAGGAAGTGGGGGAAGTATAAGGCAGCTAGAGGCTACTGGCTGAAAAAGAACGATTTCAATTTGGACAGAAGGAGGAGGTGGCTCCACCAAAAAGTGGGGGTACAGTTCCAGTGGTAAAGAACCAGTCTTGAGGGAAAGAGAAAAGTGAGAGTATGAAGCCCTGAGTTCAAGTCCAGTACTGGCAGACACAGACACATACTTTAGACAAGATGATTGATTGATTAAAAATAAAAACTCGGGGCTGGGAATATGGCCTAGTGGCAAGAGTGCTTGCCTCCTACACATGAAGCTCTCGGTTCGATTCCCCAGCACCACATATATGGAAAACGGCCAGAAGGGGCGCTGTGGCTCAGGTGGCAGAGTGCTAGCCTTGAGCGGGAAGAAACCAGGGATGGTGCTCAGGCCCTGAGTCCAAGGCCCAGGACTGGCCAAAATAAATAAATAAATAAATAATAACAATAAAAACTCACACTGAAGTTTTCACATTTTGGTAATTTGGTTATACCTTGAAGAGGCTTTAGAAAGAAATTCCTTTACATTGTTTTGCTCTGTTAAAAATTGTTTATATTTCCCTTTCCTCTTTCTTTACTTTCTGGATTGAGGCTTGCTATGCAGACCAGTCTATCCTCAAATGTTCTCCTACATCAGCCTCCCAAGTGACAGGATTTCAGGTGTGCATCATCACCTCTGGCCAGCTTTTTTCTTTTTTTCTCTATACTGGGGATTGAACTCAGGCTGCTGTTTAGTTCCTAAAGTTTGTAAAGTAAATGTATAACAATCCGAAAGCAAATTAAGGTTGGCAAATCAGACAGTAAAATACATATAATCATATAATGCTAGATGGGGAAAAATAGCCAACAGTGAACTTTTTGTGATGTATTTTTGAGGCTACTTTAAAAAATGATTTTATTTCTTTACCTTTATTAGCTTACATAGTTATTCAGAGGGGGATTTCACTATTGCATTTCCATAGGTCTATATTTCCATTGTGATTTTTTTTTAAGTAGATGTTATAACTGGGTGCCAGTGGCTCATACCTATACCTAGCTAATCAGGAGATAGAATTTGGGAAGACTGCAGTTCCAGGCCAGCCTAGGTAAAAGAAAAAAATTGGAAAGCTCCCATCTCAACAGAAAAATCTAGGTGTGGTGGCATATTCCCACCATTCTAGCTATGGTAGGAAGCACAAATAGGATCACAGTCTATGCCAGTCCACGCAAGGAGTGAGACCTTATCTCAAAACCAACCAGAGTAAAAAAAGAGCAGAAACTGGGTTCAAATCCCAGTACTGAAAAAAGAGTAAATTATAACATGTATATATGGATGAACCTAGAATGATCCACACCATTTTGCTGGTTATCTTATTTTTCCTGTTAAATATACACTCCTTTTATAATTAGGATAAAAACTGTGCTTGGTGCTGGTGGCTCACACTTGTAATCCTAGCTACAAGGAGGCTAAGACCTGGAGGACTGAGATTCAAAAACAACTTGGGCAGAAAAAGTCCACAAGACTCCAACTCCAATGAACAAATTATGGACTGGAAACGTGGCTCAAGTGGTAGACAGTCAGCCTTAAGCAAACAAGAGCTCAAAGCCCTGAGGTTCAAGCCCTTATACCAGCATGTTTGCGTGTGCGTGTGTGCGCGCACACACACACACACACATAAAAAGACAATTTTTGAAAGGTAAAACATTTTGAAGAATTTGACTTTTTTCTGAATACATTTTCAGCCAATTTGGAACAATGGTCGTGTGTGTGTGTGTGTGTGTGTGTGTGTGTGTGTGTGTTGGGTGCCAGTCCTGGTGCTTGAACTCAGGGCCTGGGTGTTTGCTGTCCCTGAGCTTTGTGTGCTCTACCACTTGAACCACAGCTTCACTTCCAGCTTTTTTTTTTTTGGTGGCTAACTGGAGGTAAGAGTATCATGGGCTTTCCTGCTCAGTTAGCTTTGAACCAGAGCTCAGCCTCCTGAGTAGTTAGAATTGCAGTTGTGAACCAGGTGGCACCCAGCTGTTGTTATATTTACAAACTAGTATAAGCAAAGTAACAATCCCCAAACTCCTTGTTTTTTGGGGGTGGGGTGGGGTGGGGAAGACGAGGGAACAGGTACTGGGCTTGAACATGGGGCCCCATGCTGTCCTTTAGTTTTTCACTCAAGGCTGGAGTTCTATCCCTTGAGTCATACCTCTGCATCCCCATTGCAATGTGTGTGTGTACTTCTTTGTAGGGCAACATGACAGACATGAGCTGATGGGAAAGGCTGACTGATATACAATTCTATCAAAGCACATTTAGAAGCAAAGCAAAACAAAAAAAAAACACAAAATAAATTTCTATGCCAGGTTCAGTGGCTGGAGCTTGCCAGGGTTAGCTACTTGTCAGCCCCAGGGGGGAAGAAAAGGTTTGCAAGACTCCATCACCAATAATGACTGGGTGTGGCAGTGAGCACCTGTCATCCCAATAACATGGGTGGGTTGAAATCCAGGCCAGCTGTCATAAATGGAGACCTTTCTCCTTTAAAAAATTTTTTTGATGGGGCTGGGAATAGGGCCTAGTGGTAGAGTGCTTGCCTCCTATACATAAAGCACCACATATATAGAAAATGGCCAGAAGTGGCGCTGGGTCTCAAGTGGGAGAGTGCTAGCCTCGAGCAAAAAGAAGCCAGGGACAGTGTTCAGGCCTTGAGTCCCAAGCTCCAGCACTGGCAAAAACAAACAAAAAAACATTTGAACCACACCTTCAGTATAAAATGATATTCTATATCAACAGCCTAACCAAGTAGGAGAGTACTTGCCTAGTAAGAATGAGATCCTGAGTTCAAACCCCAGTACAGCTAACAAAAAGGCTTAATTTATTTAAGGATGCACAAAACACTCTTCATGTAGCAGTGTAGTAAACTTAACAATACATGACTAGCAAGAAAGAAAAAAGGCAACTATTGGAGATAATCCCTTCAAATTAGTAATTAAAGGTCATTTTGTTTTCCGGTGAAGTCCTCTGGGAGCCTAAGCGTGAAAAATAGGAGTAGGTGAGAGGGTGTGTGAGGATTGGGGCCAAGCAGAAGGAACCTGAGGGCTTTTTCTGTTTGCGGGGTGTTTTGTGCTGGTACTGAGGCTTTTACTCAGGGCCTGGCCTTAGCTTTTTTACTCAAGGCTGGTGTTCTATCACTAGAGCCATAGCTCCACTTCCGGCTTCTCGGTGGTTAATAGGAGATAGGAGTCTCATGGACATTTCCTGCCCAGACTGGCTTTGGACTGCAGTTCTCAGACCTCAAGCCTCCTGAATAGCTGGGATCCCCGGTGCCCGGCTTTTGCGGGGGTCTTGAAAGGATTGTAAAGGCTGAGAAAAGGAGTATGTCAGGCAGGCTTGCGCTTGTGAAGATCTGGCCCTTGACTGGCTTCTGCTTGGCTCAGGACTCACCCCCGAAGGGCGCTGACGGTCACCTGAGGTCACGCCTGCGAGATGGAAAGCCAGGGACAGGGTTGCAGATGGGAGAGTTCAGGCCCCAGAGTTAGTCTGGGGGAGGAACTGGGGGCCAGATCTATGAGAAATGTGGGATCTCGTGGGTCTGACAGTTAGGGCCGTGCCCAGGGGTGGAAGGGCGACCCAGCCGCACCTGAACGGCAGCACGGGCTGCTCGCTTCGCGGCCGCGGGAAGCAAGTCTGCGACTGGACCCCCAAGCGCGTCTCGTGCCAATTGTCAAAGTTTCGGCGCCGGAAGTCCGAGCCCCTGACGGCGCCGGAAGCGGAGGCCGCTTTCGTAACGATTTTACCGTCCGTCGACGAGTCCAGATCCCATTTGACCGAGCGCCTGTACGGATGTGTGGTAGCGCTTTTCGTACCCCGGGACGACTGGAAAATGGGAGACTGGCTGTGAGCCATGGTGAGCAAGCACCGGCGCCAGCGAACGCGGAAGAAGACCGAGCGAGCACCTCCTAGGACGCCGGAAGCTGAGCGCCCGCGCGTTGCCCTGGAGACGCTCGGAGGGGCGCGGCTACAGGGGGCGGGACGTTTTTTCGGATCTTTGGACGCCATAAGCTCATAGCTTTGTCTCTCTGCTGACCTAGTGCGTTGCCGTGGAGACGAGCTGGCGTGGCCTGGAGTGAGGTGAGCTGCCGGGCTTTAAAGATGGGTCCCTGAGGCTGCGCAGGGCCCAGAACAGAGGTGGGAATTTCTCGGGAGGCCTAGAGCACACCATTCCTCTCCGCGAGGAGACACCGCTACGGTTAAAATCAGAGCCTAGGGCCTGCGGGGGGGGCGGAGATGGAGTCCGAGGATCCGGAATTGCTGGGTCTTCTCCCGCCGAGGAAATCCTAGCCTGGGGCTTCGCCGGCCTCCAGCGGATTACGGTGAGACGCTCGAGGCCTTGCCTCTTGGTCGGGAAGCCCTTTCCAAGCGAAATCCCCAGGAACACCCACGCCCACACCCTTGGAAGTGGCGCTGCGAACCCTTGTCTGCCTGTGGACTTCGTTCCTTTTTTTTTTTTTTTTTTTTTTTTGCCAGTCCTGGGGCTTGAACTCAGGGCCTGGGCACTGGCCCTGGCTTCTTTTTGCTCAAGGCTAGCACTCTACCACTTGAGTCACACCTTCACTTCCAGCTTTTTCTGTTTATATGGTACCCAGGAATCGAACCCAGGGCCTCATGCCTGCTAAGCAAGCACTCTACCACTAACCCACATTCCCCTTTGTTCTTTTTTTTTTTTTTTTGCCAGTCCTGGGCTTGAACTCAGGGCCTGAGCACTGTCCCTGGCTTATTTTTGCTCAAAACTAGCACTCTGCCACTTGAGCCACAGTGCCACTTCTGGCCATTTTCTATATATGTGGTATCAAGGAATCGAACCCAGCGCTTCATGTATAGGAGGCAAGCACTCTTGCCACTAAGCCATATTCCCAGCCCCCTTTGTTCCATTTTTATAACAGAATTTTGCCAGGTTTTTGCTGACTTCCTTTACCTATAATGGAGCCACTTTTAAACCGTGCTGTGTGACCTTACTCCTCTGTGCCTCTATTACACTTGTGATAAACCAGGGTACAGTATTAACTGTAGACAATGGTCTGATTAGGTTTCCTTAAAGATTAGACCTGGAATTACAGGTGCGATCCACCGGCACCAAGCTCTTCACTAGGTTTTTTTGTTTGCTGGAGATAACTCATCTAACCACTTTTTTTTTTTCTTTTTCTGAAAACACTGGCTTCATTTAGACCTTGAGATGTTTGGGTGATTGGAACGAGATGAAAGAGTTGGACATTTGTAATCTTCCCCTTCTGCTGCCTTAACCTTTGGGTCACAAATTCTATTCAGCATGATTGCTGACAAGAACTGGTCTAGCTGCTTCAGTACCAGAAGCCCTTCAGCATTTACTCCATCCTCTTTCATCTGAAGTCCTCAGGACTACCTGTTGCCCATCTCCAGCAAGCCCATAAAGATGTGCTCCTGCCTTTGCTGGAGGGGCAGCCTGGTCCCTGGCTAGTATTGACTCCCTTCTTCTCAATAGGGCTGAAGCACTGTTAAGATCATTCCTGTGCACTCTTACATTTATCCATGTCCCATTTCTATTGCTTCTGTGCCAAATGGCCCCAAGTGGTTGTTGAGTTACAGTTTGAGCTTGGTGATGTGGAACTTCCTTGTGAGTGATTTCATTTAACTTTTTTGTCTAATTGAAGTTGAGCATGGAGCTTAGTCTAAAACTGTGGTCTATAATCGTTACTTAATACTATTTTCCCTCTTGGTTGAACTTGTAATTAATGTCTATCTCTCATTAGACTGAGCTCCTTGAAAAGGGGGCCATGATTGATGTGTACTTTTCAGTATTTCCAACACCTAATATAGTGGCCACTTTAAGCCATATCCTCAGTCCTTTGGCTTTCAGTTATTTTTCGGATAAGATCTTTAACTTTGTCCAGGCTTGCCCCATTCTCCTACCTCTGCCACAGACTTAACAGCACCATATCTAGCTTGCTTTTGAGATAAGGTTTTGCCAGCATTGCCTGGGATGCCCTTAAACTGTAATCCTATTCTCTCCCAAGTAGTAAACATTTTTTTAAACCATCATGGAAATGACTCTTCCCCCTTAACTATCTACACTTCAGAACAGTGGTCTTTTCTGTACATTTCTTGTCACTGTGAAACATATCAGACTCCTCTATTCCTGTTACCACTGAGCAGTGGGTCTGGCAGGGGTGGGGTGGGGTATCCTCCATCCACTTTTTTGAGGTATTTTCTGATAGAATGCATTTAGGTGTCCTCGTGGAGCCAGAAGGCTTTTTTCTTGTCCCCCCTATGATGTCTAAAATAAACCAGCCTTATCTGCCTTTCTTGCAGTAAGCAGTATGCGCTTGAACCTGTCATCTAGGCTTTGACAGGGCAGTGTTTAGCCTTTCTCTTCAGTAGACTGGGATCTGCTTTCCACCAGGCCCCCTCCCCTGAAATTCTAGAGAAGCAGGTCCTTTCCTGACAAGATTTCGCTTAAAAGACAGAATTGTGGCTGTTGGAGTCATTTACAAACACACTGGCTTGTGAGGACACGTGCTTGGCCCTGGCCGGTATTGGAGTGGGAATGAAGATAGGTCATTGTAACCCTAGAGTGCCCAAGGTCTCCCAAGGAGACAGACCTTCGTGAAGTAGACCACTCAAGGCAAAGCCACATCTTCAGTAATACTAGGAGGGGAACATGAAGCTTTGAAAACCCAGAACCAAGACTTGATCAAGTGTGGGGGTGTAAGGGTCTAGGGTGGCATGCTCCCATGGGGGTTTCCCTTAAGGAAGCAACCCTTAGACTAAGGGCTCCTCAGACACCACTGTCCTGTGCTGAATGGAGCAGACCAGGATGTGTCAGGCTTGTGAGGATAGGGGGTTCTGGGTGAGAGAGCAGTGTAGGCACTGACCACTAGAAGGGATGGCCAATGGCCCAGCCTAGCTAAGGCCCTTCAAGGCACAGGGAAGGCTTATAGGAGGCTGGAGAGATCAGTCACAGCCAGGCCACAAATGGACTGGACAACCAAGCCAAGGGCTCCATCTTACTCTGGCTTTTTGATGGTTGGATGGAGACAAGAGTCTCTTGGGCTTTCCTACTGGGGTTGGCTTTGAACTGTGTTTCTCAGATCTCAGCCCCCTGAGTAGCTAGGATTACAGATGTGAGCTACTGACATCCAGTACAATGTGTGATTTTTGCAGGTTTTTGGCCTTTGGCTTTTTTAGGTGATGAACTACAGGAGCATGCCCTTCCTGGGGAGCGCTGCCCCAGCCTGCTTCAGGCAATGGTCGGTGTGGCAGACATGCCCCTGTGCTCACTGCGGATCACTGTGGGGGCCCCGGGGAAGATCTCAGCACTTGCTTCCCAGGCCCCCCTCTTGAGAGGCTCGGGGATGGGTTTAATGAGGTAGGACTTCGTTGCTTAACTTCAGTTTTACATTACACCTCCTACCTCTTCAAAGAGACAGGAGAAGGGAAACAAGTCCCTCCCCACTCTTGTTCTACTCCCTCAGTGACTCCAGCCCTGTAGGCCCTCGTTTCAGGTCACAGGTTTGGGGCATCAGTCAGAAGAGAGGAGACAGTACTAGTGTTTCCCACTTAGAGGAGCTGGAAGGAAAAAAATTGTTTTTGTTGCCAGTACTGGGGTTTGAACTCAGGGCCTTGCACTCTTGCTTGTTTTTTTGTTTTGTTTTGTTTTGTTTTGTCATTCAAGGCTGATGCTCTACTACTTGAGCCAGGCCCCTACTTCTGGTTTTTCACTGATTAGTTGGAGATAAGAGTTTTTTGAGATTTGTGAGATTTGTCTGCCTTGGCTGGCTTCAACCTTGGTGCTCAGAACTCAGCCTCCTCAGCAGCTAGGATTATAGGTATGAGCTACCAACACCTGGTGGAAGGTGAGAATTTTGAAGGGAGAAGAGGGCTCTGTGACTCAGGCTGGAGAGTCAGGCCAGGGCACAGTTGAGGAATGTAGTCAGCATACCCAGTGAGATATAGGGGATAGGGAGGCTTGAGGGAGGCCTTGAATGTCAGACTCAATGACTTGTCCATTGTCCTGTAGGCTGGTGTACCTCAGACCACATGAGAAACATGTTAAAACGTAGATTGGTACGCCTCACCCAAGTTTGTTTGTTTTTGTTTTTGGCCAGTCCTGGGCCTTGGACTCAGGGCCTGAGCACTGTCCCTGGCTTCTTCCCGCTCAAGGCTAGCACTCTGCCACTTGAGCCACAGTGCCGCTTCTGGCCGTTTTCTGTATATGTGGTGCTGGGGAATCGAACCTAGGGCCTCGTGTATCCGAGGCAGGCACTCTTGCCACTAGGCTATATCCCCAGCCCCCGCCTCACCCAAGTATGTGACTGTCGGTTTGGGGACATAGCCTGGGTATCTGAATAATTCTCTGATGGGTCGAGGACTGCCTTGTAATACTCCAAAGGCTCATTCATCCATTTCCTAGAATCCTCCTGGGGTCAGCCTGTGTGGGGGTGGAGGTGGAAGCGACCCTCTAAACGTCCTCTCCCTCTCTGCAGTGTTTGGGGTCATGACCTATCAAAAGGATGCCATTCTCACCCATCTGCAACTGTTAGCTCACTACCGCCTTGATGACCGCAGCCCCGGGTGCCTTACCGCTCCAGTGCCGACGGCCCTCCATCAGTGGCCTTTCCCAGATCACCAGCAGCCTGTACATCAGCAATGGTGCAGCTGCCAACAACAAGCTCCTCCTAACCAGCAACCAGATCACCACGGTCATCAACGTCTCAGTGGAGGTGGCCAACACCTTCCACGAGAACATCCAGTACACACAGGTGCCCGTGGCTGACATGCCCAGCTCGCGTCTCTGTGACTTCTTCGACCTGATCGCCGACCACATCCACGAAGTGGAGCTGAAGCAGGGCCGCACGCTGCTGCACTGCGCCGCCGGCATGAGCCGCTCAGCCACCCTGTGCCTGGCCTACCTCATGAAGTACCACGCTATGTCCCTGCTGGACGCCCACACGTGGACCAAGTCATGCCGGCCCATCATCCGGCCCAACAGTGGCTTCTGGGAGCAGCTCATCCACTATGAGTTCAAGCTGTTTGGCAAGAATACGATGCACATGGTCAGCTCCCCAGTGGGAATGATCCCTGACATCTATGAGAAGGAGGTGCATTTGATGATCCCACTCTGAGCCACACCACCGGCCCCTGCATTCTGATTGGTGGTACAAACTGTCATTTATCCTATATGAAGATCAGAAGTTGAATGTTCTGCTTTTCATGGTACGGAAACCCAATGGATACCTTTTTATTTCTTCTTTTTGAGTGTGTGTGCCAGTAGTGGGTGAACTCAGGGCCTAGGCACTACCCCTTAGTTTTTTCACTCAAGGTTGGTGCTCTGCCACTTAAGCCACACCTCTTCCTCCAGCTTTTTGCTGGTTAATTGGAGATAAGATGGAGATAAGAATCTCACAGACTTTCCTGCATGGGCTGGTTTTGAACTACCATCCAGATATCAGCCTCTTGACTAGGATTATAGGCGTGAACCACTGGTGCCTGGCTCAAGATACCGTGTGTGTGTGTGTGTGTGTGTGTGTGTGTGTGTGTGTGTGTGTGTGTGTGTGTGTGCGTGTGCGTGCCACATCTGGTTCTTGAACTCAGGGCCTGGGCACTATCCCTGAGCTTTTTTACTCAAGGCTAGCATTCTATTACTTGAGCCGCAGTGCCACTTCTGACTTTTTTGGTGCTTATTTGGGGATAAGAGTCCCATGGACCTTTTTGCCTGAACTGGCTTTTTACTGTGATCCTCAGATCTCAGCTTCCTAAGTAGCTAGGATTACAGGTGTGAGCCACCAGCACCTGAAGATTGCTACGCCTTTTAACCTCATAATATATATCTTTCAAGATAAACCTCAGCTCAGCTTGTAAGATGGTAGAGCTAAGTTTGCTACCGTGTGAGTGGCAGTGCTGTCCACAGGGGAGCGGGAGGAGGATGAGTCTGGTGGTAACCAGGACCAAGAAACTAGTGCTCAGTGCATGCGGCAGGCCTGCAGCCCTCCCAATCGTAGAATGAGCCCCCCTCATTCCTTCAGAGCCAGAGCTTTAACACATCATGAGCTTCTCCCAGAAAGTGCCAGCCTCCTGATTACATACATGGCCTTCAGAAGGTGCTCCAGGAACTCTGATGGATCCTACCAGCACTTTCACCACAACAGTCTAACTCTGGTCTTCTAGGTTGGACTTACCCAGAAGACTGTGGAGTTGGGCCGCCATGGTAGAATACACGTGTTTCCTAGTCCTCTTCATAGTGGCATTTCTTCCATCTGCACACAGCCACTTATGGTTTACAAAGTGCTCTATCCAAAGTCAATGCAGGAGAAAAATTACTTTCCATCCCACCTCAGAAGAGGATCAGACTTAGAAGCCTTTTAAGGGTTCCCTCTGAGAAGAGCTGGGTCCCCAAAAGGCCTGGTGGTGAATCATTGACTGCAGCCAGTACTGGCCTTACTGGCCATCAGGAT
Organism: Perognathus longimembris pacificus; assembly: GCF_023159225.1. Classification (NCBI taxonomy): domain Eukaryota; kingdom Metazoa; phylum Chordata; class Mammalia; order Rodentia; family Heteromyidae; genus Perognathus; species Perognathus longimembris. The sequence continues at coordinate 92,164,496 of NC_063163.1, read as the reverse complement.
TCATGCGCACATGTCAAAGGGACAAATGAGTACTCCAGGAGGCCCTGGAAATCCAGTCACTCAAAACCTACAGTGCCAGGATCTGAACTGAGCGAACTCCCACTGCTGCTCTAGCCGGAGCTTTTCAGATCATGAGTGAATGAGACAAACAAAAGCACGGCTGCTTGGCTTCATGTCCTGACCCAGAGCTGGGCATCCCCAGCCCACAGAGACCCAAAGCTTTCTCTCAAGCCCTTCCCCGCAAACCTCACTCCCATAAAGGGAGTGGCCAGGGGTGAGATGTGGGGAACCCAGAGAGAAGAAAGGAAAAAAAAAGGAGAAATCACCATTCTAATCTCAAAGGTCTTGATTTTTTTTAAAAATGTTTAAATGAACATTCCATAAAATGGACTCTGCTATATACAGTTCTTTGAAGCTTGTTATTGTCTGGGTGATAGGGGGGCTTGAACTTCTACTTTTCAAGTAGGGTTTTGTGTTCGTGCCCAGGTTCAGATCTTCCTGTGTGGGTCGCTTGGGTGACAGGCACGCATGAGTCACCATACACACCTAGAAAGCTCCCTCCCACCCCCCGAGTGCTAGGGATTGAACTCTGGGTCTTTTGTCTGCAAGGCAGGCACCTTGACACTTTAACCACACCTCCAGTTGTTGTGAGAGGGTCTCATAGTCCAGACACAGCTGAACTCTTTTGGGTTTTTTTTGTTTTTTTTGGCCAGTCCTGGGGCTTGTACACTGTCCCTGGGCACTGTCCCTGAGCTTCTTTTGCTCAAGGCTAGCACTCTACCATTTGGGCCACAGTGCTACTTTTGGCTTTTTCTGTTTATGTGGGGCTGAGGAATCATAACACAGGGCTTCCTGCATGCTAAGCAAGCACTCTACCTCTAAGCCACAGTCCCAGCCCCCCTATGCTGGTTTTCAACCTCGATCCTCTCCATCTTGGTCTCCTGGGTAGTTAAGATTACATGTGTGAGCCACTGGTACCCAGCTCAGGTAGTAGGTAGGGGACAAAGAGATGGTCTTACAGTCCAGTTTCCTGGCTCAGAGCAGGGTGCCAGGCCCATTTCACCTCATGTACTTGGAAAGTGAGAAATCTGAAAGAGTGGTGGCAGGTAGGCTGGAGCCTAGCCACTAGAAGTTGCCAGCCGACACTGACCGTGGGAGCAGAGGTGGAGGAAGAGGGAATGCGTTAGTCCTGGATTTACCAGAACATTGGTGGGGGTCAAATACAAAATCCTGTGTGCCAAGCATAGCACAGAAATAAGTGGGGACCTTACTAGCCAACTCTTTGCTGAGTGCTTGCTACCTGTTGGGATTGTCTAGGGCTTGACTGAAACAGAGGTGTGGTTACCAAGGCTGAGCAGTACTGGTGGCTTTTGGCTATGTCTTCACATCCTCAGCAAACCTGCTCTAGTGGCAGCCTGCAGCAAAGATGGCCTCGGGGATACAACTTGGGAGTGTAAGGCAGCAGAACTTCTGGTGGGAGGCCACAGTGGGTTACATAGTGAGAAAAGAAAAAAAATGTGGGGCACTAGTAGTTCACACCTGTAATCCTAGCTACTCAGGAGGCTGAGATCTGAGGATTGAGGTTCAAAGCCAGTGCAGGCCTAAAGGTCTGTGAGACTCTTATCTTCAATAAACAGCCAAAATAGCTGGAAATGTAGGTATGGCTGAAGTGGTAGAGCACCAGCTTTAAGAGTGAAGGGCGCTGAGTTCAAGTCCTACTACCAACACACACATACACACATTTTTGGAGTCAAATGTGACCTTTGAGATTGGATCAAAAGGGACCTTGTGGCCTCTTGCTGTCTTGAATTCTGGTAGAAAGCAACTCAAATGAGAACATTCCAGAGCCCTATGGGGAGGGTCACATGGCCAAGAACCAAGGACTACAGCCAATAGACATGTGAATGACTTTTGTTGTGGGTTTTTTTGGTCTGGGTTTTTGTTGTTGTTGTTGTTGTTGTTGTTTTAATTGGTCACGGGGCTTGAACTCAGGGTCTGGGCACTGTCCTAAGCTCTTTTGCTCAGGGTTAGACTGCTACCACTTGAACCATAGCGCCACTTCTGTTTTTTGGAGTGGTTAATTGGAGATAAGAGTCTCACTTGAACTTTTCTGCCTGGGTCAGCTTCAAACAATATCTTCAGATCTTAGCCTCCTGAGTAGTTAGGAATCCAGGCATGAGGGGTTTTTGTTTGTTTGGGGTTTTGTTTTTTGGTGGGTTTTTTTTTTTCTAGTCCTGGGGCTTGAACTCAGGGCCTGGGCACCGTCCCTGAGATTATTTTGCTTAAGGCTGCTAGCTCTACCACTTGAGCCACAACAGCCCTTCTGGCTCTTCTGTTTATGTAGTACTGAGGACTAGAACCCAGGGCTTCATGCACGCTAGGCAAGCACTCTATCACTAAGCCACATTCCTAGCCCCTGTTGTTTTTGAGATGTGCTTAGGTCAGGCTGGTCTTGAACTCCCAATCCTCCAGTTCTTGAGTGCTGGGATTACAGGCATACACCACCATACCCATACTGATCCACAGCTTCACAAGAGCCTAAACCAGAGTCACACCCAAATTCCTGATCCTGTGGTACTAAAAGATGATACATATTTGTGGCTTTAAGCTACAAATTTTATGAATAATTTTGGCAAATGACAAAATTATAGTAATTTAGTGTAAAGATCTTAAATTGGCTTAACTTGCCATTCTAAAAAAATAATACTCCATTCTCCAAAAGAGGATTAGTGTTTTGAAGGACTTAGCTGAAGAATTTGACTTTATAAAAGGAGAAAGGCTATGAAGGAGATGAATTAGGCTGGGAATGTTGGCTTAGTGGCAGAGTGCTTGCCTAGCATGCATGAAACCCTGGGTTCAATTCCTCAGCACCACATAAACAGAAAAAGCAGGAAGTGGTGCTGTGGTTCAAGTGGTAGAGTGCTAGCCTTGAGCAAAAGAAGCTCAGGGACAGTGCTCAGGCCCTGAATTTAAGCCTCAGGACTGGAGACAGAGACAGACAGAGGAGAGAGAGAAAAGGAAAGAGGAAAAGAAAAGTTTGCTGGTCATTTCAAAGTTACTTTTTGCTTTTGTTTTTCTGAAACAAGATCTCTATTGTAGCCAAGGACAGGCTTTTCATTTGAGACCTCCCTGCCTCACCCTCCCAAGTGCTGTATTACAGGTGTGCACCATCATGCCTAGCTCCAAAGTTACTTCATCATAAGGCAGAAACAGAAACAGGGAGACAGAACACAATATTAAAAAAAAAACTGGTTGCTAACCTCAGTTTGCTTCAGATTACTTTTTTTGTGAAGGATTAATGGATTAAAGTGGAAGGGACATTTGTTAGGCGTTTTGAAAAGTGCTTGTTTGGGAAATTTCCTTTTGATTTCTTCCTCTAGATTCCTAAGGCTGAACAATGACTTTGTTTCAGTTTGGAACTGTAGCATAGGTGAGTCCATTTTGATTTTTAGTCTGAAATACACACACACAAACACACACATATATATATATATATTTATAGTATATACATGCTCTATAGAGGTCTATATAATGTACATATATAGTGTATACAGAAGGTGCTTTACATAGTACATAGGTCTAGATGTATAGTATATATATTTAGATATACTACATATAGATATATAGTATATGTGAAGGGCTTACCCCTCCCCTCTTGGCCCAATCCTTTTATGTATCCAAAGACAGAATATGAAGGGTTGACTCCCACCCAATTTTCCCAGGCACATACAGACAGCAGGCAAAACCCCCCTTATGCACTGATGTGCTAAGCCTGGTTATAAGCATTCCATCGTGGGTCTAATCTATAGGGAACCCTAAGCCTGAGCTGTGTGACCTGGAAAGGATTAAGGGGTTAGAAGACTGAGAACTGGACCCTGAGAAAGTCAAACTGTCAAGGCAAGACAGATGTAGAGCAGTTTGAACATTAAAAAGCTTGAGACCTTGGATGAAGGAGTCAGTTATCACTGTATGTACCCTATTCTCTGCCTGCACCTGCAGTCACCTCCCCTGTTCTGAACTCAAGTAACCCCTGTCTCCTTGCTCAGACCCCACATAAGCCTAGCTCCAACCCCAACTCCTGGCACAACCTCAGATAACATGGGAAGATTGTTGCCCCTTGCTGGTCTTTAATAAACAGTCCTCATTTGTGGAAGATCGAGTCCGGCCTGTTTCCTTCCTTGCTCCTCCATTTTCCTAACAATATTATGTATAGCATATATAGTAGCTGGATGGATGGATGGATATTAGGGTTGTCTATGTAACTGGACTGTACAATAAGTCTCTTGTGACCTCCCTGCTTCCTGGCTCAACGCCTTCTAGTTTTTCCTCCTAATAGAACTTAGACTTAGGTCTAAGTCATGGCTCAAGGGCAGAGTGCCTGCTTAGCAAGCTCAAGGCCCAGAGTTCAAAACCCCCATATAACAAAGAGACTAAACTGAAGATCCGTTTACCAAGACATTTTCACCTTAGAGCACAGCCCTTTTCTGCCCCAACCCTTTTCTGTGGCTTTCAATTGAGAGGTCCCGACTTCAGCCACAGCCCCACTTGACAGCTTTTGTGGTTGATTCATTGGAGTGTTGTGAACTTTTCTGGCCAGCCTGGCTTCAAACCATGATCCTCAGATCTCAGCCTTCTGAGCAGCTAGGATGATAGGCAAAAGCCACTTATGCCCTGGAAGTTTGCAACTTTGAACCAGGTGAAGGCAGAGGCAGATAGCTCCTTTATGTTCCCTAAACTAGTAACTTAACATCTGAAAGTAGGTGGAAGTAGCTGGTGACTTTGATTTTTCAGGGTTTACTTCCTGGTTTTAATGTCTGAGTCTGGAATTTGAATTTCTCTGCCTCCTCATCTATTCTGCTGCTTCCCCTGAAGGGCTGGGGACAACTCAGTTGTAGAGAACACTTGCCTACCATGTACAGGGCCTTAGGTACCATCCCTGCCCCTGCGCCTTGACTTTCTAGAATGATCAGGCAAGAGCCACCCAGGGCAGGGCCGGAAGCGCACCCTGGCAGCTCAGACAAAGCTTTGTTCCACAATGGCAGGATGCCCAGCCCTGCTTCCTCCAAGTGTTGGGGGGGGGGCAGGGGGGTACTTGCCCTGCTCTGCTCAGCAGGATCAGGTCCTGGAGGGCCGTCAGTAAGGGCCCAGGATTGCCAAGGGACAGGGCGGGGGGATGAACATGATAGAAAAAGTTCTTTGGTGTGTGTGTGTATGTGTTAGTACTTGAACTCAGAGCCTCCAGCTCTTAGCATTTTCCATTCAAGGCTAGCACTTGAGCCCCATTTCCACTTCCAGCTTTTTTTTTTTTTTTTTCCTGTTTGAGACTCACAGCTTTGTCTGTGAGCAGAGCTGGCTTTGAACCTTGATCCTCAGACCCTAACTTGCTGAGTAGCTAGGATTATGGGGATGAGTCACCAGCTCTGGCTAGCTTTTAGGAACTTTATCAGCTTCTTTATCAGAACTTTCTGGTGAGTGTAGGGAGATGGCTTTTGGGTTTGAGGGCACATCCTGCAGGGGGTGATGGGTCCCTTCAGCGGGCTGGCCAGTGGCCCTGTGCTCCTTGCTCTGGCAACCAGGGCACCTGCACCTACTGCCTGCCACCATGACATTCTTTGTACCAGGATGAGATCAGCCGATGTGGAGCATCCCTTTTCCACCCAATCTTCATCCTCTAAGCTACCCACCCATTAGTCACTGTTGGCAGCTTGGTTATTCTGGTTGTCAGGCCAACTGTGGTCATAGTAATCCGCATTGTGTTTAGTAATAGCCCCAAGGCAGTTAGGACATCAGAGAAACAGAAAAGATGCTTCTTTTAAGTGAAAAGATGAGAAACCCACTTAATAAGGAAAAAAAAAATCATAATCTGAGGTTAAGATCCAGAGGTGTGCCAGTGGTTCACATCTGTAATCCTAACTACTCAGGCTGAGATCTGAGGATCCAGGTTTGAAGCTAGTCCAGTCAGGAAAGTTTGTGAGACTCTTATCTCTAACCACCAAAAAGCCTGAACTGGAGCTGTGGCTCATGCACTAGAGGGCTAGCTAGCCTTGAGTGAAAAAGCTAGAAGACAGTGCCCATGTCCAAAGTTCAGGTTCCAGTACACACACACACACACACACACACACACACACACACACACACACACACACACTGATGATTTCTCCTTGGAGACAACCTGCTTCCAGTTTATTGAAATAACTATTGAAATATACTTTCCTATCACTTTTACTAATATTTGCATCCTGCCTGACTTCTCAGACACAAAGCTCACTTCCAGGCAGGTGGAAAGCTGAAGTAAGGGAGGATTTTGAGGTGACTGGAAGAGGGGACTGCTCCCCAGGGGCATTGCTTCCTAAATCTGGCTACAAACTAGGTCCCAAATCAAGCTGGGATCCAAAGCACCTTAATCTTGTGGGTTTGCCTTGAGACAGGCATCCATCCCCCAGGGTCCAGGAGCCTGGGTGGCAGCGGCCCCTTTAATGCAAAAGGCTGGGGAGTCACCAGGGAGGCTCTGCCCACCCAATGCCACCTCTCTGTCCTGCCTGGCCAAGCCTGACCATGGTGTCCAGAGATGCCTCTGCTGCATGCCAGCTGGCCTGGGCTGGGCCCAGTGGCATCTCTGAGTCACAGAGAGGGTGGATGGCGATGACTCAACCAGGCCCATTTCCCCCCCCCCCTCCACCCCCATAAGGCCAGCCTGGGTGGAGGCTGGGGCCAAGAAACCCCATGTCTGCATTCTGGGCCCTCACCACCTACCTCTTCCCCTGCCCTACCTTCAGCTGACCCTTCACACAGCCTTCCCCCTCACCCCCAGCAGCCGGCACAGGGTCCTTCATGGAATGCTGGTTACATGAAGGGACCTCAGGCCCAGGCTGGTCTAGTTCCCCACTCCTAGCCATCCCTCACAAAGAGCCCAAGATACAAACAGCGGGTACTGGCTGTTCCCTGCTTCCCAGCCTACTGGGCTCCCTGGGAAGGGACCCTCAGCCCCATTTTTTAGATATGAAAATTAAGATTCAGGGAGATAATCTACCCCAGGCTCACCTGGGGTAATGAGGTGGGCAGAACATGATTAGGTCCCAGGTCTCCACACTCCATGATGGGCCCTTAGCACTCTTTAACAGAGGGTTTCTGGAGGAAATGACGGGTCTAGGAATAGAGTATAACACTCAGGAAGACTGAAAGGGGTGACCTGTCAGCTGAAGGGACCAAACGGGGTGCAGCCATGGGTGCAGGTGGCTCACACCTATAATCCTAACTACTCAGGAGGCTCAGATCTGAAGATCCAAGATTTGAAGCCAGGCCAAGCAGTAAAGTCCAGGAGACTCTTATCTCCAATTAACCAGCAAAAAAGCCAGAAGTGGAGCTGTGGATCAAGAAGTAGAGCACTGGCATGGAGCAAAAGAAAGCTCAAGGACAGTGCCCAGGCCCTAAATTCAAGTCCCAGAACTGGCACAAAAGAGAATGTGGGCTGCCAGATGTTGGTATCTCACACCTGTAATCCTAGCTACTCCAGAGGCTGAGATCTAGGATTGCTGTTCCAAGTCAGCCAGGACAGGAAAGTCCCCAAGAAACTTATCTCCAATTAACCACTCAATAACCAGAAGTGGCGCTGTAGCTCAAATTGGTAGAGTGCTAGTCTTGAGCAAAAGATCTCAGGGACAAGGCCCAGGCCCTGAGTTCAAGCCCCACAACCAACAACAATAACAAATAAGTGCATGGGGGGAGCATTTCAGGGTGCCCACACCCTAGGCAAAGCCCCCCCCCTTTGCCAGTCCTGGGGCTTGAACTCAGGGCCTGAGCACTGTCCCTGAGCTTTGCTCAAGGCTAGCACTTTACCACCTGAGCCACAGCACCACTTCTGCTTTTTTCTGAGTATGAGGTAGTGAGGCATGGAACCCAGGGCTTCATGCATGTTAGGCAAGCACTCTAACACTGAGTCACATTCCCAGCCCCAACAAAGCCCCTTGTCAAGATTTTCTCATCAACACACCAAGAGTTGTGTGCTTAAGTTTTCTGTGTGGCCAGGATGTAGTTAGAAGGAATGAGTGTGTGCAGGAAGAGATGAGACCTTGGGGAATGGTTTGTGCAAAAGCTCTGGTGACAGTGTCTAGCATGGAGGTCAGTGAGGCTGGAGGGCAGAGCCTAAGGGGAAGAAAAGCCAGGGACACAGGAGCCTGGCCAGGCCACAGAACCAGATCCTGGAGTAGGAAGTGCTTGCTAGACAGACTCTACCACTTGAGCAACTCTGCCAGCCCCTTTTTGTGTTTGTTATTTATTTTTACCAATCCTGGGGCTTGAACTCAGGCCCTGGGCACTGTACCTGAGCCTCTTTGTGTTCAAGGCTCTACCCCTGGAGCCACAGCACCACTTCCGGCTTTTTCTGAATAGTTTAATGGAGATAACAGTGTCAAGGACTTTCCTGCCTGGGTTGCCTTTGAACTTCGATCCTCAGATCTGAGCCCCCTGAAGCTAGGATTACAGGTACAAGCCTCCAATGCCTGGCTGTATGGGTTATACTTTGATAGGATTTCACCAATCTAGCCTGTACAGTGATCCTCCTATTTGCTTCCCTTTGCCTCTGGGATGTTGGGCATGGACCATCCCACCCTGCCTTTGTTTGAGTAGTGTCTTGTTGACTTTGATGCCGGCCAAGGCCTTGAACTGTGATTCCCTAAATTTCTGCTTCCTGAGTAGCTAAGATTAGAGGCATGAGGCACTGTACCTGGATTTCTTTTTTCTTTCTGAGACCAACTCACTCTGTAGTCTACGTTGGCTCAGGAGCATGTCCTGATTCCTTCATGGTGACCTGCCATTCTCCCTAGAGACCCTGGCTCCACCCCCAAGGAATGACATAGATGTTCAAGCAAAAATAGTTTATTTGAGGACAGAATACTTAAAATTAGATGGTCCAAGAATGAAGCAGCAGCAGCTGCCTGGAGTTGACCCAGACCACTCTCGAGGCCTTGGGGAAGCTGGTCCAGTATGATGCCCTTCCCTGGGATCCTCGCTGCCTCCCCTAGGGAGGGATTGTGCAATACCGGAAGTCACTGTCATTGTCCAAGCATGTGAGGGCCATTCAGCATTGTGGCTAGTAATCATGACCAGGTACGTAAGCAGCTCAGTGACCAGGCCCAGGTGGCCTCGCCATCCAGTGTCGGTGACAGGGTGAGACAGGCAGAGATGCCACAGGGCTCTCCTTGGCAGGGCCTGGCCCAGCCCATCAGGCTCTTCCAGAAGGGGGCTCTCTTCCCTCAGCCCCACATGGCAGCCTCCTGATCTGTTCCTTGTCCGTGGCCTTGGTTAGGTTCAAGGCTAGGCCTGGGTCAAGTTTGACTCATGAGTCTCCCCCTTAAGGCCTTAAAGACCCTTGCCAGGCTGGCCCCTCTGCCACAGCCTCCGGCGGGCAGCCCAGGAGGCCACAAACTCGCAGTTGTGATAAAGGAACATTCCAGAAAGGGTCAGTATAATGCCCACATAGCTGAGGGCACTGAGTTGGCTGCCGAATAGAAGTCGGGACAGGATGAGGTTGCCCACGATGGTAAGGTTGCCCAGGACATGGACGGTGAGGGCTGAGGTCAGGGCCAGCAGCGAGAAGCTGGCCAGGTTGTAAACCACGGACAGGAAGCAGCTGAGCAAGACACAGGCCCAGAGCCGGGAGTCGGTGGGCGTGGGCGGTGGGGCCACGCCGGCCTCCAGCACCAAGGCGGCACCCGCCAGCAGGCAGAAACTGGGCAGCGAGGTGGCATACAGCAGGGTCACCGCGTCCATCCTCTCCTCCTGCAGCAGGGCACCTGTGGCCAGAACAGCAGCCATCAGCACAGAGACAACCCCACATTGAGTGCTGGGACTACAGGCATGCACCACTGCACTCAACCAGTTCTGAACTCTTTCTTAGCCTCTATGCTGAGACCCACCAAGGCCTCACACTGGCTCTGGCCACCTAGCAAGGCCAGGCTCACAGAGGGTCCCAGCACTGCTGTGTACTCTGTCCTCGCTAGGGTGCACTAGCTACATGACAACAGGAAAGCAAAGGAGGAGAAAATGGAAGGAAACACAGGAGACACGAGGAAGGAGGCAAGAAGAAAGGGTCTTAGGGAACAAGCATAGTCACAGTTTATGACTGATAATCAGCAGGGGTTTCATTTTTCCTTTGGACAGTAAGGGCATTAGAACTTAGGACCTTATGCTTGTTAGGCAGATATTCTATCACATGAGCCACGAGCCCGAGCCCTTTTTGCTTCAGGTTATTTTTCAGATAAAGTCTCATGTGGCTTGTTTGGTTTGGTTTGTTATTACTGTTTTCTGCCCAGGGAGTAGCTTCAGACAGCAATCCTCCACCCTATGCTTCCATATGGCTGGGATTACAGGTATGAATCACCACATCCAGCTTGTTGGTTGAGATGAGGAATTGGGGGAGGGCAGGTCTCAGTAACTTTTTGTCTGAGCTAGTCCCAAACTTGGACCCTCTTTTTTTTTTTTTTGGCCAGTCCTGGGCCTTGGACTCAGGGCCTGAGCACTGTCCCTGGCTTCTTTTTGCTCAAGGCTAGCACTCTGCCACTTGAGCCACAGTGCCATTTCTGGCCATTTTCTGTATATGTGGTGCTGGGGAATCGAACCCAGGGCTTCTTGTATAGGAGGCAAGCACTCTTGCCACTAGGCCATATTCCCAGCCCACTTGGACCCTCTTGATCTCTGTCTACCCAGTGGCTGGGATTACAGGTGTGAATCACCATGCCCAGCCAAGCAGTAAGTTTTGCTACCAACTTTAGGCTTACCTAGATGAACTCAGAATGAACAGGAAATCCTTCAGCTTTACAAGGGAAGGGGTTATCCTGCCAACTGCCTGGTGCAACTGCATGCCACGCCTGTGAGCCACACCTGCTTCTACCTAGCTGAATCCACAGAGCCGGCATCAAATCAGACACAGCCAGGTGTGCGCATGTGGCAGCCTGTGCACGGGAGCTCCGATTACCTGGGGCCTTCGTGTGTGTGTGTGTGTGTGTGTGTGTGTGTGTGTGTGCGCGCACGTGCGCGCGCGAGCACACTTGGGCACACGTGCACCAGTGCCAGGACTTGAAATAAGAACTTCACACTCCCCCCTCAGCTTATGGCTGGGTGCTCTATCATTTGAGCTAGGCCTCCAGACAGGTATTTTAGGAAGGGGCTTTTTTTTTTTAATTGTAAAGATGATGGGCAGAGGGGTTGCAGTTATATAAGTCAGGTAATGAGTACATTCTTTTTGCAGTCAGGTGTTTTTGCTGATGGGAGATCATTTTGAGGAGTTTTTCTGTCCAGGTTAGCTTTGAACTTCCATACTCAGAGCTCAGCCTCTTGAATAGGAAGGATTACAGGCATGAGCCACTGTATCCCACTGGCTTGGGGCCTTCTGCAACTGTGAAAGTGTGAGTGGAGGAAGATGAATAACCCTTTTCCAGCTGCTCCCTGGCTGGCAGAGCCAGGCTGAGCCTCTTCCTGACACAAACTTTCCAAAGAGCCACAGCAAGGCTTACTCACAGGCCCTGCTTCCTGCTCTTGGCCTCCAAATTTAGCACCCAGATGAGCTGCCTGAGGCTTGCACACTTATGATCCCATCACAAAAGGCAAGGTTATCACTGGAAAACACTCACACGTGGGGCTGGGAATGTGGCTTAGTGATAGAGTGCTTGTCTAGCATGCATGAAGCCCTGAGTTCGATTCTTCAGTAATACATAAACAGAAAAAGCTGGGAGTGGCGCTGTGACTCAAGAGGTAGGTGAGTCACCTCCCCCCCACCACCAAAAAAAAAGTCAACCTGCCATCCTGCCTCCTCCGTGCTCCTGCCACAAACTCTCTATGCTAACCTCTGCTCCCCCAAAGGCTTTTTTGCTTCCGCATCTGTTCTTGGCCTCATGCACACAGTTGCCTGCTTCTCCAGACCCTGCTTTGGCCAATTATTACCTATCCCCTCACTACCCCTCTGCTTGCTCTGTGACATGGTCACCATCTCTGTGTCTCTGCCTCCTTGTAGGGAACATGGGAAGGGTGACATGGGTCACCCTCACAAGAGCCTGACTCCCAGTGTTCCGGGCCTCTGCTGGCTGCCACCTGGTGCCCTGCACAGCCTGGATCCTAGCCCAAAGCACCTTTTTCCGCTGGGTATGGCCTGAGGGGCTCCTTGTAAGGGCTCAGCAAGTGTGCACTAGGAGCATCACATTTTTGTCACAACCATGGCTGTACACTCAGATTACCCCAGGGAGAAGCCCCACCTCTTCACCCCTGTGTCCACCTTGCTCTAGAAGTTCTCTCCTGTTGAGCGAGGCTCCCTGGTCAGCCTGAAAACTCAGACAAGGACTAAATTGAGCTGCCCTGTAACACCAATGGGTGGCTGAGAATAGACTCAGCAGGCTGACACCGTGCTTCCCAGCCTGCCTTCCTGTGGACAGGAGGGCACCACACTCCCTCTCTGCATACTGCAACCCCCCCCCCCCGAGGGCCTACAACATAACTGCCTGCCTGAATGTCCTCCTCCTGGACTCTGACCCTATCCCACAGTGATGGATCTCAAGAACAGAGCTGGAAGAAGACATTGACACTCTAGTCTGAATTGAGCCCTGCTGTGTCTGTCAAAATAAACATTTCTCAAAAAAAACCCATCTGGGCTCCTGGCTCCAATCCTTCCTCATCTTGGCTGGGCTCCTATCTCTGTCCGTGAGGCCTCTGGCTACCTTTGCTACCTCCTTAGCATCTGAGTTAGATAGCCTAACCGGTTTACCAATCAGGATGCCAAAATTATCCACAGATTGCTCTCTCTGCCAGGCCCCAGGCCAAGTGCTGGGGACACAGGCAGACACTGGCCCTGGGGGAGCCCAGCGCAAGGGCTCCGCCCACCCCGAGAGTGAGGAGGCTGAGACTTGGAATGGGAGGGGGAGAGAACTGGCAAAGGCCAAGACATGGCTGGGTGCCAGGTACATGCCACCTCGTGCCTGCATACTCCAAAACCTGGCTGGCCACAGCCCCTCCTGTGGATGAGGCCACTGGGCCCTGCCTGAGGCATATGTGGTCTCCGCAGGTGCAATATGGAACCTTCTGGGCCTGGTGGCCCTGCCCAAGAGGGCCCCAGAGGGTCAGATTTCCTAGAGTCAACGCATGCCCAGAGCTCATATAACTGGAAGCTAAAATAGAACTAGGCTTGAGCCTGCCTCAGGGCCCAGAATAGTGGGGACAGGACCTCTGGGTTCAGGCTCCAAAGATGCTATGGCAGGGCCCAGTTCAGACACCAGCTTTACCTGGCTGTAGACTGCCCTCAATCTTAGCCTGGCCCACCTGGAAACCCCTTCCTTCTCCCAAGCCTGAGCCACAGAATCCCAGAGCAGGGAAGAAGGGAACACAAGAGCACCATCAAACTCTCAAATCTCCTCATGCACTGGAAAACTGAGGAAAGAGACAACCTAGACTTGCCCGACACAAAGATGAACGAAGGCGAAGGCAAAGGCAGAGCCTTTGGTGCCCTGGCCCTTGCCAGGTCTCGCTGGGATTGAAGTGAAGGTGCCTGCTGGGCCTCAGTTGCTCCCTACAGCACAGGCAGGAAGCACCTTTCCCCTCAGGCAGATGGGGATAGCAGAGTCTAGGCCTGAAGCCTGGGTGGGTCCTGGAGTCCTCAGGAGTTGTGTGACCCTGAATCAATCATGAACTTCTTTGTGCCAGGCAGCCATGGTTCAGACCTGTAATCCTTAGACACTTAGCAGCCTGGGAGACAGAGGATGGCTATTTGAGGTGAGAAAAGGCAGTACCATTTCTGGAAAATAACCAGCAAATAAAAACTAGGCTGGATGTCAGACAGCAGTGGCTCACACCTGTAATCCTAGTTACTCAGGAGTAGAGGTGTCAGGCTCAGATGGTAGAGTGCTAGCCTTGAGAAAAAAAAAAAAAAAAGGCCAGGGACAGTGCCCAGATCAGGAGTTCAAGCTCCAGAACTGAAACAAAAAAAGCCAAGGCTGGAGGTATGATTCAAGTGGCAAAACAGCCTAACAAGCTCAAGGTCCCAAGTTCAAACCCCAGTATGGCAAAAAACAAAACAAAATAAAAATCCTCTTGACAACACTTTGGCAGGATGATTACAAGTTTGAGGCCAGTCTGAGTGCACAGCAAAACCCAGTTTCAACCTCCTTCCCCTCTCTCCAAACCCCAACGGGTCTTTCTGCATCACCTGTAAAGGGCTGATAGATTCATCTTGTTCATAATGTGGTTGCTATGACAACTAAAGATCAAATCTAGCTCCAGGCCTATCACACTGTAGCCCAACACTTCCAAGTTGTAACACATGGCTTTCCCCTCCTAATCCTCCCTCAAGGTTCACATCCCCATTTGGATTCCAGGGTGTCTCCATTACCTGGGTTCAAACCTTGCTTCTGCTGTTCACAAGCAAGTGGCTGCATCACTCCATCAGTAATACAGGCTCAGCACAATAAAAACATTGACAAGGAACAGAACAGAAATCTTAGGACTCTTTGAACTTCAATTTCCTCTTCTATACAAAGAGATAATGGCCAGGGGCTGTTTGCTCATGCCAGTAATCCTAGCTACTCAGGAGAGTGAGATCTGAGGATTGCAGTTCGAAACCAGCCCATGCAGGAAAGTCTGCAAGACCCACTGCCAATGAACCACCAAAAAGATGGAAGTAGAACTGTGGCTCAAGTAGTAGAGTGTTAGCCTTAAGCCAAAGAAGCTCAGGACTGCGCCCAGGCCCTGAATTCTAGTCTGAATTCTAGTACTGGCACACACAAAAAAGGGATAATGGCCGCACACCTCAGGAACACCCTGACCACACATCCACCCTAACCTCCAGGGTACTCACTCTGCTGGACGGATTTGAGGCCTCGCAGGCAAGTGGCTGCCAGCAGAAAGCCACAGCCGGCGGGAGGGGCCCTGAGCTCGGCGGCCAGGCTGCAGGCTGCTCCCAAGCAGAGCGGACCCATGGCAGCGAACTGAAGCGGGTGGTGTCTTCGACCCAGCAGCAGCGCCGACAGGGTCAACGTGAAGAGGGGCGTCATCGTGGTGGCCAGCTGTGCCAAGTCCAAGGGCACGGTGCTCAGGCCCACGTTGCCACAGGCCATGGAGGTGCCAAAGGTGAGGCTGAGCAGCAGGACTCGGCGGTGGGCGCCCCCTGGCATGGGGCGCTGTGCCCTCCAGCGGCAGGCCAGCGCTGCGGCGAGCATGTGTAGGGCGGAGAGGAGCAGGGGCCGCCCGAAGCCATGCACGGTGAAGATCCACTTGTTCAGGCTGGACATGCTGGCTCCTGCCAGCACCCACACCATGGCTGCCACAGCCACCCGGGCCCGACCAGGCCTCCCGAGGACCCGGGGGCTGCCGGTGCACCTCCCGGGGGGCCCAGCCTCCAGGGCACTTCCAGTCCCTTCCATGGCTTCGGCTGAGGTCATCCTGCCTTCATGGCACTCCGGTGGGCAGCGGCCCATCCGCACCGGTGGGGCTGGGGCAGGAAGCAGGTCTTCAGTGCCCAGCTCGGGGCCAGGCCGGATCCCCGGAGCCTCTCAGGCAGGTGGGGGCGCCGCTTCTCGGGCCAGACCGGGGCCAGCCAAGGTCGGGGTGTCAGGTTGACAGCGCGGCTAGGACGGGGCACAGCCCAGGTCGCGGCTGCTGGATGCCCGGGAGTTGGGTGTTGTTGTTGTTTGGCCTGGTGAGCTCCGGGCACCTCCGCCCGGTGCCAGGCAAAGCCTCCCCCACCCGCTCCTCGCCCCGTGCTCACGCCACCATCTCGGATGGAATCCTCGGTCCTTTCTCCTGTCGTCCCCAGGCCGATCGGGCGGAGATCCCGACTCCCCGGCCTTCTTTGTGCTCAGGCCGTGACCAGGCCCGGGCCCGGGTCTGGTCCAGCTCCGATACCCAGGGGCTGGGGGGCGGGAGGGGCAGAGGACGCGGGACGGGGGGGGGGGGGGAGGTCTCTGATCGCTGCCTCCGAAGGCGCCGGGGAGATGCGGCCGACACACCGACCTGCGTTCCGGCCTGGAGCGGCGGCAGGCTCGGCTTGGCTCTCGCAGGGCCTGCGCTCCGGCTCGGGCTCCGGCTCGGACTCGGACTCCGATTCCGCGACGGCCCCAGCTCCAGCTCCGGCTTCCAATCCCCGCTGCTCTAGCCCGAGGCTCACGCTCCCTCCGCATTTGTCCGCGGCGGGCGTGGCCCCGCGATCAGGCCCCGCCCCTCCAAGCCCCGCCCTCCGCCCTCGCCCCACCCGGAAAGTCGGGCGGAGCCCCAGGCCGAGCCCGGGCAGGCCCCGCCTATGGAAGGCCACGGTCCTCGCTGGCCACGCCCCCGGGCGCTTTGGGACGTCTTTTGCCGCCTGCAGGGCCCCAGCCTCTCCTCCTCCTTTCTCCCGCCCGGCTCCCATCAGCTCCTCCTTCCTCCTCCTCCTCCTCCATCCCGATGTGTCACCGCTTCTGCGGGTGGGGTCCGCCTGTTTTGTTCTCTCCGACGGGGAGCGCCTACCCAGCTCCCAGGCGCACCCCACCCCACCCGCACCGATACCCACGCCGTGCGGGGGCAGGCCGCAGACTGCGTTCCAGAAAGAGAGCCTTGAAGAGGGTCCTGGCTACCGTCATCTCGTGGGACCTTGAGATCCAGAAGAGCTGGGCCACAGCGGGACACCCCAAAGCCCTTCGAGATCCAGTGTTTTTCCACCTCCTCCTGCAGAGCAGAGCTGGAAGCTGAGTCACCAAGGCCGACCACGGCTGTGGAAGCAGGGGACCACCGGCCAGGCCGGCACCCATCCCTGGCCATCAGTCGGTGTCCCGCCCCCAGGGCACTCAGAGCTGACTCATAGTGGCCTCCTTGTCTCCAGCCTTCCCAGGACAGAGGCCTGGAACAGAAGGCAGGGCAGCTGCCACTAAGATGTTTCCCTGTCTGGATCTTAGTTTTCCCATCCAAGCAGCCGATGCTGTCCGAACCAACAGAAATTCCAGGCTAGGGTGCAGATGAGAAACGAGCAAGGCTTAGTTGGAGCCCAGTGCTGGCTCTGAGCCTCCCGCCCCTAGGAAATCTGTCCTCTTTCCCCTGCCTATCTAGGAAGTCCTGATGACAGCCTCTGCCAGTCGTTTAGTTGGGCGAGGCGCGCCCTCTGGTGGTCACACCACAGAATGGCTGCCGCTCACTCCAATCCCCTTCTCATTGGACACCTGGGAGAAACAAAAACAAAAACGAAATAGCTTTCCAAAGCTCGGCAAAGAACTAGACCTCTGCTTGTCAGGGACACTAGAAATCTCCATCGTCCAGTTTTCATCTGGTGACTAAGAGGCTAAGACTAAGAGCCACTTCTGAATAGCCCCCAAATTGCCAGGGGGTGGAGTGGGGAGCAGAGCCCAGACAGAAGGGATTTTTCAGGCTGAGGACCAAATTTATGGGGATATTTAGATGAGGTTCTCTAGGAGGGGGTGTGTGAGGGAAATAGCCTGAGCCAGCTAAAGAGCTAGAAAAGGGGCATTTCTTTTCTTTCTTTTTCTTCTTTTATTTATGTATGTATAGATGGGTTTTTTGTTTGTTTGTTTGTTTTTGTTTTGGCTAGTCCTGGGACTTGGACTCAGGGCTTCTTTTTGCTCAAAGCTAGGACTCTGCCACTTGAGCCACAGCGCCACTTCTGGCCATTTTCTGTATATGTGGTGCTGGGGAATTGAACCCAGGGCCTATGTATATGAGGCAAGCACTCTTGCCACTAGGCCATATCCCCAGCCCCGAAGGGTTTTTTTGTGCCCAGTACTGGGGCTTGAACTCAGGGCCCAGGCACTGTCTTGTTATGCCAGGTTTCCAGTCCCCAAAGACCACCAAGGAGCCGATACCGATGCAAAATGCATGAGAGTCTTTATTGCAAGCTCAAGCCTGGACTCCCAACCGTCACCAACACAGCAGATCTGGATTGAGAGCCCCGACCCTCAGATAGGCAGGGTTTTTATTGTTATTACAACAGGGGCAGGGTATTTCCAACTTGGCAGATACTTGATTGGGTGGCATTTAGCAAGCAAGTCTTGTCCTATTTCTATTGGCTATCTACCCTTTCAGTTACCTATTTTGGCTTTGATATCGGGAAATGGCCTCGATATCAGGAATTGACAACAGGTGGTTACGTAGCACTGATGCAGGGGATTAGTGCAGGGGGTAGAGCAAGTCACAAATGGGTTAAGCAAGCCGTTTACAGAAGCAGAATATGTGGTCAGGCTGACCTAGTGCCAACTTTATTTTAACAATTGCGACCATGTTTTCCCATTACCACTAAGCAAGCTTGAGCACGCTAAAACAATCCAATACTTAATCATAAGTAAGCCACCCTGACAGTTACCATGGCATTTCTACTACTATTATGGTTATTTCTATAGTATATGACTATGATCATTTTTACTGTCCGTTACCATGGTTGCTACCCAGGTACAGAGGTGAACAAGTGCTCCCTACATTTTTAAATGTCAAACTACAAGAAACTAGTCTCACGGGTGGGGGTGCAGCCCTCTATCATGGAGTCATCACCAGAGTTTAGAAGCTGTTATAATTTTAACACTAAAACTTATATTTAGTTACTCCAGTTTTCAGGTCAGCCCTATCAGTCTTTGAGCTTTTTTGCTCGATTGTCAGTCTACCACTTGAGCCACTGCTCCACATCTGGCTTTTTGGTGGGTATCAGGGCTAGCTTCAAACCATGACCCTCAGCTCCTGAGTAGCTAGGGTTACAAGTGTGAACCATAGTTCAGGACACTGGCCTTCTTCTTTTTTGTTTTGTTTTGTTTTGTTTTCAGTCCTGGGACTTCAACTCAGGGCCTGAGCACTGTCCCTGGCTTCTTTTTGCTCAAGGCTAGCACTCTGTCACTTAAGCCACAGCGCCACTTCTGGCTTTTCCTATATATGTGGTGCTGAGGAATCAAACCCAGGGCTTCATGTATACGAAGCGAGCACTTTACCACTAGGCCATATTCCCAGCCCTCCGCCTACTTCTTGAAGAAGAATCTGAAGCTCATTGTAAGCTCTATTCTTTTTTAAAATTTTTTTCAGCTTTCCAGTTTTTGTAAATTCCCTTCCATAGAACACAAAATATTAAGAATAACTTCTCAAAATGAAAAAGCAACTCAAGGTTTTCAAAGCTGGGCTGGCAGGAGTTTCTGGGAAGTAGAAACCTATCTACACCACCTCCAACACCAGCACCAAGTGGCCTCCGCCTGGCCTGCCTGGTGCGGGGATGCTACCAGGAAAGCAGATCAACCAAGTGTGGCCTGGGTGGACCTTCCTGGGCCGGAGAAGGAGGCCGAGGGCCAGCCAAGACGCCCAGCAGTGCCTAGGCACAGAAAGATATCACCACCCTTTGCCATGTCCTCAGTTATCTCTGAGGGCAGGTGGGAATGGAAGAGGGCTTGGGCACAGGAGAAGGAAGCCTTTTGCCCAGGGCTGCGCAGCTGGAGTGAGGTTCCCACAGCATCTGGGGCTCTGGAGCCGCAGCTATGGACCTGCCTCAATCACAACATCAGAGCTGTCCCCACAGGCTGTCCCCACAGAGAGGAGGGATGCTTCACAGAGAGTTGTTTCCATGGGGATAGGGTGCTTCACTTACAGCAGCAGCGGGCTCCTTCACATTCCTTGGATTCCACTTGAAAGCCCAGATCAGTCTACACTGGCTCAGCCCTCCTCTCCCATCTGGCCCTTGAGGGCCAAGCTCTTGCTATGGGAGGCAAGTGAGGTGAAGGCTGGGGCTGGGGAGGGGGCACTGAGGGATGCTGGGAATTGAAGAAAAATCCATTTCTATGAACTGGACTGCCCAGATGGTGGAAGGGCCTCTTCTTGTCACTGCACGAACCTGGACAGATCTCTTCATTTTTGTTGTTGTGGTTTTGGCAGTGCTGGAGTTTGAACTCAGGCCCTTGTGTTTGCTAGACAGGTACTTACCACTTGGAAATAGTGTCATGAATTTCTCTGTCCAGACTGGCATAGCACAGACAGACTGGCCTAGCCTCAGGCTACAGAGGAGCTTGGATTATAGGCATGTACTGTCAGGCCCAACTCAGGCCATGTCCTAAGCCTTGCCCACTTAACTGGCCATTCCTCCTATAACATTACTGTGACCTTGGGTGAATCACTCCCTTTTTGACCACCCATGTCCTTATCTGCAAAGCAGACATGGTTGCTCATGCCTGTAATCCCTGCGACTCCGGAGGTTCACAATTCAAGGCCAGCAGGGCAAAAAGTTAGTGAAGACCTCATATCAACAAATGAGCCAGGCAAGTGGTAGAGTGCTAGTCTTGAGCAAAAGAAGCTCAGGGACAGTGCCCAGGACCTGAGTCCAAGCACAGGACTAGCAAAAAAAACAACAAAAAAAAAGCCAAGTATGGTGGCCCACACCTGTGGCCTAAACTACTTGGGAATAAAGAGGTAGGGAGTCCAAGGTCTGAGCCCCAGTCCAAACACAAAAAACAAAAACCACAAAACCTTATCTGAAAAAAACAACAAAACAGGACTGGGGGTATAACTCAAATGATAAAGCACCTGGCTAGCAGGTATAAGGCTGTGAGTTCAAATCCCAGCACTGTCACTTCTTAGGTTTTTGGCTTAGATCAAGTGTAAAGCCCTCATGTGGCACACAACAAACACACACAAGCAGAGATTAACGGCAAACACATTAACAAGCCCCTAGAACTGTACGGGACGGAGTCCACCGCCAGTGGTGCTCCCACACCCAGGCTAACGCTGCTCTGCCTCGCTCTCCTACCCTCCTCCCCTCCCCGCCCCACCCTGTTCAGCCCAGCATCCGGCACCAACATACTGCAGCCCTGCTTCAGACAACCAAGACTTTAATCAAGTCACAGATGGGAGATGAGCATTGAGGAGACCTTGTGAGGCACCAGGCCCAGCTCTGTGGCTGTCACCTGACAACGGAGTGGATTGCTGGGGTGAGGGCCACAGTCCCTGGGTGGCAGAGGCCTCCCTGCCGGGCCTGGGTGGGAGGCTGAGGGCCAGGACACCCCTGATCTGGGCCCGCAGACATCCCAGGGGAGGCGCCCGGCTCTCTGCTCTGCAGTGAGCGGTGTGACTTCTTTGGATCTTTGCAGGAGTGGTGGCTGAGGGGCTGGGTGTGCAGAAGGTGGCAGAAGGTGGCAGAAGGGCCTGTTCCAGG
This sequence comes from Perognathus longimembris pacificus, assembly GCF_023159225.1. Classification (NCBI taxonomy): domain Eukaryota; kingdom Metazoa; phylum Chordata; class Mammalia; order Rodentia; family Heteromyidae; genus Perognathus; species Perognathus longimembris. Next base: position 92,143,363 of record NC_063163.1, on the reverse strand, counting down.
AGCAAAGCCGGAGCCTGGGGTCCCACCAGCAGGCTCTGGGTGAGGCAGCTCAGAGACTACCAGCTGACCAGCCTCAGCTCAATAGTTTCTCCATCCTGGGGTCTGTAGTCAGCAATGCCTGTGGGAAGAGGTAAGAGCAAGGGGGTTCACCGGGGGTAGTGTCCCACCTGGCTCTCAGTATCAGGACCTCCTCTGCTCCCCCTAAAACAAAGGTCTATATGATCTACTTAGACTGTTGTGTTTTGTTTTGTTTTGTACCAGTCCTAGGGCTTGAATTCATGGCTTCTTGCTTGGCTTTTTCAATCAAGGCTGATACTCTATACTGCTTGAGCCAGTTCCAGCTTTTTGCAGGTTCATGGAAGATAAAATGTCTCATGGACTTTCCCTGCTCAGGCTGGCTTTGCACTGAGATTCTCAGATCTCAGCCTCTGGAACAGCTAGAACTAGAGATGTGAGCCACCCGTGCATGGCTACACGGCTTACTTTTTGGAATGGGGTCTCTCTTCCTGCCTGGGCACACACCTGGACGGCAATCCACCTTGTTTAAGCTTTGCATCATGGCTGGGATGTCGAGCACACATCACTGCAGCCAGCTATCCACCGAGGTGGTGTCTCATGTCCAGGATACAGTGGACCCATGGTCCACCCATTTCCAGCCTCCCATAAGGCTGGGATGACAGGCATGAACCTGCAGCACCCAGTTCTGATGTTTCATTGCTTTAAATGGAAAACCAAATTTTGGGGGTGTCACTAGAAGCAAATACACCCAACTTCTTTTTAAGGAATTACTTTTAAGTAGTGAATTACAGGTGCTTTTATTTTATTTATTTGTTTGCTTATCTATTTATTTCTTATGTGGGTTCTGGGGTTTGAATTTGCTGTCCCTGAATTTCTTTTGCTCAAGATTCATGCTCTGCCACTTTGAGCCACAGCTCCACTTCTGGTATTTGAGTGGTTATTGGAGGTAAGAGTCTCACTAGGACTTTTCTGCCCAGGCTGACTTTGAACTGGGATCCTCAGATCTCAGCCTCCTGAGTATCTAGGGTCACAGGCTTGAGCCACCAGTGCCCAGCTTATGGCTTATTTTAGTTTTCTTCTTTTTTAAACTCTTTCTAGTTTACTCAAAGATCCCACAATAACTTCCATCAAAATTCTACAGAATTAGAGTTAACCACTGAGCATCGGCGATTTGCAGCCTCCACCCAGGGAGACTCAGGGAAAAGGTGGCATCAGGGAAGTCTCATGGGGGTAACAGACTCTATGCAGGGGACACATCTAGGGGTGACAGGCTAGCAGACCCACCTTGCAGCAGGGGAGTGTCAGGAGCTCGGAGAAGCTGCCAATACTCTTGATCCCCAGCTTCTTTCCCCATCACTGAGATCAGGTAGGGACCTGACAAGGAGGCTTTGGTTCCGTACCTAGGAAAGGGAAGGGTGGAGAAAGAGGAGGCACCTGTCACCTCCCACGGGGAGACTGAGAGCTCACCTACATCGGCAGGGTCAGTACCTAGGACCGGGGCAGCCTGTGCTGACCCAAGCACAGTGGTGACTAAAAGTGCATGGGGGGGGGGGGGCGGTAGGGCAGCACTATAGGCCTGCACTTCTGCAGAGTCCTTATTTCAACGTTACTGGCTTTTCTTTGTTGTTGTTTTGGTCGGTTGTGGGGCTTGAACTCACTGCCTGGGCACTGTTCCTGAGCTTTTTTGCTCAAGGCCTCTTTGTGCTCAAGGCTAGTGCTCTGCCACTTTCAGCCACCACTCCACTTCCAGTTTTCTAGTGGTTAATTGGAGCTAAGAATCTCATGGACTTTGCTGCGTAGGATATATATATATATATATATATATATATATATGTATGTATGTATGTATATATATATATGTAGGTTATATATATATATTATTGCTTTGTAAATGAACTATGTATCCCAGTGTGGTCTTTTTGTAATTTTAATTTTTTGCCAGTCCTGGGGCTTGAACTCAGGGCCTGGACACTATCCCTGAGCTTCTTTTTCTCAAAGCTAGCACTTTACCACTTGAGCCACAGCGCCACCTCTGGCTTTTTCTGTTTATGTGATACTGAGGAATCTAACACAGGCTTCACGCAAGCTAGGCAAGCACTCTACTACTAAGCCACAGTCCCAGCTCCCCTGCCCCTCCCCCCCCCAGTGTAGTCTTGAATTGGCCATCTTCCTGCATCAGGCACCAGAGTACTAGGATTACAAGTATGCACCTACATGCCTAACATTTTAGTAATTTTTATATTTGCCCTTCAGTTTAATTTGTGAAGCTATTTAGGATTTATAGCTTCCCAGAGAATGAATAAAAATGGACTTAAGAAAGAAGTGGTTGGGAGAGATGGGGAAAACTATGAAAAGAGTGACACTGGTCAAGATTCATGGTCTTTATAAACTGGTGTGTTAAATTAAAACCCCTTGGTACATTATTTAAGGATAATTTTTTTTTAATTTAAAAGAGGTCAGGTGCTGGTGGCTGATGCCTATAATCCTAGCTACTTAGGAGGCTGAGATCTGAGATTTGTGGTTCTAAGCCAGCCCAGGTAGGAAAGTTTGTGAGACTCGCCCTGAGCCTCTTTGTGCTCAGGGCAGGTGCTCTACCACTTTGAGCCACAGTTCCATTTCCGGTTTTCGGGTGGTTAACTGAAGATAGAGTTTCTCTGGGACTTTACTGCCCAGGCTGGCTTTGAACCTCAATGCTCAGATCTCAGCCTCCTGAGTAACTAGAATTACAGGAGGGAGCCACCAGTGCCCAGCTGAGAGTCCAGTTGACTACCAAGAAGCCATAAGTGGAGCTGTGGCTGCCCATGTCCTGAGTTCAAACCCCATTACCAACACACACACACACACACACACACACACACACACACACACACTTCTGTGCTAATTTCTGCCTTCCACTGAATTCTTTAATGTAGGGGGATTTCAGCTGAAGTATTCTGATAGGCTCAAGTGGTAGAGCTCTCATTTTGATCTAAAGAAGCTCAGCATCAGCACCCAGGCCCTGAGTTCACCCCAAGACTGGCAATAAATAAATAATTTAAAAGGAAGTAACTTGTATTCATTTATTTGGCAATACTGAGGTTTGAACTCAGGGCTTCAAGTTTGCTTGGCTGGTACTATTCTACTTGAGCCACACCTCTAATCCATTTCTTTTCTTTTCTTTTTTATTGCTGGTTAATTGGAGATGGTGTCTCCAGGACTTTCCTGCGTGGGCTGGCTTCAAACTAAGATCCTAGGCATAAGCCACTAGTGCTGGGCTTTATTTTGTTTTTGAGATAGGATCACATTAACTTTGCCCAGGCTGATCTCAAACTTGAGATGCTTCTACCTCTGCCTCCCAAAATGGTTGGTATTACAGATGTGCATCACCACACCCAGCCCTGAACCCTCATCACAAGGCTGCTCCATAACAGTAGGGACTAGAAAGGAGTACAGAAGATGGGCACAGACGTTGGACCGGTGCTTCTCCCAAGGGAGCCCTCTCCTCTGTCCTCTGTCCCTTCCCCAATCTCATTTCGGGCATGGAGGCATTAGGCGGGGTGTGGGATGGGAGGTGAACTGACTCACGTGAACCCTCCGAGTTCTTGGGCTTTCTTCAGGACATCCTCCAAGGAGGACCCAGCGAGGACAGAGACGGCCTGTTGGTATGGCGGCACAACGCTGGAGACCTTCAGGGTGACGCTGATCGTCGCAGGGTCATGGATCAGTGATGGGCCCTCAGTAGCTGGCATCAACATGGCTGTGCCAGGGAAAGAGGGAGCTTAGATGTGAGTCCCACAAAGACCAATGCCCTTCACAGGGGCCTCAGCCATGATCGCGGGATCACCGCCCCCATCTCCCTGACCCTCGACCTCCACAGCCTCCCAGGGCCCAAAGGCCCTCGCTGGCTTCTTTGCTCCTAGAACACTCGCCTCCACCTACCTGCCCCACTGCACCCTGGGGGCTCCTTCTAGAACACTCATGGCTTGTGCTCCCTTATCTCTGAGGGTCTCACTTCCTTTTTCTTCCGGCTTCCTAGTCTCCACCTTTTGTTAGACAATTTCCCCCACCCTCTCCTGCCCCACAATTCTTTTTGTTGTTGGAGATGTGTGTTACACAGGCGTGAGCCAGTGGTAGGACTTGAACTCAGGAGCTTCAAGTCTTGCTTGGCTTGTTTTTGCTTGAAGTGGGCTCTCTACTACTTGAGCCACACCTGCACTTCTGGCTTTTTTTGTTGTTGTTAGTTAATTGGACATAAGGGTCTCTCAGATTTGTCTATGCTGACTGGCTTTAAACCAGAATCCTCAGATCCCAGCTTCCTGAGTCTCTAGGATGACAGGCATGAGGCACCAGTGTCTGACATAAATAATGGATTTGTTTACTTTTTTTTTAAGAAAATGATCTTAGTCTGTTTACTTTTGATTTGTTTACTTTTGAGATAGGGTCTCACTACCAGTCCGGATGGGCTTCAAACTTGCCATGTACCCCAGGCTGTTCTCAACCTCATGATCCTCCTGCTTCAGCCTCCCCACTGCTAGGATTATACGTATGTACCACTATGCCTGTTCTTTTTTTTTTTTTTTGCGGGGGTGGGGGGTGGGGGTGGTGGCAATGCTGGGGTTTGAACTCAGACCTTGGGCACTATCCCTGAGCTTTTATAGAGCCAAAGCTCCATTTCCAGCTTCTCCGTATTTAATTGGAGATAAGAGTCTCATAGACTTTCCTCCCCAGGCAGGCTTCGAACCAGGATCCTCAGATCTCTTACCCCCCCCACCCCCACGGGAGTAGCTAGGATTACAGATGTGAGCCACTAGGGCCTGGCTGAAGGTAAGATCTTACTTCCTGCAGCTATCCACCTCTACGAGGTTTCCCAGGTATGGAGAGCAGACACATACCACCTTGTCCAGTTCTCCATTGAGAAGAGGCCTCATGAACTTTTCTCCCCAGTAGGCCTCATATTTCAATACTCTTGGTGTCAGCCTTCCAAGTAGCTGGGCTTGTAGGAGTTAGTCACAGGCACCCAGCTATCTCAAATTCTTTACCTCTCAGTGTTGTGCCTTTGTTCTTTGTCCTTTTCTCTGTCCTTCCCTCTCCATTCTCTACTACAAATCCCACTTCCCTCTTCATTGATTTCCAGGCGACACCCTGTTTCATGGCCACCATCCAGGAGGCTCATCATGAATCAGTCAGCCAAAACATATCTCTCCCTATTCTTCAACCCATCCATTCATTCACTCAAACATTTCTGCACTGAAGCTGGGTGCTGGTGGCTCACATCTGTAATCCTAGCTATTCAGGAAGCTGAGATCTGAGGATCTTTGTTTGAAGCTAGCCTGGATGAACTTATCTCTAATGAACCAACAAAAAAGCTAAAAGGACTGGGAATGTGGTACAGTGCTTGCCCAGCATGCATGAAGCCTTGGGTTCGATTCCCCAGTATCACATACACAGAAAAAGCCAGAAGTGGTATTATGGCTCAAGTGGTAGCCTTGAGCAAAAGAAGCTCAAGGACAGTGCCCAGGCCCTGAGTTCAAGCCCCAGGACTGGCAAGGAAAAAGTGCAAGTTCAAGCAGGAAGGGCTCCGAAGATCCTCGCAAAATGCTCTGCTACCTCTTGATGCCTGGCAGTCTGGGAAGATGAGATCTATGTAGGTCTTGCTATTCAGGACAGGAAGCAGCTGGGAAATCATGAGAACATTCTGGAAGGTCTCCTCCTGCAGGCTGGCCAGTAGAGCGGTCCTGGCCTTGAGGCAAGCAGCACCCAGCTCCACCCCAGGCATGGGCGAGGTCATGAGTAACTACAGGGTGGAGAAGGGCCAGTCAGTAGGAGGAGCCAGGGCTTCCAGCTGCTGACCAATCCCCAGCACACACACCCCCAACTCGGCCCCAGTGTCTGCTTCCCACCTGCAGTGCCAAGGGGGTGCTGTAGATATTCCCAAAGTAGCCCTCAGTGGTCTGGGCCAGCAGGATCTTTTCTCGAGCTGTGGCCACGCCCACTGTGATCCGTGGTCTCAGATCCGGGTTGAAGCCAGACCGCTGCAAACAAGTGAAGGCCAAGCCAGCCATGGCCATTGTGTCTGAGTGGGGGACAAGAGAAGGGTGAGCTGGATGGGCACGTGGAGCCAGGCTGGGCAGGGCATTAGGGGTCAGGTCCTTAGGGAAGGGCTGGAGGAAGGGGACAGCTACACAATCACATCAGCTCAGGACACCTCACCCACATGCCTTGCCCAGGATTCATGTGGTCTGGAAACTGAACCCAAGAAAGCAAGTGTGCCCACGCACACATGCCATTCCTGGGACTTAAACTCAGGGCCTGGATGCTGTCTCAGGGCTTCTTTGCTCAAGCCTGGTACTCTGCCATGTCAGCCACATCTCTACTTCCAGCCTTATAGTGTGTTTACTTGGAGATCAGGGTCTTCACAGACTTTTCCTGTCCCGGGCTGGCTTCCAAACGTGATCCTGAGATCTCAGCCTCCTGAGCAGCTGGGATTACAGGTGTGAGTCACTGGTACCCGGCTCCTCTAGATGATTTTTTTTTTTTTGGCTTAAACTTGGGGCCTGGGTACTGTCCTTGAGCTTCTTTCGTTCAAGGCTAGCTCTCTACCACTTGAGCTACAGAGCCACTTCTGGCTTTTTCTGTGTGTGTGGTGCTGAGGAATTGAACCCAGGGCTTCATGTTTGCTAGGCAAGCACTCTACCGCTAAGCCACATTCCCAGACCTCTAGATGATTTTAATGTGTCCACTGTAATTTTGTTTTTTAATCTGCTGTCGGAGCCCCCATTGTTTTCCTCTTTCTGGATATCTACAAACCCTTCTCCACCTTCTCCCCTTAGCCCATGCAAGGGGCATACTCTCTCACTCAAGGCCTAGACAGACCTTAAATTTTAGTAAGAAATGCAAAAGACAGACACACAACGTGGAAGTGGGCCCAGAACCCAAGTCTCCATTCCCAGCTCAGATCAAAGCTAGTCACTCAGAGCATTCTTCGTATCAGACTCATGCTAAGCCCTTGTCTTGTAGGACATCCTTTACCAAGATTACCTGACTTGCCCGGGGTGGGGGTAGGGTCAGGATCCAGCTACCTGACCATCCCCCCACAAGCCCCTCATTGCTAAGAAATTCGATAAAGCTGGGTCCCAAAGGACAACGAGCATAAGGATAGGGTGCAGGGGTGGGGGGACCGTCAACTGGGGCTGGGGACCAGACAAGCGGGCACCAGGCTTCAGTGGGCTCAGGTCCACTCACCCACAGAGAAGTGGCCCTGGTGGAGATGGTGCTCATGTTCCACTGCGTACAGGAGCTTGCCAACCACGTGGTCATGGACCCGCTTCTGGTGAACACACAGTGCCAGGATGCCGAGGCCGTACTTGTAGTAGCTGCTATGGGGGTGACCCCTGTGGTTGTGCCCTGAGGAGGAGAAAAGGGATGGGAGGGGTGCCGATCAAGCACCAGCACCTGGGGACACTCGTGCATTTCCTGTACTTCCCAGCATGTTCTGTCTTTGTTGCTGATTGGTTGGTTCTTGTGCCCGTCCTGGGGTTTCAACTCCAGCGTCCAGGTGCCATCCCTTTACTTTTGCTCAAGGCTAGTGCTCTACCACTTGAGCCATGTCTCCACCTCTGAAATTTTTTTGCCAGTCCTGGGTCTTGTACTCAGGGCCGGAGCACTGTCCCTGGCTTTTTTTTTTTTTTGGCCAGTCCTGGGCCTTGGACTCAGGGCCTGAGCACCATCCCTGGCTTCTTCCCGCTCAAGGCTAGCACTCTGCCACCTGAGCCACAGTGCCCCTTCTGGCCGTTTTCCGTATATGTGGTGCTGGGGAATCGAACCAAGAGCTTCATGTGTAGGAGGCAAGCGCTCTTGCCACTAGGCCATATTCCCAGCCCCCTGTGTGACTTCTGTCCCTGGCTTCCTTTTGCTCTATCACTTTAGTCACAGGAAAGAAAGAAAGAAAGAAAGAAAGAAAGAAAGAAAGAAAGAAAGAAGAAAGAAAGAAAGAAAGAAAGAAAGAAAGAAAGAAAGAAAGAAAGAAGGAAGAGAGGGAGAAGAATGGCTAGCAGGTCTCGGGCAGGTCCAAACCTCTACATCAGTAGTGAAATGGAAGAATGGAGAAAGGAAAAGGAGGAGAGGGGAGGAGACCCGGTGTTTTGTTTAGTTTGGTAGTACTGAGGTTTTGAACTCAGGCCTCTCCCTGGCTTGCTAGGCAGGTGCTCTGCCACTTGAGTCACACTTTCGGCTTTAGTTATTTTCCAAATGGGATCTTATATTTTTCTTTTCTTTTTTCCCTCCTCCTCAGTGTTGCAATGCTACCTCCGCTTCCTGAAGAGCTGAGGTTACAGGCATACACCCCCTCCCCACCTCACCCCAACTGTTCCTCCCCACAGTAGCATGAGACGTCCCCTTACCAATCGCCCTCTTCTCATTCTCCAGGAACCACTTGAGCTGGGAGACCAGCCTGTCCCCCTTGTGGCCCCCGATGAACTCGCAGTTGGCCCTGAGAGCCAGCAGATAGAGGGACAGCTGGCCCATGGAAGGCTTGACCTCACAGTCCCCGTTGTCATCATCCGAGGCAGACCTAGGACAGAGCCAGTGAGCAGTACCTCTGTGGGAAAATATTTGGGGGTACTCCCACCAATGTCACAAAAATAGAAAAAAAAACATCTCAACACTGTTACACCACCAAATTAGGTGTTGTTGTGGAGTATATATGACAGACATTTTAGAAGGTGAAAGGTTTCTGTGGCATTGGGGTTTAAACTCAGGATCTTGACAGGCACGCTACCACTTTGGATTTGCCCCAACCCGTTTCTGCTTTAGTGATTTTTTTTTTCTTCAGGTAGAGTCTCATGGGTTTTTCCCAGGGAGTCTGGCTCGCCATCGTGCTATCTAATCCTCCCACATAGCTGCCATCACAAAGGTGTGTGCCGCCATTCTAGGCTGGTGGTTGAGATGGAAGTCTCAACTTTTTTGTCCCAGTTGGGCTTGATCCCTGATCCTCCCAATCTCTGCTTGCTGACTACTTGAGATTATGGGCATGGGCTACCAGGCAAGCTGTAAGGTGAAATATGAAATGTAAGGATGAACGCTGAAGGGTCCTGACTCCAAATCACCTGTGTGCTTGGCCCACATTCTGGCCATGTTTCACTCACACATGCTCTTACCTTTCTTCTTCCTCCCTACATCTATTTCTCTTGAGAGACTCCAAACAGGACAGGAAGACGCTTTGTGGCTACTTCTGATTATTTACTTCTCATTCAATGCTCCCTCTCCCCACTCCTTTCCTTGGAAAGGGACCATAGAAGAATGCTGCTATTTGGACTTAGTATGAAAGAATGCAGTCGTTGATTAGTGATGTCTGCCTCATGCACTGACTAGAGGAGTTCAGAAAGTCCAGCATTGTGTCTCATCTCAGTATAAGAGAGTTCAGTTGTAGATTAGTGACATCTGCCTCATGCACAGGAGAAGAGCTCAGAATGTGTCAGGTGCTACTTCTGGGCTGGGTATGAGTATGCCGTCATGGATTAATGTCTGCTTCGTGTGCTGAGGCGGAAAGGTGCAGCAGCAAGCACAAAGGCCCCACATTAGCATCTCTGATCTACTCCAACATACTCCTTCATTCTGCCAATAAAAGAAGGCCTAGAGAAGACAAAACTGCCTGAAGTTTTTCTACAGAGTAGTAGGATAGTCCCAAACCAGACCCGGGTCTCCCGCCTCTTAGGATATGGAGCAAGACATAGGAGAAGAAGAGAGTGGGCTGCAATACCCCAGGAGGCACCGCTGGTAGTTGATCTTGAGGCTGTGCAGGTAAAGGTCCTCCTTAGTCCCAGCCTGCAGGCTGGATAGGCGCAGGCCCACATAGATGCTGGGGTTCAGATGCTCCAGGGAGAGCTGGTCCATCCAAGGCAAGAGGTGCTGGCCCAGCTGGTCTACCAGCTGGCTGTCCACCTGTGGTATGACTTAGGAAAGAAAAGGGTACAAGTGGAACTAGAGGGCCAGGCCACTATGAAACAACTGGTGTGTGTGTGTGTGTGTGTGTGTGTGTGTGTGTGTGTGTGTATCTTACCTGTGTATCTTCTCTAGGAACTAAAGTAGATTAAGAGAAATAGTCTGTCTAACCCCAAAAGCAGTCAGGGCTGGGTGTGGTGATTCAGGCCTAGAATCCCAGCACTTGGGAGGTAGAGGCAAGAGGATCATGACTTCAAGAACAGCCTAAGCTGCTTAGCCAGACTTTGTCTTAAAAACAGGAAAAAAAATAATAGCGGGGCTCCCAAAAAGCTGGAATGCACACCCATAACCCCACGTACTCAGGAGATGGAGGCTGGAGGATCATAATTCAAGGCCAGGCTGGATAAAATTGAAATAGAAGCTAAAGGTAGGTATTGAAATAGAAGCTGAGGGTGTGGCTCGAGGCCCTGAGTTCAATCCTCAATGCCCATACAAAACAGGATCCTGGGGCTGGGAATGTGGCTTAGTGGTAGAGTGCTTGCCTAGCATGCATGAAGCCCTGGGTTCCGTTCCTCAGTGCCACAGAAACAGAAAAAGCTGGAAGTGGTGTGTGGCTCAAGTGGCAGAGAAAAAACAAAACAAACAAAAAAACAAGGTCCCTTAGAAATGGTTCTAGAAGAACTTTTTGTTCCCATTTAACTGTCTTCTCATTGTTGCTGGCTCCAGTTGCTAACAGTGACCTATCTGGTGTCATATCCCAGGATTCCAAAAAGGCCGCCCCACCCGGACGACTAAGGAAAACAACCCCTGGCCTGCCTCCGGTGCCCAGAACCAGGGTTCCTTGGACACAGCTCACTCTCTGAGTTTCCAAATTCACAGGTATCCCTGTGATCAGGTGACCATTCCCTGGTGGCTGAGCTCCAGATCATTCTTTGCTGTGCAGGGCCAGGCCTGAGCAAGTCATTGGGGAAGGGAGGAGTTAAAAATAAGCCGGGTGCTGGTGGTTCATGCCTATAATCCTAGCTATTCAGGAGGCTGACACCTGAGGTTTGAAAGCAGCCTAGACGGATAAAGCTGTGAGACTTTTATCTCCAATTAACCAGCAAAAAGCCAGAAGTGAAAATGTGGCTCAAGTGGTGGAACACCAGCCTTGAGTGAAAAAGCCAAGTAAGAAAGTGCCAGTTGCTGGGCACTGGTGGCTCAGGCCTATACTCCTAGCTACTCAGGAGGCTGATCTGAGGATCATGGTTCAAAGCCAGCCCAGGCAGTAAAGACTATGAAACTGTTATCTCCAATTAAGCACCAAACAAAAAGTCAGAAGTGGAGCTATGGCTCAAGTGGTAGGGTGCTAGCCTTAAGCAAAAGAAGCTCAGGGACAGTGCTCAGGCCCTGAGTTCAAGCCCTAGGATCAGTAACAACAACAACAAGAAAGGAGTACAAGGCCCTGAGTTCAAGCCTCAGGACCGGCATGAGAAAAAAAAAACCAAACATATAAACTAAGACTCGGGCAGTGCAGGAAGGCTGAGAACCACAGTTTAATATTAGTAGAAAGACACTGGGCAGAATGACCAGGGCTATTCAAGGTGCCTTTGGGTGCAGTCCTCCCCCCACTGGTGCCTCCTGTGCCACCCAACTGGGTGACACTGGCCTTTGGAATCATAGGAATCCGTCTTGCATTGGCATAAGGGGCACATCCTGCCAGCTTCCTGGCCTACAGAGCTTGAAACTCAGACAGCCCTGAGTTCACTGGGGAGAAAGCAGATGAGGCCTTCATGTTCTCATGAAAAGGAAAGGGATCAGGACCAAATAAAAGACATCGAAGCAGCAGGTAGCATCCCCAACCCCATTTTAAGTTCTCTAGACCCTGAAGGAAGGATGCTCTTGGTGGGGGGAGGGTTCAGGTTTAGGGGCCACTGTCCAAGGCTGAAGCTGGGGCTAGCCTGGTGGGCAGCATGGGAAGGTTTGGCTGTGGCACTTCTGGTCTCCCACAGGGACTTTGTGAAGGGACCAGAACGGAGGGCTCACCCCAAGGCCCACGCAGAATATAGGTCAGAGGCTTTGGGAGAAGATCCTGCCTGCAGATCAAAGAACCAAATCCAGTAGGGCACCTTGAACAAGCCCCTTGACCCTTGATCCCTCTGACCACTGACTTTTTTAATTTTTGGTTGGTCATGGGGCTTGAACTCAGGGCCTGGGCGGCTGTCCTGAGCTCTTTTGCTCAAGGCTAGGGCTCTGCCACTTTGAGCCACAGTGCCACTTCTGGTTTTCTGGTGGTTCATTAGAGATAAGAGTCTCACAGACTTTCCTGTCTAGGCTGGCTTTGAACTCTTATCCTCAGATCTCAGCCTCCTGGGTAGCTAGGATGACAAGGTGTGAGCCACCAGCACCTGGTGGACCTGTGCACATTTGTACCTGTCTCTCAGGACTTCCCAGGGTCACCTGAGCACTGGGAAAGAGCAAAGGAGAAAGGTAGACCACTGAGACCCTGAGACCTATTGTCTGTAGGAGGGGCCAGAGCCACAGGCAGGTTGAGAAGCCCCTCGGGGTGTGATCCTGGGACTAGAGATAGGGGCTTGGCCTCCAAGTGCTCCCTTTCCTGGGCCTTCAATTCTCCACTCCACTCCTCGCTGACTTCTTTTTCTCCTGGTCCTCAGAGACCCTTCCCCATACATACATACATACATACATACATACATACATACATACATATCACCACCTGAACTGGCAAACTCACCGCCCCCCCCCCCCCCCGCCAGCCTGACTGCTGCTCACCATAACCAAGTTTGCTGATTGCTTTCTTCCATCCCTTCCCTTGGAATAGACACTGTAGGAGGGCAGGGATCAGACACATTCTTAATCTACTTAGTGTGGTGCAGAGAACAGATACCTGGACGAACAGGGATCGTGTGTGTGTGTGTGTGTGTGTGTGTGTGTGTGTGTGTGTGTGTGTGTTGGCACTGGGGCTAGAACTCAGGGCCTCACGTTCTTGCTTAGCTTTGTTGTTCAAGGCTAGCACACCATCACTTCAGACACCGCGTCACTTCTGGCTTTTTTAGTTGCTGGATAATTGGAGATGAGAATCTCTCAGATTTGTCAGCCTGGCTGGCTTGGGACCAAGACTCTCAGCTCTCAGCCTCCCAAGTTGCTAGGACAGCAGGCGTGAATGACAGGCACCCATCTTGCCAAACACCACAAACCCTAAGGTCCAGCCATGCCCAAATTACTGGGGAATCTCCCAGGGGTACCCGAGTTTCCCCAGCACCCCACCCCACCCCGGCTCATGGCAAGCCTCAATTTCCCCAGTTACATAACGTTTCATCTCTGAGCTCTGAGTTCAAAGGCATCCCGTGGAGACTGGTGACTCACCACACTCCTCAGCCAGAGCCCCCAGGGCTCCCAACAGGAAGAGGAAGGCCCCAAGACGCCCCATGGCTGGGCAGCAGGTGGGAAGCAGGACAGACTCTTGAGGCTGGCCTTGAGGATACCGGGCACCCACGGTCTGACCACCAGCAGTCCCTGCTTCCTGTCACTGATTAATCCTCCACGCCCACTGGGAACTGCGAAGTCAGCGAGAGAAAGGGGAAAAGGTTATTGTTATGGAGGGGAGCGCAGGCCAAAGAGCAGAGGAAGGAAAGGCAGGGCAGCTGTCTTCCAGGTAGCGGGCAGGAGGAGGAGAAGGGCTAGGAGGGACTGTGTAGGGCCACTTAAAGCCAACCACCATCCGATCGATCTCATGGCTATTTAAAGAGCCTGGGACCATGTACAAACCCATGTCCTGTCAGCTGCCTCTGTCCGGGGTTCCCTCACACACACCCCCAGCTGCTGCAGCCCTAGTCTTGCAGGACTGGGTAACACCTACCTGATGCTTCCCAAAGAGACTTGCAAAGTGCCTACCTTGGGACGAGGCGGAGCGGAGCGGGTAGCCACGACGGGTCACATGAGCGAAAGCTCTAAAGTCAGCTGTTCTCCAGGCTGGCTTGCCTCCCCCAGAGGGCGGGGCAGCCGCTGGACCAGCACCAGACAGGCGGCGTCTCCCCACCAACCAGAGGCATCCAGGCTTCCGCTGCCCACAAAACAAAACAAGCAAGAGGACAAGAGGGAGTCATGGCAGTTAATGCAACTGCAAGGAGTCCATGCCTAAAAAGACCTGCAGGGAAGAAACAAAGGATTCCTCCTTCTCTCCTACACACACACACACACACACACACACACACACACACACACACACACACACACAGATTCAATGTGCATCAGTCAAGTATCTGTGTGACCTTGGCCAGATCACTTAACCTCTCTGAGCTTGAATAGGTCCCACAAGTGAGATAAGGGGGTTGGACAAGATCATTCTAACAACGCAACAATGCCCTTCAAGTTTAGCTTGTGAGACCTCTAATCAACTTCAAATAAGCTTTTTTTTCTTCTCTCTTTCTCTCTTTTTTTTTTTTTTTTTGCCAGTCCTAGGGCTTGAATTCAGTGCCTACGTACTGTCCCTGAACTTCTTTTGCTCAAGGCTAGTGATCTACCACTTGAGCCACAGCTCCACTTTTGGCTCGTTTTGGCAGTTTTATTGGAAATAAAAGTTTTTTCCTACCTGTTAGGTTTTTAAAGTAGGTAACCGGTAAAGGAGAACGCCAGGCGGTATTCAGGCAGGAGAGAACGTTTATTACCGAACTGCTGGCCTGTGGCCAAGATGATCCATGGCCGGAGAGAAGGGAGAGAGAGAGAGAGAGCGACCCCCACCCAGCCCTGCTTTATCTAGGGCAGGGGCAAGGGGTGTGGCCAGGTGGATTAGGAGGTGACCTCAGGGAAAGGGGAGGTAACTGCCTCCAGGTCTGCAGGTTACCCAGGTAACTGGGTGGAGACTTAATGAGGTGGGGGCATCTGCAAGTAGCCCTCAGGGAGAGGACCTAACACTACCCATGCTGACTTCAAACCATAAGCCTCATATCTCAGCCTCCTGGTATAAGGTGAGTAGGAAAAAACACAAGATATTGTTTAAAAAACAAACCTAGGCTGGGAAGGTGGCTTAGTGGTACAGTGCTTGTCTAGCAAGCATGAAGCCCTGGGTTCGATTCCTTAGTACCACATAAACAGAAAAAGCCAGAAATGGGGCTATGGCTCAAGTGGTAGAGTACTAGCCTTGATCAAAA
Organism: Perognathus longimembris pacificus; assembly: GCF_023159225.1. Lineage (NCBI taxonomy): Eukaryota > Metazoa > Chordata > Mammalia > Rodentia > Heteromyidae > Perognathus > Perognathus longimembris. The sequence continues at coordinate 92,128,277 of NC_063163.1, read as the reverse complement.
GAAGCTCAGGGAGAGCACCTAGGCCCTGAGTTCAATACCCAGGACTGGCAAAAAACCAACAACCCACAAAAACTTAAAAAAATAGCTAAGAGGAGCTAAGCACTGGTGACTCATGCCTACAATGCTAGCTACTCAGGAGGCTGAGATCTGAGATCATGATTCAAAACCAGCCTACGCAGGAAGATTTTTCAGCCTTACCTCCAAATAAGCAGCTAGACTGGAGATATGGCTCAAATGGTAGAGAGCTAGTTGAATAACAAAGCTGAGTGAGAGCACACAAACTTGAGCTTAATTCCTAGTACCAGTGTTTAAGAAGAAAAAGAAAAAGGGCTAGAGGTATGGTTCAAGTGGTAGAGCACTTGCCTAGCAAGTATAGGCCCTGAGTTCAAACCCCAACAAATGCCATAGGAGAAGAAGAAAGAAAAAGGGGGAGGAGGAACAGACCCTGTCTTCTAGAGGATGTGCAGACAATCAAAGATATGGAGTGAATGTTTGCTTTCCCTGGGACCATTTTCATACTATTTGAGCCTTTCATCTGTGACCATTTGTCTAATGAATTGGTCTTATCTAAAAATACAAAAAAAAAAAACCCACTTATTTCCCAAAGTCAATAAAATGTTTGTTACCTAGATCCAACTCTAAGTTAAGCTCCCAAGGTTCCAAGAAAACTAAGTGCTATCTTTTCCCTTTCGTGAGAGAGAGAGAGAGAGAGAGAGAGAGAGAGAGAGAGAGAGAGACAGAGACAGAGACAGAGACAGAGACAGAGAGACAGAGAGAGACAGAGAGAGTGTCAGTTCTAGGACTTGAAGTCAGGACCTGGGTGCTGTCCCTTAGTTTCTTTCCTCAACCACTTAAGCCACAGCTCCACTTCCAGCCTTTTGATAGTTGCAAATAAAAGTCTCACTGCTTTCCTGCCTGGGCTTTGAACCAGGATCCTCAGTTCTCAGCCACCTGAGTAGCTAAGATCACAGCCATGCGCAAACAGTGCCTGGCCCTTTCTTTGTCTATTACAGACAAAAGACACTTATCGGCTGGGAATATGGCCTAGTGGCAAGAGTGCTTGCCTCGTATACATGAAGCCCTGGGTTTGATTCCTCAGCACCACATATATAGAAAACAGTCAGAAGTGGCGCTGTGGCTCAAGTGGCAGAGCACTAGCCTTGAGCAAAAAGAAGCCAGGGATAGTGCTCAGGCTCTGAGTTTAAAGCCCAGGACTGGCCAAAAAAAAAAAAAAAAACACTTATTACACTTATCACACATGATATTTTGAAATAGTTTGCCAATCTGGAGCTAGTATTTTTTTCTTCTGTGCCGTGACTCAGATTAAGCTTGTATTTTAATTCTACCATAGTGATTTTGATTTATCATCATATCTTTTACCTCACAGACAAAGAATCTGCTACATGATGCCTCAGTCCATTTTTTTGTTGTTGTTGCTGTAACAGAGGACCTGAGGCTGGTGATTTATAGAAAAAAAAAAGGAGAGGCTTTGTTGAGCTCATAGCTCTGAAGGTCTAAGAGCACAGTGCAAGCACCTTTTCAGTTTCTGGTGAGAACTTCATGGTGGAAAACCAGGCATACATGTGGCAGCAGACAAAGGAGGTGACTTTCCTTATAACAATCCACTCAGAGGAGGGCTAACCCATTCCTGTGAGAATTAATCCAGTTTTGTAATGCTAGGGTTTGGATATAAAATGGCTTTAAGGGGTCCTGCACGGAATCCTTTGTCTCCAGAAGATGGCGCCATTGAGACACATTGCTTCATCTATGGATCAAATCATTGATTTCATGGCTCAATATTTGGGGAGTGGGCCTGGTTGAAGGAAATAAATCAATAGAGGAGTGTGTTTGAAGGATATATCTTGTCTTGTCTGCTTCTCTCTCTCTCTCTCTCTCTGACTCCCCTACCCCTTCCTTCCCTTGCCCCTTTCTTCCTCTGCCGCTTCTCTCCCTCCCTCTCTCCCTCCTTCTTCCCCCATTCTCATTTACTCCTCCTCTTCTTTCCAGCTTGAATGAGATTTGTGCTTTGCTCCACCATTTCTACCTCACCCCACCTCGCCAAGAAACAACAAAGCCAAGAGATCACAGGCTGAAACCCCTGAATCTGTGAGCCCCCCAGAACCCTTCCTCTCATAAGTTGTTTTCTCAGGTATTGTGTGACAGTACCAGACGTGACTTAACACATGTACTAGAGAGACATCAATCCCTTTCCAAGGCCCCACCACCCACCACAACTATCTTGACAGCTAAATTCATCAGGAGTTTTGACAGGAACACAACACGTGCAAGCTAGAGCAGGGAGATTATTTCTCAGGAGTCAATTGATGTTCATTATGCTGTCAGGGCTTGAGACATGACCCTTGTGGGGGGGGGGTCCTCAGAGTCTACATCTCTACTGTGAGACAAGGACCTGCTCTAACATGGAGCCATTGTGATTGGGTCTTGGAATATTAATATCAACCCAAGATCCTTTGTCCAACAGTCTTTGAGACATCTGGGGATTGCTTTTCCTCAGTGTACAGTCATGTGGGAAGTGGCCCTACATCCCTCTGGGGAAGGACTGGGAGTCATCTCATGTTATACATGGCATGCATGACATTGAAGGGTTCTTTTCCTAGGGTTTGACCTTACTAATCATTGAGTTCCACATCCGAAAACAGGTTCAGCTTTGGGAACTAAACAAAGGATTGTTTTTGTGTGTTGGTACTGGGGCTTGAACTTGGGGCCTTGTGCTCTCACTTGGCTTTTTTGCTCAAGGTTGATACTCTACCCCTTGAGCCACACCTCCACCTCTGACTTTTTGCTGGCTAGTTGGAGACAAGAGTTTCTTGGATCTCTGGGCCTGAGCTGGCTTTGAACCTCAATCCTCAGAGCTCAGACTCATGTATAGATAGAATTAGTTCCTCCCTTCTTAGCTCTGGTGTCATTGTTACTGCAGAGGTGAGAGGAGGGCCTATCACCTCCCCCCACCCAATGGATAAGAATGAGCCTTGCTCTGCAATATTCCTTCTTTAGGGAGTTCAGCTCAAATCCAGGGCCTCAAACATACTAAGCCCCACACCCCAATGCCAACAACCACCTCTCTTGATGTCAGTCGTCATTTTCAGCCCTGGCACCCAGCAGAGGAGATAGTGGTGGTTTCTGAGGTGGTCATCCATTGTCTTATAAGCTTGGCATACCTGGCTCCACGTTCTAAATGTGTTTGGTTTAAGCCATTCTCTCTGCACTGACCTCGCAATTACCTTGGGATCCAGGAAGGATCGAAATCTTTATAGGCACAGGACACTACCCTCTAAGGAACAACAGAACCTTCTAAGAACAGACCACTCAGCAGGCAATGAGGAATGGTTTATCCTGACCAATGTTGACAGAAACCTTCCCCAAACAAGGACTGAAATAATGATTAGCCAGGCCATACTTTGACCAGGACTATTTAAAAATTATGAATACCTCCCTCTCCCTTTGCCCCATTCTTTGTCTATAAAACCTGAAGCTCATGTCTGTACTTCTGAAGAAATGACATTGATATGGCAGAGGCCACACAGTCCTTCTGGCATTATGTCTCTCCCTTTAGGCTCCAGAGCTGGCAGAGACTGCCAGTCCTGTAGCAGGCAGTGCCTATTTTAGAGTTGCAGCTCAGCAGCAGACAACACCTGCCCATATAGAGTGTGCATAATGCTCACATTCAGAAGAGAAAGATCTTGCTTACAGGTATGTGAGTTGACATACTTCTGTCTCAGGCTGGCTTGAAGAGGTGGGGTTTAATCTCCTGTGCTGTGCTCTGATTGGTTGACCCTATGCAAATGAGGTATAGGACAATTGGCCAATCAGAGAAAAGCTGCTGAGTTATTGTTGAATCAGGTCTGTCTCCTACACCCCTACTCCTCCCCAACTAAGATGATAAGATATTAGGAAGAATGGAGGCAGGGAAGTCTAATCTCTGTGACTGGGATTTTTTTTTTCTTTTGAAACTATCTTACATTTTCTGTAGCCTGGTTTCTGCTAGCCAAGCCAGCAATGCCTTCCACAACAAGATGCTCTGGGGTGGGAGAGGGCCTTGAACCCTAACTAATCTACAGAACTATTTAACAAAGTCTGCCCTGACTGTACCATGTAACAAATGTTGCTCTGCTCTTCACTGTCTCTTGATTTGGCCTATAGGGGGTGAATGGGACATTCTGCAAGTGAAACTCTCCCAGGACAGACAATGTATGTGCAAAGTCTTACTAGAAAGGAGTGGGCACCACAGCAAGCCCTGAGGGCCCTAGGGGGTTTTGTGCAAGTACACAACTTAGGTCTTTGGATCCTGGTCTTTGCCAATATGCCTGTGACCTGAGCATAGCGGTCTTGCCTTGGCTGAGCCTTCAAGTATCATTGGACTTTGCTCCTCTCATAGGCCTCAGCCCGCAGATTGTTGCTTGGTTCCAGAACCATCCCTTGCCTACTCATTACCCCTCCACAGGCTGTCCTATCTGGTAGCAAGAAGCCACCTGTCTCGTTCCTGAAGTCATGCTGACCCATTCCCCCATATCTTTGGGTGCCCTGATTAGTCCCCCCACCAGAGTAAATCCCCCCCCCCCACTAGGCTAGATTCCTAGCCATTTTAGCAATTGCGCTGCAATCTCTGGGACAGAATGTCTGGGCCCCCACCTAGGCTGGTACCTTCTTTGCTTGCCAAACAATGAGTGAGTCCATCACCTGTATCAGTCTGGGTAGCTAATAAACAGCTTGGACTTGTAAAATAGGTCAAATGCTGTACCCAAGGAATTTTGAGGACTTTCTGGGTACTAAGTGGTTTACGTGAATGTCTCATTCTTCACTGGGACTGAAGAACTTTTTTATTTTAGAATCAGGGCTTTGTGCTTGTTAGACAAGCATTTTACAGTTCGAGTCACTTCCCATCCCTCTGGGCCTTAGTTATTTCTAGAATAGGGGTCTTAGGTTTATGCACAAGCCATCTTGGACTACCATCCTCCTCCTTAAGCTTCCCCATGTAACTGGAGACAAATGCATAGACCTTTAATTTAGACACAGTAATAGATAAAACAGGTAAGTCAGCTGATAATTCATGAAGAAAAAAGGGGATGAGCACAATATGTGAATACATGGTAAGAAATATCTATGAAATAAGAAAAATTAAAGGATAGTAAGAGATATAATCGCTCAAGAGTAGATAAATACACATAAGGAAATCCAGCAACTTGTTTTTATCTTCTTATTCTAGCCCTGGCTGGCCTTGAGCTCTTCTTTCTTTCTTTCTTTCCTTCCTTCCTTCCTTCCTTCCTTCCTTCCTTCCTTCCTTCCTTCCTTCCTTCCTTTCTTCCTTCCTTCCTTCCCTCCTTCCTTCCTTCCTTCCTTGGGTATGCTATGCAAACATTCTACCACTTGAGCTAAGCTCCAAGTCCTTTTGTTTTTAGTCTGTTTTAGAGATATGGTATGGATAACTTTTTCCCAGGCTGGCCTCAGACAACAATCCTCCTAGCTCTGCCTCCTGAATAGCTGGGATTACAGGCATGAACTACCCTGCCCAGCTAAGACCTAGAAATTTTGACTCTCTTGCCTCATCTTCTTCAGCTTGTTGATTGCTGGTATGTACCATGAAGGCTAATAAGCATTCATTTTTAAATAATCAATATATCAAATTATCAATCATAGCAAATACTATAAGATGAATGAAAATGAGGATAAAACATAGTAAACATACAGCAAAAATTGGTGTTCAAACGGAAATTTAAAACTCACATTAAGATAAAATATCTCAAATCAATTAACTAGTTTATCTGAACACTGGTGCCTCATGCTTATAATTCTCCTTACCCGGGAGACTGAGGACTGAAGTCAGAAACCAGCCTGCACAGAAAATTCCATGAGATGCTTATTTCCAATTAACTAGCAAAAAAAAAACAGGAGTGGCGCTGTGGCTCAAGTTGTAGGGTTCCGGCCTTGGGTGGAAAAAGCCAAGTGAGAGCTCCAGGCCCTGAGTTCAAGCCCTAGTACCAGCCAGGGGGGACGGGGGCAGGGGCGGGGGAGGGGGGAGGAGATGGGGAGGGGATGGAGGAACAGGACAAGGACAGGGAAAAGATAGAGATATAGAGCCAAATGTCAGTGGCTCACGTCTGTAATCCTAGCTATTCAGGAGGCTGAGATCTGAAGATCAACAGTTTGAAGTCAGCCTAGGCAGGACATTCTGTGAGATGTTTATCTCCAATTAGCCACCCAGAAGGCCAGAAGTGGAGCTGTGGTAGAGTACTAGCCTTGGGTAAAAAAGCTCAGAGACAGTGCGGCCTGAGTTCAGGTCCTAGCACTGACACAAAGAGAGAGAGAGAGAGAGAGAGAGAGAGAGAGAGAGAGAGAGAGAGAGAGAGAGAGAGAGAGAGAGAGAGAGAGAGAGATAATATGCAGATAATTGTGTGGGTCCATTTGGTAACAGGTGTAATAAGTCCTGGTAAACATGTAAGATAAGGATATGGCTTAAATTCACCGTAGGGTGAGTACTTTCCATTGTTTGCCATCTGGTAAATTTATCATACTTGCAGTTAGGGCATTTTTGGTGGTTGTTGTTTCTTTTTTAATCAATTGGGCGCAGAGATTTCAAGGTAGGTATGCTCATTGGATTGGGGTCATTGATGTATGGGCTTCCCTTCAAACAAAGGGCAGGTTCTGTCATGCCCTCCCTTCAAGACAGGTGGCCATCCGTGAGATATTCATGGTAAACATGTTCTGTGACAAGAAGAGTCCTTTCCCCAAGTGTTTACTTTTCTAGATATCCCTGCTCCCTTTCCAGAGCACACTAATTACTTTAGAAAATGGACAAGTTCAAAGAAAATATATTTTTCCTTTGCCACCTCCTTCTCCTCCTCCTCCTCCTCCTCCTCCTCCTCCTCCTCCTCCTCCTCCTCCTCCTCCTCCTCCTCCCCCTCCTCCTCCTCCTCCTCCTCCTCCTTCTCCTCCTCCTTCTCCTCCTCCTCCTTCTCCTCCTCCTCCCCTTCCTCCTCTCCCTCCTCTTCTTCTTCTTTCTCTTCCTCTTCCTCTTCTCCTTCTCCTTCTTTTTCTTCTGGTCAGTGGTGGGGCTTGAAATCTCCATCTGGGCGCTGTCCCTGACCTCTTCAACTCAAGGCTAGCACTCTACCACTTGAGCCACAGAGCCACTTCCTAACCTCTTCTTTGACAAACTAGAATCTTCCTGGCATTGACCTAGACTCCTACATTAATCTTTCATGAGACAGAGCAGAGAGAATTGTGCTCACCACCCAGTAGAAAGTGGAGTTGAGGTCACCAGTGCACTCTGAAGTCAGATGCTTGTAGACAATCTCTGCCATACTATTTAGCTGCTGATTGGCCTTGAATGAAGACTTTCACTTCTCACTGACTCAGTTTCCTTCCTTGTAAAATGCAGTATGTAGAGGACTTCCATTTTAGGCTCTAGATCTGACATCCCCATTGGCTTTCCTGATATGTACACTTGGGCCTTCCCCTGGGGTCTTAACATTAGTGAGAACAAAAGAGTGTCCTTTTTTTTGCCAGTCCTGGGGCTTGAACTCAGGGCCTGAGCACTGTCCCTGGCTTCTTTTGCTCAAGGCTAGCTCAAGGCTAGCACTCTACCACTTGAGCCACAGCACCACTTCCAGTTTTTTTTCTGTGTATGTAGTGCTGAGAAATCAAACCCAGGGCTTCATGCATGCCAGGCAAGCACTCTACCGCTAAGCCACATTCCCAGTCCCTAGTGTCTTTTTTTTTTTCTAATCCTGCAGCTTGAACTCAGGGTCTGGGTGCTGACCCTGGGCTTCTTTTACTCAATACTAATACTCTTCCACAAGGGCCACAGTTCCATTTTCGGCTTTTTTGGTATTTACTGGAGAGAAGCGTCTCACAGATTTTCCTGCTTGGGTAGGCCTTTAACTTTGATCCTCAGATCTCAGCTAGAGTAGCTAGAATTAGAGGTGTGAGCTACTAGAGCCTGGCATGTCTATCTTTTTTTGTGGATGTGATCTCTCCTATTCAGGCCAAGCTATGTTATTGGTGGACAGAGTGAAATGAAAACCCAGGGCTCTTTCTTTAAAAAAAATTGTCAAGGGCTGGGAATATGGCCTAGTGGCAAGAGTGCTTGCCTCCTACACATGAAGCTCTCGGTTCGATTCCCCAGCGCCACATATATGGAAAATGGCCAGAAGGGGCGCTGTGGCTCAGGTGGCAGAGTGCTAGCCTTGAGCAAAAAGAAGCCAGGGACAGTGCTCAGGCCCTGAGTCCAAGGCCCAGGACTGGCCAAAAAAAAAAAAAAAAAAATTGTCAAGAACTTGGTTGGAAGCACAAATCAAGTGGTAAAGCATCAATCTAAGCAAGTGTGGGCCCTAAGTTCAAACCCAGTAGTGCCTCCTCCAAAAAATCTTTAAGTATTTCAATATAGCCAGGTGCCTGTAATTCATGCCTATAATCCTAGCTACTCAGGAAGCTGAAATCTGAGGATCAAGGTTCAAAGCCAGTGTAGGGCAGACAAGTCCTGGAGACTGTGATGTCTAATTAACTAGCAAAAAAAGCAGAAGGTATAGGCATGGTTCAAAAGGTAGAGCACCGGCCAGGTGCTGGTAGCTCAGACCTGTAATCCTAGCTACTCAAGAGGCTGAGATACGAGGATAAAGGCTGGAAGACAGTCCAGGCAGGTATGTTTGTGATACTCTTATCTCCAACTAACCACCCCCTCCAAAAAAAAAAGCCAGAGGTGGAGCTGTGGCTCAGGAGGTAGAGTGTTAGCCTTGAGCAGAAAAGCTCAGCCTCTGAGATCAAGCTCCAAGACGGGCACACAAAAAGGTGTGTGTGAGGGGCTGGGGATATAGCCTAGTGGCAAGAGTGCCTGCCTCGGATACACGAGGCCTTAGGTTCGATTCCCCAGCACCACATATACAGAAAACGGCCAGAAGCGGCGCTGTGGCTCAAGTGGCAGAGTGCTAGCCTTGAGCGGGAAGAAGCCAGGGACAGTGCTCAGGCCCTGAGTCCAAGGCCCAGGACTGGCCAAAAAAAAAAAAAAGGTGTGTGAGGGGATAGTAAGAGCACTATCCCATGAGGGGGGGAAAAAAGAGCAAGAGGTTCCGAGTTCAAAACCAGCATTCACTAGTGCTTACCATATGTGTCTCCCAGCAGAGATGGGGAGTCATTTTTTCCATCAAGGGCCATTTGGATATTTATAATATCATTTGAGGGCCGTACAATTACAAGATTTTCAATACAGGTGGATGGGCCGAGGGTGTATGTATCTGTCCTGTTGTAGTAAATGATTTCACAGGCTGTATGTGACTCATGGACTGACCACACATTCCCCACAGGGTGGCTTGATTTTTGGTGGTGAGGGCTTCTATATTTGCGTTTTACCATTTGAGCTATGCCTACAACTCAAGTTGATTTTTATTTTGGATGGTATTTGAGGTTTAAACTTAAGGCCTTGTGCTTGGTAGGCACACACTACCACAGAGCCATGCTTCCAGAGACCTGTGCTAATTTTTAAAAAGATAAAAGAAGAAGAGCTCAGGGACACTGCCAAGGCCCAGAGTTCAAGCCCCACAGCCAAAGACGGAAAAAGAAAGAGAGAGAGAGAGAGAGAGAGAGAGAGAGAGAGAGAGAGAATCATTTTTGGTTTTAAAATAAAACAAAACAAGGAAAGGGGGGTGAGGGAGGAGGTAATGAGTTGAACAAGAAATGTACTCACTGCCTTATGTATGAAACTGTAACCCCTCTGTACATCACTTTGACAATAAATAAGTACTTATTAAAAAAAAAAACACCGTAAGTCTTCTAACTCGACTTGGCTTTCCTTTATTTTTCAACCCAGGGGCCAGGACCTCTGTTCTTTGTACCCCTGTTAGCGACAGAATGCGAAGTACTGTGGCCCCATCCGGGCTCCGAGGACGCCTAGCAACCGTAGCCATGACAGCAAAACTGTCTTCTAGGGGAGCCAATGGAGTGAGCGCCCCTCTGCATCCCAGAAGACACTGCGCTAGCTACAAGACTTCCGCCCCGCTCCAATCCAACAGGCAATGTGGCTCGCCGTGTCAAGGCTCCGTCTCTCGGGTGTTTGCTAAAATGCCTGATTATCCTCAATGGTTGTTTAAACTTTCCCTAACAAGTCGGTAGGGAAAACATATTTAAAAAGCTATCCATAGTGATTTGTCTTTAAAGAGTTTTTTTTGATAAATCTTTAGTGTGAAAATCCCATGTCTTTCTCTGGATCTTTACAGGCATGTTTCTGGTCAGCCCACGCCGCCAGCGCGTTGAGGGTCCTCAGGGCCCTCCCTGGCCGGGGCACGTGCAGGAGGAAGCGGCGCTGACTGTGGCTGTGGCGTTCGTTCTAGGCCCGGCAACGTGAAGCCATGGGAGGCCTGGAGAAGAAGAAGGTGAGTTGGAGAAAAGCGCGGCTCTCCAGGCAGCGACGGAGCCTCTCGTAGGGACATAAGCAGTGTCAAGGCGACGGGAGACAGCCGCTGGAGGGCGCTCGAATGCAGGCTGGGACCACGGTTACCGGGTCCGTGAAAAGTGTAGTTTTTGCATTTGTTTTGTTTTATGCCCGTGTTGGTACTTGAACTCAGGGCCTGGATGCTGTCCCTGAGCCCTTTTGCTCGTGGCTGATGCTCCACCACTTGAGTCACAGCGCCACTTCCGGCTTTTAAGAAGCTCACGGACTTGGCTGCCGTGGTTGGCTTCGAACCGCGGTGCTCAGATCTCAGCCTCCTGGGTTGGCGTTCTTCCTTTTTTTTTTTTTTTTCTCCGCGCCCCCCGACACCGGGGACTCGAATATCGGACTCATGCTTTCGCTCTTCGGCTGGCGCTTTACGATTTGAGCCACGCCTCCAAACCCCTGCCGTGGAGTTCTTTATGTGGGGAAAATGGTGAAAGTTGGGCCAACTCAATCGTGTCACCCCGCAAGCGGGACGGCGATTAACGAATGTGACCAGTGAGTCCTAGAGTTGGGGCACAGACCTTCCTGTGGGTTTGGAAGTTGTGGGAGAGGGTGAATTTGGCAGCAGGCTTATATAGTGTTTGAGCTAGGGGGCAGGTTTTTGAAAGCACCACTATGTCTAGGAAGTTGGGGCTTTTCCATTTGGCCCACAAAGGGTTGTTTACAGCTGGGCCTAGGTGAGATGTCCTACTTGCATATCAAAGCAGGGTCCCCTATTGAGGTTCTGCCTGGTGTCTGTATGGGCCTGAGGCAATAGAGTGGGAGTCAATCCTTCACTGGGAGTGGAGGTGTGGCAGGCAACTATGCACACTGGTGTTGATTAGGGGCTCTGAATGTTAGTGCTGTCTGAAGACTTCTTCACACTATAACGTCCTATGGAGGTCTAGAAGGGTGAAACATATTGGGTGTGTTCTGGCCCATGAGAGAGCTTATATAACAACAGGTACAAAAAATCAAGATCAGTACGTAGAAGAAGCTTGCTTCATCCAAGGTTTTGTAAAGGCATCAACATAGCTCAAAAATAACATCTAGGGGAAGAGTGTCATCTTGGTATTATGTAAGACCTGTAAGCCTTTTATTACTTATTTGTGTCTTTTGGCAGTATTAAACTCAGTGCTCCTGCTTTCTTGGCAAGTATTCTGCCACTTGAGCCATAGCCTCAGTCCATTTTTGCTATATTTTTCCCTCAGGGAAAATCAGGAGGACTGCACTACCCCTCCCCTGGCTTGTTGGTTGAAATGTGGTCTTTTTGCCTTGGCCTGGCCTGGAACTGCAGTCCTCCTGATCTTTGCCTTCCAACTAGCAGGGAGTAGAGGCATGAGTCGTATATATGGCCTAGCTTGGATTTGATTCTAAGTGCAGTAGACATCAACGAAAATGAGATGATCTAAGTTTTTTTTTAATTGTTAATATAAAGAAGATGCTCAGAAGGGTTACAATTGCCTAAGTCAGGCAATGAGTACATTTCTTTTTGGACAATGTCACCCCTTCCTTTGCTGTCTCCTAGTTTTTCCCTCCCATCCCCACCCACAAGCTGTATGGTTCATTTTCAGCATAGTGTCTAGTGAATACCACTGCTGCATTTGTTCACCCTTTGTCCCTCCATTTCTGTACACACACCCCCAACCTAACTTTTTAAAAGGAGTTATTGCTGTATAGATATGACTTTGGTTACATGGAAAGATAGGAAGGGACAGGAGTAAGAAAGATGTAGTTGGCTCAGGCATTTCCTTTCAACTTGAAAGATTCTGTTGCCACTTTATTTTTAACCCAGCTCTCCACTGAGCATGCAGTCAGTGCTAACCATTGCAGCTGAAGGAGCAAGATAGGCATAGGCAAATTAGAACACATTTCTATTGAGAACTGAACTACAAGAGACAGATCTGCAGTTTGTTGTTGTGTCCATAGGATGTAGGTTGGTCCTGTTCTTACTAACCATTGATGAATATGGAAAGGGGAAAAAAAAATGGTGTTTTGTAGCTCTGAAGTTATTGACAACATATCCACCAAGGCATCATTCAGGTTTAACTGTAGATAAAGCTGGACCAGGGCCATAGAGACTTCTGTCTGCCTCCAGAAGAAGCAAGGTGGTTGGCATTGAAGGTATCCGGTACAGTGATTACACTGAATGAGACAGATGAGTGTGAAGTAACATTTTAGCACCCCATACATGCAGATGGCTGCACAAGACAACCTATTTCTTGAAGTGGCTAGACACAGGCCTTCTGTGCATATTGCCCACACAGCTCTTGGTCAAATGCTCTGAGCCTGGTAGAGGACTTGTTGGATGGAGAAAGATAGAAGCTGGGTGGCTTACAGTATGCATGTTCATCCCAATAATAACACCCCTAAAGGAGTAAGAATGGGCATGGCAGGTCATGGGCTTTACAAGAGCCACATTACAGAAGCACATCTGTAGTAAAGCTGTGCTATTAACATTTCATGGGGGCTGGGGATATGGCCTAGTGGCAAGAGTGATTGTATACATGAAGCCCTGGGTTCAATTCCCCCGCACCACATATACAGAAAACGGCCAGAAGTGGCACTGTGGCTCAAGTGGCAGAGTGCTAGCCTTGAGCAAAAAAAAAAAATTAGCCAGGGACAGTACTCAGGCCCTGTGTCCAAGCCCCAGGACTGGCAAAAAATAATAATAATCCTGGGCTGGGAATATGGCATAGTGGTAGAGTGCTTGCCTCGTGTACATGAAGCCCTGAGTTCAATTCCTCAGCACCACATATATAGAAAGAGCCGGAAGTGGCACTGTGGCTCAAGTAGCAGAGTGCTAGCCTTGAGCAAAAAGAAGCCAGGGACAGTGCTCAGGCCCTGTGTCCAAGCCCCAGGACTGGCAAAACAAAAACATTTCATGGGGCTTTGTGGAAGAAAGGATAAGGGAAGTCTGGTGGTGGTGAGGGATGGAGGGGGTGTAATGGTGGGGTGGAAATGAAGAATACTGCCTTAGTGGCTGGGTGTGCCAGCTCTGCAGTCAGGCCTCGGTTTGAACCCAGACCCAGTTCTTTAAAAGCCAACTGACTTAGGGAGGCAGGTTTGTTCTTTCCTCCTTTGAAACAGATTCAGTGGCACCCACCTGAGGGTGGTGGGATTAGATGAAATGAAGTAAAGTAATCACTCATTATTCTAGCTGGTGTTTGAGCTAGTACTAAGTGCTTAACCCAGCACCTGGTTCTTGTCAACCTCACAGTCCCCAACATCATGTAGTTGTGTGTGCTCAAGGCCAACAACTACAGGGGCCACGTAGGAGGGCTCCTTCAGGCAGGTCAGCTCTCTTTTCCTATAGTAATTCTCATTCCAGAAGTGTTTCACCACTTTGCAGAGCAAGATCCCCTGCAGAAACTGCAGACCTGCAGTTTGAGGACAGTCCTTGACTTCATTGCTAACAGAGGATTGTGTTTTTTCTTCCCAAGTATGAACGAGGCTCTGCCACCAATTACATCACCCGGAACAAAGCCCGGAAGAAGCTGCAGCTGAGCTTGGCTGACTTCAGGTGAGGTTGGAGAGTAGACATGGGACCAGGGCAGCCTCGCACACAGCAGAACCTCCGCTGCATCCTGCCTTCCCTGAGCTGCCACACTGGGGTCCTGGTGCTACTCTTTCTCTCCTGGCCTTGCTTCACTGAGCTGTCTGGTCAGGTATGGCCCTAGGGGAAGCTAGAGAACTGGGTCTTTGCCACTCTCTCCTCCCTTCTGGTAGAAGAGAGCTCTGATTCTTCAGATAGGAGGTGCTCAGTCCTTGTGGAGTCAAGTCCAGACTTTTCTACAGCCTGCAGGCCATGCTATCAGGCTGACTGGGACCTCTGTGTCTCCCCTGACCCACTTTAGTCCTTCATACTGCCAAGCTCATGATGAACTTTAGGGCCTTGGTGCTCACGGTGCTGACTGTGCATTTTGTGTGTTTGAAATGGCCTTTCCTGGCTTAAGTGCCTTTCCGTTTGTTTCCTCTCTTATTTGTCTGTCACATTTGAGCTAGGACAGGAGCTGCCCAGGGAAAGTCAGGGTCCCTGAGATCCCTGTGCCCCGTTGACTTCTGGCACTGTAGCCAGCACTCTTGCATTTACTTTGCAAATGGGTTCTGTATTCCAGGCGGCTGTGCATCCTGAAGGGCATTTACCCCCATGAGCCCAAGCATAAGAAGAAGGTTAACAAGGGTTCCACGGCAGCCCGAACTTTTTACCTCATTAAAGACATCAAGTTTCTCCTCCATGAACCCATTGTCAACAAGTTCCGGGAATACAAGGTGAGCTCTTCTGTCTGGCTGCATTCCCATTGCGCCTCTGGAACTCACTAGCACTTTGGGCAGGTTGCTTCCCTCCCAGAGCAAGCCTTCTTCTACCTCAAAGGGAGTATCTCATGACATTTTCTGCTTCCAAAGCACAAAAGGGGTGTTATTTTAGGGGCTTTCTTGTGCCTTCTCTGCCCACAGAAACAGCTCCTATTCTGGTTTTTCCTGAGCTCGCTCTCAGGAGACTCAGAATTCCATTCCACAGCTGGAGATTGTTAGTGCTCAAACGTCACAGAGCAGCAGAAACCTATTTCCACCAAATGCAAATGATGGAAAGTAGACGTAATTGAAAGTAGAATGCTGCTACCGTCCCTACCTGGCTGAGGACGGGCACCCTCTGGTGGCCCATGGCAGACTGAGCAGCAACTATTGCTGGGTTTTTCAGTCACATAAACTCCCAAGTTAAAAGGGGCTGTCACCTGGAGGCCGACAGCTGTCCCTGAGCTGCTCTGTATCATCCATCCCAAGTGCTGTTTAAGCTGTTGAGGGGCCTTGGGGCTGGGCCTGAACAGAAGTTTTTCAAAGAAAGACATCTGTTGGTTTGGAAGACCTACCCCACAGCTGCCTTTTTCTGGATGGCTCAGTGCCATATAGAGACCCACAGTTGGCTTCCTATGATGCAGAGAGGAATTGGGGACAAAGCCCATCCTTCAATGGCAGGTCACTTGCTCTTTTTTCAGTAGAAAGGTAGGCTATACTTCACCTCCTCCCATTGGATATGTGGTGTCAGCCCAGGAGAGGGTGCCCTGGTCTGGCTCTGATTGGGACCAGGGGTGCCTCTGGGGTCCATGAAGTTGGGTGATGGCAGAGGTGTTGAGCTCCTTGTAAATGCATTCACCTTCCATGGAGGAGCTGTGCCAGTTCCTGGCCCAGCGTAAGTGTAGTCCCTTCCTCTTTCCAGGTGTTTGTCCGGAAGCTCCGGAAGGCCTATGGAAAGAGCGAGTGGAACACCGTGGAACGCCTGAAAGATAACAAGCCCAACTACAAGCTTGACCACATCGTCAAGGAGCGGTAAACTGGGTACCCCTACAAAAAATGTGCTGCTGGTCTATTTGTGGCTGGGCTTTGTACCCACACTGGGAACCATGGGAGACCAACTGAGGCCTTGTTCACAGAGCTCTCAGCCCTTTGGCAGACCAGAATCATAGTAATCATAGCTTGCACTAGGCTCTGAGAAGCTGAGAGGGAATACTGCTTACAGTATCAGAGGAGGACATGTTTGAGCCAGCCAAGAGAAGCATGTTCTAAGCACAGGCAACAGCAAGTACAAAGGCTCTTTGGTGGGAGAGAGCCAGATATCTGGGCTTCATGTGGGATACATGTTGAGACACCTCTGTTCAGCCTTCTCAGGAGCCTCTGTCCTGCATTGATGAAGTCAGTGATTCTTAGCTATGGTGATCTTGCTCCTCCAGGGGACATCTTTGGGTTCCCATAATTTAGGAAAGGAGAGTATGCTTTGAGAATCTAGGGAGTGGAGGTCAGGGTTGCTGGTCAGTATTCTACAGTGCCCAGAATAGGCCCCACAAGACAGATGAAATTGGCACCAAACCTCATTAGTGGTGAAGTCCAGAAGCCCTGATGCTGTGTCTCTTCTGGGCTGAAGGCCCAGGCGCACTCAGCTCCTGCGTGGATGGGCATGGCTGCCTGCAGATAGGCCATCGGTCACAGACAGGTGGTATTCTCAGTCTGGTTCTGTGATCCGCAAGCTGTCCAGCCAGAGCAGAGTTACTACTCTGAGCCTGAGTGAATCCTCAATGCTAGCAGACGATGGTGGCTCCTGTCCTGCCTGTGGCATAGTTGTCTTGGGGAACAGTTAGGGGGAAAAGCAAGGTCTGGACATTAAGGTGGCACTCCTTTCCCTAGCCAGACCAGAGCTTGAGAAAGAAAATCAAAGGGCTCAGGAATTGCCGGTTGCTTGGGGCAAGCACTCTGCCACTAAGCCACATCCCCAGCCCTTGTGGGTTTTTTTTATTTGTTTGTTTGTTTTTTGTCAGTCATGGAGCTTGAACTTGAGACCTGGGTGTTGTTCCTGAGCTCTTTTTTTAAGGCTAGCACTCTACCACTTTGAGCCTCAGTTTTACTTCTAGTTTTCTGGTGGTTAATTGGAGCTAAGAGTCTCACAGACTTTCCTGCCTGGGCTTTGAATCCTCAGATCTCAGCCTCCTGAGTTCTAGGATTACAGATGTGAGCCACTGGTGCCGGGCCTACAGTGCTTTCTTAAAGGTGGCTTCTTCGAAAGCAGTTTGGAGGGAGGGAGACTGGAAGACCCTGCTGTCCAGAGAACTGCAGTGATCTGGACTAGCAGTGTCATTTTCCAGGTGAAAACGAGGTTGGATGAGTCTAAGGGATGGAAGTCACAGCTGAGTGTGGAACTGGAATCCATGTCATTCCTTGTGCCCATACCTCTCTGTCCCTTAGCTGGCAGCCTCCCAGGTAGCTCTCTTGACCTCATTGACTGCAGCACTCCTGGACACACTTCCTGGCCTAGGTCCCATTCCTGGCATTGCTGCCCCAGTGCTTATTGGTTCTGCCAACCAAGGATGGTAAAGAGAGACAAGGACATGATGACCTTTGGGCAGGCCTGGATGCAGGTGCAAGAGCAGCAGCCCACCCTCCTCCCTGGCTCACTAGGGCACCCTCCCATTTGCTACCCTAGACCTCCTAGTAGTTTCCCTTCAAATGAAAGGTTCTGGAAGAGTCAGTGCACTGTTCAGCTGGCTCATTCGCACCATATGCAACGGGTCAGGGCCAGATCTCTGGTCCTCAGAGCTCAGGGAGTGCATCCTGTTCCATACAGCCAGCCCAGGGAAGTAGCTGCTGCTTCCGCCAGGAGGTGGCAGTGGCAAGGGCTGGCCTGGGAATAGGACCTCTGGGGTTCTCACTGGGTCGGGTGGGGTGAGGAGGTCAGGCTAAGCAAGCTCATGAGTACTGCCCTTGTACCCGGCAGGTACCCCACTTTCATCGATGCTCTGCGAGACCTGGACGATGCCCTGTCCATGTGTTTCCTCTTCTCCACCTTCCCCCGGACAGGCAAGTGCCATGTTCAGACCATTCAGTTGTGCCGCCGCCTCAGTGTGGAGTTCCTGCACTATGTCATCGCCGCTCGCGCCCTGCGCAAGGTGACCTGGGAGAGAAACCCTGGGGGTTTTTTACTTCCTGGCCACTCGGTAGTCTTCATGCCTGCTCCTGTCCCCCTAGGTTTTCCTGTCGATCAAAGGGATTTACTACCAGGCTGAGGTGCTGGGGCAGCCCATTGTGTGGATCACACCCTACGCCTTCTCCCACGACGTGAGTGTGCCCTGAGGAGGCCTTGGGGAGGAGAGAGGCTTGCCATCCTCAGAGCCCAGCAGGCACTAGCTTCCTGATTGTTAGGGTGGCATGAGGAATTTGCTATACAGCCCAGGAGCATCCCAGTCACATAACTCACTATTGGAGCCTGTCCAGCTCTAGCAGCCACCATGTTCCTACACCTCTCTGTGCCTCATTAAGAACTCACTTCCACCTTCTAAGCCTTGTGAGCATTTAAGGGAAGAGAGATCTTGAAAGTGTCTGAGCTGGCCCTTGGTGGCCATATGACAGGGGAGCAGCTCTGGGGGGCTGTTGCATGGCAGCCCCCAGCCTGGTCTCATCCTCACGCTATCACTGATAACTATAAACAAGCGGCTTCACTCCGGCTGTTTCCATAAGGGGCTGCTGCTTACTATCTTAAGTCTTTGGGACCATGGCGCTGCCTCTTGCTGATCTAAGCCTTGGGAGTGTGGCAGGGCCCACTTGCCTTACCTGTATATGGCGTGCACTTGACACTCTGCCTGCCTGGTTGCTGAGTGGGAAGTGGAACCATCCATGGAGCACAGAGGCCCTGGTGTAGCTGAGTTGTGGGCTTATTGCCTGGGTTGTCAGTGCTTCAGAGTGAGCCCCCAGACTGCTCAGGGTACAAGGCTGGAACCAGCTCTGACTGTCCTGAGCTGCTTAGTGGGTGAGACTGCAGTCTGTCTGTGGATAAGAGATGGGTTGGGCACTCAGCAGTCCCTGCTCCCACTCCTTGGGCAGCCAGAGCCTGTGGCCCTTCTCTCTCCCCCTCCATCCCTTCCTTCCTTCCTGCCTTCCTCTCTGGCCCTCTCCAGCCTTCCCTCTCTGATCTCCCACCCCCATGTTCTGAGACTAGTCTTTGTCTGCCCTGGGTAGTGAATAGGGCCAGTGGAGGAGCAGCCTCTGCACAGCTGGCTCTGTGCAGGGGGAGTTGGGGGGGAGCACAGGCCACCCATGCTGCTGCCAGGGCTTCCTCTGTTGGGCTTCCTCTTGGCTGAAGATGTATGACCGATCCTGGGGTGTTGTGGGGGTTCTGGCCTGCTCCTCAACAGAGCAGCCGGTCTGGGTATATAACAGTGGGGCCCAGGGCCTCAGGGGAAGGGGTACCCTGCCCAGGGCCATGGGAAGTGAGGTTGGTGCCCTTCAACCTTGTCTGAAGTCCAGGTAAAGTCCCACAGCCCAGGCCACTGCCTGGCAGCAAGATGGAGCAGCCACTCAGGAGCCAAGATGATGTGGTCTTTATTGGTCCCAGGTCTCAGCAATGCTGGCTGGGCCTCCCTGGTTTCAGAGGATAGTCAAGGATGGGCCCGAGAAGGGATCACTGAAATCTGAGTCTCATCAAGCCCCTTGCCCAGATGTGAATGACTGAATCCTGTCCACCTACCTGGGCTGTGCTTTCTGAGGCACCTTAGCCAAGGTCTGTCGCCTCCTCTTCTACCTGTGGACTGCTGACTTCTGGCAGGGCTGCCCTCCAGGGCCCTGGCAGATGTTGAATGGATGGGAGAGTCTAGGACTCTCTCCCAGTCAGGGAAGGCAGCCTCTCTGGGCAGAGGAGAAGAGGGAGGAGTATGCTCCCCTTATCTCTCACCCACATGGGGGTCTGGCACTAGCCGCCATATACTCCAGCCCTTGAGACCCTCCCCCAGAGCCTTACCTGTGCCCAGAATGTCATGAGTAGGGCCCTGCCACCAAGCTTCAGCCCTATGCTCACTGCTGACATGCCTCTTGTTCTTCCAGCACCCAACAGATGTGGACTACAGGGTCATGGCTACTTTCACTGAGTTCTACACCACCCTGCTGGGCTTTGTCAACTTCCGCCTCTACCAGTCACTTAACCTCCACTACCCTCCAAAGGTAGGGAACCCGGTCCTCACAGGGCCTGGACCCAGTCCTGATCCCTTACCCCAAAGCAAGGACCCAGGGGGTCTTCCCTATGACCTTTCCCCTGTCCCCCAGCTCGAGGGTCAGGCCCAAGCAGAGACAAAGGTCAGTGAGGCCACCTACGCGCTGGACTCTGAGAGCTCTATAGAGGTAAGAGGGGCTGCACCTCCCCAGGTCAGTGGTCCCTGATGCCAGTGGGAGGTGGCTTGGTCAGGAGGGGTGGTCTCAGGACCTGCCCTCAGAGCCCAGATTCCCGCATGGCTTGGAGCTTCCACTGCTTTCCCCCTACACCACACCCTGGCCATGCAGCGATGCAGCCTTGCTTTCTCCCCCCTTCCCCCTCCCCCGCCAGAAACTGGCAGCCCTCAGTGCCAGCCTGGCCCGGGTGGTGGTGCCTGCTGTGGAGGAGGAGGCCGAGGCCGACGAGTTTCCTGCTGATGGGGTGAGCACCACACTGCCTTCCAGAGGGGCAGGATAGGCCTGGGGAGGGGGGGTGGACCTGGAAGCTGCCCTTCCCCCTGCCAGGGCTAGGCAGTCATGGTGACCCCAGGCTGGCCCCCTCCACAGGAAATGGCCACACAGGAGGAGGAGCACAGGAAGGAGCTTGAGGCACAGGAAAAGCACAAGAAGCTCTTCGAGGGCTTGAAGTTCTTTCTGAACCGTGAGGTCCCCCGCGAGGCCCTGGCCTTCATCATCAGGTGCTCCGCCTGAGAGCTGGGCAGGCAGAGCCACGGACAGGCAGGACTTGGGGCGGGGATAGGCAGATGCATCTGGGGAAGCTGAGCTGAAGTTGGAGGCAGCCCGTGCATCCCAGGACAGGCAGCTCATGCCCGGACTCACCCTGGTGCTTACAGGAGTTTTGGGGGAGAAGTGTCCTGGGACAAGTCTTTGTGCATTGGGGCCACCTATGATGTCACAGACTCCTGCATCACCCACCAGATTGTCGACCGGCCTGGACAGCAGACCTCTGTCATTGGCAGGTAGGCCCTGAGGCCCGGGTGTGTGGTGGGGAGCCTGGAGGTCCCTGGAGGCCGTGGGTAGGCTCTCTGCTCACTTCCCTTCTGACTTACCTTCTCTACTCACCACACCAGGTACTATGTGCAGCCCCAATGGGTGTTTGATTCTGTGAATGCCCGGATGCTGCTCCCTGTGGCTGAGTACTTCCCTGGGGTGCAGCTGCCCCCACACCTGTCACCCTTCGTGTCTGAGAAGGAGGGAGATTACATCCCACCTGAGAAGCTGAAGCTGCTGGCTCTGCAGCGGGGAGAGAGGCCAGGTGAGTGGGCTGGAGCTGGGGTCCTGTGCTGGCCATGCCGCTTCACTAGAGTTGGTGGAGGGTAGAACCAGAGCAGGCAGCTGCCTTTGTACTGAGAAGTGGGGCTGGGAGAAAGGACATCTGCGTTTTAGTCATCTGTTGACATTCAAGGTGACAGCAAAAGTGTCTGGGGGTGGCAGCAGGGCTGAGGGCCTTGGAGTTTCCTTTGAAGGTAGCTCCCCTAAGGCTGGGGGGGAGTGGTCAGGGGAGCCATGGGGAAGGAGATGGTCAGAGCTGCCTCAGGAATAGCCCAAGACATTGGGGCCCAGCTTTAGCCTGTAAGGCCAGAGCAGGTGCTCAGGGTATTAAGATGTTATCTGCCATCTGTAGAACACATAGAAGAAGAAGAAGAGGAGGAGGATGAAGAAGAGGAGGAAGACAATGAAGAAGATGATGATGATGATGAAGTGGAAGAAAATGAAGAGGAGGAGGCTGGTTCTGAAAAGGAGGAAGAGGCCCAGCTGGCAGCCATGGAGGAGGAAAGGCTGGGGGGAAAGGTATGGGGTCCTGGGCTGGGACCCCGCTGGGCCAGGAGCCCCTGTAAGCCCAGAAGGGCCAGAGCTGTGTGTCCTCAGTGCCTGTCCTGTGTCCCTAGAAGCCCAGAGTGATGGCCGGCACCGTGAAGCTGGAGGACAAGCAGCGGCTAGCCCAGGAGGAGGAGAGCGAGGCCAAGCGCCTGGCCATCATGATGATGAAGAAGCGGGAGAAGTACCTTTACCAAAAGATCATGTTTGGCAAGAGGCGGAAAATTCGGGAGGTAAGTTCCTGCTGCCGCCTGATCAGCCTAGCGGGTAGGGCATGTTCTTGGTGCCTTCTCCTGGGTCAGCCATGGGGCTCACCTCCCTCGGAGCTCCAGTCCCCTTCCTGCTCTCAGCTCTTCTGTATAATTATCCTGGCAGACTTGGGAGGTTGTTAAACTTTTTCTTTTTGTTTTCTGGTTCACAAGCCACATGTTTACTTAAAAGAAAACCAGTAATATGCCCCAGAATTATGTAATGGATGACATGTAATGGCTGATAGCCGTGCCTTTGAGGTGGCCAGCAGTGACAACTCAGGAGATTTTTCTTGTGTGAGGAGTGGCCTGTTACATACTGTTTTGAGGGGCTTTTATTTTTATTTTTTTGTCAGTCATGGGGCTTGAACTCTAGGCCTGGCCACTGTCCCTGAGCTCTTCAGCTCAAGGCTAGTGCTCTACTTCGTTGAGCCATAGCACCACTTGCAGATTTCTGGTGGTTAATTGGAGATGAGACTCACAGACTTTCCTGCCCGAGCTGGCTTTGAACTGTGATCCTCAGATCCCAGCCTCCTGAGTAGCTAGGATTTACAGGTGTGAGCCACCGGCGCCCAGCTGTTTTTTTCTTTTCTTTTCCTTTCTTTTTTTAAAGTAGGTTCTTGTGGTTTCCCCCCTCCCCACCCCACCCCCTGCTTGAACCTATTTATATCTCCCACGTAGCTAGGGGGACGCTGTTGTATATCATTATACACAGCGTTTTTGTTGAGATGGGGTTCTGCAAACTTCTTAAACCTGAGCTGGCCTTGAACCACACTCCTTCTGATCTTCACCTCTGCTCCCTACCCTGTGTATTGTTTTGAAATGTGGTTTTTCATTTAGCAGTAGGATAGACTTTCCTCCATGACATTGTACAGTATGTGACCCGTCCTGTACTGAGAGTGGGCATTTTCCATTGTCAGTCATGCTTGGGCAGCTTCTGCCCACTTGAGCTGTTTCTGCAGACTGAATTCTTCAGCGTGTCACTGCACCCCAGTGACCCAGGGGAGACTTTGGTGCCTCCCTGTGAGCCCCTAGTGAAGGGTCCAGTGGCCTCTGGCTTCATGTTCTCTGAGTGGAGCCAGACACTGCAGAGGCTCCTTCAGCTCTGGGAGCCTGGATTCTCTTCCAAGGAAGTTTTTTTTTTTTTTTTTTTTTATATCATAAAATGATAGAGGGTTGTAAAGGCCAGGGTGGGGAATGTTTTCACACTTCAGGTGAGTGTGGTTTCTTCCTGTGGTGATTTGCTTGTTAGCTCTTCTAGAAGCTCTGTTTTGGAGAACCAGTCCCCTTCTCCCTGCCCCAGACCCTCAAGCTCAGTCTGATCGTCCTCTTCCTCCTCACAGGCCAATAAACTAGCCGAGAAGCGGAAAGCCCACGATGAAGCCGTGAGGTCAGAGAAGAAGGCCAAGAAAGCGAGGCCCGTGTGAGTGCCAGAAGCCTGTCACCCGGCCAAGGCCAGATCCTGGCAGCAGGACATGGCGGGGCAAGGGTGGGTGACACCCATCCTTCCACCCCCAGCTGGCCAGGCAGCCCCAGACTCTGCTGGATGGAGCTGGCAAGAGGCAGAGGAGGCCTCTGTGCCCAACCCATTTCTGCGTTCAGAGTCTGCAGCATAAGGGGCTTCTTCACCTTGGCTTTCCACTGCCCCCTCCTAGACTGCTTTCTCAGGGCGCTGTAATGGGGGAAAAGTGTGAAGCTTTTGTTATTAAAAGAGCTGAATGTTGTGATAAAGAGCCAGCTGGATTCTGTGATGGGGAGCATCCTGGGGCTGGAAGGGGACGCCTGGTGATGTGTGCTTCAGGCTGGCCCAGCTCTGGGTTGGTTTCCATGGGCCCAGGTACTCGGAGCTCTCTGGATATCCAAGGACATCTCCAGGTCTGGGGGCCCAGAGAGGTGATGCAGAGGCTCAGCTTGGGCCCCACGCTGCCCTGAGTCACTCACATTCTAGCCCAGCACTTCCTCCAGGACCTCCACAGAGCTCCTAGCACACAGGGTAGGGCTGGTTCTGTCCCTCAAAGCATTGTGGAGGACAGACTCACTGTGTCACCTTTACCTGCCAGAGGTGGCTGGAAAGGAAAGCCAGCGCCCAATGGAGTGTAAGGGCAGGGATGCTTTGTGGGCTGGTAGGCACGTCCTCCATGGAGCTCATGGGACCCGTGGCCTTCATCACGGCAGGCCATGGGTGCCCTCTTGATGCTGCTCTGATGGGCTAAGGGCAGTCAGCAAGGCTGGGCTGTGGAGTGTGGACTAGAAGTGGCCCCTCAATCTAGGTGCCTAAGCCCTGGCCTCTGCCCCTTGTATTCTGGCTCCATAGGTGGGGAAAACTACAGGAGGAAGACAGCTTGGCAGGCGTGGGGAGCAGACAGCCAGTGAGGAGAGGGCTCGGTGTGGCAACCATTCTGGCATGCCCATAACTGGGGGTCCTGCGGGGGGTGGGGGAGCAGAGAGAATGCTGAGGGACCCACTGCCTACATACAACCCCGGGGCATGACTCAGGCGCGGGTGTATCCCTGGGCCACAAGATCAGGACTCGGCCCATCAGATACGGAAGAATGCCTGGCAGCTACATTGATGTGGAATTTCACCCGCTCCAGAGCGGTGCAGGAATGGCAGGGTCAGTGAGGGCTTGCACGGGGACCTTGCTCCGCCGGGTGGCTAGCTGGTTCTGGGCTGCCCACAGCTGACCTGAGAATTCCTGATTTGGTGAGCAGTAAGCCCCATCCTGGGTGAAGGAAAGGAAGATGGGACCTGGGTGTCACCCACATCCAGTGACCCTGCCCCCGACAGTGGTGGGCATCTGGACAGGGATGAGCAGATGTGACTTCTAGGTGGTGGGTCCCTTTGGGGCTAAGTCACTGGGGTTCAGGGAACCTGGTGCCTCCCACCCCTGCTCATAGGGGTGTCAAAAATGTGTCCCTAATTGGAATAGATCCTGAGGAGGTCCCACCTGCCGTCCACCCCAAGAGACCCCCGTACTGATTAAGCCCCCAGATCCGGGGTTCCTTTCCCAGCTCTGGCCTGTGCCCCCCTCCCAAGGAGGACCTGCCGGAGGACAATGGTCCCCTTGGCGGGTCCCAGACAAACGGGCCTTGTTGGGCTGGCGGCGGGGGCGCTGCTCAGCGCCCGCAGTGCCCGGAGGCTCTGAATGAGGCTTCTGTGCCTCCCCGGCCCAAGAGCGGAGGCCGGGAGGGGCGGGGAGGGGGCTGGGCCCGGGGCGCCCATTGGTCGGGGCACCGCCTGGGGGGCCGGGCTGGGCCGGTGGCCGCACCTGGCGGGGAGCGGGCACGGCGGGGTGCCGCGGGCACGGCGGGAGGGAGGGAGGCCGGGCCGGGGTATGGACCAGGCCTGGCGTTGCGCTGGGCCCCGGTGGGGGCGGCCCAGGCCGAGGCAGCCACGCTGAACCCCAGGAGGACCGGGCCAAGGTACGTCCCGGGGCCCAGCACCCACCTGTGTGCCTCAGTCTCCTCCCCGAGGGCCCCGCCCACTGGGACCACAAGCGTGTCCAAGGAAGGGTATGGGAGCGCCCCTCGCTCCTCCCGGGGCCGGGTGCCCTGACGGCTCAGGTGGGTGCTCACCCCGATCCTGGGTTCCCCAATCCCTAAAGGTGGGGCGGGTGGGGCTGGCAAAAAGTCTTGGCTATCGGCTCAGGGCAGGCTCTGTGAGTTCATTAATGATTAATCCTCTTAGAAGCCTTTCCCGGGGCCTACCCGGGCAGGAGGGGCCAGGTCGCCCCCTAACCTCCCCCAGGAGGGCCGTCAAAGGGGGACCCGGAGCCAAGACACCCAACAAAGCCCCGTGTCTTGGAGAAGGTCCTGATCGCTCATCGTGGGGGGCGCCGGGGGTAGGAAGGTCGCCAAGGACAGACTCCTTGAAATTCCAGTTCCCATAAAAATACCGCAGTTCCCATCCTAAACCAGGGCCCAGCCACAGGGTTCCAAGTGTGGTCCACTGGTTCGGTGCCATGCTAGCTTTTTGGTAACACCACGGAATGGGACTGTGATCCCTTCCCATTGAGGACCCCTCTACCTGGCTGCCCAGAGCAGCAAGTGTCATCACACACACACACACACACACACACACACACACACACACACACACACACACATCTGGCTGCTGTAACCTGTAACCTACACCAGAGGGAGGGGAAGGAGCCCAGCAGACTGACACCTGATCCCACGTTGCCATGGTGATAGGCCCTATGGAAATCCTTGGGAGGCAAGGGAGGGGTGGTGGATGGTCCTGGAGGTGGATGGTCCAACCTCTTCCTCAACCTGAGAGCTACAGGGGCTGAGGCTCACTCTGTCCTGGAAGGCCAGGAGGGTAGGCCTGGACCAGTGCAGCCTCAAAAACGACTCTGCACCTTACCCTGCAGGGAATCTCCCTTTTATCCGAGGCCAGGGACATGTGTGGATTTGTCTAAGATCCTATCGTTCAGAAGTGGCTGAGCCTACTCCCAATCACAGGCACCTCCTGTGAGCTTCCACTCCAGGAACCCAGCCCTACCCAGGCCTTTTCTGCTCCACTGGGGTCTCAGCTTTTTTTAGATGTCTGGGCAACCCCCCACCCCCAACTCAAGACCCCCTCCCCTTTGCCTCCCTTGGCTCCCAGCTCTGCCTGACACTTGGGGGGTGGCAAGCTCTTCCCCTGGGAGCAGAGACAACAGAGCCCTGTTCCCAGCTGCCACCTCCGGCTGCTGCTGCTTCATCCCTTGCCGTTAGGAAGCTCTGTGGGGACAAAGAATGCCTGCTTTTCCTACATCCCTTGCTGAGATCCATGTCTTCTTGTCACCAAGCAAAGGAGGAGTGTGTCCCCTCCAGCCCTTTCTGCTGGCCTGCGAGGCCTGTGTGTGTGCTCCTGGTGAAGGAGGCAATGATTAACCTGGGAGAATGGTGCATATATGGAATTCTGGGTGTGGCACAGCCTGGTGAAGGGCTTGCTTCACTTTAACTGGGTGAGGAAGATGGATGGAACCACCTTACAAGGACAGGCACTGGGCTCTAGACAGGGCAGGGCAGGATGGAGCCAGAGGTCCCTAAATCACCAGACTGGGGGGACTACTAGAATGGCCAGGGGAGAGAGGTGGGAGGAAGTGCCCCACATTCCAATTCTAGGGCACAGAGGGGCCTGGCATCTTGAGCAAGGCCGTCCTGACCATGTGTTTGTTTTGTCTGGTGTAGAATATGAGGGTGAGGGGCGTGGTGGGTCTGGGGCATGGGAACTATGGGTCCTCCTTGAGGGGGAGCATGACCTTGCAGGCATTTGCTTCCTGCCAGGTGACAGCTAGATGGTTCTAGAAGGACTATGGTCAGGTGCCAATGGCTCATGCCTATAATCCTAGCTACTCAAGAGGTTAAGATCTAAGGACCGTGGTTCAAAGCCAGCTTAGTAAGACAAATCCAAAAGACTTGTTATCGTCAATTAGCCAGCAAAAGGCCAGAAGTGGAGGGATGGCTCAACTGGCAAAGCATTAGCCTTAAGGGAAAAAGCTAATAGTAAGAGATAAAATTTGTTTAATTAAAAAAATCGAGAGTCTGAGGGGCTGGGGATATGGCCTAGTGGCAAGAGTGCTTGCCTCGTATACACATAGGCCCTGGGTTCGATTCCCCAGCACCACATATACAGAAAATGGCCAGAAGTGGCGCTGTGGCTCAAGTGGCAGAGTGCTAGCCTTGAGCGGGAAGAAGCCAGGGACAGTGCTCAGGCTCTGAGTCCAAGCCCCAGGACTGGCAAAAAAAAAAAAAAAAAAAAATCGAGAGTCTGAAGGTGTGAGATGTTTGTAGACTGTCTCATGAATAGTGGGAAGCCAGGCATTTGGTAGTTCCTACCTATAATCCTAGCTACTCAGAAGACTGAGATCTGAGGAGCAAGGTTCCAAAACTAGCCTGGGCAGGAAAGCCTGTGAGACTCTTATCTTCAGTTAACCACCAAAAAGCCAGAGATGAAGCTGTGGCTCAGGTAGCAGAGCAATAGCCTTGAGCACAGGGATAGTGCCCAGGCCCTGAGTCCAAGCCCCAGGAATGGTGTGTGCTCACGTGTGTGCACATGCTTGCGTGCATATGCACGCGCACACACACACACACTTATGAGATCCTACCGCAACAGAAAAAGTTGGTGTTGGATCACAATCCAGACTGGTCAAGTGGAAAGTGAAATTTTATCTCAGAAATCACCAGAGCAGGGCTGGGAATATGGCCTAGTGGCAAGAGTGCTTGCCTCCTACACATGAAGCTCTCGGTTCTATTCCCCAGCACCACATATATGGAAAACGGCCAGAAGGGGTGCTGTGGCTCAGGTGGCAGAGTGCTAGCCTTGAGCGGGAAGAAGCCAGGGACAGTGCTCATGCCCTGAGTCCAAGGCCCAGGACTGGCCAAAAAAAAAAAAGAAGAAGAAAGAAAGAAATCACCAGAGCAACAAAGGGCTTGAGGCATGACCCAAACAGTTGAAAAACTGCCTAGCAAAGGCAAAGCCCTGAGTTCAGATTCCAGTATTGAATAAAGAAAACAAAATGGGGGCATGGGGATGGGGTGGGGGTAGGGGTAGGGGGTAGACGACCATTTAGCAGAAAGAGTTCTAAGCTTCCTCTTGCCTGGACTTCAGCTCCCTCCTGTCCCTGGCCGGGGTTATGGAGATGGTGGGTGTGTGGCTGCCTTTGAAGCAGCAGAGGTAGGCGGTCCTCCCAGACTCAAACAAATGCGCCTTCCATGCATGAGCTAATGTGGCTCTTTCTCAGCATCCAGGCTTG
The DNA here is from genome assembly GCF_023159225.1 of Perognathus longimembris pacificus. Classification (NCBI taxonomy): domain Eukaryota; kingdom Metazoa; phylum Chordata; class Mammalia; order Rodentia; family Heteromyidae; genus Perognathus; species Perognathus longimembris. The sequence continues at coordinate 92,099,518 of NC_063163.1, read as the reverse complement.
GCAGCGCGGGCCATCCACACCTCTGGCCCAAGGGCCAGCGGAGTCACCGGAGATGCCAGAGCTGCTAGCTGGGAGAGGGTCATCCAAGCCAGCAAGTGGAGGTGCTGGTGACCCACCTTTCAGGAAGGCCCTCCACATCCTCGCTCCCGCACACCAGAGGGGCACAGCGGGAGAAAGCTTCCAGAACCTTGCTAATCACAGCCTCTCCCAAATGTACTCTCAGCTGACCTCAGGCAGCTCAGGATGTAACCTGACTTAGTTCATCCTCCCCTAGCCAGCCTGGGCCTTTCAAAATGAAAATCTTCATCTGTATATTTCTGTTCTTTTCTTTCTTTATTTGTTTCTTTTTTTTTTTTTTTTGCCAGTCCTGGGCCTTGAACTCAGGGCCTGAGCACTGTCCCTGGCTTCTTTTTGCTCAAGGCTAGCACTCTGCCACTTGAGCCACAGCGCCACTTCTGGCTTTTTCTATATATGTGGTGCTGAGAAATCGAACTCAGGGCTTCATGTATAGGAGGCAAGCACTCTACCACTAAGCCATATTCCCAGCTCCTGTATGTTTATTTCTTCCAGAAGTACCCAGAATCTTCTATAGTACTTACTGTTTTTTCTAATATTTATTGTGGTAGATGTAGGGATATAGAACTGTTGATTACACATTATTCTTAATTGTAATTATGTAATTATTATTAATGATGCAATGGTTACATGTTATTATTAAGTATACATTATTATGTATTTAATAATCATACTTTTCTTTTTTTGCCAGTTTTGGGGCTTGAACTCAGGGCCTAGGCACTGTCCTTGAGCCTCTTTGTGCTCAAGACTAGTGCTCCTACCACTTGAGCACAGCACTACTTCTGACCTTTTCTTAGTAGTTTATTGGAGATACGAGCCTTCTAGACTTTTCTGCATAGGCTGGCTTCAAACTACAATCCTCACATATCTCAGCCTCCTGAGTAGCTAGGATTACAGGCGTGAGCCACCAGCAACCCGCTCATATATTGTTAATTATATTCTCTCTCTATAGAATCAGAATGTGTTATAAGTAGTAAATGTCCCTATTCCCTAGGGAAGTGTGTATTTCCACCCCCCCCCCTTTTTCCCCCTTTTGTTTTCTTTTGCTGGTTAACTGGAGATAAGAATCTCATGGCTTTTCTGGCTAGCTTTGAACCATGATCTTCAGACCTCCACCAGCACCCAGCAAGAAAAAAAAATTGTCAGTCCTGGGGCTTGAACTCAGAGCCTGGGCACTGTCCCTAAGCTTTTTTGCTCAAAGCTAGTGCTCTGCCATTTTGAGCCACAGTGCTACTTCTGTGAGTATCTTTTGTGGAGTGGGAGGTGGGGTACAGGATCTTGAACTCAGGGCCTCTCACTCAGCTTACTTGCTCACGGCTGGCACCCTACCATTTGAGGTAAGCCTCCAGCCCTGCTTTTGGCTGATTAATTAGAGATGGAATTTTGCAAACTTTTCTGCCTCCGAGGGCTTCAGACTGTGAGCCTCTAGATCCCAGCCTCCCAAGTAGTGAAGATTACAGATGCAAGCCAGCAGTGCCCAGCTGGATATCTTCTTGGGACTTGTTCCGTGAGAACAGACACCATCAGATCTATGAGAGTTTTTTTTTTCTCTCAGTTTTTCCCTTTCAGCACAGTAGGGAATCTTGCCTTTTCTATTTTATTTGTTTGTTTATGTGCCAGTCCTGGGGCTTGAACTCAGAGCCTGAGCACTGCCCCTGTCTTCTTTTTGCTCAAGGCTAGCATTCTACCACTTGAGCCACAGTACCCCTTCTGGCTTTTTCTATATATGTGGTGCTGAGGAATTGAACCCAGGGCTTCATGAATACATAGCAAGCACTCTTGCCACTAGGCCACATTCCCAGCCCCTATTTATTTATTTTTAATCTGGTTATTTTTGAAATGGGCTCAGTCTTACTTCTTTCCTGGCCCAGCCTAGAAACCAGTCCTATTTATCCTGGGATGATAGGAATGTACCACCATGCCATTTCTTTCTGCTAAGATAGAGGAATCTCAAAACCTTTTTGCCCATGTTGGTCTAGAACTGTGATCCTCCAACTTCAGTCTCCCAAGTAGTTAGGATGACAGGTGTGAGCCACCAGTGACCAGCTTCCCACTATTCTTTAGATATTCTATGAACTTTTCACACCCTTAGACTCTCAACTTCTTTAATGTTTAATTTTTGTTTTTTTTTTAGCTTTTATTATTATTACTACTTATTACTATTATTAGTAGCTTTTTCCCTCCAGGCTAGTGCTGTACCCCTTGAGACACAGCTCCATTCTTGGCTTTTGGATGGTTATTTGGAGACAGGTGTCTTACAGACTTTCCTGCCTGGGCTGGCTTTGAACTGTGATTCTCAGATCTCAGCTTCCTGAGTAGCTAGTTTTACAGATATGAGCCACCAGTGCCTGGCCCCAGCCCTTATTATATTTTATTTTGTGTTGAGAAAGGGTCTCCCTGTGTAGCCTAGGCTTGCCTATAACTCATGATCTTTTTACCTCTACCTTCTAGATGCTGGGATTATAGGCATGTACTGCCGTATCCAGATCCCAATGTATTCTGATGAAATTTGACAACTTGGTCTACCTCAAAACTAAACCAATGCCTGTCTCAGCCTCTCTCACTCAGGATCTCAACCCTCAACCAACTAGTTGTCCCTAAAAGGGACTTCCCCTCCTCTCTTCCACTTTCAATCACCTGTCAAATGCTGACTGAGTCATGGCTCATTGATTACTATGGCCCATTTCTTAATGTCTTGGTCCAGGTCATCTCCATATGTAGACAGCTGTGGCACACCAGAGACCGCCTGCTTCTCCCCTCCTCCCTCACTCCTACAGTTCACTTCCCAGCCAGCAGCCAGGTGGTAACCTCAGCTCCTCCACCCTCTGTGGGCCTCTTGACCCTACGATTCCTTAGAGTTGGGCCTTCAAGTTTTTCCTGCTCCCCAGACAGACAGACAAGACAGACAGAAAGACACACACACACACACACACACACACACACACACGCACAACATAACAGGCTAGGTCAAAGAATCCCTGATTCCTTTATTATCCTGAGCTTCTCCACCCTGCTTCGGCCTCCCCAGGGGTAAGCCACTAAACCTGATATTAGGGAGCTGCCCTTTAGAATTTGCCAATATGATGCATGCTAGCCTTGAACAAAAGAAGCCAGGGACAGTGCTCAGGCCCTGAGTCCCAAGCCCCAGGACTGGCTAAATAAATAAATAAATATACAGAGGGTTCAGCAAAACCCCCACAGTAGTTACCTAAGAGAACGGCAATCAAGCAGGGTGCTGGTGATGACACCTGTAATCCTAGCTACTCAGGAGGACTAGGATCTGAGGATTGCAATTTGAAGCCAGCTCAGGCAGGAAAGTCCATCAGACTTTCATCTCCAGCTAACAAGCACAAAGCTAAAAAATAGACCTGTGGCTCAAGTGGTAGAAGGCTACCTAGCCTTGAGCATAAAAAGCTCAGGGACTGGGGCTGCGAATGTGGCTTAGTGGTAGAGTGCTTGCCTAGCATACAGGAAGCCCTGGGTTCGATTCCTCAGCACCACATACACAGAAAAAGCCAGAAGTGGTGCTGTGGCTCAAGTGGTAGAGTGCTAGCCTTGAGCAAAAAGAAGCCAGGGACAGTGCTCAGGCTCTGTGTTCAAGTCCCAGGACTGGAACAAAAAAGGGGGGGGGAAGAGTTTTATTTTTATTAATTTTTTTGTCAGTACTGGGGTTTGAACTTAGGGCCTAACTCGTTTGGCAGGCACTATACCCCTTGAGCTATGCCCCAGACCCTCATTGCCTTCTTTATATTTTATATGATATTTCTTCTATTGTCCTGGAAATTGAACAGAAGTTTTGCCCATGCCGGGCATGATTTATGCCCTCTAGCCCTTTTTGATTTAATTTATTTATTGCCAGTACTACGGTTTGAACTTAGAGTCTTTCACTTAAGTTGTTCATCTGGTGTTCTACCACTTGAACCACTTTGGTCTGGCTTTTTGATAGTTTTTGTTTGTTTGTTTGGTCCTGGGATTTGACATCAAGCCTGGGCAGTGTTCCTGACCTTTTTCGATCAAGGCTAGCACTCTACCACTTTCAGCCACAGTGCTACTTCCGGTTTCCTGGTGGTTAATTGGTTTTTTTTGTTGCCAGTCCTGGGGCTTGAACTCAGGGTCTGAGCACTGTCCCTGGCTTCTTTTTGCAAGGCTAGCACTCTGCCACTTGAGCCACAGTGCTACTTCTGGCTTTTTCTATATATGTGGTACTTGGGGAATAGAACCCAGGGCTTCAGGTATATGAGGCAAGGACTTTACCACTAGGCCATATTCCCAGCCCGTGGTGGTTAATTGGACAGAAGAATCTCATAGACTTTTCCCTGCCCAGGCTGGCTTTTAACTGTGATCCTCAGATCTCAGCCTCCTGAGCACCTGGGATGGCAGGTGTGAGCCACCAGTGCCTGGCCTGCTAGTTATTTGAGAGATGGAGTTTCTCAGACTTTTCTACCCATGCTGACCTTGAACCTGTAAACCTCTGGATCTCAGCCTCCTAAGTAGCTAGAATTTCAGACAGGAGCTACAGATGCCTGCCTTTCCCCTAGCCCTTAAAAATTATTTATATATATTATATATAATATATTATATATATAATGTATATATAATGTATATATAATGTATGTATAATGTATGTATAATGTATTTTATATTTGTATAATCACATATTTATGTATATGTTATATACTACATTATATATAGTATATAGTGCTATATAATTATATAGTAATACATAATATTCTATATACTATTTTATTGTTATTATTAATATGTTGTGCAGAGGGCTTATCATTTCATAGGTCAGGTAAGGTCAGGGACAATGTTACTCCTTCCTTTGCTTTCCTCCAATTTCCCCCTCCCATCCCTACCCATAATCCCCCAGGCCTTTTTAGGCAGGAATTCCATACCTTGGACCTGACTAGTCTTGAACTCATGATCCTCTTTCCTAGTAGTTGAGGGTTACAGGTTGTGCTTCCCCGCTACATTTCTGCTTTCTGAATTTTGTATTGTTTGTTTGTTTGTTTCAGTGAGCCTGTACTGCTTTTCCATCAGAGACACAGACACACAGATGCACACACAGGGAGGGGGCGGGGGAGAGGGACAGTCAGACACAGGAGACCTCATTTACTCACCCGTGCTGCCCGTGACCCTGTAGAGCCTGCGTGCCATCCCCTCCCTTCTGCCGTAAAAAGACCATGGCAAGAGGTCCCTTGCCAGGACAAGGAGGACACATTTGTGGCTGCACGCACAGGCCTTGAAATGGGTCAGAGTCCACCTCTTGAAGCAGAGTAGTGCTGTTTGGTGTGGACACTGCCCTGACTCACCCCCACAGATCTGTCTATAAACTAGCTCAGCCTAGGATGCAGCCAGGCCCAAGGGGTGCTTGAAAACATAAATAAAATTCCATGACATATCCTGGTTGTGATTATGACACTTGGAGAATGGCCTGCTGTGGAATTTGATGTGTGCCCGGGGAGGCTATGAGGGGACACAGGGACTCCGGGCTAATGTGGGGGTGCTTTCAGTTCCCTAGGAAGAGCTGGCAATAGGAATAAATCAGTACCGAACATGGGTATTCTAATTAATGGGGGACCCCTAGCATCTCTAGAGCCTTCCACACAAGCTATTAGGAAGCCCTGAGCATCGATGCTGAAGGAAGAATGGAGGAGACTTACCTGTTGGTGCTGATCCTGAGGCTTGAACTCAGGGCCTGGGTGCTGTCCTTTGGCTTTTTCCTCTCAAAGCTGACATTCTGCCACTTGAACCACACATGGCGATGAGCATGCCATGGACTTTCCTGCCCAAACTGCCTTCAAACTGTGGTCTTCAGATCTGTGTCCTGAGCAACTAGGATTACAGGCAGGAGTCACCGGTGCTCTGGCTGAAGCAGACATTTCTGGACACAAGGCGTCCTTCATCCGCAGACAAAGCCAAGAGAAAACAAACCTAAATCTGAGCTTGCAGTGGCAAGAGCTGAAGTTGAGGACAGAGACTCCCAGACTTGCCAATGTGGCCCGGGGTGTCTGTGTATCCCCATGGCTCCCCCAGGAGCTTCCTGGTATGGTTTCTGCACCTCTCCTTTGCCTGTGCTCCTGGAAAGCCTCCCAGGCCTCTGCCTGGCTCGCCTGTCCCTGCTCTCCCTGCAAATGTGGGCCACACCTGGGGTCCTGATTGCATGTCTTCAATCCCAAAGTTGGGCAGCCCTGCATTGGGTCTGGCTTGGTCTGTTCTTTGCTTATGGTATGGCTTTTATTTTTCTGTGCCTGTCTCTTCTCCTGAGGAGTTATGCTGGGGGGGGGGGGTGTTGGGGAGGGTTCGGTGCACAGGGGGAGGGGGGATGGCTGGGCACTGAAGGGAGATTGGGGAGGCTGTCCCAGGAGCTCTGCAGGACTCTGCAGTTGTGTCCTTGGCTCAAGGAGACCTAGAACTTTGCTGATTCTTTTGCATAAAAGAGCTGCCTGGCCATTGGGGGGGGGGGGTGTGGGTGGAGTGGGGGTGGGGTGGGAGGGAGCTTAGTTTGGAATTGCTGTCTTAAAGACAGAGGGAGAGTGTTTGTGGAAGGCGACATCCATCAAGAGGCCTCATACTTATAAACGGATTTGTGGCGTGGTAACGCCTTTGTACAGCTACTTAAAGTTTTTTTAAGTATATATAATTTAAAAAGGAGCGATAAAAGAACATCTTCACTCCCTCTAAATTACAGTATAATTATTTATTTAATATACACTTCTTAAAGATTGCACAAGCCAGATTATAAGGGATGCTATTTCAAGGAGCTCTCAGATTGCCAGAGAGTGATGGGTATGAAACCAGACCAGTGTGTGTGTGTGTGTGTGAGGGGGGGGAGAAAGAGGAGGGAGAGAGGGAGGAGAGGGAGATGGAGGAGGTGGGGGTGGGATCTGTCTAAGGCTGTTGACCCATAAGAGAAGGTCAGAGGCCCAATCACTCCCTTGCTGGGTGCTGGGGTGTGACCGGGGAAGATGGCATCCATCTTCACAGCTGCTGTGGGAGGGGCACAGCCAGCCTGCACGCAGGGTCATTGGAGCAGTCCTGCCTGCAGGTGACAGCACAGCAGCTTGGCAATAGGACAGACATGGTTCAGGCTGGGAAAGGCAAGGAGTGGCAGTCGCTGCCCAAGGTGAGTGAGTCCCCTGTGTCCGTGTGTGTGTGTGTGTGTGTGTGTGTGTGTGTGTGTTGAGGGCTGTGTGATGGGGACGCTGTGAGCCCTAGGGGCTACTACCCTCCTGGACTGAGTGTCCTGTGTGCGGGATGCTGGGGATGGCGTGATGGTGAACCCCACTTCCCCCTCAGTCTCGGAAGATCTCCACTGTCTAAGTATAAAGCCAACCCCGACCTGCTGCACCAAAGGAGGGCTGTGTGCCCGGGGAGGGTGGAGGGGAAGGGGGTGCTGGCTAGGGAACAGTCTGTCCTGAGTGCAGGGGAGGCAGGAGGCAGGCTGGGGTTCTAGTCCTGTCTCTACAGCGGCTGTGCTGGGTGGCTTTGAACGTGCCCCTCCCTGCCCTCTCTGAGGCTTAGCCTCCCTGGCTACCAGTCTGGATCCCACGAGGTTTGGTTTGCACCAAGGTCATTCATTCCTGGACTTTCAGCTTGCGATGGGGCTGAGGCCGGGTGCTGCTAAGGCAGTAATAATGGTAGCAAGTGGTACCAGTGGTGATGTGGGTGGCAGGCCATGTTGGGCAGGTGTCTGCTGTGTGCCAGCCTTGTGCCAGGCATGTCCCTGTGAGGAGGGGAAAGTCAGTGTTATTTTGGAGGAGCAATGGAGGCTCAGAGAGGGGCATAGCCTTGCCTAGGACACACAGCAGGGTTTAAAAAAAAAAAGCTGGAATTGACTTACTCAGTATGGATGTATACATGCATGTATCGTGTGCCTGGACTGACTGGGGCTTGAACTCTGGGTCTAGCACTGTTGCTTGGCTTTTTCCATTCAAGGTTGGCACTCTACCATTTGAATGACACTCAACCCCACTTCCAGCTTTTTGCTGGTTAATTGGAGTTAAGAATCTGGGGGATTTATTTTTCTGCCTGGGCTGGCTTTGAACTGCTGTTATCAAATCTCAGACCCCTAGGATTAATTACAGTTGTCTAGACCTTAACTAGGATTAACTATAGTTGTGAGCCATCAGTGCCTGGTTTCGTTTATTTGTTGGCTTGTGTGTTTTTGAGACTAAATCTCACCCTGTATCCCATCCACCTCCTGCCTCAGACTTCTAAGTGCTGGGATTATGGGTATGCACAATCAATACCTTTAGAGTTAAGGTTTAAACCTGGGACTGTATTCAAAGTTCTGTCTCTGGCTGGGGGCTGGTGGCTCACACCTTTCATCCTTAGCTACTCAAGAAGCTGAGATCTGGAAGACTGAGGTCCAAAATGAGCCCAGGAAAAGTGTGTTAGATGACTCTTATCTCCAGCTAACCACCAGCAAGATGCTGGACTAGAAGTCTGACTCAAGTGGTAGAGCACCAGCTGTGGGCAAGCAAGATGAGCAAAAGTGCAAGGCCTCTGAATCAAACCCTAGCACTGGCACAGAAGAAGAAAGAAGAAGAGGAAGAAGGAAGAAGGAATAAGAGGAAGAAGAGGACGAAGAGAAAGAAGAAAAAAGAGAAGGAGGAGAAGAAGAAAGAAAGAAAGAAAAGAAAAGAAAATTAAAGAAAAGAAAAGAAAGAAAAGGGTAATCGCAGGGTCTCAGACTGGCTGAGGTTTGGGGAGGCCCAAGTGGGTGGGGGGGGGGGGGGTTGAGGGGGCGTGGGAAGGAGGCTGGGGGCGGGGCCTGAAGTGGGCGGGGCCACCTGGCCTCTGATTGGCTGACCAGGATGCGGGTCTGCCCCCTGCTACTTCTCCTCCTGCCCTGATTTCCACCACTGCAGTCTTCCAGAGTTCTGGGAAGTACCTTGGTGAGTGAGGGGAACTGCTGAAAGCAGAGTGGGCCCTTTGAGCTTGGGAGAGGGTCAGCCGCAGGAATCCTAATCCCTCCCCCATTTTACACTCAGAGGAACTGAGGCCCAGGGCTCTCCTCAGCCTCCTGGACCGCAGCTCTGCTTCCTGCGGGGTCTCTGGGGCCCAGGAGGCTGGCCGACAGGGGCTGGGGTCTGGGGACAGGGCCAGCAGCAGACCCCAGGGCCCTGGCAGGGACTCAGCCACGAGTTAGTGACTTCCTCTGACCCATGTCCAGAGGCTCCGACGGGCTGGGGGCCTCTCCATTTTACAAGGGGGACACAGGGGGTCCCAGCTTGTCTACAGTCTAAGAACTAGGATTCCTCCCTACTGGTTTACCCCACCGTGCAAGGTGTTTTGTTTGTTTTTGTTTTGCCAATTCTGGTGCTTGAACTCAGGGCCTGAGCACTGTCCCTGAGCTTCTTTTGCTCAAGGCTAGCACTCTACCACTTGAGCCACAGCACCACCAATGCCTTTTTCTGTTTATGTGATACTGAGGAATCGAGCCCAGGGCTTCATGCATGCTAGGCAAGCAGTCTACCGCTAAGCCACCTTCCCAGCCACGGTGCAATTTTTGAAATGGCGTCTGGGATTGTAGCTCAGGGCTACCGGGTTTACCTAGCATGTGGGAGACCCTGGGTTCAGTCCCCAGTGCTGAAAAAGGAAAATAAGCATGTGCATGCACGCACGCACACACACCCCACACACACCTACTAAATTCTGTGTTGCTGATGTGTGTGTGTGTGGGGGGGGGGGGTTGGTTGTTTTTGTTTTGGCCAGTCATGGGGCTTGAACTCTGGGCCTAGGTGCTGTCCCTGAGCTTCTTTTTGCTCAAGGTGAGCACTCTACCACTTGATCCACAGTGCCCACTTCAGGATTTTTGGAGTCGTTTATTGGAGATAAAAGTCTCACATAGTTTCCTGCCCAGGCTGGCTTCAAACTACGATCCTCAGATCTCAGCCTCTTTAGTAGCTAGGATTACGGGTGTGAACCACCAGCATCTAGCTTATTTTTCCTTTTTTATATAATTAAAAAATAGTATGTGCTTAAAAAAAAAATGCAACCAGCCTGGTGCCAGGAACTCACACCTGTAATCCTAGATGCCCAGAAAGCTGAGACAGTTTGAAGCCAGCCCAGGCAGGAAAGTCCAAGAGGCTTTTTTTTTTTTTTTTTTTTTTTTTTTTTGCTGGTCCGGGGGCTTGAACTATGGGTCTGGGCACTGTCCCTGAGAGCTTTTTCTTTTCTGTGATAAATAGGGGATGAAAGTTTGAAATGCGATCCTCAGATCTCAGCCTCAGTAGCTAGGACCAATAGACTCGTACCTCCAATTAACCACAAAAATGTCACAAATGGAGCAAGGGCTCAAATGCTATAGGAATAGCTTTCACTCAGGGACAGCACCCAGGCCCTGAGTCCATGCCCCAGGGTTTGCATAAAAATAAAATAAAATAAAATAAACAAAGCAATCATTATAAAAAAATGTATAATTTAGAAAACTGGGGCTGGGGGGTGGCTCAGTGGTAGAGTGCTTTCCTAGCATCCTAGAGGCCCTGGATTCTAGTCTTACCACTGAAAAATAAACAACTAAATAAAAAATAATAAAAATGGGAAATGGCTCTCATATGTACTTTTCTCCTAGCTAGGCAGAGGGTGGTACTAGTGAAAGACTGAATTTTCCTAATCAAAAAGCAAAAAAACAAAAAACCTAAAATCCAAAATGTTCCAAAATCTGAAACTCTCTCAAGGTCACCATCAGACTACAAGTGGAAAATTCCACACCCAACTCACATGACAGGTCATGAGTAAAACACAGGTAACTGCAGATACTATAGGGAATTACCTTCTGGTTGTGTGTATTATGTCTCCAAGAAACAACATTTTCAGGCTACCCCCCCCCCAATATATTGCATTGTGTGTATGCAAATATTCCAAAATCTAAAGTCCAAAACATTTCTAGCTTTTAGAATTTTGGGTAAAGGATACTCAACCTGAACTGCCCTCCCCTGCTTTTTTTTTTTTTTTTCTCAGCCTTTGTGTGTCTTTACCTACATGTACACATGAATGAGGGAGTGGTGCCTATCATTGTAGAACTTTCTCTGTTTCTGTCTGCTTGTCTGTCTTTTTCTCTGTGTCTGTCTGTCTGTCTGTCTCTCTCTCTTTCTCTGCCTGTCTTTCTTTTTAGAGACAGAAGTCTTTGAACATGTTAGGCAAGCCAGTATATCTTAGTGTGTTATGAGTTTTGCTTTGGTTGCACTGAGGTTTGAACTCAGGACCTACCACTTGAGCCACATGCCCAGACCTTTTACTTATTTTTCAAATAGAATTTCAAATTTATGCCATAGCCAGCCTGGCAATTATGTTATACACGATTATTTCCAAATCTTACACAGCTAGGATAACAGCCTCGGGCTGCTTTTTGTTGTGGTTGTTATTGTTCCAGTACTGGGGCTTGATCTCAGGGCCTTGTTTTCGTTTTGGTTTGGTTTGGTTTTTTGCCAGTCCTGGGGCTTGAACTCAGGGCCTGAGCAATGTCCCTGGCTTCTCTGCTACCTGAGCCACAGCACCACTTGTGGCCTTTTCTATATATGTGGTGCTGAGGAATCAAACCCAAGGCTTCATGTATACGAGGCAAGCACTCTTGCCACTAGGCCATATTCCCAGCCAGGGCCTTGTTTTCATATTCATCATTTTCACTCATGGCTGGAGCTTTTCCTAATGAACCACACATCCAGTTTCAGCTTTTTCTGCCAGTCCTGGGGCCTGGGCCAGGGCCTGGGCACTGTCCCTGAGCTCTTTTTTGCTCAAGGCTAGTGCTCTACCGCATGAGCCAGCACTACTTCTAGCTTTTTTTTTTTTGGCCATTCCTGGGGCTTGGCCTCAGGGCCTGGCTTCTTCTTGCCCAAGGCTAGCACTCTGCCACTTGAGCCACAGTGCCACTTTTGGCCATTTTCTGTATATGTGGTGCTGGGGAATCGAACCCAGGGCCTCAGGTATACGAGGCGAGCACTCTTGCCACTAGGCCATATCCCCAGCCCTACTTCTAGCTTTTTATTTATATGGTGCTGAGTAATCGAACCCAGGACTTCATGCATGCTAGGCAAGCACTCTACCACTAAGCCACCTTCCCAGCCACCGCCCCCCCCACTTCATTTCAGCGTTTTCCTGGTTAACTGAGATAAAAGTCATGAATTTTTGTCTATCCAACCTGGCTTTGAACCACATTTCTGATATCTCAGCCTCCTGGGTAGGTTGGATTAAAGGTGTGAGATACTGGTGCCCAACTCACAGCCATCTTTTTATTACTTGAGATGAGGTCTCATGAACTTTATTTTTTTGGTTGGTCATGGGGCTTGAACTCAGGGCCTGGGTGCTGACAGCACTCCTTCTAATTTTCTTGTGGTTAATTGGAGATAAGAGTATCACTAACTTTCTTGCCCAGGCTAGGTTCAAACTGTGATCTTCAAATCACAGCCTCCTGAGTAGCTAGGATTACATCTGGCTTCTCCTGAACTTTTTACTTAATCTAGTCTCACATCTTGATCCTCCTGATCTCTCCTTTCTAAGAAACAGGACTATAAGCATGGAATACCAAGCTCAGATTCTTTTTTGTTTAACATATACAAATAATTCTAGGAATGGGTCTTCACTTATATAATGGCACCTTGCTAATAGTCACTGAGATATTCTTAAAAATATTTTTGTTAGCTGGGCTCTGGTAGCTCACACCTATAATCCTACATACTTTGGAGGCTGAGATCTAAGGAGTAGGGTTCAAAGCCAGTCTGGGCAGGAAAGTCCATGAGACTCTTATCTCCAGTTAACCAGCAAAAAGCAGGAAGTGGAGCTGTAGTTCAAGTGGTAACCCTGAGCAGAGCTTTGAGGGGGCAAGGAACTGAGTGAGAGTGTGAGGCTCTGAATTCAAGCCTGGTATTAGAGAGAGAGAGAAGGGGGGCGGAAATGCAGTGGTGCCAGATGCTGGTGGCCCATGCCTGTAGTTAATCTCAGGAAGCTGAGATCTAAGAATCACAGTTTGAAGCCACCCAATCAGAAAAGTCTGTGTGACTTCAATAAACTACTCAGAAAAAGCTAGAAGTGGTGCTGTGGCTCAAGTGGTAGAGTGATAGACTTGAGCAAAAGAAATTCAGGAACAGTACCCAGGCCCTGAGTTCAAGCCCCAGGACCAACACACATACACACACACACACACATACACACACACACACACACACACATACACGCAAAGGTGGGGGGGCAATGGAGTCAGGTGTTGTTCAAAAGGTATTAAGCACATGGCCTTGAGATTAAGCTCCAGTACTGCAAAACAAAATAAAAACCAGACATGGTGTCCACACCAACCACCTAAACTTTCTCAGAGCCACCCCGGAACCTTCCCCTGTCTCATTTCCCCACTTCTAAGTTGGGTCCACAGTCTCTTCTGCATCTCTGTCCTTGCGTCTCTCCCCGTGTTTGTCCATCTATCCTCCAGACAGGCCTCGCTGGTCCCTGAAGCTGGGCAGGTGCAGCCCACAGGAGCCTCTGGATCCACTCCAACTCACCCTGTGCTCTGTGCTGCCCCCTACAGGCGTCTGAGATGCCGCAGCCAAAGAAGCAACGCTGGGAGTCCATGGCTAAGGGGCTGGTGCTGGGAGCCCTGTTCACCAGCTTCCTTCTGCTGCTCTACTCCTACATGGTACCCCAGCTGCATGCTAGCCAGGTCTCCACGTGAGTGGGGACTCTCCAGGGGCGGAGGGATGGAGGGAGGAGGGGATGTGCCATGATGATGGAAACTACCTCCTAGGCAGCCACTCTGCACCATGGTGGGCCAGCAAACACTTCCCTCCCCATGGCAGGTCGCACTGTAACCTGGGCCTCAGCCTGCTCCCCTGTGAAGTGGGCATAGATGCACACCACGCTGTCTGTGTCCCCGACTCAGAATATGATCATCTGAGACTGCACGCAGGCCAAGCACTCGGCTGGCACCAAGCTTGAATCCAAGTTGGGACATGTGTGACCCGAGATCGATTCTCACCACTGAGGATGGCGATTTGAAGCCAGCCCAGTCAAGAGCAGGGCACCCCAGTGCACCCCTGTGCCCTTAGATGGTAGAGAAACTTAGTTTCCTATTAGAGGAAATTGACTGACCATTTGAGGCTTACCTAGAAAATGACACCTTGAACGTGTTACTAACTTCATTTTTTTTTTGTTTGTTTGTTCTTGTTGATTGTGGGGCTCAAACTCAGGGCCTAGGTGCTGTCCCTGAGCTTCTCTGTGCTCAAGGTTAGCGCTGTATGACTTGAGCCACAGTTCCACTTCCAGTTTTTGAGTGGTCAATTGGAGATAAAAGTCTCACAGAGACTTTTCTGCTCCGGCTGGCTTTGAACCTCGATCCTCAGATCTTAGCCTCCTGAGAAGCTAGGATTACAGGCATGAGCCACTGGCTCCTGGCGTTCATTTATTTTTAATATAATTTTATTGTTATTATTAAGGTGTGCACATTTCACAACTCAGGTAATGCCTACATCTCTCTTTATTACTTTTTAATTAAATGTTGGTAGTACTGGAATTTTCAACAGCTCACTTGAGTTAGCACTTTTGGCTTTTGTTTATTTTTACAAAGGCTTTTGCATATTTGCCCAAGTGGCCTTAGGTGGCTCCTCCTCCCTTCCCTCTTCCAGGAGCTAGCATTACAGAGCTGCCACACCATGCCTAACGTCTCACCCACCTCAAGTGAATACTACCTGAGAGTAAATGTGCCTGTGGACATGGAGAATTCAATAGAAGCCCACCTTACTCATCTCAGCTCAAACCCAACCCAAGACCTGCATCTCCCTGTTTCACACACCCAGACACTGAGGCCAGAGAGGCCAAATCTCCGGCTCAGGCCTGAGATAGAGCTGGGGCCCGCTATGCCCTCTTCCCTGCCATGCCTGTCAGCAAACAAATCCCACCTGAAGATGCAGAACCCAGAGTGTGTGTGTGGGTGTGTGTGTGGGGGTCCTCCTGTCCCTAGCACAGCCAGCCTTGCCTGGGCGTCGGCAAAATCCCACCTGGCTGGGTGCCTAGAATCCTAGGTACTCATGAGGCTGAGATCTGAGGATCACCATTGGAAGCCAGGAAACTCTGTGAGACTCTTTTATTTATTTATTTATTTATTTATTTTGGTGCCTTGGACTCAGGTCCAGAGCACTGTCCCTGGCTTCTTTTTGCTCAAGGCTAGCACTCTGCCACTTGAGCCACAGCGCCACTTCTGGTCCTTTCTATATATGTGGTGCTGAGGAATCGAACCCAGGACTTCATGTATACGAGGCAAGCACTCTTGCCGCTAGGCCATATTCCCAGCCCCACTGTGAGACTCTTATCTCCAAGTAAACACCAGAAAAGCTGGAAGTGGAGCTGTGGCTCAAGTGGTAGAGCGATAGCCTTGAGCAAAAAAAAGAAAAAAGAAAAAAAAAAGCTTGTGGACATGGCTCAGGCCCTGAGTTCAAGCCCAAGGACTGTCTCTCGTGTCTCTCTCTGTGTCTGTCTCTCTCTCTCCTCTCTCCCTCTCTCTCCCTCTCCTCTCCTCTCTCTCTCTCTCTCTCTCTCTCTCTCTCTCTCTCTCTCTCTCTCTCTCTCTCTCTCTCTCTCTCTGTCTCACACGCACGCACACACAGAGGGGAGGGCTGGGTCCTCCAGGGCCCCAGCGCAGCTGGCCCGGGCCGACCCCCCCTCCCCACTTTCTCTGCCCTCCCCACAGGACCCCGGACACCACCGCGGTCTCCTGCTCCCCAGCTCCGGCCGACCCGCAGGCGAAGGCCGGCAACGCGTCGGGGGCGGCGGGGTGCGCGCCCCAGCACAACATCGTGTTCCTGAAGACGCACAAGACCGGCAGCAGCACGCTGCTCAACATCCTCTTCCGCTTCGGGGAGAAGCACGGGCTGCGCTTCGCCTTCCCCAAGGGGCGCAACGACTTCGACTACCCGGGCTGGTTCGCGCGGGGCCTGGTGCGGGGCTACGAGCCAGGGGCCTGCTTCAACATCATCGCCAACCACATGCGCTTTCAGTACGACGAGGTGCGCGCGCTGGTGCCGCCCGACGCCACCTTCATCACGGTGCTGCGCGACCCCGCGAGCCTCTTCGAGTCCTCCTTCCACTACTTTGGGGCGGTGGTGCCGCTCACCTGGACGGTGCCGGGCCCTGACAAGCTGACCTCCTTCCTGCGGGACCCCGATCGCTACTACGACCCCGCCGCCATCAACGCGCACTACCTGCGCAACCTGCTGGCCTTCGACCTGGGCCTGGACAGCGGGCTGGAGGCGGGCAGCGCGCGCGTGCCGGAGCTGCTGGCGCAGCTGGAGCGCCGCTTCCACCTGGTGCTGCTGCAGGAGTACTTCGACGAGTCGCTGGTGCTGCTCAAGGACCTGCTGTGCTGGCGCCTGGAGGACGTGCTCTACTTCAAGCTCAACGCCCGCCGCCGATCGGCCGTGCCCCGGCTCTCGGGCCCCCTCTACCAGCGCGCCACGGCCTGGAACGGCCTCGACGCGCTCCTCTACCGCCACTTCAACCACAGCTTCTGGCGCCGGGTGGACGGCTTCGGGCGCCAGCGCATGGCCCGCGAGGTGGCCGCCCTGCGCCGCGCCAACGAGCGCCTGCGCCAGATCTGCATCGACGGGGGCCGCCCCGTCGAGGCCACCGCCATCCAGGACGCCGCCATGCAACCCTGGCAGCCCCTGGGCGCCAAGTCCATCCTGGGCTACAACCTCAAGAAGACCATCGGCCGGCAGCACCGGCAGCTCTGCCGCCGCATGCTCACCCCTGAGCTCCAGTACCTGCAGGAGCTGGGAGCCGATCTCTGGATCACCAACTTGTGGAAGCTGTTCCGGGACTTCATGCATTGGTGACGCCTCCCCACGTCCTTCTCCCCGCTCCCACTCCCACCTCCAGTTCCTTCCCTCAGGTCACACTCCTCCCCCACCCGCCACCCCCTCCCCATCCCGGCCCTCCTGGTGCCACCCTGGATGGACCCCAGGGTGTTGGTGGGGTCTGGGGTCCACAGGCAGGGCTGGCATCACTATCTGACTAATGACACCATGGTTTAAAAAGCCCCTGCTCCCCCTCCGAAGGGGGAGGCCTCCAAGTAAAGGAATTTCATGCTGTGTTTTTTTTTTCCTTAGTGTCAGTGTGGTGACTGCAGGGACCCTGAGGGAGGTGGGGAGACACCTGAGCCCCTCAGAGAGTACCTGTGCCCCCCCACCCCACCCCCTTGTTAGGGGACTGTTGGGGCAACTGGTGTTGGTTCAGGATAACATTCTAAGACCTGGAAAATCACCTGTGGTGGGAGGAGGGGCGTGCGCACATGTCATTCATGCCACTGCCCAGGGTGCCCTGCCAGGGACCAGGCTACATGGTCTATGGGCATCAGCTCAGCTGGCCTTCACCCAAGCTCAGCCACCTGGGAACTGAGGCGAGAAAGAAGCTTGGAGAGAGTAGTTCTCCCTGCCAGGATCACGCCGCAAGGCAGTTAAGTGGTGGGTCCTGAGCAGGTGCTAGCTGGGCAGAGGTGGAGGTGATCAGAACACAGTTGGAGACAAATGACAGAGAGGGAGGAGAGGGACTGGGGTGTTTTCAGGAGACTTGGCAGCAATTTGTGCCTTCTATGGTGGCTACCTCCTTAAGCCTCACAGTAATTCTTGGAATCGGGCCTAATTGCTGTCCTGACTCCAAAGCATCAATCAGAGAGATTACAGGCAGTTCTCACGTGGGTGTTTGTGTGGCTGCATGTCCATATGACATCTGCTGCCCACTGATTTCCCCACCTGGCAGGAGACTAAGTCCCCTGTGAACACTTAATCCTCACCTTGGGCCTTTGAGTCAGACACAATGAATGCCCTATTAGGTTGGTTGGTTTGTTTTTTCGATCAGAGACCTTTGAACTCAGGGCCTGGGCACTGTCCCTTAACTTTTTCACTCAAGGCTGGTGCTTTACCAATTGAGCCACAGCTCTACTTCCAGTTTTCTGGTGATTCATTGGAGATAAGAATCTCAGGGACTTTCCCGCCTGAGTTGGCTTTGAACTGCCATCCTCAGATCTCAGCCTCCTGAGTAGCTAGGATTACAGGTGTGAGCTGGCTGGTTCTTCTAACTATAGTTTATAGCTGGGATCACCCTTGCACCACCATGCCCAGCTTTTATGTTCCTTATTGGTTGAGAAAGGGGTCTTGAGATCTTTTCCCAGGGGTGGCCTCAAACTATGATCCTCCCGATCTTCACTTCCTGGTAGCTTGGATTATAGGTATAAGCTACTGCACTTGGCTTTATCCCAGTTATATTTTTCAAGACTCTCCCATTTGTAGCACTAATAAAATCCTCATATTCGAGCAAATTCAGTCATTCTGAGTAACAAGAGTTTACCTCACTACCCTCCGGGAGCTGCTGCCACACCTTCCTGAAGTTCTTATGAACTAATGCTTTTTGAAGCCTATTTTCAGAGTTCCTTATTAAATCATACCTAGGTTCATAAACAAAAAAAATACAAGAGGAATGCTAAGACTGCTTTTGGGAAAAGATGTTACTGGCTCCAAATCTGACATGATTTTCCCCTACTTTTATTAGGCAAAAGTAGACATGGCAGGGGTAGGGTAGCTCATGCATGAAACCCAAACTACTTGGGAGGCAGAGGCCAAAAGGATCACAAATTCAATGCCAGCCAAGACCTCAAGGGTAGGAAGCTTCCCTAAGCCAGGGACGGTGGTACATTTATGTAATCCCAGCTGCCTGCAAGACCATAGGTTGGAGGATTGCCATGTGAGGCCTACTCCCTGCAAAAAAATTACAAGTGAAGCGATTTCTTCCTTTTCCTTGTGTCCTGGTAGCCAGCTTATCTTATAAGAGGCTGTTTCTGAGAGCAACTGTTATTTCTGTTATTTTAAATTCATTTGTTCATATAATTAATGCTTTAATAGTCACGGGTAGCCATTCTGTGTTATGTGGAAACAAGCAATTTTTTTTTTTTTTTTGCCAGTCCTGAGGCTTGGACTCAGGGCCTGAGCACTGGCTTCTTTTTGCTCAAGGCTAGCACTGCCACTTGAGCCACTTCTGGCCCTTCTGGCCGTTTTCTATATACGTGGTGCTAGGGAATCGAACCCAGTGCTTCATGTATACGAGGCAAGCACTCTTGCCACTCGGTCATATTCCCAGCCTGGAAACGAGCAAATCTTTTGTTTTCCCCAATGAAGGGACTCAGAGGGGCTGAGCACTCATCAACCCTGGGGCACAGAGCCACGCAGCCAGGTAGGGGACAGGATGAATGCCAAGGTGAGGCTTGAAGCCCTTCCAGACCCTTGGCACCATTCTGCTGGCCACTGCTGCCTCAGGTCTAAGGTCTCCTGCATGGCACAGTCCCTGAGGGGCTTCTGTTGCCTGTTGGCCTGTAGGAATGAAGCTGTTCTTGCAGCACCTGGGCAGGAGTGGGCGCCATGGTGCTGGGTTTATCAAGCTCTGGCAGTCCAAGATACTGTAGCTTCCCCCCCTACACACACACACACACACACACACACACACACACACACACACACACACACACACAATCTTGCTTAATGTGTAAAATTCAGAACAAGGGTCACAGCTGATCTTTCAAGAAAGTCAGTGAAGATGGTTCATGCCTTTAATCCTAGCCCCTTGGGGGGAGGACTGAGATCTGAGGATAGTGGTTTGGAGCCAGTCGGGCAGGAACAGTCCATGAGACTCTTATCTCCTATTAGCCACCAGAAAACTGGAAGTGGAGCTGTGGCTCAAAGTAGTAGAACACTAGCCTTGAGCGAAAGAAAACTCAGGGACAGTGCCCAGGCCCTGAGTTCAAGCCCCATGACCAACATAAAGAAAAAAGAAAAAGAAGTGGAGGACTGGGTATGGTAGTACATGTCTGTAATCCCAGCTAACTCTGGAAGCAGAAGTAGGAGGCTCTCCATCTGAGGCTGGAGTGGACAAAAGCATGAGAACCTATGCAAAGCAAATGAAAGCAAAGAGGCCTGGAGGCAGGGCTCAAGTGGTAGAGTGCCCATCTGGCAACCAAAAGGTCTTGGGTTCAAATTCCAGTATTGCAAAAAAAAAAAAGAGTGAAAAAAGGCTGGGCATGGTGGTACACATCTATATCCCCAGAATTCAGGAGGTAGAGACACAAAGATTGAGAGTTTGAGGCCAACTGGGACTTCATAGGGAGACGCTGCCTCAAAACCGTAACTTCCTCCTCTAATAAATAGAATTCCTAGACAGGTACTGGTGGCTCACATCTGTAATCCTAGCTCCTCAGGAGGCTGAGATACAAAGTTTAAAGCCAGCCAGGGCAAGAAGGTCTAAGACTTTAATCTCCATTGAACCATCAAAAAGCCAGAAGTGGAGCTGTGCCCCAAGGGGTATATATAGAGCACCAGCCTTGAGAGAAAAAAAAAACAAAACACAACAAAAACTAAGGGACAGAACACAGGCCCTGAACTCAAGTCTCAGAACAGGCAAAAAAGAAAAAGAAAAGAAAGGAAGAAAGAACAAAAAGGAAAAGAAAACAAGCAAGATAAAAAGGGGCTAGAGTTGTGAATTGTGGTTCAAGCAGTAGAACTCTGCACCTGCCTAGCAAGTGCAAGGTCCTGAGTTCAAATCCCTGTAGCACCCTTGAAGCCTTCTCCATGAGCAAGGACTTCGGAGCAGGAGAGGGGGTGGCGCTGCTGGTGGGGGCGGGAACACAGTTGGGTTGAGAAGGACAGGTGAGCCTTGCTCTTACCCAGACTCCTCTAGGCCAATTGAAGGAGGCTTGGTGGGATGGGAGGGGGAATGTGTTTCACTAAGCTCCCCCCCAAAGGGAGAACCCCTTGGCTGCTTGGTAAGGGTGCTCCCTTGGGAGGGGGAGGGGGAAGTTCTTCCTCCTGTCCTCCCCTAAGCTGAGTCTCCCCATGGTGAGATAGTCATACTGCCCCCTCCCCCACTCCCACAGCAGGAGCTGGCTTTGGAGACATAGGAGGAGGAGATTTGATCCCCGACTGCTTGGGGGATGCCAAGCCCCCCTCCCTGCCCTTCCTAATGTCCTTGATCTCCCTGGAGTCCCTTGCTTCTTCCAAGATTTGCTAGACCAGGCTGCCAGGCCCCGGGCGGCCTCACCACTGCTGGGGCCAGGCATGGGGTAGACCTGCAGCTTGAGGTGATGGCTTGTCAACCAGACCACCTTTTTGCTTGTCCTTTTTCTCCAGGTGGCCTTGGGCTGTGACCGCCCCCTCCCCCTCTTGTGTAGCTGGGATTACAGGTGTGTATCACCACGCTTGACTCCTCATCCTCCTTCTCTTTCTCCTTTTCTTTCTCCTCCTACTCTCCGAGTGGTAGCATATATTAGACTTTTCCAGAAGCCACGCAGGCATCCCGGTGCAAAAGAACAAAGGAAAGGTTTATTGCCAGCAAAGGGACCAGCAAGACCCCTTCTCACTAGGGAGAAGTGAGAAGAAATGTCGTCTATTGTCTGGGGTGACCTATTTAACCTAGGAGGTCTTAGAGGCGGGGCCCTCGGTGAAGACTAGGGGCTTCATCATGGCGGGCTAGGATTTATGGCTGCTGCCCATATGGTAGATAAGGGGTCTGCAGCTGCCCAGGCCTGAAGGTCACTCTAAGGGGATCTTGTTGCCTTATATGGTTGTAATTGCGCAAAGGAGTGCCATCTCAAGGTGAGGGGATGGAGGCTGATTATTTACTGCCCTCACTAAATGGGCCTAGAGTTGCCTAGAAAAGGAGCATGCTAAGCTATGGGAGAGGCTATTGGGCTTACACGGAGTCTTGCCTAGATGTCATTAACTTTTAAAGATATCTAAAAAATACAAAAAGCCCTTGTTTGGCAGTTTGGGGTGTGAGCTCTGCAGGTCACAGCGTGGTACAGTCAAGGGACAGCAGGACTCACCAGCCTCGTCTGCCTGTGTGTAAATGAGGTGAGTCACGGTGCTTACCAAAGGCCCCTAAGGTGGAGATGGTTCAAGGCTATTCGAAGGGCATCTACCCTCATGCCCTCCCCTGGGGGAAGCTGTCTGAGGCTTGCCTTCCAGGCTGGCCGGTGAAATGGAGGTGAGTCCCTTGGCTGTCTAGGTACTGGCTGGTAAGTCCTGGGCTGGTGTGTTTGTGGAGGGAGACAGAGCATTGGGGACCCCTAAGTATTGCCTAGAGAAGAGGGATGAGTGCAGGCTGCATGCCAGCCCCCATTTCCAGGAATGGCTGTGCCATCTCGCTTCTAGCCTCAGTTTCGAGGCCCTCTGGGAATGCACCCCCATTTAATGGCTAAGCCTCCCAAAGTTAGGATTGCAGCTGGTGCCTGTGAATGGAAGCTGGAACTACCTCTCTGAGCCTCCACTAACCCATCTGTGAAATGGGTGCCACGAGCGTCTCTGGGACCATTGAGTAAGTGGAACTGTGGCTGTCCACACCCATGTGGAGATGGTGTTCATCTGATCTGGGAGGAACAGCCTGCCAGGTCTGCTGACAGTGAGCCCAGGTCTGGCTTCTCCCCGGCCTGGCTACTAGTATAGTCATCTCCCTTGAACTTGGTCATTACCCAGGCAGTAATGTGTACAGATTGGCTCTATGATACAAATATAATTGATTGCACAGAGACAAAGGTAGAAAAGAGACCCGCACTGACTGGGAATGGTTTTGGTGTTCAGGGATCTGCTCTCTCACCTGACCTTTGACCTCCTCACCTGGGTCAGAACAAGTGTTTGGCAGAGAGCTGTCTGCTCTGCCCATCCTGGGTATAGGCAGGGGTGTGACTGCAGTGGCCAAAGAGTTGTGTGTGGTGGGGGGGGTGGGGGGGGTCCTGGGGCTTGAAGTCTGTTTTTTGTTGTTTATTTTTCCTTTCTCATGGCTGGCGCTGGAGTACTTGAGCCACACCTCCACTTCTGGCTTTCTAGGGTTCATGTTTTGCCAATTCTAAACCCTTCAGCCATACCGCATTTAGTGTAAGGCCTTCATGCTGGGTGACAATGGGAGAGAAGCTGAGCAGAGATCAAGGGCACCCCAGGCCCTGCTGGAGGTCTGGGGACTTCCAGTCATACCGCTTTCCCCTCCGAAGGACTGCCTTTTGCCGGGAGGAAGGGGGTGTCAGCTTAGGAAAGGAATATTGGATATCCTGAGAATCTCTAGTTTGAGTAAAAAGGAAATACAGAGAAGCTGAGTTGAATTTCAGATGATGAATTGTTTTTGCTATAAAGACCATTTGAGACACCCTGCTGCAGTCCCTCCACTTTTTTTGGTTTGGTGTTTTTTTGTTTTTTGTTTTTGCCAGTCCTGGAGTTTGAACTCAGGGCGTGAGCACTGTTCCTGGCTTCTTTTTTGTTCAAGGCTAGCACTCTTCCACTTGAGCCACAGCACCACTTCCGGCCTTTTTTCTATATATATATATGGTGCTGAGGAATCGAACCCAGGGCTTCATGTATATGAGACAAGCGCTCTACCACTAGGCCATATTCCCAGCCCCATGTTTTTTGGTTTGACTTTGTTTTTCAGATAGGGTCTGTGTTTTCCTTCAGGACTGGCCTCGGCCCTTGATCCTCCTACCTCTGCCTCCCTGTCGCTGGTATGCTGGAGAGCTCAGTTTCCCATCTAGGAGGTGGAGAACCGTCTGTGCCCACCTGTGTTCGCTCCCAGCTGTAGCCAAGTCAGGAGTCATGGCCTCCCCACAGACCGGCTCAGACACAGCGGGCTCAGCCCTCAGCCCAGCCCCACTGTTCCCTCCTGAAACCTGCCGAGCTCTCTGGACCTACCCAGTCCTGCTGTGAGTCTCTCCAGCCAAACAGCTTAAACATGATGGCTTTGTCTGCCCACTGGGCTCATTACACCTCCTCTACCTACAAACAGACTGGGATGTGGAGTGGGGTGGGGCACCCAGGATGCTTCTACTGGAAGAGAGAGAACACGTAAATCATTCCTGGCCCCCATCTTTGTCAATGTAGGGCCTGGACAGGACATTTCAGAGCAGTGTCTCTGGGAGGAATGAGACACATTAAGCAACTTGGGTCCTGGGTCAGCTACTTGAAAGTTATGTAATGTTGAGTGAGCAGTTTTACCTCCCTATGACTCAGTTTCCCCATTCATAGAGCAGTTGGGACAAGTGACAAATGACTCCACTGTGGGTGCCCTCAGCACCAGGACTGTGACATGGAGAACACTCACAAAATCCTATGTGTGCTGGCGATGATGATTATTTTGTTATTATGTCAAGCAATAGCTGGAGCCAGATGTGATGTCATTGCGCTGAGTCTCAACTGCTAAGACAGGAGATTTGAACTCTAAGGGGAGGACGTGAGCAGGGGGTGGGGGGGAGAGAGGGGGGGGAGAAACTCCCCCGCACCTCAAGTTAGATAGGGCACTTTCCTGATGTCTTTCCAAATCTAGGCTTGGGTCTGAGCTCCACCTCACCCCACCAGCCTGGCTCTGCGCTGTCCCAGGTGCTGAAATCATCACTCACTCACACACACACACACACACACACACACACACACACACACACACACACACTGCCTCCTTTCTCATCTTCCTTTCAACCCTACAAGTAGACATGGGGTATACAATGAAAGTAAAAGAAGGTTGTTTGTGGGTTTCTTTCGTTTGTTGTTTGTTTCTCTTTTTTCTCTGCAGTTGCTTTGCTTTTATTTTGTGAATAAAAGGCAATCTCCAACACAGGTGGGTCACAGCTTATTGGGGAGGAATTAATGAAGCACACATGCATGCTTTAGGATACAGGCTTCTGACAAAAGCGAGGAGATTCGTTTTCCATTTCTGTGTTTTTGGTGACAGCCACCTCTGGTCTCTGATCTTTCTGCTTCCTCCTCCTCAGCCCTGATACCCTCCCCCATAGATCGCCCCCAGAATAGCATGACCGTCAGCAGAACTAATGAGGAGCTAGGTAGGGTATACTGGAGAACAGAGCCGGGGGCGGCGGGGGGGCTGTCTCTGTAGGGGTGCCACCTAGATTGGGGTGAGCTCCTCGTCGTACTTCTGCATGCCCTCATCGGGAAGCAACACCTCGACCGTGAAGCTGACCTTCTTGGCATGGACGAAGCTATAGGTGTTGTCAAAGCGCAGGACATCTGGGAGGCAAATGGAAAGGTGTGTTTGGCCGGCTTTCCACTCTCTGCCTCCCTGCCATCCACCCCCCCCCCCCCCGCCTCCCCCCCCCCAGGCTGGAGGCAGTTCAGGCTTGGGTTCCCACTGCCTTTGTGTGCCCAAGGGGCTCAGGTTCCCACCACGCCCCTGCCCTCCCTGTGGGAATGGCCACCCCCAGCTGAGCTTGTAAACAAACATGGAGGTCCTCCTGGCCCGGGCTCAGGACAGGCTTAAGTGGCATCAACTGACCATAAGGACAATAGGACTTAAGTCCCATTGTTTCTACATCTAGGCTCTCTCATGATGGGTGTGCAAGAATGACAGTTGGGGCTTCTAGAGCCTTCTCAGGCCCTTTGGACCAAGCAAGTGCTGGGTGAGCCCTGCCAAACACACTTGGCCTCTCCACTGCCACCCCAAAGAACAAGAGTCATAGATGAGTAAATTGAGGCTCACTTTGAATACAAGGCTTTATGCTTGGCTAGTCAGGTGCTCTGTCACTTGAGTCATGTCCCCAGCTCCTTTTTATACTTCAGATTTTTACATTTCTTTTTATTATTTTTTTAGGGGACAGGGTCTTGCCATTTGGCTCAGGGCTGACCTTGGAGCACAACTCTCCTAGCTACGTCTCCCACATTGCTGGGATGACAGACATATTCTACCCCACTGGATTTATCTGTTGAGATGAGGGCTAGCTAAATTTTGCCTCAGGTGACATTGATCCAAAACCTTCCCAAACCTGACCTCCCAAGTAGCTGGGATTACAAGTATGAGACACACACACACACACACACACACACACACACACACACACACACACACCCCTCCTGAGATGGGTCAGAATTTTTCCCAGCATGATGCAGCTACGTGGAAGGGGCCATGAGACTCCCAGGCTCACATTTCACTTTGGGGCTCTGCTTAAATGGATTCATTTCTTGGGGCTTCAATTTCCTGTTCTGTCGCTCCTTGCTTGTGGCCTGTGGCCCCAGTTTCTCACTCACTTCAGGGACTGTGTATCTCTGGTTCATTGTGCAGAGTAGGTGTTAGTAAGAGAGACCTGAGTGTGACTAAATGTCTGGCACTAACTTGAGCCATATGTGTGTGTGTGTGATACTTGTTTCTTTCTCTAAACTATGGCTCCTAGTGAACACCCATCCCAGACAGACTTACAGACACCAGCCTCAGAGCAGGTGAGGGACCCGTCCTCAGGCACCATGTGGGCATTGTAGCGCTGGCTGGCCAACACCTCCGTCATCTCCGCAGCCTTCTGCCGCTCCCCCATCTTGGTCTTCAGGAAAACCCCAAAGCCGATGTCTGCCCCATCGGAGGAGAACTGCCACCTATAAGGGAAACATCAGGCTGCTGCTCAGCCCGGTGTGTCCCCAGGGCGAGGGCCCAGCATGGGGTAGGAGGTGGCCTTGCCCACCTGAGGACGCAGCCCGGAAACAGGATCTCATATTCCACCTGGTGCGAGGAGCCCCGGCTGATCTGCACCGAGTGCTCATACTGCGTCTTCACCTGGTCCCGCACGTACATGGACTTGGGGATCTCCCCGCCATAGTTGATCTGCACACGTGAGATGGGGGGTGGGCGCTGCTTCCCAGCTCCAGGAAGATTGCAGCCCTGCTTTCTGGCCCCAAAGCCTTCCCTGACTCTCTCAGGACTTACATTCTCAGCCCATTCTTTTGTAACAAAAACCTCCCTTCCTTCTTTCCTCCTTCCCTTTCTCCCTCCCTCCCTTCCTTTCCTCTCTCCTTCTTTCTCTCCCTCCCTATTTCCCATACTCCCTATTCCCTCCCTCCCTCCCTCCCTCCCTCCCTCCCTCCCTCTTGTGCTGGTCCTGAAGCTTGAACTCAGGGCCACTGTCCCTGAGCTTTTGTGCTCAAGGCTAGCACCCTACCACTTGAGCCACAGCTCTACTTCCAGCTTTTCTATAGTTAAATGGAGATAAGAGTCCATGACTTTGCTGCTCAGACTGGCTTTGAACCCTAATCCTCAGCTCTCAGCCTCTTGAGTAGCTAGGATTACAGGCATGATCCAGCCACACTCAGCCAAGCCCCCCATTTCTTTTTTCTTTTTCTTTTTCTTTCTTTCTTTTTTTTTTTTTTGCCAGTCCTGTACCTTGGACTCAGGGCCCGAGCACTGTCCCTGGCTTCTTTTTGCTCAAGGCTAGCACTCTACCACTTGAGCCACAGCGCCCCTTCTGGCCATTTTCTATATATGTGGTGCTGGGGAATCGAACCCAGGGCTTCATGTAGAAGAGACAAGCGCTCTTGCCACTAGGCCATATTCCCAGCCCCCAAGCCCCCCATTTCTTATCTCCCTGCACAGTGGTTCAGAGCCCTCCTGCCCCACCCCCCGCCCAATCAGGGCAGGGCCTGTGCTAGCCAGCTTAATACCTCATCCCTACACGTGGGGATCTAGCTATGAGTGAAGAAGG